>NC_133575.1:84195036-85445036 GCF_048773025.1 Camelus bactrianus
TTCGATCTAAGATTTCATAAATGTGTGTTCCTGCACCTGATTTCTGAGGATGTAGCCACTTACATGGTGTGATTTGAGGAGCAAAACTCTCCCACCTGCCTACTGTAGTGCCTAAATTCATACTGTAAGATCAGTTCTCTGTCCCTAAACCATCTAAAACCTCTCTCCCATAGCACAGTGGTATGTGGACCACATTGTGAGAAATCCTGAGTTAGAGATTGCAACCCTTTGTCAACTAATTTGCCATTTGATTTTGAGGACGGAGTTCTTTGCAGTAGAGAGGTTTGGGTTTCTGTGTGCTTAAGTCTGTCATTCTTTGCTTTTGTGATTTTTGTTTTTGGTATCAAGCTTTGAAAGTCCTTCCCTAGCCCAAGGTAATTTAAAATAACTATTTCCCAAGTGCCTAGTGGTCTGACAAAGAATAAGCACTCTTGGATTAAGGCAGTTCTCTGTTGAAAAACACAAATGTGTTTGCAAACTTAACATTTCATGGTTTGTAGATCTCATGAGAACCTTGATATGTAAGAAATTGTCTTTTTGCTGACGCACAGATGTAAATTCCATGTGTTAAGAGGCTTTGGGCAGTGAGTGACCCTAGTGCTTTACCAGCATTTACTATATATATTACATATGTACGTGTGTGTTTTATATATGTAAATAAAGTATATGTATATATTAGATATCTACATATATAATAGTAAAGTATATATAACATGAAATTTGTCATTTTTAAATGTACAATTTAGTGGCATTAGGTATATTCACAGCGTTGTGCAGCCATCATCATTATCCATTTCCAGAACTCTGTCATCATCCCAAACAGAATCTCTGTACCTATTAAATAATAACTCTCTATTGTCCCTCCCCTAGCTCCTGGTAACCTCTATTCTACTTTCTGTCTCTATGAATTTGCCTAGTCTAGGTATTTCGTATACATGGAGTCATACAATATGTGGCCTTTTGTGTCTGGCTTCTTTCACTTAGCATAATGTTTTCAAGGTCCATCCATATAGCAGTACTTCATTCCTTTTTATGACTGAATAATGTTCCGTTGTATGGATACACCACATTCTGTTTAATCCATTCATTTGTCCATGGATGCTTGGGTTGTTTCCACCTCTTGGTTATGGGGAAGAATGCCACTATGAACATTGGTGTACAGGTATCTTTTTGAGTCCCTTCTTTCAATTCTTTCGAGTCTCTACCTAGGAGTGGAGTTGCCCAGCACCTGTGTCTCATCCCAATTTTGTGGTCCTCTACTATGGTCAGTTCATACGTAGTAATGCCTATGAAATGAGCGAGCATCTGTTTCTTTGTGGAGAATACCCCCTCCCTGAGTCGGCTGCTTGTGCTAGTGGTTATAATGAAAAGAAAGCTAAGACATTTAACAAAATGATAGAAATAGAAGTTTTAGGGGGGAAATGAGATGCTTTCGAAATGCTCATGAATTAGGGACTGGCAAAAGTTTGAGTGTATCTCTCTCATGAATGGCCAGGTTTACTACCCAGGGTTTACTTGTTGAAAGAATAACGCCTGACTTCTTTACTCGTCATTGACTACTTTGCATGGATCTGTTTATCAGAATTTCCTTCGGGGTGACAGTTCACTGGGAGTATGGGTCTGTGGGAATGTAGCATGGGAAAGTCAAGTTTGGAGAAGAGAAGCTGAGAGACAGGGCCAGAGTCCTTGAAAGGCCTGCTACACAGTGTGGGGCTTTGAGCAGCGTGAGAGTTCTGGATGGATGGGTCCTGCTCTTCAAGAAAGGTGGCAGGAACAGAACGTGAACTTCACCTCCTCCTCCAGTTTACCAGGACGGGACGCATGTGAGCCCACACCCCAGAAAATAACTCTTTCCAGGGTGACCTTATGTTCCCTCCCACCTGAAGAGAAGGTTAACAATCCTGCTTATATTTGCACTTCCAGATAAACTAACAAGCTCTCAATTCCAGGTAGAGTGTTGGCTCCTTTCCATAATTGGTCCTGAAGGCCAGGAAGTCTGGGTAAATGGAGATGGATGTGTCTGGCCCAGGCTGCCAGGGTCTCTGGGTCCCCTAAGTGATGGAGCCCAGCAGAGCACTTGCCTGCACCTTGTGGGCAGGTTAAGAGGAATAAGGTCGGCGGCATCTGCACCTGGTGGTGGCCATTGCGCTGTGTTTGCTCATCACAATTCTGCTCCTACCTGAACTTTCTCCTCTTATGTAAGGCATCCCTCAAGATAACTACAAAGCCATAATCTGCCATGGCTGGCTGGGTTTACATAACAAATTGGTTGGTGTCATGCAATAGCCTCTTCAGCCCTGGAGAAGCCAACGTGCTGAGTGGACCTGAAGCTTGGGCCCATTTGGTGGGACACTCTGTGTGCTCAGTGCACTCAAGGGAGAGCATTCCTTGACCACAGGGGTCAAAAAAGATAAAATTTCCCTTTTAGATGAAGAGGGCAATAATGGCCCAGGACATGTGCCTGCAATAATGGGACAAGGGTTAGGGCTTCGCTGTGGGGCTGCAGCTTTGGCAGAGCAGGTTCTTCTTAGAACCCTGTGGGCTAATGGGATCTCTGTGAAGGCCAGAAGGCTAGTTCCCAGCCTCAGAGCAGGTTTGATGAGGACTCAGGTCAGGGGAATGGCTTATGGAAGCCACTGTGTACCATGCCGAAATCTAGCTTCGCTAAGAAGTCAGAGTGAGGATAAAACGGGGGTCTGTGAGACTAGAAAACAAGGTTTTCCAAATGCTAATCCAGGCAGGAGGGAATCTTATAAAGGGGCAAATTCACTTGGACCTTCTAGCTGGAAATCCCTGTCCCAAAGTAGCTATTGCTCTTTTAGAAACAGTTTAATAGGTGTGAGATCCCAGCCAGCACGGGGAGACTGACTGGGAAGCTTCCCATTGTGCAGACACTTGCCCAAGGGGAAGCAGGAGCTAGCAGCATGCTGGTCAGTGATGCCCCAGGCACGCTATCAGCCTTCCTCCCCCGGGAGCCACTTTCCTCAAATAGACCCAGCTTGAAATCAGGCCCCTGCCTGTGGACGGAGCCCCACAGGGACCTTCCCCATCCTTCCTTGAAGGAAGAATTTACTCACGAAACAGCCTTGGGTATTCAACCTACTTCCTCTTGTCTTCTCTTCAGGGGAGATGGAGAGCAGCTGCTCACAGCTTAGGGATCTGGCCAAGATTCCCAGTCTGAGGTTTCCTGGCTGGTGATTGGCTACAGCTATCCCTGAGGAAGAAAGGGATGAGAAGTGAGAGGAAGGGAAGTGGTTCCAGCGGCTCCTTCCTGGCTTACCCCCCACCCCCAACTACACACACACACACACACACAGACACACACACCCCTCCCTTTAGTCTCACTCCCAGACTGGGCTGGGCCTGGGCCAGCCTGAGGGCCCTGACTCATATCTCGCGTAGTGCCTTATGTAACAGAGCCAGGTTACTGAGGCATCAAGCTTCTGCTTGCTCAGTGGCAGGCTTCCCTGGGGCCAGGCATTCAGAAGCCTGCTGGGGGTCTAAGTAGAACTCACCAGACTTCCAAAGGAAAAGCCTGCTGTCCCTAGTGGCAGGCCAGCAGTCTGCTCAGAGGCAGGTGCCAGGCTGTGAAGGGGATTCCCCCCTGAGCCCCCACACTGAGCAGCAAATGTCAGCAGGCAGGTGAGCTGCTGTGGGCTTAGTGTGTTTTGGGGTGTTTTTTGCAGGATCGGGGGCTCCTGCTATCACCTGATCATATAGTGCTAAAGAGACAGCCTGATGCATCTGGAGAGGCCCCAGAACAGGTGTCAGAAGTCCTTCCTTTTATAGCTGCTTGTTGATTCAGGTACTGTTCTGGAGACCTTGGGGAGAAGGGTTTCCCAGAAGCCAGAGGAGCTTTTTAAAGGAAGGCCCTAAAAGAGCCAATTCCCAATGCATTCTCCATGCAGTCTCAAAGTCCCCAGGCTGGCCTGAATTCACAGTGACATTTAGCTCTCTTCCAGGCCTGTTCAGAAAGTTGCATGACTGGCTTGGTGCAACTGAGCCCCCAGTAAAGTGGGGCTTGCTGAATTCTATGATGTATTTCTCTAATAAGCTCATCTGACTATCCACAACACAGAATAGCCCCACCAGTCTGATATTCCATTGGCTCAAAGTTTGTGACTCAGCCAATAGGTTCTCTTTTTCTCTTTCCTTGTCTTTGCCCAGCCTATCCCGCTGTGTCACCAGCAGGTAAATGGCTCACCAGGCTGAGGGTAGTTGGGGACACTGCTCTTCCATCCAAGAAGAAGAGGAAGAGACAGGGAAATAAAGGTGCCATGGGAATTACCAGCAAGCATGATTTGTATCCAAAGCTCAAATTCATGACTCCTCAGACAAGCTCAAGACCACCATCCCAGGGCTCAGGACAGCCAGACACCCCAAATCCCCTGAATCATAGCCAGAATTCAGTGAAAACTAGGGGTAGGGGCTGAGGTGGAGGTGCAGAATTTCCCTTTCTTGAGACCCCTGCCAGGCCTCCAGCCCCTCACTTCTCCCTATCCCCGCACCCTTTCAGTAAGTTGCAGTAAAAAAAGTAAATAAAATAAAAAGAGTAAGAAAATCCCTTTAGGGTTTTCAGGCAATACACCCTGCCTACCCAGGTGCACAGGGAAATGAATGACGGCAGCGCCTCACTCAACCTTGTACTGAGCAACCAAGCACTTCAGTTGAACAGTTGATCAATCCATCATTTATTGACCAAGGGCCTGCTATTTATCCAGTGCTTACAGCGAATTTTTCAAATACCTAGCCCGCTAAGCCCTGTAGAGGACACGGGAGGCAGCAGAGGCCAGGGCCAGGCTCAGGGGAGCAGAGAGTGATACAGCTTCACCCTAAGGCCGGCAGGGAACAGAGCAGGCCACGTTGGAGCTGCTTCTTCTTGAGGGAAAGGCCTCAAGCTTACTGCTCCGTGCGTCTGCAGGTCCGGAGCTTAGGCAGTGCCAAAGCAAACTAGGAAGGGAGAGTCTATGGCGGCGGCTTCCAGCAGGGACTTAAAGAATGGCTTGGCTCTGGCCTGGTGGGAAGCGGCTGTGGGGCTCTCTGGTTGGGAGAGGGGAGGAGAACCTTGCCAGTCCAGCGGGGCTCATGGGTTGATCAGGTCAAGTCCGGATCAGAAAGAGCTATCCCTGGGGTGGGGACAGCAAGGAACACTTTCCATTCTTCCTGGGCTGAAACTGAGAGGCACCCAGCTTCAGGAACGAGAAGCCTATTCTGCCTTTATCTCATGGCCCCTCCCTGACTCGGGGCAAGCTGGCCCCTAGTAGCCTCCCCTCAGATACCTAGCTAGTCTTGGGTAGGCAGAGGCCTTCAGGGCCAGGGAGCAAGAAGGCCCCTCTTCTTGATGTTTGCAGAGAACTTTGGAACCAGGGGGGTTGAGTTTGGGAGTGCAGTTGAGGATGGGGAGCAGAGGAACCAGGAGAGTGTGGCTTCACATATGTGAACCTCTGGCCTCTGTCTCCCCCAGGCCCCTCCTGAGGGTGGTAACAGATCCAGGAGGATGTCAAGGTGCTGCCATGAGAATATATATACCATTCACCCTAATCTGTCTGGAAAGAAGTTGATGGTGGCCCCACAGGGTGTCATCTTAGCCTTGTTTGTATCTTAGTCAAACCCTTCTTCCCCAGATGCCCTATAAATGCCCCTGGGGTTGGGCTGAGGAAGGAGGGAAGCCTGAAGCTGACAGGAAAGGAGGGTTGGAGTAGCAAAAGGAACCAGCCTCAGGTCGCCTGGGGAAGAAGGGTGCTGCTTATCGTTAGCACCTTGCTTTCTGGGTCCCTCTCCCCTCAGGCTGATAACCTGGGCATCCATGCCCACACCCTTTCCCACCAGTGCTCTGAAGAATCCACATTTTATGTTCATGAACAGATTCAGTCAACAACAAATATCTCTTGCATACCTTCCATGTGCCAGGCTCACTGTTAGGCACTGGGAATAGAACGGGAAACTCACAAAAGGCATGGGTGCAGCCATCCTGGAATAGCCAGTGGAATGGGGGAGATGGACATTAACCCAACAGTCACACTCATGAATGTATAATTACAAAGTTTAAGTGCCGAGAGAAAAAAAGCATTAAGCTTCTGTCAGAGAGAATAACAAAGGATCAGACAAAGCTTCCTGAGGAAGTGATATTGAGCTAAAGAAATGAATCTCTATTGCTGAAATTCTAATTATCAGACCCAGGCCAAAGGACACATGTTCAGACAGAGGGCTTTCTCAGGACCCCCGAAGTCATACCATTAGGTAGCTGCTCACACTCTTGGAAATATTTCTAAGCCATGAGCGGCCAGCAGGTCCAAAAGGGGAGGACTGACAACATCCTGACAAGAGGAAGAGATGAGTTTGAAGCCTACAGGGCAGCTAGTACTTAATGTCATCCTTCGCTAAAAATAGTCCATGACAGTATGGAAATGCGTAAAGGCTGGCCCTGGGGACCAGTGATAAAGTGGGTATAGCCTATGGAGAGGAAAATTTGTTTTTGTAAATTATTTACTGTAAAGAAAACAAGAAAGGGGAGGGTCGTCTGGGTTTTCTTTTCCCTTTGCGGGCCTCCTTCTGAGTTATGAATGCTTCTCATTGTACAGAGGCAGTGGGGCACAGAGCTTCGGGCTACAGTCCTTTCTGGGGCCTGGGGTGTAAATTTTCTGGGCTGCAAATGTCAGATATTTGTCCAGGCTGAAAAACAGCCTGAATGCAGAAGGGAAGAGAGGCTTGTTTAACCAACGGGAGGTAAACCTTGGACTTCAGGGAGCTGCGGGGCCAGGCAAAAGGAACTAAGATGATTGATCTGAGAGGAGTTTAAGGGTGGGCCAGAGGGTGGTAAAGAGAGAGGAGAGAGGTTGATCTTCAAATATAAAAAAAGTCGCAACTCGGAGATGGTGACTAGTTGTTTCCAAACCACACTAGGAACAGAACAAGAGGAAATAGGCCTCTACTGTAGCATGAAGAATTGTGATTAGATAGCAGAAAGAACTTCCTGACTACAAGCTTTCAGAGAAGCTAGACAAAATTACCAAGAGATGTTATATTACAATATGGGGAAGGTGGTGACAGTGGCAAAAAAGAACTGGATGAAAGTACTAGAGGGCTGGTTATAAGGACCATGGACAGAAGGGACAGACAAGTGGGGAAAGCAAAGGAGTCAGAAGCAGGTGCTTACAAGGAAAAGGAAAGCACATGTGGGAGAGATGAAAATGTTTTCAGGCAAATACCTTCATAATGAAAATGTGTATGAACTCTCCATTGGAGGTCAGTCATGGAAACTAGCATATACTGTCCCAGGGCTGGAATCGTATTGGGGAATGCACTGAGGAGCTGGTAGGTTCCCTCCGCATCCTTCAGCCTTCTTATCTCCTGGTCAGATTAGCTTCAATGGGACACCCATTCTCTACAGTCTAACAATTTGGGGAAGCACCTCAGTGCTGAGGGCATTGGAATAAGACTGCTCACCACAAGTGCTTGGGGAGAAGGAGGAGTTCTCCTTCCACACACCCAATGAAAATCAGACACAGGGGATAAAGTGGCAGCCAACAAGCCAGGCAAGATCCCTGTGGCAGGATATTTACAATGGTGGTGGAGACAGACATCAAATAATAATTGCACAAATAACTGTATCTTTACAATTGATCATAATGAAGGAAAGGTGCAGGAAGCTGTGAGAACACAGGCTAAGGGGGCTTCCCCCAGGATTAGAAAATCCACAAAAAGAAAAATCACCTTGTTAAAACCTTGGGCACTGCATGTGCTCCTCTGTGAGGGATTCTTGCGCTAAATCAGTAGCCAGGAAAGTTAAAATGAACTCAGTCATAGCTAATACCCTAAGATGTGGACTTGGAAGTTCCTCTGGCTCACTGGGGCCCTCAGTTAGGAGCCGACCCCCAAGGAAATTTTCTCATTACCAACATCAAGCAGCCTTGATTTAGGCAGAGTGAGTCTCTGAGGGCCATAATGGCCTATCCGCTGAAAATCAGGATCAGAAAGACTTTGAAGAGCTCATCACCTACCAGATGAAAAGGATGAAGGTCAGTGAAGAGAATAAAGAACTAATGCACTGAAAATTATGCTTGAAACTAGCCCCCCAAAATGACCATGTCTCCAAAATGCTGTGCCTTCAGTATCCTATTCAAATGTGGGAGGCTTTGCTAGTGTATTCTAGTATTAGCTGCAAGGTGTGCCTAGGGCTTCTGAGTCCTGGGGAGCCAGGAACCTAGAGAGGCAGGGCCCCACTCCACTGTTTCCCATTCCTCTCACAGAGGGGTGGGAGGTGCTGGCCCTTGTGTGGAACTGGAATGGGCTTCTTCACCCTCAAAAAACCCTTGAGGGGCCACCGAAGAGTAGAGAAGGACATTCACCCCCATGTGTTCCTGAAGCACAGGGGCTTCGCGTCTGATAAGACTATACCATTGACAGACTCAGTGACCTTTGCAAGTGACTTCTCCAGACCTCAGTCCCCTTATTTAGAAAATGGTGGAAGTGTGGTTGGGAAGGTTAAGTGAGAGGACGCTCCCCAGATGCACTCAGTAAAGGGAAGCCTTCTTTATCATTAGGCAAGTCATATGTGGAACCGGAACAGAACCTTTTCAGACTTGCTTCACCTCTCTGTCTCAGAAGTCCCCTCACCAACCTCTCCCCTTGCTCCATCAATCACACACCCTCTCCCACCCAAAGCCAGCTAACACCCACAACTCAGTCTGGCATGCTTTCTGCCTGTCAAGGTTTGCTCTCCGAACCTTCTTCATTCACACTCAGGTATAAACAACTAAGAAGGCTTCTGGTTTTCCTCCTGTTGGAGGCATGAGCTGCTGGGAGCTTTGCAATTTTGACCAGAGATCAAAAGCTACAGAAGCACGAGGGCTCCCTACTGGCATTGCTAGTGAATGGAGAAGGATTTCAGAGGGTGGTAGAGACAGAGACTGCCTCTTCAAGACCCTGAGCTTGCCCTACCCAGGATTGGTGGCCGGCACCTTCTGCTTCCACATGCATCTTAGCCGGGGATACAGGCTCAAAACCAGTAGGGCTTCTGCAGCCATTAGATCTGAACCCCTCTCTTTACAGATAAGGAAACTGAGGCCCAGAGATGGGTGGGTACCTGCCCCAAACCAAACAGCCAATTAGTGACCAGCTGAAACGAGAAACCAGGTCTCCTGATTCTCTGATCCAATGGTCTTACGACTTCTCGTCTCTAGACGGCTGTGCCCATCCCATCCCAGTAGGTACACAGCATCTCCATGCCAGGAGACCAGCTTTGGGTCCACCTGATGCCAAAAACGGTGTTTTTTTATTTGATTTTATTTAATGGAATTGACCAGCGGTTTGGGTGTTATGGAGTCCCAGCCCTGGAATCCTGCTTCTACTCAGGCTGGGGCTGCATGCCACAGCCACAGTCATGCAAGGGGGACAGAAAGGCCTGCTGTTCAGGTTGGAAAAGAAATCAGTTGCTGAAACATTGGTCTTTTTGAAAGTTCCAACCACAGGGGCTGGCTGGCAGAGCTGCCGTCTGGGCTCCCCCAGAGGATCCGGCCCTCCCCTTCAGTCTGAGAGTTAGTTTAGGAAGCTGGCCCGGCCTCGGCAGAAGATCCGGAGGGCAGTGTTGGCCCCAGGAGCTCCAGCCTTCCCTCAGAGCCTGGGAGCCCACGAAGGCACTCAGGGCCGGGAACTTCCTCCCGCCTCCACAGCTGAGCCAGCCCAGGCTGGCCCCGAGGCTCCCTGAGCACTTTTTCTTCTGAGCCTGGAAAAGAGTTTCCAGTTGCTCCCGCCCTAGCCCGGCAGCTACAGAGATAGAGCTAGAGAGTGAGAGGGAGGCAGAAGCAGAGAAAGAGAGAGGGGGAGAGGGGAGAGAGAGAGAGAGAGAAACCAACCACAGTGCAGCCAGGCAATCAAGGTTTCCCTGGGCAGCAGTGAGATGAAGGGGGAAAGGCTGGAGGAGCCACAGCTTGGGGAGGACCCTGAACTCGTGGAGGAGGCACAGTTCCTGGAAGAGCTACAGCTTGAGGTGGTGGAAAGTGGGTCGGATTTGGATCCAGAAGATCTGGGTTCGAGTCCTGACTTTGCCACCAATCTGATGCTTGAGCTTGAGTAAGTAACTCCCTGCCCTTCTATGGGCTGCTTTCTCTACTTAAAAAATGGGGGAGGGGAGAGACAAGAAGGTTTCTAGGCTCTCTTCCAATTCAGATATTCTGGAAGACTATACCTCTAAAATCTTGATGTATGTAGATGGGATGCATGCACACTTGAAAGTCATTGAACCCCTGAATGTTAGAATGATGGGGGTGAGGAAGAAGGGGTTCACAAGAACAATAAAAGGAAAGGAGAAGATGGTAAATGTGTAAAGAGTCATGATCCCAAGAGAGGGTCTAGGCTGAACAGAACATTAGGGTCAATTTTCGGAACTCAAGGAATGAGTTAGTAAGGAGAACCAGGGTGTTTGGGGGTGTGGTCAGTGTGTAGTTACTAATTGGCCCTTTACCAAATGTCTCCCAGTGGCCCCTTCTGCCCCAAAGCTCAGGTCCTCAACCCAGGATGTATTTCTTGAGTTCTTCAAGTGTGTCTTTGTGGAAATTCTCATTTGAATTAGGGGGATTTTCAGGTCTTGGATGTTCACATCCAGATCTAAAAGACTGCCTAAGAAGAAAGACTAGATTGGCCCCCTGTCTTAGAAACCTGGTTTCTTGGTAAACCCCTACTTTCACCAGACCCACCGCTGCATGACTCAATGCAGGGCCCTTTGAGAATTTGACGGCTGCTATATATAGCTACTCTCCCCCACTGATGCAGAGATGAGCTACCAGAAACTAATCTGTTGGGTGAGTGTTGGTGTTTGGTACATTTCACTGCATTCAGAATGGGTCATCTCTCCCTGGGTTATATGGTGAGGGTCCATAGCCATAGTAGGTGACATTTCACTAACCAGACAGCTCCTGGCCAGGCCAAGGATGAGAGCTTGGGGTCCCTACATGGTGGATCATCTCCAATGTCCTCTGCCAATTGTGTACCCACCAGCCTCTCCACTGCTGGGAAAGCTGTGGTACGGAGAGTAAGTAGAAGAGGAACCACCCCCACCTGTCCAGACACCTGCCCACTGCCCTAGTGGCTCACCCTCAATGCCTCACGCTCTGCTCCCTCCTCCACTGTCCCTCCTTCTTCTTGGCTCACTCCGTTCAATCATTTCTTGCCCCTCAGTTAATCAATCATAGATTCCTATGGTTGCAAGTGACCTTAGAATTCCTGCAGGGAATAGTGCTGCACTAGATAGAGCCCTATGGTCCTCCTCGGTGCCTTAGGGGCTGCAGAAAGGAGAGAAGGGAGAAAGGGAGGAGAGAGTTGGGGGGAGGGAGGAGAGGCCAGGGTAAAGATGAATTTGAGGGAGGAAAGGGAAAGAGGGGAGAGTTTAAGAGGAGGACAGAAAAAAAGAGGGGAGGTTGATTGTGCCACCACCCTCACCAAATAGAGGTTACACCCCCCAAACAAACAAGGTCACAAATAAGAATCTGCATGTGTCTTTTAAAAGTTAGAAGGGTTTGGATCCTCACCTGGCTTGCATTTCCTCACCGAGGATTTTCAAGCTGGGCTGCCCTGAACTAGAAGGCATCTCCCAGTGGGTGGTGGAAGTTAGGGGTCTCTGAGAGCCTGGGGAGACGAGTGGCCAGAGCTCCCAGCCTCAGCCCCACCTCACTCAGTTCTGCCCCCTGAGGACTTTGTATCCAGAGTCCCTGAGAGTGTCCAGGTTAGACTGGTAGGGGGGAGGCAGAGGATGGGGATGGGGGATGTTTATCTTTTTAACAACAACAACAAAAAGCTATAAGCCACCGAAGGCCCTTAACTCTCCAGCCAAATCAGGACTCTCTTGTAAAGCATCCCCAGGGGTGGACACGCTGCTTCAGCTTGAGGGCATTTACCCAGAAGCCGGTTCCCTTGTTGGTTAGCCCTGATTGTTAGACAGTTGTTGTGTTTAGGCGATATTGGCACAATGTTTCTGGCTTGCAGAATGCTTTGGCCCCTCCTCTCGTGTTCTTGCTGCGGGGCTCCTTTGTCTCCTGACCACCTGGGGAGCAAGCTCAGAGGAGGCGGGGGTCGCTGGCTTCCCAGGGAAGACGGTGTTTCCAGCGAAGTGCACCACGTGCTCCCCGTTTCCCAGCGGGAGGTTGCTGGGACCCGGGCGAGCTCCGGGCTGGACAGGCATGCTACTGATGTGGGCTTGGGGCACTCCAGCCGAAGCAGCCCCTGGGGCCAGGGCTGAGGAAGTCCACTCCACAGAGGGCACTGTCCGAGTTAAGTGAGGTCTAGTGAGGAATTCTCAACAGGGAAATAGCTCGAGGGAAAGAGCACTTGACCGAGAATAAGGGCCCTGTGTTCTGCGGCAAACTCTAGCCTTGGCTGGGGCCAGCACCTTGAAAGGAGGAAAATAATAAGGGCCCGGGCCCTGGCCCTGAGAGGAAGACGTGAAGGAGGCAGGCTCAGGATGGCATCCCGGCCATTCGGTGGCCTAAAGCCCCGCCGGCTTTACATTGCAGGAGGAAATAAAGCCGTGCTTGTTGGCGGTGGGGGCCATCTGCGTGCACTATACAGAGAGCACTGTTCCCCCGAGTGTGGTAAACACACTCTAGTGGTGTGTAAGATGATTTTTGGTGGTATGTGGACTAACTTTGTTTTTCTATTTTTATAGCTATTAATTTATTTAACATGTATGGGGATGGGGAGTGTGTCTAACACATACACCATACGATTTCAAAAATATTTCCAAGGTCAAGGCATTTTTAAACAGTGAATCTGCTTGACGTTACATTAGAGAAAATATTAAATAAATAACGATACTGGCAGCCTTCAGTTATGGCTAGAATCTAGAGAGCGGTATGCACATCATTGGATTTGGGGCCATCCTACCACACTGTGTTAGCAGAGGCAGGCAATAGGAGCCATACAGTGTGATTTGAGATCATCTCATCCACGTACACCTAGCTGGAAGGCCCCCTCTGACAGCCCAATTCCAAGTGTAAGAACACGCCGCTATTTTTATATCCCTGGTGTCCTGCTCTGCCCCATGATACTCAACACTCAGATCAGCAGCAAGCCTTTCCCTGGCTCCAAGGCCCAGTCTCTACCATGCTGTGGCATACACAGGGACATGGCCACTGGGAAGCTGGTGGGGTAGTCCTCACCAGCTTCCACTGATTCTTCTCAGCATTGTTCATGGGCACATTTAACTCCAGTATAAGGACTATTTCCGGGAAGCAAGTGAAAGAGGTTCCAATTTTTCTCTGAATGCACAAAGCCACAGTAAAAGGACAGGAAATATGTCACTGTGGCAATTTCTCATGGACCTGTGCTGATTTCCGGACAGATTTGGGCAAGATTTGGTGGGAAATTTGTATAAAATCAAACTGTACAAGAGGGTTGCCGCTTCTGCCGGGAATTTGTGATGGGCTCTGTGTAAATAAGCTTGGACCATTTCCTCCTTCCATTGCCCTGAGATAGGGAACATGATTATTAGTCCGGCTTCCTCCAGGGCTCACCTTGCAGATTGTGAGGTGAGCCCTGGAAAGAAGCGGAAAGGTGATAAAGGGTCTGGTTTCCTGCTTTCCGCCTGGGTTGTACCTCAGGAGCCTTGCATGTCTTCCCTATGTTGCCCCTGGAGCTGTCTTCAGTAAAAGGCTCAAGCAGAGACAGCTAAGTTTCCAACACCTCTAAGAAAGAAAATACCACAATGTCCTTTGCTCGTATGTTCCAGTGTTTAACAACCTCTGCTCTCTGAAACTGTTCCTCCTAAATTCTGTCCTCCAGCTTCCTGATACACCTCTTAATATGCTTAAATGGTTGTTATTATGTCCTTTGTCAGCACTCTTTTCCAAATTGGCAAAATCTGTATTTTAAAAAAGACTTTGAACCAGGTTGTGTTTCTCCATCCCTTACACAATCTCCAAATTCTCCACCAGAAACTTCATTCTGTCCTCTGTAACAGCTAAGAGTATAGCAGACACATCTGTCTTTAGCCAATCACCCAAGTCTCTCCTCTGACCAGTGACACACATTTGCAAGATGGCAAGTTAGGAACAGAGCAAAATTTACTGGACCTTGGAGGATCCAATCACCTGCCCTACTCCCCTGAGTTAGCTGCCCCAAGAGAGACTGGAGCAGCCTAGGGTTTCATTAGTGGCCAATGGCCATGAAATAGAGAAGGAAGATGACCTCAGAGTTCCTACGGGCTTCTTTTCTATTTAGAGCATCCAGGATCATGCTTGTTCCTTAATGATACTAAATTGTGTGCGTACAATTCATTGCAGCCTCTGTCTTTAGCTGCCCTATCCACATAGCCCCATTCTTGTATCTGGATAGAGTCACATTTTGACTATCCATATATTCATTATCCACTTTGGGGACTATCCATAGCAGTCACTGAATCCCAGGTTACCCCCACCTCCCTCAAGCTGGTCTCCAGGTACTCAGGCATGTAAAGTCACTTTGACACCAGTCCATAAATAAAGAAGATTCTTGCAAAAATCAATTATCCACTCACACACAGGTTCCAAATACCATCATAGTTGAATTTCACGTGGCTGGGGTACCTAACACTGGAAGTGTGGCACAGAAAATCCAAAATAAAAGTTATACCAAATAAAAACATGTATAGCTAGCTTTGAAATTGCACTATAGGTCTAATTTTTTCCCAGTAGTTCTGCCTTCCTAATTATTTGGACTGATACGAAAATGAGCTTGCATCCCTGGAGTATACAGAAACCTCTCTTAGGAGAACCTAAGAGAGCCTAAGGGCGCAGGGAGAAGCTAAGCTGAGAACAAGCATTGCCACAGACATTTCCCAAAGTGGAAAAGCCACCCTGAAATACTTGGAAGTTGGGTTTCAGACATACAGAAGTCTTCTGTCTGTGTTGTTGGAATGTGTCATATGGTCGTTTATGGCATGGACTTGTCCAGGAAGGTCTAGAGGGCCTGTCCACCGGTACCTAGTTTGACTTGGGGAGACACAGGGCCAGGGAGTTGATAGGAAATCATAGTTCCCTTCTCCCTCTTCGCCATAGCCTGATGGCTGTTTCACTGTGCTTGGTCTCGTCGCCTGACCTATGTGAGTCTGAAGGAGGTGGTGCAATTCATCTGAGGAAAATCACGTCTGAGACAGGAAGGGGCACGGCAGCCTCTTCAGCCAAGGATTTATGTATCTGTCACAGGAGGGAAGTGTGAGCTGAGAAATGACTCCCAGAAGTGCTAGAATTGGAAGAGACAGCGCTGCTGCCTTTCACAGTCAGTAGTGTATTCATTCGGAATCGGGCTACCTCAGGAGGCCAGCATCCTGGCCCTTCCTCCCTTCCTCGAGTCCATCCTCCCTCCTCGCTCCTCTCTGGCTCAGCACACACTTAAGAAAACAGAGCAGAGCCTGCCAGGTGCACCCTGCCAGGGGCCAAGCTGTAGGTGAAGGGAGGAGAGCAGAGACTTGTTGCTGCTTTTCGCCTGGCAGTTAAAGGCCAAGGGGATGGACCCCAGACCCTCGAGCCAGCCATAGCAGCTTGCGGCTGATGCCTTGACATCGTGGCAGGCCCTGTGGCCACTTGGATGGAGAGGGTTCCTCCAGTCCCTGCAGCCCACAGAGGCTGGGGGCTCACTCGTTCTGGCTCTATCTCGACTTAATTCTTTGTCGTCTTTGTGAATTGAGTTTTGCATTTTTGCCTGCTGGCTGCATTTTTACCTATGGGCTCTCTGCTGAGCCTGGGACTGAGCCTTTCCTCCACGTCCCTTTCCCTGCTGCAAGGCTGCCAGGATTGCTCCTTTGGCAACATCACTAGGCTCCTGGGGTGTCTCTGGGGAATAGAAGCTGGGCGGCAGTGCTCCGTCTTTCGGGCTCTAGTTGTCCAAATGGCATCTAGCCTCTCCAATGCCAAGGGACCGCAGCTGTAAGGTCCAAACAGCTGTCTTTGGGAGCACCCACTCCACTCGGGTCTGTGCCCGGCACCAATGGAAACAGACTCCTGGCTTCCAGGTGCAGCTTTCTGTGTGTTCTTCTATTCTTTGTCTCCAGGGCGGGGGCTTGGCCAAGGGAGCAGATTCCCCGCCAGGACAAAGAACTAGTGACTGTTGTCACGCTCCTCTTCTCAGGAAGCAACGGGTGGGCCAGGCCAGGCCTTGAAGCCCAGTAGGGAAGGTGAACGGCACCCCTGGCTCCAGACCTCGTGCCTCCTCACGTGCGTGTGGTCCCAGCACTAAGTGGCAGGAGATGAGTCTGAATTCTGGGGAAATGCCTCAGTCTGGAGAGGAGATTTTTTATCTCTCTTGCTGTAAACTTAATTGCCAAATCTGAAACATTTCAGCCTGGGTAGAGGAAACAGGCACCTCCCTCAAAAAATGGTGAACTGGGTAGAACTGGTTTTGACACTCTCTTTTCTCCCCCATCCTCCCTTCTAGCATAGGCTCCCTCAAACTACCCCCAGCTGCTCAGAGCTCTCAGCTACAGGGTGATAGATAGCTCATGTTCCAGAACTTGCCTGATCTCTCCACCTCTTAACCATTCCTCTGGGGGAGGCTTGCTTTCTGCTACTGCTAATGTGATACAACAATCTAGCCAAGGTGTAAACAGCTGGTAGTAGCTGAATGTGCTTCCCCTGCCCAAGTCACATTTCTCTTTAGACCTGGACCTTTGATAGGAGTAAGCTAAGCGAGCACTGCAGGTTCAGCTAGGGGCTCATGGAGCTGACCTTTTGGGGCGAGGTTCTGCTCACCTTTAGCCCCTCAAATCGTACCAATCAGGTAGCCACCCTCTCCATCTCTGAGTACAGCCATCCTTTGGGATGTGGTTGACTTTAGCCAAGGGGACTGGGAGGGTCCTGGCTATGCCCTGCCCCCACCTCCATGTAAGCCCAGACACAGGGGGCAGGCACTGGGGAAAGGCTCCAGCTTAGCTAACTTCGGTGTAGGCCTCTGTGTTCTCCCATCACCAGCCAGCAGCCACTTTTGGAAGATGCTGGGAAGAAATTGGCAATCCCCCCTCATGTGTGTATGTGT
This sequence comes from Camelus bactrianus, assembly GCF_048773025.1. Taxonomy (NCBI): domain Eukaryota; kingdom Metazoa; phylum Chordata; class Mammalia; order Artiodactyla; family Camelidae; genus Camelus; species Camelus bactrianus. The sequence goes on from NC_133575.1 coordinate 84,212,035, forward strand.
GTGTGTGTGTGTGTACCTGACTCAGTTGACTTTTCCAGTATCTGAGAAAGCAAGAGTGAGGCAATTACTTGTAATAGCAAAACCATTCTCGTTTGAAGGGAGGAGCTCTAACCATTCACCAAGCAAGGGTTACAGCCCTTCCAAGGGTCTGTTGCAAAGCTATTTTTGGCTCATTTGCTCTTCTTTCCTCCTTGAGTTCTGTTCCTCCCCAGGTCCCTCAGGAGCCCCCCCTCCACCTCCTTCCCAGTGTCTGTGCTCACACAGGCTTATGCAGGGGAAGTAACCCTTCGCCAAGTGATTCTCTCATCCAACACATTTTCCGAGATGATCCCACTGCTCCTTTCCAGAAGAGCAGGGACAAAGACTGTCTGGGCCGGTGTAACGACCTCTTCCTCTCCGCCCAGGCACACCGGAATTCCAAATGCTCTCGTTTCCTTCGAGCGCAAATGGTTTTTGCTGCTGATCCTCTGCTCTGGGTTACCCATTTCCTGCTCAGCCCTGGCACAGCAAACGTGTCTCTGCAGCAGCTACCTCAGGGTAATTTGAGAAGGAGCTCTAGGCCACCACATGTGGAAAAGGAATCAGGGGAAGACACATGTGGAATAAGAATCTCCTAGAGAAAGATGCTGGGCTTTTGCAAAGGGCCTGAGTAATATAGAAATTCCAGCACCGGATGTTTCTCAGATGCCAGCATCATTTACTCTAAGGTGATTTTTTTATTGTTATTATTATATCCTCCTAGTTACAGTGACTCTAACGAAATCCCTGACACTGTTCCATCTGCCTTAAGGAGTCAGCAACCACCCATGTCCTGGCTGCATGAAAGTCTTGGCCACACATACCCCTATCCGGCTTGGAACCCTCAGCTTGTACCTGCAGTATCTGATCGGTTTCTGCCTAGTCAGTCATCTGTGCCCTGTCGCTGAGCCTGTTTGGGCAGGGAGGATGGGAAAATGGAGCAAGTGCTCCAGGAGGGCGCCTACTGTTTCCCCGCCCCCCAACTCCCTAGCTCTCTCTCCTTGGTCTATGTCTCAGGCTTCAGGACTCTAGTCCTGCCCAGTCCCAACACTCCCTGCTTGGAATGCCGGGTCCACAGTTGTGCTCACTCGCATTTCCACCACTCCTCTTCTGCCCAGCCCCTGGGCCAGTGGCAAATTTCTGTCTGACTGGCCGCTGAGCCCACCTAAAGATGTCTATTTCCTTCTGGCCTTTTCCTCCTCCCGTGCCAAGGATGCTCACAGACTAGAAGGAGCTGCTTCAGCAGACTCACCCTGGGGAGCAACTCCTCCCCCACCCAAAGCTAAGTGAAAAAGCAGGAGCCCTGCTCATGTTCGTTCATTTGGTCCCATCCTTTGTTTTACCCATTTGTAGACCCACGTTTTCCGTGGGTTTTCTAGCACGGATTTGCAAAGCTGCAGCCCCATCCTAGGGTGACCCGAGAATGCAGGCCTGGGACCCTAGACAAGGCTGCTGAGTAAACAAAAGGTGTTGACCCCAACTCTGTCTGCCTTTCTGTAGTGTTCTCTCATCCTCTTCTCTGTGCCTTGTACCCCCATTGCTCCAGGGCCCAGGCTGTGGCTGCCCCCTGGATGTCTGGAGCACCAGGTGCCAGGCAAGAGCTCCTGCTCCGCACTCCCAGTTTTCCAGTGTGCTCCTTTAGAGCCCTAGGGATCCACCAGAGTGATCTCAAGGGCAAGCAGAGAGCCCAGCCAGTGGGACTCCATGGGCCTTGCCTCAACTTCAGCTAGAATAGTTCTGCTTTCATCTGTTTTATAAATTGGGTTTCAATTGTGAGACTCTGTTTGAAAGAAAAGATTCACTTAAAAAAAATCACTACCCTAGGCTTTTCTCTCTCCATACCCAAATTAACCTATTCCTTCCTTGTCCTCTTTCCTCTGGCTCTGTACTCTGCTAGGGGACAATGAGGGGGTACGGCTAATCAAAGAGCCACCTCTACTGATGTGTTAGCTGGCTACAGGCTGGTTGGCAATGCCAGTGCCTTCACCCAGCAAAGATGGTGAGGAGGGAAGGCAAGTTGGCACTCTGCTCCTCCTCGTATCACGTGACTGCTTCCCCACCCATCATTAATAATAATCCCTCGCATTTGCATAGCACTTGACAATTTCCAAAGCGCTTTCACAGACTTTATCTTATTTGATCCTTTGGAAAGCCTGTGAAGGCCGCCAGGGCAGGGGCTGTTATTTACATTTTACAGACTCAGGAGACTCTGGAGACCATTTAATCACTGGTCTCTCTGAAGAGCTTGCTAAAGGGAGCTAGTCAGTATGAACTGAAGGGCTGGTTAAAAGGAAGGAGAGAGTTGGAACAAGGGTTATAAAAGGAATGACGGGGGAGGGAGATGAGGCTGAAGGGAATACCAGAGCCAACAGTTCCGCCCGGATCCCCCAGCCGGGTTTGTGAAACTTCTTAGAAATAGTATGGAAATTTGGGAAGGGCTGGCCCAAGGAGCCAGGGAGATTTCCCGTCCTTGTGATGGTGACTGCTTGAGCCCGCCACCATCCCTATCTTTCCTCATCCCCAGTTTACAAACCTAACCTGGTTGCACAACTCCCTTGAGGCTCAGGAGGCAGAGTGTCAAGTCCTAGAAATGGAAAGGCTCACAGAAATCATCTGGTCCCACCCCTCACCTTATAACAGAAGCCCAGAGACAGAAAAAGTCTTGCCCAAGGTCACACAGAGAAGCAGAGGCAGAGCTAGGCTGGTACCAAGATCTCCTGACTTGCAGTCAAGAGTGCTTTCCGCTATAACACACCACTGCCTGTGTGTGTGCATGTGTGTGTGTGTGTGTGTGTGTGTGTATGTGTGTGTGTTTAGGGAAGTGTGTGTAGAGGTGTGAAGGAGGGTTGTGTGCAGTGACCAAATGCCTGAACCACCGTGGCCTGGACTTTGTACCCATGTGTAGTGACTGGAGGTTAAAGCCATTTATAGGGCCTGGCCTATGATAGGGTGTGAGAAAGACAGAGTTCAGGGTTTCTCTCCCAAGGGGATTCACCCATATAAACTGCTCCAGGTAATTAAGATCCCAGAAGAATTGGCAGCTGCTTGCTGAACAAATTAGACTCTGCCTTTATGGGCATGTTCTGTGCTGGAGATCAGAGGGCCCTCCCTGATGTTTGGTTCATTAGTCATTGTTCCCTGTCAGAGCAGGCACTCAGAAAATTGGATGTCTGGCAACAGCCTGTATTCAGAAATTCAATAGCAGAAGCAGCAACGGCAAGAGCCGAGTGTCTGGGACAGTGCTCCATGCACAGTAGGTGCTTGGAAAATGCTTGTTAGCTAACTAATGAACTAAGTAAAGAAAGCCTTTAGTCCTCTGTGCTATTCAGAATGAAACAGTGTCAATAACAGACCTGATTGCTTTTCAGCTGAGCCACATTTGAACTTTTTAATGGGCAGGCTGGTGGGACTTGGATAAAAACTAACTGGACCGGAAACTTCCTATGCAGATCACAGTACCCACCACTTGGATCTTAGATCTAATAGACTCACTGCTCCTTCTAAAAGTGCCCATGACTTCCTTCTAGTCAACTCTAAAAGCCTTTTCCCAGTTCTGCTCTTCTTTGGCCAGAACAGAGTCAGCCTGGTAGGGGACAGTGAGGTTCCAGAGCATGTGTGGGGAGGGGGGAGGGGGCACACTCCAAGAGGACATCCAGGGTCAGTGGGCTTTAAAATCAACTTATCCTTCTTTGCCGTCTTGCCGCAGGTCAAGCATGCCAGGTGAATTTGGACGGATGCTTTAGTATTGTTCTTAAATGTCAGGGGAAGATTTTTGGTTTTATTTTGGTTTGTTTTGTTTCTTATACTAAATGTTCTTAGTTCAAAATACCCAGGATTCCTTGCAAAGGTCAGCTAGCATAGCAGGACTAAGAGAGCCTTAGACGCTTTTGGCAGCTGCTAAAGGTTACCGCTGGTGTCTTGTCTATAGGCCAAGGGAGTGAACTCTGTGAGGGATTTCAAATGTCCTTGATGGACTTTTCCACCATGCTAAGAACCATTAGGAAAAGTCCTTCTCCAATTCACCTAGCTATCCAGTCCCTCCTTCAAATCCCATCCACCAAGTAAAAAAGCACTAGAATATATTGAGCACAGACTTTTGCCTTTGTTGGGAAGGAGGATGCGTATGAATGTGTATGTGTGTTGCTGTGTATGTATGTGAGGACTTGGTTGTATGGAGGGAGTTTCTGTAGTAATGTGACCATACATAAAAATATGTTCAAATCATATGCAAAAAAGGTATGGAAAATGTTCAGTAAATATATTTATGTGTGGATTGGGGGATACTTGTGTTTGTAAAGGGACACCTGGAAGGATGGCGTCTGGGAGGGCTGGTGTTCTTGTGTATGTGGCATATATATATGTAACTCCATCTGAGTCTATTCCTGTATTTGGGACTTGAGAGCCAGAGAGAGAGAGTGTGAAAGACGCAGGTGTGCCTCTGTGTGTGTGTGTGTGGTGAGGATTTGTGAAGTTGTATATGTCTGGACTATCCTCAAGTCTTAGGCTTGCCTGGGAGAACCAGCTTGGCCCCTATTCTTTTTCCAGTCACAGTCTTCCTTCTCCTTAGGGAGATATTTACTACCATGCATTCCCCTCTTTCTCTGTTTCATGATCTCTATCATCCCTCCCTGCTGCCCTCCTCCCCCAGGCCACCTGCAGTCTCTACCAACAAAGTGGGGGTGACTCCACCATTTAAAAGGTCAGCGCTCAATGATTGGGAAACAATCTCCTAGCCAATGAAATGTCTGCCTAAAGATTGTTCTTGGATCAATGGGAATCCTGTGGGTCACCCTTGGACAGATTAACATCATTAAGAAATGTAATATAGATATTCAATCCCAGAATTTTGGTGAATTAATTAAAGCCTTGTTTTTAGTTCTATTGAGAAGGAAAATCATTTATTATCTTTAGTCTGACCCTGAGCCTTCCAGAGAACTCTTATTCTGTGAAAATAAGGGCTGAGGTAGGCAATTCACACATACTTGTGAAATCTAAGCAGATTATCTCACCAGTGGCTATAACTAATAAACTAAAGTGACCTCAGTTTAAACAAACAGATGTTTAGGGCTGACAATTGAAGTACAAACATGACCCTAATTAATGGCTTGGTTAATAGTAAGTAGCTCACTCTTTGGAGGTATTAGCTAAATTCTCAGCCTCAGCTATAACATAGGTCTCCAGGCTACCTCTGTATTCTTCCTCTTAGAAATGAAAGATTTCTACCTAGTCAGTCTGTGAAGCCATTTGTGAGACAGGAGAGAAGGAAAACCTGGAGACAGTTCTGATTGGAATGAGTGTTTTAGGAAAAGGATCCCTAAATACTCAAGGCTCCCATCCATAAATGTGTGTCCACCATCAAAGCCAGTCCCTTTATATCTTCTCCTAGGTAAACCCATAAACAAAGTATACATTAATAACCATTAATGAACAAACATGATCTCTAATTTCAAATAATTTCCTATCAATAATTCACTCTGGGTCCAATGTAGTCCTGCAGCTAGATTCAGGGAGACTGCCACTTCTGGAAACGAACTTAGAAAGCAGCCTAACACCCTGTAGCCTAAGAGATGGATGAAGCTGAGTAGAGGATTCTGGGAAATGGAATGTCCAGCTCCTCGGTTTAATGGCCGCTTGGTGTGAAGCACCCCACCCTTGTCCCAACTGCTTATTTGTTATTTCATCAAGATGAGACAGGGAGGGGGTGGTTAAGTCAACTGACATGCTGGCTTTCGGTGACCCTTCTTTCAAGAATAGCTTTCTTTGCTGCAACGGATACATCCAGCTGCAGATTTCTGTCATCACTGGATGCATTTGCTGATGAATTCATAAATTATGCTGGCCTCCCCAATTGTTACTGAGTTGAACAAGCGCTATTGAGACCATCCTCTTGGCCACACCACTGTCCCAAGAGCCACTGGGAGAAGGAAGAGGGGAGAGGAAGCCACCAAAGGCCTGCTTCCCACTTTTTAGGAGCTTTGGGTCAAGTTGGGAAGATGGACTACACTCAGAGAAATCACTCCCAAATAATTATAAAGATATATGTCCACAGATGCAAAATAACACATACCAACATGTCCTATAAAATGATGGTCTCTATAAAATGACAGGTGGCATTAAGTGGCAAATGCAGCTGTCTGGAATCTTGGTACAGAACTTCATGAGTGGAAGGTCAAGAAGGACCTTATTCTAACTGTCGCCTGTATACCACAGCTCTCAGCCAGAACAAGGGGAATGGAAGTGGTTAGAGTAGGTTCTAAAGCATGTGTTGAAGTACTGAATGGTTTGGGCATGACTGTCTTCCATGCTGAGATCTTTATTTTAATGGAACTTTTCCCAGATATCCAGGTCATCCTGCCTCAGAAAACCGCGTGGCCATAGTGAAGGGTTGGCGGCTTCCAGTAGTGGAGGGTTGGCCATGTCAGAGAGGGTGGGGTCAATTCAGCTTCAGCCCCAGTCCATGGCTTGAGGACAGACCCAGCTGATTTGATTTTGGCCTGCACATGCCAGGGTCAGCCTTGTGGGCCTTGCCATCTGCCTACAATCTGGCGCCAGAGCTTGCTCAAAGTTAAGAAAGCTATCTATGGCTTATTAACTTTCTTGAAGCTGGCAGGCACTCCCACCTACCCGCTTCTTTGTCCCTGTTCACAACTGGAGTATTACATCTGAGCTGTGAAGGGGCAAGATGAGCTCTGAATCCCAAAGGAGTGGCAAAGGCCACATACCTAGGTTTGCCCCTGCACTGCCCTCCCCAACCAGTGGAAAAACTAGGACCAAGTTTCTCCCCTCGTCTAGAGCTTGGCAGGGAAGAGCAAAGTCCCCATCCCAACTCTGGCTTGACATTAAGCCCCAGGTATGATGCCCATCTGGCCCAGTAATGTCAACAGGCATATCCGTTGACAGGTGAAAGGGGTCTAGAGTGCTCACAGCCCCATACCATCCTCATGACCACATTCAGGTCCCCAGGTTACACTGCCCACATCACTTCAGAGCTTCTGGGTCCCAAAGTTCTTGCTTGAGCCTCAGATTGGTATATCTTCTTCCAACCATGGCCAGGACTCAGAACTCCTGGGGTAGTGCCCTGACTTCTAATGCCAGCTCTTCTGCTAATGAGCAGAAGTCTCTGCCTCGCTGTGGGTGGGCCTCAGTTTCCCCATGTGTAAGAGGAAATGGTTGGACTAGAGGATCCCCGAGGTGTCTTCTGGCCCTGCCGTCCTGGAGTCTAAGCGTCCTTCTTTTTCTCACGAGGTAACTGCTTTTTATGGTGGGGGGAGGGGGCGGACGAGGGAGATTTGAGGACTTTCAGTTTGGAAGCTGGTCCAAAGTTCCCAGGTTGTGTTTGTTTTTGTGTCGTGTTTGCTTCTTCCCAACTGCTTCTCCCACCGCCGGGGCCTGAACACGGCGGGGGGTGGGTCAGGGCCGCCCCGCGCCACCCCCTCTGGCGGCAGAGGAAGTTCCGTCTCTCCTGCCGGCGCCGCCGGCTCCTCGGGGCCCCTCGGAGGCAACCTGGCGACCCGACCCTGAGAGGCGCCCTCGGAGACCCCGGCCACCGGGCGCCATGGGGCTGGCTGGGGTGGGGAGGTGGGCGCCGGGCCGCGGGTCCCCCCTCGAGGAGCGGGGACTCTGGGGACCCTGCGAGGAGCCCGTGCAGACTCCTGGGCCAGACCAGGCTCCCCTCAGGCATCGGGGAAGGTCGGGACTGAGGGAGGCCCTGTTGGGGGGGGGGGGCGGGGGCAGGGGTGCCTGGGGGGCAGTGAGTCCCGAGGCTGTAAAGGAGCCCGGGGGACAGGAGGGGGCCTCTGCCACACTGCGGTGCCCTGAGGGCCTGCAAGCCTGGCTCCTCATTTCACGCGGGAGGGAGGAGACAGGCTTCTGAGAAGCTACAGGACCAGAGGTTTGAGGGAGGGCGTCTTGTTCTGTATGATCACGCGACCCTGGGACTCCCCCTATTTCCCAGCTTCCCGTGGAGACCTTAGTGGGCTGGAAGGAGCCTAGGCGGGGAGAACAGTGGTGATGTGCCACACAGAAGGCAGTGTCAGCCACTACAAACAAGCACAGCCTCTCAGACAAACACACAGTTTCTCTCTCATTCTCCTTTACTCTCGCTCTTAACTCTCTCTCTTTCACACACACACACACACACACACACACACACAGATACTGAGGCCTCACTGCACACCCATGTGCCTCTGTGGCACTGATTTTCTGTGAAGACAAGCTGATGGCCCAGCCCACATCACCTGTTGGTACAATTTCACTTTGCCCAGGTGTGGGGGAGGGGTAAGGTTCCTTGGGAGGGAAGGGGCATTTTCTAAAGCTAAAAAAAAAGAAAGAAAGAAAACAAAGCAAGGCTGAAGTCCTCCCACAGGCAGGCTCGTGCTCCGGGTGTGCTTTCGCAGGCCAGAAACTACAGAACTGGGAGTACTGCCAAGTGCTTTATCAAAGGAAACAGCCTGCCCAACAGCTGGAGATGGGCTCCTGCCAGCTGTGTGTGCCTCTTGGTCGCTCCTTCTTCTTTTCTCTCCCCTTCTCCTATCTCCATCCATCCGTCCGTCTCCTGCAGCCTTGCACTTTGCACAGGGAGAGCCCACGGACGGACTTCCTTGGACCACAGAGAGTACCCTTGGCGCTGAATAACTGAGCAGATCACAGCCCCAGCTGGAGTGGGAGAGGCTGTCCTTGTAAGGGGGTGGGCTGTCCAGAAGCAGGTCTCCTGGCATCAGGCAAGGAGCTGCTGGGTGGTGGGCGCTTCATCTGCAGCTGAAGCCTTGTGGAGACACAGTCAAGTAGTCCTTGGAGCTTCCTTTTCACTCACGGTGGGAGGCGGGTGCCTGGCTGGGTTGTGTGTTGGCGGCAACAGGGTATTTTCCAGCAACCTCAGCAACTTTGCCATCCGTATTCATTAATTAGTAAATTACTTGGATTCATTTCTCTAAGCCTTGGGCTTCCCAGGGAGGGAGGAGACAATGGACTAGAGGGGGAGAGCTCTGAAGAAGGGTGTTCTCCCCTTTCCAGGGGTAGAGGGCCCAGTGGCAGATGCTAAGGAGAGAGAGGGCAAGAGACATCTCTTGGGGGCTTCACCACTTCTCCCAGCCCTCACCCATATCAGACTCCCAGTGTGTCAGCTAAAGTGGCCGGCATAGTCCTGAAAGGCGGCTTCGAGCTGCGTTTGTAGAAGCAACCCAGTGGGGAATGGTGCCCACAGGGCTCTTAGCTCTGTGAGTGGAGCTAAACAAAGCATCCCCATCTCTGGAGAGGACCGGGGGCTTTGTTCTGTTCCCTGACTGTGCACAGCCCGCACCCTTCACCCCAGTTAACCCTCAGGGATGGCTCAAGACCAATCTAACATCTCCACTGCCAGCCTGGCCATGTCTTAAGGGCAGGGTCCCTGTTGGGTTCATCTCTATCCTCTAGTACCTGCCATGTGTTGGGGGCTTGAGTAATGTCTGGTGGCCTGGCCTCTAGGGAAGCCACTTTAAAGCTTGGGTCTTACCAAGAGGGAGGCAGCAACTTGGTCTGTATGTATTCCCCAAGGTTGCTGTGTTATTTGCTCTTTAGCAGTTTTACCGAGTGAGTACAGGTGTGATGGCAGGCACCATGACGGGGGCGGAGAGGGCTTGGGGATTCCCAAGAGGCGTGACGCTGCAACTTAGATACTCTTAGCTTCTGGCATCTGGTAGGCATTCTGCTGCCATCTTCCCTCTTTCACACCATGGCCCTTCATCTCCTCCACCACTCTGGTTCTTCTCCTAAGGCCCAGCTCTCAGATCTTCCCCTTTATCCCTCTCTTCCTTCCTTCCCTGAGGCTTTTTGTATAAATTGGAATGTTCATATGCTTAGTCACATGGGACCTGTAGCACATGAGCACAGGCTTTGGAGCCAGACAGACCTCAATTTGAATCCCTGTTCAGCCAAGCTACCTGGTAGGACTTTGAGTAAGTTATTTTGCCTCTCTGGATCTCAGATTCCCCCTCTGTAAACTGGGGAGAGTTAATAGAGATTTTATATATATAAAATGTATATATATATATATTTTAATATATATATATGTGTATATACTGTATATGAAGTGCTTTGGACTATGGTACAAAGTAGGCACTCAATGAATGCTAACTACTGATGTTCATTACTGCTGTGGGGCGTGTGTGTGTGTGTGTGTGTGTGTGTGTGTGTGTGTATTTTGAAGGCATCCATCATGCACAGATGGGCTGATAGGACTATCTGTTAAACCATCGACAAACTGGAGACCCTGATGAGGACATTCAGAAGGCACGTTGGCAGTTCCATTTATCCAGCCCTGTTAGCCGCAGTATTGAGAATATGGAGGTCAGGTACCTGAGGCAGAGTTCAACCCTTTATCCCTGATTCCATCCCTCCCAAGTACGGCTGCCCCTCGGGCCATAGGCCAGACTAGACTGCACGGCATGGATAGGGCCAAATGTCTTCTGGGAAACTCTACCTTCCCCACAAATTCTCTGAACTCTAGCTTCCCGGCTTCCCTCATTTGGGGGTCTCCTTTGTCTCACCTGTCCAGCCCACTCTATGCTATAACACACATGCCCTTGCTGCATTTTCCTCCATGTGTTGTCAACCCTGAGTGTAGCTGAAAGGACCAGGCCAGGATTCGAAATGACCATTTCTATCATGGTTTGTTGATAACCATCTTCCTGAAGATGATGATGATGATGATGATGATGCGTGCGTGTGCATGCGCACGTGCACATGAGCATGTATCTAGAACCGGCAGCCTTGGGGTACCAGTTCTTCTGCATATTTAAGCTTTGTGACACTAAGATTTCTCATTCCTACTATTTTCTGACTGCTCAGCCTTCCCTTAGCAGCAGCCTTGGAGAGCTAGGCAGTCAGAAGGATGCTGACATGGGCATGTACACAATTTGCGATCTAGGGCTTCACGAATGGAGGTTTGTGGGGCTTGCCCCCTCCAGCTCCCTCACAGGGCCACTTCCGATGGTTGGCACCAGCAGCATGTCAGCTGCACGGAGCAAATGGTGAGAGAGAAGAGATTCCAGGTCTTCTTTGGCTACGGCTGATTCCTTATTTCCTCTCCTTTCCCAGTTTGGGAGCATTTGTTGCTGTCTGAAGGGCTGGGCAGTGCCAAGACCACAATAAACAGCTTGTCCGGTACACACAAGCTCTTTGGACCCTGAAATGTCAGCTGGCCAACTGGCTCCCAGCTAGACCCTGCTGCGTGCCGTTTGCATCCGGCCTCGACAATGCCGCTCAGCGCTTGTAGAACCATGTGTCATAGCAACAAGCCTGGGAGTGGGGGCCCACGGTGACCTGGCCCTAGCTCTGGGATGCCAAGCTTAGGGGCCACACGTACAGCGCCTGGTAAAAAAGAAAGACTGCATTAGGGACCCAGCTTTGCAGATCCCAGACCAGCAAAATGGCCTGCCCTCCCCTTCCCCAACCTGGGCCTGGCCCCAGGGGCAGCAGACAGCCAGACTCCCTATGCCCCATATGGCTGAACCACTGACTGGTGTTGGACATCTCGCCCAGTGAAAGCTAGTGGGGTCAGGGCACATGCCTCCAGAGGATGTGGACAGAGCACAAAGGGCAAGAGAGGAGAGGGAGAGGCAGTGGGGTCTGGCGGCAAGAGTGCCAGGCCAGGATCCAGGGGACCTGGGCTCTACTCCCAGACCCTGCCACCAACTCCCTTGGAGTCCTTGAGCAAGATCACCCAGAGGGCAGGATTGGGGGACCACGCACAGGGCCAAGACCTTGTGTAGGAGAAGATGAGCTGCAAAATCTAGTTCATGCATTTGGGAGGTTGTGGTGGGTATTTAACCAGAAACACTTTCCACTGAAGACCCACCTAGCTGCCTTTAAATGCCTTGCATACCTCTTGACCAGCAAAGGAACCAAACTCAGGTGCCAGGGGGACATATCAAAAAAGAGAGTACTGCTTCTTCCAAAATGTCCTGTCCTTTGCCTTGCTTGGGAGGCCAATAGGCAAGGACAGAGGGCACAGCTGTCCCTTAGCCATGGAGGCCCTGCGATTGTCTTCACCTCTACCTCTTGCAGCTACCCAGGAGGACTTCTCTGAAGTGTGAGGTTTGTCTCTGGGCCTAGGAGTCTGTAAAGAAGTGGCACCTCCCAGATCACCTCCCTAGGCGCCCATGCCTCAATATCACCGATGTCCAGAGACCCACACTCTGGTGCACACTTACTCTCAGGACCTGCCTTCATGGCTCATACAAGCTTCCTCTGCCTGGTAGCAACAAATTTGCTGTTTTTCTGGTCCTGCGTGCTCATTGGGGTCCCATGAAGCACAGCCATCTTCAACTGCACAAAACACAGTGGATAGAAACTACCAGTGTCTGACACAAAGTAGGTGCTCAGTAAATATTTGCCAAATGACTCCAGGCTGGAATTAATTCATGATACTTTCATATGAAGGGCAGCATTTAACTGTAGACATTTCAGGCTCTGAAGTAGTTTGGGGGCAGGAGGAAGAAGCCTATTTGTGACCCATGCAGATAATAGCATGAGAGCAGCCACCCTCTGTGTGCGTGGAGGGAAGGTAGGCTACACCCACTGGGGCCGGGGGGGAAGGATGTCTGGGAAAAGGGCCAACATCCACTCCAGTCTGAGGGCCTCAGACACTTCCCAGTGCAGGAAGGCCCCATGGTGTTGTCTAATTGGCTTTCTAGTTATTCTCTTCCTTAGTGAGGGCCCAGCATGCAAAGCTGGGGTAGGGCTGAGCTTCCAGAATCTCTCCTGGAGCTCTGGGCAGCTTCTGATTATTCCCAACCAGGTGCCAGTTACCAGGGAGGGCCTTGGATCTGATTAGCATTACCTGAAATTACCTGAAGGAGCAAGAAGAGTCTTGGCCGGGGTCATCACAAGTCACTCATACCTCAACATGCCCCCCGCTCCCCATTCGGTTCAGGGGCTCTGGGAGCTGTGGTCTGGCCTTTACAGCTTCGCTTGCCAGATTCCTGTGTTGTCTATGCCTTCACAGCAGGGTGGGTGAGAAAGAGCGGCCCAGAAGGAAAAAACAAACAGAGGAAAGGTCTCTGGGTCTGTTGACGTTATAAGTGCTATTGATCTTACAAGATTTTTCCATTGGGAGGACAGTGAACTGACCTCGTTTTGCAGCCGGCTCGGGCTTTGACGCCACTGTCTAGGCCGTGAACCGAGAATCCGAGAGGCTATGGCTTTATCTCAACACATACTTGATAGTCACCACTCTCAGCAAGGCCAGGCTGGGGCCTCTCAGGGTGGGACGTGGGAGGATCCGGGTGGTTCCAGGCCTCTCTGCTCCTTCTGCCTTTTCCCAGTGATGCTCTATGACCCTGGGCCCAGGGACTCTCAGATCTCATGGGACCTGGATGGCAGGGAGGGGGGATTTTCAAGCAAGATGGACTCCAGACAAAAAGCTCAGACAGGAAGAGTGTGGTTGAAAGAGCACTGAACTTGGAGTTGGTGACTTGGACTTGGGGTCCAGCTGGGCCACTAATTAACTGTCTGGTTTCAAGCAAATGCCTTCCCCTCTCCTGGTTTCAGTTTTCTCATCTGTGAAGTGATAGGTGGAACTCAGTGATCCCTGAGGTCCTTCCCAGCTCCAAAACCCAGCAGTTTTGTGATAAATGCAAAAGTTAGGAAGGAGGAGAAGAACATAAAGAAGAGAAGAAGCAAGAATGAAACATTCCAGTACAGTACAGAAGGGGGAACATGGGAGAGAAGAGAGGTACACTGCACTGGGGTGTAGTGGGGAGAGATCCGGTTCCTAATTCGTTTACTAAAGAGCTGCGTGACCTTAGGTGGGTCACTTCCCATCTTTGTACCTCATTCCAGTGGGAGGAATGAGTTAGCTCCCCACCCCCCCGCCAGACTACATTCTCGCTGGGAAACCTAAGTATACACGTGGGAAACAATCAGGGAATAGAATCCGTGCTCAGTGGTGTGACATGGACACTAGGTGCATTTGAAGAAGGAGAGGGGGATGGCGGCTGGTGGGCTAAGGCCTTACCTAAAGGTCAAGGGAGCAGAGTAAAGGTGCAGCGGCCCACAAATCAGATAGAACTAAGGGATGGATTATTGGCTCTGCCCCTGCCTGGCTATGTCACCCTGGGCAAGTCATTTGCCCTATCCAAATTTCAGTTTCCTCACCCATAAGAGGAGGGGATTGAACTAGTTGATTCTCAGGGTTCCTTACATCTCTCTGAATATGTGGGAAAACAAAACACAACAAAAAGAGGCCAGAAGATGCCAAGTAGGCCAAAGGGGAGAATTGCACGTTCAAGGAGGAAGCCAGCCAATGTGGGTCAGATATATTTGCCAGGAGAAAAGCAGGATGGTGTTCCCAGAGCAATAGTGAGCTGGGGAGAGGAGGAGGAGGAGAAGGGGAGGAAGAAGGAAGGTGAGGTCAACTCAAAGGAGTGATTGGAAGGGACATGGATGCACCTTCGGTGAGAGGGTGCTTGGTTGGAGGGCATGCCGGTTAAGGAGCCCCTGCCTGGCACAGAAGTCTTGAGTGAGTCCTGGACCAGATGTTGAGGATGGCGAGTGCTACCGCAGACTCACCAAAGGAGGGGCCCCAAGTGGAGGGTGGGGAGCAGGGACACTTTCAAATTGGCAGGACTTATTCCATGGAGGAGAGAGGGCTCAGGGCCTATCACTAAGCATTTGATACTCTTGCATTTTATAGATCACTGATCCCTGCCCAGGACCAGAGTTAGAGTCTGGGCAGGTGTGGAAACTGAGGGCCTGAGAAGGGATTCAACCAGCCTGGGGGGGTCACATGACAATTTCATGGCAGGGCCAGGAACATAAGTTTTCTCTCCCGATTCAGAGCCCTGTACTCTTGGGTGACCCCTGCTCTACCCATTGGATGCTCTTAAATCTCTGATTGGAATTGTTAGCCTCAGGGAGAAAAGTGGAGTGAAGAAAAACCAATTCCAGGTTACTGAGGCTCTCAGGGATTTGGGAGGCTGAACCATGCTAGCAGTGCCTGGCAAGCCCTTTGGCTGCAGGGCCGATGCTTGGGGCAGGACAGTGAGGGCTGAGTGAGTGTGAAGAGGGTGGGTTCCAGAGTCTGCTAGGTCCTCAAAGACCAGCTGCAGCTGTGTGTGCTTGAGCTGGTCACAACCTGTCTGAGCTTCTATTTCCTTAGCTGTCATCTGTAAAATAATAATACTTTGTTACATAGGGTTTTTGTGAGGAGTAGGTGAAATAATGCACGAGAAGCACTTGGCACAGTGTCTGGTACATAGTAAACTTTCAATAAGTGGTGGCCTTTATTATCATCATTCCTCCCACCACTACTGGTTTAATAAATGTGAGAGTGTGTGATCTTTCCTACCAACCTCCCAACCCACCAAAGACCTAGACTCTGCGCTTGCAACTTCCTTCTCCACTCACTGGCCCCCAAATCCTCACACCACTTCAGCTGCTGAGCCCGGGGCCTCTAAGAGCACCTTTGTCACCTTCATTATGAGACCAGCTTTCCTGGGTGGCCTCTCTGGAGAGTCCCACCTCCTCCCGACCTGCCTGCCAACATGGGGACCCAGCAGCGGGCAGTGAGAGGGAGACAGGTGGCAGGGGCCAACAAAATGAGGCCATGCAGTGCCGCCCTGTCACCAGTTCCCTGGCAAGGCCTAGCAAGGTCACCTTTTGCTTCTAATTTCCTCCTTTGGGGAGAGGAGGGATGAAGCCCTGAGGCGGCATTCAGATAAAAGTAATGGCCTTTGCACACTGTCTGGGAGAAACCTGCCCAGTATTTGCCAAACCAAAAGATGGTCCAGTCAAGGGGACTGCTGTCACCTAGTATTCCTACACCAGGAGCTATCAGATCCATGCTGAGCTGCGCTAGGTGTCATTCCCCAGCCCCTAGGAAAAGTCCAGGAGCCTCTAATTCTGGGGAAGGAAACCCATGTTTCCTCAAATGAGAAGACTCTTGGGTGCGGCCTTCTGAGGGAGCTGATTGCTTATGCTGGGAAATTCAGAGGGTGCCCCAAACTGCTCCCAGCCTTTCATCCCTGTGGGAAAGGTGGGGTCACCAGAGAAACTCAGTGGCACTACGCCAGGGAGGCCTGAAATCACATTGGAGCATGCAGGTCCTAGAGATGAAAGAACCCAGCCCATTTTCTGGGTTGAGAGGTGAAGGGCAAGATGGGTGGGAAGAGTGGGCGAGCAGGGCCTGTCAAATCTAGAGGTGGAGCAGTTGCCTATCTGTGCGCTGTCAGGAACCCCAAAGCAGACTCCACCCCCAAATCTCCCCTAGATAGCGCAAGCAAACAATGATGTGTTTCTGGAGCGCACGCTGGGTGTTCCACATTGTGCTCAGCCTCTGTAGCAAATCATCAAGTTCAGTCATTACCCCTGCCCCAGAGTCCTTCCTCTTCAAAGCTTTGATGAGGATGAGCTGAGGTCAGGGCTGGGAGAGCAGGGTCACTTGGCACTCCGATGGCCCTGGGCCCTGGACAGCCAGAAGAGATAGTGTGGCAAGAGGCCCTTGGATGATGCAGGTAGGCCTGAGGGCGATAGGATGGGTGGTGAGGGGGATCCGGGCGGGGTGGGTGATGTTCTTAAAGCAGGGCAGAGGTGCACAGGAGACAAAATTTGGCTAAGGACCAAGGCCTGGAGGAGAAGCAGATCCTCTGAGAGGAAGAGAGGAAGAGAGGAAGAGAGGAAAGGGGCAGGCTGAAGGCACACTGGCATTTTTGTAAAGGGGGCTCTAGCAAGTAACCCGAATGAATCCTTCAAGCACAGCAGTGGGGAGACGTAACCCCTGGTATTTGTCTCGAGCCTTGCCATTTGGAAAGTGGTCTCTCTCTCTCTCATACACACACACACACACACACACACGCTCCTGTAATTTCATAACACCCCTGTCAAGGTGGGGAGGGCAAGAGTAATTACTCCCATTTGACAGATGAGGAAATCGGGACTCAGTAAGATTAAGTGACTTGTCCAAGATCACATAGATGTTTTTTTATGGCACAGATGGGACCAAAACTTTGGTTTCCTGACTCCCAGGGCAGCGAAATTCAGAATTGGCCTAATGAGCATCCAGAGTATGGCGGAGACCACCTCTACAGCATTATCTCAGGAATTCTGGGAAAGAACTCTGCCCCACAAATCTCTCTCTCCTCTCACTAACACCTGAAATTTCACTCCTAAAGATTTATTCTCTGGGATGGAAATTGTGCCCCTTGTTAAAATGTGAAAGGGTGCTGGAGGAAAGAGTGGGGACATGGAACAATATCTCAGCGCCTTAGAATAAGGCCTGGGAGTGTTCCTATGAGAGGACCCTGGCCCTGGAGTGAGGTTGGGGAGGGGAGAGCAGAGGGTCTGCTAGGAGAGGAGGGGAGGGGAGGCAGCTCCGGCAAACTTACTCCTTTTTGCGTAAGAAGGTGAGGAGTTGCGTCAAAGGGTGAATGCAGGCAATGCTGAGAAGGGGGGTCAAGTCTGCCTCCCAGAACTCTAATGGGTGACTGCACCTGAATCCTCTGAGGGAGGTTGAGGGAGGACTTCCATGTCACTGTGGGGGAGGAGGGGGCAGCCACAGTGTCGGCTGGACAAGGAAGCAGGTTGGCCTAAGAAGCTGGCATTGTGGAGGGGCAGGTGGGGGTGGGGGAGCTATTCAGGGAGCTGGCCTAGAGCCAGGGGCCAGTCCCAAGGGGGTGAGCAGAGGTTTGAGAGCTCTGGGCCCCATTCCAGCGCCTGACCTTGAGTCACCATGCAACTCGGCACTTTTCCTACCTCAGCCCAGACACCCATCAAGTCTCTGTTATCTCAGCTTCCCGTTTTACAGAAAACTGTAAAAGTTTCTCTTCTGACTCCTCCTGACCGACCCTGCCCTTCCTACATTCCTCGCCACCCCCCAACCAGCATCCTGCAAGCCTCCTGGGCCCCCTGAAGGCTCTTGCCTGCTGCCTTTGGTCCCAGAGGCTGCCCCTCTGCCGTGCAGGCTGCCCCAGTACCCTCTGGTCCTGAGGGCAAGGGCCTGAAGGCCTCACTCAGCCCTTGGCCTGGGCCTTTCATTCAGAGGCACAGCTGTAAATAGCTGCATCTGAGGACATCAAAACTGGGACTGTTAGGATGGGCAGCAACCTCAGAAGTCACTTTTACCCTTCCTCCCTTCCTTTCTTCCTTCCTCCCCTCCTTTCTTCCTTCCTCCCTTCCTTCTTTCCTTCCTTCCTCCCCTCTTTTCTTCCTCCCATCCTTCCTTCCTCCCTTCCTTCCTTCCTCCCTCCCTTCAATTATTCCATCTGTTGAGCACTTACTATGCACCAGACACTGGTATAGGCCCTTGGTGTATGGCTTCATGGAGCTCCCAGTTTAAATAGGGGTATCATTAATCAAATAAGCACCTAAACAAATAGAAATTTGCAGCCTTGATCCTCTCATTTTACATTTAGGGGAAATGAGCCCAGAATGGTTATGAGACTTTTCCAAGATTGTTCCAGTAGCCAGGGACAAAACCAGGCCAGAACCTGTCCCCTGACTACTCTCCCAGTGCTCTTTCCACCATGCTCTGGAAAGGGTACAGCATGAGTGTAAAGGCGGAGTGTTTATCCCTCTATGCAGAGCCAGACTTAACCTATAGTCAGAGTAGTACATGGCCTACTTGGCAAGATTTGAAGATCACTGATAAGCACCCACCCCTCCTCACTGTTACCCCACCTCCAGCTTATTCCCTCCCCACCCCGACACCCCCACCCATGCCTAAAATTATACCACTGCCTGAAATCTGAGGGTTACAGCTCCTGCGATCTGGGAAAAACCTGTTAAGTCATTACCTGCCATTTACACAAAAACATTTCCCTGATTTGTCCTTTAGGATAGGCCCAAAGTTCGGGTACTTATGATTTGGGGGATGGAGACCAAAAGTCCCCTTAAGGCGGCGTTGCTAGAGGGGCAGGGTGCCTCCAAACAGTAGTGAGGGGCCCCATGGAACCCGAGGCAGCAGGAGGGAACAGATTGCCTTCGGGGACAGGCAGGAGGAAGGTACCTGAAAAGGAAAGAGGAATATTCTGAAGACAGACTCCTACTTCACAGTTTAGCCTGGGGGCCACCTTGAACTGACACCAACACCGAGATCGGTGACATTTTGTTTCAAAATACATGTTTACATTTGGTCTTTCCTTATACTGGATTATACTGAGTCTTTTGTCCCTTCCCCAGCCTGGTGTCTGAGTAGTTTGTACTTATCTGCAATTAGGAGGGGCCTTCCCTGTGTCTGGTCAAGTAGGTGCCCTTAAACATCTGCCAAGGCTAAATTGAAATGCAGATCTTCCCCTCTTCCAGGGACTTGAGATGGGAATCCTTCAGTAAGTAAAGAACCAGCCCCCACCAGGGGGCTTCCCCATCCTGACCCTGATAAAGGCCTCTTTCCAGTTCCCCTGCAGCTGTGATGAAGGGGGTTTATCAGGAATGGACCTTCACACCTAGAATGCAGCCCTGCCTGGAAATCTCAAAACAAAGCAAAATGCCCAGCTTAGAGACAGCCCAGAGCTTTAGAATCACACACCGGGTGTTTACATCTGTCCTCTGTCACTACTAGCTGAGTGACCCTAGGCAAGTCACTTAACCTCTCTGAGTCTCAGTTCTCTCATCTGCAAAATGGGCCTAATGATAATACAATTCCCAGTTCCTACTGTCAACTGTCCATAACTGTCAAAAGGTTCAAAAGGCTAATGGATATATTGCTCTTAGCACAGTGCAGGCTAAGCAATCAGTACATGGGAGCTACTGATGTTATTATTTGGACCAGATGTGGCTTTGAGAGCTCCCAGTGATAGGTCAAGACCTAACAGCTGTGCATCCCTGCCTTCTTGTTTAATCGAGGTTTTCATATATCAGGTTTGCTTAAAGCAAGGCCCACCTGCAGGGCATTCCCTGAGCTGGTGATTCATGGGTGGGATGCATTCCACCCACCTATTTTAAGCTGTTCTACATTTTCTTCCCCCGACACGGACGTGTTTACACAGAAGAGGACAGTCCCAGTCAAAACAAGATGAAAATACCCTGCTGGCTGAGAGCCCCAGGCTAACTGGTTTCAGGTCCTCTCCCAGCTGTCAGCACCTCACAACAGAGCCACGGGGTGGTAGGGGGCTACCCAGGCCTACTCCCCTGCCTCTCCCTCCATCGGCCCAGCTCTTGGTATCAGGCAGTTGGCCATCACCTGGTCCAGACAGAGTGGGGTTCCGGGGCTGAGGTGTTGCCAGTTTTACAAGGGCAAGAAGGCGGGGTGCTGAGAGGCAAGGGCTGCCCTGGCCAGCTCTGGTGTGAGTATTGTGTCTGTCGCCAGGGCCGCCTGGTACCCAGGCAGAGAAGGCAACTGCCAACAGAGAGTGGGGGAAAATGGCCAAAGAAAGCTCCCCCGGCAACCTGACCTCTTGTCTGGCATTTCTCCCACTGGACTCATTCCTTTGGGTTAACAGGAGGCTCTTGGTAAAAAGAAATTAACCAGGGGAAGAAGAACCCACTAACCCCTTATCAGTCACAGAATCTGCCCGGGGGTCGATTTCTCACCTATGCCAACTTATCGATGAGCAGGCACCTGGGGAGGATATTTCCAGGGAGGATGCTTTGATGAGCACACACACGAGATCCCCTGGACAGGGAACACTGAAGCTAAATGTCCCCTGTAGGGCTTGGGCACATTGCTGCTCCTCACAGCCTCTTCAGAACAGTTTGCTTGTGTTTACCGAGAAGAGCAGGAGAAAACAATCTTTGTCATAAACTCTGCTCCTCTTACAGCTGCCCACTCAGGCAGTTTGGTTTCTTGACAGCAACTCCAGGAATATTGGGGCACATTTGCCTGTCCCCTGAAAGCCCAAGGCCACCAGTTACCCAGGACCCATTGTGAGGTCCTACCCCAGGCTGTACTGCTCCCCCACCCCGAGTCTATATTCAGTCCGCCTGGGTCACTTCTCTCAGAAGCCCCCCACCATTCAGACCACACTGAGCAGGTCATCGTGTTCCGTCCCTGAGAAAAACTAAACAGTTCCCCTTCTGAGAAAGACTTCATTTTAACAGGGATCCTCAAGACTTCAAACCCCAGGGTGACTTTAGGGTGAGAATTTCCTTTATGTTGGCAGGCATCAGGGTATTTTTAGTCAGGGTGGGTTTTTTATTTGCACCCCACCCCCTACATCGTTCCAGTTATATGGCTGTCACTCGCTCAGAATCAGGCTTGCTAGCCTGAAATCCCTCTTTGATGTTATTGCCAGCTGAGACTTGGCTGCCCTCCTCCCGGGCTTTATCACCCTCTACTACTCCCTGTGGGTGCCCTGTTCCCAACTGACCTAGCCCCTCCAGCTAAAGATGGAAACTGACCAAAGTCCCAGCGTTAGTGCAGAACCAGGAGGGCACACCCGGGTGAATTATCCCTTTTATTGAAGAGGTCAGGCCTTGGTTCCAGGTCATTAGTGGCCACTTACTCAATTAAATTGTGTTTGGGTTGGGTTTCCCAAGTATGTTTGATTTTCATTGGTCTTTCGTGTTTCTAACTGCAGGATTGCTCTCCAACAATGATTGTCCCCTAATTAAAATGTGTTAACAGGAGGCAAATTCATGAATTTGCCTATAGTTCTTTGCCATGGGGGCCATTAACAAAGTTCTAAAACTTATCTAGACCTTCTGTTTACTTATTAAGCACATGTTATGACATTGACACTGTGTGCCAGGCACTGGCACAGACTCTGTGGGTACCATGTTGAATAAGATAAGCCCCTGCCCTCGAAGAGCTTGTATTCTAGTCTAGGAAGCCAATCAGTGCTCACTTGAGACGGTGTGCACTGCCCACTTCCGGTCATGGTCTTAATCTGGCTGTGCCTTCGGTCTTGCTTGAAAGACTAGAGGTCCTGCTGATTACTATTTGTGCCATTGGAGAGGCTCTTGAGGCCAAAACGTTATGCAAGTTACAAGCCCTCTATACAGGAAAGGCTTGCTAAGACCTTCAAGAGACTAAATTTGAAATGCTGATTCCATTTTAACATCAATCCCTCAAACTACACTCCCCCATAAGCAGCATTGATAACGTGTGAAACCATGGAAATGACAAATTGGAACTGGACAGAACGTTAGAAATGCTAGACTTTGAAACAGCATCAATAGGGCTGCTCATTTGATGAGCCATTTTGCCAACAGTGTTGGGGGACAAGTGCCCTTACTCATGGAGCATATCACATTCACCTTGCCCTTGTTACTTCCCAGAGAACTCAGCTCTGCCGCCTACAGGATGTCCACCACATCTGGAAAAATAGGCAAATATATATATTGTTGTCAAGGACATCATCAGTTTGCAAAAAAAATACAATGATATCATCTCCATTTTCAGACTTTGGGGTGTCCATAAACATATATACCTTGTGTGTTGTGTATGTTGGGGAAGGAAGCATCATTTCCATTTCATGAATGAGGAGCCGGCAGCTTAGGGACTTGAGGAGCCTTCTAAACAGGTCCGGGGGCCTGCTGGCTAATGTGGGAAAAGAACTGTGGCCTCCTGACATGTTTTTTTTTTTTTCCCACTTGATCGAGTTCATTTATTTTTTAAAATATTTTTTAAATTGAAGTACAGTCAGTTTACAATGTTGTGTCAATTTCTGGTGTGCAGCACAATGCTTCAGTCATACATGAGCATGCATATATTCGTTTTCATATTCTTTTTCACCATAAATTACTGTAAGATATTGAATATAGTTCCCTGTGCTATACAGTATGAACTTGTTGTTTATGTATTTTATATATATTTCATTCTAAGTGAAGTAAGCCAGAAAGAGAAAGAAAAAGACCATATGATATCACTTATATGTGGAATCAAAAAAAAAAAAAAGACAAATGAACTTATTTACAGAACAGAAACAGACTCACAGACACAGAAAACAAACTCATGGTTACTGGAGTCAGGGAAGGGATGGGAAGGGATAAATTGGGAGTTCAAGATTTGCAGACTGAGTTCATTTAGAACGGATGCTAGAGCTGCGTTCCTCAGGGAGCACCTCCCCGGCATTCACACTAGGGGAGTCCCTCTCAATTCCTCTTGTCATCACTCTCTGTCTGAGGGCTCAGCTCCATGCGCCACGCCCATTATTGCAGAAGCCTATTGTTGGAGGGAAATCAGCCGATGACACGACAGATGCCTCTGGATTGTCTCCCAACCGGGCTCAGGCCCCACTGCCCCAAGATGTCCAAGCAGTATCTGTGAAACTCCCTTTTCTCAACTGCTGACCTAGTAACTGTCTCTACTTGGCCATTCCTCACTTTCCATATTGACTTTAGCTCTTCTGTAACTCTGTCAACAAACTCCGTGGTGTTATTAGTTTTAGCAAATAACAGGATGTCAGAACTGTTGACCAGGATTCGTTACTTTGCTGTTAGAGTTCTATCCCAGGACATAGGGGCCAGTGTTCCTCTTATTTTTTAAGGTGTATGAGCTTTGGCAGGAAGCCTTTCCCGGGCAGGTCCACTGCGCTCTGCTCAGTCTCTAGGCCTTTAAGGCTGCTCGCTGCCAAGACTCCGCCCACCAAGACGTGGGCCCTTCTGTCTTTGCTTGGTGGTACAAAGACATCTGTAAGTAGGTTTTTCAAAAAATCAATGCAAACACTTAGAATTTTCTGTTTTTGTGCTTTACCCTCACAGTCTCACAGTGGCCTTTAAAAGAAGTCTGTACTTGGTAAGGCAGCTTCAGGACTTAACATTCATGTCGAGAAGGGTGGGGGGATGGTATTTTAGGCTGGCATTAAGAATTTCCAGGCTTTTGACCCAAAATAGCTTGCTCTTCCAACCCTATCCCCAACACTACCTGTCTCAGGGAGCAAGACAAGAGGTTAAAAGGGTCACTCTGTTCCTGACAGGCAACCAGGAAGTTCAGGCCTTGGGGGAAGCATGGCCTTTTATATTTAAGCCCCAAACCTAGCAGGCTGTATAAATTAAACATAAAAATAAAATAAAATACCAAAACACAGGCCAGATGCGTACAACAGGGAGCAGTGAATTCCCCTTATGGCTTTCCCTTGGGAGAGGGGAGGCAGTGAGCCGCAGGGGTGCCCTCCTTGCCTGGGAGGGGCTCACAAGCAATGGGTGAGGATGGTAGGGGCAGGGGAGCGCAAGGCTTGGATCGGGGTGGGGATGGGCATGTTTGTAGAGATCCTGGCAAGGCTTTGTAGTCAGCCCCAGAAAGCTGCTGAGGGGGGATGAGTCACAGCCCTCCAGCCAACCTCGGAATGGATCCACGTTTGACCGGGCAGTGACAGCCACAGGGCTGGAGGAGAGCTGGCTTTTGTAGAAGGGAGGTAGGGCTGGTTAATTGACCAGACTGTGCTGTTAGAGAAAAATCAGCCCCTCCCAGTTCATTCTCTCCCTCTCTCCGGGTTCTTCTCCTCTCCCACCCTGTGGTGCCCACCCCCTACGCTTCCAACCTCCCAGGGCAAGAGTTCCCACCGACAGCTGTGAAGTATCATAGAAGCAGTCTGTTTCTCATAACAGAGAAGCCAAATTTGCCAAAGAGTGATTTATAAATCTGAGCAGGTTTGGGTTATCCTTCTAATAGCAGCTCTCATTCACGCTCTGATCAAGTGTTCAGGAGTGGGAGGCAAAGAGACGGCCAAACATGAGAGGGAAAGAGATGACTGAACAGATGTTGGGCTTAGAATATGCTGAACCCCATCATGGCATATCACGCAAAGTGGGTCGTGGTGACCCTGGCACTATGGGAGCTCTTTGAGTAGAGTGTGTCTTGGTCTCACCTATATATAGGCCATTGGTTCCCCAAAGCAGTTCCATGAACTGGGGCCAGATGAGCTGTGTCCACATCTCCTGAAAGTACCCTTCCCAAGCCACAGATGTATTCCACTAGATTTTCTAGGGCTGGAGCCCAGGATATCCATATTCTCAACCAGCTCCTCCAGGCAATCCTGATGTTAAGAACCTCATCTGGACCCATTTTCCCCCCAGGTTTACCTGCTGTGTGTTTAGTCATCTTCTGATGCTGATCGGTCACTCACTACTCTGTTGAAAGCAATACAACAATTTAGTTCAGACTTATTTAAGTATTTGTAACCAATAGTGGCAGGATGTGGTACTTTCCCAGGGCTTTTGGCATTGGAAGAAAAAACTTTCCTAATTCCTCAAACTGTAAAGGATTCCATTAGAACCCAAAAGTATGACTCAGGGAGTGGTGTTCGTAGGCACTGCGGTAGTCCACCCAGGCAGACAGCTTGGACTGAGAGGAATTCGTTCCCGGTGCCCTTCAAATCACACTTCTCAGGTCATCAGTCACAGCCATATATGGTATCTGTGCCAGGACTGGCTCTCCTAGAACAGTCCTCATTGTGGGTGGGTGTAGCTCAGTGGTAGAGTGCCTGCTTAGCATGCACAAGGTCCTGGGTTCAATCCCTGGTACCTCCATTAAAAAAAAAAAAAGACTTTCCTCATGAGGAGCCTGTGGGGATAATTTCTTAGGCATTCATGTGATTGTGCACAAATGGTATGTGCTTTTCTTTCTCTTTCATTTTCATGTGTAATTGACATCTTTGAAAACCATGGACCTGGCAGCACCAGCACTTCCTGCTCCTGGTGTGCATTGTGAAGCTGGTTCCCCCTATACCCAGTCGACTGCCACTTCAAGCTTCCCCCAAGACCCTGTCACCTATGACCCCTGCACAGCACACAGCCAGCTCTGGACATCAGAGAGAGCAGAGGTCATGGCAGGTGATGCTCTGGCCTGGTCTAGAGTGTCCTGCCTTGTCATCTGGCCATGTCCTATTGCCTTACTATCCCTTTGGGGTCACAGGGAAGCTGGCATCCGCTGAGAGAAGAGACAGAGACAGAGATTGAGACTGAATGATGCCCTCTGCCTACCTAGCTCTGGGAATTAGACTTTGTCAGATGCTGAAAGGGTGTTTGCATAAATATGTGTGTGTGAGTCTGTGCTTCTTTCTTCCTGATAAGGTGTGCGTATTCCTTGTCAGCATTTCCCAAACCTGGCAGGAGACCTCCCTTAACCCTCCCAGCACTCTTCTCAGCTCCCTGGCACTGTTCCCATGGCTCAGGGGTCGGGGGCTGCCCAGGGAGGAGCTTGCCTTGTTTCTCTCCTTTCTTTCTGTTCTGGGAGTAGTAGTGTGTCCCCTTCCCCTCCTGCCACTGCTCCCACCCCAGCTAGGCTATCTTATTTCCATCCGAGTTGGCGGGCGGTTGGGGGGGGGGTGTGGTTAGAGAGCCAGAGGCCCTTTGCAACTACAGGGCCCCTCCTCACAAGTCAACAGAGGATCAAGGAGCTACCTCAAGTGAGCGCGGGGTGAATAGCTCCGCTGTGAGGTAAGCGAGGGCCTCAGGCGTACAATGTGAGCGCCTTGGGAGACTCCGAATGCTTACCCATCATGGCCCAGAAGCCCCCTGGCCCTGAAGAGGCTGGCATTATTACCATTGTTTTGTTCCCCAGGGAACCTGGACCACTTCAAAGGTCATCCATTCTATAGCGGGGGGGGGGGGGCCCCACAATGGAGCAAGGTGCTCCACCTCAGAGCCCCTGGCCTCTTCACAGGCCCCTTGTCTGCTGGCTCTGCTTCCCCA
This sequence comes from Camelus bactrianus, assembly GCF_048773025.1. Lineage (NCBI taxonomy): Eukaryota > Metazoa > Chordata > Mammalia > Artiodactyla > Camelidae > Camelus > Camelus bactrianus. Next base: position 84,238,597 of record NC_133575.1, read on the forward strand.
GCAAGATTCTCCTGGTTCTCATCTTCCAAGCATCACCAATAGTCCCAAGTCCTTCACATACCTCTCAAAGTAACCCTGGCAACTGCCAGAAAAAAATGGCTTGGAATTTTTGGCTCTTGGAACTGCTCCATACAGCAGGAGGACTGGGGAGAGACCCTGCAGTGTCTCTCTTGTCCAGAGAAGCTGGTGGAAGGCTGGTGCAGACGAACAGACACAGAGAGTTGCCATGTTCTTGCTGCTTTCTTTCCTAGCCACTGGGAGAGTACAAAGGGGCAGGATTCCCAGAAGGCGGGCCTTGAGGAGGGGGGTTATGTGCCCGCCTGAAGATGCTCACTGGTCTGGGAGGGCAATATAGAGCAAGGATAAGACCACCAAGAGCTGGCCAAAGTAAAGCCAAGAGGTTGGCAGGTAGAGGTGACCCCTCCAACCCCATGCTAAACGTAGACCCCTTCCCTTCTCACAAGGAAGGGACTGGCAACTTAGAGACCCGCAAAGACCTGTGCTTTGTTCCCTTGGTTTACAAACCCCAGGGCTTAAGGAAGGGACTTAGAATGAAGGACCTTGGCACTGTTGACCATGTCAGAGGAGCCTTAGGTCCCACAGAAACTCCAAGCTTTGTGGCTGCTGTATTATCCCCATCTAGATGGGCACAAGCCAAGGACAGGGTAGGGAGAAAAAAAACATACCCGATTCTGAGGAATGAAGTGATACCCAGGGTTGAGGCGGTGGTGTGACAACTCTCCCAAACCCCAGGCTATTCTCCCTAGCACCCCTAAGCCCTAGGCTTTTTCCTGAAGTAAACATTTCACTGAGAACTAACCAGTGGAGAGACTTCTGAGTTTGACACAGGCTCAGGATATTCTGGAAGGAAGTACAATTATTGGCTTGCACTACCAGTTTGTTTGTTTGTTTGAATTTCACTGCAGTGTGCCTTGCACTTTGAATAAGGTGTTCAGTGAACTTTGAAATGAGTTGAATTGAATTGAATTGAATGATAATGGCAACTAGTGTGGGGAGGAGGAGGGAATTCCATTTACTGCGGTAAATTGAACATTCTTTTTTTTTTTCAGGAATATCTATTTCATACTTGTAGATGGATAATGGGGATGGTGGAAAATGAGAAGAGAGCTTAGAAAAATTATGGAGGTAAATTTTCCCAGCTGCAAGGCATAAGGGGAAGGGAGACAAGCATAAATATTGACACAAGGTTCATGAAATTTAAGATCCGCTGAGCTAAACTGCATTCCTGGATAACGTTGCCAATAGTTGCAGTCTTGCTGAGACGCCAAGGACAAACTGCCTCCCCACCATAGTCAGCCATCAAAAGTTAGGGTGATGAAGACGATTTGATGAGAGCCCTTTTTGACTTCTCTGAATGAGGGTGAGTGGGGTGGAATGCCTTGTCCAAAAGGGCTTTGGTTCTGCCTGTTGTCCTAGTGTCACTGGGAGATTGTTTGTGACGCTCACATGGGACCCTGTCCGGGAGGGAGCTGAAAGGCACAATTCATTGCTCCTGCCATTATTCGGTGCCAGAGTTTGGCCCATATTGGTTGCTAGAGCCACTTTTCCAAGAGAGCACCCCTGCCTGTCCGCCACAGCTCCCCTTGGGTTCCCGCACCCCTCCCCCTCCCACCATCGCCTTCTGCATCTGTGTCTGCATCCTCCTCCCTGTTTTCCTGCCCTCCAAAGTGGGGGTTCTGGCCCTTGGCCATGCAGGCCAGTTCATGTGACCCACAGAGGACAAGGCACTTTGTCTGTCACCGTCTTTCCTTCTTGCTTCCCTTCTTCTGGACTTTGGGGATTTTCCATGAGGCCAAAGTAACGATGTAAGTGGCATCAGCCCTCCTGTCTATAGTCTCCCACAGTGGAGTGGAACCCGAGGGGAAGAGAGAAGATAAGAGTGAAGCCAGGACACATTCACTGATGGCATTTCAGCTTCCTTATTCCCCCAGCCTCTTCAGAAAAAGGGACAAGTAAGTAATTAGAAGTCGACAGCGCTTCAGGCGGAAGGGGGCCCGCGGTGGAGGAATAAGTGGGGAGGGTTGTTTTGCAGCCGGCCCGTGAACTGTGCTCACGCTCCAGTGCTCGTATCCTTTTTGAGTCCCTTGTCCAGCTCCTAACTCAGTGTTTGCTTTGTGGTCTGTCCCGCACCTCTCGCATGGTGTCTTTTCCCGCTTCTCCTGACACAGGACTCTGTGTTTGGCTGGCCACATTGCTGCATCTTGGGGTGGAACAGTCCCTGTAGAAAATAAGGAAGACTGGCCTATAAATAGTTACCTTTGGGCTGTGTGGCACACAATGCTTCGAGTGTGACAAAAAGGGAACTGAGATATTCCCCCTGGTCGCCACCCCCAACCTACCACACCCACCCCTCGGCAGCGTGCTGAGATCCTGCCCGCCGGCTCTGTGACCCAGACTGCCCAGTCTCCAGCCCCCTGCGCCGTGGGAACCCTAAGGAGGAAGGGCTCTGGTCCTCAAGTGTCTGGCTTCTGAAGTGGACCAGACTGCTGGGAACACTGAGATGCTGCTCCCCGTCAAAGGGAACAAGTCGGCTCTCAGGGCCACCTGCCTAAAGTGGCGGAAGTTGTCCCATCCTCATCATGCCACCCTCCATCTAGCAGGGCGCCCCTGAGAGAGGGAGCGTTAGCTGTGTCTGTCTAATCACAGAATCCCACAGCTGTAGGGCTAGAACTGAGAGCCGGTTGAGGACCTGGCTCATTAGCTGGGCGCTGTGGCCACGGTGGCTGTGGTGGCTCTGAGTTCAGCCTACGGTGTAAGTCATGGGTTGGAAGAAAGGGAGTTTGGAAACATTTACACACGTTGGGGTTGCTGTGCTGTTGAATCCCTAGGCCACCGTTTCCTGCCTGGGCTCCACCTCCACAGGACACAAGAACCCCGAGAGCCTCCTGGATCAGCACTTTCCTTGGAAAAGTTAGATCAGATCATAGATACCTTATCCTGCACAAACGTCCACTCACTGCGAGGTTTGGCACAGCTATTCTGGGCAGAATTCCCCGCTGTGCCGAGGGTTAAGCAGAAAACCTTTCGGGTTCCTCCAACTTCTCCATTTCCTTCTACTATCCACCCCTTCCTCCCCTCCCCTTCTTGTTTGAAAATCTTTCTAAAGTGACATTTAGGTTGGTTATCTTCCTTTAGCAAACCCTGGGATCCCAGGATCCAGCCATTGTTACAAACAGAGACTCATAAGGCCTCAAAGTGAGCTCTCTTCACTGCTGCCTGATGAATTAGAGGTGTAAAGGGAACAAGAGATTGGTTGAGTGTGGACTGAACATGGGACATCCTTTCAAAGTCTTTTTTTTTAACTTACATCCCTGATATGAGCTTGTTTTCTTGTTGTTGGTTTCATTCTCCTAAAAGCTGAGCACAGCAGGAATAAGAAAAAAAAAGTTAATTAAGGGTGCCCGTTAGTGAGGCCCCAGGAACTGGACGTTTGACTGGACTGTGAGTATTATTGTAAGACTCCATACCTAATTTAGGACACTGTACACCCTAGGACTACATAGTACATTGGGGAATCCATCTGGTTAGATTTATAGTGCCTATTTCAGAGAGGGCTTTCTTTGAGGACTGCATAGCTGCCTTTTGAAAGGATGCAGGTGAGCAAAGCCTTCTTATAAAGCTCATTGGGACACTCTGGATAGTCTTCCACGCTGCTGGCGTCCTAGAGGCACTTCCCCTGCCCCTCACCCTTTCTTCCTCCTTACCAATTTCCTGGAGCCTTCAACCCATCCCCCAACTGCCTTGGTTCACTCATTCAACAAACCTACTCCCTGCCCCACTAGTAAGTGTGGTAAGAACCAACTTGGTCTCTAGGTCAGAAAGACCTGGGCTGGAGTCCAAGCTGTATAATTTATTAGCTGTGCCACCACCTTGGGCAAGGTAGTTTCTCAGACCCTTGGTTTCTTCATCTGTAAAATGACAGTGACATTGCCTACATCACAGGGTTTGTGACTCAACCAACACAACGTCTGGCCCGTAGCCGGAGCTCGCTTAATGGTAGCTGTTATTGTCAGTGGGTCTCACACTGAGCTTATTTCTAATTGAAGTATAATTAATGTACAATTCAAACACAGCCTTCTTAGCAAACTTCACCTCTTTTCTCTCTCCAAACTACTTGGATTTCTATGCCTCTGTCTCCATATAAGGGAGTCCCTATTGAAAGAGCCGGTTTTTCTTGTGTCTTATGCCCTGTTTTCCTGGTGGTGTTTTTTTCCCTGACAACCCAGCTTATTTATCTCTCCCTTTTTCATCATCTTCCTTGGAATCTTGGGGTGGGTAGCCATTGTGAGTTTAGGAAAGATTTACAAGCCAATGAAAGGTCAACTCAGAGGTTCTTCCTGGACCAAGAAAGCTCTGTGTGACACAGAGGGCAGATTAATATATCAGGAAATTCCAATATCAATTAAGCTCAGGATTTAAGAAGGTTTTTTTCCTCAGCTAATGTTCTTGATGAACTATAAATATAGTCTGCACTTTGTTCTGTCTGTTACACGCAGCTTAGTGTGAACACCTTGTTCAGAAAGCTTGTGACCTGAAGATAACATAATGTCCTGAGATTGGGATTGTCTCCCACCTAAACACTGGGGTGAAGCAAATCTCTGTCCTGGGATAATATAGTAGGTTCGCTTACATAGATCTGTTTATCAGCCCTTTGCAAATAGAATGGCCCTTGTGCACATATTATCACCAGGGGGATCTGATGGGAGTCTGACATCACTGTGAAAAATGTTGGTTCTTCGGTGACATAACTGCACTGGCAGCCTGGAGAAAATTAAGGCCTTCAGACTGGGCTTAACTGGGGCCTTGGCCAGGGTATTGGTGCCAGGCACCTGGTTAGGAGAAATATCCTGAAGCAAATAATAATTACCTTCTTTGCTGATAAGAGGCCCCAGTACTTTTCCAATAGCGTGATTGCACTAGGGTATTTCTTTGGACCACAGCCTGAATCACAAACTGATTCATGAGTACTGGCCCTAACTTCATCCAAACCATTTTATATGTGGTGGAACCCAGTGTTCTCCGTATGGCCCTGAATTGGTGTAAATAATACTCCCAGTTGCATCACCTGTCCCTTGTTCCGTCTAGGTTGCTCCATCTGGCTGCAATTCTGCTTATGTCCACCAGGTGGCCTCACTTAGGAAAGAGCAGGATAAAAGGACCTCAAGCTTTTTTTTTTTTTTTTTTTTTTAAAGCTTGAGGCTAAAAGGAAGGAAAATATATATTTGGATGGAAATATATGTAACTCTTAGTAGGCAACAATCACCTCATTTCCCTTGTGACTTGGACTCTGTGAAGTACTCCATAACTCTGTATGGCTAGATCCACCGCCAGGCGGGTGTTCTCCTGGATGGTGTGTATATAGCCTTGGTTTGTAGTTTTGTTGTCATTTGCTGTTTATAGGAAAGTAACAAAATCTTGTTTTTAAAAATAAGGACATAAGATTCCGGATGATGTATTCTGCATTGCAGAATAGGTTGTTGAGACCAAAGAGAAAGGGGCTGGAATCTTGTGGACATTGCAGTGCCCACTTCCCTACTGTCTCTTCCCCACCTCCCTCTGTCACCCTGTTGGCCCCTAGCTGCTCCCATGTACAAGCTCCCCAACTCATCCGAGTTCCTGGACGCTCTCTCCTCCTTCCATGCACACTGGCATGTACAAATTAACTGGTCCATGCATGTCACCGATCTGTGCATGTGTCAGTACACAGACAGCTACATCTGTAGGAAGAGGTGAGTAGATAGGTGCTGGGGATGGGGGCAAGCTAAGTGGGCAAGCTGGCTGGGTGAGGGGGCATGCAGGTGACAAAGTATGTGTGCAGGAGAGAGGCTGAGAAGGCAGGTGGTAGGAAGGAGTGAGGCTCCTGATGGCGAGGGTGGGTGTCCAGGGAGGGCGGCATGTGACAGCATGGCGAACGCATGGGAGTATGCTGGCTGACATCTGAAGAGGAGCTTTTCAAACGGGCGCTGCCCTCTACTGAATGCTTCCTACCTCCTGCTGTGGCGTTGGTACTTCTCCTTTCTCCAAGAAATCAGCTCCAGTTTGGTTTTTACCGATCTCCAGAGCCCTCTTTGGAGATGCCAGTTGGCATAGGAAAGTGCTGAACTGTTTACAGTCCCAGCCTAAGGTTCAGGGAGGGGATGTGGTTTAACTGGGCCACAAAGCCCGGTACAGGACTCATTTGCATGGCCCCTGACGCCATGTGACGCAGCCGGCTCCTCCTATATAAAGAAGAAGGAGCCGAAATATCTCCGAGTCTGGGTTGGACCGGCGGCTGTGGAGTTTGTGACACACTAGGTGACACCCCTCGAGTCACTTCCCTTCAACTCTGGAACGCCCGCCCGGCTTGGGGTCCGCTCGGCAGCCTTCGCCCCCCTCCTAGCCCCAGGGCCCGACGCGCAGAGCCCAGCCCGGTGGAGCGCGCCAGCAGCCGGCGGCCGCCCAGCCCGCCCAGCCCAGCCCGCAGCCCGGCCAGAGCTCCCCGGCAGACCGAGCCATGAACACCGAAATGTATCAGACCCCCATGGAGGTGGCGGTCTATCAGCTGCACAATTTCAACATCTCCTTCTTCTCTTCCCTGCTTGGAGGGGATGTGGTTTCCGTTAAGCTGGATAACAGGTAACCACCGGCCACAGCAGCCGAGCCCGGGCGCCGGCGGGGGCTGGGCTGCGAGCGGGATCTCCGAGCGAGCCGTGCGCCGCCGGTCCCCGTTCCCCGCGGTGCAGCATCCTGGGAAGGGGCGGGGGTAGGGGACGCAGGGAGGGGAGGGGGGGTCACCGCCGCGCTGGGATCCGCCGTCGGAGCGTCCCTGCGGCCGCTGCGCCGTAAGAACGAGCTGCCGCAGCCCGAGGCGGAGGCAGCCAGAGGCAGAGGGGCGGCGGGGCCGGGTTGGGCAGGGGGCTGGCCGCGCGCCGTGCGCCTCTGGGGGAGCAGGCCGGAAGCTTCCGAGCCAAGAAGGAATTCCTAGCTAGCTTCGGAGCCCGGTAGGTTTGCCCGGGATCTTCTGGGCTGGCGCCGGAATGGGCCGGCGGCGGGGGACTCCCTGGGCCGCGCGCCCCCATTGTTTGTCGCTGAGCAGGCCACGCTGGCCCGTGCGCCCCGGGACCCGCGCGCTGCTCCACGCGGAGCTCTGGGCGGCGGCGGCCGCCGCGGCGGCTGTGGCGGCGGCGAGGAGCCAGCCTGGGTGGGGAGGTGCAGCTTCCTGCAGGGGCCAGAGAGGGACCTGAGGACAAAGTGCCGGGAACTCTGAGCCCATGAGGCGGGAGAGAGGGAGAGCTGGGGCAGATGGAGGACTTTGGCCACAGCTGCCAGGTACTCAGAGTGGAACCAAGTGGGTAACGCGGTCGCTTTGCTTTTTGTCTTGGCAGTGCCTCCGGAGCCAGCGTGGTGGCCATAGACAACAAGATCGAGCAGGCCATGGTGAGTGGCATCACCGCGTCATTCCCATCCCCAGACCTGGCTTTTGCTTCTGTAGCTCAGGGTAGGAGTGAGCGGGTGGGTGCAAAAGCCTTTAGCCAAGAGCGGGAGGAAGCAGACAGCCTGCTTCTATCCCTTTAGAGGCCTTTAAGTGGAGTCCCGTCAGAATGACACCTTTTAGGACATTTCCAGTCCACCCTTGCTGAGCCCTCTCCTTTCCTCCTCCCTCTCCCATCCCGGGGCTTTGCAGCAACCTCTGCCCCCGCCCCCACCCCGCTCCCGGCCTGGCCAGTGGCAGGGCAGGGAGCTCAGACACTTGCAAACCTCTGTCTGCATCCCGCAGTTGGCAGGGGCCAGAGCTCATTGGATGCAACCGCACTGCAGTGCCTCTGCAGAGCCTGGGCTGGGGTCAGGAGTTGGGAGGAAACAGGAAACAAAGCACCCCACCCCTTCTCCCTCTCCTTACCAGGTAGAGGTCATACTCCACCAAACAGCTAAAATGGCTGCAGGGGTTGGAGCATCCAGCAGTTAGCAACCACTTTATTGTGTCCTGGAGCCTAATGACATAGTTCCCTGCCCCCAGTGCAGTCATCCGAATTCGGAGAAGATGCAGCCATCCTGTACCTTCCCCCAGGGCTAGTGTCCTGTCCTGCCAGGCGGCAGGACAGCTGCAACTCAGTATGCTGGGTCATGTGGAGAGGAGGAGACTCCAAAATAGCCCATTAAATTCTCTCAGTGAAGATGTGTAAAGCAGACAAACAGTATGGGGTGCATTGCAGGTGTGCCCTGGGATCTAGGCCAGCAGCAGGACCTTATGTGGAAACGAGGATATAGCAAACCACCGCCAAGCAGCAGAAGTCTCACCCAAAAGGCTTTGAAAGTGGCCAGCTTTGAATGTCATTAGAAATTCACAAAGGGAAATCCTATGTAGTTTGCAGCTGGGCTCCTGACTCAGACATGGCCCTGATCATACAGCTCTTCTGAAGCGAGGTTTTAAGTGTTTCAGAGAAAGGGGTAGAAGGACCAGGGCCATGGAGCCAGCGTGCTGACGGGCTACTGAGAGAAAACTGGAGGTCGGCTGCATGGGGGACAGCACCGGCACCCTGAGGGCCAGGGGAAGGTGCTGCAGAGGGCCTGAGGTGGGTGACAGATGTCTTTGTGGTGACCTCTCCTGGGACAGGATCTGGTGAAGAATCATCTGATGTATGCTGTGAGAGAGGAGGTGGAGATCCTGAAGGAGCAGATCCGGGAGCTGGTGGAGAAGAACTCCCAGCTGGAGCGTGAGAACACTCTCTTGAAGACCCTGGCGAGCCCAGAGCAGCTGGAGAAGTTCCAGTCCCGTCTGAGCCCCGAGGAGCCAGCTCCCGAAACCCCAGAAGCACCCGAGGCCCCAGGTGGTTCTGCGGTGTAAGTGGCTCTGTCCTCAGGGTGGGCAGAGCCACTAAACTTGTTCTACCTAGTTCTTTCCAGTTTGTTTTTGGCTCCCCAAGCGTCATCTCACGTGGAGAACTTTACACCTAGCATAGCTGGTGCCAAGAGATGTCCCAAGGACATGGCCACCTGGGTCCACTCCAGTGACAGACCCCTGACAAAGAGCAGGTCTCTGGAAGCTGAGTTGCATGGGGCCTCGTCACCCCAAGCCAGTGAGCCTCTAACGCCACAGCGCCCTGGGGGCTCCCAGGGCCTGGGCAACTTAGCTGCAACTGGCAAAGGAGAAGAGTAGTTTCAGTCGGGCCACCAGTTTGCTCCAGAAAGTATAAGGGGTCTGTTTTTTCATTTCCATGGACATCTTCAAGAGCTTCACCTGACAACGACTGTTCCTATGAAGAAGCCACTTGTGTGTTAAGCAGAGGCAGCCTCTCTCTTCTCCCCTGCCTGGCCAAGGCAGGGAGGGCCACAGTTGGGAGAGATTGAGCCAAGTCAGCCTTCTGTCGGTTAATATGGTGTAATGCATGGCTTTGTGCACAGCCCAGTGTGGGATTACGGCTTTGGGATGACCGCTTACAAAGTTCTGTTTGGTTAGTATTGGCATAGTTTTTCTATATAGCCATACATGCGTATATATACCCATAGGGTTAGATCTGTAACTTAGTGTAGCGATGTATTCATATACACATACACCTACGTGTTGAAGGGCCTAACCAGCTTTGGGAGTATTGACAGGTCCCTTATCTCTTAAGGCTAATTCCTTGACTGTGTTCAGTTACCAAGTTGATCCAGTTTGTCCTCTAGATTAAGTAAAACTAAAGAGTAAAGGCAGGGAGGAGGCCAGCCTCTGAATGCCTTGCTGCTGCAACCCTTGCCCCATCTGTCCCCTGAAGACGTGTGAGGTCCTCTTTTGAATGCCAAACCCACCATTCACTGGTGCTGACTACATAGAATGGGGTTGAAAGAAGATCAGTTGGGCCTTCACATTGTCATTCAAAAACTTTTTTTTATAAAATATTTGTGGAAAACTTTCAAGTGAACAGAACACTTAGCTTGCTGGAGTCCTCTTGTGGACCAGGGATGGACAACGGAATGGCTTTGACCCGACAGTGCCTGGGTGATGTGCTCAGGGAGCTTGTCTCGAAGGAGTTCTGTGGCAGTGAACACTTTCCACTTTCTGACACCTTATCCTGATGTCATGTCTCCAGGATTTGGATTTTGATTTTTCAAATGTAGCTTGAAATTTCAATAAACTTTGCTCTTTTTTTTTTCTAAAAATAAACCTGGCGTCTGACTGCTTTTAAATCGGAGTGGGTGGTAGGGGCCCCTCCTGTGGTCAGAGGCGCCATTTCTCTGACTCACCGTCTGTTCCTGAACACCCCTGTGAGTGGCAGGCCTGACCTACAGCCGCCATCTTGCATAACCATCACAATATGCCTATTGTATGGGTGAGGAGGCTGAGACTCAGCCAGTTTAAGTCACTTGCCCAAAGTCACACAGCTGTTATGGCGAATTGGGACTCAACCCTCCATCCAGCCCGCTCTGCCCTGCTCCTACTTTCACATAACAGCTTCAGAGTGAGTGGCAAGGTGAATACTAACACACAACTTCGGCTTGAGGGGTGATTTGGGAGGAAGGGTACTCCCAAGAAGGCCTGAAAGAAGAGGTCAGGAGATTCATGTAAGGGAGCAAGAAGTGAGGAATCAAATAAACACAAGCAGGGCTCTTCCCTCTTCAAAATCATCACCCGGATTACTCAGTGTGTTCTCCTTAATCCCAATCCACAGGAGACCTCTGACATTGGCAAAGGAGCTAAGAGGGCCCCTAGTGAGGAAAGGACACAGAATGTATGTGGTAGTCCAAACCCCAGCCCTCTCCCCCAAAGAAAGATGCTCTCAAGCCCTCCTGTTCCACTTGTCACTGTTGAAATGTCACTCACAAAACCACCAGCCTCATGGGCAGGGCCAAGTCTAAGGATCCTGACTCCACTTCCTCCTCTGCTTGTCTTTGGGGGTCATCCTCACCCATCATCCTTTGCCCAGCCCCATGTCTCTGGCATCTGGAGTCTGGCCATTTCTCTGAGTCACTGTTTCCCCCACCATGCCCTCACCTGGAGCCGCCATGGGCTCTGAGCTGTGTTCTAAGCCCCCAGGGTCCCCATGGGAGACTGGCACCCCTACATGAGTGATTCCATTCACTATCAGCTTCTTATAGCATATATGCCTACCCCTTTGTCATTTGAAATCTAACAGAACTCCTCGATTTTCCTGAGCCACAAACCTCAAGGACCAAGAGGTCTTGGCCCCCTCCCTTGCACCTGTCACTGCCTAAATATATTCAGAATGTTAGGCTTTCTTCTCTGCCAAGGTCATAGATGTTGGCCTGTTTGTTTCGAATCACTAAAACTCTTCTTCAGAATGTTACCAACCCCTGCTGACTGGCCTCTCAAATCCCAATTTCCCTCCCTGCTCCTAACTTCACTACTCATGATACCAACCTCATTGTCGACACCTGCCCACTAGCTCCATTTCGTGGCTGTGCAGATTTCATAGCTGCTGGAATGGATACAAATTTTGGATTAGGCAGCCACTCCCCCATCTTCCCCCACTCCTTGCCCCAACCCAAGCCGGCTCTCCCCAGTTCCCACTTACTTCCATCCCCACCCACTTTCAAGAAGAGCTGAGGGACTTTTTGACTCCAGCTCATCTGCAGACTTCCCACGCCCAGATTTCCAGCCCAACAAGAACAAACAGATGAAAAAAGGAAACTAAGAAGATGGCCCAGCAAGCACACAGCCCTCTCTGGTCATCCAGCCCTTCCCTACAAGAAAGGGGAAAAAACATACCCACAGTCACACAGTGGGAAAGAGAGAACAACTTCGTTTCCTAGGCAACCGTGACTAAACAGAGACAAACACTGCAACTTCTGAGGCCACAGCGGTTGCTAGACTAGATAAGAGGAACTTTGTGGCTGTTTGTTAGTCACACGGAGGAGCAGTTCTTGTTGTTTCACAGAAAACCAAATAGGGGCGGGGTGGGGGTGGGGCAAAAGAACACACTGCTCCAGGGAAGACCTTCCCAGGTGGGCTTTGGGGTTCGGGGCTCAGCTGGTCCAGCTGGACCCAGAACCAGGAAAAGAACCAGAAGAATAGCAGCCGTAATACCCCCTGCCTGGACATGCCCCCTCTCCCAGAAACCTCCTTTCTGTCATCTCAGTGGATCCTCATGCAGCCAGCCCACCCCGCACATCAGTGTTTCCCGCCCTTAGAAGAAGCACTTATGATTTACCTCCGTTTAGCAGACAAGAAAACTGAGAGCCAGAGAGCTCAGTGCTACTTGCACAGCTCCCACTGATCCCATGGAGCAGTGGTTCACAGCCTCTGTGACAAGGGCCCTTTTAAAATGTCAAAACTAGTCTCAGATCTCCCCCAACCCAAGAGGAGCTGAACGTTTAGTACAGCCATACCTCGCTTTATTGCGCTTTGCAAATACTGCATTTTTTAAAACAAATTAAAAGTTTCTGGCCACCCTGCACCAAGCAAATCTATCAGCATCATTTTCCCAATAGCATTTACTCACTTTTTGTCTCTGTGTCACACTTAAGTAATTCTTGCGATATTTTAAACATTGTCCACTATTATATTTGTTACTATGATCTACGATCCATTATCTTTGATGTTACTATGACTTGCTGAAGGCTCAGATGACGGTTAGCATTTTTTAGCAATAGTTTTTAAATTAAGGACATTGGGGCTTTTTTTTTTAGACATAATGCTATTTCACACTTAATAGACTACAGTATCGTGTAAACATAACTTTGATATGCCCTGGGAAACCACAAAATTCATGTGACCCACTTCATGGCCGTGGTCTGGGACTGAAACCATAGTATCTCTGAGGTGTGCCAGTGTTCATCGAAAGAGAGAGAACACGTGATGACAAAGAGTGACTGTGAATTCAGCAGGGCCTTTAAAAGAATTTATCGTATTTGCCATAAAAGCATAGAGGTGGATTTGAAAAGTGGAACAGAAATGTGGGTAGTAGATTATTTACAGACAAGACCCACAGGGGTGCAGGGTGCAGGGCTTCCAGGCTGGGAAATACCACATAGGAAGGCACTTCCAAGAAGGACCACTGGGACCTGGGGTGTAGAGAGAAGGATTCTAGAAAGACCATAGGACATAAAGAGCACAACCAACCATCCCTTAGGGTGTTTTGAAGGGTCCTAACGTCACCCTACTTATCCTGGGAAAATCTTCATTTCAAATCTCACCTCCTTTTCTCCTAGTTGGTTAGAAATTAATGGACATAATTAGTGCTTTGTAGACAGTCCAGTTCCTTGGGTTGTCTCCTGCAGAGCAGCTCGCTGAAACCCAAATGCTTAATGCTTAACCACCTCTGCTAGATGAGGCCAGGTTTCACAGAGAATTCCGTCAGTTAGCTATTTCAAGCAGAAGTGGTTTCTGGGGAAGAGCTGGTTGGAAGGGGCCACAATAACAATGATTAAGTAATAATAGCTAACACTTAAACGACACTTACTTTGTGCCAGACACTGTTCTAGGCCCTTTTACACCCAATTGCTTTTTAAAATCCTCCCTGCGAATCTAGCCAGATGTGCCATTAAGATCCCCGTTTTATGGGTGAGAAAACGAGTAGGGTGGAGCATCGATGGGGTGGGAAGGTTGGGGAGACAGATCCGCTGAGAAACAGACTAGAGAATCTCAACAGTTTTCTTAATTCCCAAGTCACTAGAGGTGTTGTAGGGGTGGGGTGGGGGGAGGTAGAAAGGAGACCACCCAAACTAACAGAGGGGCTAACAGAGGATTGAAAATGACCAATGAGGCTGGACGGATGGGAGCAAACAGGAAAGGAGGAAAGAGGGAGAACGGGAGACTGACTTGACTGGCCCCCAGCCCAATGAATTGAGCCAGGATCTAATAGGTCGGAGGGAGCCATGGTAAGCTTCTGAGCAGGGAAGTGATGTGATGCCAAAGATATTTGCAGGAGATGGGCCCCAGCAGCTGGAGAGGCTAGAGTGGAGAAAGGCTAGCCGAAGGCAGGCCAGCTGTTGCGGTAATCCAGGTGTGAGGTGATGGAGGCCAGCCGGGGCAGGGAGGGGGTCGTGGAAAGGAGACAAAGGGATGAAGCCAAAAGGCGCTGAAGGGCAGTGTTTCTCCCAGTGTGGTCTGTGGTCTGCTCACATCAGTTATGTTGGGAAGTTGGTTGACAATGCAGAATCCAGGCCCTTCCCCTAGATTAAAAAGTGGAGTGAGGTTGGGAATTAATAACTGACGAGCTCCCCTGGGGATGCTGGAGGAGATGAAAGTTTGAGGAACCTCCGCTAAGTGAAAAATCAGCATGACTTGGTAACAAAGTGGGTTGGGGAGGAGAAAGCAAAGTAGCCATGGGTTGAGGATGACTTGAAAGTTTTGTGTTCTCTCTTCTTTTTCATTGTGGTAAAATGTATGTATATATAATCTAAAATGTACCATTGCAACCATGTTTAAGTGTGCAGTCCAGCGGCATGAAGTACAGTCACATTCCTGTGCAACCATTGTCACTATCCATCTCCAGAACTTTTTCCTCCTCCCAAACTGAAACTCTGGACCCATTAGACATCAACTCCCGATTCCCACCTCTCCCCAGCCTCTGGTGACCTGCAAGTTTTCGTCTGGAGGATTGGAGACTATGGAAGCACCGAAGGAGACAGGCGGGTAGGAAAATTTTGCAGATTTGCAGAGGGAAGACGAATTCCCATTTGGATTTCCGGCTGAGCTAAGCATATTTACATATGGAAATATCCCAGAACCAGCTGTGGAAAGAAATGTGGAGTCCGAGGCTAGAGCACCAGATGCGGGTGTGTCTGCGTGTCACGGGAGCTAGAGGGATGCAAGCGGACTCGCGCCGCAGGAAGTGGGTGCAGAGGAGGCTGAGCAGAAAGCCCAGAGCCCGGCATCAGAGGCCGCCCACAGTGAGGCGAGGCGAGGGGGGAAGGAAGGGCCGGCTGGGAGGTATCAGAGAAAGAGACAGAAAAGCCCCCCGGGGAACACTGAGGTTTGTAATCTCCTCTCTGCTTTTACCTTTTTGCTTCTTCTTCTTGTTTAAAAATGCAACATACAAACTTTATCCAACAAAAGTAACAGGTAAAATCAAGCAGGCACTTATTTAAGAGAAAAACTGACTAGAAGAAATTTTATCTTAAACACCTTACAGTAACCTACTTGCGGTTGCATTGTCTATTTTTTCGTTCTGGGTGTTTTGTTTTTTTTTCTTGTTTTCCGTTTTACATTTTATTTAATTAATTTATTTCTTTAGTCTATTCTTGTTGACATTTCCTCGTCAGAGTCCTTACCACAAGCCCCAACAGCTTATAAAATTAAAGTAGTCCCTCAAGGTCATTTTAGGCTAGAATGTAGCAGCTGAGATATTCTAGGAAGAGGAGTCAGGAGTCCTGGGTTGCTGTCCTACTCTTTGGCTGACAAGCTGTATGACCTTGGGCAAGTCATGGGCATCACAGCGAGTTTCCCAATCTGCAAAACAAAGCAGTCACCCAGGATGGTTTCTAAGCCAGGTGCCCAGGGAGTCCCTGGGCCAAGAAGAGCCCTCTAGCTGTGAGATTTGTACAGCTACCTCCCTGCTCTGGACCTGTTTCCCCTCAGCCCTCAGATGCTATTCATCCTCCTACCGAGTTCTTATCAAGTTACTGAAGAAATAGCCACTTTTAAAGACCAATACATCACTCAGCACCATGACACTCACATCATTTTCTAGAGGAAGGAATCGCCTACAGCCTTATTTCCTTTCTCATTTTATGAATCTCTTCTGGTTGCCTCTATTGTGCCAACACACTTCTGGGTCACCAAACTCCCATGGGAGGGAGGTGGGCGGGTAGCATGGAGGATGCCTTGGGTAGGCAGACGGAATAGGCTCGCCTTCGAAAGACCTGTGACTAATGCAGATAGGGCAGGAAAGGAATGAAAAAGAGATGACTTGGACAGGGTAGGCACAGGGCAAGGCAGAAAGGAGGAATGAGGGCCAAAGAGGGCAGCACCAGCCCATTAGAATGTCCTCAGCTGAGCTCCTCTGATGTTTCGCTTCTTTTCCACTGGTGAACTTCCTCTTGCCACCACCTAAGAACTAACAGGACAAATTCTCCACCAAAGACTAGCTCTGTGGGTCCTGATCTCTCCCAAACATCTCTTCTTTGCTGTCCTTTGTAATCCAGAACCCAGACATCTCAAGTGCAAAACTAACCTAACAATCGTTCAGAAGTATCTCAAGGGACAAGCAATGTCCCAGTGAGTTAAGTCATACCTGGGATCAGAGAATAGGGTAATAGGCCATTAGGGCTGGATCTGGCTCTAGAGATCAACTGTCCCAACCTCCTAATTTCCCAGAGGAGGACACTGAAGCCCAGAGAGAGAAACAGACTTGTCGCAGCCACCCATGCAGTCAGCAGCAGGGCAAGGACGAGCCCACTAGTGACAGATGACCCTCTGGCTCTAGGCCTCAGTGTCCCCATCTGTAAAATGAGAAACTGTGCCACAGCAATAGTTTTTAACCTTGGCTGCATGTTGGAATCACCTGGCAAGAGTTTAATGCCCTACTGGTGCCTGAACTCCATCCCCAGAAATGTTGATAAAATTGGTGTGGGCTTGTAACCCAGGCACAGGCATCTGTAAGCTCCCCAGGTGATTTCTGGATGATCTGTGAGGATTTTTTCAATCTTGACATCCATTTGTGCAACACACATTGGCACCTCCTGGGTGCCGGGCACTCTGCTAGGCACAGGCCAGGTCAGACACAACAGGTGAGACCAGCTGCTCAGATCAGCAGGCCTGTTTATAGGCAACTCTACTCTTTCTCCAGGCAGCTTTATGATTAATAAAGGTGATATTCTTACCTCCCGTCTGACTCATGTATGTCTCTCTGGATTGATTCTGATTTCAGGAGGAAGAAAAGAGGTGCTATTTATCAGTCTCCTCAAAGTCTAAAACATTCTGCTGGGGATGACAGGCCTTATACAAATAACCCTACGGCCCCTTCTCAGCCACATTTGCAGGCTTCTCCTCCTCTAAACTGTTGGAGTGTCTCTGGGCTTGGCTCTACCCTACTCTCTCCCTCTGGAGGATTCCATCTATTCCCAAGGTCCTAAGTAACTTCCCCACGCTAATGACTCTCAAATTTATATTGCCAGTCCTAAGCGTTCCCCTGAGCTCCAGTCTCAAATATTCAGCTGTCTCCTTGACAGCTCCATATGTATGTTTCACAAGTACATCAATATCTATGTGATCAAAATCAAAGTATTGACTCCCACCTCCCCCAGTGTATCTGACTTCAGTATAAGGCACCACCATCCACAGAGCTGCTCAAAGCAAACCCTTGATTCCTCCCTCCCCCTCAGCTCTCACATCTAATCTGTTGCCAGGTGTGGTCCACTCTACCTTCGGAACACACCCTGAATCCCTCTACTTCTTTCCAGCCCTGTTACCACTACCTGGTCTAAGCTACCCTCATCTCTCACATGGAGGCAAAAGTTTCATGCACTGGACTGCCGGCTGGCATACTGGCCCTCGTCCAGTTCCACACAGTGGCCAGAGTGACTTTCTTAATGCAAAACTAGATCCTAGTGCTCCTTTGCTTTAACCTTATCAGAGGCTTATCATTGCACTTAGAATAAAGTCCAAACTCCTTTGCATGGCCTACAAGTTCCTACGTGATCTGGCCTCTGATGACACCTCCGGTCTTCATGCATGTCACGCCCCCTGAGCATCTTTCATTCCTGAAACACACCTTGGGGCCTTTGTGCATGCAGTTCCCTCAGTCCAGAAAGCTCCCATCAGCTCTGCCACCTGACTCTTTGCATGCCTTTTTGTTCCTGTCCTTCAGCTGTCTCCCTTCCCCTGACAGGCTTTTACCCCTAACCTTCTCCAAAGAAGCTTCCCCATGACTGTTTCTTTCATTGCACTTACCCTAGATTGTAATGACCAGTTCACATAGACTGTTGTGTCTGCCTCGCTGCACTGGAAGTCCCGGAAGGCAGGACTTATACTTATTTTGCTCACCACTACATCCTCAGAGCTGATCCCAGGACCTGCCACATGATGATCAGTTAAAAACACACACACACACACACACACACACACATATGGCAGTTTCAGATGTTGTAGCAGGTGACGGTAGGTCAAGGAAGAAATTTTGGTTGGGGACAAGGGGGGAGCTTTCCCAAATTCTTTCAAATAATGCAAGTAAATTGGCCTGTTGATTATGTCAGTTATGAAAGCCACAAACTGTTTATTCTTCCAACAAATTTTAATTGAGCCTGTCCCATGTGTCAGGTGCTGGGCTAGTCACTGAGGTTACTTTGACAAATCTGAGACTGTGATGTAGGTTCTCATGGGGCTAACTGTGGAGGGAAACTGCATACAGCCTAGGGGTACTCCCATACATCTTGCCTAGGGAAATCCCTTAAGATAGTCTAAACGCTCACTTTTCTCCACATCCACATTTTAACCTGTAAAACTTCACCCCATTGCATGAAGCTACTTGTCAAGCTACAGTCCCATCTTAGGGAGTGGGTATAGTATTAGTTAGGATTAGCTCTGGTTGCAATAACAGAAAAAACAATAACAGTTGCCTTAAAGACATAGATGTTTATTTATCTCTTCCATAAGAAAAGTCTGAAGGTAGGCAGTCCAGGGTTGATAGGGTGACTAAAGTCACCAGAGACCCAAATGTCTTCCAAGTTGCTGCTCCACCATATTTATAGCACGTTGCCTCATTGTCCATGATGGCTGCTCAAGCTCCAGCCATTGTGCCTACAATCCAGACAACAGAAAGGAGGAAGGAGAAGAAAAATCACCACTTCCTTTTGAGGAAGCTTCCCAGAAATACCATACAACACTTCTGCTTACATCTCACTGGTCAGAACTTGGTCTGGACACTCCTCCTAAGACAGGCTTTCTTTAACTGAGTACATGGCCATCCCCAAAGAGATGTAAGTTTCTGTTTTGTGGGGTTTTTTTAATTGAAGTATAGTTGAGTAATAATATTTTATTAGTTTCAGGTGTAAAAAAAGTGATTCAATATTTTATAGATTATACTCCATTTAAAGTTATTACAAAATAATGGCTACTTCCCTGTGTTGTACAATATATCCTTGTAACTTACTTATTTCATACATAGTAGTTTGTACCTCTTAATCCCCTACCCCATCTTGCCCTTCCCCTTTCTCTCCCCATTGCTAATAAGTTTCTGTTTCTAATGAAGAGAAGAATAGATGTTGGAATAAGCAACCAGCCTTTTCTTCTTCATGTGTTTGTATGTATTGAATGTGAGAGGGAAGGAGAAAAAGAAAAAGAGGAAGAAAACATAGAAAACTGCATCATAAAATGGTCTGTGCCCACTGACTTCCACATAAGGGAATGTACCAGCTCCAATGGGCCAGAGATGGCTGGAAGGTGTGGCCTTATGCCCTGGGAACAAAGCAAACAAAGTAACCCTTGGGATGGTGGGGAGGGTGTCTCTGCTGCTGCAGAACTGTTTTCCCAGAATTTTCCAGCCAAGGGGGCCTTAGAAAGTGACCCAAGAGGCCTCTCATCAGACAGATTCCAGAAACTGGGAGCCCAGACTATCCTCTTAAATGTCTCTATGGAGGCAAATGGGATAGTGGTCTCTGAAACAGGCAGCCCCAGGTCAAAATCTGGGGCTCCAATATCCAAGTCGAAATTCCAGAGAAGGCCCCCTTAGTTTGGGCTAAATGTAAAAGGAACATCAGCACAGAATCTTCAGCTCTTGGGGCTGCAAGAGTCCTTGCAAGTCATCCAGTCTGGCCTCATCCCACCACTCACCACTGTCTTCCCCCCTCCAACCTCACGCTCCAGATAGACAGGCTGCGCGGAGAAGGTGTTCATTTGAGGGGATTATTTTCTATGGGAATGTAGCTTTTTGCAGCACTAAAAGATTTTTGTGGGCAAAAATTGCCCAATAACACCTAGTTCCCCAAACCTAGGAATACAGGATCTGTTTCAACAGCCTGCAAACTTGCTGAAGAGTGGTTGCTAACCTTATGGAGACTGACAGAGACAATTCAGTGTCCCAGAAGGACAGCTTGCTCCCTCGATTCCCTTCTCCTTCTTACTCCAGACGTATCCACATCATCTCGGCAGCCTCTGCCTTGCAGATGGTCAAAGAATGAGTTTATTTTGCTTTTAGCCAAAAGCAAGAGACTCTTTAGAACTTTGGTCTTCAAGAATTTCCTTTGAAGATCCCACAGTTTAATTACTTTCAATTTCCCCTCATTAAGTCTGTGAAATGGGACATAAGGGCAATACTGGGGAATGCTGGGGGAAACTAGGACTCAAAGGAAACATTTTTCCTGTCTCTGGGCAGAGCCCATACTGGTGCCAGGCCGAGCTATGGAAGTTTGTCACCTGACCCTGCCTATCCAGTGAGCAAGAATTCTTCAGACAGAACATAGCTCCTGCCTTTCCCGTACATGCTGAACATTCTGTTTTTCACCCTTAGGAATAAACTGGTAAAGAACTGCATTCTCTTCTCCCAGTTATACAACCCCTTCCTTGCAAAATCGAGTAATTGGGTCACATTATCTCAGTCTGTGTGGTTTAGATGGGCTCGACATCAAGTTTCAAATTGTTGTCAAACATACACGTTGGAGCACAGCCTGCATTCTCCTGGGTGACACGAGGGGAAGCTGCTGAGTTCCAAATTTTGGCCACTTGTTTTTCCATACACATCTGATCATCTTAACCCATGTGACCTATTTCCAGTCCTCTCCTAGCGAGGCATTAAGCTCTCTTAGGAGTATATAAAACTAGTCCTGACAGGCACACTGTTAGGGGATGGGAAAGGGAAAATTCTGAGGAATCTGTGCTATTGCATTACCGAGGCCAGTCCCCTCCTTTTGTAGATTCAGTCATTCAGTCATCCATCCATCAGGTCAGTAAATATTCACGGAGAAGCTACTGTGGGCCAGGCTCTCTGATGGATGAGGTTCTTGATCTTGTGGAGCCTGCAATCTAACAGAGGGAGACAGACAGTCAAGAAACAAACAAGAACAACATCAGGGGGTGAGGAAGCCAAGGCCAAGAGAGAGGAAGGGACTTGCCTCCCAAGATCATGCAGTCCAGGTCTTCTGAGCCCCTGTCCTTCATCTTCTCATTGAACATACACTGAGTGCTGAGTACTTACCATGTGCCTGGCACAGTGCTAGGCATTGAGGATATAAGAGAAATAAGACAGACAAGATTCCTGTCCTCACATAGCTTATAGTATAGTCAGGGAGACGAACCATAAATAAACACACAGAAACCATAGCAACTTCCAGTTTCCAGTCCAGCATATAAGGAGCAGAGAAGTCACTACTCCATCAAACAACAAGCAAAAAGCTTAGATTCATAAGAGAAGTGAGGTCACAAACTGCTGTCCCTGAAATTGGAGAGACAGACAAGGAGATATAGACTTACAGCTGAGAGCTGTGGGAACAAGTCCTAGGGTAGGAAAACCTGAACTGTAATTGCAGAATTGCTGGCGGCTTCCGTGTGGACAAGCCTGAGATTTAAAAACCCCAGGGGAACCAGTCCTAGGGAGGCCACTGTACTTTTTTGAACTTTAACTCCGGGAGCTCAACCTGGTACTTAGAGTGAATATTGGGGGGGGGGGGAAACAACTCCCTGTGCTTCAGTCTAGGGGAGGCATAAAAAGTAATCATTTATAAACACACCAGAGCATTCTGTTCTTAAAAAGACTTGCCCTCAGGAGAAGCCAATTAACCAGTGCCTAACCTTCTGGGGTTTTAGCAGAGCCTAACTGACCTGAGGGAAGGAATTACCTAACTCCCGCCAACTCTAACCATCCTGTCCCACCGAAGCTGGGGAAAAAACTGAGAAGCCCTGGTGATGGTCACAGCCCAAGGGCACAGGATCATGAAAGACTGAGACCTAATCATAGGACTATGGAGTGCTTCCCCTCCTCCACACCTCACCACCACATAACTAAAGGATGATTTAGTGTGGTCTTTTATCCGGTTCATCGTGTCCCCCTTTCAACAACAACAACAACAACAAAATACAAAACATATTAAAAGGCAAAAAACACAGTTTGAAGAGACTGAACAAGCATCAGAACCAGACTCAGATACTGCAGGAATGTTGGAATTATCAGACCAGGAATTTTTAAAGCTATGAATACTATGTTAAGGGCTTTAATGGATAAAGTAGACAATATGCAAGAACACATGGCTCATGTAAGCAGAGAGATGGAAAGTCTAAGAGAGAATGAAAAAGAAGCACTAGAGATCAAACACCCTGTGACAGAAATGAAGAATGCCTTGCATGGGCTCATTAGTAGACTGGACACAGCTGCAGAAGGACTTTCTGAGCTTGAGGAAATGACAATAGAAATTTCCAGAACTAAAAAGCAAAGAGAAAAGAGTGAAAAATAAAACCACAACAGAACAGCCAAGAACTGTGGGAAAACTACAAAAGGTGTGACATACATGTATATCTGCGTATGTATCTATGTATGTATACATGTGTAGTGGTAATACCAGAAGGAAACCAAAGAGAGGAAAGACTGGAAGAAATGTTTGAAGCAATAATGATTGAGAATTTCCCCCAAATTAATGTCAGACACCAAACAACAGATCCAGGAAAATCAGAGAACACCAAGTGCATAAATGCTAAAGAAACTACACAAGGGCATATCATATTCAAACTTCAAAAAATCAAAGAGAAAGAAAAAAACCTTACCTATAGAGGATCAATAAGTAAGGATTATATGTAACTTCTCCTCAGAAAACATGTGTGCGAAAAGAGATTGGAGTGAAATATTTAAAGTGTTGAGAGAAAGAAGGCACCAACGTAGAATTCTGTACCCTGTAAAATTATCCTTCAGAAGTGAAGGAGAAATAAAGATTTTCCTCAAATGCAAATGGAAGGAATTTGTTGCCAGTAGACCTATGTTGCAAGAAATGTTAAAAGCTCTTCAGTGACAAGGAAAATAATACAGATTAGAAACTTGGATCTACATGAAGAAAGGAAGACTATCAGAGAATGAATAAATTAAGGTAAAATAAAAACTTGTTTCTTATTCTTACTTGATCTAACAAATAATCATTTGTTTAAAATAATAATAGCAGTAATGTATTTGATTATGTATGCTTATGTGTAAGTGAAACAAATGATAACAATGATACAAGGGACGCGAGGGATGATTAGGATATTTCATTATTTTAATGTATTTGCACTCTCCATGGACTGGTGTATTATTTGAAAGTTAACTTGGATTAGTTGTAAATGTATATTGCAAACTCTGGGGCAACTCAATATGGAAGAAGAAACAAAGTAAGACACTGATACTATCTGATTCTAAGACTTACTATAAAGCTAAAGTAATCAGGGCAGTATGGTATTGGTGAAAGAATACACCAAGAGATCAGTGTAACAGAAAAGAGAGCCCCATAAACAGACTCAAATAAATATGCTCAACTTATCTTTAACAAAGGAGCAAAGGCAACACAGCAGAGCAAAGGTAGTCTCTTCAACAAATGGTACTCAAACAACTAGCCATCCACATACAAAAGAAAATGAATTTAGACACAGATCCTGATTACTGCAGCTTTATAGTATGTCCTAAAATCAGATAGTGTCAGTCCTCTGACTTGACATGTAAGTGTAAAATGTAAAGCTATGGCAATATTCAGTTCTAGAAGTAAGCACAGGTGAAAATCTAGATGACCTTAGGTTCAGCACTAACTTTTTAGATACAACACCAAAGGCACAATCAAAACATCTGCTCTGTGAAAGATACTGTCAAGAGAATGAGAAGACAGGCCATCGTCTGGGACTGGGAGACATTATTTGCAAAAGACACATCTGATAAAGGACTGTTGTCCAAAATAGACAATGAACTCTTAAAACTTAATAATAAGAAAATGAACACCATCATTCAAAAGTCCAGAAACAATAAATACTGGAGAGGCTATGGAGAAAAGGCAACCCTCCTACACTGTTGGTGGGAATGTAGTTTGGTACAGCTGTTTTGGAAAACAGAATGGAGATTCCTCAAAAAACAAAAAATAAACTTACCATATGATCCAACAATCCCACTCCTGGGTATATATCCAGAGGTAACCTTAATTCAAAAAGACACATGCACTCCAATATTCATAGCAGCACTATTTACAATAGCCAAGACATGGAAACAACCGAAATGTTCATTGACAGATGACTGGATAAAGAAGCTGTGGTATATTTATACAATGGAATACTACTCAGCCATAAAAAGGATAAAATAATGTCATTTGCTGCAACATGGATGGACCTGGAGATCATCATACTAAGTGAAATAATCCAGAAGGAGAAAAAAATATCATATGATATCACTCATATGTGGAATCTAAAAAAAATGACACAAATGAACTTTTTACAAAACAGAAATAGACTCACAGACATAGAAAAAAACTTACGGCTACCAGGGGAGAAAGGAGGGTGGAGGGAAAAGTTGGGAGTTGGGGATTTGCAGATACTAACTACTATATATGAAATAGATAAACAACAAGGCTATACTGTATAGTGCAGGGAACTATATTCAATATCTTATAGTAACCTATGGTGAAAAAGAACATGAAAATGAACATACATATGTTCTTATATGACTGAAGTATTGTGCTGTACACAAGAAATTGACACAAGATTGTAAACTGATGATATGTCAATAAAAATACTTTAAAAATAAGAAAATGAACAACCTGATTTTAAAATGAACCAAAGACCTGAAGAGACATCTCACCTGAACAGACACCATACAGATGGCAAGTAACTTTATGAAAAGATGTTCAACATCAAATGTCATCAGGGAACTGCAAATTAAAATAGCAACAAGATACAATTACATACCTATTAGAATGGCCAAAATCCAAAACACTGACAACACTGAATGCCAGAGAGGATGTGGAACAAACAGGAACTCTCATTCCTTGCTGGTGGGAATACAAAGTGGGACAGCCACTTTGAAAGACAGTTTGGCAGTTTCTTATAAAACTAAACATGTATCTCCATATGATCCATCAATCATGCTCCTTGGTATTTACCCAAATGTGTTGAAAACGTATGTCCACACAAAAATCTGCACGTGGATGTTTGTAACAGCTTTATTCATAATTCTCAAAACTTGGAAGCAACCAAGATGTCCCTCAGTAGGTGAATGGATAAGTAAACTGGTACATCCAGATAATGGGATATTATTCAATACTAAAAATAAATGAGCTATCAAGCCAGGGAAAGACATGGAAGAATTTTAAATTCTTATTAGTAAGTGAAAGAAGCCAATCTTAAAAAGCTACCTACCATATGATTTCAATTATAGGATATTCTGGAAAAGGCAAAACTATGGAGACAGTAAAAAGGTCAGTGGCTTCAAGGGGTTGAGGGGAGGAAGGGTTAAACGACTGTAGTATTTAGTAGTAGGTTTTTAGGGCAGTGAAACTATTCTATGATGGCGGATACATTTGTCAAAACCCGTAATATGTGTAATACCGATATGGACTTTGAGTGATAATGACATGTCAATGTAGGACATGTCAATGTAGGTTTATCAGGTGTAAAAATGTCCCATCCTAGTCAGGGGTGTCCATAGTGGCAGAGGCTGAGCATTCGGGGGGACAGGGTGTATATGGGAACTCTACTTTCCGCCTAATTGTGCTGTGACTAAAACTGCTCTAACAATAAAAAAAAAAAACCAGTATGTCAGAGTGGCAGTTCCCTTTGAGATCATCTGTCCACTCTACTGATTTGGCAGGTGCAGCAGCTGAGGCCCAGAGAGCAGAAGGTATTTGCCTCAAGTCACACAGTAAGCTTGTAGCAGAGCCTGGGCCAAAACCAAATGTTTTGCTTCCCTGTCCAATATATATCACGCCATGTGGCAAGGGTCAGCACGTCGTATTTTTTTCAGTTGGACAATGATTTGCATAAGCACCTCTGAACTAGCTAACTGGCTCCATTGTCTGCAAAGGGACAGAATGTCTCAGCCCTTAGCCCTTGGAACACAAACTCTCTGCTTCGCAAAAAGGTCAGCGCCACTCCCAGGCCTCACTTCTAGCCCAAGTTCTGCTGAGCCCTCAGGGTTGGGGCGGCCCCAGAGGTGACAGCCAGGAAGGGAGCCTGGAGCCCTTCTCCCTGTCCTGTTCTTAGCCCTCCAGCTTGTGGCCAGAGTCTAGAGCAGGAAAGAACAACTGGGAAACCCATTTGTTAGGTCCTATTTATTCATTGTAAAGTCTCATAATTTGTTTTAAGGGAGAATTTTTACCTTGATTAATATCCTAGGCTCCCATGCATATGTTAGGCTGTGTTTGAATCTGTACGAACACACCTGAAGTGCACCATCTGTGGTTCATGGTGGGCAACTGGTGCCTCCATCAGCATTGTCCTCTCCTGAAGCCTATGACCAAAGCCCAGGGTCCTAGTTGAACTAACACGTGACTACGCCTGCATGCTCCACATTTGCAAAGAGACCCGATTCATGCGTGGATAATTTAATCTTCCCTGCTTCCTTCACGTTGAAAATGATTTCAGGAGAAGGAATCCTTCAGAGAGAGGTCAGCCTTTTCCTGCTCAGCCCTAACCCCAGTCTTAGAGTTCTCCATGCCATCTAGGCCCACGTCCCTATCCCCATCCCTACCCCTACTCGACTCCACTGGTAAAGTCCTTTCTCTTCTGGATTTTCAGTCTTGCGTGTCTACTAACCCTATAGCTAAAATGGGCTCCCTGGTTTCTTCCTTAAAAAAATGACTCTCCTCCAAACTTTCACCCCCCACCCCCCAGCTGCCATCCCACCTCACTCCTTCCCTTCACAGTCAAAGATCCTTGAAAAAGAGTCCCGCTCACTGGCCACTTCCTCACTTTCGCTCACTCCGAAGTCCTTGTAGTTTGGCTTCACCTGCCCCGGCCACCCTATGTGCTCAGAGATCAGAAGTGAAAGCCAGATCCAATGGACACTTTGTAGTTCCTGTCTTAGGGCCCCCCTGTAGCCCTGGGCACTGCTGAGCATGGTCCCCTTCAACCCTCTTCCCCTGGGTCTCCAGGGCCTTCCTCTCTTCTCCTCCTCCTGCTATGTCTATTATGATGCCTTTTTAGCCACCTTGACGAGGTTTTCTTTCATGTTAGCGTTCCCCAGGACTCTGCCCTCCGACCTCTTCTCTTCTCTACTCACTGTAATACTCTCCCATTTTAGTCTCATCTTTTCAACCTCCATCTATATAGTTCCACATCTCTGGCCCCAGCCTGGATGGTTCCCCAGAGCCCTAGACCCTTACTGGTTGGTGTCCCACTGACACCTCACACTCGGCACATCCGAGATGACTCATCACATTTCCCCACAAATTCTCCTCCTTCTGCTGTGTTCCGCATCTTGCTGCATGGCTCCAGCAGAGCCCAGTCACTTCAGCCAGGTGTCCGGGAGTTATCCTACATTCCTCTTTCTCCTTTACCCTCCCCCACTCCCAATCCATAGATTTGTCCCGCCAGCTGCCCCTTCAAAATATATTCAGAACATGACCACTCCTTCCCACCACTACCATCTTGGTCCAAGTCACAATCCTCTCTCACCTGGACAGCTGCACTAGCCCCTGAAATGGCTGCCCTGCTTCTACACTCTCCCCTCTTCAGTCCATACCCAACATTATAGCTGGAGGGACTGATGCAGCATAAACCGACCCATGTAATCCTCTGCTCAAAATACTCCAATGGCTTCTCATCTTACTTAGAATAAAATTCAAGCTCCCTACTATTGTGTAAAAGAAAGTCCACATTCTGGTTCATGCCCGCCCTATCCAGCTTTTCTCACAATAGTCCCCCCTTCCACCCAATGCCCCAGCCACTTTACATACCAGGTTCTCTCCCCTTCCTGGATCTTTGCTCATAACTCATCCCTCTGCCTGGAATGATCTCCCATAATGGCCAGTCAACCAGGTGACCACATTTGTATGTTTCAAGACAGCAAGAGAAAACTTCCCTTACTCCAGGCTGAATCTACCATTCTCTCCACTGTGTCCTCTACAGCCTCTGTCAGTCATTACCAGGAAGTGCCTGTGAAGCATCTAATATGCATTATTCCCACCCACTCCATAGGTAACAAATTCTATTCATTTCTGGCTTATTCTTCTTGTGTTTCTCTCTGTACAAATGAGCAGATGCATCTATAATTTCTTACTTCTTCTTATTACACAAAAGGGAGCATACTACAGATACTTTTTTGTGTGTGTTTGGCTCTTTTTACTTACCAACATATTCTAGAAATCACTCCCTATCAGTTTATGGAGAGCATCCTTCTCCTTTTTTACAGCAGCATGGTACTCCAAAGCCTATGCACCCACTCTCTTATGTATGGACACTCAGGTAACTTCAAATATGTTGTGATTAGAAACAATGCCGTAATGAATAACCTTGTGCATGTGCATTTCCATATTATTGGAGGCGTACCGTCAGGGTAAATCCCTAAAGGTGGGATTGGTGAGTCAAAAGGTAAATGCGTATATAATTTTGTGAGATACTGTCAAATTCCCCTCCAAAGGGTGGTATCCATTTTCTTTTCCACCAGTACTGGATGAGAGTCCCCTCAGGCATTTTTGGAAGGGGGTTTCTCAGGACAGTAGCTCCATTTCCTAGCTGACCTGTCTTTGTGACCGATCCATCCCAAATAACACCAAGGCCATTCAGCCACTCAGCACACCATCTTGCCCTTTGAGACTTCTCCTGGGTGCAGCGATGGACAAACCCCCGCCCTGCATTGCTGGTGATGCTCTTGCATCTTCTGCCTTTCCCATTCTTGTTGGAGGAGAAACAATCAGCAAATGACACGGGCTCCACGTGCACAAGGCTACAGGCCTCTCAGAAGGTTCTTAATCAGATGTCAATTAGAGGAACACAGGAAGAATTACAAGGAAAGTTTAGTACTTTTCCAGGCTCAACAAGTACCAATCTGGTTTGTTCAAAGGTACCTAATGAGGACAGGCATCCATCCTGTAAATAAACAAACCATCTTATTGAGACAAATAATAATAAAAGTAATTTATTGTGCTTTGAGGATCACAGAGTGCTTTCACATACACATACACACACACAAACACACACACACACACACACACACACGCACGTGCACGTGCGCGTGCATCATCTCATTTGATCCTTACAATAGAAGCATCTATGCTGGAACAACCGCTTCCTTGGCCAATCTTTGATGTGCATTAAGTGGTTCATGGACTTTCATTGTGATTTATCCACCCAGACTTCAGAGGGTTAACGAGAGCTGAACTCTGAACAACCTGAATTTATTAGAGACACAGGGTTGAAGGGAGCCTGGGAGCAGGAAGTGGTCAGGAAGCCCAGTCAGCCCCAGGCTCGAATTTCCCTGAGAGCCTCAGATGAATTATGATGGAAAACCCCAAACTGCACTGTATCCTCTCCCTTTAATTTAGGCATTTAATAAACAGATTGCAACGTTCTCCAGAAATGAGGAAGGTTAATAATTTCCTTGGATGAAGAGTTCCAAGCAGCCCTTGCGGCTTTGTGCAGACCTTCAAAAGAACTTCTGCAGACAGAGTCTGTGAAACTTTTTATACTCATCTATTAAATTTTCACTAGGCTCCCCTGCCCTCATTAATATCATTAGGGTATAGACCTGTGAACCTGTCCAATATTTGTCAGACATCCCAGAGCCCAGGGCAGGGATCTAAAGCTATAAAGTAAGTCATACCCTCATGAGGCATTCCTCCTGCCAACTTTCCCAGCTGGCAGTGCCCTCCTGTTTCTCCCTGGGCACCCAGGATTCCCAACCATCGCACCATTGCCAGGAACTAATTGAAAGAGGCTTTCTCCTGACCCCTCAGCTCACAGTAGCAAAGTGTCCACCTGCCTCTACCAACATGTCAGACTGGCACACAAAATGTAAGATGGGAGGCAAGGTCATTTTCTTCTTCCTTGGGCCTTCCCAACTTGTCAGGGCTTCAAGGGCAATTTGGACAGTGGAGAGCCTGTGAAGTCACTGCTTAAGGAAGTAGTTACAAGTGTGGGGTGTGGGATCAGACACATCTGAATTTAGATCCTGGCTCTCCCCTTTGCCAGCTGTGCATTCTTGGGTAAGGCACTTAACCTCTCTGAGCCTCATTTTCCTCATCTGTAAAGTGGGGGGAGGTGGGGCATAGTAGTATCTATGTCACAGGCATTATTGTGGGGATTAAATGAGATGAAGAATGGCAAACGCTTGGTCTGGTATCTGGTGCACAGCAGCTATTAGACTCCTAGCATGTCCCACCGGGAAAGGAACTGGGAGAGCATTTCCTAGGACCCACCATTCTCTTCATGGGAAAATAGACGTAGGGAGAGGTTATCCCACCTGTTAATGAAAGAACCAGGATTAAACAGAAGCAGACTCATAGATACAGGGAACAAACTAGAGGTAACCAGTGGGGAGCAAGTAGGAGTATGACGGGGTAGGGGATTAAGAAGCACTAACTACTATGTATAAAATAAATAAGCTGCAGGGGTAGGGTAGAGCTCAGTGGTAGAGCGCATGCTTAGCATGCGTGAGTTCCTGGGTTCAGTCCACAATAACTCCATTAAAAAAATTAAAAATTAAAAAAAATAAGCTACAAGGATATATGGCACAGCACAGGGAATATAGCTAATATTCTACAATAACTTTAAATGGATCCTAATCTACAAAAATATTGACTCACTATGTTGTTCACCTGAAACTTACATAAGGTTGTAAATCAGCTCTACTTCAAGAAAAGATTCCCTGACCTTTTTCAATCCACCTTTCAATGCCTCTCTGGCCCAAGGAAGGGTACTCCCACAGCAGATGGGTAGGTAGTGAGAAGAGGCCCGACCTGCCAGAGCCCAGGGAGGGGAGATGGCAGAAGTCACTTTGGCTGGCCAGTGTATGTGGGCACCAGTGCTGACTAGCAAGGGAGGCCTGGTGAGAATTTTCCCGCCTGGGGTTATTTCCATGATTACCTACACCCTCGGCTATTTCAGCAAAGCCTCCTTGGTCGACCATCTATTTGGTGTCATTTCTCCCTAACTGGTCTTCCGCGGACTTCTCCCCAAAGGGCAAACGTTTCGCTTTGGGAGGCAAAACATTCATCCTCCTTGAGCTGTGAGCAGTATGCCTCTCCCCGAGGCCTTTTAAGCTGGGTGTGGGGCGGGGGAGGGAAGGGACTTCTCTCCCCAGCTCACTTTGTGGCGGGAAGCTCTGTGGCTTTCACAAGGACAAGTGCAGCTGGGGAAAAAAGAGCAAGGATGCTGTGGCTCCATGATTGGCCATCCATGGAAGTGGTGTGTCAAAGAGCAGCCAATTCAATGCAAGCTCAGGCATGCGGGCCCCTCCCCTCTGACCTCACATGGCCCCTGCATGAGGTTGCCGCTTGCTTGCTCCCAGACCCAGGAGCACTGGGAGTGCTGCCCAGCTCAGCACTTCGTTATACTATGGAGGCAGGAAGGAACTGGCCAGTAAGTACTTGGCTCCTGGCTGGGCAACGGCCAGACTAAACAGAGTTAGGATAAGCAACTGAAGCGCCAATGCTGGCTTCACTTCACCCCCAGGCAGTGGAACTACAGAGCGCCCCAAATAATGGATACCAGAGTCACTTCATTTCCTTCTCACTCTGAGCATCCGCATCAGCTTCCAGATCCCCACATGTACCACGATGCATCCATGAATTCATCCCACCAGAATCCACTTAGTCTTCTCTGCTGGCTTCTTTGTTAACCTCCCTCTTGTGGAGAATAGGGCCAGGGGGCAGAGTGACTGTGGGCGAGGCATTCCCCTCCTTGGGGCCTCAGTTTCCTCATCTGTAAAATGTGTGGGCTGAACTCCTTCACTGAGGTCTCCACAGCCACCATCCCTCAGCCAGGTCACCATCATAACCTCCTGATCTCTCTGCTTCCACTCCTGTGCCCCGTTCACCACCCCCACTTCAATACATTACCAACACAGCAGCCAGGGGACACTCTTTAAAGTACAAATTAGATTGGGCCTCTCCCCAGCTTAAAACCCTCCCCTCCCACTTTGCATAAAATGCGAAGTCCTTACCATGACCCACAAGGCCCTCTGTGATCTGGCCCCACCTTGCTGCCCAGTCTCACCTCCTGACCCCACCTCCTCACTCCCTGTTCCCGCCACACCAGCCTTCCTGCACATTCCACAAACACATCCAGCTAGTAACTGCCTCAGGTCCTCACATGGCTGTACCCTCTGCCTGAGATGCGCTTCCCCAGTTTTTTGCTTATTTACCTCCTAGTCATGTTTATGATCTTGACTCAAGGTCCCCTCCTTGGGTAAACCCTCCTCGAACAGCATGCCCCCTCCACTCCCAACAGGCTATGTCAGGTCTTCCTGTCATATATGCTGTCACTGGACACTGGTTTTTCTGCCTTCATAGCCTTCTCCCAGCTATAATTCTTTCTGCAATGATTTAATGTCTGTCTTCCCCACTAAACTGTAAGCTCTGTGAGGGCAGGAGCCTTGTCTGTCCTGTTCCTCATTTTATCTTTGGTACCTTATGGAATGCCAGGTGCACAGGAGGAGTGCACTAAAAACTGAATGAATGAAGCTCCTTGCCAGCCTGGGCAGCCCACCATGTCAGCCCCATAGCTTGTTAGCCTGGTCACTGTGTTCCCACCCTCTCTTGGGCTCTAACCCAGGGGTGTTGACCCACTGACCTCACTGGCAGGCAAATGTTGTCATTCCTAAAGCCAAATGCAAAGGACTTTGGTTTATGTCATTCAGGCTTCTTGCTCCTTTCATCGGTGATTTCATCCCCTCAGGTATCTATCGGGCAACTATTGGATGCCTGGCCCTGTCCTTGAGGCTGCTGGTCTAAAGGCACTAGTCTTCCCAGACTTGGTCTGGGCTCTTCAAGAACTCACCTGTAAACAACCAATTCTCCTGCACGTCAGCCTGAGCTGAGTGCCGAGAGTACAGAGGAAAGAACAAATCAAGCACTGATTGTCCTGTGGAAATTTAGTGGAGGGAGGAGGAGGGGCAGAAGATTGTGCAAGAGGGTGATCTGATTAGTGGTGGGGCAGGACTGCTCTTCCGAATGGAAAGGTGAGCATCAGGGAAGGGCACCCAGGTCGGAGCGGGGGAGCATTTGGGGGAGAATTCTGTACATTCGGTGGCCGCCAGGGGCTGCAAGCTGGGGCATCAGGGCCACAAGCGCCCCTAATCCACGCTCACACATGACTAGGTCTCGGAACCACCCAGGGAAATTCTGAAATATGCAGAACTCACTCCTTCCTCTTACCCAGCCCTGTAGATTCTGACCGAGTGGGTCAGGTGTGGGGTGCAGCTACCTGCATGTTTAATAAACACCCTCTCCCAGCATCCCAGCAGGTGGTCCAAAGAGAACACTTAGAAGAACATGGATCTGTTGGACTGGCAGGTGATCTTAAGTGGGAACGCAAGTGGAAGCCTAGAACCGCAGTGCTTCTTGAACATTTGTGATGCGTTGCTGATTGATGGGGGAGGGAGTGGGTTTGTGGGTAAGTGACAGAGTCCAGGTGAGGGTAGGGGTTAAGGGTCCAAGAGTGCTGAGCCCATGATGAGAATCCTCAGGGCCCAGGTGGCCATCCATTCCCAAGTGTCTCCTACCCCAGGCCAGAGACCCCTTGTGTGCTTAAGTTGTTTCTGGGCCAGAA
This sequence comes from Camelus bactrianus, assembly GCF_048773025.1. NCBI lineage: Eukaryota > Metazoa > Chordata > Mammalia > Artiodactyla > Camelidae > Camelus > Camelus bactrianus. Next base: position 84,272,174 of record NC_133575.1, read on the forward strand.
GAGAAGAAATAAGATGCGGGTTTCTGAGAGGTGAACCAGGAACAGCGGACTTTCCAGGCTTCTCCATGCTTCCAAATGGGCAATGATGGAAATAAGTACACTGGGGTCCAAAGCCCTTACCTGTGGGTGTGAGGGAGCAACAGAGTAGGAGAAGATGATATGAATGCACTTCATTCATTCATCCAGTCATTTATTCGTCCCACAGATGTGTGCTGAGAGCCAGGCACTGTACTAAGTGCTATGAGGCGTGATGGTGCCACCACCCGCCCACTCATCAAAGCCAGAAACCAGAGTGTTGTCTTAGACCCTTTCCTCTCTCTTACTTATCCCCTCCAGGCAATCCGTTTACCAAACCTCACTGATTCAACCTCCTAAAAGTCTGTGACTCCAACCCCTCTTCCCCAGCCCCTCTGCCGCTGTCAGAGCACCAGCACTCGCTAACTCTTTCCTGGACCTTTGCAGAAGTTTCTTCACTGCTCTTACCACGCCTGGGCTTGCCTCACTCCAGTCCATTTCCCACACTGTGGCCAGACTGATGGTCTCTTATTTTTAAACAGCTTTATCGAGGTAGAGTTTACCTACTGTATAATTCACCTCTTCTAAGTGTACAAGTCAGTGATTTTTTATATTCAGAGTTGTGTAACCATCACCACAATCCAATTTTAGAACTTTCCCATCACCCTGAAAAGGTCCATGTGCCCATTAGCAGTCACTTCCTGTCCCCACCCCCAGTCTCAGACAATCACTAATCTACTTTCTCTCTCTATGGATTTGCCTTTTCTGGACATTTCATATACATGGAATCATGCAATGTGTGGTCTTTTGTGTTGGGCTTTGATTGCCTGTCTTTTTGTTTTTGATAGGGGAGGGAGTTAGGTTTATATATTATTATTATTTTTTTATTTAACGGAGGTACTGGGAATTGAACCCATGACCTTGTGCATGCTAAGCATGCGTGCTACCACTGAGCTATACCCTCCCCCTGATTGCCTGTCTTAAATCAGAAGTCTGCTCAGTTAAAACCTTTGAATGAAATGATAACTAAGTGATGGATGTGTTAATGCACCTTACTGTGGCAGTCATTTTGCAACATATATGTATATTAAATCATCACTTCCACCTTAAATTTACACAATATTATATGTCAATTATATCGCAATAAAGCTGGGGGAAAAAAACCACTTGAACAGCTCCTCATCATCCACCATCCAGACACAACACTTTCCTGTTCCAGGTCCTTTCTACCCGACTGTTCTCTTGAACTTCCCATGGCTCCCTAACACACAGCATGCTCTTGCTTGCCTCCATGCCTTTGAGCCTGCAGTTTCCCTGCTTGGAATGCCCTTAACACCCCCTCCCTCCAAGGAGGTATAACCTCTGCTATAACGCCTCCAACATGCCATTTCCCAAATTCGGTTAATCACTTCCACCTCTGCAAGCACTCTGCACCTGGTCTATGCTTTATTCTGCACAACTGACCCTGCCTTGTAAGTAACCATACACGTAAGCAAATGTTGGGGGGTGGGGTGTGTTAAAAGCCCAGAAGAGAGGGGTGTGACTGTTGCTGGGACTCTTTGACAGAGCATCATGGAGGAAGAACTCAGTGTGGAGAAGGAGCTGGACAGGAGCGGGAGGTGTAAAGAGCATGCTTCAACAGCAGTGAGAGAATGGCCTGACATCTTGGGGCAGAGGGGAGGATGGTTTGGAAGAGGGAGAGCCAGGGGTGAAGAAACCAGTGTGGATGCTGGTGACTTCATCCAAGAGAGTGATGCTAAGGTTCTGAAGTAGTGTTGTATCAGTAGGAATGGCTACATGGCTGGAGTAAGGTTTCCAGATTTAGCAAATAAAAATACCAGACACAATGCAAGGGACATAGTTAAACTAAAAAAAAAAAGGATTTGTTTTATATCTGAAATTCACATTTCACTGAGGACCCATGCATTTTATCTGGCATCATCTCCATCCATGGGTGGAAAGCAAGATTGGGCCCAACCAGGAAAACCTTGAATGCCACATCAAAATGGTTACCCTGTGCCCTGTGGGTCAAAGAGACGCACAGAAGGGTTTGAACCTCAGGACTGACATGTACGTTTTAGAACAATGGCTCAAGTAGTGCCAAGGAGAATGAGTTGACATGGTGGTGGTGGTGACTGAAAGCTGTGACAGTAATTCAGGGGATAGCTGCTCAAGGTCTGAGTCATGGCAGTGGTGGTGAGCACAGAGAAGAGGGCAGAGTCCAGGAGAACCCAGCTCAAATCAGATGATGCTCCGTTAGTGCTAAAAACACATGGTGGGGGCGTGGAGCAGTAAGGCCTAGGGCTTGTGACTCAACGGCCAGGGCCAGCAGGGGAGCAGTCTCCACGTGGGGGCATCACATGATTTCTCTCACTACCTCCTGCCACCCAAGGGAAGGAGTGGAGATGCGCACTGGCCTGGCTTAGGGGGAGGAGCCTGAGCAGCTGCCAGAAGAGAAACCCCTCCCCGTCTTTCCTCTGGCCAGTCAGTCCTGCACACTTCCCTTTCCTCTCAGGCTCTGGGCTCCGGCGCTGGGCCAGAGCACACGGTGTTCTCCCAAGCAAATGCACAGATTCTGGCCTGGGTGATTAACTGTCCTGGGCCAGAAGGGCCTGTCTGCTGGGACAAGGACCAGGCAACCCCAAAGAACATTCCAAAGTGTCCCCTGTGCAAACCCTTACAGAAAGATTCATATCAGGGAAAACGACAGGTGTCTAAACAGTGCTGGCCTTTTCTGGGGGTGACTTTTAGCACAGCTGATGCATGAGATGGCCCATTTCAGCCCTGCTGGCCAGGAACATCTAGAACACTCTCCTAGCTCAAGCCTAGCACTCTTTGGGGATGCAAGAGCCAAGAAGGCAGAGCCTACTTCTGGTTGTTGATCTTTTCCACACTAGCCCAGAAACTTGCACCAACCTCCAGTTCCGCCCCGTCCCATGATCCTCGCGGCTGCACGTGGTTCTACATGCTAGGGCAGGGAACTTAGGCTGACAGCAGGGGAGGTGCTTCACAGGCTGCAAAGCTGGACACAAAGGGTGGGGTAAAAGTTTTCCTACCATCCCTGCTGCTTTTGCCCAGGATCCTTGGGATGCAGTAGTCCCTCAGGGCCCGGGCTGGAGTTTCCAGCACCATCCTTGGTAACCTCTGAGGCCATTAGGCCGTCGGTGGGGAGGCTGTCTAGTTAAGGACAGTGGCTCTAAAGTCAGATAGAGCTGGGGTCTAGACCTCACTCTCCCCTTACTAGCTGTGTTCCTTGGACAAGTTACTCAACCTCTCTGAGTTAGAATTCCAGCTACTCTTGTGAAAAATGGTAATTAGGGCAGTTGAGAGGATTAAATGTGATTATCCATGTAAAGCATTTAGCCCCGTGCCTGGCACTTAGTAAGCATTCAGTAAATGTTCAGTAGTATAATTATCTCCTTTGGATTTTCTGCCCATCTCTCCTCGTCAGATTTTTCCCCCCAAGGTCACAGCTCAGAACTGTCACCTTCAGGCCACCATTGTCTGGCCACTGAGCCCCGTCAAGGATCTTTCTCTGAGGAACTCAGTCCTGGCTCCACAGATGGTGGTCCTCTCAGGGCTTCTCATCCTAATTCAGGGCCACTTGCCTCTAGAGCTAGGCCTTTCACCTTTTATCTTCTGTGCTGTTGTTGGAGAAGGAGCCAGAGACCGAGGGCAGAGGGCAGGGCAGGGAGCAAGCTGGCTAAGCCGGGTGGGGCTGAGGAGATGCTAAGAGTCTGTTTGGTCAGCTCTTTTTCAGTGAGGGAGGGAGGCAGCTGCCACAGAGGGACTGAGCTTCTTGAGAATGTCCAGCCCTGCTCTTGTCTAAAGCTGGCCTGGGGGGGGGGGGGGAGAGCCCCTCCCCAGCAGACTCTGATCTCTTGGGTGGAAGGAACAAGGAGCTCAACTCCAAAGATCACCTCCTACATAGCCTTCCCTGAGGCCCCTCGGCTGTCACCCTCCAGTGCTCTCTTGCAAGCACTCAGGTGCCCAGATTCACACCACACACTGAAAACCCAAGGGGCAAAGTTAGTCTTGAAAAGAGAGGGGGTCCTGGAGGGCCTGGTGGTGACCCACCACTGGAAGCAGTTTGTTTGCTCTCCAAACGGTACACCAGGCCTCCAAAGTCACCTCCTTGTCCCTGCACCTCCCAGGAGTTATCGAGGGCAAGTGTGAAAATGTCTCCGGTGCTAAATCAATTAGGATCGCCTTAGCAATCCAGCCTTCGATTTCACACCAGCTTTTTCCCAGCTTTTACTGCACCTTCTAGGTAGAATCTCATTAAACCTTTTCCAATCTCTAGGAAAGGAAACAAGCACTTGAGAAAAGGAAGACACAAATAGCTGCATTCAAGCCGACTGCACAGAAAAAATAAGTAGGGGGGTGGGGAATAGAGATGTTATGCTTAAAACATCTGGGAAATGGTATCAGTCCTGTAAAAACAAGGCTGGCTGGGGGACCTTTCCATTGGGCTTTGCTTAGCTGTCTTCCTCCCAGTCAGAACGAAATGTTCTGTCTTTCTGTGGTTAGAACCTCTTTTCACTTGGAATGACTTGCCCATGTCTGGACCTTGCTCAGGGCTGCCGCTCTAAGACGCTCTCACGCAATCGTGAGTTACCCAGTGAGCCTCCGTGCCCAGTCTCCTCCCGCCCCCGTCCCCGCCCTCTCTCCTCCCCTCCTCCTGTCCCTGTCCCACTGGAAGAGTCGCTGTGATTGGTTCTTAGGCAGCATCCAAGGCAAATCGGCATCCCTCGCCTTTCGCTCACCCTCCCCTGTGAGCACATGGCTTCCCATGCTGCCGCAGGGGGCAGGTGGGGGCAGCGGCGGGGGGAGCGGGAGGGCGCGTGGGCCGCGCGGCTGCTGGGCGGGGCAGCGGGGCGGGGCGGGGCGGCCGCGGAGCCCTGCCCGGGTCCGGGTGATTCCCGGCTCACTCACCAGAGGCAGCTGGGAGGATCGGAGTTCTTTCGATTTTCCAAAAGCCTCCGACAAGTGTCCTCACCCAAAGCTGCCCAAGAAACCAAACAACCGACACTAACAAGGGCCTTGGGAGGAGTAGGGGGAAGAAATTTTGGCTTCAGCATCCCAGAACAAGGGTGGGATGAGGGCAGTGGGCAGGGCCAGGCTCACCTGGTACGGCCTTCGATGTTTGGAGCCGAGCAGGGGTCAGATGCCTTAGGGCGCGCCAGAGAAAAGAAATGGGAAAGGGGAAAGCGGCCAGGGTGTAAGATAGTGGTTCTCAGAGCTGGCTGCAAAGGAGAATCACCTGGGGAGCTTAAAAAAATCCTGATGCCGGGGCCTGACCCCAAACCAAAGTTAGCAGGATCGCCGGGGATGGGAATCAGGCGTGAGTAGTTTTTAAAATGCCTTAGGTGGTTCCACTGTGCAGCGGAGGTTGAAACCCAGTGGTGTGAAGAGCTGCGCAAGGCTGGTCCCCAATCTAGCAGCGCTGACCACGCCCAGGTGCTTGTTTAAACTGCAGAATCTCCAGCCCCACCTCAGCCTTAATGAATTAGCATCTGCATTTTTAAAGTAACCGCTTTATTAAGATGTAATTCACATGCCACAAAATTCACCCTTTAAAGAGCACAATTCAGTAATTTGTAGTACAATACTAACAATTTTGTGCAACCACCACCTCTTAACTGGTTTAATTTTCATCACCCCCCAAAAGAAATCACGTTACCAGTCACCTCCCCCCAACCCATTCCCTCTTCCCTGCAGCTGTGGGCAACCACTATGATACTTTTTGTCTCTAAGGATTTGCCTATTTTGGATATTAACGTGAATTTTAACAGAATTCCCAGGTGATTACTCCTAGAATTACAGTTTGAGAAACACTGGTGTGAGAAATCTTCTAGTAGTGGCCCTCGCTCCCCTCCCACAATCAGTGTCATGTGGAAATGTGGGTCCAGAGTTGTTAGATTTTTTCTGCTTTTTCAAGAAAAGCCAGAAATATGGATTTTTATGTGAAATCTTCCACTTTTTAAAAGGCTGGCTGTTCACTCAAATTTTCGGAAAACACTGTTTGAGCCAAACAAAACATGCCTGAGGGCTGCATTCAGCCTGGCAGTTGCCAGTTTGCAACTTCTGACGGTCACCAGGTTCTTACTGCCGCCCACTAAAGTCCTTCTTACTCCAGCAATAGTCCATTTCACCTTGTTCCAGTTTCCATGGATGTGGGGGAACGACTACTTCATAGCCTCCTCATTAAATCCTCTCCCATCTTATTCTTCCCTTCTCCAAACCAACAGCTATGCATTTATTGAGGACCTACTGTGTGTTTGGTGCTTTACACTCCTCGAATCACTTAAATCTTCACAACAATCTTTATGGCAAATATTCTTATTTCCATTTTTAATGACAAGGAAACTGGAGCTCAGAGAGGTTAAATAACTCTCCTGACGTTGCACAGTGGCCAAGTGTCCAGCTCCTGGATATCAGTGCCTGGGTTCTTTCAATCTTATCATGCTGCCTCTACTTTGCCAATCTTTGCCCTGAGGTCCGATTCTTCATCTTTCTTCTTCTTCTGAACCTTCTTCATTTCCCCTAGATTCGGGACACAGCTCTCCAATGAAGACTAGCCTATCACAGAGCGTGGTCTCAGTGAGCCTAAGACTTAGGTTTGCTGGGGAGAGAATCTCAGTTCCAAACACTGATGCTTGTTTCCCCTAAGTATACTCAGCCTTGTCAAATATGCATCCTGATCTTTGGTTTGGAAAATGTGGCCAACATAACTGAGCCATGCTCTATTTTAAGGCTGATTCATATTCAACTTGTGGTCAACTCCCTCCTTCACTTGGTGTTTTTCTTGTTTATTTGTGTTGAGCCAAATTATGTTGTTAGGTTTTGTCACTGACGAGCCCCTTGCACTTGTCCCCGCTGAATTTCATCCTCGTTTCAATGGACCTTCTTTCTCCAACCCATCTGACCAGGAGTTCTTCCCTCATCTCCTGTGGGTTTGGCCTCCTCCCAACCTTCTTTCATTTTCAAGTCACTTCAGGCTTCGGGCAACCGACTCCAACCTCCCTCAATGTCCCATCTGTCTCCTTCCTTTCACTGTTCTGGGCACTCGAGTGAGGCCACCTGGAGGTGATGCAGACAGGTGGAGGGAGGCAGAATCTGTTCCCCTAAATGGGTTGGGGAGGTGGAGGAGGGTCTGGCTGTGGCTGGGAATGTCCCCTCATGGTGGCCTTAGGCTGGAAGCTCTCCTAGGCTGGCTCCAGACCTAATTTGGTGGCAGGAGGATACCAGGGGTCCGTGGACCTCTCTTCAGGTCAGAGGGATCCCCCATCCTGGGATATCCTTTGGAGGGAGGTCCTTGAACTCAATCCTGGCCCCCTTGGGATACCCCATTGTCTGAATGCTGTGGAATCCCAGGCCGGTTGCTAAGCACAGGGCTCTCAAACAATGTCGTGTGACAGCTCCCCAGCCCGCCCCAGGGGCCTCCCCAAGCCACAAGGGTGTGGTTTGCAGTCTGGGTACATTCTGTACCCTCACTCCGGGGGCGGGGTTGTGGTTCTCGGTACTGTGCGGCAGAGCCCCGCCCATGCCTTTCCTCTCCAGCCACAAAAACAAGCATAGACACCAAGAGCGGAGGAATCGAAACAGAGGCTGTTACTGTACAGCTGGCCCCTTGAGACTCCAAGATGGACCCGCCCCTTTCCCCTTCCCCTTCCCTGAAGGCGTCCCAGGCGGGAAGGCCAGCAGCGTTCTCTTCCCTCCCCATGCCTTCTTGAATGGCCGCCTGAACCACTGAGCAACCTCCTAGGGGAGATGCAAGGCAGTGCTCTCTGGGGACTGGCTGTCACTGTCTTCCCTAGAGACCCTGAACCATAGCTTTCCTCACTCTGTGCAAGCACTACTGTAAGCATGTGACATATTTAATACTCACAACAACTGAAGAGAAGTTCCCGTGCTCTTATCAATCACATCTTACAAATAAGGACATAGAGGCACAAAGAGGTAAACACTGTGCCCGTGGTCATACTACCAAGTGGCAGAATCAGGATTTGAACCCAAGTCTGAGTCCTTGATCTTTCCACATAGACTGGACTGTCTCCTTTTCCCCCAGGATGATCCTGAGAACTGGACAGGTAGCACCACCTAGCAATCTTTTCGCTGCAGAATCAACTGTCTCGGACCTCAGAGGGGAGGACATACTCCCTGGAGGAGCTGGGAAAAGCAGGAACGACCTTCGCTCAGTTATAGGGATTCCCCAGGACTCCCCGGGAGTCAGGCCACACCCACCTGCTGCTTCTGCTGGGCTGGTGGGCAGTATCCGATCTAGAGTGGGGTAGGTGAACGTACGTACGTACGTACGTGTGTGTGTGTGTGTGTGTGTGTGTGTGTGTGTGTGTGTGTGTGTGTGTGTGTAGGCACAGACTCGGGCGGGTAGGGGAAGGAAATGGCTGAAGAAAAGCATCATCCCAGAGCTCTCTGGCGCCCTCTTCAGGCATTGTACACTCACTGCCTTTTCTCTCTGGGCGACCAGCGTCTGCCATCTGAGGCTCTGTCCCTGGACCTCAAAACCCACCACCATTCCTTGTGGACTGCAAGCTCAGTGCACCATGCTGCTGCTGGGCCTGTTTTTATTTTACTTTTATTTAATTTTATTTCTTTATTTCATTTTACCATTTTAACCATTTTTGTGTACAATTCAGTGGCATGAAGTACACTTACCTGTTGTACAACCATCACCACTATCCAACTCCAGACTTTTTCATCATCCCAAACTGAAACTCTACCCATTAAACAATAACTCCCCATTCCTCCCTGCCCCACCTCTTTTAAGCATTATGCTACTTTCTATCTCAATTAATTTGACTACTCTAGGTACTTCATTTAAGTGGAATCATACAGTATTTGTCCTTTTGTGACTGGCTTCCTTCACTTAGCATAATGTCATCAACATTCATCCGGTTGTAGTGTGCATCAGTATTTCATTCTTTTTTTAAGGCTGAGCAATATTCCACTGTATGTATAGACCACATTTTGTTTACCCATACATCCACTGATAGACATTTAGGTTTCCACCTTCAGGCTATTGTGAATAATGCTGTGAACATGGGTGTACAAGGATCTGTGAGAGTCTCTGTTCTCACGTCTTTGGGAAATTGACCTCAGAGTGGATGTCAGGGCTGTTAGTCCATTCCCGGTGGAGGCTAATGGCTGGGCCCTCCTCAGAGGAAGCTTGCTGTCACAGCTTTCTGCCCTGACTGCTTTGTCTTAGTGCCCTGTCTGCACCTCTAGGAAAGCTCCTCACTTCACATCATCCTACCCCGACCCTGTTGCCAAAGATCCCCAGCACAGCTCTGACTGGTGAGCCTGTCTGGGCTTCATTTACTATTCTTGCCCTATGTACTTATGGTCATATTCTCTCCCTTTGACGACCATGTTGGCCTCGGTGGCCCTGTTTATAAGCTCTCTGAAGACCACGACCACAGTGGCAATGGCCTTTGTACAATCATTGGGAGGCAGTGCGTACAGTGGTTAAGGGCCTGGGCTCTGGGGCCAGACTGCCAGGGTGTGAATCCCAGCTTACTCCTTGTGTAACTTCTGGCAGTTGCTTGGCCTCGCCACACCTCTGTTTCTCCATTTGTAAAATGGGGACAATGAGAATAGCATCTATCTCAAGGAGTTATGAGGAATTGAGTGATATAATATATACACAAAGCCATCAGTGCAATGTCTGGTGCAGAGTAAACTCTAAATAAATGGGAGCTGTTTTTTCAAGTTCCCCTTTTACCCCTCAGTGCCTCCTTGACTTAAAGAAAGAAAAAACATCGGGAGATAGCGGGAGCCACCTCAGTCTGTTTTCCCAGGAGGGTTGATGTTGAATGTTTAGGGTCCCCATCCCCCACCCCCTTCCCAACATTGATAGTCTTCTCAGGCTGGCGCCCCTCCATTTGTGTGCAGCGCTTTTGCTAAGTTAGTGTAAACAATGTAAAGAGTAGAGAGATTGTCCTCTTCACCCCTGCAGCCCAGTGCATTGTAACCATTGTGTCCTGTTAACCTGGAAGTGCTGTTGGGCTCCCACTCAGGCCAGATAGGGCTCAGGAACGCTGCCAATAGCAGCTGGCTTGACGAAAACCTCTCTTCCCCCTCGGGAACCTGCAACAGTGGGGATACATTGTTTATGGCTTCCAGGATGGAAGAGAAGAAACCAGGCTCCCAGGAGTTCATCCTTATCAGTAAAGATAGCCCTATCTAGTTCGTCCTGTTGGTTAAAGCGACATATTAATAGGGTCTATTAATAGGGTCAAGACCATCACTTCTGTCTCCTTGGCCATTCTCCAAACACTGATTGGGCATCTGTTAGAAATCAGGCACCCTGGTAGACACAGATAAGCAGAGTAAAATGTTTGCCCTCGAGGCACCCAGGCGGAGAAAGTGCAATGCTCGTGAGCTCTGAGTTTGAAGAAGCCCCCCGCCCACCCAAGTCCTCCCGGAGGAGTGAGGTGAGACTTTGCAGAGGCAGTGCTGACTTTTGTGTTGACTCTTGAAAGGGAAGTTTGTCAGACTGAGGCAAAGCAGGGAGGACGGGGCATCCTCCCAGGGGACAGGACGTTTATGCACCGAGGGCTGAAACTGCTGGGGGTGCTGGGGGCCAAAGCCCAAGGTTGGCTGTGGAGTCTAAGGAGCGCAGCAGGGTGGCAAGATGTGACCCAGAGCGTGGAGATGTACTTTCTTATTGTTGATGTTTTCTTTTGTTAGAGTTTGGATTTTATCCTGCAGATTTTCTAGCTGTGTTTCCTGGAGTCCTAAACTTCCACAGAGTGGCCCCTGCAGAAGCACCCCGATAACTGCTGGGAGTGAGAGAGGAGGAAGGGGCCTGGGGGGAACACTGAGCAGATGGGGCTGTAGGATCTTTGCCCCTCTCCAACTAAAATCACTCCACTTTGAACTGTTTTAAAAAGTTTCATTTGTTTGTTTTCATAAAACCCTTTTTTGGTTAAGGTTCCACTGTTTGAAAAAAGAAAAACACTACCCACACACAAGCTTGAAAATGATTGCTGTGGACAAAGGGCAGATATCAAGGGATTTGGAGTAGGGGAGTTGATATATATGCTTTCCCATATATACATGTAGATGATAAATCAAAGATATATGATAAATCAAATATACATATGTGTGTATATATATGTGTGTGTGTATATATATGTATATATACGTATGTATACACACACATATATATATACATAACAAGTCAAGTATATCAACTCACCCACTCTTGAAGCCCAAGGCTGTGAAGGAATTAGGAGCTCTGTGGTGAAGGCGAGTCTAGATGGGCCCTAACTATTGACATTTTGTGATCTGCAAAGTGCGTGATGAGGTCACCCACTATAGCAAGATACAAAATTAACCACTCAAGTTTCAAAAGGAAATGTACATCATGACACCATTTACGTAAAAAAAAGAAACAGAAATCAATACTACAGAATGTTTATGGATATATACTATGTGGTCAAATTATAAAAACCTAACTAGGAAAGACCCCCTCTCACAAACTACCAACTTCAGAATAATGGTTGGCGATGGGGAGGGTAGAAGAGGAACGGGACAGGGAGAGTGTTAACTGTTTCTGCAATGTTGTATTCCTTTTTTGTTTGCTTGTTTAAATGATCTAGGGTAAAGAAGGCAAAAAGTGAACATTTGCTAAATCTGGGTCATGGCTACATAGCTGTGTATTGTGAAGGCACCACCTGCACTAGGTTGTTGTGAAGAATGGGTTACTCCACCAAAAGTGCTTTGCACAGGACTGGTACATTACTCCACTCAAGTATAAACTATTAAAATCAGCTATGATTGTTTCTGTGTTTTTCCGTGTTTGAAGAGTTTCTAAATTTAATAAATATGTATTTCCACTCCATGAAAAAATTAACTATTAACTTCTGAGCACTTAGAGCTCTGATGGGAATGATCACTGTGCTAATTAATACCATTCATTATGATGCAGACCACTGACCCGCCGCAGTGCTGCAGTGTGAAACCGACAATACTGCAGATGCATAGAAAGGAAAGAAAGGAAAGAAAGGAAAACACAACTAGCTAAGCAGCGGACCCATCAGAACTTCCAGCTGGGTTTCCCTTGAACTTATTACTACGTTCAATTTGAATTCAGGCTATTACAGTCTATAGGAGCATCTCTGCCAATTTAGAAGGTTGGCAATTGCCAGAACCAGTCTTCTATGATGGAGGAGTAGAAGTGTCTTACTGGCAAGGCCAGGGTGGGCAGACCTGCAGCAGACAAGAGTGGATAAACACATCCTGCAGCGGGAGCAGAACCAGCTGACCTGCTTAGATCTGTAGACTGGTTAGCAGAGGCTGGGAAATTCCCCGGAGCGGGGGTAGGGGGTGGGTAGAGGCCAAAAAAAGGGTGGGACCAAGCATAAACACATAAACTGTAAAAGCTGGAAGGGGCCTTAGAGATCATCTAATCTTTCTAGTTTTATGAATTCAAAAACCAGAGTCCAGGGAGGGGCAAGGACTTATTTGACATTGCCTGGGCACTCAGCAGCAGGTCTGGGAACATAACTCAGGACTCCTAATTTTTCTGTAGGGTCTTCATGGTCTTCTCCAGAGACCACTCTGCCTTCCTGGCCCTTCAAAAACCTTTACCTGGGAAACAAATTTAGCTTCCCACACTTGGATGCAGCAGCTCCCTTCACAAATAATTCATCTCTTCTATGGAACTTTCCTTTGAAGCTTTGACCAACATGGTCCAGAGACATAACCTGGGCCTGTAACGGCTCTGTTCCTGTAGCACACACTACTGACGTCATCAAACGCAGGCCCGGCTGCCCGGGGTACAAGCTGGAACCTTGGGTGGATGGAGAATGGTTCTAGTGCATGGCCAAGCGCCAGTCTTCAGTCCTAGAATGATCAAATCAAGCATGGAAAGGCTGCCCACACACATATGGAGGTAAGGACTGTGGCAAGGGGTGGGGGTTGGGGTGGGATGGACAATGACAAGAAAGAGAACCTCCCCAAGGCCAAGAGCAATGAAAGCCGGCTGAGACAAAAGGATGGAGGGATTGCCAAGCAGGCCAGAGGGGAGCACCAGCAGCCACTGAAAGGATATGATGGGGGTTAAGGGGGTTGGGGGTTGGGGGTTGGGTTGGGTGGGACTGGAGGTAGCAAGTGAGTGAATAAAGCCAGGCAGTTACTCAATGATTCCAAGTTCGTCTTTTCTCCAAAAAGATTTGTGGTAGCTTACAAGGGCACACAAGGTAAGTTAAGGCAGCATAACTAAAGATAGAAAAACAAGAGGGGGCAGAATGCGGAGCCAAGAATAAGGGTAAGAATGCATACCATCAAGACCTCTGCTCCCACGAAGGGTGGACTCAAAAGTTGGCTCTAAGCTTTCTAGCAGCTAACAAGAAAGGAGAAACCTGTTATTATGTTGTGGGAGAATAGGTTCTTGCCTCACGCAGGAAAGAATTCAAGAGCAAGACATGGTAAAGTGAAAGCAAGTTTATTCAGAGAGATACACACTGCATTGGCAGAATGTGGGCCATCTCGGAAGGCAAGAGAGACAGAGTGACCAGGAGGTGCGGAGTTAGATTTTACCGGTTCAGTAATTTCATATGCTAATGAATAGGAGGATTATTCCAACTACTTTGGGGAAGGGGTGAGGATTTCCAGGCAACACACCCCTGCCTACTTTTTGGCCTTTTATGATCAGCCTAGGAACTGTCATGGCACCTGTGGATGCGCCATGAGGCTCAAGGTCTACTGGAAGTCAAATCTTCTGCCATGTTGGTTCTAACGAGTTTGTCCTGTCCTCAATTGCTGTCATTCCTTCAATGGCTGTGCCCTGCCCCCTTTCCTCCTATTTCAGTTACACAATTCACAATGTCCAGGAGATAAAAAACAAACTCGCTGCTCCAAAGAGCATCTGTTCCTAGTACTCAGATTAGACAGGAATTCCTCCCAGGGGTCCTCAGAGAGGATGCTGTGGGATACAATGAAGGACATCCTTGACGACATCCTTACAACAGCAGTAGCAACAAGTTTCAAAGGGCTGTTTTTCATGAGGACCCTCAGGATCAGCTGCCTGTATCCCACTGCAGCCAAGCAATTAGAGGCTAAAAATAGCGTGTGAGGGTGCAGAACAGTGCTTCTAGTATGTTCACACTGGTGGGAAAGAAAGAGGGTTATATATAGGCATACATATGCATAGAGCTCCTCTGGAAGAATAAATTGGTAACAGCGGTTGCCTCTAGGGAGAGGAAGTGGCGGACTGGCTGGGATAGGAGAGACTTCCTTTTCATCGTATACAATTTTGGACTGCCTGGATTTTTGTTAACCATGTCTTATCTTTTCAATAAAAGCATTCGTTACTAAAATAATAATGACATTCAGAGTTCAGAGGGTCAGCTGGGTTTTATCTCTGAGCCACAGACAGGCTGACAATGTTAGGAAGTTCTCCTTGATGTTTAAGGAGAGAAGGAAAGTTAATATTTATTGAACAACTCCTGGGTGCTAAGGGCTTTCACTGCCATTAGCTCAGCTGATCCACACAATAATCCTGTGAGAGAAACCTACCTCATAGACAATCAACTCGGTTTCCTTGGAGAAGAGACCCGAGTTAAACTGCTTATTTTGTTTCAGACCATTGGTTTTTTGTTTTTTTTTTTTTAGGAGAAGTAAGCAAATTAAGAAGAAAATAAGCAGCTATGGGGAATTTCAGATAGCAACTGCGTGGGACATACATATACTAAAAAAGTTACTCATTTTTATCTGAAATTCAAATTTAGCTGGGCATCCAGTATCTTTTTTAACTTTTCAAAAATGGAGATGTGATTGACAGATTGTTATATTAGTTTCAGGTGTACAATATGATGCACTATATATTTAGGTTTCAACATGATCACCACAATAAGTCTAGTTCACATCCATCCAGTATTTTTAATTTTCTTAACTTTTTTTTGCAGGGGTGAGGTAATTAGGTTTATTTATTTATTTATTTACTTTTTTGATGGAGGTACTGGGGATTGAACCCAGGACTTTGTGCATGCTAAGAATGTGCTCTACCACTTGAGTTATACCCTCCTTTGCATCCAGTATTTTTAAAGATATTTTCATTCACTATGTAAACCTACGACTTTTAATTGGTGTATTTAAACCATACACATCAAATGGAGTTATTTGCTAGATAATGCTGGCGATCGAGATAACGATTTTATTGGGTTTTTTTTTCCTGTTAGCTCTGCTTTTTTGTTTCTTTGTTTTCTTTTTCCTAACTTCTTGTGGGTTACTTACAGCATTATTAGAATTCTATTTTATCTATAGTGCTTTGGGGTGTATCTACTTGCATAACTTTTCTAGTGATTGCTCTGGGCATTACATAATATGCATATAACTTATCACAGGCTAGTGGTGTCGACATTTTTCCAGTTTGAGTGAAGTATAGAAATCTTATCTCCCTTTACATTTATTTACACTCCCTCATTTATCATTTTTTTATTTTCTTAATTTTTATAGTTTTATCAAAGTATAATTTGTAAGTATATAATTATCTTGAGTATTAATTACATGTACATTGAGAACCATATCAGACAGGGTTATAAGTCTTACTTCAACCGTCAGACATGATTTAGAAAACTCAAGAGTAGGAAGAAAGCCTGTTGTATTTATACTGTGTTTTTGCTTACCGTGTTCTTTCCTTTTTCCTGATGTTCTAAGATTCGATTCCTTCTTTTATCGATTCCTTTTTCTTTAGAGAACTTCCTTTAGTCATTCATTCTTTCAGAGTAGGCTTGCTGGTGACAAATTGTCCTTAATTTTCCTTCATCTAAGAATGTCTTGATTCTTCACAGTCATTCCAGAAGGATATATTCACTGGATTCTAGGCTGACATTTCTTCTCTTTCAGCACTTCCTCTGGGCCCTCGTGGTCTCTGATGAGAAATCTGCTGTCATTTGAATTGTTTTCCCCCATAGGTAAGGTGCTCTTTCTCTCCCCATTTTAAAGATATTTTTCTTTATCTTTGGTTTTTAGAAGTGTGACTATGATGTGTTTGAGTGTGGATTATAATTGGGTTTATCCCATTTGGGGTTCACTCAGCTTCTTGAATCAGTTGGTTTGTGTTTTCTGCCAAATTTAGGAAGTTTTCAGCCATTAGTTTTTTGTATATTTTAAAACTGAAGTATAGTCAGTTTACAATGTTGTATTAATTTCTGGTGTACAGCATAATGCTTCAGTCATACATGAACATATATTTGTTTTCATACTCTTTTTCACCATAAATTGCTATAAGATGTTGATGTAGTTCCCTGTGCTATACAGTATGAACTTGTTGTTAATCTATTTTATATATAGTAGTTAGTATCTGCAAATCTCAAACTCCCAATTTATCCCTTCCCACACCCTTCCCCCACTGGTCCCATAAGTTTGTTTTTTATGTCTATGAGTCTGTTTTGTAAATGTTCTTTTTTTTTTTAAATTCCACATATAAATGATATCATATGGTATTTTGCTTTCTCTTTTTGGCTTACTTCAGTTAGAATGACAATCTAATGTCCATCCATGTTGCTACAAATGGCATTATTTTATTCTTAGGCCTGAGTAGTATTCCATTATATAAATATACCACAACTTCTTTATCCACTCATCTGTTGATGGACATTTAGGCTGTTTCCATGTCTTGGCTATTGTAAATAGTGCTGCTATGAACATTGGAGTGCAGGTGTCTTTTTGAATTAAGGTTCCCTCTGGATATATTCCCAGGAGTGGGATTGCTGGATCATATGCTAAGTCTATTTTTAGTCTTTTGAGGAATCTCCATACTGTTTTCTATAATGGCTGCACCAAACTACATTCCCCCCAACAGTGTAGGAGGGTTCCCTTTTCTTCATACCCTCTCCAGCATTTATCATTTGTGGACTTTGGAATGATGGCCGTTCTGACTGGTGGGAGGTGATACCTCATTGTAATTTTGATTTGCATTTCTCTGATAATTAGTGATATTGAGCATTTTTTCATGTGCTTATTGGCCATTTGCATGTCTTCATTGCAGAATTGCTTGTGTAGGTCTTCTGCCCATTTTTGGATTGGGTTGTTTGTTTTTTCTCTTATTAAGTTGTATGAGCTGTTTATATATTCTGGAAATTAAGCCCTTGTCAATCTCATCTTTTGCAAATACTTTATTTCTTCTAGTATTTTTTTAGCCCCGTTCTCTTTCTCCTTTCTTTCCAGAACTCTGATGTCATGGATATGAGGGGTTTTGTTGTTGTTGTTATTGTTAAAGTCACACAAGTCCCCAAAGTTCTGTTCTTTTTTTTTCCCCTTTCCATCTACTTTCTCTCTGATATTCAGAATGAGTCATGTCTATTCTATGTTCGAGTTCACTGACACTTTTCCCTGGTCCTTCCATTCTGCTGTTGAGCCCACCCTTTGAGTTTTTAGTATTTTTCAGTTCTAAAATTTCCAATTGTCTCTTTATATCTCTATTTCTTTGCTGAGACTTTCTATTTTTTAATTTGCTTCCAGTGTGTTCATATTTGCTTATGGAAGCATTTTTATAATGGCTGCTTTAAAATCTTTATCAGATAATTCTAACATCTCTATCATCCTGGTGTTGGCATCTGTTGATGATCATTTTTCAATCATTTTGAGATCTTCCTGGCTCTTGGAAAGATGAGTCATTTTTTTTATTGCAGTTTGGACATTTGGGGTATTATGAGATTTTGGATCTTATTTAAACCTTCTGTTTTAGGCAGCCTCCTCAGACACCATGTTGCTGGGAGAAGGAAGACATGGTCTCATAACAGACATGTGAGATGGAAGTCCAGGCTCCTCACTCAGGCTTCATTGACGCGCAGAGGCCAGGCAGGAGTGGGAGGTCAGGCTCCCCACTAGGCCCCCACTGGGAAGGGAGGGGTGCCTCCATTGACACTATGGGGTGAGGGACCTTGTTATGGTCTGATAGTGATGAAAGCCCTGGCCCTATGCTAGGCCTCTTCTGAAACCACTCTGGTAGGAGAGAGGTTGGGGCACCTCCTTACAGCCTGCAATTGTGGCTTCCCACTAGGTCTGCTCTGGCGTGGGGCAGGCGGGGCCCATTTTCTTTGTGGTGTTTTGTTGCTATAGAGCTGTTTTTATCTATAAGTTTTCTGTCTCAGGCTATCTTCTTCCTGCTCCTTTGCCTAGAGAGAGCTGGATTTTGTAAGGGTTTTTTTTTTTTTTTTTGTCTGTGCCCATTGGCACGTCTGGATTGCCGGCCTCTCCAGCACCAAGTCTGGGGTATATGACGCAAAAAGGAAACCCAAGGAACTCATCACGATGTTCTTCCTCAGGTCCTGGGCTCCCTAGCTGGCCTGTCTTCCTCTCTCCATCTTTCAAGTCTTATTTTTTAAAAAAATAAGTAAATACGTTGTTATTTGACATCTTGTATTTTTATTTTCTAAATCTAGTAACTCTATCCAGGATCCTTATTACTAATTGAGGCAATGAAGACAACTTGGGGATTTTGGATGAATTTTCCACCACAGGGAGAGAAATAGTAAGAAGGCTCTGCTTAACCCCTATTAACTCAGAAAATGCTTTTCTTTTTTTTTTTAAGGGAATTAAGCTGAACAGCCAATTTTCTTGCACATTTCTGTTAATCAGAGTTTCACTGTGCTTCTAGAACCTTGGCAAACATCCCTTCCCATATATTTGTCAGTGACATTGAGTTTGTGCTAATGAGGCCCTCTGCTGTCTGTAGAGAGAAGGGCAACGCCATAAATCTAGAGGCTGGAGCAAATTTCTCTGCAGTGGAACAAGGCAGAGCAGGAGTTCATAAATTACATTCAATTGTTAGAGTAGCCGAATCCCAAACTTTGGGGAGCTTTAATGCCTTAGCTCTGTTCAACTTCAAGATACTCTTTCCTTCTCTCCTCCCAGAAATGTGTAGTGATATAGTTTGAAAATGAAGGTTATGTCAAACTGCATTTTGGATATTTATTTAGTGACAAGCTCTCTCCTTAATCCTCGAATTGGGGTCCTGGCAGACAACTTGGGGCTTCACCGAGGCAGGCCTGGGCATGGTGGCCAGGACCATGTGCCAGATAAAGGAAGGGAGTCACCGGGGCCAAACTAGGACATGAAGCAGTGTTAGCCCCGACCTTTCCAGGGCCCTTATGCTGGCTTATTAAGAGGGAAGTAGAAGAGTGTCAGAGCTGGGGGGCCAGGCAAACCTCAACCTGTGGAGGGGGGCTGGATTTCTCCTCAGCAGTGCTTTCTGCTCCATCCAGGCCTTCACTGAGAAGAGTCCTGAGTAGGGCCATGAAGGGAGGCAGTTGGGAGCGGATCTTGCTTCCCAGCAGGGGAGGGAAGTCTGTCAAAAGGGAGCCCGTTGCATATTCCTAGGGGGTCCTGGGCAGGACATCACAGCACAGCTACTCTCCCCACTGAAGCTTTTCCCACTCTTCCTCCAACCCGTGAGAACAAAATTACAGTTGATACTGACTCCTTAGTTCTCCCCTGCAGAGCAAGGAGGCAGGAGAGCCAGCACTCCCTGAGTGTCAGGAACTGGATCAGGCACTTTACATAATTGATATCCTTTAAGATCCTAAAGTGAACCACGGTAAGACCCACACTGATGGAGGGTTGGCGCATGTGTCCAGCACTGTTCCGAGCCCTTCACACCAGCTGTTTCACTTAATCCTCATAGCACCGCCCCAGGTCGTAGTGTTATTACCCTATTCCACACTGCACAGCTGAGGAGCGAGAGAGCTGGGGTTTGAACTCATGTGTGACTCCAAAGCCCGTGTTATTGGTCACTACACTGAACTTTTGGTAAATAATGTGACTCAAATTTGAACCCAGGTGTGTGAAGAATTTTCAAACCTCAGATGCCTCGGCTAGGAGGTTAGGTGGATAAAAGTTGTGTGCAAAAACCCCACTGGCCCACGTGTGAGGGGGCACATATCCCCCCCACCCCGCAACACACACACATACACACACTGGAGAGAGCACGAGCCAGTCTAGGCTAGCCCAGTAAGAGCCACAGAGGGAACAGCATCTCTCGCATGGAGAGTGTGACTGAAAGGGGCCGAAAGGGAATTTGTGGGGTGCTGTAATGTTCTGTTTTTGGATCTGGGTACAAGGTATGTTCAGTGTGTGAACATTCACTGAGCTGTAAACTTCTGAATTGCACACTTTCCGATACGTTATCCATCAATAAAAAGGTGTGTCGTTTTCAAAGGCAAAGGGAGGTCTGGGAAGATGGAGTAGCCATAGTATTGCTGGTTCCTATTGCTAAGTACAATTGAAAACTCTGCATACTGTGTGTGAAACAGCCACAGGAGACTCTGAAAGGTGGAGCAGGCAGACAGGCTAGGGGTCTTCAGACTGAAGGAACGACATGATGGTGAGTTCCCTGGGTTTTCTTCTGGCCTCCTCTATTCCAGACCTTGAGCTGCAGAAGCCGACAACCTGTTAATGCTAATGGTTGCAGATTAAAAAGTCCCAGCCAAAATTGTCTCTCTCTAGAAAAGAGGCAGCCTAGGAAGACAGAAAACTTTAGATATGAATCTCTGCTGTAGCTAAACACCACAGGAAAAACTGTGCCCCACCCTTACCAGCAAAGGCCATGTTGGGGGCGTCAGGGGAGGCAGAGGAGGGAGCTGGACTTCCATCCTCTCAGGGTGGTAACAAGGTCCCCCCTCCAGCGGTGTCAGTGGGGACCATGTGGGGAGCCAGGACTTCCACTCCAACAAGGTGGTAACGAGACTGTCCTCCTCTTCCTGGCTGGGTGGTGTCAGTAGCTCTAGTAGAGAGCTAAGGCTTTCTCTGTCACCCAACGGTTATGGGGCCACACCCTTCCCACCCTGTGATGTCAGTGGAGGCCATGTGGGGAGCAGTAACGAAGAACTCCTACCTCTCGCAGCCAGGAGGTTTCAGTGGAGGCCTAGTGGAGGCTGGAACTCCCAATCCAGCCCACCAGTAACAGGGAGGCTCCCTACTTGGTTGTCAGTGGAGGCTGAGTGGGAACCTGAACTTTGACCCCCTGCTGGCAGTCATACGGTGGTGCTCCAGCCCCTCTTCCTGTGCTGGGGGGCAGGGGAGCATGTCAGAGGGAGCCTGCTGAAACAGAAGGCTTAGAAGAGATCCAGAATGGTTTGATCAGACACTGCAGCAGAGAGGATCTAAGGACAGCAAATAAGCACATAAAAAGATGTTCAGCATCATCAGCCATTAGGGAAATGCAAAGGAGAGCCATGAGGAGACATCACTACTCACCTCTCAGGATGGCTAAAAAAAAACCCATAAAAAAAAACCCAAAACAAAACACGAAATACTGGTGAAGATGTGGAGAAACTGGACCATTCTTAACACTGCTGGTGGGAATGCAAAATGGTGCAGCCACTGTGGAAACCATGCAACTACCATATGACACAGCAACTGTGCTTCTGGGCGTTTATCCCACAGAAATAAAAATTTATGTTCACACAAAAGCCTGTACATGAATGTTCATAGCAGTTTTATTCTTAATAGCCCCCAAACTGGAAACACACCTGTCCTTCTATGGGTGAATGGTGAAACTGTGGCACATATATACCATGGAACAAACCTGACACACACAACTAGGATGGATCTTCAAAGCATCACGCTGAGTTAAAAAAAAAAAAAAGTCAATCCCAAAAATTTACATGCTGTATGATCCTATTCATATGACATTCTTGAAATGACCAAGTTATTCCATATTCCAAATTATTGTAATGAAGAAGAGATTAGTAGTTGCCATGGATTGAGGAGGGGGCAAAGGTGAGAGGGAAGTGGCTGTGGTTGTACAAGGGCAATAGAGAACTTCTTGTGTCCTCGTGGTGATGATACTGTTTGTATCTTGCCTGTATCAATATACTGATCCTGGTTGTATATTACACTATAGTTCTGCAAGATGTGGGTAAAGAGCATACAGGATCTCTTGAATTATTTTTCACAACTGCATGTGAATCTCTAATTATCCCCAAATAAACATTTTAATGAGGGACAAAAAAATAAAGATTCTATTCAGTATGGACACAAGGCTCTGAAGCCCTTGCCCCCCTTTCAGTGAGTCTCTGATTGCCATTCCCTAGCTGGGCTGCTGATGCAGGCCTTCTAAAGTCTGGCCTTGGACCCTGTTAAAGTGTTACCATAGATTTTCTTTAATTAACCTGCTGTTGCTGCTCTTGCTTCACTCATGCATACCTCTTGAATACACCAAAGTAATCATCACTGTGATGATCACAAGTTAAGGCTTTCTACACACATCTCCCTAATTGTCTATAATGCTGTGTAAACTATCTACAGTTTTTCAAATATCCACATTTCTTTCTTTAGAGCCTTCTTTGTTGGCTTATATTTATCTTTCTCCTTTAGATTACCTGTAATCCCGATTTTTATCTTGTGCATTTAAAACTTTTTACCTTTCTTCATTGTTCCCTAGCTTTCCTGCCAATTCCATAACCTCCCTGCTTTCCTTGTCCTTTGGATTCAAACATCCAGAATATTCAAGGCTGGCCTAGTTTACAGCCCCACCACTTCATGATTGCCTAAAGAGGGCATCTGGGCAAAAATGTGCTGATGGCCACAACCTCTCTGCTGGCAGCAGTGGCTGCCAGTTGAGTCCTCCTGGTGAGGTCCCCCAGGCACTTTAAACTTAGCAGTTCCTCAACTGAACTTCAGTATCTTGCCCCTTCCTCCACAGCACCAGCATCCATCAGGCACTTGGGCCAGAAAAATGGAAGTTGTCCTGGACCCACACCTTCTCCCTCACTCCGTACATCAAAACATCACCACGTTCTGTTGCATTTTCCCGCCAAATATACTGCAAATTGGTCTTCTCTTCACCAGCACTTCTCTCACAATGGCTGCCCTCATCTCTCCCTTGGACAACTGCACGGCTCTGTAACCGATCTTCCCTCCTCCACGCTTGCCCCCACCCCATCCATTCTTCACATACTGCCAGCCTCTTTTACCTGTGTTGGTCTGATCCCGTCAGTACCCTGCTTAAAACTTTCAGTGGCTCCTCTCTGCTCCTAAGATAAAGCTCAAACTCCTGAGTATGTTTTAGGGTTCTCAACTACCCAAACCAGGATGGTGTGTAAGGGGCGCTATTAATAAGCACCCTGGGACAGGAAGCCTCTGGCCATTCTATTTATAAGATCCTTCATGATCTGATCTCACCAGCCCTGTTCCTCATCACAGCTCCCCATTGTACCCCTAAACACACACACACACACAAACACACACACACACACACACAAACACATCCCAGCCACATTCTTCTGGATGACCTGGTAAGCACATGCTATTCTGTCCACCTGAAGAACCCTTCTCCCCAATCCCTCTGTGGCCAACTTATAATCAGCTGCTTCAAGAGTAAAAACAACTTCCTCCAGGAAGCCTTCCCTGACTTCCACCATGGGCTTAGGTGCCCTCTCCTGTGCTCCGGTCGCATCTGGCTCTTCCCTCATCACAGGCCCTGTCACATCAAGTTGTAATGTCTTGTTTTGCCCTCTAGAAGAGCACCTGGGGTGGAGGACCGAGTGGGATTCATTTGTGTTCCTAGCATCAACACAGTGCTGGGCAGGCACTGACACTGCACTTTCCTGACTGCTAAATGAGTGGGAATTGGGCACCGTGTTGTCATCCTGGCTGCAGGGGACATATGGGGGAAGAGGGGACCTGGAGGAGCGACAGGTGCTTAGAGACCTGAGCCAGTTTCCCCAGGTGTCCTTTCCTTCCAGCCTCTGCTTGGCTCCCCCTGGTGGCAGCTCGGCAGGAGTGACAGGCCCTCCCTTCATGGTGCCCCACCACTGACCCTGCCGCCACTCTGCTGCTGCCCCTCTCACACCACTAAGTCCCCCTCATTGTGTCATCAGAGGCCCTGCCCTAAGAACTTGGAGGATGAGGATTACAGGTGGGTGGAGTGGCTCCAGGCTGACTTACATGCTGGTGGTAGAAAACCTCTGTTCCTATCGCCCAAGTGAAATGGATTGGTCAGGACTCGCTGCTCTGTTTTATATTCAAACCCTGAATCAAAACCCCAAAATGTGAGCTCATGGCAACTGTATGGGTGAAACAATAAGACCCGGCTGCAGCAGTGAGTGCGGCCGTGAACTTGGAGAATATAGAATTGACCCAGCTGAGAAAACAAAGCAGGACAAGGGGAATTGGAGAAAGCCTCTTGTCACTCCACAATGGCTTCAGGTATTTTTGCTTCAAAATGAGCCTTCCCCTCCATTTTTAATTTTACAGTTGGCTGCTGAGCTTCTGGAGAAATGTACTGGGGAAAAGAGCCCGGAAAGGGAAGGATGGAGAGGAGTCTGACTCTGGTGGCAGGGACGGTGAGCTGTCACCAAGGGGCATACAACAGGTCAGCAGCAACGGGGATCACACCCAGGGACTCAGCTGGACAAGGAGCCAGCCAGCTTTCTGAGGCTCAGGGGCAGGTAAGATTACCAAGGGCTGGGATGGAAAAGGTCACCCTGCCCCTCCATCTCTCCTTCCCTTTCAGTCTGCAATCTAAAAACCAAGGGAACATCCTCAAGAACCAAGGGCCTGAGGAGCTCCATGGCGCGATCTGTGTCCTTAAGAACATCCAAGGCTAAGGACATCAAGGGCCTCCAGGCTTCCAGGCAGCAGGGTGAGGGGAATGGAAGGTGCTGAGACAGGAAAGCAGCCTCAGGGAGGACGAGGCAGTACGGACTTGTCCAGCACCTGCACGGCTTTTCCTTTGCAACCTTAGAGGCCATGAAGAGCAGCTACTGAACAATCACTAGCACGGGTCTCAACTTCCTGAAAGCTTTACAGAAATGACCATCCCGTCTTCGTATCACCCCCTATATCCCTCACTCCATTGATTCCCCGGTAAGAAACACTCAAAAGAGATGGTGACCCCCCACCTCCATGCAAATGCACCAAATGTGACCACATGTCACTTTCCCGGTTATCAGACTTAGGGAAAACTCTCAGAAACTGACTTTACATTGGAATTTCATTCAGATTTGACAACTAACAGCTGGTCTTACTTCTGATTTATCATCTGACCTTACATTCAATCTTATCCCTGAAATGTTTTGCTTTTTTTTAAACACAAGTTTTTCTTAACAGCATAAGGTCTTCTGAGGCTGCTAACATTGCCTGCCCCGGCAGAAACATCCCAGAATAGCAAACCTTGAGAACCAATGACGAAGCATGATCAATTCCAACCCCCACGTGTTTAGTACAAGGATCTGAATGTGTCCATTAACATCTTAGCTCTCCTGCAGTTGTCCTGCTGAGATCTAGACTTAGGAATGATTTAGAAGAAATACTTGAACCAAGATTCTACAGAACATCAAGCCTTACCCACTGTAATTTGGACAATCTGCTTTATTCTTAAACAAGGAGTCTGAGACTGGCCAAAAAAAAAAAAAAAAAGATCTGCAAGAGAAAGACAGTCCTCAAAAGTTGGTGAAAGAGTAAAGCAGGAGGGGAGTCTTTAGCTGTAGGTAGCACCACTTGCCTTTCAACCATGACTGTCAAGACTTAGAAGACATGTGTTTCAAGTAGCCGTGTCCAGGGGCCAATGACTAGTTCTGAGGGGAGGGACACCAGAGTGTGCTTTTGAATAATCATGTGCAAAAAGGCTGAGCCTTTTAGAACAGCTTTACTCGAGAGCCAGCTGTGGGGAAAAAGCAGCAAAATAAATGACTGGATAGGCGTAAGATTGGTCCATCCTCAGCCTGAAAATGAGGTGTGAATTAACTTCGGGAGTGTGTTCTCACCCCATGGCTGTGTGAATTCCAGAAGAGGGTACAGGAGGGCAGCACAGATGACCCTCAGCTACCTCGTGACCAGAGGGGTGCTTTGGCATCCGTATAGGACTCCAAAGACACAGGGCCCTTCTATAGCCTCTTCTGATCTATGATACGCTGGTTGCTAAAAGGCCTTGTCATGGCAATGAAAGTGAATCCCTAGCAAAGGCAGGGAGAGGGAAAACCAGGAGCAAGAGGAGACTGGGGCTCAGGGCTCTGGGAGCCAGCTAACTGAAGATGCACCCATCTAAAGACCAGAGGTGCTGACTGAAGTGAGTGCAGGAGTTGGGTTCCATTCCCTGACTGAACATAACAGCTATTTTCACAAATAGGGCACTTACTCTCTCAGTGGTCTCCAGCCTGGTGCTGAGCCCTGGGGGCAGCAGTATGGAGCTGTCTTCCCCATCCTCACACTAATAACATGACTCCTTTCAGGAAGCCTCAGGTCAATAGGAGAGTTTTGAGTTTCAACCAGTTTTTACACAATTCTAATAATCCTCAGGTTAAGAGCTACATGCTATTAATGGGCAAGTTAAATAAACTCTTGAGTGGAAAATGCTTTTATTCCAAATCTGGAAAGCCCAAATTTGAGGTGAAATTAATCTTTGGTAAAGGCATTAGATTTGAGAGTTGCCCAGCTCAGCCTTGGTCCAAGTAATCCCCGTTTCTCCGTTTCTGAGGGGAGGGGCAGGTGAGAGGATGTGAAATCCAACCCGTGGTGCCTAATGCTCAGAAGCAATTACTAAGCTATCACGGGTGTACTTTCCTCTCAACTGTGCTCTCACTGCCACTCCATTCAGCTTCTGTCCCTCCTCCCACTGCCCCTCCAGGTCTGTTCCTGCTACTCTTCCCCAGTCAAGAATTGCTTGCCATCCAGGACACTGGTCTTTCGAAACAATGGCCTTGGTGGTGCTTAGGACACTTTGCTGAGTGTCTCTGGGACTGAATCTTGACCTTCCCCCAGGCATAGGGATCAAAGATGGCAACTGTCTCAAAATCTCATCCTAGGAACTGGATGGATTACCCAGGGGGGCCCGCATTAGACGTCTCATGTCCAAACATTCTGACATGGCAACTCGTGTTCAACGGACCCAGTACTTCAGCAAACAGCAGTATCAGCAAGTTGTGCCATCAATGCTCCATGTCAGCTTCTCCCAGAGCAAAGACCTCGGGTGTAAGAGGGCTGGAGGGTCAGAGGAACACATTTCATTGCTCACTTCGGTCCCTTTTGAATCACTCTTTCCAAAGTGATACTAAATACCCCAATATTCAACATAAAGCAAAACCAAAAGCAGAACCAGGCTTCAAAGATAAGGGAGCCCTATTCACAAAGCTCCAGAAGCATTTAGCTTCCCTCAAAGTCAGAGTGCCCTTACTTGATGATGCACGAAGAAACTGACAACATTTGGGAATGCACTATAATTAGAATGGCTGAAATTAAATGCTCAATATGTGTCAACTACTGATGGAAAGTTTTATCACATTTGGCAAAACCAGCTCAAAATGATGAACAAATTATAGAAACTACTCTCTTCCTCTAAGAAAATACCTAATTCCTATCTCCAGGAATAAGGCATCATACATCCTGTAATTCAGGTCTAGTGCACAGAATTATACACCTAGTTCTTGGTTAACCCCAGAAATCATAAGGGCTTACAGCTGAAGAAAACTGCAGCCTCATCTACTCTTGGCTTAACAATGCAGTCCGTAGCTTGGAAACAAAGAAGTAAAGAGCTATCATTGGGCAGCCAGACACCTAAACCAAAGCTTGGACAGAGAGACCAGTACAGATATAGACCCACGATCACACAGAGACAGTTTATTAGTTTCTTCTACCAGAGACAGTGACATCACTTTTTAACAGAAATCTCAGGTCATTTGAGAGGCCAAATAGATCCAAGGAAGGAAGATGATCATGAAATAGTTAAATTAATCAAAAGGCACTATGACACCACCTAAAACCTACTACCGTGGTGGTAGTGGGCTAAGGAAGATTAAGCTACAGCAAAATAATCTCACATAAATGTTAAGGATTATATAGCAGAAGCGGAGTTTGCTTTCCAGGAGACTGGCACAACGATCATTTGGGACCAAGAGGGCATTTGGCCAGGAAAAGAAAGTCAGGCCAAATGGAAAGGAACGGGGAAGGAGAATCCAAGCGACAGAATCCAAGCAAAGGGGGATGGGTCAGGCTTTTTCCTCCCAAGAAGCATTTGCTGCCTGGTGGGCTGCCTCCCCTCAGGCTCCCGCCCTAGAGCTGCTCCAGCCTCACAGGAGCTCAGCAACCAGAGCTGGGTTCAGGCTGCCCCAGGCTCTTGCTATAATTTAGTACTTTAGAGAACTTGTCACACACTGGGGGCGGGGGTGGGTTGGCTTTGTTGCTAGTACCTCTGAACCAAGGAAACCCAGAAATGTTCACGTGCAAAGTAGTGTGAGCTTCCCCGGGACACCTCAGATACCCTACATAACGCCCTCTGAAGTCGTAAATCTTGTAGCAGCTGAGCTGTATGTAAAGCTGCAAGGTTCACAAGATCAAAGAAGCCAGGGACGAGACAATGCAGGCAGGAAATCCCAGCACTTACCCTCAATCTTTCTCTAATTTAGGAGAAACACTAATACACCTGATGTGGGGGCAGAAAGCGACACTGCCACAAGCTGGGTCTTCTGCTAGATTGTTCATCAAATACCAAGGGGAAGTAAGGGGCGGGGTTCACTTTATTTTTTTAAAGCCTCCGAAGTTATTCTATTATAAAGGGACATGACTGAACAGGTAGGAGACAGATTCCCCATTATGAGTTCTCCTGATGGCTTCTGCAAGGATCATGGAGATGTCGATCACCTAGGAAGGCAAGAAAAGCATCGGGTTAGCATCACAGAGATGGCTGGCCAGTTTGCAGACACTGATGAGCCTGGTAAGGGTCCTTCCTCTTAATGCAGCTACGCTATGCTGTTTCCCCAAGTGAGCCGGCACCCAGCCACCCTTCATAACAGGTTTTAAATATAACCAACCACTTGGAGAAGAGTAAAAATGCTAATGGAGAGAAAACTCTGACTCATCAAGATGGTGGTGGATTTGCATTTAAAAATTCTTAGGAATGAAAAAAAATGCTTACTTCAGCTGAAAAAAAAATCCTTAAGAATGACATCAACCCTCTAATTCCACATACTTCAGAAAGCTAATGGATTACTGTACACATTTTTAATTAAGCAAGGCTTTGTTCTTTAAGTGCAACAGCACTCAAAGTTTACTGTCTAACAATTATCTGGGGACTTACTTTAAAGTACTGGTGACCTCTGGTTTTGTAGGTCCTGGATGGAGCAAAGGAATCTGCATTTTACTAAGAACCCTAGGTAATTAACTTAGGTGGTTTCCAGAGCACACTTTTGAGAACCACTGGAAGTTCTAAGAAGCATACCAACAGCTTAAAGGTGCCACGTTATGGTTACAGGGGCCAACATTTAACATTTAACAGTGACACACAGTGTAAAGTGTGGATCCGAAAACTCGAGCATGCATCACATTCACTGGGAGAGCTTGTTAAAATGTACAATCCTGGGGTCCATCCTCCAGAGATTCTGAAGTCTAGCAGTCTGAAATTTCAGATACTTGATTTTTTTTTTTTTACTTTTATGTTATAGATCCTGATGGCAGCCTAAACCTTGAGCGCAAAGGAGGAAATCTTCAGAACCCAGACACCTCATTCAACACATGTAACCACCTCCCAAACACTCAGCAGAGTCTTGTTTTGCAAGAGTCTCACCCTCACCTGTATTTTGGAGCAGTGCTTCATCTTATCCTCCTGAGGTATGGTATTGGTGACTACTACTGCTTCAAAGCATGCATTGTTAATGCGAGAAATGGCTGGGCCAGAAAAGATCCCATGAGTCAGGATAGCATAAACTCTGGTGGCTCCAGCTGAGAGAAGTCTAGAGGAAAAAGCGGAGTTGATTAGGATTACTCTTACTTGTCACTGTAAAATCCAAGTTGGGGAAGAGGAATGTCTGCTCTAGCTGCCATAACAAAATACCACAGACTGGCTGGCTTAAACAACAGAATTTTATTTCTCACGTTTCTGGAGGTTGGGAAGTCTAAGATCAAGGTGTCAGCAAGGGAGGTTTTGTTCTGAGACCCCTTCTTTCGGTTTGTTGGTGGCCCCCACCTTGCTGTGTGCTCATATGACCTCTTTGTGTGCATACATTGTGGGCGGGGGTTGGAATCGAGCTCTGGCATCTTTTCTTACAGGGGACCAATCTCATCATGAGAGCTCCACCCTCAGAACCTCATCTAAACCTAGTATCTCCCAAAGGTCCCATCTCCAAACACCATCACACTGGGGGATAGGGTTGAATTTTAGGGGGACACAATTCAGTCGATAGCAAGGAGAGAGAAATGGACTAAGAATTTATCTGAATAGGTTTGGATTAGTGTAAAAGGACTGTGGCACGAAAACTGCTGCACTCAACAAAATCTGTCTCTTCTTCTTTCTGACACACAGCTGGACTACATTTCCCAGCCTCTATTGCCGTTAGGTGTGGCCATAATTCTGGCTATCAAAATATGGACAGATACTTATAAAAATCTCCCATGGGTGATCCGCCATGTTCCTTTCCCTTTCTGGCTGGCCAAAATGGAAATGTCTCCCAAGGTAACCTTGGAAGCCACATATTAAAGGTGCAGTACCACAAGACTGAAAGAGGAATATTCTCATTGGAGCATACTGTGAATGAGAAACTTTATCAATTCAACTTTATCAATTCAAAGAACTTTATGCAATTCCAGCATAGGGGGACAAAATAAAGCTAGCTAGCATCCCCTCAATTTAGTTCCAAGAAGCGTTGGAGTTGATCTGTTAGAGCAATTAGCATTACCATACTAATGTGATAAAAGTGGTTTTATAAATGTACACTCCAGGATCCAAACTAGGAAATCATTCAGCACACAAATATTTTTTTTACCACCTATTATATATATGCTAGGGACTATACAAGGCACAGACACTTGGAGGTTTAAAAAAATTATAAGCCTATAAGCTTAAATTATAAATAATGGCCCATCTCTGGGAACCCTGCCTCACAGGTAATTAGAATTAAGCTAAAATACCTTTGTTTAGCTCACAGGAAACTGTGAATGACTGCAGGAAGGAAGAAATTAACACCTCCACTCCAGAGGTGGGCCGGGACCATGGAATGTTTGACTTTACTCCCTCCCCTTTTAATATAAAACAAGCCTGAATTCTAACTCAGGCAAGATGTTTTTTGGGGACACCAGTCTACCATCTTCTTAGTCTGCTGGCTTTCCGAATAAAGTCACTATTCTTTCCCCTACCACCCCTCCCCAAATGATGAGAAACAATGCTATCCATAGCAGCTTGGATTATAAGCAATGGGGAGCCACTTAAGGTTTTAATGGAGGAGTGAGGGGGTCTAGCGTTAGTTTTAGGAAAATAAGTGAAGGGGGAGGCAATGTAAAAGATGGACTGGGGAGGTAAGAGACTGGTGATTGGCAGCAGTGAACAGAGGGAAGGCAATTCAGGACAGTGCAGGCAAGAGGTGAGAAGGACCATGAGCAAAGGCAGTAGCAGCTAAAATGGACAGTCAAGAGGTAAGACCGGGGTTTCTAGTTCAGGTAAAATATAAATATGAGAATCTAGTTCTGTCTGCTCAGGCCTATGGATTTCTTACTTTAACTCATTAAAAAAACTATAAAAAGTAGAGTACTCAGAGTGATGAAACAATTTTGGAAATACAGTGGTGATAGTTGCAAAACATTGTGAATATAACTAATACCACTGAATTGTACTTTTAAAAATGGTTAAAATGGAAAATTTCATGTTTTATACAGTTTAGCACAATAAGAAGGAAAAATAAAACTAAGGAAATCTGGAGAAAAAATAAAGAGTACTCATCAATTTAACGCATTACAATTCCAGCCTAGGGGGACAAAACAAAGCTAGCTATCATCCCCTCAATTTAGTTCCAAGAAGCGTTGGCAGGCTTGGGGCATTCAGTTAGCACTTAACTTTTTTTTTTTAACTTTGAACTCCCAACTCCACCACAAGGCACTCACTTGTCAGCTGCATGGCAGATTGTACCACAAGTGTCAGCCATGTCATCCACCAGGATGGCCACCCGGTCCTTCACATCTCCCACCAGCACCATGCGGTCCACCTCATTGGCCTTCTTCCGCTCTTTGTGAATCAGGGCAAAGTCCACATTCAACCGGTCTGCGATGGAGGTCACTCTGCCAGACAGAGTATTCACAGTTAAAAATATGTGTGTTGGTAGGGGTGGGGGCTTTTAAGACAACAGAAAGGAATTAAAGACTGGGCTTGATTTCTGGGGGAGAATACTCCTTGAAACCCAATAGTTCCCATGGTTGGGAGGAAGCAACTATAATTGATTGGTATCACATACTGGGTTTTATAGACTAATGTCTTCATATTCTGAGAGCAGTTGCTGAATGTCTTGGTCAGACTTCAATTAGAATTCATTCTGGGTTCCAGTAGAGTATGGACAGACACCCTCACCAGTCCCAGGAAGCAGTATAATGCTAGGCTACATTCATTTAACGGACTGGCAGCAGAATAGGAGAGAGAGAAGATTTGGTTAACTAATGATGGGAAGGTACATCATCCCAATCTGATAGGCGGATGTGATGAGAAGTGAACCTGAACTTGGTGGGGGAGGAGCAGTACCCAGCCTGTTCCAATGCCCGTGCCCTCGTCACACTCCCCTCAGTGACCCACCAACTGTCAATGTCAATTGTACCTGGATACCAAGCTTGGGATTTCCTTTAATGACTGCTAGAAAGTTATACCAATTAACCAGTCAAACCAGGCATCTCGCTGTACAGCCCAAAGTATCTCCAAATCACAACAGAATTCCTTTTTTTATTACAAGATAATACAAAATCAGAAGGTGGGACAGAAAACAAATCTGTCTGGCAATAAAGTACCATATAATTCACTCAAACAGAAATCCATTTAGTGTGAATGGCTGTGCTGTTCCAGTGACATGTACAGCCCTGCCCCACTGTGCCATCCTTGTTATGTGTGAAGAGGCCTGTGCTTTGGGTTGTTTTTTTACTGTAG
Source organism: Camelus bactrianus (assembly GCF_048773025.1). Taxonomy (NCBI): domain Eukaryota; kingdom Metazoa; phylum Chordata; class Mammalia; order Artiodactyla; family Camelidae; genus Camelus; species Camelus bactrianus. The sequence goes on from NC_133575.1 coordinate 84,305,052, forward strand.
TACTGATCCAACCAGAGTACTCTGTCTTATTTCCCTTGTGACTATGGTCACATATCTTGAGTTTGTGCTGAATAAGGGAAATCTGTGACCACATAATAGAGAACCGACAAGATATGAACCACAATCTAGGCAACATTTGTTCCCTGAGCTAAATGACCCGTACCCTGTGCTGTCCATTCCTACTTTCTGGGCACATAACATCAAGAGTTACCAATCTGGTTGGGATGATTACTTAGCAAATGCATGTTCACTTACTTCAAGCATCCCAAACCATCCATACTCAATAGCCAACGAACTAAAAAAAAGCATAAAAGGCTAGAAAAAGTCACTCCCTATATCCTTGAGGAGAGAACCATGTGCAAAGTTGTGCAAAGTCGTGCAAAGTCATAATCGCACCAGAATCTACCTAGCACCAAAACCCTGCCAAGATAGAAGTGCTAGTCACTCACTTTGAAAATATTTCATCTCTGTAAGAAAATGATAAATAAACCAAAAAATCACGTAGCCATAAGTCATCTACTGAAGGCAGTTTTATGTACCCAACTCTGGAAAGAAAATTGTGCTTGATTATTTATTGGAAATGTGACGCTTTTCTAAGTCCCCGTGGAAGATGTGAAAATAATGCCAGGAGTTAAGACAAGTATGACAACCACCACGAGGGGGATGTTGTTTAGCCTCTGTCTCTAGTATTACAGATGGTAACTAGCGATGACATGGGGCTCACAAAGCCAAACATCTGGCTGGAGAACACAACTCAAGCTCTCAGCTTATCAGTTCTGTTGAAGTTTCTGAAATAAGCAGATTGTTGAGAAACAGTTATTGAAAATCTGAATGGCTTTTGGAAAGATCTGAATTCACCCTTCCTAATCATCTGTGTTTTGTGGCTCTTTAATCTATTTCCACAACAAGAAGAACATGTGTCATGCTTCTGAATGCACTACTAACGAGTGAGCCGCTAAGGAAAAGAAAAGCTATTGGTCTGTACCACGTGGGCTGAAGCACTGCAACTGGCAATCAGTTTGTTTAGAATGATGTTCAGAGCTTGGCTTTACACAAAATCACCACTTTCTTTTCCTTCCTGCTTAATATTTTAATTCAAAGGATCAAAACGGTTTAACTAACAGCATTAAAAGGTATGTAAAAGCTTGCTTGTTCACGATCAGCTTGGGGTTCAATAGCAGGTGTCACTCATTAGAAAACAAAATTGCCTGTCCCTCCTGATGGGCTGATGGCAGTGATGCTAGCCCTGCACTGCTGAGTCACTGACAGCTTACGGTCAAGCTCAAGCCCAAGCCCATGATACCAGACTATTTAGCGCCCCCTCTGCTGCTATCTTGTCTTTTAGGTAATGACTCAGACCAGTACAAGGGGAGTGTGTAAAACCACATCCAGCCCATGTCCCAGCTACCACCACATCCACTCTGACATTCTTAAAAACTGCCACTTCTCATTATCTTGTAATAACCCATAATGGAAAAGAATCTGAAAAATAATATATATACACACACACACACACACATATATATGTATGTATGTATAACTTTATTACTTTGCTACACATCTGAAACTAACACAACACTGTAAATCAACTATACTACAAGAAAAGAGAAAAAAAAAACCCTGTCACTTCAATAGAAAAACACCGCTTTCTGAACGCTTTTCCCAGTACATTGGAAATAATATGGATTTCAATCATACCTCTTAGCTCCTCCAGCATCGGGCGAGACAATTGTGCAGTTCCTCCACTCAGAGATGTTCTCCCTTATCCACTTCAGGACGGCAGGCTCTGCATACAGATTGTCCACTGGGATATCAAAGAAGCCCTGTAGAATGAAGCTGGGTCAGTTTTGTTTCATTTTCCTTCTCTTCCATTTACAAATGGTGAACACACAGAGAATAGTAACTTGGCCAAAGAATACTTTATTGCAACATTCAAACTGATCAGAAGGCATGCCCAGTGTGGCAGACTGTAAAAATAGCCTCCTTGAATCTGGGCTGTGCAAGACAGCCCAGGCACCATGGGCAGAGCCAGCCCTCAGGTAACCCACGACTGACCGTAGGCACAAGGGTGAGCTCTTAGGGGAAAAACAGCCCAAGTTCAGCCGAGACCAGAACTACCTAGCCAATGTGCAGACCCATGAGGTGATAAATACTTACTACCTTATGCCACTGTTGAGCTGGTTTGTTAAGGAACAAGAGCTAACTGGTAAACCAGTTAGAGATGCTATGATATATAAACTTAGTGGAAGGCATTTATAATATATGCCCACAGAGAGTAACTAGAAGCCAGGAGTAATTAATACTCGTTGCTACAGATTAGTACAACTGACCTGATCCTCTTCTATAAAATGGGCAAAATCACCTGTCCTATAGCTCACTGAATTCCCAGAAGCCTCCAGTGATAATGATTTCAAAGTCTTTTTTAAAAGTACAAACTATAATGTGGTATTCTGCTTCCCTACCACTGTGTTAATGCTAAAAAGTAGATTCTAATATCTATGGCTCTAAATGTAATAACAATAACAGCTTCCATCTTTTGGTGCCTTTCAAGAGCCAGGTATTATACTATGAATTTAGTATCTTATTTAATACTCCCAATAACAAAGCAGCGTATGTTCAGAGAAGTTAAATAACCAGCCCAAAGTTACAAAGCTAGTGTCACAGCCAGTAATTCAAAGGAGGTCTGATGCCAGAGCCTATGCTCCACCACCCCACATCACTAAGACCACGAAATATGTTTAAGGTGAGGATGTTGAGAATGTCATCAATGTCTAGTTGATGTGAGCTGTACTTGGGCAGTTTTTGCTTCCCTGTGCTCCTCAGCATTATCAGTCCTCTCCTACCCCCCTTTCTAATCCCTAATAATTCCTAAGCTAATATTTAGTTTCCACCGATACCTGAATTTGAGAAGCATGTAGGTCCATGGTGATAATATGATCTGCGCCTGCTACAGAGAGCATATTTGCCACCAGCTTGGCAGAGATTGGAGCCCGGCTCTAAATGGAGGAGAGGAAAGGAAAAAAAAAAAGGCCAATTTGAGAAACAATTCATTTCCCCAGAAGCATTTATGTATTGTGCATCTACTATGTTTAAGGCGCTGTGCTACCAGGAAATTCATAAAAAGTGACAGAATCACTGACTTTGAATAGATCATAATCTAGCACAAATACTAAGTGAAATTATCATTTTTCCAAACCAGGATACATAACTCAGGAAAAAAAGTATCTTTCTACCTTTCATTTTCTTAATGTACATATTTTGAGCCTAGTCAAGTGTTTCCAGTGCTCAATTATTTAAATTAGGCAGACTTTAAAAAATCTTTTTTGAAAGAATTTTACTAAAGTCTCTTTTAACATATACTCAAACCTGTGTCACATCTAACTTGTCAAAATTTAAAGACACATCACAGGATGGAAATTATAGTTCATTTTGTAAGTTATACCACTCCCTTACTTCTCTGTAGGTCACCCTTCCAGCAACCTCAATCCCCTTAAATAACAGGTAAACATACTTGGCTACACCGTAAAATTGCAAGGCCCATGCCCTTCACTCCATAGGAGCACTGTATTCCATTAGATTAAAAATATCTGGCTTGCTCCCAAGCATTGTATGTAAAATTTGGACGTTGATTACAATAGACCTGTACCTGCAAAGTTTTATATATATGCTTTATCCTCTAATACACCAAATAAGGTGAGAGATGCATGCGTGTGTGTGTGTGTGTGTGTGTGTGTGTGTGTGTGTGTGTGTGTGTGTGTGTGTGTGTGTGTGTAATGAGACCGAGTACTCATGAAACAGACTTCAAGTTATATGAAGAGGTCACAACTAAAACCCCAAAGGAGCCTCAGAGGATCTACCAGTTTAAAAAATATTCTACTCCATGGGAGCTGGTGCTTAGTCTTATTGATAAAATGAAAAACAGTAGTGAGTTGGCCAAAAGTCACATATATATGACTGGAATAAAAGAGACTGCAAATGTGTTGCTTTATACAAACCAATCTACATGCCAATTGTTTTGAAAATCAAGTAATGCCTAAGAGAAAAAATAATTTCCTCTAAATGTACATTTGATGATTAAGAACATTTTTGACTTTGGGCAAGTGTTCCTCCTTCCCCTGATTAAAAAAAATTATTTAAAAAAAAGAAAGGAGATTCCTCTCCTACCTTATCCTTCTTATCCTGCCGGGCATAAGGGAAGCACGGGATGACTGCAGTAACCCGGCTGGCTGAAGCAATCTTGCAGGCATTAATCATGATTAAAAGTTCCATCAGATTGTCATTGATTTCACCACAGCCGCTCTGAACAATGTAGACATCCTCTCCACGCACACTTTCACCGATTTCCACACTACAGGAAAGGAAGGACAACAAAAATCAGAGATTTTAAAGCACTATACTGTACACCTACAGACAGTAAGGTCTAAAAAGCAGTCTCCCCACATAAGCTATGAATGGGTTAAGGCTGCATGTGGACTTGATCTCCTCAGACTTCAGGAGATTCCCCTGCAGGACCCCCTGTACCAGGAAGAGTTTACTGCCCCAGTTTACCCCAGTGCACTATACAGATATTACCTATTTTTATAGGTGACAGGACTGAAAAAGACTGGCCAAGATACTTAAAAGTAATTGAACCAGAATTTCAGTAGGTGGGCTGTATCTCATTTCGTGTATGTGAATACAGATTTGATATAGTATCTATGACTGTCACAATCCATATATAACAGAAGAAGTAGAAAGCTCATGCAAGGAATGAATCACTACTATTGTATAACGATGTCTTCTACAGGACAGTACCACACCTACCATACTGGCAGTCCACTCAACAAATATTAAATGTCCCTGTGCCAGTCACTGTGCTAGGTGCCAGGGACACAATGGAGAACAGCTTTGGTCCTTGCTCTCACTCACTGTACCCTGGTCCAATTAGTCTTATTTTAAAAAATTCCACAGGAAGTTACTCTAATTATGGAATAAGGCTATATTTTACTATAAAATGAAAGTTTTAATATCCATACTTGGATCCTTACCAAGAATAACTTATTAAAAAATAAAAAATAACTTCAGTGACACCTCACAGTAACACTATTTCCCCAACTAATCCTCTAGGTGAAGTAGGGGTATCTGTGGGTGCACATGTGTGCATGCGTGTGTAGTGTGTACAGACGAGAAATAGATCTGATAACTTGGTGAAGAGAAAAACTTCAACAGGAGAGAATTCCATTGCTAGAAGCTGCTCTAAGAGTAAAAGTATTTAATATTTATTCCTTTCCAATCCAAGTAGCAATGGAAAGGATCCTACTTAAAAAAAAATGGGGTTAGCTTATATTGTGGAACAAGAAAAATAAAAGCAAATGGTAAAAATAAAACCAGAAGCCAACAGGGAAATTGAGATAGCCTGGTAGCCAGAGCAAAGAAGAAAACCCATTATTTTGGGGTATCTGGAGATAAACCTTTAGCACTGAAAAATGGGCAAAATAAGCCCAAAGTAAGCAGAAGGAAGAAAGTAACCATAAGAACAGAGGTCAATGAAGTTAAAAACAGTAAACAATAGAGAAAACCCACTGAACCAAAAAGCTGGTTCTTGGGGGGAGGAGCATCAATAAAATTGATAAACCTCTAGGAAGGCTGACCTAAAACAGCCTTACAGGAGCAGTCTACCAAACATTTAAAGAATTAACATGAATGTTGCATAATCTTTTCCAGAAAACACATGAGAGAATACTTTCCAACTCATTTTACGAGGCCGGTATTACCCAGATACCAAAGCCAAAAACAATATAAAAAAAGACAATACAGAGGAGGAGGAAGAGAAAGACGGGTGTGGTTCCAACAGGGCAACAGGAAGGATCCCTGCGGTGACAGAATGGTTTTGTATCTCCACTCCAGCAATGCCAAGTGTCTTGCTTGTTGCATTATACCCTAGCTTCACAAGAAAAGTAGTTTGGAAAACTAGTTTGGGAACCTTGGGAAAACTGGGTAATGGGTACACAGGATCTCTCTGTATTATTTCTTACAATTGTCTGCTAATGTACAGTTAGCCCAAAATTCAGTTTTAACAAAAGGCATATTATTATACCTTGTGCATGCTTGAGTAAACCATTACTGCAGTCCTCAGTGGAAGCTGAGGTCATAAAAGTATAACTAAAAACAAAGGCACTTCTCGACACAACATTGTAAAATGACTATAACTCAATAAAAAAAATGTTTAAAAAACAAACAAAAAACAAACAAAAAAACAAAGGCACTTCTGTAGTAAGTAAAAAGAAACTAGCCCAGTTGTATTATTTTCTGAGAAACTACTATGAGGGAATTTGGAGAACTCTGGTTATAAATTAATTTGAGAAATAGCTCATCTCAAAATATGTTCTCTGTGGTTTACCACACATCGGTCAAAACCATCTTCCTTTATACTCCTTGAATACACCCCATTCCCACCTCACAGCCTTTGTACATCTTCCCACTACCTGGAACGCTCTTCTACAAACTCACTCATTTCTCAGGTCTCCAATCAAAATATCTTTTCTGATCATCTTATTAAAAGTGACTTCCTTGAGAATGGATAAGATTAAAAATGACTTAATTATCAACCAACTATACTATATGGACCTTGTTTGCATACCAATTCAAGCAAATTGTAAAAAAAAAAACACCTTTATGAGATGGAAATTAGAATACTGGCTAATTATTTGATATTAAGACACTACTGTTAATTTTCTTTAGGCAACAAAATGGTATTGTGGCTAATGAAGTGTGTATGGGTGATGTGATATAATATCAAGGTTTGCTTCAAAATCATCCATCTGTGGGGGGTGGGGTATGGGGAAGGGGAATAAGAGATGAAACAAGATTAGCCAGAAATTGATAACTGCTTAACTAGGTGATGAATGCACGGCACAGAGATCATTCTACTAGTCTCTCTACTTCTGTACACGTTTGAAATGTCCCATAACTAAAGTTAAATAAAGTGACCCTCCCCAGTAATTCTCTTTATCCTGGTTATTCCTTTCAGAACACTTATCACAATTTCTCACTGCCTTATTTTTATGCACTTGTTTGTGTCCTCCACTAGAATGCAAGCTCCATGAAGGCAGGGACCAGATCTGTCATGCTCATCTGTATCCCAGCCAGCCATGCCAATATGACACGAAGAATGAATGAATGAAGGAACGAACTAACGCCACTCAGGATTAGGTGGCCTCTTGCATCTGCTCACTTTAGACAAAGCAAGAACCTTCTCCAGGCCTGCTATTGGGAACATTTAGAAGACTGATGCTTACTTATCATTCCTTACAATGTAACCCACCACACACAGCAGGTATGTGGGTCCAATGTGTTTCTTCAAAGCTTCTGAAAGATCTGCTCATACCCTTTAACAGATACTCAGCTGATGGATATTTAACTGGGGAAAGAACTACAACCTGATGGGCGCACCATGATGCAATGGCTACTAAGAATTTTATGGTGACATCCTGAAATCATGACACTGTGCAACATAATGAACCATACAGCAATTTTGTGGACCCCAACAGAGCTGAACTGACATCAATTTTATCAAGATCAGCCTTAAGAACCAACTAAATCTGTCAGCTACACTCATGCCAAAATTGCTTTCTGGAGACATTCTTCAAAATTTAAGTGGATGGGCAGGAGGGAGAGTAACTTGCATGTGTCTCGACGTGTGGGCCCAAGAACGTCACTGTGCACTGTGGGAGTCACTGGCCTCAGGTGGTTACCGAGCACTTGAAATATGGCCGGTGTGACTGAGATTGATTGAGATGCACTGTAAGTGTGAAATCCACACCTTATTGTGAAGACAGTATAAAGAAAAGAAAAATATATCGATTTTTATATTGATTGCATGTTAATGTTAAAAAAACACTCAACTAGACAGGACTAAATAACACCTCGTGGAAGTGAGCCTGCTTGTGGTAGGCCCAAATAAGAGGCTGTGGGAGCTCAGAGGGACTTCCAGATCTCCTTTGCTAACACTGTCTGCCCTTTTGAGAGGTTCCAGGGGGAAGAGCCCCTTCTATGTTTTACGGTGCACAACTCTAGGGTCCTGACCGTGTACTCCAAATATCTGAGCAACTTCTAAACTCAAAATTTTAATCCCTCCCCATAGTCATCTCCCACTCACCTCCTTGACCAAGATCTCCACTTCTCTGGGGGAGAGTGAAAGTCAGGCACATTGACTGCCAATAAAAAGCCAATCGTTTCCTCTACATCTGGTACTGGAAGCTTCTGGCTCTCGTTTGAGTCAACACAGAATGTCATCTGTGCTCCAGACACTCACCCCCGAGTCAGGCTGTCTGATTAGGAGCTAGGGAAGAGCAGTCTGACAATGGATCCAAGACAGGATAAAGGACAGGCTAATTATCTATTCTAAAGCTGTCATTAAAATAAGACCAAATAATATCAAGTAAGACCAGAAAACAACATACTTAGACCATGGTGGCTTATCTCTCCTAACAAATGCCTCAACTAGCAAAGTCAATATAAAAAATAACCACAAAATTGCTTACACTGTTCATATGTTATTCACTCATTATTTAAGGATACCATGCTTAAAAATTCATAGAATTCTGGGCCTGGAGGTATCTTAAAGAGTTTTATGAAAATGAAAACTACATAATCCATTGCATACGCCTTTATCCGTTTATCCCTTTGGCTGCCAGGAAGCCAAGGGATACAGTTAAAGTAACACTAAATCAACTTAGGTAATCACCTTATGCCAAATTCTTGGCACAATTACTATAGTCCTTTGTTCTAATAGGTTTCTGATGTACCTATTTAACCTTTTTTACCCATGGCTATCATGAAACACACTTTAAATTCCTTCTTTTTTACCTGAAGGCAGGTAAGGTATTAATTATAAAATTAAATTTTCACTGCCAACTTAAACATCAGAGAGCATTTGCTTTAGCAAATAGTTTTAGTCTAAATGATTCCTTTAAAAAGTATATTCTAACAACAAGTAAGGCTTGAGAAGGAATTTTTTTTTTGGAGAGATGACAAGTGGTTTATTAATAATAATATTTTGACATATTATTCCACATTTACATTTCTTATGTAAGTTAATTATCTGTTCATGCCCTTTGTCCAGTCTTGAAAAGGAATTCTTAAAAAATGACCAGCTCACCATGTAACACAATCACCAGTACCATTTTTGTGCTATCCACCATCTGATGATAATCAACAGTGCAGCAATTTCCCAAAGCCAAACTAACACTTAGCCTCAAGCACAGAAGGATGTTATGATCAGACATGCATCTAATAACTTGAAAAAGTTATTTAACTATATTAAAAATAATGTGGTACAAGTAAACTAGGACACTGCCTTGTTTTACTGCATATAATTCTCTAATCTCACTAATCAAGAACAATCTTTCTCTCCAGTTAGGACTTTAAGGTAACTTTCATAAAGCCTTAAAAAGCCCATGAATTATACTCTAAAGCCCTTGAACTAAAGCCATGATTATACAGCTTGGTCAATAACCAGTTCAATGAATCCTCAAAAAACCTTGATATTGTTCTTATAGTTTCCTCTAAGAGATGGTAAATTAGGTAGTGATTGATGGTAGAACAATTGATGGTGTGCCTATAACCTGTTTGTTCTTAATATAATCTACTATGTGGAAAGACCTGGTTTAGCAATTTAAAAGGTAACACTCCTTGTTCTCTCCCTTGAGCTAATGGCATGTCCTCCAAATGGCTTTGGGCCAATTACTCTCCAGCTGTGGTGGGGGGGCAGATGATTGGCTATATCCATCCAATGAGAAAACTGGCTTCTCCTTTACCTTTTCCTTTAGGATCAGGCATAAGTGCATCTGATTAGCATGGAATGTTAAACACAAAAAGGAAATAAAGTGAATCGAAAAGTGTGTTTTGATTGGTGGCATTCTTAAGAAAATCTCAAGAATTTAGATGGAGATGTTGGCATGTGCGAAATACGTGAGATTAACCAACATCAGATACAGTTCTTAGGAAAATCCTAGGCAACCAAGGCTAAAGTCATCCCCCCTCAGCCTATCCAGAGTAACCAAATAAACCAAAATTTAACAATAGTGAAGAGAATCGAGTCAAAAAGTTTAGTACATATAACAAAAAAGAAACAGACACAGATATAGAGAACAGACTAGTGGTTACCAGTGGGGAGAGGGAAGGGCAAGATAGGGGGAGAGGATTAAGAGGTACAAACTACTATGTATAAAATAAATAAGCTACAAGGATATATTGTACAACACAGGAAATATAGGCAATATTTTATAATTACAAATGGTATATAACCTTTAAAAATTGTGAATCACCACGAAATTAGTGAATATAACATAAAAGAAGCCGACTCACAGATACAGAGAACAAACTAGTGGTTACCAGCGGGGAGAGGGCAGGAGGGGCAGCATAGGGGTGGGGGAGTGGGAGGTACAAACTATGGGGTGTAGAATAGGCTACAAGGGTGTACTGTACAACATGGGGAATACAGCCAATATTCTGTAATAAGTGAAAGTGGAGCGTAACCTTTAAAAATTGCATTAAAAAATTGTGAATCACTATGTTATACACCTGAAACTTATAAAGTATTGTACATCAACCACACGAATAAAAAATGCGATACACTCAAAAGTTTCAAAAGCCAGAGATACTGCGCCAGCCCAAAATTCAAATACCTAGAGTTGGGCAAGTAACTTAACCTGTGAATCTTAATTTCTTTGCCCATAAAATGGGGATAGTAACAGCAACTCCTCATAGCAGTGTTGAAGAGATTAAATATGAGATGTATATAAAGTGCTTAGGGTAGGAACTATATAGCACATTTCAAGCAGTCACTATACATTATCATTAATATTGGTATTACTGATAGGAGTAGAAACTCATTCAACTTTTCTGAAGAGCAATTTGGCAGGAGATATTAAAAAGCCTCCCAAAGTGGTGTAAACCCTTTAACCTAGTAATTTGCCTTCTAGAGATTTATCCTAAGGAAATAATCAGGAATGGCCAAACATTTATGTTCAAGAGTTTTCATATAAAGTAAATAGGTCAAAATTGTAAATATCTAATAATAGGGACTTGGTTATCTAAAATTATAGCAAAACCATGATATATAGCTATTTAAAACCATGTAAACATTAAGGGGAGAATCTATTCAAAATATACTGCAGAGTGAAGAAAGCTATAAACAACCTGTCCTACACTTTTGAGAAAGTACATAGACACACAAACATCTGGAAGGTCCTAAGTCAAAATATGAACAGTTTATTTTAGCTGGTGGAATTATCTGGGATGTCTTTTCCCCTCCTTGTCCTCTTCTATATTTTCCACGTCTTCCGCAATATCATCACCATCCCTTACCAGCATCTGTGCAATTATTTTGTGTTGGACAATGTTCTAAGAACTTTACTCCTATCTCATTTAATCCTCACAATAACCCTATGGATAGATACTACTTTACAGATGATGCAAAGAAAGGCTAAGGATTCAAATCCAGCTTCTCTGATTCCAGAACCTGAGCATGTAACCTCTCATATGTATTTGTGTGTGTCATATACCCATATATATGCATGTATGTTTCCTCAAAAACTGGACAGCAAAGGATGACCCTGACTTAAGAAGAAAAGCCACTCCATTCAAGAGAGCATCAACCCCTGAGATTCTGCCAAATTGCAGCAAATAGCAAAACAGTCTCATTTGAGGATGGGCTCTGCGTTCCTCATCTGATGACCCACAGCATCCACTGAGCTGCCCTGCCCATGACCTTTAGATCCCAAGAGTCACACAGGGCAGCCATTACCACTCCTGCAGTACAGAAGAGCCAAAGGTTGGGGGCAGGGAAGTGAGGGGAAACTCCATAGGCAACATATTCGATTATGTTCAATGAAGATTTCAGAACATCTAAGGAGCCAAAAAGCTAATAATTAAGCCAGAAACAAGACAACCTAACCAGTCAGCAATTTTTCACATTGGACTTAATCTAATCCAATGTTTCCAAGTTGTTCCCATCTGGTTGTTTCAGAATGAAATCAGCCTTTTATCTCATTAGTAGACTGGGATTGCTGACAGTTTAGATAAACCAATCTGAACACTAAATTGTTCTCCCCCTCTACTCTCCCAATATAGCCTCAGGTTCTGATGTGATACACTATGCAGAGGGTACACAAGGAAAAATAAAGCCTTTGCATTTTTCCTAGAAGCATAGGAAAAGGAGTTAATAGCCACAGTTCTCTAAGGGGACCAAAAAAAAAACACCTCTAAATGAAAATCATTCCTGTCCCTTAGCTGTAGGGCTACTTGCAAAGTCTGGTCCTGTTTTGTCTTCTTTATTACTGCCCATGAGTCATAATGGTGTGGTTAAAGCTAAAGCTTGGCTAGCCTCCTTCCATTAAGGCATTGCCTGGTTACAGATGGCAGTGTGTGCACTATCATTTGCATCACAACCAATGGCACAATGATCAAGCATCCAGAAAGAAGCTGTCTGCTACACATGAATGCTTTTATCAGCCGGGTCTAAAAAGGATAAGGGGGGAGTTACTCTTTGGTAATCAGTTTAAAGAAAGAAAACAGGAAACATAAGGACTTAGAAAAAAATGTTCAAAGTAATCTTCACCAATTTAACTGATCACTAGGTTTGGTGTAAACTTTCCCCTTAACAATTACAGATAACTGTATAAGACTGTGTGGTCACTGCTACGATTTGATCAACAGGGTAATAACACAAAAAAACACCTATCAGAACCAGAAGATTCTACGGTTAGATGGAAGGGGTATTGAAAGGATCAGGTGACCAAGTTATCTCTAAGATGGCCCAAAGGGGCAGGAATGTGGAAGTGGGGGTAGGGAGCAAATTTAATTAGCAAGGCAAAGAAACAAACTCGAGTTGCAAAAATTCGAATTCCAGGCCTTCCACTCGATTATCTTAACATTAAGGGATAAAACGGTTTCCTAAACTCCCCACATGGCGTTAAAAGAAGTCGGCAAGGTCAGGATAAACTTTGGTACTGAAAAAATATGCTTTTGTACTGTCTGAACCAGTAGCTACAGTGAGGAAAGCCAAGGATTCCAGAATTAAGATTCCCTAAGATTTTCTGGGTGGCTCAAACTGAGATGCTGGCTGTCAGGATGCAGTTAACGCATCATTTTATCTGATCGTCTAGATTTAACTTAAGTCTAAAGACGTGAAAAGCCTAACGCTTGCCAGTCTAAGGGAAATCCTCCGTAATAATTTTGGCGCCCTCAGTACATAATGTCAATTTCCCTCAACAGGAAACACGACTGACACCGTTTCTAATCAAAAAGCTGCTTCTTTGACTCTAGGAGAAACACTAGGAGGAGTCAGTACGCAGCAGGATCTTCCATGCAGTCTGGTCTATGACCTGAAGAGAACCCAATCCGGTCTGGATGGCTCCACAGCAAAGCGACAAAGCCACGTGTCCCCACTACCGAGCCTAGGCGTATTTCCCCTCCCGTAGCTTTAGGCAGCCACCATCCCCGCGTTGGGTCCTCCAACTCTTGCCCTCAAACCCAGCAGCTTCGCCTCCAGCTCCATCTTGACTCCACCCCACCGCACGGTGAGAATGAGCGTGACCCTCCCGCGAGAGGTAAAATAACGGAAACTGCCCACGGGGCACGCTCGCCACCTAGCTGCCCCTTCCCCCCACCCCAGTCCTTCGGAACTCACGCGGTGGCCCCATCCCCCTACCCTCAGCTGCCTAAGTGTCTCCCTGGCCGCCCGGGCAGGTGAGGCCGGTCGGGGTCCCAACTTCATCCTCACCAGGTCTCCTGGTTGCTGAATTTCTTAGTCACCACCTTGCCTAGCTCCAGGCCCAGGCGGTCGGCAATCTTCTGGGATAGGTCCTGGTGGGAGCTGCCACTGAAGATTTTGATATTCGGCATCTTGGCCAACTACCCTAGGCGCTCTTTGCTTAGCGATCACTGCTGCTGCCGAGTCGAACCAAGTCGGCCCAGAGACTCAGTACTAAGCACTTCGCGTTGCTATTCCGCCATCTTACATTCCCGCCCCGCGCGCGGCTCTAAATTGCCCAGCGCCGGGGAGGCGGGGTCAGCAGGGAAGTTTACACCCCACCCGCCCTGATTAGCTGAGTGCCAGCGAGGGGCGGACCCTCACTGTAGTTCCTCCTGCCTCCGCCGCTCTCAGGTATTGACTGGAGGCCACGAAGAGGGCCAGGCTAAGGAATAGCTCCGCCCCCTGTTGCCAGGCGGTCTGGGAGGGCTGGCGAAAAAGCGCCGAGACACCCGCGCTTGGCTGGGGGTGAAGGGATGCTGGTGACGCGTAGGGCCGGATCTTTCCCGCAAGCGGGAAATCAGCCACGCGCTTTTTTTTTTTTTTTTTCCCTTCAGCACCTGAGAGTAAGCCTGGCTCTGGTTTACGGATTCTTTTAAGAATATCCATTTATCAGGATGGCAGCCATACTGTCAGAATGAAGGAGAGATTTCTGAACATGCTTTTTATCTTGTTGTAAGGATGAGACTGAATTAAAGCACAGTTGCATCACAGAGACACACCCATAGCACAGGCTCATCCAAAGGGTAAACAAGCAATTGCAGTGTCGCCGTGGCCTGGAAGACAAGTCCCAAGGGGAAAGTGACTGAGGGCATGCCACCTGAATAATCCAGAGACACTGCAACAGAAAGCTGCATTTTGATTTTGGCTCTGGGACCAAAGATGTTCAAACAAGGGAAGGAGAATGGATTTTCCAAAATATCGGCGCAAAAAAAGATCTGATTTATCTGACCCCTGGAAAGGAGAGAAAATATAGTATACTTATGCGACTTCAGATAAAAAGCCCCTGAAGGAATCAGAAAACCTGGTTTTTGGTCCTGTCTGCTTCATGTTATCCTCAGCATCATATTCTGCATGTTGCTAATGTGTCCTTTTACACCATTATTTTATTATTTTTATGATGATACTTGCTAATTAGACCAAATAGAGCCTTTATTCTCACACCACATTTTCATAAAATATATTCCAACCATAGGTTAGAAGTAAGAGAAAAATCAGACAATTTTAGAATCATATAATTTTAGTTGTGAGTGCCATAATGCTCATAACTACAAGCTGTAAAAATAGAAGGGACTTCAGAAATCATCTAGTCTACTAGCTTCATTTTACATATGGTGAAACCGAGACCAAAGATGCGAAGGAATTTGTCCATGTGGTAAAGGCAGAAAATATTTAAAGCAGCCTCCCAGCTTTCTCTGCCTGCCATTTTCAGTAGTACCCATGGAGGACCTCTTCTTCTGACCATTTGTCGTAATTTTACCAGTTTGGAAATTTAATATGGGCCCAGGTGTATAGGCATACTTGAAGAAGGAAGGGGACTGCAAGGCAGAATATTAGTAGTCTTCAATCACATTTCATTCATCAAATATTTACTGAGTCCTTCATTGCATACAAAAGAGTATGCTAGGCATTGAGGGGACTATAAGTATTTGCCTCCAGGGAATTTATTCATTCAATATTTATTGAAATATTTATTGAATACTTTTAATATACCAGGCCCTGTTCTGGGCACTGAGAATACAGCGGTAAACAATCAGAAACCCCTGCTCTCACAGAGTTTACATTCTCAAATAAACACGTAAATGAAGAAACTGTATAATGTCAAGTGGTGATAAGTGATGTGGAGAAAAATCAGACAAGGAAGTGGGAAAATGTGCCAGGGTGAGTATAGCTTTAAGCAGGGTAGTCAGAGAAGGCCTATCTGGGAAGGTGACATTTGAGCGAATGTCACCTTCCCAGATAGGGAAAGTGAGGCAAAGGAATGAACCATGTTGATATCTGGGACAAGCAGAGGGAACAGCAAAAACCCTAAGGCAGGAGTGTGTCTGACTTGTTCAAGGAACAGTAAGAAGATTGGTGTGTCCTGTGCGGTGAGGGTTGGGGCGGTGGGCGGTGGAGCCATCTGTAAGAGAAAATAAGGAAAAATGAGATCAGTGAGATAAGAGTGATTGGTGGGAAGATGCTGAACATGTAAGACCTGGTAGATCATTTTAAGGATTGTTGCTGTTACTGAGTAAGGGTTTTAAGCAAAGAATGACGTGAGCTGACTTCTCTCTTAAGAGGATCATGCTGAGAACAGAGTGTAGGAGGCCAGATAAGAAGTAGGGAGACCAATTAAAAGTTGGCTTCCTAGTAGAGGAGATGAGACATTTATACAAATATTTATGACACAGTATAATTTAATACACTACCATAGAGAACCCTGTGTTTGAGTAAAGGGTAAGCTGCTGTAACACAGACCCTAAAATACAGTGGCTCAAATAACATAGATTATTTCTCTCTTGCATGACACACTGCCAGGCTTAGGCCAGTGGGACCATTCTGCTCCAGGCTAGGTTATGAGTCCATCCACAGTCCAGCTCGTGGGAAGCAGGTAAAGAGAGGAGGTCCAGCCAAGGGATTTCTTTGTCAGTAGGTCAGGTGGAATTTGTTCATTTCATTTTCCATCACAGCCCTTTGGAATGAGCTTAGTCACATGGCAAGAGCTTAGTTGAAAGTCACACCTACCTGCAAGAAAGACAAGGAAATGTCTTGTTTGGTGGCTCTGCATCGTGGGAGGTTTTTCTGGGGGTAGAAGCACATGAGCTCGGCCTTGAAGGATGGGTAAGGTTTTGACAGTGAGGAAACACAATTCATATTTTGTGGCAAGACAAGAAAAATATAAGCATAAAAAATTTCTCTGCCCGTTTGGGCCTCCTCTCTCCCTTTAGTGTGTACTGGGCATCTGTATTAACCAGACCTACCTAGGAGACAACCTTCCTTCTTAATCTTGTGAAGGGTCAAGATGACCCACTACTTGTTCATATGCACAGATTAAGATTATGTAAACTGTCAATACATGATTTGATGTATAACTCTTTGTCTGAAAACTGTACTTTGACCTCTCAAGGGCAGAACAGTCCTCAGAAATTTCTGAAAGATTGTCTCCCAGGTTATAATCCTCAGGTTGGCTCAAATAAAAATTTTCATTTCTTTCTTAGATCTACTATTGATTAATTTTTTTCATCGACAACAGGTAATGATTGGGAGGAGGTGGTTCTCCCCCCGGCTGGAAGCAAAGGTAAAGAAGTAGAGCGAGGTTTTGAGGAAAGGGAAGTAGTTTCCTTTGGCTGGAGTACCAAGAACCACTGTTGAGATTTTATTCTGCAGGTGATGGGAAGCCATCAACTATTCTGGAGTAAGGAAATGACATGATCATAATTGTGCTTCTGGTAAAATTATCTGTGTGGGTTAATAATAAGGGAGAGATTAGAAGAAGACAAACCAGGTTGGGAGGGTAAGTTAGTAATGTCCTTAATTGGGCCAGTAGCTACAGGGTTTAAAAAGAGGGATGGAAGAGACATTTTTTGTGAATTTCAACCTTTTGGAAATCATGGACCCCTCTGAGAATTTCATGAACGCTAGGGATCTACCCTTCAGATTAATAATCAAAGAACCTTGGACTCCTTAGATTAAAACTAATAATTCCATTAGGGCAAAAACCAAGTAATCTAATCAGCAAATTCCAGAAGGTAAATGTGTGTGGGAAAAAATGCTGTTATCTTTGTTGCTTCCTTCTCTCTCTAGAAAGGTAAGCAATGTTAGGGCATAGGGGAGGGGCTTCTTAGTCAATATCTAAGGTAAGGTAGTCCTGAGGAGAAAGTTGATTTGTTTATTTATTTTTGTTATTAAAAAAATTTTTTAGAACATTTGTGTCATTTTTTCATACAATTTATTTTATTTTATTTATATATTTATTTATTTGGTGGGAGGTAATCAGGTTTATTTATTTATTTAAAATTTTTATTTCTTATTGAAGTGTAATAGATTTACAAGTTTAGTTTCAGTTGTACAGTGAAGCAATTTAGTTACACATATATATACATGTATTTTTTTTCAGATTCTTTTCCATTATAGCTTATTACAAGAAACTGAATTGTGCTATACAGTAGGTCCTTGTTGTTTATCTATTTTATATATAGTCATGTATATCTGTTAATCCAAAACTCCTAATTTATCCTCCCCCTTTATTTTTGATGGAAGTACTGGGGATTGAACCCAGGACCTTGTGCATGCTAAGCATGCACTCTACCACTGAGCTATACCCTCCCCACCCCACCCAGAGAAAGTTTAAAGGGAACTTGAATTACAGTCATTTAGAAAAAAATGTCCTCAGACCTTTAGGGATGGTGAATATGGACAAATTAGGCCATCAGAATAGGAACAATGTGTGTGGCATAAGGATCCTAAGATGTGAGGTTTTGAAAAGGGCGTGCTGAGTTATATGTAAATAGTGATGGGTTCTGTAAGTTTGATATTATTCAAAATAAATGTGCTGAGATCCTTCTACATGCCAGGGCCTCTGGAGGGTGGGCTTATAGAGAATGAACAGTGCACAATCTTTTCTCCCTAGCAGGCAAGACAGATACTTATAGAAATAAGGTTAAGTATGGGGGTGCGTGAGAAACAATAAAAAAATCGGAAGAGTCTTGCAGGAAATGGGCCTTTCACAACCAAGGATGGCAACCTTGAGAAGAGATTTATCAAAGGCCCTGGGGCAGGCAAATGCACTTGTAGGGTGGGATTAGGTAAGGTGAAGGGAGAGGAGATGTGTTGAGACCTCAGGTAAGAAAGGTAGCTAGAAGCCTGATGGCCAACTTTATGTATCAACTTGTCTAGGCTGTGGTCCCAGTTAATGAATCAAACACTAATCTGGGGGTTGCTGTAGATGTGATTAACTTTCATAACGGTGATCTTTAAGTAGAGGAGATTTTTGTAGACAATTTGAGTGGGTATGATTCAATCAGTCTTAAGAGCAGAACTGAAGTTTCCCTGAGGAAAAAGGAATTCCATGAGTGGAATCCCAGCCTGTCCTTCCTGCTGGCCTGCCCGCAGATTTCAGACTTGACTAGCCAGCCCCACAACGGTGTAAGCCAATTCCTTCCAAGAAACCCCTTAATATACACCTCCTCCTGGATCTGTTTCTCTGATTGACCCTGACCTATACAAAACCAGTTTGTGGAGGGGTTTGGATGCCAGTTTCAGGGTGCTGAGAGTAAAAGCCTGGAGTCCTGATTCCTGAGCTGGAGAGAAAGGGGAGGGTGAAGAGCACAAATTATTTTGTTCTAGAAAAAGCTGAGGAATGCCCTCTTGCCCATATTTCATATTTCCAACTAACTCCAAAGCTCAAGGCCACTGGGAGAATTTTGTAAGCACCCTCCTCATTGGGAGGGCCCCCTCCCTTGCCTTTTCTCCCCCTCGCTCTTAGGGCAGGTCTGCTTTTGCCTCCCTCTGAGATTCCAGGCATTGGAGTAGAGTCTAAATTCACCATTTGTTCAGTCATTTCTTCTGCAGGTGTTTCTTGGGCAGCAACTATAGGCAAAATACAGTGCTCAGTCTTTGGAAAACAGAAATGGATAAAACGTGGCCTTTTCCTCAAGAAGCTTTATAGATTTGTAAATGACTACTTTAACAGCAGACAGAGAGAAAGAAGTCCTGGTTCTTTCCTCCTACCGCTGCAGGACTAGGAGGAGCTGCAGCAAAATCTTCCTTTTCTGGGCCTGCCAATCCCAGGGCACCTGGCTCCTTCTAGCATCAGCTTTAACTAGCTGGACTTCCTTGTCATCTTCAAGCAACCTTCCCTACTCCTGGGTATTTGCATTTCTTTCAAGATATTTTCTCTTTTCTATCTCCTGCCTATGTTCTGATTTTTCTCTCTCGAGGCCACTGTGACCTGTTATTGTTCAAGTCCTCACCTTCACATTTTCAGCCAACTCCTGATTCAGTGCCAAAGTAATGGTAGGTGGGTGTCTCTCTTTTGTTAAGCATACCAGAGGGCTTTCAAAGGCCACTACAAAGAGCATCACATCTGTAGAGACAGACAAATGTGCTACAGCCCACGCTGAGCACACAGGTTCTCAGGAACTGGCCTTTCCATTGGGCCCTGAACTCCCCAACTCATGTTCTCTGTTTCCAGTGAGCACACAAGCTATTTGAGGCCAGAGATCATGTATCTCCCACAGGCCCTAGCACAGACCTTCAGAGTGGATGCATTTTAAATATTTAAAGATTTGAATAGAAAATCTGGATCGATGCTGAAGAGATGTTAGGAGATGAGTATTCATGGCTTTTCAAAAGGATTCACTTTAGGAGTCCTTTGAAAGAGCAAAGGGCATAAATGTAAATCATGGTTTTATTAACGAAAGTTGATCTTGAAACAAGTCCTGCTCCAGAAGAGTTACCTCATAAAGCAAAGTTTGCTGTTTTACCTTAGGGAGGATTTGTCTGGACCCTTTAGATGCATTTCCCTCTCCCAGGGTTCCTGTGAGTTGATTTCCTGTGAATGTAGGCTTTACTGTACAAGGTCAGTATCCCAAGGAGCTAGAATCACCTGGGGATTTAAGAGATGGGAGATTTTAGCCCCCCTCGACAGAAGGGGATTAGATGAGAGCAGTAGGGCCAAGTAGGCTCTGTGGTTTGTTCTGGTGTTTAATGAGTTGGGACGTACTCCCAGTTTAATTACTGACCCAGAGAATGTTTGGTGATGCTAGAAGTACTTGCCCTTGTCTAAAAAAATGCTTAATGAAAGACTGTAGAGAAAACGTGCTTTTTAAAAAAAGCTAATAGGCCCTCTAGTTCAATCCATTCCTTTTATATAACAAGAAACTGATACTCAGAGAGGGGAAGTGAATGCCCAAGGTCACACAGCGAGTTCTTGGAAGAGCTGCAAGTAGAACCCAAATCTCCGGGCTCCTGGTGCCGGGCACTTGCTTGCAGCTCCACTACAGAGCCAAGCTGGCCTGGGCTCAGGGCTGCAGAAACAGCAAGTCAGATCAAAGCCTTTTCCATTGGTCAGTCAGCAGAGGGGAAATCTGTCCGTTTTCCACTTGGTTCTTTGATTTTTTTCCAGGTCCCTGGAGGCATTGTACATTCCTGCTGTGCCAGGTTAGGGAAGGGGCAGGAATGCTTCTGCTTGCCTTGCTTTCCTACCAATTCCCCTGCCCTCGGTGGCCAAGAGTCATGCCACTGCCATGTAGCATTTTTTCCCCTTTCTGCGTAAAAATCATACTAGGAACCAGGAATTGTAGTTACTTCCAAGAAACTGCAAATAGCTTGCCCATACTGCAGATTTATCCTCAAATGTATACAAGGTAGGGAGGGACAGATGGGCTTCTAAGTTTACAAGTGGACAGGCTGAGAGATTGAGGGATTAAGGTTCTAGAGAAGGCAGAGAGAGCACTGTTTACCTCAGTGGCTTGGACTCTCCCCACTGGCATAGTCCCATAATGGAGAGAAGGGATTTCCGACAGCCACATTAGCAAGGTCACACGACATGCATACCAATTAAAATATCAGATTCATTGCATCCCGTATTGGCTATGACTATATTTAACTTTGTGGAAAGCCCTGAGGTGCAGCACAAATTGCTTTATTTGTTAATCAGATGGCTCAAAACCAAACATATGCGCATAATACCAGTTTTTGCTTGGGGAGAGGAAGAGGAAGAAGAGGTCACTTTGAAGGGAGGGCAGGCCTAGAGGATTATTGCCATGTAAGGCATTGAGAAGCCAGAGGAGTGCTTGAGGTCCAGGATATCCTGGTGAGAATGGGGTAGGGAGGAAACCCAGCATGGGAACCGAAGCCAACTTTGCCTTCTCAGCCCTCCTGCCATAATCCTGGGAGCTAAGCTGCCCCCCACCCCCTTGGGTCTTTGAAAATCATTTCTCCTGCTGCCCCTGGCACGCTGCCATGGGTTGGCAAACTGCTAGGGTGGGAGTGGGATGCATGGGAACTAAACACCGGGCACAGTAGATGTCACTGGGAAACTGGCTAAGAGTGCGGAGTTGGAAGTCATTTCCTATGAGCTCAGCCTGAATGTTGAAGAAAAATGAGATGTTCGAGCCTCCATCAATTATAGCTGCTTCTAGTGAGGAGGCTAAGAATGAAGAGAGGAGAGGAGGCTTTCAGGGAAACGAGCCAGGGAATTGGTCCAAGGCCAAGAAGAGCCTTAGGGCTGCCTGACTGTGTCCACCCCAAGATGGGGCTCTCCACTGAGGGAGCGGGCGGCCTTCCCAATTTCAAAAGAAAGGCCCAAGAGGGAGGAGGCCTCACATATGCCTTTTAGAAGGGGAGACGGTTTTGACTGAAAATAATGGTTATTTGAAAGAAACAGGCACCCAATTTTCTAGTGCCAGGCTCTTGGTGCAAGCTTAATTAGTTTCTGTGGACCAGCTGCGAGTGGGGCAGTTCGATTTGCACTTGTTAAGCTCGTACAACTAAGATTCAGGATTTTTATAGCTGTTTTTTTAGCACCACCTCATTAATCCTCTGAGCCGCAGAGGGAGGCGGAAGACTCAGTCATCTTCATTTTAGAGAAGAGACCCAAAGAGGTGAAATGACTTGTACCCCGTCATGTGGCAAATCAGCGGCTGGGCTGAAAATAGAACCGAGTCCTGATTTTGGGGGGAACTGCTCACCTTAGCCCACACGGCCGCCTTGCTTTGCTTGCTCATTGTGGATGCAGAAATCTCCAGCTTGCACAGATTCTGGCTCCCTTCAGTCTCTGCCCGGGGCCGACCCTGTGCTAAGGTGTGTAAAAGGCAATACTGGGGCCGGGAAGGAGGCTTGGATAAAGCTGCCCCATCTCCTCCTGGTGTTCCTTCCTGGCACCCTGTCAGGCCAGGTCTATTATCCCCGAATGAGTGCCTGACCCCAACCTGTGCCCGGACCCATGGAAACAGGCCAGTCCTAGATGTCCTCCCATTGGGGCCCACACCACCAGTTAGTTCATCTGATGGGCCCTGAGCACATTCAACATTTCCAGCAAAGCTTGTCTAGGGTAGAGAAGAGTGAACCTGGATGCTGGGAAGGTGGGCATGGGAATGAAGCCAGAATTATCAGGCCCAAGTCTCAAGTGTCTTTGAAATGATTTGTTTTTTTACAGGGTGTGCAACTTCTGCATTCCTCCCTATGATATTTTTACATAAACACATTTAAGATGATCACTCGTGTGATCTTTGACTCTCAAATCTTTCAGCAAAGTGCAAATGCATAGGAAGATGGATCACAACCTGGAAGACTCAGACACCAGTTTCGATGATGGCTTTTTGGACATAACCCTTCCACCCACTAATTTTCATGTGGAGGTACCACTCCATCCCCTTGTTCCTAGAGGCATGTGGCACTAGGGCAGCCTGGTAAAGAGAGATGGGGCAGGGGACAGGTGAGTTTGAGATATCCCACACCTCACATCCCACTGTTATCAATGACCAGTTACCCACATGCTGCCTGTACCCCGAGCAGCCCTCTTCTGACAAGTGTGGCTGAGTCCACACCTCTGCTTTCAGGAAAGGGTTTCCAAGGTGGCACTGGGCCGAGCACTGCAGGGTAGCAGGTGAAAGGCTGTGCTGGGTTTGGAAACTGACTGGTTTACTGCTTACCAGCTGTGTGACCTCAGGATAGTGACTTTACCTCTCTGGGCTTCAGTTTTCTCCTAAGACAAGTGGATAAGCTCATAGTATCTCAAAGGGCTATTAGGAAGATTAAATGAGATCATGCACGTAAAGTACTTAGCATGGTGCCTGGCATATGCTAAGTGCTCATACACAGTCGTTGGTGCACAGTTAAAAGCAGGAATCGAGTTTTCTGTGTTGTGGAAAGCTCCCAACACACTACAAATGCATATTCTTTTCGGCTGAAGCCATGAACATAAGAATGAGGAGTCAACACACAGAGGGAAGGATGGACATCACAGACAGGAGGGCAGGGAAGCTAAAACTGAGTTCATCGTTAAGCAGTATGTCCAGAACCGGCAGCTGGAAAGGTCAGCGAGGGTACCAGAGGATGTCCCTATGATGCTGGGAGCGTGGCAGCATCTGGGGACTTGGTGTGTGAGTGTGTGGCCATGGGTGGGAAGCATTTGTTAGAAATCTGAAGTGAAACAAGCAGTCCTGTACCTGTGAGAAGGCAGGTCTCCACAATTCTCACCTCAGGTACCTTCCAGCAGGTCAGGGCTTTGAAACCAAGGAATCCTTCCCCTGCCCTGGAATTCAGGACATTTTGCCTGGGCCTGAGACTGAACTCTCAGAGGTCATTTCCTGCCACTCCATGGAGGACCTCCTCTTTGCTCCAGACACACCGACAGTTTACTTCTAGCCCGCAGAATGGGGCACAAGATGGAGTTATTACTCCCATCCTACTGGCTATTTGGAGGAATTTGATCCTAAGATATAAATTCATGCCCCGCCCCTAGTGCTGGTAGCTGATCCTCCCCTGCCCTTTTGGCAGGAAAAGTTTTGGTTGGAGCAAGTCCTTTCAGTTCATTGCTGATGAAATTGCCTGTTATTTACAGGGCCTTGACAACAGCTTGGAAAAGAAAATGTGACTGTGCCAGCACCACAGGCATCCTGGGCCCACATCAATAGTCTTTTCCCTTTAATTGACAGAAGTCAGAAGGGCAAGAGTCAGGCTCTGGGGACTCGTGTTAGGTGCCAGGTGGCTGGAGAGCATCAGCTTCAGGCTCCGACTCAGGCCGAAGATGGTGAGGATGCTGGTGGGAAGATGGCCTCCTTCAGGGCTCAGAGGTACTGTGGAGAATTGCCCCAGGGCCACAGAAGTGGAGCCCACTGGTCACCTCAGGAGAGTTGGTAAAGATTTGGAAAG
The DNA here is from genome assembly GCF_048773025.1 of Camelus bactrianus. Taxonomy (NCBI): domain Eukaryota; kingdom Metazoa; phylum Chordata; class Mammalia; order Artiodactyla; family Camelidae; genus Camelus; species Camelus bactrianus. The sequence continues at coordinate 84,329,707 of NC_133575.1, forward strand.
TAGTTGGTGAAACTCAGCTGAGTCTGTGGGACACTGGATGCTGGACCTGACTCCTCTTTGATAGGAGGATGCCAGGCTGCCTGGCCTTGTCCAACTGCACTGACCTGGATTAGCCATCCCCAGATGAGAAAGGGTCCTTTTTCACGAAGAACAGAGGTCTCAGAGGAAGCTCTTATAGCAGTGGTTGCATTCAACAAATATTTATCGAAGACCTCCTATGTGTCGGGTGCTGTGTGGGTGGATACCCAGAGCATAGAACCGAGTAAGAATGCTTTCTGACTATGGAGTGCAGGAGCCCAAATTTCTGGGCTGTCCAGTCAGGTCATTTTGAGTGGTGGCAGGCCTCACTTCACACTGGCACTGACTTTCAGAGTCCTAACCCTGATGTTGTGGGACAGTATCCCTGATGGGCAGCTCCCCAAAGAACTCTGCCACCAGGGCTAGGCCTGTCACCCCTGGTGGCCTCCCGCATGCAGAGCCACCCAGCCCAACTATGCTGTCTCTGGCTCCTCCTCTGTACTTGGCTTCCAAACCGCTTTAGCCACAGCCTTTGCAAACATGAGAAAAAGCATCTGTGCCCAAGCTTTGGGAGGAAGTGACTCATCAGGGCTACTGTACACGGCTGTGTCATTAGTGCCTCAGGCCAACGAAGCAAGTGGGGCTGAAATTACCAAGCCACGTGCACACAGGGCTAGCATCATCCAGAGGACTGGGTTTTTTTTGTTTTTTTCTAATTCATCATGGTGGGTGGGTGTAGCAGGGAGAACTTTTTCTAGTTGGCACAAAGGCATCTCATAGGCTAGTGGGGATCTGTGATTACTGGAAGGAAACAGAACAGGAGAAACAGAATCATTGCTCACCACTAGGTAACTCTCTGAAAAGCCAGAAGTCAGCCCTGCTTAGGGTCCTGCTGCTTCTATTTTATGGAAACGTCCTCCTCCCCTCAAGAAATTGCCAGAGGACACCATAAGGGACTGGGCAGCCTAAGCCACAAGGCAGGCAGGCTATGTTCTGAGGTGACCGGGCATGTTTCAGAGGGAGAGGCCCCATTTCCCAGCCACAACTTGAAAGCTGAACTAAATCCTTATCTCCTAACTCCCAGACAGTCTGGGGCACTAGACACAGAGCACATTGTGTTTTGCCCCACCCCATACCACCCCATACCACCCCCAGCCCCCAGCTCTGAGGTCACAGCCATGGTGCAGGTGAGCCAAAGGCCCCAGGGTCAAGAGAAAGGAGTAGATAGTATCCAACTCCGTGGCCAACAGGAGACTTCTAAGAGGGGAAAAGGGGAGGTGGGAAGAGCAGGGTCCTCAGTTTCCCTCAACCACCAGGGCCCAGGTAGATGGGCACAGAGGCCCAGGGGGAGCACGCAAAGGGCCGCTGGCAACCAAACATTCAAGGACACAAGAACACCCACAAAGTGGCACCATGAAGACTTATTGGGATAGTAAGATGAATAGATTTAATCATTCTTGTCGGAAAAACAAGACATAAATTAGTATATATATAGAATTTATATATTTTATGTAGTATATATACTATATACAGACAATAGAAAATGTGTCCTCTCCATGAGGCTGAGGGAGAGGTGAAGGATGGCGGTGGAATGAATGACACAGGCGGGGTCTGAGTGGGGAAGGGGCAGGATCAGGAAGCTGGGAGAAGAGGAAGACCACGTCAGCACGCGGGCGGGCTGCCAGTGGTCTCGGGCACAAAGGTTCCCCACTGGCTGCATCTCTGGTCCATTAAACAACTTGGTCCTGTGGGACTGGGGGGGGTGTGGGCTGGCTTCTGCAGAAGAAGCTCCCCCAATCCTTGCCGGGAGGAATTGCCACTCAGGGGGATCTTTTTTGCACTTGGGGGTTCCAAGGATGGATGGGGTGGGGTGGCTTAAGCACAGTGTATATCTTTATAAAACTCACATAAGAATGGGAGGTTTCACACGGGCCTCTCACGGAATGATGAAAGAGAGGCAGACACAGGGCATGAGCATGTGGGAAACAGGGAGGTATGGAGAGGTGGACGACAAGCAATCTATACAGAAGAAGCATTGGCTTTCTTTGTTCCCTACAATGGGACGATTAGTAGGGACTCCGTGTCTTCACTCCCAGGAAGGTTGTAGGGTGGGGGGCGGTGACGGCAGCAGATGTGTGTCAAGGAGGATGCTAAACAGTGTGAATTCCCTTCCAGAAGACTCCAGGGGGTGGGGGAGGAGAGAGAGAGAGAGAGAGAGAGAGAGAGAGAGAGAGAGAGAGAGAGAGAGAGAGAGAGAGAGAGAGAGGTGCAGGACCGCACCGGGTAAGGCGCTCAGCTTCTTTTCTTAGAGAGACAAATCCACAGGGTCAATACACAGCCAAAAGCATATACTCAGGATTAACATATCACGCTAGCTTCCAGAAGTTTAAGATATAGTCATCAACACCCCCCACCCCCGACCCCCTTCCCCCCACCCCCCCACCCCCCACCCCCAATCTGTAGCTAAGTCGTACTCCTAAGGACAGTCTGTCTGGTAGAGATGTTGAGAGGAGCCGCTCACCAGCAACAACAGCCCCTGCGCTGAGCTGGGCTGGGCCAGGCGGGCTCCGAGGCCTGCACTGGGTCTCCCCAGGGCAGACGTGTTCACCAGGTACCTTACCCAGAACTTGTGGGGTGACCTCAGATGCTTGCTCCCTAGTGGACTGAGCTGCCCTGCCCGTCAGTGAGGGGCAGGGCACTTTGGGGATGGGATGGCTGGTGTGGAGCTACTGGGCCTGGGGGCGAGCACGCCTGAGGCTGCCAGCCTGTCAGGGTGGCTGCAAACAGCCCTGTGTGGCTGTTTTCTGCAGACCTACCACCTGGGCATGGGCCCTCTGCGGTGGCTCCTGCCGAGTGAGTATGAGCCCAGGGTGGGCGGGCACATCTCCGCTGAGTGCTCTCTCCCGCCTCTGCTCGCTTGGCGCCCTGGCCTGCAACTACTGCCACTGCTCCTGGGAGGGGAACAGATGCCAGGAGGAACTCAAGGCCCACAGGCCTCCTGCTTCAGGCCTGTCTCGCTCCCACCCCCAAACTGGAGCAGGAAGTGAGCCTGATGGCACGTCTCAGCCCTAGAGAAGAGAGAAAATATACCTCTGTAGCAGACGTAGTGATGGGGGGGGGGCCCTTGGCCCTCACAGTGACGCCCAGAGGCCAGGGAAGGGGTGATGATACTCAGGGTGGCAGCTGCCTGGAGCCCTCAGGGACAGCCTCAATCCAGGGAGTTGTCACTTCCCAGAGGCTGAAGGCTTTGGGACCCTGACTGGCCCAGCAGAACACACACTCACCACAAGATGCAAAGACCACGAAGCTCAAACCTGGGGCCGTGGTTGGGGAAGGGGGACAGGCCTGGGCTGATGCCCTACTTAATAAGGGTTTTTAAGGAGCGGGTGAATGTGCTCATAACAGTCGCTGAAGTCGGGGAGCCTGGTGGGTGCCCTGCAGCTGCCCCCACAGCAGCTGCCGCCTGCTGTTGCTGCTGCTGCTGCTGCTGCTGCTGCTGCTGCTGGTTAAGGTTCCGGGCGGTGGACTCCTCAGCTGCGCGCAGCAGGAAGGTGTAGTTCCTCACCACCTCTTCCACCTTGGCCAGCAGCTCTTGGCGCTGGGCCTCGGAGCGCACGATGAACACCAGCCGCACGAAGGTCTCAATGAGGCTGCTCAGCACCTGGAAGCTGCCCGTGATGGCTGCCAGCATGTGAGTTGGGCTCTTGTCCACATTGGCCACTCGACGGCAGGAGGCCCGGAGCTCCTTGAACTTGAGAGCCAGCTCGAGTTTGTACTCGGAGATCTGGGAGACGTAGGGCTTGGGGGCGCGGGCCTCAGGGCTGGCCACGCACTGCCGCAGGACTGTCAGCAGCTCGTTGGTGTCCAGCCGGGCAGCCAGGAAGCCATCAGGCAGGCCATAGGCGTGGGCCCGCAGGGCATTGATCTTGGCCAGGCTCCCCTCAAAGGTAGACACCCGCAGGTCAATCTCCTGGGTGCGGGAGGCCCCAGGGCTACTGCTGCTGCAGGTGGCGGCATCCAGCACCTGCAGGGTCCTGCTCACAACGGGCACCACCTGCTCGTCCAGCTTCATGCCGGGCAGGATCTTCATGGGGATGGAGTAGGAGAGCTCATCCTTGCCGTCACTGGCGTCATCTGCCATGTCGCACTTGCGGTAGTAGAAGCAGTAGCGGATGGAGCAGCACTTGCCACTCTCACTGTCCTCGTCCAGCTCTGCGGGCTTGCGGTACACCTCCTCTGGCAGTGAGAACACGGCCATCTGTCTGGGGCCTTTGGTCTCAGGGGCAACGTGGACGTAGGACGGGTCTCCCAGGGTCGGGGACTCCAGCGATTTGCTTTTGGGACCCACGCCTAGGGGGAGGCCTGCCTCTACCTCCTTGGCCTCCCTGGGCAGCATACCCAGGGGTGGGTGCGGGTAGACATCCGAGGTCAACGAGGCCCTGTCGCCCTGGTCCAGCTCACTGATGCTGTAGCGACGCATCAGTTTCCTGTAGTTGGGAGCCCCTAGACATTCGCCCCCGGAGGCACACGTGGTCAGGCACGAAACGCCGCTCTCAGGGTCTGATCGGCACTCTCGGGATTCCAGGCTGGTGGAGCGGATGCGCTGGACACTGGTGGGGCTGCCGAGGCTCAATCCCGGGCCGGTCTCAGGCTGCTTCTGGGTAGGGGGGATTCTGTCCCTTTCCCTTCCCCGGAGGCTGGGCACCGGCGTCTGGGGGGCCTGAGGTCGGCCTCCGCGGCACATGCGCTTGCAATCGCAGCTGCGCCTCTGCTCTCGGGACATGCCAGGCCCCTGCTGCACGGGGCTGCTGCGGAGCTGGCAGCTGCAGCGGCCTGGCGCTGGGGGTTGCAGGTACTCAGTGCCCGGCAGCTCCCCCTGGCTTGGTGGCTTGAGAAGTTCCTCGAGGAACTCTAGCTCATACTGCTTGACCTTCTGCAGCTGGGCCTGCCGCTCATCGGTCTCCTTCTTCTGGCGGGTTGGGAAGGTGGCAGAGAATAAATTGCGGAGCCGGAAAGGGCCTCGGGATGATTTGGGCTTGGTGGGGCCTTCAGAGGCCAAGTGGGCTCCATCCAGGGTCGTTTCAACCTTCCTGGAGGGCATGGTGCTCACCTGCCGGCTGGTGGCCTGAGGCCTCAGTGGGCTCTGGCCACGAGGCTGGCAGCTGGGGCTGTGGCCTCGGGACTGGCCGCTGGGGCTGGGGCCACGGGGCTGGCAGCTGGGGCTCTGCAGAATCATGGGGTAGCCAGCTCGGGGGACCAGACTGGTCTCTTCAAGCTTGCTGCTTTGGGGTGTGCTCTCTAGCTGTCCCTTCTCCCCCTGGCCGGAGATGGTGCCCGGCTTGTGCAGGGAAGGCTTAGCACCCTCGGGCCCACCCTTGCCTGCCATCTCCCCGCTTGCTTGCTTGTCCACTGACTCTCGACTCGTGTGCGAGAGATAGCTTTTGGGAGGGATGCTTTGAACAGGCAGCCTGTCCTCTTGGGAGGAGAGGTGCAGACTATCAGTTCGGCTGCCTGTGGGTGCTCTGGAGCTGGATGAGACCTCTGGGCTCAGCTGCTGCTGGGAATTTCGTGAGGTCTCCAGAGCACCAGGGCTCATTTTGAACTTAAGATTCTTATTGGCACTGCCGCCCAGCATGCTGACTTCTGGCCTCCCTACGCTGGCCTCCAGCCTTCTCTCCCCACTGCTGGGAGGGTTCCCCAAGGCCCCGCCAGGGGCAGGTAGACTCTTAGTGTGAACCACCTGCTGGAGGGCAGCCGAGATGATGGCTGGAGTCACGCTGCCCTTTGGGTCCAGGATGAGCTTCGGGCTCAACCTGACCTCCTTGGGCAGGCTCTCCCGTAGCTCAGAGACTTGTTCTTCACTGAGGGACGGTGTGGCTGCCCTCAGTGACATCTCTAGGCCTGCCCTGGTGTGGCCAGGCCCTTTGTCCTCAGGAACTGGGGACAGCAGGCTCAGATTCTTCTGCTCACTTAGCTGCGGGGACAGGGCTGGGTGCACTGTCAGGGCGTATGTTCGCTCGCGCTGTGGCTGGGCCTCTGTAGAGGGCAGCTTCCTCCGAGCGCCAGAGGGGCCAGGACTCTGGCTTGTGACGGCTGGCTGGAGGGACGAGTTGGGATCCGGGCGCCCGAGAGAGTAAGGGGCCGTGAGAACAGCCTGGGCTGCGCAGCTCTGGATCCGGAAGGGTAGGTCCTTGCGGGCCAGGAGGCTGTCCTTATTGAGGTGCTGGGCCAGGAAGTAAGTGGTGTTCTGGTGCTGCTTCATGGCCGACATCATCTCCGACATGTCCGTGAGCTCCGAAGAGTTGGTTTCATGGCCCGAGTCCAGCGACGATTCGGGGGTGATTGTGGCCAGCACAATCAGACCTGGAGGAACAGGGACAGGGCCTGCAGCACTTACTCAGGTCAAATCCTTTACAACCATATGTAGAGAGTCTATGGGGGTCAAGGCTAGTCAGCAGTAGTTCAAGCTGGGGAAAACCAGTCAGGCCTAGGGGTACTGCAAAGCTGATGGGGGGAAGAGGGGAAGAGAGGGGACAAAGAGGCAAGCTGGGAGGGGGGTTATGAAAGACTGGAATCCGAAAGAGGAACAAAAGAGGCATAGAGATGATCTGGGCAGTTTGATGGCAAATTAACATGCAAATCACATGCAAAACAACATGCTAATCATCACTATTTTTAGATTCAACAGCTAGGAAATTTTTGTTAATTGTCCTGAAGAGAGCTGGCAAAGAGAGCTCTCTCTCTCTCTGGCCCTCCTCATCTGGCCAGGCTGGCCTACAGTCGCCGCAGCTGAGGCCATTTAGCTGAACTTGGCCTCTCTCTGGCTACCCACATGGGCCTCTCGCCTGGGAGCAGCTAGTGTTTGGAGCTCCAGACTCTGAGCAAAGAGAAATACCAGGCCTGGGGGCCGAACACATGGGGGCTGCCCAACACCAAGGATGCTCTCACATACAGAAAAGGCAGGGCTTGGTACTCTCCCTGGTCAGCCAGGTTCCCGTTGACCCCAATCTCTTGACCCTCTCTGTCCACATTTGCCCTCGCCTCACATGAACCTTCTCGTACGCCTCATTCCTCCCTACTTCTTTTCTGTTGTTGTATCACTGGCTTCTTAGTTTGAAGGCATATGTGGAAGGAAGGATGTATGTGTGACTATGGGTGCGTGTCTGACACATGTGTTTGTCTACAAGAGGGACGTATGTGGGTCTATAACAGGGACTAGTAAGCATGTTGTATGGTATGCCCTCAAAATAATAATTAATCATAATCCCTACCACATACTGAGTCCTTACTCTGCGCTAGGCAGCGTTTCTATGCTTTGCACGAACAATCTCATTTAATCTTCACAACCCTGTGTGATAGAACTATTGATCTCCAATTCATTTAAGAGGATAGAAGTGAGGCTCAGAGAGGGTTAAGTGCCTTGCCAAAGGGGACACTGAAAGTGGTGAAGAAGTCAGGACTCAAGTGTGTCTGACTGAGAGCCAACGCTTGTAGGCAGGATAAAGGCTCAGCCCTGAGCAGAGACGGCTCCTGGCTTCCCCGATCCCAGGACCCTAAATGGTTAGTTGGTTGTTTTGTTTTTCTTCCAGTCATATGCCTGCTGGATGTTCTCTGCCTGTCTTCTATATCTCTCATAATTTTACTCTGATCCTCCATTCTGGCATGGCTCTGTAGCTGTCATGACCCCATCCCTGGGGTCCATCTGCAAGACATTTCCAAAGACATGGAACGGTGAGAGCCAGAGCTGGAGTGGGGGCTGAGCAGCAGATCCCTCGACCCTATCTGACTTGCCTCTGGCCCATCCATTGCCCTGACACACTACGCTGACTTTCACCTCTGCTTAGTAGGAAGAAATGTCACCTGCTGGCCCTGCCTCGCCAGGAGAAGGAAGGAGGGGGCAAGAGGGAGGAGGAACGGGTGGTTACCTGCAGTCTGTGGGGGTGGGGGATGTGGTCCATCCTCTGAGGCTGCCAGGGCTTCCAGAGCCTGCAGAGTGGACACCAGGGCATCATCTAGCTCCTGGGCATGATCTCGGACTGTCCGGGTCTGCACGCTGTCAATCAATGTCACTGGAATCTCATCGTACAGAAGCCCACGCAGGTGGCGTCCTTGCTCCTGGCTCTGGACGGCCCGGCGCTTGGGGTCATCCTCATCAGAACTGTTGTCTCGGAAACCAGGAGGTGGGGCAGCAATGGCAGGCAACAGCGAAGTGCTCTCATCTTCCTCCTCTTCCTCCTCCTCACTGCCAGGGGGTGGGAGGGACATCAAGTCTACCATATTGTCCCGAGAGGAGCCGGGCCTCCCACTTTTGCGAGGGCCCCGCTGCTCCTGGAGTTTGGCTTTGCAAGAGTCACAGTAGAAATTCAGGGCTTCAGCCCCAAGAGAATTGTCCAAGGTGTAGGACCGGGCCCTGCTGGCGCAAGGCTCGTGGTCTAGGCTAGCTGCATCAAAGTCATCGGGAATCACATCGTAACCTTGGCCAGAGCTTTTGGATGTGGGGTCAGACTTGGTCCGGGGCCTGGTCTCCTCAAAGAATATTAAGTTCTCGTTGACATCTGTCCGGCTTTCCTGCTCCTTCCTTTGTTCCCGCATGTGGAGGTAGCAAAAGCTGACAAGCTCAGAGTCGGCAGGCGGGGGCGTGCAGCGGCTCGACTTCCTGGGGCTGGTGCCCACGCCGCCCACATAACTACTCTCCTTTTTCCCCAGGTGGCCCCCAGTGACAGGGCGGTGGGCGCTGTGCATGTAATCTAAACCCAGAAAGAGAATCAACAGATGAGCCCCGGTGCTGAGGACGGTGGCTGAGCTCCCTTGGCGTCTCAGGCCTGGGTCTCTGGTGCCCAGTTGGGTCGCAGGTACCGAGAGAGAGCATTACCTGGCTGCTAGAGGTTAGGGGAAGGGGCAGCTATGTTCTGCCAACCCCGAAAGCAGAGTGAGTAGAGTTGAATGGCCTGGGCTGCTAATAGCCCCGTCACCTCCGAAATGGGAAAAGGCATGGGGTGAGGTAGGGTGGGGGTGAACTCTTCCATGGCTATGCCTGGTCTGAGAGTCAGTTGTAAGCATACTTAAGGAGGTGAGATTTGTTTTATGTCCCCCTTGGAACTGTCCCTGACCCAAACCCCACCCTCTTCCGAGCCTGTCCGACCCCCAGGGCTCTGTTGCTCTGGGGTTGTGTTGGATCTCCTCCAGCAGAAGGAAATGAATCTGACAAGTTTCTCAGGTTTTAGTGGGAAAGTGTGAAACAAGCTAGGACAATCCCAAGAGCGTGCACTTCAAAGAGGACTGTTGATGGAGGGACCCTAAAAGAACAGAGCTCTACTAGTAGAATGCAGGGTGTCTGAATGTGTAAAGTGTATGAGAGATACGCTGGGACTTGCAAATGTGGGGGTGGGGAGGGGAGCATTCTTTCAATTGCTCAAATCACATTACTTCTCTGTGTTCCTATAGGGCCAGCCTGCCTGCTATACATATATGTAGCAAAATCTTCTAATCAACAGCTTTTAGTGATGGTAAGTGTGTACATCTGAGAATTATCCATAGCAAATGCCTTTTTTTCCCCTTCTTTTTTAATAAAAATCTTTAATGGAGGTACTGGGGATTGAACTCAGGACCTTGTGCATACTAAACATGTGCTTTACCACTGAGCTATACACCCTCCCTACCTAAATGCTTTCTTTCTGAAAGGCTTCTTTTAGTCTGTCTTGGGGGGGGCCCATTCCCATGTTATCTGTGAGAATATTCTCAGATAATACCAACTGCCTTTGCTTTCAGCAGACAGACAGATGGCAAGCAAGCACTAACTTAGGCTCAGGTCATCACACATTATCCCATTTAATCCTCACAACAGCCCAATGAGGTAGGTGCTATCATTAGCCCCAGTTTACAGAGAAAGAAACCGATCCACTTAGTTCTGTGACTTACCCAAGGTTACATGAGTTGTAAATGGCAGAGTGGATTTGAGCCCAGGTTGGAGGGACTACAAAGCCCATGTTTTTAACCATTACCCTATAGTTCATCATGGTGGTCAAGATACTGGGAAAAAACTTCCAAATGCCTTTCAAACTCCAAATTGACAGGATCAGTGTGTCAGTGTTGCTTTTCACTAGTTCTTATAGCCATCACAAAAGCATGGTGCTGTCACTTAACAATGGAGCCCTCAAAATACATGAAGTAAAAAATGACTGAATTGAAAGGAGAAACACATAATTCAACTGCAGTAGCTGGAGACTTCAATACCTTACTTTCATTAATGGTTATAACAACTAGGTAGAAGATCAACAAGAAGACAGAGGACCTGAACAACACCATAAACCAACTAACCCTAACAGAAATCTATACAATATGTCACCTGACAGCAGCGTATATACATTCTTCTTAAGTGCACCTGGAACATTCTCCAGGTTAGGTCATAAAGTAAACCTCTACAAATTTAAAAGGAATTAGACCATATAAAGTATGTTTTTTGAGCACAACAGAATTAAATCGGAAATCAGTAACAGAAGGAAATTTGGGAAATTCACATATATGTCAAAATTAAATAAAATGTTCTTAAGTAACCAATGGGTTAAAGATGAAATTGCAAGGGAAATTGGAAAATACTTTGATGTGAATGAAAATGAAGATACAGTATACTAAAATGTATGAGATCTAGCTAATGGAGGGTGTAGAGGGAAATTTATAAACACCTACATTTAAAAAGAAGAAAGATTTCACATCAATGACCTGACCTTCCACCTTATAAAACTTGAAAAAGAAGAGCAAACTAAACCCCAAACAAGCAGATTTAGGAAAGAAATAGTAAAGTATAGAGGATAGAAAAATAGAGAAAAAAAATCAATGAAACGAAAAGTTCTTTGAAAAGATCAGTAACACTAACAAACTTTAGCTGTACACACCAAGCAAAAAAGAGAGAAGATTAAAATGATTAAAATCAGGAATGAAAGAAGGGACATCACCACAGACTCTAGAGATATGGAGTCAATTATAAGGGGACTATTTTGAAGACTCTTATGCTAACAAATTAGATAAGATAAAATGGATAAATTCTTAGAAATACACAAATTACCAAAAATGACTCAAGAAGATAGAAAATCTGAATAGGCTAATAACATGAAGTTAAATTGAAATAGTAATTTAAAATCCCCTCTCACAGAGGGAAGGTATAGCTCACCTGGTAAAGCGTATGCTCAGCATGCATGAGGTCCTGGGTTCAATCCCAGGTACCTCCTCTAAAAATAAATAAGTAAATAAACCTAATTACCTCCCCCCGCCAAAAATAAAATCCCCCCTCGCAACAATAAAGTCAGTCAGTCAGTCAGTCAGTCCAGGCCCAGATGGCTTCAATGGTGAATTTTGTCAAATGTTCAAAGAAGCATTTATACTAATTCTTCACAAACCCTTAAAAAAAAAAAGAAGAGGAAAGGATACTTCTCATCTCATTTAATGAGGCCAGTATTACCTTGATACCAAACCAGATAAAGACATCATAAGAAAACTACAGACCAATAATATTTCTTATGAATTTCGATACAAAGTTCCTCAACAAAATACTAGCAATCTGAATCGAGCAACATATATCAAGAATTATACACTATGTGGGATTTATTGCAGGAATGCAAGGTTGATTTAACATCCCCAAATCAATTAATGTAGTACACCACATTAATAGAATAGAGGACAAAAACCACATGATCATCTCAACAGACAGAAGAATCATTTAACAAAGTCCAACACCCTTTCATGATAAAACTCAACAAGTTAGAAATAAAAGAGAACTTCAACATTATAAAGGTTATCTATGAAAAACCAAAGCTAACATCATACTTGATAGTGAAAGACTGAAAGCTTTCCCCTAAAATCAGGAAAAAGTCCAGGCTTTTCATTTTCACTTCTATTCAACACTATACTTGGATTTCTAGCCAGAACAATTAGAGAGTAAAATGAGATACAGGCATCCAGATTGGAAAGGAAGAAGTAAAACTATCTCCATTTGTAGATGATGTGATCTTATATATAGAAAACCCCAAGGAAGCCACTAATAAGCTATTAGAACTAATAAACAAACTCAGCAAGGTTAGAGGATAAATATACGAAAATCAATTGTGTTTTATGCACTAGCAATAAACAATCTGATAATAAAATTAGGAAACAATTCTATTTACAATAGCATCAAAAAGAATAAAATACTTAAGTGTAAATTTAGTAAAAGAAGCACAAGACTTGTATACTGGAGACTACAAAACATGTGTGAAAGAAACTGAAGAAGATTTAAATAAATGGAAGGACACTCTATGTTCATGGATTGGGAGACTTAGTATTGCTAAGATGGCAGTACTTCCTAAATTGGTGTATAGATTCAACACAGTCCCATCAGAACACAGCTGACTTTGTAGAAACTGACAGGCTAATTCAAAAATTCACATGGAATCACAAGAGACCCAGAATAACCAAGACAGTCTTAAAAAAGAGAACAAAGTAGGAGGACTCATACGTCCTGATTTCAAAACTTACTATGAAGCAATGGTAATCGAAACTGTGGTACTGGCATAAGGCTTAGGCATATCAGTCATATGGAATAGAACTGAGAGTCCAGAAATAAACCCTCTTTTATGGTCAAATAGCCCAGTTTAAAAATGGGCAATGGATTTGAATAGACATTTCACCAAAAAAATACACAAATTGCCAATAAGCACATGGAAAGATGCTCAGTATCACCAATCATTAGGGAAATGCAAATCAAAACTACAATGAGATACCATTTCACATCTGCCACAATAGATAAAATAAAAAAGATGAGTGATAACAAGTGTTGACAAGGATATGTTGAAATCGTAACCCTCTAACATTTCTGATGGGAATGTAAAATGGTGCAGTCACTTTGGAAAGCAGTATGGCAGTTTCTCAAAATTAAACATAGACCAACAATCCCACTCCTAGATACATACCCAAGAGGAATGGGAAAATATGTCTCCACAAAAACTTGTACCTCAGTGTTTATAACATCATTATTCGTAATAGACAAAAGGTGGAAACAACCCAAATGTCCACCAACCGATGAATGGATAAACAAAATGTGGTCTATCCATACAAAGGAATATTATTAGTCAATAAAAAGAAATGAAGTACTGATATGTGCTACAACATGGATGACCCTTGAAAACATTATGCTAAGTGAAAAAAGGAAGCCACAAAGACCATATATCGTATGATTCCGTTAATACAAAATGTCCAGCATGGGCAAGGCTATAGAGACAGAAAAGTCAGTTAGGGCTGGGTGGTGATTAGGAGGGGAATGGGGAATGAGTGCTAAAGGGTACAAAGTTTGTTTTAGGAGGGGTGAAAATGTTCTAAAATTAAGTTGTGGCAAGAATTGTACAACCCTGTGAATATATTAGATATAACTCAAGAACACTGAGTTGTGAATTTTAAATGGGTAAACTTTATGGCTTAGAAATTATAGCTAAATAAATTGTTTATTTTTAAAAAAAAGCACAGCCCTGGGTACATGATGAACCCTCAATCATTATAAAAAGAGCAAAAATGTGCTCTGTACTTTTTGGGTTTTATAGGGTTTTTCTCACATGATCCTGTCAATCCCTCGTGAGGTAGGTACTATTATTATCCTCAGTGGGCAGAAGAGGGAACTGAGACTCAGTTTATGGAACTTGCTCATGATCACACAGCCAGGATACAGCACAGCAGGTACTGGAACCCGGGTCTCTCTGACTTCAGATCTCAAGCCCTTGCTGTTTTCCATGGACCACGTTGCCCCTCGAAATACAGAGTCAATGTAACTACATTGAGTGGGTTCAGTTCAGACCTTAGTGGCTGTATCTAGGGAACTCTGGGTCAGCTGGGGGAACAATACGTAATGACTTCTGGGCCTTAGGAAAGAAGTGCTCCTGGGGAGCACTGAGCCAGAAGCATGAACTCTCAGTTCAGGAGGACTCAACCTGTAGGCACTGTCGACAGATCCTGGCCATGCACCAGGTGCTAACTCCCTCTGACACAGCTGAATGATCAGCATAGACTGGCATTAAGGTGTCTCCCAGGGGCAGGTCCAATGAAGCAGGTGGTGACTTCTCTTAGACAAGGAAGTCCAGGGGTGGCTTCCCTCCCTGCAAGATGGAAACATCTCCCAACACCAGGTTATCAAGGCCAGGTAATGCCCAGCCCACTATTCAGTACTGTGACCTGCAGATCCAAGGAGCAGCAGGGGGAGTGGTGTGCAGAGGAGAACATGTGTCCGGAGAAGCCCAGATCTCTTCCAGGAGGTTAGAAATGCCAGGGAAGCCAGGTGCTGTAGGCTGATGGCTGCGGACGGTGTGCCTCCCAGATTGCAAATCTGCTGTAAATTGCTCAACAGCTTTTCCCAAGAGGGACGCCCTAGTCTACCCCTCTGTACTCAGCCATCAACCACTCAGAAGACTGACTTAAAAGAAACACTTCCAAAGAAACAAGATGGTGATCCAATTTGAGCTATGCTCAAACAATGCACACATGGCCAACACGACGTTGACACAACCAGCTTTCTATTTTATAACTTGATCTTGCTGCATTCTACAGTCTGATGATCATGACTGGTTATAATAATGACCTAGAGGCCTTGGAATGACTTCATGTTCTTTCTGAATCACCGAAAAAAAAGTCTGTTGTGTTCAGTCTAGCTTTAGCACCCTGTGCATGTTGTTGCGTTTAACTTCATGAAAATCAGTAAGCAATGCATGAGATACGCAGTAGCCATTAGCCAGAATATTCGATTCACTAGACAAAACCATTTTCTAACCATGGGAGAAAATGTAGAGTGAACTCCTCCAACTGCGGCCCGTTTTGGGGCTCCCAAAGCCTTATTTTCCTGGATTCCCCCAGGATACAGGGGAACTCAGGGCTAGAGAGGGATGGCAGCTGCCTCTGGATTTCCTGCCAGCCCAGTAAAGGTAGAGAACTGGCACTTGTCTGAGCCTTTCTCTAAGCTGTGTTCTCAAGCCCAGGTGTTGTTCTGTTGGGGCAGCTGAATTTTCCCTAAATAAATGCAAAGGCACTTACTGCATTGCCATGATCCCTTTGCTCGTCTGTCCGTACTCCCCCGCTAGACTGCCAGCTCGGTGAGGGCAAGGACCACGTCTGTTTTTGGTGGCTCTATCTGCAGTGCCTGGCACATAATGAATACTTGAGAAATAGTTGTTGAGTGAATAAACGAAATACCTCCTGTGGGGAGACTACCAGTAAAGCCCAAGAGGTAATCTCTTCCCTCCCAAGTCCCCATTTTCCTTTTTTTTTTTTCTCAGGCTCAGAGAGGCGATGCTTTCTCTTTCCCAGTCTCCCTCAGCGGGCTTTGGCCCTCGAAGGAAAAGCCCAGATGAGGTTGGTGGGATTCCTCTTCCCTATAGGCCTTTGCTAAACAGCAGTTGGTCCTGGAGCTTCTGTTCTGACATGAAAGTGTGGGCAGATGGAGGAAACCCATCTCAATTTTGTACCAGGGACCGATGGCCCCTCACTGTAACTGGGGCAGAGGTCTCCTCCGTGGTGCCTCTTGCTGTCCCCCTTGCCTATCCTTGGGGCCATGGGATGAGATGTGCACACCAGCCCCCAACAGCCTGAGCCATGAGTCTCCCTGTCTCCTTGGCCAAGAGTGCTGGGTGGCTGCTGTTGAACTCAGCATCTAATAGCCCCAAAGGTCACACAACAGGGCCCCAGAATGGACTTAAACCCTTGGGGAGGTGAAGCCCTACAAACAGCAGGGGCACCAGCGCTGTCCATCTGGCTCCTGTGTGGACAGAGAGGCCCTGTGCTAGAGGCAGCCTGAGCCCCGTCACTCTGCAGGCTCAAGGTGGCTCTCGGGAATCAGGGAGGGGCTCTAAAGCCATGCCTGGCATTTCTGGAAGTCTCTTTTCCAGGCTGCAACACTTCCAAGAGACTCCGATGGGCTCCAGGCTCTTCCTTCGGGCTTCCCTTTCCTTTTCTTCCTCTCTGTCCTGCTCAGTAAGAGGTATCATAGGGTGTCATGACAAAGAAGAAGATTGCAGGTGACAGTTACAAGGCTAACACTGGCTTTGCCATCCTTTGCCCATCAGAGGTTTGCTAGTACCTATGGCTTCCCACTCTGGACCTATTCACCAGGAGCCATGTGGCAACTCAGCCCCTGGGTTTTTCTATTCCAAGTCCCTCTACTTCTCTACATGGAGCCTCCTTCATATGCCTTGAGGCCACATATCCTTTCCCAAATCCGTGTTTGGTGGGCTGCCTTTTAATTCTTGTGGACAGTGTTATGAGAGGAAAACATGGGCTTGTCATGATGTTGGTGATGAAGAGACAATGAGGTGAGAGGGTGTGTTTCTACACTCAAACAACTCACTCTAGATCACATGTGATGTATCTTGTGAACCAAGACAGACTTGTAGAGAGAAGTGGTCAAGCGTCAAGAGAAGTGGATGGAGGGCCTTCAGCACATGAGGGGGGACCTACTGGGTGGGTGGTCTCAGTTTCTACCTGTGATGTCTGGGTGCTGGGGTGGGGAAGGCCTCAAGTCCACTCCATGTGGGGTACCTGTTCTTTGGGTCTCCTCCTTCTCCTCCTCTTTTGGTTCAAGGTTGCAGTATCCGGCCTGGGCTGATTTGTCCTGAGGCCCCTGTTTGTGTCATCAGCAGGACAGCTCTGAGGGGTGGCTGCCCTGAATTGCCTAACTGGGAAGTCTCCTGTTTGGGGGCTGCACTTGACCCTGATTGCTCTTAGTGATCATCCCCTCCTCTCGCCAATCCTCCTGCTGGAATGTACTCTGGGTCTGCACAACCTTTCCCACACCAGCCTATCGTGGTCTCTTCACTTCAGGCAGCTCTGTCAGTCCCCACTCTGATGACCAAAAGAAAGGCTTTCTCTTCATTTTCAGCCTTCACTTTCAACTAAGCCAAAACCCCCATGCATCACTCCCAGATCATTGTACTTCTAACGCTTTGCCTTAGATCCAATGCCATTCTTTAACTGGTTCTATGCATTGCTTGTTTGCTATTTTTATCTTACGTTCCTTGACCGACTTAGACACAATATATTGTCACAGGCATCCTTTGTGGGACAGGCCCATCTGAAGGCCAGCTGTCTTTTCCACGGGCTCGTGCCAGATGGGACACAGTAGTACAGCATCGGCTCCTGGTAAACCAGGCAGTGGCAGAATGGGGTGAGCATTCCTCCCTCCCTGTCTCCAGGGTCCAAAGGGCCTCTGACACGCTGAAAACCGAGGCTGAGCCCTACCTGCCTTGATCATTGGAGGTGGAAGAGGCTGGCTGGCAGGCCTGGAGAAGATCATCTTCCTGGAATCCAGCAGGAGGCGGCAGTACCCTGCAATCAGGCAGGCAAAGTTGGTGGCTTCGGGCCACTCCATCAACAGCACCAGAGGCTGGGGGAAAGATGGGTGGAAACGTGAGAATACAGGAAGGAGGGGAGCAGGTGCATGTCCAGGAGAGTGACAGTAAAGACGAGATGACTGGCATACTTATGAGAACCATACTTTCTGAACCCAAAATTGAGGCACACGGCTTGACAATTTCTTCTTTTTAAAAATTTTTTTTTCTCTCTCTCTCTTTTTTTTTTAAATGGAGGTACCGGGGATTGAACCTAGGACCTCATGCATGCTAAGCATGTGCTCTACCACTGAGCTAATCCCACTCCCCCAGCAACAAATAATTTGTGATTTGAGAATTTATAGTAAACTTTTATCCAGGTATCAAAACTAAATCAATCTCTAATTACACGTTGAATGAACCACTTTTACTGAAAAAGGGTAAAATTATATAACATCACATGACGGCTGTGTGGCTGTGATTGGGCTTGTCAGGGTTCAGCAGATGAGTGGGCCAGCTGGGAAGGAGTCCAGGCGAGGCTGGTGAGCATCCTTGATGGGAAGTTCCTCAAATGCGCAAACAATCTCTTGTTCATCTCTGTCCACTACAATACTTAGAAGAGCTCCCCGGACATGGACACTCCATGCAATGTAGCCTTCACCGTGTCTTCTGGGTCACAAAGTCTTTCTGGTCTGCAGCTCTGCTCAGTCCTTCATGCTCCCCACCCCCCTTTTCCTCTATTTCCCAAAGTTTCCTCCCTATGTTAACTGGTGTGCTTCTTAAAAGAGTTCCTTAGTCAAATGTGTATATGAAACACTGAGTTAAACAAAGCTAGGCAGATGGTTGTAATATGGGAATTCTCAAATTCTTTAATATATGAATGTGCACTGCAAAACTTCAAGAGGGGGGCTTTATAAACAACAAGGTCTTACTGTATAGCATAGGGAACTATATTCAATATCTTGTAGTAACCTATAATGAAAATGAATATATGTATGTATATGTATGACTGAAACATTATGCTGTACACCAGACATTGACACAACATTGTAAACTGACTATACTTCAATAATAATAAAAAAATTACTATCAGAGAAAAAAGGAACCATCTGTACCCAGAAGAGGAATGGCTCCTTTATCTAGTGAGAAAGGGATCAAGGATGAGATGCTACTTTGGGGTCATTATGGGGAAAGGGCAGAGGGGATATTTGTATCTCTTATTAATGGATGCTTCTCAATCACAACAGAATGGTCAACCTTGTGTACAACAAAGTAGAGACAGGAGGGGAATGGAATGGTAAGGGAGAGAGTAAGATATGCCTCCTTTCTGCCTTACTCCCTGCCACCAATGGCAGAAGGATAAACAGAGGTTTGGGTGTGGACAGCTGCTACCACCATTGCTATGAGGGCCCAAGACTTGCTCAGCTTGCCTCTGGAGCATTTACAGACATCATGGCCGTCCCTGCTGCCACTGCCTCATTTCAGACCCTCATCGTCTTCCTCCAAGACCCAAACTTCTCAAGGTATATGTGAATGGATCACAAGTGTGCTGAGATCCTGAGCCCCTTGGCCTCTGGGTCCTGTTACCTCTGGCCACAAGCTGCCTCATCTGTTTATTCCAGTGGGCCATACAAGTTGTGGAATTTTTCATGATATGGCAAAGGTGGTGACACTCTAACCTTAGGATCTTCAATAGCCTCCTGACTGGACTCCTTGCCTCTAGCCACTACCCACTTCACTCCACTTTACCTCTATATGGCTGCCTGGGTGTCTATCTGAAACACGACTCTCACTTAAAATCTTTAATAGCTCCTCACCTAAAAGAGCTCCTACTGCCTTCCAATGTCACACAAAGCCTCTTGTTACCCAACGTACAGCTCTAAGCACATCTCCCACTAACTCTGCCTGTGCCCTGCTCCCATCACTGTCCCTAATCATATGCTGCAGCAAGAGCACAGCATTTACAGGGTGTTAGAGAGGTCTTGTTCTTTGATCCTTTCATACCTTAACCTATGCTGTTCCCTCTGGCTGAAATGCTCCCGTGGCCTGGCCCACTCTGTCCACCCAGCATGCTGCCACACGCTGGCTAGACAGCTTACGGATAGCATGACTCACTGAGAGATGCAGCCGTGCATCCCAGAACAGGGCCCAGGCAGGTTCTGCCCTCATGGAGCTTATAAGCTAACAGGAAATAAGGCATAAATGAAATAATCACACAAAGGGATATGATTGCCAGGTGGGATAAGTGCTATGAAGGAAAAGGACAGAGAGCTACCAGAACACAGAACGTCCTAGACTGGTGTGTGGGTGGGTGGGTGGGTTTGAACACACGCATGTGTGACTACGTTGGTTTCAGAAGCTGGAGAGAGCTTATTTGAGGAAATGACACTGGCTGACAAATGGAATGAGAACCCACTGGACCAAACAAAGCACAGGCTGCCTGGCTGACTGACTGATGGACAGACTGATAGACTAGTCAGCTGCAGGACAGGCAGAATGCCTAACAGCCTGACATCCTGACTGGTTAGCTGCCTGGCTGGCTGCTCAGTTGGCCAATAGACAATCAGAGGCTGAGTGCCTACCTGGCTGATTGACTTCCCTGTCTGCCTTCAATTTCCCCTCTGATCACTTACCCTCAATATAGCCCAATGTCCATAACAAAACAGCACAAAGGTAAAATCTTATGCCCAGAGAGGGCCAAGTGCATCCCAAGCTGGCCCAGCACAGCACAGCACAGCACGAGCCTCTCCTCTGCACCCCGCACAGTTCACTGGGCCCTAGCACGGGCCAGATGCAGCTTGCAAAAGGAACACAGAGGCAACTTTTGCCAGAGAGGTAAAAATCAAATCAAAGGCAGGCAAACAAAGAGATTGGATAGGTTTTCTTAGCAATCTTCAAATACAACATTCTATTTTAAATAGGATTTTAATGATCATGACATCTAATGTAGTGCTTGTCCCGACAGAAAGCACTAGAGCCATAAGGCTCAAACATGAGAACATGAGACACACTGGGCCACAGGAGATCCCTTGGGACTTCCTTTTGATGGTTTCTCTTCCCCTCTTCTGTGGTAATGGAGTATGGTAATGGCCCAGAGCTGTCTAGGTCCCAGACTGCTGTCTCTTGCAGAAAGATATTTGCATACTCCCTCACATTGGCCCCACTAAGAGCAAGTAAACTTGCTGAGTAAAAACTGTAACTAAATATGCCCAGGCCATCTTCAAATGGAAAAGGAGAAAAGAAGAATGGAACTGGAGGCACGGCCAGCTGTGAGCAGGCACAGCAGTGACTGAGTTGACGTGCTCCAGCCCCATCTCCTTCTTGAGATGCTCGGGGAGCTCCAAGGCACCCAGCACTTTGGTATGCTGACTAGGGAGGGGACTGGGCCTGCAGTAGCCTCAGCTCACACTAGCATCTCCGAGAACAGGATTAAAAAAAATGGGAATCCAGGGGCCCAGTGAGGTAAGGGGACAAGATGATGGTCCTTGAGTCCCAGGAGACCAGTACATTTGGCTTCCTGTCTCCACAGCACTGGGAAAGGCTAATCGGGCCTAGCCAGCCAACTGGGGAGCAAGGCAGAATATCACTTTAAGGCAGTGGATCTCAGGCCAGATGCACATTAGAATCCCCTGGGAAGCTTTAAAAACCTATCTACCTCTGGCCTCACCTCCAGACATTCTGCTTTAAATGGTTTGAGAGGAAGGGCCCGGGCGTCCAGTGGTTTTTAAATCTCCACATGTGATTCTTAATATGCGGTCAGAGCTGAGAACTGTTGCCTTAAGTGAATAATCTTTGTTTCACCAGGCCCTTCCAGAATGTTCCCAGACGAGAATGGCATATCTAGGGGAAAATGGCCAAGTTTGGTTTCTAAATTCATGTCCCTTATTAAGGAAATTCAAGCAGTCTTTCTTGGGTGTACCCCAGGCTTTGGTGGGCTGGTAAACGTTTAACAGCCCGTTCTCTGAAGTCCTGATTTGTAGTATTTGCCAATTTCCCTGGTATACATACTTCCACCATGGCCGCTTTCAAGTATCAATGTAATGTCACTGAATGCAAAGTTGGGAGAGATACATATGCCCAGCTAGCTCTCATGCGCCTGTGCAAACAAGCTCCAACACGACAGTGACCCTAAGGATAGACTCCTACTGAGCCCCAGGGAAGCCATTCTCCAGTGCAGAGCTTCCCAGACCCGTCCCCCCAAATCCTTCCTATTGCGCAAATACATGGAGAGAGACACCACTCAGTAACCACGGATATTGCTGATCTATAGTGTCTCCAGGAAGCTTCGTTAATCCCCCAGCCAGAATTAATTTTGCTCTCCTCTTGATACCTCTTCTATGGTACCTCCTTTGGTATTACATATAATTGTGCACTTCGTTCTCTCCGACAAGACAGCAAGCTTGTTGAGGACCAGGAGCCATATTTTTTCTTTCTTCTTTTCATCTTTGTATCTCCTGCTGGGTTTGGCATCCTTCCTGGCAACAATCAGCTCATACTAAATGACTGTCAAATGGAAACCTGGATCTTTTTTCTCCTTCGGTCTTCCTCTTTTCCTACTACCGCACTATACCATTGATCCTGCCTCTGCCAATTTATCCGAGAAAGGGATGAATACCGCCCTGTCCATTTCATAGGGTACTGACTTATGAAAAGTGATGCACATAGCAGATATCTCTGGTTACACATGCATCTGATTTTCTGTTAACAGAAGTTGAGTGTGAGCAGAACGTTTATCAAATCAATTATAACTTTTAACGCAGTGAATGAGAGCTTCCTATTTGAAGGAATCTCATTGTATGTGAGTTTCCTGTCACTTCTGTAACAAATTAACACAAACTCTGTGGCTTCAACAACAAATCTATTCTCTTACAGTTCTGGAGGCCAGAAGTTTGACATGAATCTCACTGGGCTAAAATCAAGGGTAGGCAGGGCTGTGTGCCCTCTGGAGGCTCTAGGGGAGAATGGGTTTCCTTGCCTTTTCTAGCTTCTAGAGGCCACCCACATTCCTGTTCTTTTCAGCCCTGTCCTTCAGTGTGCTCAGGATACAGGCAGCAGGCAATAAGGGTCAGATAGAGTAAGACTTGTGTGTTGTGTGCACAAGAGAGGAACGTGTGTGGGGATATACCTGCATGCATGCTCTTAGTGACTGCATACATTTCACTATATATTTTTTAAATGTTTGGGTTTTATTAATTTTAATGGAGGTACTGGGGCTTGAACCCAGGACCTTGTGCATGCTAAGCACGAGCTCTACCACAGAGCTATACCCTCCCCTCTCCCTCACTCTTTCTTTTTCCTTACCATTGCCCCTGCACGAGCACTACGATCTCCTCCCTGCCTCTCTGGCTTCACACTGGCCTTGCACCCATCCAAGTCAGCGTTCACTGTCACTCCTCTGTTCCAGGGCCTACAGTGGATTCCCAAGATTCTATCACATTGAATCTCAATTCCTCGCTTGGACTGGCCTTCGAAGCTTTTCACCAGCTTGTTCTGCCCACCCCCAATCTCTCTCCAATCTCTTTGCTATCATTCTCCTCTCCAGCCAAGCAACTCTGCTTATCGACCTGCACATACCTTGCTTATTTCCGTGCTTGCTCTCTGCCTGTGAACACATCCCACTTCTCTCTGCTAATCCATGCCTATCACTTCAAGATCCAGCTTCAAACACTCTCTGGTGGGAAGCCAGTTCTGATTAACCCTTTCCTCTTCTTTTGTTCCATGTTCTGCACCACACTTACCTACAACATTTACCTCAAATTAACTCTTCATTGCTGTTTTGCTTTGGCAAAAATAACAGGTCTTGTTTGTTGAGTACTTACTCTGTGTCAGGCCACTGTACCTACATTTTCTCATTTCATCCTGAATGATAACCTTTGGAGATAGGCATGCCATTTGGCAGTTGAGGCAATCAGTGTTCAGAGAGGTTAAAACACTTTTTCAAGGCCACACAGCTAGGAAGTGGTAGAGCTGGGATTTGAACCTGGTCTGTGTGATTACAGAGCTCCATACATGATCTGATGTGGCGTTATTAAGGCAGGTCACGTGTCTTTATGAGCCTAGTCTCCCCAGTAAGAGCACGGCCCCTTCCGGGCAGCATTCACACTCACACTGTGGCCAATTCACTCCCAGAAACGATAATAATGCTCCTCAGTCAGGCAACACCCACTGACCCTGCTCAGGATAGTCCCTCCCAGAACTTGGGACCCAGAGGTCAGTGGTTCTCAAAACTGGCTGTAGTAAAGAATCACTTGGGAACTGAAAAAGAAAGAAATCCCGATGCTCAGGCCGCACCCTGACCAATTAAATCACAGTCTCTGGGAGCAGGATCCAGTCATCTGTATTTTTTAAAAGTTCTCAAGGAAATTCTGTTGTGTAGCCAATGTTGAGAATCACTTGTAGAACATAGGAGACTCAGCTGGAAAGCTGTTTCTCTGTTTTAAATCCTTTTTATTCCTCAGAAAGCTATATCCTTCCTGCGCGTCTTGTCTTTCCTGCTCCTCTTTGCTACCTGTCCATTTGGCTTTTCACCCAACAACATCCAAGGAGGGCAGCAGTCATTGGTTGAGGACGTGGCCACAAGCCAATTAAATATCAGCTCTGGGCAAGTTCCTAAACCAATGGGAATCCTGTGAATCACAAGTGGAAAAATTAACATGTTAAAGCTTTCAGGGCTTCACAAAGACAAAAATAAATAATTTGCTCTTTTAGAAACAGCAAACATTCCACCTCTTAATCTGCTAACAATACCTCCTCCTGGGAAATCCTTTAAGAAAGGAAAGTTGCACCTCCTCTAATAGCTTCCACCAGCTGGCCGGCAGGCCTGCCCCCCACCCACTGGTCACTGGGTGCTCAAACAGGAGACCATCGAGGGGGCGGCTGACCACGGCTGCCAGATTCTGCACAGGCGACAGCTGCTTGCCAGTCTGAAGAAGTTGATCTATGGGAAAGGCTGTAAGATTCTAGAAGAGCTAGACTCTGGGAGGTGAAATGGGGACAAGGCTCTGCCTACTCCCTGTCTCCCCAGGACCCCTGGGCTCCGTCCACATACTGACACCCCCTCCTCTGTGATTCCAAGTGTGTGAGCCTACGGCAGGGCTCCCCAGCTGGTGTGCACATATTCCTTCAAGCCTCTGGGGCAGCCAGGCAGGACCTGGGGTGGCCAGAGTCTCCAGGGCTGGTCCATTTACCCCAGTATCCCACACGAATGTAATTTTCTCTGTGTGCTGTGATGAGAGATTGAGAAGCAATGGCCTGGGTGGAGCTCCAAGTTCTCCAATCCCCCTGCCCTCTGCGAAGACCTTTCATGGGCTGATTGGACACTCTCTCGTCTTCCCTAGCATGGGCTGACCTTAATACGGGGTCAAGACAGCGTGTCCCAGAGGGCTAAGAAGACAAAGAGGAACCCCGAAAGGCCCAGGGTCTGAACCATTTTAGAATCACTGCACCTCAAGTAATGGACTCGAACTTTCTATCTCAAATTTACTTCTTCCTCTGCTCCCAAAGCCTGTCCCCGGGGAGAAGCAGCCCCTCGAGGCTGGGCTTACCTTGGCATCCATGATGCTGGTCTCCACCCGGGCCACGCCCTGGTTCTCCCGGAACAGCTGGATCTTGCTGATCTTGCTGAACTCGGACAGCACAGTGGTGAGGTTGGTTTTGAGGTCAATAACATGGCTGATGCCGTGACGAGGTCCCACCAGGAGGGTGGTGGCTGACTGCTTCTCATCCTGGTGTCCCATCGTGGTGGGCAGCATTCACGGAAGGGCAGAGAAAGTGGGGAGAGGAGGTAAGAGGAGGAGATAGAAAACAGATGTTGGACCAGTTCTGTTGGGAGGTCTGGAAACAGCTGGAGCCCAGTGCCAGGGCGGGAGGACAACCTCAAGGAGAAAATAGTCTGGGATGCCCCTGTTCCCAGGGCAGTGCCCCAGATCATCAGTCTAAATGGACACCTGAGCCTCAGTAGCAGGGAGAGTGAAGTGGGCAGAAGCAGGGTTGCTTCTAGCAAAATCGTCAAATAGGTAAGGTTTGTTTGGGTGCCTTCACAGTACCCTCTCCTTACAAAGCCCGAGATTTCTCATTTGTTGCTGCAGGCCACTTAAGGCTCCCACCCAGGGCTCTGTCTGAACGGGTGGCATCCTGTGTTTGGTCTTTACCCTCCCCCACCAACAGCCACTCAAACTTGCACTTCTCACCTGGTGCTAAAAGCTAAACTGACAACATAACTCTGCCCAAGGTGTTAAAGGTTGACTGGGTGCTTAGTAGGGGCGGTAATCTCCCTCCCTTAGAAGATATTTGTCCTTTAATAGGCACTGCAGCAGTCTTAACCCAGAGGAATGAATAAGAATTTCAGCAGCGGGCTTTCCTTGACCCTCAAATGGCCAAGGAAACGGCCACCTCTATGCCTGATGGACTGGATTCCCTATGTGATCCTGACAGGCTTCTTGGCACCACCAAGCCTGAGCCCTCTGCCGGCCCATTCCCTGGCATTAGCATCACCCCAAGGAACCTCTTCCATCTGCTAGAGACACTTTGATAAGCGGCTTTCCATCCGTATGTCCCACGAGCATGACAGCGTGTTCCCCAGAGCATGACAAGCACCTGGATCCAGTCAGCAAGATAACTTGAATTTCCTCTGACTGAGGCTCACTAGGGTAAACCAGCCTAGGGCACAGTCTTAGGGGGACCACTTGTGCCCCCTCCTTCAGAGGGGCGTTGCTATAGTGAAGGCCGTGGAGTGGGGGAATGCGGGAGGGTGGGTAAGAACAATAAAAGAGAGCGAGCAGGGGTTTGCCAGCTGGTCCACAGGCCAAATCCAACCCTCTGTCAGTTTTGACCAGCCCACGAACTAAGAATGGTTTTGTACATTTTTAAATGGTTGGAAAAAATTCAAAAGAACCATATTTTGCGACACATGAAAATCACGGGAAATTCAAATTTCAGGGTCCATAAATAAAGAGCTCTTGGAATATATAGACAGGCTCATTTGTTTACGCATTGTCGATGGCTGCTTTCCCGCTGCAATGGCAGGGCTGAGTAGTTGTGACAGGAACCTTGATGGCCTGCCTGCCAAGCCTAAACTATTCACTCATCTGGCACTTTATGGAAGAAGTTTGCTGACCCTTAAAATTGAGGAAAGAGGGCACAAAAGGGCCTTGGAGAGATACTGAAAACAAATATTGCCTCCTACTCTAACCATTTTACCAGAGATGGGACCGGGGCACCACAGGAGGGGAGGAGGAGAAGGAGGAAGAGGATGGAAGGCCTTTAGAAATATTTGCTGACAGAAAATGAGGATCTTACTCCAACGATCTAATAGAGTCCCTCCTGCCCCCCCAAACCCAAGGACAAGCACCCCCAGAGGGCTCCCTCCCCCTCACTGCCCTCACTGACCAGGCCCACAGTGTTGAACAAAACGCCCGTGAAGGTCGGAAGTTCATTCAGAATTCGAAGATACTGGAGTTTGGCCTGAATTGCAGAGCCCTGTGGAAACAACCCACCGGAAATATGAGAAAGTTGAGGTGCACAGGAAAAGCAAACCCATGTTCTCAGGAAGGAGGTCAATGTCTTAGGATAGGCACTGGTCAGACTAGTCAGTAAGCTCCACTGTGGGAGTCTGAGGGGACCCTTGGGAAAACCACAGGAAGGTTCCAGTTGGGACATCTCTGGTCAGACTCAAGCATTCCACCTTCCTTTCTAAACAGTTCTCCTACCTCCTGATCCCCTTTCCTGAAGAATCCAGTTTACCCATTTTGTTCTTGGGTTAATTTTAACACCTTCCCCCAATTCTGACACCCCATGTCAACTACACCTCTCTCCTGAGATCCCCTACAGCCACTAGGTACTGGCCATCCCCAACTGGGAGTCCCACTCAGTACCTTTAATCCTGAGTTCCCTTAAGACCCAAGCCTGCTCTTCCTCTGGCATTCTCTCCCAGGAAAGTCTCCATCAGTGGTACCAGTATCCCCTGGGCGCTCAAGCTCACACTGGACTTCTCCCCCAGCTTCTCACCTGAGGGCCACCAGTCACCAAATCATCTTGATTCTACCTCCTAACTCCCTCTCCACCCTCTCCATCCCTCTTCTCTAGCCCCATGGCCATTGCCTCCAAGTCCCCCACCTGTGTCAGGGTGGCAGCCGGGTTCCCTTCAGTACTAACATTCCTTTCCCTCCATTCCTCCACACTGCCATTAGAGGGAGCAGCCGAAAACATCAGTTGAATCACATCAGCTGCCCGCTTAAACCCTTCAGTGGCTCCCTGCAGCCTACAGGATGAAGGATCACCCATTACTCCTTTCCACGCACACCAGGCCCTCCAGAAATTGGCTCCTGCCAACCTATCTGGCCTCCTTTCTTGCCCCTACCTGACCCAGGTAGGTTTCTTGAACCCTCCATATTGGTTTAGGCTGAACTCTTTGGACCTCCCTGCCTGGGGAAGTCTTCCTCCCCCAACTCATATAGACAAACTCCTATCTGTCCTTCAAGACCCAACTCTGGTATCAAATCCACCAAGTCCTGGCCTTTTCCATCTCCTTTGAGCTGGGCTGGCTCCTCCTTCTCGGTGTCCAGGGCACCCACACTGGTCACACTGTGTTGTGACTGACTCTTGCTGCCCCACCAGCCTGTGCCTGACTTGAGGGCAGAGATCCCACCTTCTTCCTCTTTGTATCTCCAGCCCAAGCATTGGGGGGCCTCAAAAAAGTTTGCTGAGGAGATGGTTGGGAGCACTGAAGCTCTGGGCTGGGAAGAAAACAATCTGATTAAATATGCACAGCAAAGTAGGAATGGCTTAACTCTCCAGGGAAATCTGCATCTTAAAAGAGAAGCTAATAGGTAATGCAGGGAATCTGGAAGAGGTGGAATATGTGGGGGTGCCTGTGTCCTGTGTCTAAATCTGCAAGCAGACTCCTGGGCCCCTACCACCTGCCTGCCTCCTAGGCCAGCAGGCCCAGACTGAGAAGGGCCCGCGGGGCTGCGGAAACAGGGAGTGGGAGGCCCTCAGACGGTGCTCAAGAAAGTGTGGGAGAGCACAGCAGTGACCTGAGCCCTCGACAGGCCGCCCAGCAACCCATTCTGCAGATCAGACCTTGTCCCACCAGGCTGGGCTTTTATCTCCCAGAATTCCCTGTCGCAGCACTGAGGAATTAGGAAGCTAATGAGGGACAGAGCAGTCATTTCCATGAGAAGCATGGACCTCCCCAGGGTCCAGTGTTGTCCACATGGCAGGTGCTCAGTCACCACTGACCAAATGGGTGAACTGACCCCAGAATTTTCTCTTCCCACATCCCTGCCCCTTTGCTTCGAGGACCCTGGGCTCTCCCAGTGACTTGCCACTGAGCTGTCTCTGGGGAAGGCTCAGGCTTTAGGAAAGCCCCTCTCCACAATTGTCCCCCATATCTGGTCAAGCTGGATGTGTACTCGAGTCAAAAACAGTGGGAAGGGTCCCAAGAAAACCAGACCTGCTGGGAAACCACGTGGGAGACCTCGTGGCGACTAGCACCCAAGCAGGGTGCCAGTTGGCCTACTCTGGATACCTTGGTGCCGCTGGAAGGATGCATTTGGTGGGCCTTCAGTTGCTGAGAGAGAGATTTCCGGAGGGTCTTCTCTTTGATGCCCTGTAGGAGTGAGGGGGGAAGAAAAGGTTCCAGGCCCCACTCCTTCCTAAAAGCAGAAGAAAAGTAAGAAATTAGAGAGAGACAAAGTGAGACAGAGAAAGGAAGATGGTAAGACAGAAACTGACTGAATGTAAGAGACAGAGATGAAGGAACAAAGACTGGGGGAGGGGGGGTGCTGGAGGCAGGAGAATTACATCAGCCACAGTTCCCTAGGAGAAGCTGGAGCTCAAGGGCATCACAGTCTAGGTGTGAGGAATTCCAATTCTCACTCCCATCCCAGGCCTGCATTTCTAAACAGTACAGCACAGTCCAACCACTGCACCTTCTCCCTACACAGTGATCTGCCCCCATCCTGAAGGGCCCTGGCACAACTCACTCCACATTCTTGAGAGAGATCTTCTGACTAGGTCGGGTAGCTGAGACAGTGATATAGATGTGGAGGGCAGCAAGGCCCAAAAGCATCTCCGGCTTGGGGTCCATTCCAAAGCGTTCTCGGATGACATCGTTCCGACTCTGTGAGAGAGGGCAGTCCAAACCCGTCAGTTAAAGATGTTCCCTCCCAACCCATGACGGACCACCTTATGTCCCAGAACAGAACTGTAGTATCAGTAAGCACCCTAGATCAAGGAGGGGAGGAAGGATCTGCCCTTACAGAAGAGGTAACAGAGCCACCTCGGGTCTCAGAGACACTACTTGCTTCATTCAGTGGATATTGGACAGCCTTCTTCTCAGTGACAGGTACACACAATGGCAAGGCACAAATGGGCAGAACATTTAGGACTCTGCAAAAGTAAGACATGCCACTGCTCCTTTGCTTTTCTCCTATTACAAGAGACCGTCCTTCTTTTCTCTGGGGCCTGCATTCACTGCCACCCCCAGCCAACCACGGATCCTCTACCAGCTCAGATGGGAGCAAAGGAAAAGAGATATTGGGAAGGACTCTCTATAGGGTTTTGGCCCAGAAGCCCAGGGTGAGAGATGGATTACAGGGATGGGGCAGATGTACTATTCCTTGAGGTCTGAAGGTCAAAATCAGTGATGAGTCAGACTTCCTGCCCTATGCTATCCAAAAAGGAGTCTCCTGGAACTACCCACCAAAGGTATGACAAGTCCCCAAACCCTGAAGGTCAGAATCCCAGCTATCAAGGATCAGCCTTGCTTAGACAAGTTGCCCATTACGTTGAGGTGGAACCAAGATGAGCTAAAAAACTAGAGAGCCATAGTGGTATCGCTACAGCATAGGAGAGAGGGGAAAAAGAATACTTCATCAATTATCACCTACGTAGAAAATCCAATGGAATCCACAAAAAACCCCCAAACAACAACAACAACAAAAAACAACCCTACTAGAACTAATGAGCTAGAAGGTTGCAGAATATAAAATCAATATCCAAAACCAACTGTATATCTACATCCTTGCAACAATCAGAGGTCAAAATTAAAAATCAAAACCATTTACAGGAGCATCAAAAAAATTAAATAATTAGGGATAAATCTGTCAAAACATGTGGAAGACTTGTACACTGAAAAGCAGCAAACACTGCTATAAAAAAAAAAGTAGAAAACACTGCTGAGAAAAACTAGAGAACATCTAAATAGATACAGAAATATACTGTGTTTATGGGTTGGAAGACTCAATATTATTAAGATGTTAATTCTCCCCAAAAGGATGTACAGATTCAACACAATCCCAATCAGAATCACAGCAGGTTTTTGGTAGAAATTAACAAGCTAATTCTAAAATACACATGGAAATGCAAAGGACCTAGAATGACCAAAACAACTTTGAAAAGAATAAAGTTGGAAGACAAACACTACCTGATTTTAAGAAATTATAAAGCTACAGTAATCAAAAGAGTGTCATGTTGGTATAAAGATAGACAAGTAGATCAATGGAATAGAATAGAGAGCTCAGAAATGACCCACAGATACAGAGACAACTGATTTCCGACAAAAGTGCAAAGGCAATTACGTGGAGAAAGAATGGTCTTTTTTAACAAATGATGCTGGAACAACTGGATATCCATATGGAAAAAAAAAGAACTCTGACCAATCCCTTGTGTCACATACAAATGTTAACTCAAAATGGATCACAGATCTAAATGTAGAAACTAAAACGATAACACTTCTAGAAAAAAATAAAAGCAAAATCTTTGTGACTTTGGATTAGGCAAAAAGACTTCTTAGATATGACACCATAAGCACAATCCATAAAAGAACAAATGGACAAGTTGGACTTCATCAAAATTCAAACTTTTGCTCTGTGAAAGACACTGTTTGGAGACCGAAAAGACAAGAGAAGCCAGAGACTGAGAGAAGATAACTAACATATCCAACAAACAACTTGTATCCAGAATATAGAAATAACTCTCAAAACTCAATAATAAGTAAACAAACAACCCCAATAAAAAAGTGGGCAAGAGATTTGAACAGATATTTCACCAAAAAAGATGCATGATAATAAGGAGGCACATGAAAAGATGCTTGCCATCAATGGTCCTTAAGGAAATGCAAATGCAAACCAGAATAAGATACCCCTGCACACTATTAGAATGACTGAAAGTCAAAAAATACCGACAATACCAAGTGCTGATGAGGATATGGAGAAACTGGGACTCTCATGGCTGATGCGAATATAAAATGCGACAGCCACCTTGGAAAACAGTATTGGAGTTTCTTCCAGAAATTAAAGAAAAATAGATCTACTGTATGATCAAGCCATTCCATTCTTAGGTATTTACCCAAGAGAAAAGAAAGCATACATTATACAAAGACTTGTACATGAATGTTCCTAGAAGCTTTATTTGTAGTAGCCAAAATCTGGACACAATTCAGCAGGTGAACTGACAGACACATTTTCATACATCCACACCACCAAATACTACTTCACAATAAAAAGGAATGAACTACTGATACACACAACGTGGTGGACCTCAAAAGCATGCTGAGTGAAAGAAGCCAAATCAAAGTAAGTGCTCATACTGTATGATTTCATTTATACAAAACTCTAGAAAATGCGCATTAATGACAGAGGGCAGGTCAGTGGCTGCCTGGGGATGGGGATACGAATTGCAGAGGAGTCTGAGGAAACTTTTGGGGGTGTTGGATGTGTTCAATATCTTGACTGTGGTAATGGTTTCATGGATACAAATATATGTCATAACTTATCATATTGTCATTTTAAATATGTGCGGTTTCTTATATGTCAATTAGACCTAATAAAGCTGTTCAGTATAAAAAAGGAATACAGCTGAAGGTCATATTCTCATAAAGGGGCAGAGAGGGCAGACCAGGTTTTGTCATCAAATTCCAAAATATTTGAACCAACATGTTCCCCAGAAGCTGGAAGGAAGAAATTTAAGGAAAACCAAATGGGAACTAAGCATAAAATTCGTAGAGGAACCACAACCCATTACCCCTTGGAGTGCTGGTAAAGGGGCCCAAGGCTGTTTGAGAAATGTCCCAAACATCTTAGGTTGTCAGAAGCAGCAGAAAAGACAACCATGGCGTCACACAGCACACCACTAGGTAGACATCACTGGAGATGAGTTTTGAGATTTTTCCCTCCTTTCAGCAAGCACTCTATATGTCCTAAAGGCACCTAAAAATCAACATATCCCAAAGTAAACTCATCTTTTTCCCAAACCCATTCCACTACCTGTGTTCCCTAACTTGCGGGATGATACCATTTCTACCAGAACTCGAGTCAAGAAGTAAACAAAGAAAAAAAAAAGGTGTGTGGGGGGGAGAACTCATCTAGTCAAAGCCCACTGATTCTACCTTTTAAATATCTCTTGACTCTCACCCCGCCCCCACCATCACGACCTTGGCTGTGGCCCCCAGTGTTTCTCCTGTGAATAACTGCCATAGCTCCCTAGTTGGTGTACTTCCTCCGCACTCTGAACTTTTGAAATTGCTCATCTGATCAAGCTCTGCACCTTTCAGCCTTTCTGTGCCCCCACCCTAAGCAGGTTCTTTACCTTGGCTGTGCATTAGAATCACCCAAAGAATTAAAAAAAAAATACCAATGTTTGGACATTACTTCCGTAGATTTTGATTTATTTGGGCTTGGGTGGGGCAGGACATTGTTTACAAAGCTTCTCAGGTAATTCTAACATGCAGCTAGAGTTAAGACCCACTGCCCTAAAAAAAAAAAAAAAAAAAAAAAAACACCAAAGAGAAAAAACAACAGTGAAAGACTCACTGCCCTAAAGCAGCGACTCCTGAATGCTACCAGCATCAGAATCCCTTGGAGGGCTTTTTCAAACACAAATTGCTGGGCCCTGCCCGCAGAGTTTCTGATTCAGTAGAACTGAGCTGGGGCCCAACAATTTCTAGCTATAACAAGTTCCCCAGTTGAAGCTGACACTGCTGGTCAACGGACAACACTTCAGAAACATCGCCCAGCCTAAATCATTTTAAAGTCTGTGCTTGCCATGACCTACCAAGCCCTTCACCATCTGCCTCCTGTCTCTCCCATGTCATTTCCTCCTTCTCCTTACCTTTTGTTCTGCACTCCAGCCACAATCCATTACTCAGTTCTCTCATCAAGCCATGCCATTTCATGTCATTAAGTCTTTGTAGATCCAAGTCAGTCCCTATGTTTAGAATGTGCCCTCTTCACTCGATCTCTGCACACAGCAAATATCCACTTCAAGGCTGACAGCATGCATGGATCACTTCCTCTGTGAAGCCTTCACAATACCCCTCCCATCAAGAGTAAGCAAATTGCTTCCTGAGTGCCCCTACTGACATTGTACCCTGCCATCCTCATAGTCCCTGGATACTGTCTTGTATTTACCTGTACATGTATCTGTCTATGAGCCCTAGCGATCTGGGACAGTTCTTTGTTCACCTTGATTGTCACTACCTAGCACAGGGCCTGGCCCAGAGTACGTGCAAATGTTTCTGGATGAACTGAATTGGGAGTCATCTCCTCAATGGAGCTAGTATTGAGGACTGGGACTTTCTGTCACCCAAATGCACTTGTTAAACCAGGGGATGCTGTGAGGGTGCCAGAGTTACTGGGGTTGCTTGCTCCTGAAAACTGATGAGATCTGTCTAGACAAACAGACAGGACTTTGAGCCACAGCCAGCTCAGGTCACCAGGCCAACCAACTTGACCAGAGCCTACAAGAATCACAGAAAAGGAAAGGGCCTTCAGAGCTATCTGGAGGTTGGAAAAACTTACATAGCGACTTCACTGTGATGGCAGAACAGCCTGCCTGTTTGTCCACTGGTCTGTCTGTGTATCCCCAAGCCAGACTCTACCTGGATGTACAGGTACTCGAAAGCAGCAGGATCCCGACGCAGCAGCTCCACGGGGTCTTTGGGAAAGAAGCTTATCCGGAAGAGGCATTTCATTCCATGATAGTGTGTCCGCTGCACTACCTGAATCCCAAGGAGGAGGGGAAGGAGGAAAAAAGAGCTGGGATCAGTGGCTGGGGTGGCAGGAGTCAGCTCAGTGGCTCTTCAGTGCAGGGCTTGCAGCAAAGCCGGGGTGCTGTTTCCTACTCTGTCTTCCGCCTGGCCGATTCCAATTACCCTTGGGGGAAGTGATGAGGAGCCAGGTCTTTTCTGCCCTGCTGACCCAAAGTGACCCCAATTTGCGAGTCACTTATCCAGAACTTGGCCTTTATCCATAATCTAAGGCCCAAGACACAAGGTAGGAAGAAAGGGCTCCTGGGAACTTCTCTGACTCTTCTTGCTGTGGGGCTAATGCCTTTACCTTGCAGAGGAAGTTGTTGATTAGCAACCAGATCCAAGATTTAAAGTCCCATCTGGAGGTATAGCTCAAGCAAATTGGTAATATATCAGTTACTGCTGAAGCTGGGATGGGTGATGAGGGTTCCTCATACAATTCCTTCTACTCTGGTCAATGTTTGGAGGTTTTTTTTTTTTTTGTAATAAAAATGCTTAAAATCCCATTTGGAACAAGAGTCCAGTTGGATCCAAAAGGCCTCTTGAAGGGTGAGGAGGCACTCAGACCTCCCTCCAGGCAGGACATCCACAACAATTCCTTCATAGATGGGAATCTGTGAGTCTCTGGACTGCATTGGCTGAGAGCAAAACTTGGAGAATCATTTCCTAAATCCTTTCATTCTTTTGGTGTGTCTCATTTTGGCTTTTGTTTTGCTTCCGTTAGATATTTCTTCTCAACTGTCCCTCTCCAACTCCTTCCCTCCCTCCCTGGGAATATTGATTGGCCCCTGTTGCCTCTCTTATTCTTCTGGGTGCTTTCCCATTGGTGAAACCCTATCCAGCAGTCCTGGATTTTCCTGGCCTTTTCCCCTACAGTAAAGACTAGGAAGATCAATTTCTCCTACTCTGCCTTGGAAGTTGACATGGGTGATGTGTTAGCCATTCTTGGCTCCACTCAGCCCATTCCCAGCCTACATGTGTCCTAGTCTCAAGGGTCTCACTAGACTCCACTCGCTGACCCTTCTATATTATAGCCTTCACCTGAAGGGCAGGTTTCCTCTCAGAGGCAGAAAATTCTAGTAGGCAGGGCTTCTAGGAGACAGTGGACTTAACACCGCTCTCCAACTCAACATTCTGCACAGTGAATCGCCACCCGACTCTTTCCCAACGAGTGACTGCTGAGACGAACAACCTTCACAGCCTTTTTAAGTCACAAGAGACACTGTTAAACAGCTTCTGCAGGTGGGTAGTACAGACCTCGATTGAGAACTGTGACTTCTGGGAGCTGACTGAGCATGTCATGATGAATTGCGCAGAAAGAGAGTGCCTGGCAGCCTCTCCTTTACTAGGGCCACCTGCAAAACCATCAAGCCAGGACAAAAGAGTTACTTACATAAGCCAGGGGCTGCTTGTCCTGGAGAAGCAGGAACTTGTGGTTCTGTTCTGGTCCGGCATACTCAAGGACAAGAGCAAAGTGCTCAATGTACCTCAGGGAAAGACGGTCCTGTAATGTCACCATCACATCCTGTAGAAGATAAAAGAGCCTTGAGAGAGAGCTCTGTTCCAGCTCTAAGATAGTCTAAGCACCAAACACGGGAGAGGGGGACTGAACATGGAGAAAGATAGTCCTGGGGAGAAGGCTGAGGCTTGGAAAGTGGGCCGGACAGACACTGGCCTTTGTGGTGGCCCAGGCACCGTGCTCCAGAATGAGAGTGACCCCTGTGTGCTGGTCAGAGGCCAAGGCTCTGGGGAACACCAAAGGTACAGAGGGTGAAGGGAGGTGTTTCTGAACTTGGCCTGGCCAGGCATATGGCAAAAGAAGGTCATGGCCTTCCTTGCCCTTCTCTCTCCTTCCATGCAACAAATTTCTTTCCCAAGTGGGTACTAAGTGCCAGGCACTGTGATGGTTTTTCCCTCACCTTCTCACATAAGTCAGAATGTTCGCTCTGGTTTGTCAACTCTTTACTTAGGAATCAACGAAAGCCTAAGCCACAATTACATGATTAAAAAGTAGATGATTTCTGGATTCACAGTCTAAATCAAATGACTGGAGTTACTGGCAAAACATTCCTTTTGGATTGTAGCTGGCTTTTTGAGATGATCGATTTAGCAACTTGAAAAATGTATCTGTGCAGAGGAACAATGTCACGTGTTTTGTGTACAGTCATGAATCTGACTACTTCTGCGCTCCGTCTGCTCTGCTGCCCTACTTTTAATATTAGGGTGTCTGGAAGTGTCTCCGTGGGGGCTGCTGCCCACATGTGTTTTGAGACTTCTGCCATCTATTTGCTGTGACTTCGGCATACACCAGCTTCTAGTGTGTGTTTGTGGAGCCAGGATCGCTCAGTCCCCACCCTCGAAGGCCGGAAAGAAGCAGGCTTGGGAATGCAAAGCTCCCTTCCAGCCAGGAATTGCCAAACAAGCCCCTCACTGAACATTGAAAGCCGTTTAGCTATTTAAATGTTAGGCTGGAAACTGGTGGGTACTTAAGAGTATCTCTTTGTATTAACCAAGTAGTCACAGAGGCGCCAGTGTTGCTGGAGTCTGGCAGGGACAAATGAGGTTTTCTTTGCAGTTCGGCTGTGTTGGGACTGTGGATGGCCAAGCCGGTGATTGCCAACTGGTGTTACAAGTGTAACAGCCCCCGTGCCAGGCTGTCAATTCACCCAGGTACCTCTGGGACAAGTGGCTTGGCAGCCTGTCCAAGTTCCAATGAAGAGCTAGTGCACCCTCCCTAAAGTCAGGGTAAGACCACAAGCCAAGGGACACTGCTGTCCTGGACGGCTGGGGCTACCCGGAAGGACCAATGGTAGTGATGTCGTGAGTTAAGAGGATGCTCAGAGAAGCCTCCAAGGGGAAAGAGAGGAATAAGTGCTCCGGTGTGGAGACAGGTCTACAACAGACACACTGGCCCATGAAGTAACCCAAAGGAGGGTGCTGACACAGAGAGATACCCACATCTGGAGGAGGGGCACTTGGACACCCCCGGGTGGCCTAGTTTCAATGTCCCTCTCATAGACAGAAACCTTCAATAATCAAGAGACCATCCTGGGGCACCCTAAGGAGTGTTTTTTGCTCCTGGGTCCCCTGGGAGACCCATCCCGGCCTCAGTCTTCCAAAGAAATGCTCACTTCAGTCAACACGGGTTAGGCCCAGTGTTTTGCAATTCGGGTGCACCTGGCACTTTGGGCAGAACAATTCTTCATCAGTCAGGGACTGTCCCACTCCTTGCAGGATACTTAGCATCATTGATCCTGAGATACTAAATGCCAGGAGCATGCCAAACCCCAGGATGACCACAAATACCCTCAGACATCCCCAAAAACCACCTGGGAGGGGGCAATGCCAACCCTGGCTGAGAACCACCAGCAAGGCCAATTCTGAATACCTGATAACTCCTCTTAGGGAAAGTTTCCTGGCCCAGGGATTTTTTTCTTTTTAAGTAGGGTGCTCAGGTTTGGACTTAGGACCTCATCCATGCTATGCTAAGCTTACCATACCACTGAGCTATACTCCCTCCCCCTCCCCCCAGGGCTTTCTTTAATTATAGGGCTGTCTTGGCTCCAAGAGGGGTACCTCAGAACACCTGTGGGCCAAGGTGGGTTTTTCTGGGCAGCATTGATTGCATGGAAACATTCATTCTGAGGATGGCATTCTCTTTCTGGAGAGAATCCAGAAAAAGCAGGAGCAGATATTTCTGTCCCAGAGCAGAGTAGAACCTGGGCGCTAATTGTATCATCACCTCTCCTCCTTAGGATGAAGGGAATAACTACAACTCCTAGATGCCTGGCTGAGCCGTTAAGAATCACAGCTCGGTAACTGCTCTCACAGCTCGGTAACTGCTCTTACTGTGAAAGGAATAGCCAAAGGGACTGTTGGACTTTTCAAATCTTGGTTCAGTGCTTAAGATCTAGTTGTTATTTAAAAAGCAAGGCATGGCTAAGCTAATCTCCCGAGAGATTGTTTGTTGATTTCTGTGTGTAAACTTGTGTAGGTGTTATTGTATCAATATAAATCACTTTTGCTTTAGAAATGGCTTAATGATCTTCACATTTCTTAGCTCCTAAGAATCTTGAAGCTCGCAGTATAACACGAACACAAAGCAGTTCATCAGTAGATGTGTGCACACATGCATGCACACACACATACACGCTTAGTCATGCACATGTACACAGTTGGGCATGCAACTTTCCACAACCACAATCATCTGAGGACTATGTGTCTTTGCAACCTGCTGCTCCCAGCAGCAGGAGCTCAAAGGCCAAGGCCATCTTGCTCTGGCAGTGAGTGGCTCTGCGCAAACTCAGAGGAACCCGGGGACTAGCAGCTCTGTGTGCTCTGGAGAGGACAGCGCTGACCTGGGAGAGGAGACTCCGTATGTACCTTAACAGTGGTCCGGCCATCAAATGTGAACGACTTGATCTGCCCATTTTCTAAGAACACCTTCAGAACGTTGGGAATGAGGAGAAGAGCTTCTTTCTTCATCATTTTCTGTGAACCATCAGGGAGAGGACAAGGAGGGGGGCTCATTTAGAAGGATGAGGGAAGCCAGAGAAGGGGCGTGGAAAGGAAGAGAAAGGACAAAGAGACAGAGGAGAGAACCAATCAACGATAAAGTTACATGGACACCAGAACCAAATTCTCCCAGAAGACATTGGGCCATATCAAAAGCTCACCCATCATTCAATGTCATGCCCACATTCTACTGGGGCTCAAAGCTCCTCAGCTCAGAGTGGGGCTTGGCCCATAGGGACCATCACACACTGAAGGGCTGATGGGATGTCTTAGGAGCCCGCCTCACTTACTTGTTCTTATCTCCTGACTCCTTCCTTTCCACCAGGCCCTTCACACTTCAATATCACTTCACTGTCCATGCTTTTGCTCTGCCATTCCCCCTCCCTCACGGCATTCTAGGTCCTCTCTGACCTGGCCCCTGCCTACTTCTTTGGAGTCATGTCTTACCATTCATTCCAGGTACCCACACTGCTCTTTCATGCCTCCAGGCCTCTAACAACTCATCATTCAGGGACAGCCTCACTCCCCGCAGGACATTTAGCATTTCTGACTCTGAGACACTCAATGCCAACAGCACACCAAATTGTTGGGATGACCCCAAACACCCTCAGACGTACCCCAAAGCTCTCTAAGAGTGGGCAGTACTGACCCTGGTTGAGAACCACTGGCAAAGCCCATTTTTGAACACCTGATAACTCCTTAACAAAAGATTCCCTGGCCAGGCGTTTCTCTGTCTATAGAGTGGGATATGTTAGGTTCTCAATAAATATTCATGAAATAAAGACTATTCCCTCTGCCTCCCTCTTCTGCTCCCTGGCAAACTCCTACTCATCCTTCAAAACCCAGCTTAAATATGAATTCTGTAGAGCCTGTCCAATATCATCAGGTACTTGGACCTGGTGTTCCCACCTGTTCCCCTAACAACTTACACACACCTAAGTGCTCTTAGATTCTTGAAGAATGTTTGCCTTTCACAATCAAATGGTGAACTCTGAGCACAATGACCATGTCCTCTTCAATCTTTGTAGTCCTGACATTGAGCAGAGGCACACAGGTGGTGCTCAATAAATGGCTGCTGAATATATGAGCAGTAGGTGCTTAATATGTGCTTACTTGAATGGTTAGACTCCTTAGGAGAATCTAACCATTTCCTTGGGCCAACATCATCAGTTCCATAGGAACGGAAAAGCTGCATAAGATGACCAGATTCCTGAATTCACGGAGCCTCTGCTGCCTGCCCAGCACTATACTAAGCCCCAGGAGGGCTACAGCAAGAGCAGAGGACCGAGGTTTAGCCCTGGACTCTTGTAGTGACCTGGTGTGCACGCACACACACACACACACACACACATCCACCAGAGAACAACAATAAAACCAAAACAAACCAATGGATATAAGATAGTTAAGGTTTCCTTGATGAGGTGAATTTGATTTTGATTTTAAAGGAGATGACAGGTCTGGACTATTAGAAAGGCCAGAAGAGAACAGTTCAGATCTAGGGTCCATCACGGACAAAGTATGAAAACAACATACAAAACACCATGGGTCGGGTTGGGGTGGGGTTGGAGGGCTACTATTGTGACATCAGGTCCTTTCCTGATGGAGTCAAGCCACAGTGGGGAGTGATGGGCCCTAAAGTTGGAAAAGTGACTCCCTGGTTCTCTCCCTGATCCTGCCAGGGGCCCTGGATTCCCAGGCTGATGCTGCTCAGCAGTGGCTGGGTTTTTTAGCACACTGGGCTGGACTCAGATAATTACTTAATTGATTTTGCTTAAAAATAGAGTTGGCAAGGAACGCCCACGGGATTTATTTTTGCCGTGGCTGCTTAATAAAGCCCAGGAACATGAAGAGAAAAGGGTGATAGGGTAGCCCAGAGTCACCTGGGCCTGGACTCCCTCGGGTCCCGACCAATGGTGAGGCTGTGATGGTCCACTCTGGTGGTGGTGGTAGGGGGTGCAGGATCGCTATGGTGACATCAGGTTATTTCCTGAGTACAGCTAGACTGGGAAGGTTGGCGCCCATCTCTCTCCTAGACATGACCCTCCCACCATGCCTGGTGGCCTGTTCCGGGAGCGAGACAAGAGTTGCCCTGGCTGGGTTCTAGCTATCCTGGGGCATTTCTGTTCAGACTATTCTGCAGTGGGGGCTTGATTCTGCCTGTGGCTAGATGTGACCTATGGAGAGGGGAGTCATGGTGGAGGAAGGTGATGGTGGGGAACGGAGAGTGGAAGGGAAAGGGAGGGAGGGGAGAAACAAGGGGGGAGGAAAGGAAGGGAGAGGAGGCCAGGGAGTTCTTCACTGGGTGGCCTGGCCTTGGTGGGTTACTCTTGGACACTGGGATGGGATAGGTTGCACCTATCTGTACTCTCCAAATTCAGGTCTCATTTCCTCTGGGTTTTCAAGGGCTCAGGATGCAAACATCTCCTTAATGACTTGGATCTCAAAGTCAGCTTCACTCTGATCTGCAAGGACTCCACACTGCTTCCTTTCCTCTCCGCTCACCTGCCCCGGCTTCTCTGTAACCTCTTCTGCTGGCACTGACATGGAGCCCAGCCACCCATCATTCCGACGGCTTAGCCAGTGGGGCCCAGTTGTCCCTTGGGCTTCACAGCCTTCCTCGAACAGGGATGAAGAGGGGCC
Source organism: Camelus bactrianus (assembly GCF_048773025.1). Lineage (NCBI taxonomy): Eukaryota > Metazoa > Chordata > Mammalia > Artiodactyla > Camelidae > Camelus > Camelus bactrianus. Next base: position 84,371,239 of record NC_133575.1, read on the forward strand.
TAGGTGGAGTTTGGGGGGAGGTGAGAGTCAAAGAAATGGAGACAGAAGACACTTGTGTCCTCTCTCCATCCCTTTCTCTGAGTGGCTCTGCCTCGAAGAACTATACAACTGCCTGCCCCCTGCTGATTTCCCCACTCAGGCTGGGCCTCCTAGCTTCTCCCCACTGCAGCTATGCCTCAGTACAGAAATGCCACAGGCCTCCTGAAAGCCCAGCCTGTGGCAGCCAAAAGCTCACCAGCGCCTCTTAGCTCTGAGAGCCTCATCTCACCCCACCTCCGTGGGACATCACCAACTTCTGCGGATTCCTAGAGGACTCTGAGTTATCATTCATGGCTGCTGAATACACGTCTTCCTGCTCCCCACCCACTGTTTCTCATTTGCTCACCTGGAGAAGACAGCTCAATTCATGTAAACCCCACAAAGCAGTAAGACAGCAGGCTGCCCATGACACCCTCCCCCACTAGATTGGCAGCGATGTGGTGTGGGCTGTCAAACATCCCCTGCTCCTCAAAACCATACCATCCGTGGATTCTATACTGTCTCCATCTGAACCACTTGCCCTCCCAAAATCACTGAGAGATAAACCCAAAGGCAGGAAATAGGTATTTATTTTGCATCCCTTGCAGTGCTGGGAACACAGCAGGTGCCTAATAAAAGATCTGTGACTTAATGAGAGTCTATATCATTTCCCCCAGGCTGCTTCACCCTTCACTGCACAGTCGTCTTCAGTCAAGATGTGGAGTTGCGGGATCACTTCAACATGAAGAGAGCTCAATTTCACTAGATCTTCAGAAAACCACTACTTCCTTCCTGCTTCTATCAAGTAGCCAAAAGATGTTTACGAAGCACTTGTTCTGAGTGTAACCTACTGCACTAGAGATGGAAATTCCTCTAAGCACCGGGAGGCTTATAAGTGAATTGATACCCAGTCTGCTTCTCTGGATGCCATACACCCCTCACTCACTACCCACTTAGAGCCCCAAGGTCCTCCCCCATCCAAACCCTCTGTAGTGCTGTCCACTCTAAGGAGCAACAGAGAAGCAACTGGCCCAGAGCAAGATCTTGTCGGCCAGGCTGATTCTGGCCAAGGGCCGAGGGGAGGAAGTTGAAGCTGCACTTACTGCATCTGTTTCTCCAACTGCCACCTGCTCGGAAAATCGGACCTTCACAGGATTGGATCTCAGCTTGGCCTTCTTGGCGGCACTGATGAAGGCAGATTTAGGGGACTGGAAAAAGAACAGAGAGGGCTGGTGAGTTCTCCATCCCTGGGAAAAACCTGACCTTTGCCACATGGGAGTTAAGATGTCTCAGTCCAGGTACACTTTGCCTTACTGACCAATAAGTCAATAAATCAGTATTGATTCCCTACTAGGTGCAAGGCAATGTACCAAGTACTTCTTTAGATGACTGGTATGTTCTGAGTAAGCTGGGCATGAATTGAATCTGGATAAATTGAATCCTATTATTAATGCTCTAGGCCTAGGGGACTTTACAAAAATTCTTTGTAATAACATACAGTGAAGTTTTATATATTTGGTTTCCTTAATGTGAGCTCTACCTAAATGGTAGTTTTTTATTACATCTGAATATGAGCATCTCAAAGGATTTACAGAAATAATCTTATTCATTTCAGATATGCCCTGTCCCTAGGAAGAAGGCTCACAGGAAATATTATTTTAGATGTGGGAGAGAGGAGGCCTAGCACTCCAAAAGGATTTCTCCACAATTTCTACACTATTTGGGAATAGAGACATTAGGGATTTTACCCAGGTGTCTTGGCTTTCTAGTCCTGGGTTTTCCACCACTTTGTTCATCCAATTCTGTAGGAAATGCCCAAAGAATCAGCTAGGTTCTCTAGTTGTTGAAAACTCCCACAAATTCAGCAGGACACATAGTTAGCAAGTGCTGGAAATGAAATCTTTTCTGGGTATGCCTTGGATTTGAGGACAGGCAGGAGTCTTGGTGAGGGGCACTCTCATGTCTTGGGGTATTTATATATTCATGTGACAAATTTAGGGAGGGTCCACTCTGTGACAGGCACTGTTCTAGGTGATGAGGGATCCAGCAGTGAACAAGATGGACAAAACTCCCTGGCTTCAAGGAGCACCCATCTGAGCAGGGACAGACAGAATAAACACATCATTCTCTTTTAGGCAGCAAATCAGGACTATGAGGACAAATTGAGCAGGGTAAGGGAGTTCACCAGAGAATGAGCCAGTGAGGGTGGGAGCGGTAAGATGGTCAGGGAAGATCTCTCCAAGGAGGTGACATTGAAGTAGAGACCTGAAGGAAGTGAGAGAGAGATAGCCATGAGTATATCTGAAGAAACAGCCTTCGAGGCAGAAAGAGCAATAGTCTCTGAGGTGGGAGCAGAATTGGAGTGCACGAGGGATAGCCAGGAAGCCCAGAAGGGCCAGAGCAGAATGACGTATCAGGGAGCTGGAGAGGTCGTGCTTGGAGAGGCAGCGGAGGGCTGGGTCACGTAGGGCCTTGTAAGCCGTGGCGAGAACTTAGGATTTTACTCAACTGGAGAGTTTTGAGCAGACAGGGTCGGACTTGCGTTTAAAAAGGATGCTTCTGGCTGCTGTGTGGAAAAATAGTGCAGAAGGGTGATGGACAGTAGAGGGAGACCAGTTCAGAGTCTACTATAGGAATACAGTTAAAATATGATGGAGGCTTGGCCAGGGTGGTAATCATGGCATGATGATGACAAGCAAGTGGACTCTGGATATGTTCTGAAGATAGAACCAAGACACTATGTTGACGGATTGGTAGTGGGAGGTGAGAAAAAGAGAGGAGTCCATGGGCAGAATGGAGAGGCCATTCACTGAGATGAGGAAGACTTGGGGGGAATCAGCCCTGGGGCTCCTTCAAACCACCTCCCCTACCAGCCTTGCCATGGAGCTTGCGAGCCCTACAATCAAGAACTCCTTTGTGTAAAGGCCCTGAAGGGTCCCTGACAGCTGGGAAGGCAATACATTAAGCTCTTTTCTGCCATTAACGCAGCAGTTGAGATTCATTTACCAGATCAGCCACAGGAGGGCAGGGTCCTAAGATAAAGACACACAAACAAACATCCCCATTAGCTCTTGGGCCCTGGTCCCTGCTGTGTCCTCTTCCGGAGTCAATAATCTCATTCCCCACAGAGGGTAGATTGCAGAAAGCCACCTATTCAACTTGAGTCCAGCAGAACCTCAGGCAGTGGGTCTCAGTCCTGGCTACATGGCAGAAACACCATAGGGAGGAGCTTTAAAAAAACCCCTAATGCCCAGTCCCCACGCCAGACCAATGATATCAAATTCTTGGGGATGGTGCCTAGGTATGGGTATCCTTTTCAGCTTCTGGTGATTTCAAAATGCACCTAAGGTTGGGAACTTCTGAGCTAAAGGAACCTTAGACTTCTCATCCTGAGCCACAGGGACAGTTTGTTGGCAGCAGACACTATAATATAGCACAACGAAATCCAGGGCTGGAGATCATTGCAGAAAGTGATTACAGTATTGATTGTTCATGGGAACCAAGAAATGCCTTTGTGTGTTGCACAGCTTGGTGCTCAGTGGGCAGGGGCTGTGGGCTGCAGCAGGAGCAAAGGGAAGGGGCAAGGTAGAAGATCTGTAGCTGTGTCCAGGCAGCTCTGCTTGACTCCATCTCCACAGGAGTCACATTTCCACCCGAGGTTCCAGACTCAAGGTAGGTGAAATGTTTCTTCTACCTGACAACTATCCTCTCTTTTCTCTGTGATCATTTGTCATAGAATGCCCCAATGCAAAGTGTGGAATGAGGCATCTTTAGAAACCTGAATGGGTATGGAGTCCACCCTTCATTTTCACATGGGAAACAGAAGTCTGGGAAGAGGATATGGTTTACTCAAAGTATCAAAATAATTGGGTAGCGGAGCCAAAGCCAGAACCCAGATTTTCTTGAGTCTTGGATTAGCCATCACTCCCCACAGCAGACTGAAGCTATAAATCCATTCCTGGTCTTTCAGCCACTGGTCTGGTTCTACCTTGGTCCTACTGGATTTGAACACATGAAGAACCCTAACTGGTAACCTTTTATGGATTCACCTATGGAGAGGGGAATGGCCTCCTTGTGATCCCTACCAAAGCTTAGATCCTGTCCTATAGATACCACTACAAAAAAAATCAGATTTTTATAAGGGTAAAATCAGCAAAGACAAAGTGGAATTGCCAGTATTTTCAGGGATCATAGTCATTTCCAGTCTCTGTTGTACAGCTATTTTCAGCTTGTTTGTGCCTCATTCCTCATTGACCCTTGTCCTGTTGGTTTCTAAGACTCCATCTTATTTTCAGTCTTCAGCCTCGATCACTGATGGTGACTCACTCATTGCCAGCTGGTCTCTGCTACATGTCACAGAGTCATGTCTAGCCTTACGCTTCTACACTGGTGACTCCTGCCTTGCCGTATGACACCAGGGGCTCACAAAGGTTGCCCTGTTCCAGAGCATCTTCAAAGCGCAACTATGGGGCCTGAAGTTTTTAATACCAGATCACTCATTTGAATTAAGTATGGAGAATCAGGAAGGCCCTGCTCAAAATTCAAATGTGGTACCAGGAAAGAGTAATGAACACACTTTAGGGGCCAGCAAACTATGGACCTGTGTGGACCAGCTCCTGATCACTACCTGTTTTTCTCAATAAAGCTTTATTGGAACACAGCCATTCTCTTATGTATTGCCTATGGCTGCTTTTGTGCTACCACGCATGGCCTACACCACCTAAAATATTTCCTACATGGGCCTTTACAGAAGAAGTTTGCAGATTTCTGCACTAACTCATTAGCGCACACTCACTCACTTTTCCTAAAACTTGCCTGATGATAAGAATCACTGAGAAGTGCTTGTTAAAACCCAGACTTCTAGGCCCACAACAGACTTACAAAAGAATCTCTGAGAGGGTAGGGCCCAGGAATTTATATATTGTTGAAAATGTCCTAACCCACTAAGTCTAGAGTAATTGAGTACCTTAAAGCTGGGACATCTGAGCTCTTGACTGACCCCATTTTTCCTCCAAGCAGCTGGGAGTCTCATTTTGCAACAGGCACCCTTTCTGGCGAAAATGAATTTTGGCTTGAAACACGGGACTAGAATTGCTAAGTACCTCCGGGGCTATTGTAAGTCCCTTGAAGTAAATATGAAGCCAGCAGCTCTGTGGAATAAGCGATAGAAGAGAGTGCCTGCCTTCTCCCTCAGGACTGAATTCAGCAGCTGGTAATTCTTTGACCATTTTTTAATTTGGTGGCTTTATTAGTACAGATTTCAGGGTTGTGTTCACTTATATCTTGGCCAAAGACAGGTATATGGCCAAACATTTTAGTGCATGATAGGGCCTCACTTTGATCATCGTGAAAGGATTTTAAGAAGCTGGAGCTCAGGTTCCTGAAGCTTTGACAGCCTCCTGATTTTCCCTTCTGCTGCATTTTCTTTGACACCTGAGCCTACTTATAAGCAATCCCCATAGCAACCACTGTGGGCGCCTGGGACAATGGAGGGCCATCCTGGTTTCATGGGCCCACTGATAAAGGACCTAGTAGGGGTCTTCTTTCCTACACTCAGGACTGCCTAGATGGGAACAGTCCTCTCCCTCGCTTCTAAGGCCCCCTGCAAGCCACACATAACCGTCACTTCCCATCTATCACCTGGTCGGGTGGTTCTGTGCACAACTCCCTGGACACATGGGGTTTCTGCCCACTTCTGCACGTACCTCATGCTATCTCTTCACCATCCTCACACTTTGGGGCCCCAGTGTCCCTTTTGCTCAGCTAAATGTCATCTTTAAAACCCAGCTCAAATTCTACCTTGGTCCTGAATCCTTCCCCAACTCCACCATTTCCCTCCCTGGATTTCCTGTAATACTCTTTGTGAATCCACACCACCAGCGCTCATCTCCCCAACCAGGGTGTAAAAGAAGAGGTGACATTTTATAGGACTATGTATCCTCTTAGCACCAAGCACAGAGTGGGCACAGAATAGAATAGAGTAGTTGATTGCTAGGATTAATATCAAATTAGTTCATCAATTCAGCAAATAGCGTTCAAGGACCTACCATCTGCCAAGCACTATCCTCTAGGAGCTCTGTGGAAAACTAGTTATTCTGCAGTGGTTCTCAGCATAATGGCGTTTTTTTTTTTTTTTTTTTTCTGGGAAGGTGGCTCCAAGAAGAGGGGACAGAGACTCTTTGGATACAGGCTAAATTTTCAGAACCAGAAAACTACGATTTCATTTGCCTGGACTGTCTGCTTGCTTTACCAGGACTATTCTAGGTCACACACCAGTACTTCATCTATTTTAAAATATTCATTGAGTATATATGAGGTGCCGAGGTCTAAGGGTACCAAGATTCATACATATTCAGTCAGTCATGGGGAATAGTTGGTCACTCAAAGATTAAAGAACACTGTTAAATAGATATAGACTTAATAAATGGCTGTATATGCAGTATGATTTGGGGGTCCCTATGACTGCCCAAAATACTCCCCAGTGGTCTGCCTTGGTAAGAGTCACTCCTTTAAAAGGAAAATGCCATCTGAAAGAGACTACATATTAGACTATGTACCTTGGCTACATATCAGAATTATTTGTGGAGCCTTTTCCAAAGACCAATACCTGGGTTCCATCCCCAGAGCTTCTAATTCAATTGGTCAGGGCTAGAGCCCAAGGATCAATATGTTTAAGAGCCTCTCAGGAGGTTCTCATATACAGCCAGGGTAGAGAACCAGGGTATTAGACCATTATCAGCCATGGAATGTAGGAGCAGCAGAAGCTTTAGAGATTGGTCCAACGTTTCCCAAATTTTACAGAGCCTCAGAATTACTTGTGGCTCTTGTTGAAAATACAGATTCTTTAGCCACATCCTGGATCTATCAAGAGATTGTCTTCTGGTAGACTGTCAAGCTTGAACATGATGAGATTTTGGTAAGAAGAAGCAGTCTCCATGCGCTTATGAGATGCCAAGTGCCTACTGTGAACGTAGTAACATGTTCTGTGATGTAGGGGCTATAACAGTGAACACACGCTGGGGGGCTTCAAGAAGCTTTCACTCTAGCGTGAGAGAGATTGTCTCAGGTAATTTTTGTTATTCTCATTTGTATGGTCTATAAGGTCACCTCGAACACTGAACAAATGAATACTGAATAGTTGTTCCTAGGGGAAATGTGTGTGTGTATGTATCTCACATAAATTATAATCTTAAATTCTGAAAACAACTCATCCTGGTAGATTCGATTTTCTTTATTTCACCAGAAGAAAATGAGGTTGTGAAGTGTTAAGTGATTTGCCGGAAGCTGCCCCACTAACAGGTATCAGAGTTAGGATTCAAACCCCATCCAACTGTCCCCAGACCTGGAGCTTCCTGCACTACATCACACTGTCCCCTACCATCTCCATCCTCTAAACGCCTCTGTGTAACAGCTACAACAAGGAGACAGAGCATCATCTTCTTTGACCTCTTGTTTGACCTTGTTTGACCAGGAACGTGTACATTGAGAGTCTCAAACTTTTCGTGTTCTGCACATGTCAGCAAATGACCAGGAAAGCACTGTCCGTACTGATTTTGGAGTTAACAAAGAAATTTTAGGGAGTGGGTGAATTTGCAAATATGGAATCTGTGAATAATGAGGATGGACTCTACACGTATACAAGGCTGACATCTGGGCGGGATGCACTGGTATGGCCATCCCTGTTGTAAAATATTGACGGATTCTTTCTCACTGATTGGTAAGTACCCAATGCCCTAAGTTTCCTGGGCGCCATCTGACTTCTCCCCTGGGACCTCTTTACAAATGATCAACTAAAAGGTTAACACCTGGCACAGTTAGGAGGCCTCCAAGACTCTGCTCCTGTGCCTGTGGCTGGTTTACATTCCGATTGGAAGGCCCCTCCGGGACGGCTGCTAAATGTTTTGACTATCGTTCCTGTGTACATGTGCTCACCCACTTTTCTGTTTCTAGGATTTAGAGAGCACAAGGCCAAGAACTGGAAAGCAAGCTCTCTGAGGGCAGGAACCATGTCTGTCCTGTGCACTCCTATATTCCCAGCCTGAAAGAGTGACTAGAATAGTAGGCATTCAATAAATGATGAACAAATGAATGAATTCGAAACTCTCATTGAGGTTAGTCAGGCAAAGGGGTTTGGAAGCTATGAGTCTCAAGCCAGGTCTTCAAGGAAACAGCTATGTATTAGAAAAGATGTGGGCTGGGATGAGGACGGAATTCTGTAGGGCGGTAAGAACTAAGAAACGTACAAGGAGGGGAAGGAAAACAGTCTGGCCACAGCAAAGAGGCCATGGCTTGGGGCAACGGGGGGCCCCCATTAGAAGTGGGCGGCCAAGGGGTGTTGGGGTCATTGGGATGAGAGTTGGGACAGACACAGGGGGAGTATTAGGCTCTTCATTCCGCACCTAAGTTTGGATAGTTGAGTTGAGTTTAATTTAGTTTAGGTTGCTGCAATGGCTGATAGTTGGGTTTCCTTCATTACTTCAACAAATACTTATCAAGCACTTATTCTAAGCCAAGTGACATTCCAGGTACTGGGGATACAGCATTGAACAAAACACAGTCTCTACCCTCATGGAGCTGACATTGTAATGAGGGAGATAGACAATAAATACATATAATATTCCATGGGAATGAACATAGTACAGCCACTCTGGAAAATAGTCTGGTAGTTTCTTAATAAACTAAACATAATTTAATATATGACTGAACAATCACACTCTAGGGCATTGGTCCCTGAGAAATGAAAACTTATGCTCAAAAAAAAAAAAAAAAACCACCCTGTACACAAATGTTTGTAGCAGCGTTATTTGTACTAGCCAAAGTCTGGAAACAGCCCAGATGTCCTTCAATGGGTAGATGACTAAACAGTGGTACATCTATACCATGGAATACTACTCAGAGATAAAAAGGAGCTAACTATTGATACAAGCAATGGCTTGGATGAATCTCAAGGGCATTGGGCTGAGTGAGGAAAAGTCAAGCCCAAAGGTTATATACTCTATGATTTCATTTTTATAAAATTCTTGAAATGATGATGACAGACATGGAGAACAGATTAGTGGTTGACAGGGACTGGGGAGGGGAGTAGGTGGATGTGGCCATAAAAGGGCAACATGAGGGGTCCTTTCAGTGATAGAACTGTCCAGTATCTTGACTGTGTTGATACATGAACACGCACATGTGATAGACTGACACTGAATCATAGGCACACATTGTATTGATGTCAGTGTTCCAGTTCTGATATGATATTGTAGTTATGTACATGTAACCACTGGGGGAAACAGGGTAAAGGGTACACAGGGCTGTCCTTGTACTCGCCTTGCAACTTCCTGTGATTCTACAATTATTTCAAAATAAAAAGTTAAACAATGTAATATTTCAGCTCTGCTGGGAAAATTAAGCAGTATCAGGAGATAGTGACAGGTAGATGCTATCTTAGAAAGAACAGTCCAGAAAAGTGTCTATAAGAAAGTGACATTTGAGGAGACCTGACTAACAAAGTAACCCACAATGGGTTTCTGATCAGAGAGATAAATTCCAACCACACAACAAGCATCATTTTAGGGGAGAACTGGCCATTTTCATGGCAGGAGATTGGGGAGTGGGGACTGATGGCTCTGCCCACTAGGCAACTGCACACGCGCAGTAAGATGGGGAGGGAGGGGCCTATTGGTAACACCCACTGAGGGGCAGGGCTTGCATTTCCAGAGACAGAGGAGAATTGCAATTGAGAAAGACCTAAATGCTAGGGAACACGTATGAGAGTGCATGTGTACATGTGTGTATGTGTGTGTCTGTATGTGATATTCACGCTGACACAGAAGAGGGCTGGGGGCCGTGGGAAGAGGTAGTTAATGCCAAAGTTTGATTTGAATCCCGTCCCCCTAACTCATGAGCCCATACCTTGCATCTGTGCACTGCCCCTGGTTTTGCAGAGATGTCATCCTTCTCTGGAAAATCCCTCCATCTCTGTCTAGGAAATCCTGTCCCATCTTTTACAGCTCAGGGGCAGCTTCCTCTGTGAAGCCTCCCCTGATTTCATGTCCTCTACCCCTAATAGTTGTGACCTCTCCTGTGGCTATGGGATGGGGTGGGACATCAGTGCTGGGGTTCATGGGAGTTCTGGGGACACTGGGAAGAAACAACTAGGCTGGAAGTGGAAGGAGGGCTCTGAGTTTTGCATGTTGAAGTTTTGTATCTGAGTTTGTGCATTTGAGTTAAGATTACTATAAGGATCTAACCTAGTAATGGACACTGTGCCTTCTGAACCCAACTTTTGAGGAGAAGGGCCCAGGTGTTTTCACTTTTAATAAACAGTCTTGGTGACTATTATGATCAGGCAAGTTTGGGAAACACTGTGCTCATCTAAATCCCTCAATTTACTGATGAGGAAACAGGTTCAGGAAAGGGAACTGACTCACCCAAGGTCACCTAATCAGTTAGTGACTGAACTAGGACAAAAGTGAAGCCATTTGTCCAACTGGACCTCCCCAGCAACTTTATAGTAAATCCCCCACATACTGTGCTGTGTCTCATACATTGTGGGGCGTTTAGTACAACCCTGGATGGATGAATGAATAAGATTAGTATCCACCATCTGCAAGGTTTTAATGGGAGTTGGACACTGGATAGGTAAATTCCGATAGGGCACAGCAGAAAAGAGGTAGAAAATATGCCTAGAACTGGGGCAGCAGGCAGCTTAAGTGGGGCAAAGCAGACAGCACCAGGCAGAACACAGCACTGTGTAGCCCTTCAAAATCCTCGAGTCTGGGACGTGAGCATAGACAATGCTTTGAAGTTCACTCCTAAATCCTTGGCTCACAACAATGTCAGTCCTAGTCTCTCCCCTCCCCCTTTCCCATCACTGTCACTTTCCAGTATGAGGTGACTCTTGTCTCAGTCAGGAGGAAAGGCAGATGGCAAAGAGGCTCACTCACCTGATGAGTGTGCAGAACTGTAAGAACGATGAATTCCTTAGCGTTCCTACAGAGAGAAGAGGGAACAGGAGAGTAGTGTATCATGCACTGGGTATTCGTCTAGCACAAGAAGCAACACCAGAATTTTCCCCTGGGCTGCATTCAGGTATATGGATTAGGATAGAGGGCAATCTAAATATCTGCATGGCTGCCTCGCCTCCCATCGTTCTTAGCGGCTGACATCCACCATCTATATAGGTTTACACAGGCATCTGAAGCCGGTATTACCGTGATCTCTGGGGTTGTCATTTTGCAGGTCTTCTGTTTATACTCCTCCTTACATTCTCTCTGTAGAAATTCTCAAACCCTAGGAGTGATTTTATCGGTAGGCTAAAAAATTCTCCAGGCAAACTAAAGACCTGAATTATGGAACTCAAAGGGTGCACAGTCAGAGTCCTGGGAACTGTGTACCATGATTATTGGCAATTTGGTATTTAAGCAAGAGGAGAAATTCAAAGGAAAAACCCAAAGGAGGTCATTTGGTCATCATGACTCATACTCAGCAGATTTGTTTTAATTGAAGGACCAAAAAAATGAGAGCCAGGGAGCAACAGATGGGAGCCAAGACTCTCCAGATAGCAAACATTCAGAAGGATGAAGAATTTTAAACTCTTCAGACAAGAATTACACCAATGATCCAACAGGCTATGAGGTATGAAAATTCTCTCCCAGGAATACATAATCCTTTAAAAGAATTAAAAGAAATGGAAAGAGTTTGCCTTGAAGGAGCTTCCCTTCTCTTTGCTGGCCTTTTTTCAAATGTTTCTATGAACAAAGGTGTTCAGAAAGCAGAGTCAAGATGCCCTTGATTCTGGGTATTCAAGAAGGGCCAAGGCCCCCTGCTCAAGGACTTGAAACATTTCCCATATTCAACGAGGCAGAGTCCGGGGATGGATGAGCTGTAGGGAAGCTCCCAGGAGAAGGAAGTTGTGTTCCAAGGAAAACCCCATGGAAAATCCTTGCACAGGGTAGGGGCCTAGTGTAAATTGGATTATGTGACTCCTATGCTCCAGCCCCTGCCACGTCTCTCCATGTCATGTAGAACAAAGCCAAAGCCCTCCCAGTAACTACCTTCTCCCCCTTCCTTAACTTATTCCACATGCTGGCTTCTCCCCTGTTCCCCATACATGCCAGCCACAGTCCTGCCTTAGGGCCTTTGCACTGGCTCTTCTGGCCTTCTCTCCAACACTCTTCCTTTCTTCAAGTCTTTCTTGAAATGTCACCTTCTCATTGAGGCCGACACTGGCCATGCTATTTAAAGTTGCACTCTGTACCCCTGTGCCCAGCATTCCTGATCCAGCCTTCTAGTCTTTCATAACATTCCTCGACTTCTAGTATATTGTACAATTACTTATTTAGCATGTTAATTGCTCATGCTGTGCCTCCTTCCGCTAGAATGTAAACTCCAACAGGCAAGTATTTTTGTCTGTCTTATTCACTGCTGTATACCCAGTGCCTAGAACAATGCCTGATGCACTTGATATAATGAATATTCACTGAATGAGTGAATGGATGATCTGCTAGCCCCTGAGGTTATCAAACGAGTGAGCCCTGCCTTGACCCTGAAGGTGCTCTGGACTCCCTCACAAAACTGGATGACCTTGTTCTGGGGTGCAAAGATATCCACTAGAAGCAAAGTGAAGACTTCTGAGAGGTCAGGCTGAAAGAAACTCAACGTGCTCTGATGGGGTTGAAAGAACTCACCTTGTGTTGGTGTGGTGGTGCAGCATGAAGGGTGAAGGATGGAGAGGTGGGAATTCAATGGACAAACTGAACTTGGAGGAGAGACAAATTAAAGGTCATCAGGGACCAGACACGTTCCAGGATATTGAACTGGATGCGGAGCACATCGAGGAAAGAGGGCTATGGACTTTGGGAGGAAGCACTGCAAACCCGTCCAGAGTTAGCGAGAGGACGTCACTCCAGACGCAGAGCGTGAAGTCTGCCTTCGACGGAGAGGGAGGGGCTCTGGAGGCAGGTGGGCTTTGGGAGAACAAAAAAGCACATGGTGCCGTTTGAGGGGAAATAGCCAAGGTCCTTCAAACTGAGGTTGTTAACCCATGGGATTTAGAGTCATCATCTCTATCCTCTCATTCCTCATCCTCACGTCTATGCAAGGGGGAGTGTGGGTGGTACGTGCGTGTGTCTGTGGTGGGAGTGGGGGGTGTAGGAGTGTATACAGAGTATGCATGTGTGTGTGAGCATGTGGCACATGTGGGTGTGGGCATCCTTGTAGTGCGTGGTGTGTGTTTGCATGTGGTATGTGGTGGGCATGGTGTGTGGAGGTGGGTGGTATATGGTGGCATGATGTGTGCAGGGGTAAGTGGGGGGGAAGTCAGTGTGATTACTCTCACAGACATTTGGCAGTGGTCCTCCTAAGACTCCTTTCTGTCACCTGCCCCCATCTGGAGAGGGCACTAAGGGGTCACACTGTAAGCAAAATCCACAATGGCAGGTTCCCCTCCTCAACCCGCTGGCCAGGGGTTTGGATTTTCATCTCCTTGTGGGTTTTTTTGGAGTAGGGTGGGGAGGCAGGAAACCATGTCTTGCTCACATTGTGCTTATCTCACAATGTCCTTTTAATGGCTTGTTTGGCCCTCATTGGTCACTTGGTGTGTCCCACTGCACAGTAAGTCAAAAATCAAGGGGCTTGGGGGAAGGGAGCAACTGGGTGGAGGGAGGTGAGGTGAGCTCTGGCAGGAGGCTGTTTCTTCGTGTCTGCTCACACCCCTGGACAAGGCTAAGCCAGGGCCCTGGGCCCCGGAAGTCCTGGATAGCCAGGAGCCCTGGTTAGGGCTGCTCTTCCTGGGAGGGCTCCTGTGAGAGCCAGGGAAGGCTGTGGCAGCCATAGCTATGCCACTGGTGGGCCGGGGAGGGGGCCGTGTTCAGCTCTTGCCAAGGCCCAAGAGGCCTCTATTACCTGATGAGGTCTATGAACCTCTCCCTGGGGGCTTCACTCACGTCCTCCTCATTAATAGCCACAATCTGGTCACCAGCCAGGAGCTTGTCCTCAGAGGGGCCTCCTGCAGAGGAGAGGAGAGAGGCGTGAAGGCTTGGGGCCACTGCTGGGAAGGCGCAGGTCTGGGTGAGAGGGGATGGCCAGCGCCTGAAGGAGCTGACGTGGGCGCCGAGGCCTGCAGGAGATGGCCAGGGGTAGGGCTGCGGTTGGAGCCCCGGGCCGCTGCTGCCTGTGGCAGACGGAGGGCAGAGGACTAGAGGAGGAAAATGGAGTGGCCCTCCTTTGGCAGGGAGTGGTGTGGCAACAAAGGCCTGGCACTTAGCTGAGGTTAATGAGTGTCTTACTGGCTTGGATCTAAAGGAACACGGATTTCTGCGTCCCCAGGAGGGAGCTGCTTGGGCACTAGGAATGACTTCCAGACTACCGGGGGCTGATACAGGTGACAGGAGAGGGTGAGGAATCTTCTTACTTGAATGTTACTCACACTTCCTGGTCTGGAATGATGTAGGCGTTCACTCACCTGCCTAGAGACAGGTGATCTCAAGGACTTATTGTCTTTCCCCTCTGAGACATGCTACTCTCCAAGAAATGAAGGGAACAAGGCACAGAGCCTAAATCATGGGCAGTTAGAAATTCTTTTTCTCTTCTTCCCACCTCTGTTGTCTGAGAGCCTTACCTTCCCAGTTGGGGTACAGGGTGGGGTAGAGGGGCGTCCCAGGCTGTGCTGCCTCTGGTGGTTAGCCAAAATCGGCTTGGAGAAAAGCTCTTCACAGATTCAGGGAAAATGAGAAGTTGGATCCAACTTAACTCAAACCCGAAAGAGACGTTTCATGACAGGCCTCACTCTCAAAGAAGCCTGAATTCTCATTTGTATCTACTTGAAAGGGCCAGAGCTCAACTACTCCCTCTCTCCACCAAGAAGTGTGCTGTGCCAGTTCCCCAAACATGAATAAAAACAAGGCAATGATGTCACCTGAACACCACTTGATGGTTCTGGAGCAGGGGGGCCTGTATGTGGAGGGTGGCTTTGCTGGCCCAGCCAGCAGGACTCACCTCTCCAACTGCAATGACCCTCAATCCCCGTGGCCCCATCCCTGACAGCACAGTAACTTTAGAAATGGGGAGTGTGATGGTGAAGACCCCACTCCTCGCAGCCAGTCAGGCTTGGACTCTAATCCCAAATCTGCAATTTACTAGTCGTGGGACCTTGCAGAAGACAATCTCTCTGAATATCTCTTTCCTCATCCGTGAAATGGGGAAATAACATCGTAAGAATGTGGGGAGGATAAATGGGATGATGAATGTATAGCACTTAAAACAGCTGATGGATTGATGTTGGTAAGTCTTCAATGAGTGGTCGTTATGATATCCTCCAAGGGATAATTCTTTCAACTCATTTCATTCCTCCTCTCTACTTCAGCTTCAAATGCCAGTCTTTTAGGTGGAGGCCACTCTACCTATTTCCTCCCTCCCTTCCATCCACCCATCATTCCTCCCTTTTAATGGAAGAGGTCCTCATGGAACTCAACCTCCAATCACAGGCCTTGGCTCTCTGGTGGCAGTGGTAATATCAGTCTACCACTATTTTCATGGAATGGTTCATTGGCTTGTTTAAGAGTTCCTTTAAAGGATGCATCTTATCTTTTTTGTGGTCTCCAAAACAAGTTCTTTTCATGTGGGAGCCACCTGGGCTGCGGGCAGCTCTTCGATCAGCCTGCCAGCCCCCTGGCCTCCTGTGTTCTCGCCTGTGGCTTTCCTTCTCTCCAGGTCTCCAACTCCCTCCTCTTCACTATCATACCACCTGCAGTGACCCTGTGAATTCTGTCTCTTCTGACGTTAAAGCCTGGGCTCCCGGTGGTCTGTGACTAAGTTTTATCTGGTCCCTCTTTCCCAGGCCAAATCTGATTTTGGATCAGAGCCTCAAAAACCTTTTGCCAAACTGCATGCCTGACTCAGGAGCCTTAGGTCAGCCACGATCTCCTGTACTGAATTTTTTTTCCTTTATGCCCTCGAGTTGAAGAGCGAGCTTACAAAAATCTTTTTCTTCTCCTTTGAGGATTGTGAAATTCATCAAATTTCTGCTAGACCAGTTTGTACTCCAGCTGCTCCTCTTGACTGAGTGAGAAACTCTTGTAAACATCTAAAGCCTCAGGCCCAGCAAGTCAGGAACAGAGCTCCTCTCCGTCTGTCTTTTCTGTCAATGCCGAGCAGATTCAGAACAAAATGGTGCTCAGGCCCTCTCCCATTTCATTCACAGTTCCAATGGGGCTCTTGCTTGGTCAGTCCCATCCAGTCCCGTGCAAGCCCTGCTTCCCCCTCCTGGCCTCGGACAGGCTCAGGTGCAAATCCGAGCTCTGCCACTTCCTAGCTGAGTGGCCCTGGACAAGTCATTTCCCTTCCTCTATGCCTCACTTTCCTCATTTGTAAAATAAGAATGCTATTACTTACCTCGCAGGCATGGCTGTGAGGATTAAACAAGGTGATGTAAAGCACACAGTAGGTGCTTCATCGATGGGAAGTGTTGGTATCACCACTGTGGCATTCTGAGATTTCATTCTCCCCTCCCCTCCTCTCCCACCTATGGTCTCTATCCTGATTCCAGTATTCAATGAATGACCTATTTCATGAGTATGTACCAGTCTCCACAGCCTGATGGCTAGATTCTTGGGGACAGTAACTCTGTCTTGTTCTTCCCTGTAACCTTGCTGGGCTTAGAGTAGGCAATCTATAAATACTTGTTGAATTGAATTGGATAGGTATTTCTCATCCAAGGCAGTATGGCTCTTCTATGAAGGGTCTATGCAAAGGGAAGCTTTATTAAGACCCAGGCCTTAGTAAACCATCAATTGCAGCCTCTGTCTAGAGCCTAAGCAGCCTCAGTGGTTTGTGTGGCTAAGTCTTCAAAGACCAGCTCCCTCATACAGTTATAGGTTGGCAAGTCTTTACCCACTCTTCATGAATTCTTTGGCAACACACTCTACTTGGGTGCTCTGATCTTTGGGAAGATGTGTAGGTGTTTGAGGGGGGGTAGGAGCCAGGGCCAGGGGGACACTCTGAGGGACACCTACCTGGCCTCACAGATCGCACCACCACAGGCCTCTCACTGCCAGCCACGAAGCCAAAGCCATATATAGGGTCCCGGTGAATGGTCACTTGTCGCAGCGTCTCTGCTGGCAGCTGCCCACATTCCATATCATTTGTGCTCTCTTCCTGCATCACATGACTGAGGGGAAGGGGAAGATGGGAGCAAAAGAAGATGCAAAGGCAACTAAGCCTCAAAAGCAGCTGGGGGAGGGACAGCGATAAGGGCGCTGGCCATGGTACCCGGGAGTTCACACACATAGCTTCCTACACCCTCTGACCCCAGCAGACCCAGCAAAGTGATGACCGCCTGGTATTTCAGACTGGAAAAAGAAGAGTCTAGAAAGGAGGAGCTGCTTGTCTACAGGGCCAGGGCCAACAGAGGAAACGGGTGCCATGGAGCCTGACATTAGTCCTTTCCTCAAGATACTGGGACTCTAGAAGGAGCCCAAAAACAAATGTGTTGTTCTTTGGAAGTTTAAGTGGTATCACCCATTGAATCGGCTATTTACTTCCTAAGAGAAACCAAAACCTTGAGGGAAGGGCCTACAAAACAGGCAAGTTAAGTGGGGGAAGCAATGTGAAGTCATTTCAGAACATGGAGCACCTTCATGAAGTCCTTGCATAATTTTAAACTTGGCTATCCCTTATATAGGTTATATATAAAAATAAATGACTAAGATGCCATATATAAACAAATGGGCTAAGGTGGAGGACCATCCCCTTACACAACTGTGCATAATGCCAACTTATTTCAGTTAATGGGACAACTGGAAGACGGCTCCCATGGGCAAGAAGACATGGGGACCCTGGGCTTGAAAAGGCACTGGGTATGGGGACAAGAACAACTGTGCACAATGCCAGCAGACCTGAACCCCAGACGAGCTGGGAGAAGAGAAATTGCTGCCCAATACTTGGAAGAGATTAGAGATGGTGCTCCCGATGCCCACAACTTCACTTACTGAAGCTTAGAAATTATACAAGGACTTTATAAAGGGTCTCTGGCAAGGGACAGGGTGAGGCATACTGTACGCCAGGATGGGTCTGAGTGAAGCATTTGAATGAAGAGCCCTAAGGACTGAAGGCTTGGGACCCCTGGAGTTTGTGAAGGCAATGGGTGTGAGGGCAAGGAAAGAGGCAAAAAGGGGGAATGAATGGCCAGTGGGCAGGACAGGGCATGTGGAGGTGGAAGAGAAGGGACCAGAGCCAAGAGACTCAGAGCCTCAGCTCCCAGACTTGGCACAGGCTTTCTGGACTAATAAGTGGGGTTGGGTTTTCTAGACTCAGTGTGAGTATTCTCTAAAATTAAGGTTTCAGGCAGGGCCCGTCTGAACAAGATACAAAGGGCCAGGAGCTAATTAATCAAACTAGCCTAAGGTTGGGAAAAGAAGTGGGAGGTTCTGACACGATGAGAGTGATTGCTGACTAGCTAAGAATACCAAGTTCCTCAGTAGCAAATGATTGTAAGCAATTAGGTTGTTTATCAGGACACAAATTTGGTAATTAGAGAGGAGCTTCCGGACTATGGATGGGAGGGATGGTGGGAAGCTTTAGAGTAATTGTACACAAGAGAAAGTCATAGTCCCAGGCTCATCTCTCTCATAGAAGAACTCAGGAAGGAAGACATACCGTGGCTGCTTTGAATCCAGCCACATCAACTCTGGCTGCACCCAAGCTGGCTTGGGCTCTGACTGGTGCCCCTTAGGGAGGTAGAAGGGGCTGTAAGGATGAAGTCAAGCCTCCTGAAGGTGAATTCAGAAACTGGCTCCTTTCCTCCCACACTGGTAAGACAAACTGTCACTCTTCAACAGAAAATCACTTAGAAGTTGGAACACGGCTGTCTGGTGTCCTGGATAGACAACCTCCCAGGACAGAGGCTCGGCAAGGATGGCTTCAGGCTGGCACCTCTCTCCTTTTTGTTCCTGGTCCAAAGCAGGCAGGAGCTTGGCCTTGAAAAGAGCCAGAGAACATCTTCCTGTAGCTGCCGAATGTCTTGCCTGACCCCTGGGGCTGTTTCCGAAATGAGCCCTTTGTCTCCAGTCATCTAATCAACCTCGTCTCAGTGGCACTAAAACAGCCTCTTCTTGGGATGACACCAGCTCATTTCCATCATGGGCACCAGCCAGGGCAGCCTGGATGATGAGAGCCTGTCGGGCTGCACAGCCTATGGCGGAAGGAGCAGGGACACCACAAGGAAGATCCAGGCACCCATGGAAGTGCTTGACTCACTGTCTCGCACTCAGGGTCCCCTGGCCACGGCAGCCTCACTTTTGCTGCCTTTTTTTCCCAAAGCATGGGATACTTCAGTCTCCATTGGTCCTTGAGGCACCGCCAATACTCATGAAAATAGACACTCCTAGTGCCAGAGGAACCAACAAGCTAAGAGCCTTTCGTGATAACAAGTTTTCTGCTTTACTGTTTTGACTATGTTAATCCATCAACAAGTATTTAACGAGTGCCTAGCCAGACAGTTGGAGCCTCGGGGGACATAAGAAGTTAAAGATCTCTGCCTTCAAACATCTTCCAGTCTAGTGGGGATAGGGGGCGAGAGACGAGTGTACAATGAACAAAAGAATTAGAGTGCCAACTGAAAATATGACTTCCATAATTAGGTCTAAATTGTGTGTTCAGAAAAGGGGGTGGAGGACTGGAGAGGGCTCCCTGGAGGAGGCAGGAACAGTGCTGGACAGCCAAGAAAGGGTGGTGATGGGAAGAGAGACAAGAGGCTAAGCTCTGTCCATGGGCAGCCCCCATCTTCCCAGAGGGGACCCCACTATTTCTCCCACAGGCACAGGCATGTCTCTAGGTGTGACTGGAGCAGTTAGTCCCTGGGTTGTCCCTAATGGAGGTCCCTAACTAGGTCCTCCCCTAATTCTGCAAGCAGCCCTGTTTTCAGGCTGCCTGGGCCTTCCTAGTATCTGGGGTCAGGAAAGAAACACGTCTGTTAAGGGACCAGAAGGCCATTTTGCAATGCAAATGGAAGCCATCCCTTCGCTCCTAGGGTTTGCATCTTTCAGCGTCTGCAGCTCAGTCCCTGTGAAATTTGCTAAGTGCCTGGAGACTTGGGAGTGACACTGAAGGCAAGCAGTGACGGATGACAGGAGCTCAGCTGTCCACAGGCCACGTGATGGGCCTCCTGGGGGAAATACGCAATTTGACTTTGAAGGATGTTTGGCTTCTGGCTTCTGGTCCCTTCAGACAGGGCACCCTGAACAAAATTAAGAAGCATCTCTCCACCCCGAGACCAGCTTTGTTTCTGGGACCTGCTATTTCCTTCTGTTTGCCCCAAAGCACACAGTGCCTTCAGTCTGCCCCGTTTCCACCCAAGGCCCCCAAAGGTAACCCTTCCCCTTGCACCAGGCTTGCCCTCCCTCTGTAGTCAGTGACCCAGGACCCAGGTAAAGGTCTAGCCTTTCTCTTCTGCCTAATGATAACGACACTTTATAGCCACGTGATTCTTTTCATTTTTACACCCATTACCTCATCCGAGAAAAGGTGCTTTCATATTCATTATCTCCTCACAGTCTCTAACTGTCCTGCCAAATAGGCTAGGTCTCTGCTCCTCCACTACCCCAGCCTCCAAGACAGAGGCCAATGAGGGCCCCAGCCAGAGCCAAATTTCTTGGACTGGGCCCACAATTCCAGCACCCCCACCTACACCCACTCAGGGTCCTGGACCCTCTGGCTATTCGGTCTCCATCTCAGGGCTGGCCCAACCCTGCAGCCAGCATCTCTCCACATCCTGGCCAAGTCTGGATGGCCAGCCCACATCTTAATTCATCTGCCTCTGATCCACTTCATTCAGCGTCGTTGGGAGAATGAAATGAGATCATGGTTACAGAAACACTTTGGAAGGTGAAACATATCACGTAGATGTAGCGGTGGCAATATTCCTGGTAGCATTATTCAGGCTGGCTGGAGGAGCAGAGAACGGGTGCCGGAGATGAACTTCAGCAGCTTCACACAATCCAGGCCCTTCCCCCATCAACACCTTGCCTCTAAGTGGCAGCCCCACAGAGCGCTCTGTCTCCACGTTTTCTAGGCAGCTGTCCCAGCTCTCAGATGACCTGGCTCCCTGTGGACACCCTGACTCCAGTTCATCTGTGGGCTAAATTGATCCCCCTATTGCTGTCCAAAGAGGGACCTGGGGCTGGATCACATGCTGACAACAGTTGCTAGGCAGGACGCAGGTGAAGGACAGGTGAACTGAGAAGAAGATGGATTGATTTGGAGCTGCTGCTCTCTTCCCTGCACTTTGGGGCAGGAAAACAGAAATGTATGTAACAGCTAAATTGCCAGGCGTCAGCTTTTAGTTCCCCGCCCTCCTTGCCTTTGGCTCCTTTTTCTTTACATTTGGTTGGCTCCTTGGGGAGTCTTGTCACTCCCCTTGCAACTGGAAGGATATGGAGCCACATGGGGCCAATTAGCCCTCTGATTCCAATCACAGGAGTCTGACTCTCCGGGAAGCTCCAGAGATCCAGCCTGGCAGCTGGGACCCCAGGAGATGCTATCTTCTCCTTGTGGCAGGAATGGGAGCTCCTTCCTGGCGACTCTGAAGGAACTGCTCTGGTGCCCTCTTGTAAGGAACTTGAACATAAATCCTTCTTCCAGTAAAGGAGCCCTCACTTGGGCTAGCTGCTCCTTACTCTAGCAGCGCTACTCAGACTTGAATGGACATACGCACCACTGGGGGATATGGCCAGAACGGTTGTGATTTAGTAGGTCTGGAACAAAGTTTAAGATTCTATCAAATTCCAGGGTGGTGCCCATGTTGCTGGTCCACAGCCCACATTTTGAGGAGCAAGATCTAAAAGAATGGTATTCTCAGACAATGGGAGGGTCACAATCAGGTGGGAGAACTGAGGTGCTTTTTATTCCACTGGGTTATGGCATTGAAGGCCCCAGTTCAAACACAAATGCTACCTTGGAGAACAGATACATAAAGTCATGCAAACAAAGGACTCATAGGCTGAATCAGATTTACCCCAGGAGAGAATACGGAGAGTTCTAAAAGGATATGAAATAAAACAGGTAAGGTTGCATTAAGGAAAAGGAGAGAAAGATCTGGATAGATAGGGCACCACTTAGCCTTACTAAAGAGTCTGGTCTGCACAAGAACAGCCCAAGGACTCACAACATCTGGGAGTTAAGAAGAGGAAGATGCTGAGAAGACAGTGCTGAAAACAATAGCTGTTGTTTATTGAGGACTCACGATGTACCAGGTACTGTGTACATATGGCCTCGCTCCCACAAGGAGATATTATTGCCATTGTACAGATAGGGAAATTGAGATCTGGGGAAAGAGATTAAGTAGCTTGCTTTGGGACATCCACCTCTAATCTACACACTGGTGGAGATGCAATGTCAACCACTTTCTGTCCTGCTCCAGGGCTCATTTTCCTACACGGTTTTTGCTGTGTAGAATCTGTGGACTAAGTAGCAGGCAGTGAGCAGACCTGGTGGGAGAGTCAGCAGACTGCTCCTTTGCCAGTGAGCAGAGGGCCACGCCAGTGCTGTCTGTCAGAGCAGCTTCCCTTGAAGCCACCACAGCAAAGAGGACATACTGGAGACTCCAGCCCCAGAACTGACTTCCTACCTGCCTCTCAGTTCACCCTCCCATAGGGGACACTCAGCCCAGCAGGCCTCGCATGCATGTTAACTTCAGTCACCACCAGAAAGAAGTCCACTCAACTCCGGTCAGCCCTCAGAACCCACTCTCATCCCCGCTGTGTTCATCCCCAAAGGTCACCTTTCTCTTCCCTTCAAACCCTTCCACTGTGTGCTCTAGAACACTCAGCCAACAGCGAACTCCTCTATAGCTTTAACTGACTCTCTGAAAGTGCCCTTTCACCTTCTTTCTCAATGGAAGACTGGTTTATTCCTTGAGGACATCACTTGCCCACCAGCCCTCTCAAGTGGAAACTGGAGTTTTTTTCCCCTCTCCAACCTCAAGACCTTCAGGATCTGTAGGGTGGGGTAGGAGCCTCCTGGCTTGCCAACGCCATTACTCCTCCTCCCTTCTGCAAAATATCTTGCTCCTTTGAGGAATATTCCTGGTGTCCACCTCTACCACCTTCTCCTTCCTCATTGCTGTCTATGACTTCCTGAGTCGTCCTCACACTCACTGAGGACTTCAGTTCCTAGTCACATGTGATCTGCCCTCTGCTCTAACCCTTTTTATTTTATGGTGGTAAAATGTACCTAACATAAAATGTACCATTGTAATCATTTTAAGCGTCCAGTTCAGCAGCATTAAGCACATTTACATTGTTGTGCGACCATCATCACCATCCATCTCCAGAACTTTGTCATCCTCCCAAACTGAAATTCTGTACCCATTAAACCCTCATACCCCATTTCCCTCTCCCCACAGTTACTGGCAACCACCATTCTATATTTCTGGCTCCACGAATTTGACTCCTCTAGGAATCTCATATAAGTGGAATCATACAAAATTAGTCCTTTCTTAACAGGCTTATTTCACTTAGCCTAGTGTCATCAAGATTCATCCATGTTGTAACATGTGTCAGAATTCCCTTCCTTTTTTTAAGTTTGAATAATGTTCCACTGTCTCCATGAACCACATTTTATTCATCTGTCAATGGACACTTGGGTCGTTTCCAACTTTGGGTTATTATGAATAACGCTGCTGTGAACATGGGTATACAAAATCTGTTCAAGTCTCTGCTTTAACTTCTTTGGGGTATATATCCCAAAGTGAAACCATAGGATCACATGGTAATCCTATGTTTAATTTTTTGATGAATTGCCATACTGTTTCCCACAGTGACTATTTTTTTTTTACATTCTTAACAACAATGCACAAGAGTTCCAATTTCTCCACGATGTCACCAATACTTGTTATTGTTATTTTCTATTTTCTATTTTTTGGATTTATTTTTAGTTTTTTGATGCCCACTCCAACTCTTGATATCATCATTGGTGAATTCAACATCCATATGCTGATGAAGAGGCCTCCAAAATCTGCTTCTCCCATCCTCACTCAGTCACTCATTCCATCATCACAGAGATTTTGGGTGGTCATCAGATATTGGACCACTGCCCCAATCTCCCTTGCCAACATCCCACTCTGTATTCTCCATCTATTCGTCCAGTCTAACTCCACAAGAACTCCCACTGCAGGACTAATTGGCTCACATAGCAATCGCTTATTCATTTGTTGTTCCCTTTTCCTGGAAATCTCTTCCTCTGTTCTTTGCAGAGCTGACTTCAGGTCTCAGCTTAAATGTTACCTCCTCAGAGAGGTCTTCCTTAAGCACTTGGCCAGAGTTATTCCTTTTCTTCCTCTCCTTCAAGCTCCTTCTTATCTTCACTTCCCTTCATGTCCATGTCAGAGCCCCTATAGTGATCTATCATTATGGTCATTCTCTTGCAAACACCTTCTACTTCCTTACTTCTACTTCGTCTGCTATTCTTGCTTTGCAAACCTCATTCCTCAATAAACTCAACCACATGCATTCTCTGCGCCTGCATCCAAGCAGCTAAAGGCAGCTGGAGAAGAACCACACAATTGGGTAGATGGCATTCACTTTGTACCCTTGGTCTCAAACCCGCTATAGGCTCTCAATGCTATCTGGCCATCACTTTCTCACTCTCTAAGATGACTATTTCATAGCCCCTCCTCTCTCCTCCATCCTTCCTACCTCCCCATTTGTCCCAACAAGTCTCAGACGATCTTATCCCATCTGTTACTGAACAAAGAGAAGCAATCAAATGAGAGTTCCTTTATCTTACCACCACCGAATCTACACACTGCCCTGTCTGCATTTGTACCCAGGATTCCTTTTTCCATCCTGCTGAAATGGAGGAGCTTTCTTTTCTTCTATCTATGGCAGGTCTGTTCCTTGACACTCGGGTACCATAGAGGAGATCCTCATCTTCTCAAGGATTTTGCTCCGTTGGGCACTCACTCTCTTTCTCAAATCATCATCTCTTCACCTCTGCAGAATCATGCTAGTGTATTTTCTCCACAAATTCTCTCCACATCTTCATCTCCTACTTGCTCCTCAATCCAGTCTAATCTGGCTTCTACATCGTTCACTCCAGAGTTGCTCTTGTTAAGATCACCAGTGGCTTTCATGGTTATCTCTTAGTCCTCATCTGACTCAGCCCCTAACCAGCTTCGGACAATTGACCACTCCCTCCTTCCTGGAACATTCTCTTTCCTTGGCTTCTGTGACTATTTCCTGACGTTCCAATTAATTTTCTGCCCACTTTTTCTTAGTCTTCTTTGTGGGCTTCTCCCCCTCTCCTTACTCACTGGAGACTGCAGTTCTTCCCAACTCAGTCCCAGGCCTTCTCTTCTCTCTCTACTCTCTTTCTCAGGTGATCTATCAGCCCCCTGCCTTGAAATACCATCTACATGCAGACAACTCCCAAATGCGCCTTCTACCCACACCTCTTCTGTGAGCTCCCAAGCTCCTATATTCCAAATATCTGTCTGACATCTCCACTCCCGTGTCTCAGAGGAATTGCAAACTTAACATGTCCAAAGGTGAACTCTTGATTTTTTCCCCTCAAGCCTAAGCCTCTGTCAGCCTTCCTCTCTCAGTACATGGCACCATGAATGCTTCAGTGCTTCAGCCAGAAAAGTGTCAGTCTTGAGTCCTGTGTCTCCCTTTCCCTCACCCCTCACCTCTAATCTCTGAATAAGTCTTTGCAGCTGTTCCTTCAGAATCTGATCAACTCTCTCCATCTCCACGGCTGTCACCTAGTGTAAGCCACCAGCATCTCTACCCTGGATGGCTACAGCAGCCTCCTTCCTGGTCTCCCTGTAGCCACTGCAGACCCCTCTTAAGTCTGGTCTCTACAGATATTGCAGAAGTCCAAATCAGATCCTGTCATTTCCCTGCTTAAAACACTGTACACGTTTCCCACTGCAAGTGAGGAACATCCAAACTCCTTTTCAACGGCTGACGAGGCCCCGTTGTGATCTCCTCCGCCCTCTTTGCCAACCTCTCTTATGCTACTCTTACTCTTGCCTAGAACAATCTGGCGCTACTGGCCTCCTTTCAGTTTCTGAACACATCAAGTTCTATGCTACCTCCAGATCTTTCCACTGAACATACTTTTTGTCCTGGAAACCTCTTTCCCCATTCTTCACATGGCTGGTCTTTCACCCTTTGGGTCTCCACTTACACATTACCTCCTCACAGAGGTCTTCCCTGAGAACTCTACCCCTTCTCTTCCTATCACTGCAACCCGATCTGTTTGTTTCCTTCATGAGACTGATCACAATCTGTAATCATATATTCATTTCTGTGAGTACTTTGCTGTAAACCCCATATGAGTATTGACTGTGTCTCTTGTTCAACAGTCTACCTCTGCCACCTAGCATGGTACCTGGCACATAGTAGGTGCTATAATAAATATTTTCTAAATGGCTTGATGGATGCACAGATAGGAGTGATTTGTAGGCACATGGATTAGAATCCTCTGGCCATTCCATGAAATTCATTATTAAATGCCTACTGGTTCTGTCTCAGCCTATGAAAGACAGGTTTCTAGATGGGGAGTCTGGGCCATGGGAGAAACCCTTCCACATCCTTGGCTAAGACAAAAATAGGGAGAGAATGAGGTAAAAGGAAGAGGATGAGGAGGGCTACAATTTAAGAAGAAATCACAGCCAGGATGTCTCTAGTCCTTTGAGGAATACCAGGATGGGACATCTAATGGCTATTCCTTCTCAGGGAAGGAATGTTTCTTTAAAGGGCAAACAACTCTTCTTTCAGAATGACCAGAGGCTTGGGAGTGGACAGGATGACTTTGGATAGTCTTTTCCATTCTTGACAGCCTCTGGGTAGACAATTCGGTTCCTTTCCTAGGGCTCCCTCCAGCGCTTTCCTCCCCCTTTCCCTCCAGGTCTTCATGGCCCTGAAGCTTCCTCCTCAGCTGAGCCTGGAGAGGCATCTTCTGGAAGACCTTCTGGTGTCTGGATTCATTTTCTGGTAGTCCAAGCAATTGCTTTTCCCAAGAGGGCTGGAATGGAGACACCTGGCACCTGTTCTAGCAGGTCACCGGGGAGCAGGCAGACAGACCAAAGTCATTTGTCCTTCCACAAATACCTGGCAGCCTGGAGTCACCTCACAAAAGACCAACCCCATGATGCTTCTGAGAGGAGGCTGCAGAGGACCCTCTTGGTAGCCGATCCCCTCCACTTCTCCCCTCAAGGGCTACACATACAATAGACTCAGATATCTTGTCTAATATGCCCAGACATGCTCCTAAACCTTCCCTGCTGGGGCTGCCAGCCCGGTGACAGATGTGAGGGCTGTGCCAGATGTGATGCTGATGCCATATGGCACCATGGGTCACAAGGTCTGAAGCTGCTGCCACTTAGCTGTGGCAGAGTTAGTGGGGAGATCCCTGCATTTTAGCCCTCACTCGTCACCAGTAGAGGCAGTGAGGGGGAACTGCAGTGATGAAACATTCACGGGAGCTTGAAGGAGTTGTTCTGTCACTCCAAAGAGTCTTGGGCCCCTCAGCCCCCGCACTCCACATCCCACACCAAGCATTCTGAGGGAGGCAGAGACAGACTGACCAAGCCAGAGGGGGAGAGATGAGAAGTGGCGGAGAAGACAGCAGAGCAGGAGATGGGGGCCAGCCAGAGCCAGTAGGGAGGAGAGAGGCGAGGTGAAGCCAAGAAACCCAGACAGAAGCAGAGAACGGAGACAAGAGGCGGGCCCTGGAGACAGTGACAGAGAAAGGACAGGCTTGGAGAAGGCGAGGCTGGCAGAGATCTTTTGCCTGAACTTTTTGGAGGCCTGGTCCATTGCCTGGCCGGCTCTCTAAATGCCCTCAAGCAGCCCCTAGCTCTGCCCTCAGGTTCCCGCTAGGACCACGCGGTAATGAGAGCCTTCTGGAATAGAACTTCCAGCCACTGAGCTCTCTGAGGAAGGGCACTGCTATTCTGCCATCCTGACAGCAGGATGACACCCGCCACATTTCACAGATGGGGATGTGGCGAGTGAGGGGGAAATACGAAATAGCCTCAGGACAAGAACCCAGGACACTGTCCTAACTTGAGCCAATTCCCTAGCCACCAGAGGCTGTCTTTTTCTTGTGAAAGAGAATGAAATCAAGAGGAGAAAACAGGAAGGGGAGAGAATTCCAGAAGGTGGGAGGGAATGGTCATGATGGGAAAAGTGGAGTTGGCAGGGAAGGGAGCGCAGGCCCGAATTCTTCCCCTCAGTGAACACATCTTTCCGAGGCCAGGCTGGGCTGCAGAGCTCTGGCACAGAATGCTAAGCTGGGAGAGGGTCCCTGGCCACCCAGATCACTCTCTCTTCTTGGATTCTAACCTCTAGTCTGCCAAGGGCTGAACTATAAACAAGGCTTGGAGGCCAGGGGGAGCAGGTGTGGACAGGAGCTGCTGGGAACATCCCAACAAGTAGCTGCCTCCAGCAGCCAAAGACCCAGGGCTCAAACAGCGCCCCTCCGGGGGCTGCTTGGCAGGCGCTGGCCGCACGGGGCTCCAGGCAAAGCCTCCTGAAGCCAAATGGGGGCCTACTCAGCGGCTGGCTGTGCCATCTCTTTCCTGTCTGTGAGGCTGCCAGGCATTGATGGCCTAGGCCACCAGCCTGGGACGCCCCCAACCACTGATTCTGCTCAAATAGCTGGAGAATCTCAGAGTTGCCAGGGATCTGGGAAGTTATTTACATCACCCTTGTCCACTCTCTGCTCATTTCCAGAAGCAGCAGGGAAAAGCTTTCTGGACGAAGAGTGCAATTGGGGACTCTAGGAGGGGCCAGATTTGGGCCCGGGGAGGGGGAGGGCACTGAAAATAGGCCCAGAGACAGAAGGGGCAGGGAGGGGCGCTGTGGCAGGAAGCATAAAGGGGACAGCTTGAGTCAGGGGCTGGGGTTCTGGGGGAGGGGATGCTGGGAAGAGGTGGGCTGGGGGAGCAAGCAGCAGGAGCTGACCCAGGGAGACAGTGAGTAAACCTTCTCTTCACTCCCTCTCTCATGTCTGGCTCTGCTGGGGCATCAGGTCCTCTCCCCAGTGCCCCCCCCGCCCCACTTGGGAAGCCTGTGAGGAGATGGGCAAGCCAGTTTAGTCATAGCTGGACAGAGAAAGGCACATCCTTCTTGCTGTTTTGCCTAGATGGCCCATTTGCCCCCTCCTTGCCTGAGATGATGCAGGTGGTATCTGAAGCCCAAGAACCATGCCCAGCAAGTGCCGGGCTAACCTTTAGTGAGGGAGCAAGCCCTGGCTTCCCCTCTGCGCACCACCTCCAAGCTGTCCATCGAGTGCATGGTTGGGGGGTGGGATAGGGCAGAAATCAGGTCAAGAAGCAACTTGACAAAAGAGGTTATGTTAGCAGAGGCTTGGTAAATTCATGTCACCCCATCTGGAGGCATCCAGAGATACCAACTATAGCCGCAGGGCAATGAGACACCTTTTATTCTGCCTAATTGCATCTTTCTCTGAGAGGGAGGAAGGAATTCTAAGGTCTTTCCTAAGGAAAAAGGGAAGATCCTATGGAATCAGAACAGAAGTGAGGCTGAACAAAAGCGAAGGGCAAGAGCAGGTGCTGATTTTCTATCTCAGAGGATATGAGTTAGCAGTGAACACTGCACCTCCCCCATGTTGTTAGCTGGGGACCCCTGTCTGTTTCCAGAATGTGAGTGGCAGTAAAACGGCAAACCTTAAAGGGCCTGTAGACTTGTCTCTGGGTGGAGGTGGGTGTAGTAACGAGATCACACCCTACTCTGCAACCAGGCTCGGGGGAGACAGATCCCTAGGGAATCCCAAGAACTCACAGGCTTCCTACTTGGCGACACAGATTCAATGATGGACCCCAAACTCAATTCAGTAAGGTAGAAAACCAGACCCAGACACTGTAGAAAGAACCAAAAGGAGTAAAGAAAAAAATAAATGTGTATTTTTGGCCTAACCCTCGGTTACCCAGAATGTTCTATTAACCAGGAAAGTCTTTCCCCAGGCATTCAGGTTTTGGCATTACAGTGTATTTATATTTTTTCAGTGATTTAAGTCCACAGAACTGCGACTCTTTGTTACGGAATAATGCAAGCTCTGCTCCCACCTGCCTTCTTGTAAGGGGAACAACAGCAGAGTCCCTTGCAAGTCAGGAGCTCCCTCCACCGGCTTTTAGATCATATTCATTCATATGAGCCACAAAGATGTACTGAGCACCTACTCTGTGCCAGGCACAATGCTGGGCACTGAAGATAAACTAGGGCTAACCTCTCCCCTCGGGGAAGTGGCAGTCTGAGGTGGGGGCTGGTATGTCAACAGACAAATATAAAACCATGTGTCCCCTGGCACCACAGGGGGCAGCAGAGGATGCTATGGGAGTACAGGGGAGGGCCATTCCCCCCTCCCCATGACTCCCACCCAAGCTGAAGGTGAACAGGAGCCCAGCAGATGGACGAGGCAGAGAAGGGCATTCCAGGAAAGGAGAAGATTCAGCAAAGAGGGAAACCTCTAGGTATTTAAGCCACTGGCATTAAAAGAAGAAATCATAGAAAAAATTCAGGCAAAACTGAAGCAAATCTTTAAATTCTGGCTACAGGAATGAGGGCAGAGGACAAGTGCTACCCAGTGGCCCCTTTTGTGTGGCCTTCTGAGATGATACACTGCACTCAGAAGAGGCCACAGGGACCACCAGGGACCCAGCCCAGCACTGGGCTACTAGCAACACATCCTCTGCACCACTCAAAAGCTACACAAGGAAGACCCCCTCTTATGGGAGGAGGCAGGAAGGGTGGACTGCTGGCAGGCACACGGAAATTCAGCCATAGTAATGGGCGACCAAAGCCCTGTTATGCCCACATTGAAGAAGGTCCGTGGAAGCCAGCTCTGTGAATAGGTCAGGGCTAAGGGTGGGAAATGACAAACATCCCCACTGCAGGGCCAGATGTGCCCTGGAGGAGTCCCTCCAGACCCGGCCACATTCTGTCCGGCTCACAGGGGCCATCCTGGTGGAAGGAGGGCCAAAAATCAAAAGGCACAGCAATTCTTCTACTCAAGTATCGGCTGCTGTCCCAGCTTTTGAAGTCCTGGCCAAAAGACAAGCCCCCTCTCCCTCCCCAGGAGGTGGGAAAATGGCTTTGCCCAGCATTGCAGATAAGGCTTGAAAAACTTTTAGAAAATAATTCTTACAGAGGTACTCAGATAGAGCCATGATGTCGGATTAACAGCTCCAAGCCAGCAGACCAGACACTTGTCTAATTAATAAAACCTATAAAGCAGAACAACTTATTGATGTTACAGGCACGGCGCTTAGTACAACAACAAAACCCAAATCCATGCAGAATGCTCCGTTTTCTTTAGGAAGTCCTTTCTCCACCAACCTGTACAATCCCTTCTTCAACGAAAATGGCGGAGGGCGGGGGGCTGGGAATGGAGGGAACAGTGCCGAGCTCTGGGCAACTGGCTGGGAAGGCGACGGGGGAACCTCTGCCTCCTGCACAAATCTGCCAAAGGTTAGCTCCAACAGGAACTTTGGAGGCAGAGGATCTGAGCTGGAATCCCAATTCTGTGGCAAGTTACTTAACCTCTTGAGCCTCAGTTCCTTCATCTGTAAAGTGGGGCTCATGATAGCACTTACTTCAAAGTACCTACATGAAGATTAAATATACAAGTGCTCAATCAATAATGGCTATTAGCAACGGCTATTATCATTGTTATGCTTAGGCACCTACCAGTAGGATCTGCTGTCCAGTTACAGCTCACTTGGTTTACTTTCCCCACAGAATGCAATGAGGGTGATTTGAAGATTGGTTCGAATCTCTTTGGACCTTGGGCCCTGACTTCAGATCTATAGAATAAATAAGCTTTGCTGTGGGGAAAACAAACCCTGTATTACTACTTCATTAAAGTCAAGTTCTCATCCTATTTCTAGTAGTTAGCAGAGGGGGTGTGGAAGTAAGACTGGGTAGAAAGCCCAGCTCTGCTGCTCAGGAGCTGTGGGACCTTGGGTTTGCCCACCCCTCAATTTCCACCACCTCAATTTCCTCATCTGTAAAATGAGGATAATAATCAGGATCTATCTCACTGAGTCGAGAAGATTAAATATAATACATCTAAAGCACTTACAACTGTGCCTGGCACACAGAAAGCACTGAGTGAATGCCCGCTACAGTTCTTATTGTACACGAATTCTCATTGCTACCTAAAAAGCTTAGCACAATGTTTGGCACATGGTAATAGTAGCTACTGTGATCATCAGTACTCTCCGTCAAGATGAGTGTCTGGGAGAGGTGGGGGTGAGGAGCAAAAGGGAGATCTGGGTCTTCTCTTAAGAATGAGACTAAGTGACTTAGGATAAACTCACCTTTGTGCTCTAAGACACTGCTCCCTGACACTCGCCACCCCCCTCCTCCCGAATTTTACACAGCTCAGGAAAAAAGAGTGACAGGTATGCACCTGAATATTCCCACCTGCCAAGCTTTCTGTAAGTAATGCACCACCTCGTTGGGCGGTCTTGTTTCTCAGCCCCGCGATGCTTCGTGAACGCCGAGGCCACGCGAAGGCAGACCAGCCAGGGTGCGCCTGGCCCTGGGGAAGCTGAGGCGCTGGGGGGAGGCCGCCCAGAAGGCCCACGCACTTCGGACACCCGGCTCCGGGCTGGGGTAGGGAGGCGGAGCTTAGGGGTGGGGCGGCGGTGGGGAAGGCAGGGCCCGAGTCCCTGGAGGGGTCGCCCCTGCCCACCTCGGGCAGCTGCCTGGCGGCTTCTCGCCCTCTTCTCGCCCTCCTCGCTCCTTCTCTCTCTCCTTCCCCCTTGCCACCCCCACCTCCAGCGGAAAACTTCCCGCTTACGCCGCCACTTTTCCTCGGGCACCCAAACCCTCAGCCCCGCGCATCCTGTCTTTCAATTTCTTCGCAGGTGCCGCCGCCAAGGGGCCTGCGGTGGCCCCACGACTCGAACGGCTCCTTGGGGATTCGGGATGGGGGGTTGGGAGATGGGGGTAGGGATGTCGGCTCCCGACGCGCCAACTCCATCCATCGACTGCGGGCGCCCAGCAGGCGCGCACCCGGGACGGGGGATCCACGCCAGTGCTGCCCCGAGTCTCTGTAAAGGGCCAGCAAGGACCCCAGCACCCGGCTGCTGACCCCCCAACCCCACAGACTCCATCCTCATCGGCTGGGCGCCCCTCTTTCTGGCCCTTTCCCAGGCGATCCCAAACCCGGCGGCTCAGAGCGCGCGGTACTTACTGTCGGGGCCCTCTGCGGCCGGGGCTGGGCGGCTGCCCGGCCCGGGAACCCTCTGGCCGTCTCCCCCTCGCGCTGCCCCCGGCTGTGCCCAGCGCCGACGGTAGCGGCAGCGGCGTCTGTAGGAAGAGAAAGATCGCGCCTGCCTTAGCAACCCAGCCCCTGCTGTGACCAGAATCTTAAAGAAGGAGGCGACTGGCTCAGCCCCAGAGCCTCGGCTGAGCTGAGGTGACGAACTAGCGAGGCAGCTGGTAAACACGGCGTCTGCTGCCTCCCGCCAGCCTGCCCGCCCGCTCCGCAATCCGCCGCGGAGGAACTCCCCCCTCCCCCTCCATCCTGGACAGGCCCCCGCGGGGGAGCCGGGGAGGGGAGGCTCCAAGTACAGTGACGTGCGGGTAATCCAGCTGCTGCTGGGTGAGCACTAAGTGCCGGGCACTGGGCTTTATATCCATTTTCTCATTCCAGCATCCTCCCCATTGTACAGAAATTAAAACTGAGGCTCAGAGGATCAAAGCAAATAGACCCAAATACAGGAGTTGGTAATAAGCGGCGGGATCAAGACTGGAAACCCGAGGGATGGCAAATTCGCTGCTGCCTGCCTCAAAAGTTACTTTGTGCTGCTGCAAAGCAACATTTGAATAGTGGTGTCTCCATCTCCTGTTCCTCTGTTTTCCTGAGAATACTAGGGACAGGTGGCAACTCCATGTCAGTTTGCCGGTGGAGGTGGAGGTATCGGTCCTGGGAGGTAGGATCCTCACTGCAATGCCTAGTGCCAGGGAGCAGCCATCCCTCTGTATCTCGGACACTTCACCTACTACAGGCCAGGACTTGAAGAAGACAGAAAAGGGTCCAGGAGGTAGTCTTGGTCCAGGTGTTATCCAGGAGACAGGCGCTGAGCCCGTGAGATGTGGGTTAGGCTAGAAAGGTCAAAGGTGACAGGTACAGAGCCCTAAACGAGAAAGTAGCCAGTGTTCTCAGATGCCCCTCCCACCGCGGAACCTCAGGGAACCGCTGGTGGAGACACGGGGAGAGAAGGGGCTAGCATGGAGAGGAAATTCTTCCCATGGGACTGATTCTGAGTCCTTCCTTTTACTGGAGTGAGGACCCACACCACCCACTCCTTTTTAAAGGATGAGTGGAAGGCAGCCTTGTCCAGAGATTGAGCCCCATGGCTTCTCTATGGCAATGACGTCTGTGGAATGTGAAAGATGTCTTGCTCCTTCCTTCCTGGTCAAAATGATGAAATAACACAGTATTCCTGCCCTTCTATTCTTATCGTAAAAAAGAGAGCAGTTTTAGAACCTGTATTCCTCCCCGCCTTGCCCCTGCTTATCCACTCAGTCATTATTTACCAAATACTTATTAGCATCTATTGTGTGTCAGGCACCATTGGTAGGTGTTGGGTACCTTCATAGTTGTGTGGGGTAGTCAACATGGGAGGTGGAAAGCACACAGGTCTGGCAGTTAGGACAGATTTTTTTTTGAGGGGGGAGGTAATTAGGTTTATTTCTTTCTTTCTAGAGGAGGTACTGGGGATTGAACCCAGGACCTTGTCCACGCTAGACATGCACTCTACCACTTGAGCTATATCCTACCCACCCAGGTCTGGCAATTAGGAAACACATTTTAAGTCCTAGTTCTTTGACTAAATAGCTGTGTGACCCTGGATGGGTCATGTATCTTTCGGGACCTCAGTTTTCTTGTTGGTCAAACAGGGATAATAACACCTTTCCATCCTATTTCATGGGGTGTTTCGAGGCTCAATGGAGTTAATGGATGTGAAAGAGCTTTGAAAAGTATAAAGCCACTAGACAAATGTCAGGGATTAGTCTGTCTCCAAGGTGGGAGGGGGCTGCTGGGAACTAAAGCTTAAGAGAAATCCTGGCTGACTGTCCCAAATTGGTTGCACTGAATTCCATCTTCCCCAAATCACTGATTCTGCACTTGGGCAGGAGTCTCTGCTCCGTGAAATATCGTCTTCCGTCAGCAGGGCCCAAGACACCAGGGTTAGTAATGACCTGATCTTAAGCTGGGGAGATTGTTTGGGGAACTTGAGTGGAACCAGTGGGGCAGTTTTGCCTCTGGGTCTCAAATTCCTGGCAACAGCAGCATCCTCCCACTAAATTGAGCCCACCAGGTGTATCTGGGTAGAAACCACTTGAGACCCCCAGAGACAGACCTTCAGCAAGCACAGGGCTCATGTCAGACAGCAGTGGTGGCCTTAAGGGTGGAGGCTCTACCTTTTTGGAGGCCAACGGTTCTGGGTTTAGCCCCACTAACTGGGATCTGCAACAGAACTAGTGGAGCCTTGGGAGGGTCTTCAGTTTGCTCAGTTCACCCCTGCAAGCAACCTCAAACAGACCTATAATTGAAACTATAATACTATGTCTGTTATGCAAACACAGCTACAAGGCAAATTCCCAAATTTCCAGAAGTACTCTCCCCTACCCACAAGTAAACACACACTCTGAGGGAACACAGGGTCTTCCAGGCAAACAATATCCAGACAAATCTGCTAGCCTCCTTCCTTCCTCTCCCCGTTCCCACTGGATTGTCACCCCAAAACCCGTTCCATATAAAAATGCTAGAACCAATGCGTAAAAGGAAGGGCTCTGGGGACCATGGCCAACCACGTCCGGAGCTGCACTCCACTGCTCCGGAGCCAAACCAGAATGGAAGTCAGGGGCAGCGACAGAAAGGAGCCCGGCCTCAGGCCAGGGGAACTTCAGGTCCCTGGGGGAGGCGCCGAACCGGCAGACTCCACACCCAGCCTCCCTTGGCAGTCTCAAGGCGCCTCTCAACGTCGTCATAGATTCCCTTGTCACATCCATCTCGCTCAGGCTACTCCTCTTAATAAAGTGCCCCTGCGGCCACTCCAGACAGCCCGATGTTATCCTTCGCTTTCCCACCCTTCTCCCAGTGTGGGCCACACAGCAGTGATTCAGGCCTCCTGGGTCACAGTGCAGTCTCCTGGGGAAATGCTTCTTGAGTGTCCAAGTGAGGGTGTGACGAAAGCTTTGTGTGTGGGTGTTATCAAATACTCTCTCCTGGCCCCCTCAGGCCGGCCTGGGCCCTGGATTCAGAGTCTTACCCTGGGTTCCCATGCCTACCTCAGCCTGCATCTTCCTCCCTGGGCCAGCTGCCACTGCTCTCCCCCAGCTATATAGCCCGAGTCCAATTTGCAAAGCCTTTCCTTGGTGATTGTCAATAAATCCTCCATCTATATCCCCCTGAAAGACCAGAAAGCTTCAAGATCCAAGGAATGAATCACCGATGGTGAAATTTCAGGCACAGTGACAGGCAATTGAGGAGACATATTTGATCACATCATGTTTACCTATGTGTAAGGCTGGCCCTGAGGAGATTCTGGCATTTTCCCTCGACTATAATGAAGACTCGGAATAATAGCAAAGAAAGCCATAGAAAATCCACCAGGCTGGGAGGAGGAACATGTTGCTGCTCGTCCCAGCTTTGGCACTAATGAGATGTATGGCCCTATACTTTCCCTTTCTAGCTAGGCCTTGGTTTCCCCATGTGTCAAAAGAGAGCACTGGATTAGCTGATTTCCAGGGACCCTTCCTGTTCTAACATGCCCAGATTATAGGATAGCTGGCACTGAGATGGACTGATGTTCCCTCCAGAGAGGGCCCTGACTCGGTGACATTGGGCAGGGCACTGTGCATGTACGGGAGTTAGAGGGGAGTTAAGGGTTGGCATAGTGGGCATGAGCCTGGCACAGCTATTCAACAATGTAGCCAATGTCTGACCCACCTTTGCTTGGGAGCCAAGAGAATTTGTTCATCGCCCACCCCCACCCCATCTTGCAGCCAGGACCACTCGGGTTCCCAGTGGTAAGTCTCTGCCTGTGAATCCACTCCACCCTCCAAGTCTTATTCCAGCTGCCCCAGGATCAGGACTGACCTTCCACCAGTGGACACTTGTACCACTATCACATGTTCCTGAATGAGTAACTAGTAAATAGCTGCTGCCCCAAACCCCGTGAGCCCTCCAACTGTCTCCATCTCTTCTGGATCCAGCAACTAAAGGTTAATTCCTGGCCCAGTAGGGGCTCTTCCCTCTCCCCAATCAGCCATACAGTATTTTTAATATTTGCCTACTCTAGGGCTCCACTCTGGTCTAACACCCTAGCCCCTCCCCAGGCCATTTCTCTGTGAAGATTTGTCACAGGCTTTCTAAGTTAACCTGTGCCCTACTCCCTGCCTCTGAGTCAGGTGGGTCCTTGTTGTTTCAACAAAGGGAGAAAATGAAGGTGGCAGGGGATGGGGGGCCTGGCTCTGTAGTTAGTAGAAGGCACCCTGGTGACCCTCCGTCTTGCGGTCTGGATCCGGTCGCTAGAGGATGAGACCAAATGTATTGAAGTTGGAGGGATACTCCTTTCGGCTATCACCCGAACAGGGCATTGACTCTGTGCCCCTCACTGGTTCCCGCGCCTCACCGAGGGCTGCCAGGTGTTACCTGCTCCCCAGGCCCACCTGGCACGCTGGCCGCCATTTCCTTTCCCTCCGTCATGGCTGACCCCTTCTCTTCTGCTCTTAGCCAGAGCAGGCCTCCCTGGCATTGAAAATCCCCTTACTTGGCCCTTGTTTGCCCTCCCTCTCCTCTTCTACTTCCTTGCCCCTGCTAAGGCCTAGCTGTTCCAATGGGTGTTTTGCCCCTGCGGTGCGAATGTTCTGTTCTCGCCGGGCCTGGTATTAATTTGCTCTCGTTTGTGAGCTGCTTTGTTAACGTGCGTGGCCTTTTCTTGATGTGTAGTGCTGCTCCCGCTGCCTCTGTTACCTCCCCACCCACACCTTCCTTAATCTTGTAATAACGGGTCCTTCCCTGTGGAGAGGGGGTTGGGCTTTTTCAAAGCCCTTTCTGGTACATGCTTTAGTAGTTCAGCACATCTTCACAACCACCTGAGGAAATGAAGCGGGTGTGATTCCTGATCCCTGTGGTACCGATGAGGAAACTGGGGCTGAGAGCTGAGAAGACCTGTCTGCCTGGAGAGATACAGTGTGATGACCCAGCAGGCCTAGAACCACAGCTCTCTCCCATAGGACCCCACAGAGATGAATGCTTATGTCATTCATCTTGGACACTGTCCTTTGAGGCCCCAACCAAGTCATCAGAAAAGTGCATGTATGCACACACATCCGGATGCCATTTTGCTTATGAATTTGTGAGGGGTCATAGAAGCTCTGAGGGTCAAGGCCCTGCCTCAGTAGTTTTCAAAAGCTGCCCAGGTGATTCTCTTGTGTTGCCAGGGGCAAGAACCACCGCTTGAAAGGGAGATGTAAGAATAAGAGAGGACAGTGTAAAAGCCTTAGCAGCCAAGGTGGGGCCCAGGTAAGAAGTGAAGGTAGACTGGGATGGGAAAGGCAGCCTAGCTTCCCTGCCTCAATTTCCTCCTTTCTGCCTGAAAGAAATCTTTCTGCAGGCTGCCTCTGCCCCTCCCCAGAGCTGGACTGTAAATCAGTCAGCACTGATTTTGCTGTGTGAAGGGATATTAAGAAAAAAATGCATCTCCCTCTCCATATATACACGCTGGCTAATTGCTGGGTAAGCACATCTTTAGCATCTTCTGCTTACAAGGGTGGAGCTGAATTCCCTTGAGTAAGGAATGGGGTCTCTCACGAGGTGAAGGGTAGACACTTTCATGTCAATCACCTAGAAAGAGATGCTCCTTAGGTAAGAGACCTTAACTCCTAGGAGTAATAATCATCTGAAGAACTGTCATGTATTAATCACTTACTATGTGACAGGCATTTCACTTACATTACCTCGTTAAATCCTCAGACTCCCCCTCTGAAATAGGTTACTAGTATTATCCTTCTTTTACCAATTAGGAAACTGGGGCTCAAGAAGTTACATGACTTACCCAAAGGTCACCCAGCTAGTAAGCAAGTTTGTTTGGCCAGACCAGTGTTTTCAAAAATATTTAAATGTATCGCTAACATTTAAAAATCCTCAGATTTCATATATGGATCAGGATTTCTGACTTCTCTTAAAAAAAATCCTATCTGGCAACCCTGGGCCTGAAAGTCATACCTGACAATAATCAGCTGGTGCTAAGTAGCGGTACCCCTTTTGTATGAGGGATGGTCTCTCCAAGTCACCTCCTTCTGTCCTCTCAACATGGGGCCACGTGTCAGCTGCTGTTTAATATTGTTCTTGTCCTGTTGTGTTGCTGTTTTTATTAAAAGAATAATAAAGAGGAGAATGAAACATCTCTTGGGAATACATTTGATCTTGCCCTAGTGAATACATTTACTCCTTTGGGTCTGGCTCTGTAGGCCTCTGAGCTTATGATCCCTCTACCCCATTCCTCAGCACTGCCTCTTTAACACGGGGAGAAGGAAAGCTGGGCACCCCAGTTTGGGAGGGCACTTGTAGGTGGCTGGGAGTTAGGAAGAAGAAGTGGGTCTCCAGAGGACCCCAACAGTGAAAGATGACTGAGCAATATCTTCTAGGGCCAACTGTCTATCTAACTTCCTGGCCCTTGTCTATCAAATAGGCATAATGAAAATAATAGTACCATGTCTACTTCATGAGGTTATTATAAGGATTAAGATGAGTATATGTATACATATACATTTAGAATCATGCCCAACTCAGAGGAAGTGTTCAGCAAATGTTAGCTATTTTCATTATTATTCTCCATGTTGGTTTCCCAGAATTTGTCATCTCCTAGCCTTTAACATATGCAAGCTTCAGTCTGATCTAAACAATACCGTAGAGTGTTAAAAGATCCCTGTGATGGGTCAATGTTACAGGGGAAGTTGAATCTCACAGATGCTTCTTGCCGTTGAAACGGTCTCCTTCTAGGGTCAATCATGGAGGTTCTGGGTGACATTTTATTAAGGAAGATGACATTTCCTACTCTAGGGAGAAGGCAGTCTTGCCTTGCTCAAGGGGATCACACCAAGCTCTTTCTTTACTCAGAGTGCCCTCCACCACCTTGTCTACCTGGCAGTCTCCTACACATCCTTCTGGACTCAGCTCAAATCACCTTCTCTGGGAAACCCTCTCTGAGCCTCATCTGCCTCCCCAGGTGGAGTTAATTTAAAAGCCTACCACTCTTTATAATACGAACTTATTGAGGGCAGGGCAGGACATGACTTCTCCACTGGAGAGCCAGTGCCCAGCACAAGTATATGCTGGTTGAATGGACTGGGAGGAGAGGTATGTGGGGAAAACAAAGGTTCATCTTTCTTTTGTGGGTTCTTCTGGAGGCTCTCTGGCTCCCAGCAGCCCTCCTACTTCTGCTTCTGTGTGACTCCTTAAATTCTTCAAACTAGTATCACAAACTCTCTGTACCCCTCCCAGGTCTATTCTAAGGCTCACCTGTTAGGTAGATCAGTGGGACTGTTTTTTGGAGCCTTTCCCAAATTTCAGCATGCCCTTGCTCCTTTGAACAGACCCTCACTGTGATGAACCCACGCAAGCTTCCACCTCCCAGGCTGTTCAGAGTGTCCTCAAAGCACCAAGCATTTCCTGGGGCATCCCTCCTGAGCATCAAAACCTAGATGTTCTATGTCCCCATAAAACATGTCAGGCACTGCTCTCCCACTAGGTCTTCCTTCCCAGACAACATATTTGGATCTCTGATGCCTCTGTCCAAAGGGGATTTCGAGCCCTGGGAGGCTAGCTAGGGAGCTATTTCTGGGTGAGTAGGGTTCCAACACTAATACAGCTGGGGTGAGATTTGTGTCATCAACCCTGCCCCACTCCATTAACAATAACACAGGACAACCATGGAACTGTGTTCCAAGCCCTGCTCAGCAGTCTTTCTTCCCCCACCCTGACTCGGTGTGGTCCTGGCCACTATCTCCTACCCCACTGCAACTTCCCTGCCCCATTTCCTCTAGATGATCTGAGTTCCTTTGCCAGGAGAAACCTGCCTGCGCACAAAAACAACTTGAGAATCGTTAACGGGAAAGAGCATCTGTCACAAAAGCCAGATGATTTTAAAGCATTAATGGACACCTTTGTGACTCTGTCTCAGGAGGAGCTAATGTCTCGTAAGCTGGCACCAGGCTGAGGACTGCTCGGCACAGCAGCCCTCCAACACTGAGAAAACATGCCCTAGAACCCAAGATATTTCAGAAGAGCCAGGTGAGATCCGGGAAGCAGTGAGAAAACCCAGGATGTGAGCTCCCACAGAGTGCCGATCCCAATGCCACATGCGTGCGTGCATGTGCACACACACACATCCAGAGACACAGGCGGGGCCACACGTGGCACAAAAACACCACCCACACTCTTGCTATAAGACCCACATGTGATTTGCCAAC
Organism: Camelus bactrianus; assembly: GCF_048773025.1. Lineage (NCBI taxonomy): Eukaryota > Metazoa > Chordata > Mammalia > Artiodactyla > Camelidae > Camelus > Camelus bactrianus. The sequence continues at coordinate 84,412,764 of NC_133575.1, forward strand.
AAACTGCAAATTAACCTCCTAGTGAACAGATTAATGGTATTCATGGTAATTTACACTCCAAGTTTCATAGCAACAGACTTTGAGCATTCTGGTTGCATAAGAATTCAAGGATTTTCAAGTTCCTGGAGACATTGTAGTAATTAACCTGATAAACCTATGCAAATTAGCCCCAATTTGACACTGTCATTTTTGAATCCAATATCCAGGGTATTTGCCCAGAAGGTTGCCTGTTGCCGCTCCAGCTCCTTGGCTTGAGGTGCTAAGCTGACAGATGCCAGTCTGCATTTGTCTATGCAAATGAGGCCCCAGAGCAGAACTCCCCATCAGGTCCGGAAAGGGACTGGACAGTTACAAATGGGCTCCTCGCACGGTGACAAGAATGGAATCAAGTCTTCCAGGAGAAATGGGGAGGGGGGGCCCCAGTCAATTTGCACACGATTGACAGAGGTATCTTTTTAAGATCCTTGGTTTCAGGACAAAAATTCCTAACTCGCACAAGAGTTTGAGCTTTCCACCCGAAGGTCAGGAAGAAGCCTCTTTGTGGCATGTGGCCAAGTGCCACTGGAGTTTTTTAAATCTTTCCAGAAAGATCAGCTTCTTAAAATAAAACCAAAAGCTGGGGTTCCCTGTTTCTTCCCTGGGAAGGTGACGCTTAATTGGCTCTATTTCCCATTTTGAGCAAAAAATCACAGAACGTACTCAACGCTCTCATAAAACCAATCAGCCTATGGGCACAGCTTGCATGCTCTCTCCACGTGTGGACTGGGTCCTGTCTAATAATGTTTAGCTTCAAGGGGTGGCCACTCCTCTAGTCCCCACCCCCACAGAGCTTCATCCCTGACCTCCTTCTCCTTTGATCTCTTGAACCAATAGGACTCACTTAACCTCCTGGGTAACCTGCCCTGTGCTTCTCGCTCTGCAGGGCACAGTAACGAAGTGCCAGCGGGTACAGTATCCTGGCCCACTGGTTATCTACTGCTGCTCCCAGCCCAGCTCTCCCCAGGACCTCAGCTGGTTGCTCTTGGCGCTGTTGCCCCACAGATTGTTTTGGAAACAGCTTTCTGGAGCCCCAGTTTGAGGGTAGGGGATGAGAAGGGAAATACCACAGAGAAACTGTCCAGGTCACCCAGATCCAACCTGCCACTAATGGGCTACCATCTGGAACTCAGAATCCTCTGGAATGCAAGGCCAGGCAGGGTGATGATCAGTGCAGCCTTACCACTCTCAAAGAGCTAACACTAAGAGGTGAAAAAAACACATGAAACTTATCCCAGAGCAGTTCGGTAATAACTATCTTTATCCATCTTCCTAAGCAACCTTTAGCTAAGTCAGGATTTCAGAAAGGTTGGAAGACCTCCTGTGTAACTGCTGGCTTCTTCTCTGAAGGTGTACATTGAACCACCATTCCAAGATGGTGCCTGTGGCCACACTCTCCCCTTTTGTCTACCTCCCCCTTCTCACCACGCCCATGTCCTATTCACCCAGTTACCAACCCCTCTCCTTTGACTGCCAACAACACTCAGTGTCAAGCACACTGGCCCTCAGAACTGTTGTCCCAGGACTCCTGGGTTGCAGTGTCCTGCAAGAGGGACGTACACCCATACGCTTTGAAGCATTACCTGTGGATACGTCAATCAATAACCTGTGATGATGATGATAACGACGATGGTGACAATGATAACAGCTCCCATTTGGGGAATATTTACTACCTGCCAGACACTTTATGAGCTTGACATTGCAATATCTCATTCCATCTTTGTAATGACCCTGTGAGCTTCATACTGTCATTAGCCCCATTTTGCAGATGAGGACACTGAGGCAACAGTTTAAGCAACTTGCTCAAGATCACTCAGGTAACATGTGGCAATGCTGGAAATCAAACCCTGGCTGCCAGATGCCAGAGACTAGGCTTTTAAGCACTATCTTAAAATACCTCACACGTGTATGTACCACTATTTCCCAAACGCGAGGCTGACGTCATAATGATTGGCAAAATTCATTTTAAAATATCACATGTTCAGATTAGTTTGCGGTCATTATGTGTTTCTCAGTCAGTGGATACTAAGAGTGAAATTGCTGTGAGGACTCCAGAAAATGGGTCCTTGGCTTTAGCCAGATTGAGAACCATGGGCTTTTTGTGCATGGAGTACTCCCACCCCGTGTCCTTTCACCCACGAAGGCACTTCTTCTATCTGCTCACCTTCTGTTTTATCTCAAAGGACCTGCATGTCTCTGTAGATACGATGGGCTAGGGAGCTGTGTTTAAAGCTACCTGCACATTTGTCCACTCATTAAACATTGATTGAGCTCATAGTACTCTCCAGACACTGTCTCAGACACGGGGGACACTGTAGTGAACAAAATGTAGTGAAAAACTCATGTCCTCATGGAGCTTGCATCCTAGTGACAACATACAAATAAACAGGTAAACTTCTGATATTTTTAGAACAGGAGAAAGTTCTTTGGAGAAAAATGAAGCGAAGAGTTGGGGATGAGTGGCTGCAAATTTGAATAGTGTGCTCAGGGAAGGCCTCGGTGAGAAGGTGACAACTGAGCAGAGAGCTGGAGGCAGAGGCAGGGCGAGCCCCGGAGCTATCTGGGGGCAGAGCCTGCCTGGTGCAAGGAATCGCACAGGCACTGGCCAGGGGAAGGAGCATGCCTGGAGTGGCCAAGGACTGCAAAGGAGGCCAGCTGTTGGGACAGGTTGCGAGAATGTTGGATGTATAGAGGTGGATTCAGAAATGGGCTCTGTCACTGGATCTCCAAGTGGCCTGTGAGGGCCACCTTAACCTCAGCTGGCTGGCAGGACTAGGTCAAGGCAAAATGATGAGGCAAATGCTTCTGTGTTTTCCTCTTCAACCCTCTAGTCCTTTCTTGCTGCCTCCTCGGGAGCCCATTTGCTCCCCTCTCCCCTAGCAGTTGGAACCTCTCCAGTGCTCTCTGCCAGCAAAGCCAGTCCCCCAGCCCGAGGAATAAAGAGTACAACTTGGGGGGCCCACAGATCTGGGCTTGCCCTCCAGTTCTGCCTCTTACCAGCTGTGTTACTTTCTTTGGGTAAGTCACCTACTTCTCTGAGCTTCAATTTCCTTATTTTAAAAATGGAGATAATAAGGTCTTGGGAGGATTAAATGAGATAATGTATATCAAATGCTGAGCCCAGTGCTGGGAACATAGTAAATGCTCAAGAAATAGTGGCTGTTATTATTCATTCATGCCCAGCTATAAACTACACAGACCATCTGTATGTCTTGGGTCCCCCGAAAGGCCTGTGGATTTCTTGCAAGGAAAATTCTTAAATACACCAATTGTGGGTTGTCAGGAGAGAGAAAAAAAAATGCAAGTAGACTCACTATTGTGGGGGAGTGTCCTAAAATTTCAACATTACAAATGGGAATTGCTATTTAGAAAGCTTAGGAACTATTGGCATCCATGGGCACTGCCAGCATCCTTGAGCAGGTGGGAAATTCAAATGAAGTTTTGGATCTTCTGAGTCAGCATGAAGAGGTGTTTCCCTCTTCCTTCTGTTGCTCCTGCTCCAATGGGAGTGTGGGAGAGGTCAGAATCACGGTTCCAAACTGAAAGCAGGCAACCTCTGGGGTTGGCAGGCCCTCCAGCCCAAGGGGCCTAATGGCATATGTCTTTTTTGCTTTCACACATCTCTATGTATCATCTTGCTGTTCCTGTTACCTCTCCTGTACTCTGAGCAGATAAGGCTGTCCAGCCAGAGAAAGTGGCCACTGAGCGAGGCTTGGTGACAACATCCAGGAAACCTGACCAAGAGCTTCACCTGTGACCTCACCAGACCCTGGGCATGTCAGCTCCTTACTGTACAGAACTGTTGCAACCTGGACAAGTTTCTCACAAATCAAATCTTCACATTATCAAAGCCTATTTTCCCTTTAACTTTTAACATAAAATTGGAGATGTGTTTCTCTGAGGAGAAAAAAAATGGGGCCCTGAGACTTAATAAAAAGCTTGTTTATGAATGCAATGCGGCAACACGCTCAAAAATCACAAATGTGAATGGAAAAAAATGAGAATTTTCTTATAAAATATTAACAATGCCCCTAAATGAGTTGCAAGATCTGAATACAAAGTAGCTAGTGTTATTTTGATGTTGGCACGATAGCTGAAAGGCCTAAAAGAAAAACAACGACAGCTTAACTGAACAGAACACACCGGACTGAAAAGTTGCCCAGCTTCTATAAAATTGCCTTGCTAACGTCCTACAGCAGGGGACCATGCACATTCTTTGGAGGCTTGGATCCTGAGCTCTAGTACGCTGGAAAAGCTGCTGGATTAAAGAAACAAACAGGTTGATCTGGCCCCGAGAACAGACAAAACAGCACAGCTGTGGTGCTGTTTAAAAATGCCCCAGGAAATGAGTTAATTGGGGGCATGGAGGTATGGGAAGACTTTCTGGTAACACAAGACTTGAAACTTCTGTAAACTGAGGCTTTGGGTAACGTATAATGAGTCAGTCCCCCAATTTCTAACTGTTGCTTTGGCTCATGTCTTTCTACGGAGTCTCTGGACAACGAGAAATTCCTACGCAAGGCTTCTAGTCTTGGTACTTCCCCAAAGTATGTTGTAGGGAACACTAATCCCATAAGAGGCTCCATAAGGGGGTTGGTTCCATGGACAAAATTGTTTGAGAAATGCCTGGTACTCTAAGTCAATGATTCTCAAAATTTAATATGCATACAAATCGGCTGAGGATCTTGTCACAGTGCCAATTCTGATTCGAAAAGTCCAGGGTGGTGGCCTGAGACGTTGCATTCCCAGCAAGCTCCCAGGTGATGCTTATGCCGCCAGTCCTCAGACAACACTTTGGGTGGCAAGGCTCTAAATGCCCTCTTGGAGGATGATTCTCATGATTCTCATTAGTATGTTAAGGGCTCTGCAAAACCCTGTAGTAAAGTTTTGCCTACCTAACCCAGCATTTGTCAAACTCATTTGGACCCAGAAACCTTTTTCTCCTCATGGTACCTATTCATCCCTCACACTCAGGGCACTCTGGAAGCCAATTTGGGAAGTGCTGCTCCAGCTAATACTGCTCTACCTGGAGTGACTTTGCATCATCTCAGAAGTACACATTCTGGGTCATGGCCATAGACCTCATCGAGGGCTGGTTAATAGCCCTGCAGAGACAAAGGTATGCCAAGGCTGTGGATTGCCATTGGTTTTCAAAGACTCCAAGCTCAATGACAGCAAAATAGCATAAAACTCTATTTACCATCCTGCCATACTCACCACTTTCCAAAATGCTTTACAACCTTAATGTGGCTTGAGCTGAAATGAAAGCAGGGAAAAGTGAAGGGGTTTGGAGCAGAGAGGAGCAGGCATTTTTGAAAGAGGAATGAAATGAGATGATGAACAAATGGCCCTGAGAGCAGACAAGAGATAAGGGACTCCGGGGTTAGTTGGGGTGAGGAAGAAGGAGGAGGCATCAGTGAGAGATGGATCCTCAGTGGACAGACAGGCTGTCCTGGAAGTGCAGTAAAGAGGGAATATATACTCTAAGAAAATATGAAGGGGAGAGTCATCTTTTTTACCTGGCTTCCACCTGTCCTGGTCTCAGCTATGAATTTTCCCAAAGTCCTGCCATACAAATTGTTTGGCCGGGAGGTCCTCTCTGGGCAGATTTCTCATTCTCCTGGCATTGGCTGCCAGATGGAAAGGGTCTGGGTTGTCAGTTCATGGAGAAGGGCATCTGCTCACACTCATGGTGGCCTGTCACTCCAGTTCCTATCTCAACTCGCAGATGCATCCGAGAGAGCTCTCCAATGATCAGAAGCCAATGGCAGACAGTGCCTCCAAACTGGGAAACAGGGAGCAATGGGAGCTCCTGCCATGGGAGGCAGAAAAGCATAGGAGTTCAGGTTCTGGCATCAGACAGACGCTGCATGCCTGCTCTGTTACTCACTAGCTGTGAGGTCATGGGGGTAAATTAGCCCATCTAAACCTCTGTTTTCTCCTAAAACAGGGTTAAGAATAGGCTGTATCTCATAGCAACATGATGTGGAATGATCAGGGTGATCCTGGTAAGACAGTTAGGATACATAAGAGGAATTCAATAACTGCTATTAGTATCAGTCTTTTTCAATATTATTAAAAGCTTTTTAGTGCAATTGTTTGGCACAGAGAAAGTACTTGACAAAAGATCGCTGATAGCATGACAGGATGACAATGACCATGACAATGATGACAGTGATAATGTTGTTGTTCTTGATGATGAGGGAGCTTGCTTTGCCTCCGCCCTGCTTTGGCAGTTAGCATCAGAAGGGGGTGAGCCTTTCAAAAAAGGCTCTGGGGTCAGATAGTCCTGGGTTGGAATCCTGACTCTGCTACTGACTAGCAGGTGAGCAATTTTCTAAGTTGTAAAATGGAGATGGCAGTTCTACTTACCTCACTCTTGTGAGGAGGGAAAGAGACAATGCAGATGGAATAGCAAGCCCAGCGCCTGGTACATGGCAAGCACCAAGAGCTGCGAGCTGGCTAGCTAGCCATCCAGTGCCGGAGAACGTGAGAGAGTTCTGGAAAGCAAAGTTGCAGGAGTCCAGGTGCCCTCACAGTTCAGTCTGAGAACCACAGACAGATGCATAAAAGGTGTACACACACACCACGTGCCTTTTCACACATTTTCATTTCACACACACTAACCCCATATGTAAAAACCCACCTGTGAGCTGAGAAATCCCAGTGCCTAGAAATTCCTGACTCAGAGCTTCAGGTGTTTTCTTTTTCCTTTTTTTTTTTTTTAAATAGTGCCTTTTTGCTCAAGAAGAGTAGTTCAAAAAAAGAGAGGACTAAGATCCACTAGACTGTCAACACTAGGCAGGCAGGTTTGGGTCACTATCAAATCCAAAACACCTAGCCCAGTGGCTGGCATACGATGGTGCTCAATAAATATCCACTGAATAAAACATCACGTTTTCATCTCTAGGTACTTTTGTAGCAACAGTATCTGTTTTTTAGGTCATGAATCAAGGACGTTTTTCTCAGCACTCGGGCAAGTCCTGTCAAGCCCGCAGACAGGCCAAATTTGAATATTAGCCATAAGGGCTAGACACCCACAAGTACACCAGTGGATACACAGACAGTCACTCTCCAAATGCTTTGCCAACTTTGGGCCTCCCCTGCAAGATGTGGGCCCAGCTTCTTTGGATGGAAATAGCAGAGCACGCGTCTGTGATGGTTCTCAGAGCCAGTGGAGATACGGCGAGGAGGCCATCCAGGGTCCTCGTCAAAACCATGTGGATCTGGGGTGAAATTGCAATCATCTTACCAGCTGGCACCAGAATCCCTCTTAAAGAGAGAACGGGGACTGTCTTTAGAAAAAGATGTTGATCAGCTTCTTGCCTTGACAGCCTGGGTAGGTAGGAGCCAAGACAACAGAAAAGACACAGCGTGATGCTGGGTGCTGACAGTGAACAGAACTCAGGGGTTGGTGGGGAGCAGAGGGGAGAGGAGTAGATGGAGGAGAGAGAGGGGAACTGGGGAACACAATGGGAAGCTAGAGCCTGACTGGGAAAATTACCGCGGACTCCCTAGGTCCGAGATTCCTAAGTTTACATGAGTCCGAGATTCCTAAGTTTACATTTTAAGTTGTTAGCACAAGCTGCACAACAGCATCACCTGAGGGAGCTTTTGTAAACCTGGGATGCCCCGGGACCTCCCCTCAGAGATTCTAATGTAATTAGTCTGGGGTGGGGCCTGGCCTCAACGCTTCTAATAGCTCCCCAAGTGATTCTGAACAAGCTAAGGTTTACCACTGCTCTAGATGGAACTCTTTCAGAAGAACCGGGTGTTTGGAGTGGGGGATAAGGAGAAGGGAGGCCTTCCCTGGGAATGCAGAGGTCTGGGAGGATGAAGATTTAGCAGGAATCTTCTCTCAATCTGCTGGGCTGGGAGGACCACGAGGACACCTGCATTATAGGGATAACGGATGCCGGCTGTCTGATTTCCTCCTCGGCTGCCCAGTCCTCCCTCCCTGCCCGAGGAATTATGACTCCCAGCTCAGCTAGCCCATTATGCTTCTCCTTGTTACAAACATAACCTCTCTTCCCCTCCCATCAAGCATTATTTGCCTTGGATCCCATTTCTTTGTGAGCCTGCTTTTGATAGGTAAAAGCCAATGAAACTGATACACGAAAACTTTTCTCAGACCAAAAGAAAAAAAATGTATATTTTAACAAAGGTCTTCAGAGGACAGTGCCTTTACTCACAGCAATAATGACAGAGCACAGAGAATATGTTCTGGGGTGGAAGGGACCTGTGGAGGACCTCAAAGCACATCATGTGGGGAGATGGCTCCCCATGAAACTGATGAAACAGCTGGGCCCATTCTTCAGGGATGGCAGGAGATGGCAGCCAGGAAAGGTCCAGGCATATCCCAACCTCACAGGGCTCTTCTGACAACCAGCCACTGGTGTCTTCCTCCCCACTTCTCCACCACCCCTTCGAGTGCTTTACCCCTCCAATGTTTGATGCAGCTCAGAATAAATTAAGCTTCATGGGCCAAGGTACCCGGTTAAAAGCTCACTCCATCACAGCCAAGGCAGAAGTCAGTATTTTAGCAGTGTTTTAGCCTCCGCCAGAGAAGGCATGGGCAGGGAAAGGCAGATTGCAGGTACCAATGCCCCGGTTTTTATGGGCCTAGGTCTGAGGGGTGGATCATCCTGCCACACCTCCCGAAGCTAAATGTGACAAATGAGTGCTCTTCAGTGGGAAAACCATGAAGCAATATGGAACCGAGGAGGAACAGTCCTCTTTCCCGTGTGCCCCTCCCCTGGTCCCCTCCTGCCCTCCACGCTGGGACAACAGCCTGAAGTAAGGTGAGGTTTCCCAGAGCCTGAGGCCCCAGAGGCCACCAGTGGGCTGGTGGTCACGCAGCGCCTTTTCTCAGGTTGACCCTCAGAGTCGAGTGCTTGAATAGATCAGGCTGCAAAATCTTCATCAGAATGAAACCTTTGAATTTGCTGAACCCTTCCCCCACAGAACTGGCATTCCTTTCTTATTGAACGCAGAACTTTAAAACCTAGTAAGCCAATTAAACTCGGGAAGGAACCTGCATATTTTGTAACACGACTGAACAAAATTTAAACAGCTACATCTCAGCAGGACTAATCATTTGATTTGGTCCAGGATTGGTTCTCCGAAGCTGGGAGATGTTTGGGAACTCTCTCCTCGGCCTCAACCTCTCCCCCTGCACCACACTACCCCACCCCTGCCCATCTGTCCAGTGCCCCTGTCCCTGTCCTTCTCACGCCCCCCCATCCCTGCAAAGAAAATCCCAACTGACAAGTCCCCGCAGTGGGGCCCCTGCAAAGATCTACCCTATCAGAAACCAGATTCCTGAAGACCTGTCTTCAGAGGAATCCAAGCTCCACTGCACAAGCAGCCCTTCCATCCCGGGGTGCCTTCCCTTTCACCCAATTACTCAGTTGTCTTGGCCCACTGGGGTGACTAAATTGGAACATTCTTCCAGGGTGTGTGGTTCTTTCTGAGAGAGATCAAAGAACCAGGAAGCAGATGTTTCTGACTGAGAGCAAACTGATCTGGGGTTCCCTCCTCGTTATAACCCTTACATCTTGGCATGACCAGATCTTCAGCCTTCCCAATTAGCTAACCATCTCTTTTGGGATTTGCACCCACCTCTGGGGAGTAGACCGAGCTGTGAGAAGTTCCAGAGGTGGAGGATGGTGCTGAAGCAGGCACTGGGGGAAATGGCAAATTCTATTTCCCCGAGAGGCAGCAGAGGGACTCTTGTTGGCCTCTACAAAGCTTTGCTCCCTGGCCAGTCAGTATCCATTTAGGGTTGGACTTGCCCTGGTCTGTATATTCCCTATAGGACCCGAGCTGGCTGGGCCCCTCTGCGCCCCTGGACGAGCACCCGAGCCTTCTGCCCTGGCCCCTGGCTCTAAGACTCAGTACCCAGCAGCCTCACGTCTCAATCGCCCTGCTCCTCTGGGCTAGGACCCACACTCAGCTCCCCTCCCCCTTGCCCAGGGGAGCCAGCTGGAGCCAGCGATGACGCAGCTTGTCAGGGCGGGAGATTGATGGCAGGCCCTTGGCTTTCTTTCCCCGCCCCTTCTTCCACTGTCTGGCTCCTTCCAGCTCTGGGATTTAGAGAGGAGGGGGTAGGCAGAGAGGGAAAACGCTTAGCTGTTCCATTCACATTCTTCTTGATTCAAGGGCTTTTGTGAGTCCTCACTTGAAGGGGCTCAGAAGATGCAGGCTTCCTTGTCAGATCCCAGAGGTTTAGGGAACTGGGCTCCCTCCCCACCTGGCTGGCCTAGCACTGGTCCTGACCTGAGGCCCCTTTCATCCTAGAAGCACTCTGCTGGGCGGTTGGCTTCAAGCCCATCTGGCACCATAATCCCCTGGCCTCAGGGAGGGCCCAGTGAGCTCATTTGGAAGCCTTGGGCCTGGGCCTTCAGGAAGTTGGGGAGGGGGCCCTTTAAGCATCACCAGCAGGAGTTACTTGATCCCAAGGACCAACTTGCCCCCCTCCCCCGATAATATGCAGGTTTCTACCCATTCCTGGCCCTGCCACAGCCCCTCTGCTGCAGCCCAGGGAGGATAGGGTGGGTGTCTGGTGGGGTCTTGACAGGCATTATATAGATACAACAAAGCTCTCCAGCCGAGAGCCCCTGGCCCTGTCGTCCTCCTTGCCTGCCCCACACATATGTTCTTTTGTAGTGAAAAGCACCAACAGGAGGCCCCCATCCAGATCAGCAGGCAGGGAGCAAGAGTGAGCCAGTGTGCGGGAGGTGGGCCCCACCCCCACCCGCCCCCACATCCGGGTCCTACAGGCCTGGGGGATGAGCTCTGGCTGCGCCAACTGACTACAGAGGGGCAGCTGGGAGGGCAGGACACAGAAAACAGGGGACACAGCAGTCAGAGTCACGATTCAGACAAACAGTTGGCACCAGACTACCAGGAAGGGAACGGGCATCCAAGATGTGGTAGCTGAGCCAAACAGGTGGGCAGAGCGCAGGAGCAGAAAAGGCAGGGCTGAGAGAGCTCAGAAATCTGGGAGTCTTCCTAAGGTGGGCCCCAAGGCCCCAAGAGACCTGCCTCCCTGGATCTCCTGCCCCGGTGCTCAGAGGGTGGCTGGTGAGAACAAAAAGCCTGGGACCAGGAGGGGACATACAGAGGGGCAGAGCCTCAGACGGTAACTTAGGAGCCTAAGGGTGGGTCACCACGGAGCACGGGAGCCCATGGCTGATGGCAACCAGAGTCACAAGTAGTCTATTCGGTGCCTTTGTGTAAAAAGCTTAGACCCAGCTACTTCCTCTGGTTGAACACAGCCCCATGAACATATGGTTTTGTCAGATGAAAAATGTACCCCTTCAGCCAGGTGGACTCAGCCCTCCACGGGGGCACAGGGTTTGGGGAGCAGAGCATGGGCTGCATTTCCTCCCCTACCTACCTCCTTGGATAAGCACCTTTTGCAGTTCACAACCTGCACAACTGTCCGTAACAGCCCAGACTGTAGTAAATAACTCCCCTCCTACTCCATATTGAGGTGCAAGGAGGTGCAAGGAGACTGAGTTGCTGAAAGCCTTGCGGGCATCCCATCCTCACTGGTTTAGAAGCAAGGAAGGGGCTAAGCAGCTGGACAGGGACAACGGTGAACCTGGCTGGGGTACCAGACCAGAGGGAGGCTACATAGTAAGGTGGAGAAAGAGAAGACTTTTCCTTTTTGACAGAGTTATTTTCGAGGTCCTTCTGCCCATCAACGACTTTGGAACTTTTTATTTTTAATGTGTTTTATTCTGGCATGGAAGCAATACACGTGTCTTTTGCATCCCCCAACTTCTCTCTCACATTCCCCTCCCCAAGACCCCCCCCACATAACCATCCTGCCCAACAGTGTTGGCACACAAGCCAACTCTCTGGGGACTCCATTCCCTCATGCTCTGCTCTAAAATGGAACCTAGGCTATATTACTGTGACAGTGCAGAAACCTCAGTTTCCTTATCTATACATGGGGGTGTAGATCAAGGTCCCTTCTTGTTCTAAGGTTCTGTAACTCTGAAAAGCCTGTACCACCCCTGCCCCAAGGTTTGCTCCCTGTCCCTACCCCCAGCAACTCCACAGAGCTCTGCTGGCAGCTGGGGTGGGGAAAAATACGAGCCTCAGGGCAGAAACTGGTGATCCCTCTGCTCAGAGTTGAAATAATAAGGAGTAGGGCCAGGTGCAGCACAGATCAAGTGCCTCGGCCCGGGACCAAGGGAGATGGCCAAGCCTGCCGTCAGCCAGCGGCTACCTACTAACGAGCATCTCACTGACATTATCTTTCTTTCGGAGTGGCCTTTGCAGTAATCTTCTGCTGATAAAGGTGGTGGGGGGAGTGGTCTAGAGACATAACGAGGACCTACTGACTCCACAGCCTGGCCACCTTGCTGGGTAAGACAGGGAGGGAGGAGGGACGAGCCTCTTCCAAGCAGTGAGCTTCTGTCAGGACCACCTTGCAAGGATGTTTGTGAGAAAAAGAACTCCTGGGCTCACGGGGATTTTGCCTGCCAGCACGATGTGTGTTATGATTTATAACAGATGACTGGAGTAGAATTCAGGAGCGCCACCTGGACTAATTTATTAGCTGGGTGGCCTTGGGTAAGTCCCTTCCCCTCACCTAGTCTCAGTTTCCTTCTGTGTACAATTCGGGAAGAAATTGAACTAGTAAATCATCTCCAGCATTCTGTCCTATCCTGGTCTGTCCAATCTCCCACCTGCATTCATTTGTTATGACGACACTGCATCAGGCCCCGCTCACGGCCGGATTTCTTTTAGCCCCAGACTCCATTATTCTGGAACATAGGGCTATCAAACAGGACGTAGAAGGTGATCTAATTTTCAAGAGACTGAAGTCCCAGAGACTCAGGAGCTGAAGTGAGAGCTCACCAAGGACTCATTCTGGCCTGCTCCTTTCCAGACCAGCCTGCTCCCCTCCCATTAGGCCCTCCTGCTTGCTCAGGCGTGCGTGCGTGCTCTCTCTCTCTCTCTCTCTCCCTGGCTTGCTCCATTCTCTTGGTGGCATTTATCCTTTATGGTGATTAATGTAGACACCAGGCAAATGCTGGCCAAAGGAAAATGCAAATAAGTCCCTGTCCCTTTCCCTTGTGCACTGGGAGGGGCAGTCAAAAGCCCTTCTGTCCATGTCTGCTGAGGACGGATGAGTCCCTGGTGGGGCTAAAGCCTGGCAGGTCTAGCAAAGCAATAGCGGGGACAGAGTGAGCCTCACAAATCACAGCTCGTCGTGTGCTTGGGAGGACCAGACCCTGCCCTAACAGCTCTGTTTGTTGAGTTCTGAACGGACCCGCAAGCCCTGCCAGCAGTGAGATAGACGGCACCTTCATACTCCAGGCAAGAACATCTGGAAGGGCCCCAGCACTGGGCGAGCTCCTTCCATCTCATCAGCGAAGGCTCACAGGGCCGACAGGACACACGCAGGGAGGGCGAGGGGATGGAATCACAAGTCCTTCCTTTTGACTTTTCTTCTTGCCAAAACTTGGACCACCAAGCCATTGTGGATCACCTTTCAGTAAGCCCTTCTGACCCCCACCTAGTGGATGTGCAGTTTGATGAGCTTTGAGAGTGGAGCCAAGTGGCACAAAACCACATGAAATGAACTGACGATAGTTTCAGTGACTGCTATTTCTTGGTATCAATCAGTCATGGAGGACTCACCAGCATCTCCACAGCCCAGAGGAAGGGTAAGGCAGAAACTGGATAGCCAGCCTCTGAGTAACTCAGAGCCTTTGAGATACCTGAAACTATGAGCTGTGTTATGTTGCAACCCAGGGACCCTCCATGTAACAACTTTCCTATCACACCCCAGGTAACATCCAGAGTAGAAAACTAGCTCAGTTCTGCCATCTCACTTGTCAACTGACTGACAATGGCCAACCACACAGCAACTCATCCATTGCCTCCACTCCATCCTGTGTCCCAAATGTCCATGTGCCCCTAGGAGGGCCCATGACTCATCTCTGGTACAGTCTTTGGCTGATTCAGACAGCCAAGTGTCCATTTATCCATAAGCCTGTTCACATTAAGAGTTTCTTTTATTCTCTATGCTCTACTATGAATATTTTCAAATATACAGAGCTGCTAAAGGAACCTTAAGAACAATACAATAACCACCTTTATATTCATCACGTAGATTCAACATTTATTATCATTTTTGCCATTTTTGCTTTATCTATCTCTGTGTGTATATGTATCATCTTTATTGTGGTAAACTATCACAACATAAAAATTACCATTTTAACCATTTTTAAGTGTACAATTCAATGGCTTTAAGTATATTCACATTGCTGTGCAACAATCACCATCATCCGTTTTCACAACTTTTTCACCATCCCAAACAAAAGCTCATTAAACAACTTCCCATATTCCCCAGCCCCTATTTATAGCTTTTTAAGTGCTGGATCAGTTTAAAGTTTCAAACATCATGACACATCACCCCTAAATACTTCATCATTTGTCTCCTAAAAATCAGAACATTCCCACATAATCACAACGTCATTCTCACACTGAAGACAATTAGCAATCTGCCATCCAGTTGCTGGGGTCTTCTTAAAGGATGCAAAGGGTTCCACATGCGAAATGAGAGCAATGAGTCATATCTAGTCATTTCATAAACCATGGAGTGCTGTATAAATGCGAGGCATTAATAACCTTATTAGAGGATCTTGAAAATTTGTTTCAGCTCTAAAATTCAATTAGTGTTTATGATTTTCCAAAGAGCTCCATCTCCAGATCAGCTGATGTGCCGGAGGCAGCTCCCAACCCCTCCCCAGCGCCCCACGGCAGGGAGATGCTCCTGCAGGTGAGCACCTTCCTCCCAGCCCTGTCTCTACTCTCACACCTGATCAGCAATCAACAAATATATCAGATCCATACAAATCCCATTACTGACTCCACAAAGGAGGGAAAAGGCCACATAAAGTAGATTTTTTTATAATTGATAGACTTTTAAAAATATTTTATTTATTTATTTATGTTTTGTTTTTGTTTGAGGGGGAGGTAATTAGGTTTATTTACTTACTTATTTGTTTTCATAGAGGTACTGGGGATTGAACCCAGGACCTTGTGCATACTAAACATGCGCTCTACCACTGAGCTATACCCTCCCCCTCAAAGTAGTTTTAAGACTTGAAACATGAAAGGAGCCATTTGTACCTGGCCACAGCCTAGGGGGCCTTCATCAGCATTTGGAGGGCATCAACAGCCGATGTGGCCACTGGCCCAGGGTGTGACAGGTCCCAAAGAAAGTGGGGTGCTGAGGGCCCTCACTTCCCATCCCCACCTCTAGCACTACCCCCACCTGTCCTCACGCCAGGTTCTCGACTCAGAGCTCAGCTTGACCACGAGGCCCTCAAACATTTGAGCTCTTTGATCTCCGTATTTGTCTCTGCCTCCAGATATCTACACACAGCCACCAATCACTTGAGTTTTTGGCTGCTTTTTTTCCCAGCCATCTTAACAATCAATTTCTGTATGATTGCATGGCTCGGCTTTGCAGTCTAGTGCAACCAGGCGCTGAGTCAAACATTTTCTTTTTCTTTATTTATACTGTGTCTTGTTTCAGAAAGAATTTAAAACAAGGAGACAAACATTTAGTAAACACCCTGGACCAGATGCTCGAAACTGTGCTAGGTGTTGTGGGAAATGCAAGAGAGAACACATGGGGTTTTTTTGTTTGTTTGTTTGTTTGTTTTACTCTCAACTGAGTTTACAATTCACCTGAGGAGACAAGACTCTCTAAGGAGGCAATGAAACTACAATAGCACTGGCCTGAGGACTGGGAGCCGGGACACCTGGGTTCTTACTTCCAGCTCGGCCACTAGCCAGTGGTGTGATCTTGGAAAAGTCATCTTTCATCTCTGGGTCTCAGTTTCCTTATAGGTAAAATGAAGGAGCTGTGTATATATGTCTGTATGAGTGTAGAGACAGAATGAAGAGATCGGTAATACTGGTTTTCTGAGGGGATGAGATCAGAGAGCCTGGAGAGGGGGAAAATTTTTTTACTTGGAGCTCCTCTTTTTTTGACTTGTAATGAGCATGTATTACTTCTGTGGTCAGATACATCTAGCATTTACAAGTGAGGATGGAGGGAACTTGCTAAATTCTGGTTTAGCTTGAACCATGATCTGTGATTATATGTGGTTCAGACAGTACTGAGCCTTTGGAGTTGGAGGAAGGGAAAGCTCACTGAGGGCTCATGAGGGATAGTCAGGGAAGGCTTCCTAGAGGAGGGGAGATTCCAGGTGGGTCCTGAAGGGCTGGCATGCTTTGGATTGGTGGAGACAAGGAGAAGGCATCCTTGGCACAGGGTGGAGATGGGCAACAAACTGGCTGAGGCCATAATAGAGGATGGAGGACAAAGAGTAGAATAACTTTCCCAAGGCCCAGATACATCTTAGGTTGGGGTAGGGCATCCCAGGCTGGGGAGGGAGCTTGAGGGCAGGAACAACACAGCTCAGTCCCCTCTCAGGAGACGGCCCCCAAAGCCCACCTGCCATCACAACAGCTGCAAAATCTGAGCAGCAGAAAGTCTAGAGGCCCCAGCCTGGTGCTCTTGGATCACGGAGTAAGCATAACACTTGGGTATTAGCTAATCAATCTCGTAAATTCATCTCCCTTTTACTGGGATCTGTCAGGAAGCTGATTAAATGCTGTGCGAGTGGGATTTGGCTCAGATGCTAGCCGGGAGCTTGGGGCTGAAGTTTTTCAATGTTCAGCTCATGCATAAAATTCATAGTTTATCATTACCCAGACTTGCTTCTCTAGAACTATCCAGATGGGAATATTTCTATGTGACAGTCCTATCCTGGGTGAGCCGGTTGCCTGGCCTCTCTCCCCACAGCTCTCTGCAGTAGGTGCTGTCCCCACCCCGACTCCCAGCTCAGCTCTGTCTGCAGAATCACCAAGCCAGGATGCCAACAGACCTGGGCACTCAGCTGGCTCCTCCTCTTTACTGGGGCCCCAAAGGGATTCCCTGGGGCCAAGCCAGCACCCTATACCTCCAATATCCTCGGGCAAAACTGGGGAGTAGGCTGGATGCCTTTAAGGAGAGACATGCATGCCACCACTACTACCCACTGCTCCTGTCCCTGGCTAGATGCCCTCTGGCTGTCTTTCTAGCCTAGGTGCCCTGTCCACCCCGTTCTCCTCTCTCAAGGCCTCAAGTTCCCCAAGTAACCTAGGCCTGGACTCCTACCCCGGAGGCCAGTCTCTTCTTTATCCTAAACCCTCAGCCTAACCAGGTGAAGTAATCCCAGCTAACAGGCAGATTGGAAAGGGCCAGGGAGGAGACGGAGCCCACACCACAACCTTCTTCAGCTTTTGCCTCTCTGTCTTACTTTCCCCGATCTGCCTTGAAGAGACAGTGCTTGGATTTGCCTCTAGCGTACTGCCTGATTTAGGAGCCTCTGACCTTGTTTCCTCATCTGTAAGGTCTCTTCCAGCTCTGATACTCCCGTTGCTTTGATTACACATACAAGTCCAGCAGTCCCAATGGAATTGGACACTCGGTGTTCATTCCTACTGTCTTCCCCAGTTTCTAGGTAGCCCCCAAAGAATAATGATACCAGGACCAGCAACCACCATGCATTAAGCACTCACTGAATGCCAGGTCCTGTGCTGGTCCAGGTCTCAAAGTGGGGATCCCAGTGGTGGCAGGATAAAGGTATCAACAGAGGCATCACTGTCAAACATGACTAAGCATCAGGGAGGTGCTCGCAACTGAACTGGAAGCTAAGGGGTTTGAATGGTGTGGGGCAGACACAGTGTCTCCTTGGGGGGTTGAGAAATGGGACAAATGATGAAATTTCAGTCAACACACATCCAATCTTCTGATCCATCAACTGATCACACATTTTTTCCTTCATTTGTTTGGAAAAAGAGGGAAAGGGTAATGAAACAAGCCTGCCTAAGGGACTCATTCATGTTAGTAATTATCAGGAGATAGTCTGATACAGGGCATATTTTCACCCGTACTTTCTCCATACTACAAAAATAACAAAACTCCATTTTACAGACGAGGAAATTGAGGCTCTAAAAGGAAAAGCCACAGCCCAAAGTCACACTGCTAGTATGTGGCTGCGTCAGAAGAGGAACCGCATCCTTTGACTTCTGGAAATCAGTGTTCTGACTGCTCTACCATACCATCTTCCCGTGACCCCAAACATCGGGGCTGATATTTAGAAAGCTAAGTCCTTCGTCATCAAACAGAATCCATCTCACTGGGCCTTAGGCAGGGACGCGACCTCAGACTCGAGAGAGAATTTCAACCATGAATCAAAGTAACCTTCAATCCACCGGAAAACTGCATTATTATCTGCCCATTCCCAAATATTCTGGTCAACAGAGGTTTTGCTCCATCTATGGATAATTCTCTTTTAGGCATCTGGAAACAATGGCTGAACTGACATTTCATTGGCTCAGAGATTCTTCTCAAACCAATGATTGCTTCCCCCTTTGGATGTTGTTGAGGAAATAGCAGCTCATGCTAAGGTTGGGGCAGAGGAAAAAGGAACCACAGAAAACAAAAACACGTTCCCAGCTGGGGCCCCTCTGCCACAGGGCAGAGCGGACACTTGACAGGAGCTCAGGGAGGAAAGAGAGCTGGCATTAAATGGCTTTCACAGGCCAAGGAAAGACCCACTGCCAACCGGACAGCAGAGAGCACAATGCCTTTCACGCACACCGTGTGCGTTATCCACGGGTGTGCAATGAGTCTGTGTACCACCGGGAGAGAAAATGTTCCTCTCTGGGAATGCACACGCAGGGTGTGTGTGTGTGTGTGTGTGTGTGTGTGTGTGTGTGTGTGTGTTGGTGGAGGTGAGCCTGATAGTTCTCTAAAATAAGATTCTGGAATATACAGCCATCCTTTTTGGGGAGTCTCTCGTACCAGGCCTTCATTTACTCAACCTGTCCTCCTCGGGCACTGAGCAGAGAGCCTCCATCAGCACCCTTACCCTCTACTCCCTTAAGGGCAGTTTAACCTGTTGCCCCCTTCGTAGACCCTTTTGCTTTTTTCCTTTACTTCCTGCTGTTTGATTTTCTTCAATCTCATCTGCACACAGGAGGTGCTTTATAAATGTTGCTCAATAGTGGCAGCAGGGCCAAGGGGTGGCTGGGGGAGGAAGCACTCTTCCCCATCAATCTCTAACAAGCACCTGCCCCCTGCAAGCTACCCCCCGATAAATATGCAACCTAAGTGAAAACCATGCGCAAAGACAGCTTCCAGACAAACCTCCTCAACTCTCTACCAATGAGACTGCTGCCCCTCCGTTCTTCCTGTGTGACAATTGCGGTGGCCACTATTTCAGGATTTCTCTGCATTTTGCAATCTGAGTTTACCCTCTTTATCTTTCCTCCATTCCTCATGCCTCTCAAACTCCACTATTCCTTGATTTTCTCTGCCCTTTCCCTTCTCCTTTCTCTCAACTCTTGTGCTTTTTCTTCTTTATCCTCTTTTGACCTCTCAGATCTGCATATTCCTCACCTCACCTCCCTCTCTCCAGACCAAGCCTCAGTTCTGGAATCTTCTCCATTCTTAATCCCTTGCCTCAAGCAACAAGGGTTTGCAGATAAAGGAGAGGATGATGCCAGGACAAGTCGTGGCCAGCCAGATCCCCCACCTCCCACTGCAGGGACTGAGTTTTCCCTTGGTAACTAGGAGGGGAATCTGCATCTCTGCGAAGATGACTATGCTCTTGGAGCTTAGCATTTTGAACAGGTCCTCAAACACTCACACCTGCATCCACTTCCCTGTTTCTTGATCTCAGAAATGTGTTTAAAAGGAAATTAGCCATTTGGTAGAAGTGTGTGTGTGTGTGTGTGTGTGTGTGTGTGTGGTGGGGGTGAGGGTGGGAGAGTGTCATTACACAAATTAGAACCTCTAGTCCTGGCTCAGCCATATGGAGATGGAGTAGAAACTACACTGCAAAGTCAAGTTTGTGGGGCTCCAAAAGGTTGTATGATCTGGACCCAAAGCCTTCTACCTTTGTAGCCAGCCTCTGGTCCTGCTGTCCTCCTCCATCACATCCTGAAATTGGGCTCAGGGTCAACCAACTCTGGGTAGGATAGAAAAAGTGCAGATTTGGGACTCTGACCTAGGTTATGGTCCCAACTCTACCACTTGTCATTAGCTGTGTGCCCCTGAGCAAGTCACTCTACTTCTCTGAGCATCAGTTTCTTCTTATGTAAAATGGAGATCATTAGAGTGCCTAGCCCGTAGAAATCCATGCAAAGCCCTCAGCAAAAGAAGACACTTACATTCAGAGGCTTTCTGATTGGTTTGGGACACAGGGTGCTGCACTGGGAGAGACCTGCCTCATTTGGGCTGGGCACCCTGGGCCAGGGCCAGGTATATAAGTAATAGCAGCTACCATTTATCAGTGCTTTCCCTCCATGAGCTCACAATTCCTTACAACAACCCTGTAAGCTGGGGACTATTTATCTCCATTTTGTAGCGGAGGAAATGGAAGCACTGAGAAATAAAATGACTTGCCCTAGGTCACAAAATCAGCAAGTGGTAGAATCAGGACAGGAACACAGGAGTGACAATAGGAGGAAGGAAGCGCCAGCAGACTCGTGTTTGCCCACGGCACCGTTTTGCCCAGGGCTGGCTGGGTCCCCCTACCCGGGGCCCAGACCCATCACACCCAACGAAGCCCATGGCCCATGCAGCCCTTCGTCACTGTGAGCCAAGCTCACCAACCTGCAAACAGCGTCTTGGAGCTGACACGGCGGCAGTGGCCTGTGGGAGGCAGCCAAGGGCTAGCTCAGCAGAAATGACAAACCCTCCTGCTTCAGCCCCTTGTGTGAAGCTAAAATTAACAACTTTCCCAACTGCAAACAAATGCAGTTGCTGAACCTGCATTCCCCTCTCTTGCTTCTGCTGCCCCTGGGCTTCCTGGGCCTCATGGAAGCTCCCTCCTCTCTGCCCGGCCACACCCATAGGGCTGGGCCTTGTGGGCCAGAGCAGCATGAATTTGGGCCTGGCTCAGAGGAGGGTCCCAATAATCTCCACTTCCGGATATTCACATTCTGTGTATCCACACCCCCTGCATTTGGGCTGGACCTTGGGGCTCACATCTAATGAATAGAATATGGCAGAAGTGATGGGATATAATGTCTAAGATAACGTTATAAAAAGACTGCGGCTTCTGCCTTGGGCTGGCCTGCCCTTGGTCATACACGTGCTCTCTCTCTGATCAATCACCCTGGAAGAAGCAAGTGGCTGTGTTGTGGGTCACCTAATGGAGAGGCCCACAGGCATGGCAAGGAACTGAAACTCTTGAAGTCTGCCAACTGCCACATGAGTGAGTTTGGAGGCAGATCCTTCAGCCACAGTTGAGCCTTCAGATAATACAG
This sequence comes from Camelus bactrianus, assembly GCF_048773025.1. NCBI lineage: Eukaryota > Metazoa > Chordata > Mammalia > Artiodactyla > Camelidae > Camelus > Camelus bactrianus. Next base: position 84,434,163 of record NC_133575.1, read on the forward strand.
CTCTGACCCGCAGCTTGACCGCAACCTCATTAGGGGTCTTGAGCCAGAACTATCCAGCTAAGATGCACCCAGACTCCTGACCCACAGAAACTATAACATGATAAATTTTGTTGTTTCAAATGGCTAAGTTTTGGGATCATTTGTTATATAGCAATAGATAACTAATTCATCATCTTATTTCCCATTCCTTCAAAGCTCTGCTTTATCCCAGGTAACAATGGCCAATGATGGAATGTTTAAGTTTTTTCAACAGCCAGATAAGAAGATACCTTAAAGTATCCTATTCAGTTAAAAATGCTTATCTCTAGATCACCGCTAAAGAATGGTGGAAATTTTAGATGCTGGTAGAAGGCTAACGGAAAAGATTACTGGGGCAGAAGTCCCACACTTACTTTGTATACATTGGGTCCTGAGCCCAGGCGATGCTTGCAGCTTCTCAGAATCCCCAGCTGATCAAATTGTGACCAAAATAACTCAAGGTTCATGGCAATATCCAAACTGTACCTCCTCATACCAGTTTCCTCCTTGGATAATGGTAGCTAAAGTCTAAGCACTTCACATGTTGTACAACACAGGGAATATAGCCAATATTTTATAAAAACTATCAGTGGAGTAGAACCTTTAAAAATTATGAATCACCATATTGTATCCCTGTAAGTTATATACTATTGTACATCAACTATAATTCAAATTTTAAAAAGTCTAAGCACTTCATAACGATTAACTCATTTAATCCTCATAATAACCCCATTCTACCAAGGAGGAAACTGAGGCACAGAGGAGTTAAGTACCCTGTCCAAGTTCAGAGTCAGTAGGCAGCAGAGCTGGGATTTCCCCCAACCCAGAAGCTATCTTCCTGATTTTGTCCTACCTGAAAAGCCTCCATGTTTCTAGTTGGAATCTACTAGGTGTGACACAGAAAGGGTTTTATAGTCAGATTATCTGGGAAAATCCTGAAGACCCTTCCTCTGACAGTGATCATCTCAGATTCCAAGGAGAAGACTAAGAATCCTCTACCTGAGTGGAAGTGCAGCTCTCAGTTTTGCTAGAGACCAACTCCACGAAGGCAGCAGTCAAGGCTCTGTGCTGTGCACTTCACCCAGCCAAACCCCATCTCCTCCTGAAAGCCTCCCCTGCTTCTTTCTGCCTGTGTGAAGTCGCTGCCTGAGGCACACAGTGTGGACTGTCCCCAAGTCATTCAGTTCTCAGCTCAGACGTCACCTCTGCAGCAGTTCTGTTCCTCTCCATCCCAGCCCCTTGTTTCCTCTCTTCCTGGCACTTATCAGTATGTGTTCCCACTGAAATGCACACTCCACAAGGAAAGAGATCTTGTCTATCCTGTTCACCATTGTGTCCCCAGTGCCTATAACAGGGCTGGGCACACTGGAGATCCTCGTTGAATATGGGTTGGTTGAATGAAAAAGATGTTTACCTGGAAGTTCCTTGTGTTTCACCTGGAAGTAGCTGACAACAAGTGTCCTAAGGGCAAAGCCCACGCCATAGCTCAGTGTTCCATGGCATGCAGCATAATCCTGGATATAAGGAAATCCTGAGGCCACGCGTGGAGAGTGAAACTGTTGTGATGTCTTGCCCATGCCTGCTTTTTCACCCCTTTAACCATACTACCCTGACTTACTGGGCTGCAGGGATGGGGAGATGCAGAGTGGGCACAGTGTTTTTGTTGTTTTTTTTTTTAATGTTCTAATCTTGAACTTTCCAAAGGGGTGATCGGGGTGGGGTGGGGGGCTGAGGTGGAAATGGGGAGTTTGGCAGGTTTTCTGCAGTTTCTAGGTAGTGGAGAGAGGCTCTGTGGGGAAGAAGGTACAGCAGAGTCGAAAGGAAGGATGGAAGGGGCTAACCTGAGAGGCAAAAGCTGAAGCCCACATACGTGGGAGAAAAGGAGATCTGGGCCCCAGAGCAGAGGAGGGGGCATCTGTGGTGTCCAAACTGCAAGGTGGTCAGGACATTTTGAGTCTTCAAAGCAAACTCTGGGGAACTCTGAGTAGGAACGTGGACTATTATGCAGGCCTCAGCAACCTGGTATGGGAGAGGGAGAGGGGGAGGAAAAGCCTGGGGTCTTCATGTCTAAAAATAGAAAGAATTTAGTGAGAGGAGAAAAAAGCCCATTTCCTAACGTTAATGCAGTTAGGCAGCGGAATAAACTGCCTAGCGAGGAGGAGGTTGAGTCACTGGCATTAGAGGCATTCAAACTAGGCGAGATCAGATCCTGGGGGGATTATCAGTACCAGCAAAGCCTTCCAGGCTGCGGGCCTTGGGGGAGGGGTGGGGGTTCCAATGGCTCCACGGAGAGGCCTTTTGCACGGTCAGTCCTCAGAGGCAGCTGCACGTGTGTGCACTCACACATACAGCTCACACTCCTGCACCCCGTGTGCAGGAAAATGACCCGACTGCACCTTGTCTGTTTCACTGATGATGAAAGGGGCTATCTATTGCACTATGGAGATTTTCTCCCTTCTCCCTACTGACAAGTCCTTCCTGTGACCCTGACGCCCCTGCAAAGGTTCAGGTGTACCCTAGGCCTCCTCAATCAGGAAAGATTTAACAACCTCGCAGGTTTACCTTTATGCACACAGGCACGTACATATGTGCATGTGTAGTCTGTGTACTTTCTCTAAATACTCTCTCTCCTCTGCTCCCAACCTGAGCTACTTTCAACAGCTATCAGCTGGACCACTTTGCCTCTGTGTCCCTCTGGTTCCCCTAGGGCATACCCACTGCCTGTGTGGCCCTCAATTCTTCCTAGGTTCTGTTGGCAAAAGGCAGGAGATGTCTCTGCCTCCGGGGGTGTCTTTGCTACCTCGCCAAGGCCCAGTGATAGCCGGAGAAGTGCCCATTCCTGCTCTGAGAGGGCAGGGAAAATATAGATTCACCTGGGTCCTGCAGAAGAGGCCGTGCTCTTTTCCTTGCCTTGTCCCCACCCCATCTTCTTGTTCCTCCTTCTGGCAGTAGAGAACTCAAAAACCTCCCCAGTCCCACTGAAGGGAAGAGGACAGAACAAGACCCAAATGAAATGGATCAACTAGTAGACTGAGAAACTGAAACTGCGCCAGAGGCCCAGAGAGGGAACAGAGAGCAGCAGGCAGGGAATGAAAGTGGAAAGGCCCCAGCTGAGAAGCCAATGACCACAAATGGCCCTGCAGGGTCCTGGCCCAGCCGAAGCTGCTCTGCTCTGCTCACAGTTGGCTCAGAGCCGAGAGAACTTGGCATCTAGCGGGGCTGGCCAGTGGTAAAACTGGGAGGTAGTGGGAGCTGGTCTCCAGCATCCCCTGGCTTGTTTTCCTCCCCATTTTGAGGCCTTCTCCCAGACTCCCAGCACTTTCGCCCTGTGCCTCCCCACCACAAAACTCCCCCAGCCCTGTCCCATTTCTGTAGAACTTTGAGTGCAGCGAGTCATCTGTGCACTCGCGTGTGAAATGATGGGTCATGGCTGAAAGCTGCATCCTCCAAAGCCGTCATGTGGATGTTCAGAGATTGTATTTGAGGAGGAAAAGAGAAGGATTGTGGTCTGTGGTCAAATACACACTGAAAACCTTAAAGGGATGATAGTATGTTTCTCTACTGTGGGACTTCTCAGAGCTTTTAAAATGCTAGTGTGCACTGTGAAGCTCTAAGGGGGGGGGCTAGCATTTCTTAAACTTATTTGGCTACAAAATCTTTTATTTTTCTTTTTTGTAGAGCAGCTTATAGGACTAGTGTTTTATTGAACGTATTTCCCCTCTCAGATACCCTAGTTGCATTTTCACAACAGTCTTTAATACCTACAGCTGAAAGAGTGACTGTGATGATGGGGCAGTAGGTGCCCGTACAGTTAGCACTGGCAGTGATGGTTAGACTGGATCAACCACCAGGCTGTAGGGAGATATTTTTGGCCAGAGGACTCAAGCAGTGTGGCTGTTTCATGTTGCACATTATAGTGATTGTCACCTACTAGTTGGCCTGTTCCTGCCCCATAGAGTCCCAAGTACCTAATATTTACCCTTTTTGTGCTGTGTCTGGGTGACTAGTATGAAGGGAATAGAGGGGAGCCTGTCTCCCCAAGACATGTCTATTTCTCATGTTGACACACTCATGTGGAAGAGCTGTTCCTTCCTGAAGCACTTGACATTCGTGACCTTGATCTCCATCGATACCACCAGTCCCCTAAATGCCACTATTTATAGTCCCCTGGGCCTGCTGCTTCAAGAAAGGCCAGCCATGAGCCCCTGTCCTCTCTCTGGGCTTTCTCAGATATGTGTGGAAACCAAGCATTTCTTTATAGTGCACAGAACTGGGGAAATGGAGAGAACTCTCAGGCTATGCCTGGTCACACTGCTCCTCTGCTAGCCTAATAAGTGGCCTGACCAGACCCGTCTCACGAGGAACCTCCACTAGCTCCTGTTGAAAGAACTGAGATGCTTGCAGCCTGGCGAGCTGAGGGGTGGACAGCAAGCCGCTCTTTTGAAGAAGGTGACTTAGTCCTGGTGATGGCTGGTTACCTGAGAACAAGATGTTCTAAGAACACTCCAAAGGTGAGCACTGTGTGATATTAGGCTGTGCATAAAAGTGCTGTGTCCACGGTACTCTGAGCACCCAGGAGGACTGTGTTCAGTTCTGGACAGGACCCCTAAGAGGCACCCTCACAAACTGGAGTGTTACCAAAGAATGGTGACTAAGATGCTATAAGGCCAATGGGCTAAGGCCTCTTCTAGGTCCTGGACCACTGTTGAAAGTTATGCACCCAGAGAGTAAGACACGTAGACATGCTTAGCCAAGATTTTACATACGGTTCCAGAAGGTACATGAACCTCCAGGTGAAGAAGCTCAGCTGTGGAACCAGACCACAAAAGGAATCACTGAGCAAACTGGGTAGATTTGAACTCAAGTCCCCCTAAAACTGAGTTCCCCTGAGAGTTTATTATTAACCTCTCTATCCAAACTTTATTCCCTTTCTTGTTCCCCTGACACCATTCCCCTCAGGACTGAGAAGTATCAAAGAAAACGGGGGACTGAAACCAAGCAGGACCCTGTGGGGCCCTCCCAGGTACAAAAGCCCCTCTGTGTCCCCCACTTCTTCTTTGTAGAAAAAGGTTTAGTCTCCTAGACCTTCCCTGAGTTCCAAAGAGTAGGCACAAACAGTTACTAATTAAGGAAGTGAGGGAGTGCAGAAACAAAGGAAAAGCAGTTAAGTAACAAAAGTAATAATAATAGTTCAGGACAAAACAGAATCCTAGTTCCTCCTCAGGAAATATACATAACAATCTGATGCATATCTTTGAGTTGTTCTGTAGAAACTAAGACACCTCCCACTTCCCCAGGATGATGACTACCTCCTGACCACAAGACTGGTTGAAACCAGAAGGTGGATTAGAACTCCTGAACCACCACCCTGCTACCTCCCACCAACCATTCGGAAGAAAGTCATGCCCCCTGCAGCCCTCGCCCCAAATGTTGCCTTTAAGAACCTTTCCCTAAAAGCCAATGGGGAGTTTGGGTCTTTTGAGTATGAGCTGCCCAGTCTCCTTGCTGTGTGCCCTGCACATAAACACTGTAACTTCCTTCGCCACAACCCGGTATCAGTTAGATTAACTTTGCTGCACAGCAGGTGAGCAGACCCAAGTTCGATTCAGTAACAGATTTAGCCAAAAAAGTAAAGTAAAATAAAAGTCAGAAGACAGACAGACTTGAGGAAACATGATAGTTATATTCAGATATTTTAAAGGGACTTTCAGGAAGAAGAGGAAGGAAAGAAGTTACTTAAAGACTGCTTGAAAAAAGATATTGAAAGCTCAATATCAAAAAATGTTCTAGACTTGTTCAACAATGGAATGGGCTACCTTAGGAAGCTCTGCCGATGAAAGTGAAAAATGTGAAAGGGAGATTGAACTAGATGATCTTGCAGGACCATCTTCCCAACCTCACATTCCCTCCCACCCTGTGTTTCTCTGTCAGTGAGAACCATACTAGTTTATCACAGACCAGAGTCACAGTCTTGCTGACAAACCAACCCCAAAAGGCAAGAGCAGGTGGTTGGTGGCCCGAGCTCTGAACTGCCTGACCCCCTTAGTCCTCCACTCCCACCTAACATCCTGTATCTCACTAGCCCCCTTACTCTGGCTCTAGGGTTGCTAGGCACCAGCTAGTTGATCTGATAAACTAATCTGCGTTAATGGGATCATGAATGCTAATGAATTAATGTGCTCCTTTCCCAAGTGACATATTTGCATTTTAACAGTGGTCTTCAGAAGATAATGCCTTAGCTCAAAGGAGTGATTAATGTTGAAATTTCGCCTGTTTGCCAGTCTCTCGTAAAGGAGATATTTTTGTAAAGGGAATCTTTTTCCACCATTCATATCACACCATCTGCTGGAAGACAGAAAAGCATGGCCCTGCCCTTGAGGGGTTTACAGTTTATAAAGTTGGAGAATTACAATAGCTGACATTTATTGAGCTTCTACCGAAGTGTCAGGCCCTGTGCTAAGTGCTATATAAATATTATCTTTGAATCCTCACAACAGCCTTCTGATGTAAGTACAGATTTTTCCAGGGAAAGAGGCTGAGCCTCAGAGAGGTGAAGTTACTTAGTACCATATTTCACTGACTCTAGATATTAGAGGCAACATTTTCTTAGGTTTCCCTGAGGAAGAAAAGATGCTGCCAACTAGACTACAGTGCACCACAGATTGCAAGAAGCCTTTCTGTTTCAGAAAGATTATCATTGTGTCTTTGAAACCATGACATACAGCAAGTGGGACGGCCAGCTCTACGGTAGATAATCTGTCTAATGCTGTTCATGGAACCCGGATGGGAACTAGCTGGACAACACCTTGGTATGTTAATATAACAGCAAGCACATAATATTTTAATACAAAAAGATTACACAAGGGCTGAGAAGGTTGCATACTGAGTCTGAGGTCAGTGGGAGCATGTGTTGATGGGGTCACGAACCTCAGTGGTGGAGAGAAACAGACAGGATTCAAGGCAGAGGGGCTAGAATGCAGCAGGGCCTGGGGCTGAGGCGGGGGAGAGGGTAGGTAGCAAATAACTTACTGTCAGACATCCTTACACGAGGGAAGTTGGTTTTTGAGGGTATGGTACTCTGGCTGGCTTGGCTCAAGGGAAGGGGTTAATTGGGGAAACCTGGAGATATACCTTAGTGAGATGGCACAGGAAAGGAACGTCAACTGTCAGATGGTCTTTGAAGGCCAGGATGAGAGATTTCAATTTGATATGGTGGACAAAGTTGGCAATTATTGATTCTTGCAAGTTAAGGTCAACATGTTGGGAAAAGCTCATTCTGACCACCGGGATGAATTAAAGTTCTCACCTCAAAGGCAGGGGCTTCCTGGAGGGGACCAAAACAGCACTGCACAAGGGACTTGTGTCATCAGAGGCAGCAGAGTTCCAGGGTGCTCCGAACCCTGACCTCTCAGCTCTCTCTCTCTGGATGTGCATCCCCTCTCTTCGGCTGCAGTCCTCCCCCTAGAAGAGGAAGTAGCAGTGCCATGGCTGCCCAAGTATGTGCTCCTCTCTCCTGGGCAATGGGTGGAGGGTACAGACTGGATGACGTACAGTTCAGCCCCCCTCCAACCGCTAACTAGGGTTTACTGAGCTCCTGTGATGTGCCCGTGCGTCCAGCACTGCCCTACACGGTGCGTGGATCAAAGAGACCCGGGAAGAGTTCACTCCCTGGCTGAGGAGAAAGGAAGTCGAAGCAACATGAGATGATGTAATCACATGCTAGCTGGTGGATGAAAAATAGTCTGGGTTCCAAAATGGGAGAGGGGGAACTGTGGGTGACAATTTATTTTCCTGTATTTGCAAAGTTTTCCACTATGTATAGGTATTACTTTTATAATTGGAGAAAATTTATAATTAAAACAAGGAGGGCAACCAATTAGGATGGAAGTGATCAGGAAAGGCTTCACAGCAGAGGCTGGACCTGAGCTGGTTAGTTAGAGGATGCAACGGAAGCATTTTCAGAGGTGGAACATTGGGTGGGGGGTGCACTGCAGGCTCGGAGGACAGCAGGACGATGAGTACGCAGAGAAGAGTAAGCTGTGAGCAGGGTACAGCAGGGCAGGGAGCATAAGGAGACTAGTGGAGCTTCGGGGTCAGGAAGGAATAGGTCAGAGGGAATATATATTTATATGGTGAAGCTCAGCTGTTGTGGAAGGCAGGCCTTGGATACTAGGGAGAGGAGTTTCTATTTGACATCGTAAGCAAAAGGGAGCTATTATAGGCTCTTGAGCAGGGAAGTGACATGATGAAAGATGTTTTAAGGGGACTCCTTTGGCAGCAGCATTGAAGGATCACTTGGCGGGAAGGGGGAGGCAGCAGGCAGAGAGACCAGTCAGGAGGCTGCTGCAGTCATCCGGGCGTGAGGTAGGGAGACTGTGGGCTATGATGGTGGCAGTGGTAATGGTCAAGAAGGCATGGATTCATGAGGCACCTGTGAGAGATGAACTGCCAAGACACGATGGTGACTGATGGGAGTGGAGACGGGGAGTGACTAATTCCAAGGCTCAGCTCATGGGCTATTGAGAGTGATGGTGTCACTAAAAGAGGCAGAGAGCCAGGGAAGGGCTCTGGGCTGGGGATCAGAATGGAGGGAAAGGTGGGACAGGAGATTCTGAGTCTGGCTTTAACTGTGATGAATCTAAAGTGATGGTAAACTCCAAAGAGAATATGTCCTTACAGGTAATAATGAAATGGAACTGGAGCTTAGGTTAAAGGCCAGGCTTTATCATTTCCTGCAATCACCCAGAATTCCAAAGCAGGACAAGCTGTATTTAGGCTGAGTGTGGAAACCACTGGAGAGGGGTAAAAAAAAAGGAAAAAGACCCAACAGCCAATTCTGATTTCAACTTTGCAGGTAACAGACACTAAACTGTGGCAATAGTAGGCTGGTGGGTCTGTTTAAACACACCCCCCATTTTCTCTGTCAGTGAGTGATTTCCCTACATATTAGAAAGATTACAACTCGACTCTAGGTGACGAGATGAATACGGAACAATACTTGCTTTATTAATCATATCTGCATCTCTGTGATTTCACCGATGGTGGCAAAAGAGCCAGTGCAACACATAGCTCCCTCGGCAGCCCTGTCAGTGGGCTGGCTTTCAGAGTCCCAGCCCAGAAACGCAAGATCCAGACCCCTGGCCTTCTTGATACAGAATCGGAGGCAAGTCCCAATTAAAAAATAATCTGGATACCTCAGTTTTCCCCTGTGTCAACTGGAAATGCAGCTATAACTGACTTGCTTGGGTCTGGGTTAGAAGTGGGAAGATAAAAAGAACAATTACTGATAGGTAAAATGTATAGATGAAAGACAAAATTTGGGAGAGAAATACTGCATGCAGATTGCAGCAGGATTTCCAAAATGAGAGGTCTTGACACTTACCTGGTTGACTCCTAAGCCAGGTGTAACCACCATGCCCTCTTTTCCGCTTTCAATGGGCTTTTCCCTGTCCCACATGGAAAGGGACAATGGGTAATGGGACAAGTGCCCTTGTCAGCGACTTGCACTCCCTCTTCCCGATCCCCCACTTCCTTAAACACCTTCCACTGAGACACCTGCCCACGTCTCAGCCACCCTCCTTCCAAGCACCACCCCTACCTCAAACCAGCAACCAGAAGACTGATCAGAAATCAGAACAGAAATTCCCAGCAGGGAAATGCTGGAGACCACTGGCAGACAGACTATGCAACGTGTGTGTGCGCGCGTGCGTGTGTTCATCCACCAGTCTAGCCATCCTCTCCTCTGTTTTCCCAGTGGGTTTGGATGAGAGCAAAGCGAGGCCTGTTTGGGTGGTCCTGCCCCCAGAGTTGAGTTCCCTTGGTAGTTAGGAGCCCACAGCCTGGGCAGACACTCTCCACTCATTCATCTTCCGAAGGCATCATTCCCTCTCACAAGGACCAATAAGAGGAAGGGGGGACTAAAATCTCACAAATTTTCCTTTATCTGCAGTTCTCTATTCCTCTCCAACCCAGAGATGGGGGACTTGGCCCAGGCACCTACCCGGGGGTGAAATTCAGTGGGCTGGGCAGGGTAGGGAGAGCTAGTAGGGGAAGCAAACAAGCAGGCAGAGGCCGCGACCATCACCCTCCCACCCACCTGTGGGCTCCTCGCTTATTTCTCTCATACCAGCTGTAACAACAGGGCTCCAGCTGGTAGGAAAGTGCTGCGGTAGCTCTTGCCGTGCCCTGGCACAGGTGTGACCTCTACTGGGGTGATCCCAAGGGCTGAGAGGAGTTTTCAAACTGACTCTACCAGGGCGGTTGAAAGGTGTCTCCGCTTTGACAGATCTTGGGAGCTTGAAACAGACAGCCCCTGCCTCCAGCCTCCCTGTTGGGGGTTTGGGACTCATTTCTCCATCTCAGCTGTCATCTCAACTGGATCCTGCAGCCAGACTCCCTGGCTTACTCCTTCAGGTCCCGGCATGGAAGACCTGGGGGTGCAAATCTACTTTACTCATGAAAGTTAACTGATCAACACATTGTTGTCTTAACTCCAGTGAAATCCTGCCCGTGAAGGCCCTGAGGCACGGGGCAAAAAGAATGAGTAAATACTGAATCTACTCAGTGGTTTACTAGCCACGCCATTGCCTTCAATGCCTTTTGGACCTGACCCTCCTCTCTCTGCTCACCGCCCCCACCCTCATTACCTCTCTCTTGGGTTGCTGTAGTATTTTACAAGCTGGTCGCAATCCCTCCTTATTCCAGTTGAGTCGGCTTCCTATGGCAGGGATAACCACCCTAAAACACTTTGAGTTAACCAGCCAACAGCCCTCTAGGGCCTCCTCAAGTCCCAGCTCCTCATGCCGACATCAAAGGCCCTCCAAATCTGGGGACCTCTTCCCCCACTGCACTTCTACACCCACCCTCTCCTCTAGTAAGACCTCCTCGCTCTTCCTTAATCACACCATGACCATCTCCACCTCCAGCCTTTTCCCTAACCATGCCTCCGCCTTGGAAGCCTGCTTCTTTTTTGGCCAACAATCTCAGTCTCAGACATTATTTGCAACCGAACTCACGTTCGAGCTCCTCTGGGAAGCCTTATCCCACCATGCCAGCCCACACTGCTTGCTCTCTCTGTGCCCTGAACCCCTGCAGTACTTACTGTTTAGAACACATAGTGTGGTATGTAATTGTTTCCCAACTTGTACTTTCCTTAGTTGCCTCATATGAATAAGTATGATCTTCCTGCTAAATTATGAATTTCTAAAGAGCAGGCCCTTGGCTGTCTCCTTCTCACCATCACATAGGGCTATACCCAGGAGCGCTAAGAGACTCCTGTGCTCTTGCCTTAGCTCTGAAACGAAGGAAGGATGAGATGAATGAAGGCCCTCTGAGGATCTTCTCTGTTCATTCCCTCCACGTTCTCAAAAGTGGTCGAGGAGCTGAGGCTGCCCAGAGAGTCCTCACCAGCCAATCAGTTGTTGGCTCTCTAGTTTTCCATAGCTCCAACCTCCTAAGGCTTTCAGAGTGATCAATAATGCTGCTTAAGGGATCAATCTGAGACACAATGGGCTGCAGGGGCCAGCATTTGATTAACTCGAGAGAATAAATGTATGCTGGAAGAGACAGAGCAGGGAGGGAGGAGCAGAAGAGAAAGCAGGAAGAAAGATGAGCTGGGGAGAGGTGGAGGGAGAGGTTTTATGAATGAGGATCAAATCGGATGGAGCTGAGAGCAGTTTCCAACTGATCTGATTCAACAGCTGAAGCATGTTCTTACTGAGGCAACCACATAATTTGAGGGCTTTCTCAGAGCCCAGGGAATCGCCCGGGGCTGCTGGGCAATCTTTGACCTTGGCAGGATCACTGCTGCCCGAGAGCACGAGGGCATAAGAGGCTGCAGGCTCAATATTGAAAGGAGATGTGGGTATGGAATGGAGACTTTGGGGGACCTTAAGGAAGGACGTGGGTCTGGAGCTATGTTCACTGGCTGAGTCTACAGAAATCCTAAGCCCTGGCATCCTTTGTCCCTCCACCCAAGACTGGTGACTGAAAGCCATGATGAGATGGGACAGTTGGCTGATCTGCCAGGGCAACATCAGCATTATCTTTTCTCTATCCACTGGTGTACATATTACTCCTCCTCCCAAGGCTTAGGGCCTGGGAATTTAATTATTTGGCAGTTAACCAAAAATAAGGAGTCTCTTTCTGATTTTGTTCTGGAGGGCCCAAATTTCTAGCTGTACCACTAATCAAAATTCTTCTGGGAAAGACAGTGTTATCAGGAAAAAACAGAGCAGATGGCTTATTACTGTGAGAAAGTTCCTCCTTTCATCTAACCATGATTCCTGCTGCTCTCATTAAAGACCTATCCTTCAGATATGATATGATGGTATTATTACTATCCACATCACACAGGCTCAAAGCCTCAGAATCATCTTTGACTCTTTTTCCTTTCTCATCCCACTCATCCACTTGGTAGGTAAATCAGGTTTCTTCTAACCCCCAAAACCCATCCATCCACCTCCTTCTTTCTATCCCCAGCCAGCTACTCTAACAGCCTCCTGACTGGTCTTCGTGCCTCCCAGATAGCCCCCTTTTAATCAATCTGCCAAGGGGGAAAAATGAGCCTGAAGCTAATCAAGCCTAGAGATAACTTCCACTTACAAGAGATACAGGAGATAGTGGAACAAGCTAAATGACAACAAGGGGGAGGAAGCCAAGAGACCAGAACATGGGATGGTGTACAGAGCAACTAACATGACTTTGCTAATGAGTCAAAGAGAGGGGACTGTCAAAAGGACCTTGAGAGACATAATGACAAAATGTAATGTGTGGAGCTTTTAGGGAATCTTGATTCTAACAAGCCAACTGGAAAATGTGTTTTGAGATGGTTGAGGACATTTGTGTGTGGACTGGGTAATGGGTGATACAAAAGCAGTATTTTTACTTTCATTAGATGTGTTAATGGTACTATGGATATGATGAAATGCCCATTTTTTTCAAAGATATGTAGAGAAGTATTAGGGGTGAAATTACATGATTGATGTTTAAGATTTATTTTAAAATACTTCAGCAAAGAAAAAAATGGATAAATGAAGCAAAGTTAATGTGGATAACATATATGGAGTTATTGTATTCTTTTCTCTATTGTTTTGGAGAAATGTTCATAATAAAGGACAAAAGCAATAGTCATCCACTATATCCCAGACCAGACTCCCTTCTTAGCTTTATCTTCCACTCCTACCTCATTTCTCTAGGACACCTGCCTTATGTCCTTGCTCAAGTGATTCCTGCCTGAACTTCCTCCTTTCACTTATTAATTCATTTGTTTACTCAACAAATATCTAGTAAGGACCTCTTATATGCACTAGGCTGGCTAAATGCAAATGACCAAGACTGAGGAAGACAAGGGTCCTCCTTCATTTTGTATCCTTCCTAGCAATGAGCACAGCACCTGGCACATAATAGATGCTCAATAAATGTTTATGGAACTGATATATGGGGGGATGTGATAGAATTCCTGTCTACTATGAACTAGTATCCAATCCACCCCAAGAAATGCTTAGTGAGCACCACCTATTATGTGTCAGGCATTGTGTGCTATGGGGATAAAAAGAGAGATGAAAAACACCAGGCTCTTTCCTTCATTGAACTTAAAATGGAGATGAGATATAGACATATAAGACGTCATTTTGCATTTGAAGAATATATGAATTAATGATTCAACAATAACAGTGGGGTATATCAGTGACATACTTCCCAAATGTATTTTAGAGACAGTAAGTGCTGGAGGAGTTCAGAGGAAGGAGAAAGATGCCTTCAGTCTAGAATGATCAGAGAAGACTTTACAGACGAGGTGAATTTGAATGTGAGTTGAAGGACAAGTGTAGTGATATTGGATAGGAGCAGAGTACAGGCAGAGAGGAGAGGGTGCTCCTGCTGAGTGGGAGGGCATGTACAAGAGCACAGATGCAATTAAAAAACGTACAAAAGACATTTTTTTAGGAGACCCTGAGGAAAGAAATCTGGCCAGAGTAGAGAGTCCATATAGGGCTGTGTTTCTCAAGTAGATCATCAACATCAATATCACTTGAGGGAATCTGTTGAAGTGCATATTACTGGACTTGGCTCCAGACCTACCAAAGCAGAAGCTCAGATGGTGGGATCCAGGAATCTGCATTTTAGCAAGTTTCCCCAAATAATTTGGAGACACATTAACATTTGAGAATCCATGATGTGGTCCAAGAGTGGGAAATAAGTTTGGAAGAATACACACTCAAGAAGAGCCTTGAATACCAGGCTAAGGAAGCTGAAATTTATCCCACGGGTATCACCACCTCAAAGATGTTGATCATAGATGTCATGAATAAAGGATATTTAGGAATATTAATCTGGCAGTGTGTATTATGGACCAAAAAGGAGACTAGTGCAGTGTAGACACCAGGTGGTGGTAGAGGGTGAGGTGGACCAAGGTAGAGTCAGATGATTCTGAGCTTTCTAGTCTGGAAGACTAGAAAGCTGGTGTAACAGAGAGGTCAAAAGAGTAAGGCATCTCTGATAGATAATGGGATGAGTTGGTGAATGTTGAGTCTGACATGATGGCAGACTATCCAAGGGGAAATGAAATGTCCAGCAAGAAGGTGGGAACAGAGGACTGAAATATAGGACAGGGGTTAAGTTTGGGCTAGGGAAGTGGGAATAGCCAGGAGAAGCATGAGAGGGGAAACCATGATGCACGGCTGCACGTCCTTGCCAACAGAGGAGGTAGAAACAGAGGAAGAGGACACCCAGATCTGAGGGGTAGGAGGAGTCACTAGCAAAACAGGGAATAAAGGGAGGAGTCACTGAGGTGGAAGGAGACCCTTCCACTTCTGCAAACCAAGCAGTCTTCAGAAAGCTCGGGGTGGCTGGCAGTGTGGCTAATGCCAAAGTGAAGTTGAGGTTCAGAAAAGGTCACTGGCCAGGGCATGCATACAGAGAAACTCGCTCATTTCACGTTCATCACCGCAAACACAAACAGGCATGCTGGCTCCTACAGACAACAGGCAGCACCCCCCTCCTTCGCCTCCCCCTGTCCCGTGTCATACCCACACTCTTGATTTCCACGCTCCTTTTCTAACTGCCCAGGGGAGTTGGCACTAGCGTGCCCCTGGGCTCATAATGTTCCATTGTAAGGATGCTGCCCTCAGAAAGGGGGACGCTGCCTGTTGTGGGTGGGAAATAATACAGAATCCCAAGACCCCTGCCCTCTCCTTACCAACTCAGGCGAGGCGGGGACTGGAAAGGAGGGAAGACGGTGAGCTTCCCTCCCTTGATCCCTCCCCTCCCCTCCCCTCTGCCCCTAGCCTTAGGCTTTCTCAGCAGGGCCGCAAGGTCCAGCCCATTTTGAGAGTCCTTCGTTTTGGCTGCTGCTAACACAACAGAATGTTTTCCTTTTTGAATTTATTGTAGGAAGGAAAACAGAAGTCCTTGAGAGAAGAGCCAGAACAGAGTTTTCTGCTGCGAATGCTAATAGCCTGGACCTCAGCTGAAGCTAACTTGGGTGTGGCTTCCTCCCAGGGGCCGGTTCAACTTGAGGGTCTTCACCCCTCATTGATGAGGACCCTCACAACCCCCCTAAAAGTGATTTCTACTGCCTTTGTAAAAGCAGAAACCCCTAGAAGCCGAGTTTGTCATCGTGAGCTTCATTTCCTACAGTTTGCTCCAGGTGTACGTGTATATGTGTGTATCTACATGAATGTGTATGCAAGTATGCTTGCATGTGTGTGTCAGTTTGTAGGTACCGTGTGCAATTTGTGTGTATGTGTTTTGTGGCTTCAGCTAGCTAGAGGCTCCAAAAGAACAGGGATCTTCTTCCATTGCATTGGACATGCCCTCTCAGGGTGCCTTGTCCAGTGCTGGCTGCGGAGCCGTTATTTCTGCAGAGTTGAGGTGGGTGGGTTCAGAGTGCTTCTGCTGTCCTGCATCCACCGTGCTCCCTCCAAGGTCTGAGGGGGAGACTACTGTGGTGGGGCGATGCTGGACCAATGCTTCTCCTCCGCTCATGCCTCCCCAAATCCCCCTGTAGTCACCTCCACCCCCACCCCCCCACCCGGGCCCCCTCCTGTCTCACCCAGCTTGCTGCTGTTATCAGCAATCCCAGGACTTTCTTTTTGCACTTTTTCAACCTACTACTGCTCCCAAAGGACCTCAATGGTGGCAAAATCCCCCATCAGACCACACAGCTCACTTCCCAAGACCCTGGGACTGCATCATTCACCAGAGAGAGGTCCCCAGACTCATTCAAAATGGGGCCTGCAGCCTCCTAGGAGTCCTCAGCCCCCTCACCCAGGGAGGCAGAAACTCCACTGCATTTTCCAATGCCACAGCACCAACAGCATCACTAGCTGGTGCTTATGGGGGCACTTGCTGGCTTTGGGCAGCTAGCCCAGCCAGTCCACAGGGTGCCTCAGATCTGGGAGATGCTGAAAGCCAGGAACCTGGGGCACCTGCCCCCCTATTTTGGCCGGTCTCTTCTCTCTGCTGGCCATTAGCTCACAACTGTAAGGCAATTGTAGAGGTAGGAGTTGGTGGGAGAGAGAGGAGGATCCCTCCACACACAGCAAGGAGTGTTTCTCTCCTACTTGGCTCATATCTCCTCCCTTCTCAGAATCCTGCAGTGGCTCCCAATTGCCTCTCACATCAATTTAAACCTTTTCTCTGTGGGCCTCCAAGTCCTCCATAATTACATCCCACCTTCCCACAGCCCCACTCCTACACAGGCATCACGCATAACTTGGGGCCAGACAGAGACAGGCGACACCATCCACAGTTGCTCCTGCCTGGGTCCTGCCACAGGTGCCTGGAAGCCCCACCAATGGGGCCGCTCCTCGGCCTCCTTTGAAAATGCAAATGTTACCTGAATGGTGAAGGCAGCAAACCATCATCAGTTATTGTCTGAGCTGGGAGCAAGGCCCCACCTAAACGTCCACGGGAGTGGGGGAGGGGACCCAGAGGCGCCTAGAGCAGCCGACGGGAGGGGTGTAGGGAAGGGGCTCTGGCGTCGAAGCCATCACTATTTAACCAAGGGCTACGGTCTGACTTGGCGTCTCTACTCAAACCAGTCAAACCTACTAGTCCTCCACCCCACAAACTTGCTTCCCCCTCCACGCACACATTGTATCTTATTTCACCTCAGGGGTACCCTCACACCAAGCTGCTGAGATTGAGTTGCTTCTCTCACATGAAAAAAAAAAAAAAAGCTACGAAATTAGGTAGGAGCTGGCACGTCTGCTTGGGCATGGCAAAGTCTTGTTGAGGTCTCCCGGGAGAAAGCTGAGAGCCTTTCGCTCAGGGGAAATAGCAAAGGCTTCCTGGAAAGCCTCTCTCAGCTCCTGGGAATCTGGTAACTGGGTTCCCCGGGTTTCTCCTGCAGTGAATTTGCCGGGCAGGGAAGGGGAGGGTGGGGCAAGGTCCCCCAGCCGAGGGCCTCAGTGACTGAATTGCCACCCCCCCCCATCTTCTAGGCCAAAGTGCGTGCATTTTACCCTAAGACTTCCAGCGGGGAAAACTCACTTGGGGCTTCTTTCTGAGTCAGCAGAGTCCTTTAACCTCCACCCCAAGAAGGGCGCCCCCAAGGGAGCCTTGCTCTTAGAGCAGTTTCTCCAATGGGCAGGAGTCCAGAGACTGCCCCGCCCTCCGCAAGAACTGCAGGCTGCTGAGACCACCCGGTGGATTCCAGGGCTCTGCAGCTGGACTAAGATGCCAAGGGGGAGAGGGCAGGCCCGGCAGAATTCAGCGTGCATGGTGATCAAGGGCTCTTTGGTGGCAGCTGCGAGGGTGGGGGTGCCACCTGCTTCTAATGAAAGGTGTCAAGCCTTCTTGCCCCTGCAGTGGTTTCAGTCTGTGTATGGGTGTGTGTGCAAGAGAGGCCCAGGAGCTCGGGGGATAGGCACGACTACAAGAGTTGGGGACGCTTTGGGCCAGAATGGAGTTCTTAAGGGCCCTGGTGAAGGGTCTACAGTAGCCTGGGGTAGGGATTGGCTGTGTCTGTGTGTTGAGGGGGGGGTCAGCAGGTACTGGATCTGCAGTAATGTGCTGCTGTCTTGCAGTTTCTCAGTGATACTCTGAGACAACACACTCACATATATACTCTACAAGCTCCAAAGCAGCAGGCTGGGGAGTAGTGGAGTGAGTGAGTATGTATATGAGTGTGTGTCTGTGTGTGTGTGTGTGTGCATGTTTTAGCGGTGCTCGGGAGAGGGTGTATGTAGCTGTATGTGTTTGGGTGACTGTTTTATTAGCATCCTGGTGGGAGAAGGGCAACTGTAGCTCTGTGTGTGTGTGTGTGTGTGTGTGTGTGTGTTTTGTCTTTGGAGGGTGGTGACTGTGTAAGCTGAGCGCCGGGTATATGGTGCGGTAGTGTGTGCGTGTGTGTGCGTCCGTGGCCGCGTGTGAACATGGCCCCGGGAACCACGCACATGCTTCAGACAGCTGTTTCTGGCAGCCCCGGGGCTCGGGCTTCTTGGGGCACCCCGGCTAAGTGGCCACCTCCCAGCAGCCAGGCCCCGCGTCTCGCCGGCTTCCTAACTGTGCCCACGGCCCCGGCGCGCACACAAAGGCTCCATAATGAACGCGCCGCACTCCCATGCTCTCGGCTCCTCACCCCGCATCCCTGGCGGCGGCGGCCGAGGCAAGCCCGCCAAGCTGGCGACTCACCGGGGCAGCGGGCACGCCGCCGGCCGCTCCCCCCGCCCGCCCAAACTCCGGGCGGCCCGCCGCTCGGCGCCCCCAGCCCTGGCCCCGGCTCCCGGGGGCGCCCAAGTGACCGTCGTCCCCGAGCCGGCACGCTCCCGCCACGACTCACCCCCGGCCGGGCTGAGCCTGCGGGCGCGCCCCCCTGAAGGCTGCGCGCCTCTTACCTTCCTCCTCTGCCTCCTCTTCCTCCTCCTGCTCTTCGGTGGCGCGGCGAAGGCGGCGGCGGCGGCGGCGGCGCAGCGGCGGCGGCGGGACTAGGGTGCCCGTGTCCCCGAGCCCGGCACGGGCGTGGGGCTCAGTGGCGCCGGGCGGCGGGGTAGGCGAAGGTTGGCGGGGCGGCAGCAGCTGGCCCGGGACGCGGGGAGCTGGCGCGCAGGCGGCGGGCTGCGGGCAGGCTGGCCGCGGCGCGCGCGGGCTCCTCGGGCGGGCTCCATGGCTGCGCCGCGGGCGGCACCATCGCCGTGGCTCGCTCGTCTCTCGCTCGCTCCAGGAGTGCGGCAGGCGGCGAGGTGACGGATGGCGGCGAGGCGGCCGGACGGCCGAGGAAGGGAGGGGAGAGGGGGCGGGGGAGGGGAGGGGAGAGGGGGAGGAAAGAGGGGCGTACTGAACGAGGGGCCTCTCCTGCGCCTCCCGACCCTCGAGTGCGGGCGTCGGTTTCCCCGAATGGGAACGCGGCTTAAAGGCACAGCTCCCGGCTCGGGTCACAACTAAAAATAAGCACAAAATTGACAGTTGGGGAAAAGAATCTCCCAAGACACGACCCAGCCATCCAGCCACCCAGCCCGGCGCTGCCTCACTTCTTGAACCTGACCGTTCCGGCTGGGCTCTGCCGGGAACTGCTGGCAGCGAAGAGGGCAAGACAATTTCCAAAGTGAACCCGGGAAAGTGGGGGTGGGAGTGGGGGTGGGGAGTGAACTGCGGAGAAGGGGCCACGGGAACGCTCGCTTCGGGACTCCATTCCCTGGCCCCTGACCTTGCCTCCCCGAGCTCCCCCTCGCCCCCTGTTTGCTAGCCTTCTGCTGGGGTTGCCCTCCCTGCAGCTCCCCTTCTGGTCACCACCGCCAACATCCACACGCACCTTGAGTTTAGGCTCCGGCTCCTGCTCGCAGCGCCTCTCCCCAGCACCGGAGTGCGAGCTGTTTCGAGCCCAGGCCCGGCCCTGGAGCCCACCTCAGGAAGGGAGCGATCTGCCAGCTGGCAGAGGTCCGCTTAGAGCATGCGGTTGGTTTGGTGAGAAAGGAAGGAGGTTAAGGTGTGTGTGCGTGTTTGTTTTCACCAGCAGATGGAGGGAGGGTCCTACACACACACACACACACACACACACACACACACACACACACACACACACACACACACACACTCAAAGGAGAATAGCTAGGCACACAGCACAGTGCCTGATGAATGATCTCAGGACATTTTTTAGAGACACGCTGTGAATACTAAACATGTAGCAGCCGAGATTCAAGAAAGGCTCTTGGTCTCCCAGCTGTCTCCAGACCCCTTTGGAGGAGTTTTTGGAGACCAAGAAGAAAGGTCACTCTCCTCCCCCAAAAGGTAGCCTCAGTGGGGACCCAGCGGGACTGGGAAACTGGACAGTGGGTCTGGGAGGGCAAATCTGAGGCCAGGGAAGAGAAAAACAGAAGGAAGGGGTGGAGTTGAAGAGCCTCTTGTGATGCCAAATGCGTGGTGAATTTTCGCGCGTCAGAGGCCCCTCACAGACATAGCTCACACTGGCGCACTCGAACCCCGCAGTTCCAGGGTGAAAAGTGAGCCTTTCTCAATTTCCCCTGTGGGCTTGGACTCTGGAAGGGAGGCTGTTGGGAAAGGGAGACACATCTCAGTCGGGATCTCTTCCACACCTCCAGTTCTATTTAAGTATTTGGGTAAAACCTCAGAAGAGGTTGGAGGGCTGCTGAGGGGCAATCATGGGGCAAAAGGATGGGCTTGTAAGCTGCGTGGAATTTCCAGGATACAGAGGAGAGGCTACAGGGCTCTGTGGCTCCCGGCAGCTGGGATCAGCAGTGGAGTAGCTGACTAGCAGATTTGGCCATCCATCCACAGAGCACACTTTTCCTTCCTGGCACTTCCTACTGTGAAAAAAAAAAAAAGGGATGGAAATTCCCTGCATCTGGATGGGGGTAGCCTAGGCTGGAAAAACAAGCCGATGGAATTATTAAAAATGGATGGTAAGTGAAAGTAAAGACACGCAGGGAGAGAAACACACAGCATCCCTGGGCAAACGCACAGGCAGGCCCACACACAAGAAGATGCTCTGAGAGCACAGTGCACACACGGGGACACACACATGGAGTCACACATCGAGCCAGAGACACTCTGAGCTAGTACAGAAAAAAAAAAAAAAAAGTCTAGTCTAGCCAGAGAAGTGACTCAGGCTTGATTTCTAATCCTTCCAAAAAAGAGAGGTGAAGAGAAACAGGAAAGATTTGGCCTCCTGTCTCCAGGGATTGGAGAGGGAGCCGGGAACCAGCTGTCCAGTATGAATAATGCTATTTGCAGCCAGACAGTCCCTGGCTGGTTTCCTTGGAGTGGTGTCTCGGGGGCAGGGGCATCCCCTTCAGAGTCCCCTGATCCTTACCCAGTTTGTTCCTTATTAATTATAAGATGAACAGCACACACCAACGAGTTAGTCTGTACCAGTGCTTACAATAAACCTCAACTGGTTAATAACTAAAACAAGGCATTTTACGACTCTGATTAGCCGTCTTCTGCTGCTTGCTGGGCTCACTGGGAGCAGATGCCGGGCTCCAGTCAATCTGCTATGCAGTAAACACAAGTAAATAAGGGGTATTGAAGGGAGGGAGTGTTGGGAGGGACTGTGTCACTGGTCAGATGCATGTGTGAGGGCTCCTGGGTGAGCAGTGAGGCACCATGCAGTTTAGAATAGAGTCTAAGTACACAGCTTTCAGAATCTGCCTCGTATTACAGGTGCAACCTTAGGTAGGTCATTTAACCTCTCTAAGCCTTACTTATGGGATGGAGATGATGGCAGAACCTACCTCATAGAGTTATTGGAAGTATTAAATGAGATGATGAATGTAAAAGGTCACAGTCAATGGTAGCTGTCGGTCTTTCTCAAGACCAATCTTCCTCCTAGTCAGCTACTGAACGTCTCCCTGTTTTGTCATCATTGTGCTTAATTCCAGTCTGAATTGGTGTAGCATTTGCATCATGCCTTACTCTTGGACCAAATGGGTTCTCAATCTTGCATGTACATTGGCTGATTTCATTTCCAAAAGAACTCACCACTGCCCATCCCCCCACCACCCGCCCCGCCACCTGAGAATCAAAGAATCATGTAGTAGGATTTGTTTTTCTTTTGTTGTTTGACAAACTATGGGCACTCCCTACGCTCAAAAGAAATGAGGGAGGAGGAGGAGTGGGAGGCAGAGTACAGGGAGGGTTCTTCAACATTCTTAACCCTGTGCCACAATGCAGCAAATTAAACACATGCATGTAAAACTGAGACACTTCATCCAGTCACATGGAAATTTGGTGAGGATGATCCCCTCACGGTAAACAGTTAGCCTCTTCAAATCTCATGACAGTTGGATGACGAATGAAGATCTTCCAGCCAGAAGTCTATTTCCTATTGAAATCAATACATTGAGATGAAGCTAATAAGTGGCACTATTTTTCTCCCCTGCACACTGAGAGTAGATGGAGGCAGCCCAGCCTCACTGGCACTTTGGACTGCAATCAATACTTAACAACCAAGCAACCCAACTCACCTTTAACCGAGAATCCAGGAATAAATGGACAGACACTCTCTTGGCCTTCAGTAATAATAGTAATACCAACTACCACTTATCAACCCATCACTCATTGCGAGCTGGGCGCTCTGCTAATGCTCCTAGGAAAAGGAGGTTGGTTCTTCATCCCAGGGGATACAATTAGTTCTACTTCCCTGGTAGGACCTCCAGCCAGCCCTGAGAGCTTTACATGCATTAACTCATTTCACGATTACAGCAACCCTCTTAACTTAGGGAACATAATCATCTTTATTTTACAGAGGAGGGGGAAACCAAGACTCACATAGCAATAAGCAGTGGAACCTGGATTCCAGCCACGTAATGACAATTAATAGTAATAATAATTATGCTTGCTAACGATTATTGGATATGTATTATGGGCCAGGTACCGTGCTAGCATTTTGCATGTATTTTCCACATGTAATCCTCACAATAAACCCAAGGGAGTAGGTACTATGATGATGACTATTTTAAAGCAAAATGAGGGCTCAGAGAGGTTAAGTAATCTCCAGAAGATCGTCCAGCTGGTAGGGCCTAATCCAGAATTTGAACCTACGCCAATTTGACTGCGACAGTTACAGTATCTCCAAAAAAGCTGTGATGCCCAGCCTTCAGCTGGAGTTATACCGTGGGGATAGGCTGCTAGCCTTTTCTAGAGACAGTAAACTATCTGCCTCTGCTGGGGCAGCCCAGCCCTTCACCAGCACCCAGGAAAAGATGAGTCAGTGAAGAGTAGAGTATCACCAACGTCCAATGGCAAGAGTAGAAGTACATCTGCCTAAGGCAGCAAGGGGGTCCCCTGGGTGGCTGGGCAGGCCCTGGGATGGTAAAAGGAGGGATGGTTTAATCAGAAAGATCAAGGAGGAAACCCACCTTATAATTTTTCAGCCCCTCCCTTTAGTCTCCATCTTGCCTTTGGCAAGTCACCCACCCATCCTAAAGCATCTGGGGCCACCTAGGGCCCTGATGTTTGGGACAGAGTGGGTGGAGAAAAAGGGAGAGGAACCTCCTGGGAGCTACCAGGAAAGCTGGAGGCCAGAGAGAAGCCAGAGACAAATGCAGAAGGAAAACGGCCATTTCAAAGGACTTGTCACTAGGCTGGGCAGTTACGCTAAGAGGGCTTTGTAGTGGCTCTTTGTGGGCTAGCTGAGCCTGCCCACCCCACATAGGCTGGGAGACAGTTAGGGAGCAACTTGGGGCTGTGAGCTGCAAAACTGCCAGCCAGCCCAGTCCCAAGCCTCACTGGCTGGTGCCCTCTCCCCTCCAGTGCAGCTGCCTTGTGCACGCCCTGCCACCTGCTGGTTCTGTGGGTCGTGTCTAGCTCCCAGCTTCCCTGTCTTTATTTGTGCCCCTCCCCCACACAACTTGCTGGGGAAGTACCATTCATGGAAGGGGACCCCCAGGTCAGAACTAGGGTTCTTCCTACAGTGGTGCCCTGTGACCAGAATGGGGTCTTGGCTCCTCTCTGGGACTTGGGGTCAGAGGGACACTATTTGCATCAATAAAGCCCAGACCTATTTGATGTTGCTGGTTCATTTGCCTTCCCTGCCTCTGCTCATCTCACTTACATGATTAGGATTGGTTTAACAAGATTTCCTTTCAGCATCCCCCCCCCACACCTCCCCTCAATAA
The DNA here is from genome assembly GCF_048773025.1 of Camelus bactrianus. NCBI lineage: Eukaryota > Metazoa > Chordata > Mammalia > Artiodactyla > Camelidae > Camelus > Camelus bactrianus. The sequence continues at coordinate 84,458,258 of NC_133575.1, forward strand.
ACCTCTTTCTTCCTGGGTCCTTTTATCATGCCCTCCTTAGACAGTCCATCAGGCTCCGGGTGTTTCCCTAATGCAATCTCTATCCCCCATCAAAACGCACGGTATCCCTACGAACAGAATAAATGAGGATCTGGAGGTGAAGGCCAAAATGGCCCAAAATGTCAGATTTCTTCAAAGTCTCACATTTTATTTCAGAAACGTGAATTTTCACATTCTACTCCATAGTCTACTGATGTTTGACTTACCATGTAAATATTGCATAGCTCTAAAATCCTTGCATAAATTGAAGTTCTATAAAGACACACTGTATTTATCCCGTGTCTCTGGGTACCCCACAAGAGATCCCCATTCAGGAAGCTCTGAATGTGAATGCATTATCCCAGAACCTGCTTTCTTTTGACCCATTGTCTCTATTGAAGACAGTGGTGAACAGAAAGAATGACTAGAACAGTTTGGAGTGGTGGGGGTGCAACGGAGTGGAAGGGGAGCCTGTCTTGTTGTTAAGCTCAGTTTCCCATGCAGGACCTGCAGCAGAACCAGCCGCACCCCCAGGTGCCAGAGGGCAACGGTAGCCTCCCACTTGGTGTGATGCGAGCCTTCCACTTACCCACATTCACCACCCCCTAACTTCGAGCACAGGAGATTCCCCTTTGGGTTAAGGCCCAGTCTCCAGAAGGTCCTGGTAAATTGCACATGTTATCTGGAATGGACAGCACATTAAGTCATTAGTGCCCATTAATGCACTCACCTGAATAAATCTATCAGATTGCCTGTCACCTCTCGGAGGGCAGAACTGTGAGGGGATGAGACAGTGGCCAGGGACCATTCCTTGGGATGTAGTAGGGTGGGGTGTCGGAGCTCTACCACAGCTTTCCCCCAGGCCTTGACCTTGTTGCATCAGAATTGTGCAGGGTAGCTCGGAAAAGGCTGATTCCTGGGCCCCACCCCAGACCTCAGGACTCTGCATTTAACAAGTTCCCTGAGACAAACCTGCATCTAAGCACAGCCTAAGCAGGGCTGAGAAGAAGAATGCTGTTCTGGGGGAGTTGGGGGTCAGAGCCAAATGAGAGGCCACTGAGGGCAGGGAATAAGAAAATCTCCTCGCTCACAGTTTTGCATTGCTCTGGCTCTACTCTGGAGGTTCCTTTTTTTCATCTCTCTCTCTCTTTCTCTCTTTCTAGAGAGCTTCTGCATTACTGACCCTCCTTGCCCCTCTCCTTCATGCACAGGGAGCCTGGTGGAGAGAGGGCCAGTGGATCAGGAAGGCCTTGGAGGGGGAGCTGAATTGACAGTCTCTGGGGAATTGCCCATCTCTTCCTTGTATGTGTTCCTTCTCTCCCCCCTGCTGGCATCTTAGGCATGTTTGCCCTCCTGGAGTTAGGAAGCTAAACACCAATTTAAATTGATGCTGACGGAGCCTGTCAGATGCCAAGTGCTTGCTGCTGCCGCTGCCGCTGCCACCAGTATAACTATTCCCCACGAGGGAGTCCAGGCCAGTGTGCTTGGGACACTGCTGCCAGGATCCCGCCTCTTCGCCCTCACTCACCTCTGTCTGGGTTGGGGTGGGAGTGGGGTGAAATTTGGAAAGGAGAAACTGGATGGATGTCAGGAAATGTTCCCAGGCTGGTGAGCAGAGGACTGGGTGCTTCTGATCTGACAGGCTTTCCATCCCAGCTGGACCACTGTGTGGTCATGGATACGTGACTTGACCTCTCTGTGCCTAAGGGTCCCCTGGGAAAAAACTCAAAGGAGACTTAAACATCTGCCCAATGCTTTTCACAGAGATGCAGCCCTACAGAACAATGCACATGGAACTTTGGGAAGGAAAACACCGTCCAGAGATAAAGGTCCCTCGAAAGACTCTAGGGAAGAAAGGGTGTTTAAATCCACTTTCCCCCATATCCCTGGGGCTCCCCACTAATTTGATAAATGAATTATTGCTAATGTGCTAGAAAGTGCCAATGGGCCAATGAGTTCCCCTCTCAATGGTTTGCATTCTTGTCCAGAGCTGAGCTATCAATCTTTCTCCATGAATAGTGGGAATGTTTGACATGGAGGCAGGTGGCTGAGGAGTTTGAGAGTGTGGGGGTTCACCCTCGGACAATCCCCTAGTTCACTTTTATTTGATCTTCACAATAACACCGTGAGGCATGAAGGGCTGCTAAGTCCTCACTTAGAGATGTCGCAGTTGAGGCTCAGATTGGCTAAATGACCATCCAAGACCTCACAGGTAGGAAGTGATTGATTCCTGGTAACAGGGTCCCTCGCTCTTTTCTGTGCTGACTGCCCCCAGGCAGAGCCCAGGGCTCAGGAGTACCAGGCTTGGAGGGACCAGCTAGCTTCTCCCATTCACTTTTTCTGTTTGTCACTAATTTTTCTTTTCTTCATTCTGTCTTTTCTGGACCTCATTTTCCATCCCTCTAGCTGCCATTCACCAGACAGGGAAGAAAAACAATTAGCTTTGCAAGGAAAAGCGGGTGTTGGTTTGTATGTCTCAGTAGGCTAGAGCAATAACCCCAAGAAAGGCCTGACTAGAACATTCTCACCGCTGGACTGTCAGTAACTTGCTGTGTTTGAACTGGAGTCAATTGATTAACCTTTCTGTCCGTGAGTTCTCATCTTTTCCACCTGCAGAAGCTTCGCCAGGCTCCTGGTGGGGTGGGCCTGCAGGAAGGCAACCGAGAAGAGAGGGGGTAGGAGATGGGGATGCCGGATGAATAACAAGAGCTGAAAAGCACTTTGCAAGCATCCCTAAGTGATGCATTGATATTTAATGGCATTCTCTGCCTCAAAAGTCATGGCTCAGAAATGGGAGGCATTTGTCAAGGCCCTGCAGGCAATTCCCTGGTAATACAAGAAGGCGCCTATTTAGGGGAAGGGCCTAATTATAGCTTCTTTCCTTTATCTCCTTCTCTTGTTCATTAAGACCAAAGGACATTTGCTCGGGAAATCAGATCTTGGTTTCAGAAGATTTCATCTGCTCCCACAAATTGAATTTCCCACCTGGAGTCAAATTCTCTATTTATAACAGAGATATCATCTGCCCAGAAATCTGTCCTTGGTACAGGCCTAAGCTGGTGGAGATGTGCTTTGAATGGTGACCAGCTCCGTGGACTTGGTGGGCCTTAGAGAACAGAGGCCGTGGTCTAAGGGTGGGGAGGCCAGACTGCGTCTTTGGGAGGGATGCTTGGGCTCCAGCTGCCTCTGTCAACTGAGGCCTGTTTTTTTTCTGTTCTTGAGCCCATTTTCAGTGGCTACAGTGGCGGTTTTCTTAAGGGCTTTCATCTTAGGCTTGGCCTCCCTATCACCACCTCTAATCCATGATGCCACCACAGATCCACCTTGCCAAAGCATGGCTGGCCCCACGACACTCTCCTACTTGGATGCCTGTAGCATGAAATCCAAACTCCTCTGCTGCACTGATCTCGCGCTAGTCCATCCCAAGAACTGCTCACTCCACCAGGCATGGCTCCTCACTCTTCCTTCCTTCTACCCTGACTCCTGCATTTTGGTCTTGCACTTTCTCCAGGCCTACACTGCTGTCCTTACTCTCTGCCTAGCCCCATTATATCCCTCCCAGAGGCTCCAGCCCCATCAATCACCTGCAGAGGTCCCAGTCTCCTGGGAATGCCGAGCCCTTCTGACTGCACCAGCCATTAGGCACATATCCAAGGGTGTGTACCTTGTTGCAGCACTTGGATTCTTGGCTGGGACTGGAATTGGTCCTTTTGTGGGCATAGACCAGCCTCCCTACCTTTGTGGGCAAAGGCCAAACCTGATGCTCCTTTTGAGCACCCAGAGTGCTTGGGCCAGGCAGGTAGGTGGGGCCAGGCTGGTAGGTGGGGCCAGGCTGTCCGCAACTCTACAGTCTCTGGTGGCTGCTTTATTTTCAGCCTTCAGGGCCTCCCCCACCCCCTATCCCCTTTTCTTGTTCTTCACTGGAAGCTCCTAGCGCCATTCAGTAGCTTCTTCCTTTTGTTAATCATTTTGATGGTTCTTCCTTGGACCCTCTTCAGTTTCTCTGAAATTAATCAATCCAGAGGCAGCCAAGAAAAAAACTGGGAAGTCAGGGAAGCTTGTCTTTCATACAACCCTCCCTCCGCTACTTGCTCAGTACCTGCAATTGAGCCAAATAACCACTGTTTTCACTTCCTGTTCCCTGAGATTAAACTTTACTGAAAAAGAGCGTGTAAATGTCCTTTTTCTGATTTAAAACAATCTTGGTTGCCTAGCAAGATGCTCTGAGTTCCTAAACTCTGAGTAGCTGGAAGCTGGGATGAAGTGGTTGTCCTAGGAGAGTCAGAAATGCATTTCCTGGGGCTCAAAGTGGAGTGTTGGAAATGTGTCTTTAGGGGAAGGAAGAACCTTTCTCTGTTCTGGGAGGGATCACTTTTAGTCATCTTGATGGCCCAAGAAGTTATTCAAGTGCAACTACTTCAGCCTGGCTTGGGAAAATCTCTTAAATCAGGAGATGAGAGTGGACTAGCTGAGGAGGGGCATTGGCCATTGATTTGTTGGGGAGCAGGAGCCTCTGTTTACCGAGCCTTTACCGGGTACCAGGCGTGGTGCCATGCAGGTTATGTCAACAGTCTCATTAAATCCTCTTGTGAGGTAAATGCTTTCATCCTTGATTGTGGACGAGGAAACTAAAGTACAGAGAAGTGAAATAACTTACCTCAGATCACTAGCTAGTAAGTGGCAGCATTGGGATTCAAACCCAGGTCTATCTGATGCCAAAGCCCATGAACTTCACCACCGCTCTATTCTGCCCTAACAAATAAAAACTGCCTTTGTGGAGTCAGCATCTTAAAAAGGGCCAAGGGGAGGGTATAGCTCAGTGGTAGAGCACCTGCTTAGCATGCACAAGGTCCCAGTGCATGCATTCAATCCCCAGTACCTCCGTTAAAAACAAACAAACAAACAAACTCAATTACCTACCCCCCCCAACAAAATTTAAATTTAAGAAAAGGCCACCCTTTAAATACTTTCTCTATACTCTCAAGACATGCTTTTAAGCTACTAACTGTGAGTTATTTTTTCATCATAGTCTTAATAGCCACAATGTGCCCCCTACCTTGCCCCGCAACTCCTTTACTTGTCTGGTGTAGAAGGCCAGTGGAGGAGAGCACAGGCTCTGAAGCAGACTGCCTAGGTTCAAATCCCAGCTCTGTCACTTTTTAACTGTGGGAATTTGGGTGAGTTGCTTAATCTCTCTGTGCCTCCTTTTCCTCATCTATAAATCTGGGCTAATAAGAACAGTTACTTCATAGAATTGCTAGGCTACTTAATTGAGGTAATGGATGTTCAGGAGATGGATGGTGGTGATGGCAGCACCACCATGTGAATGCACTTAATGCCACTGAACTGTAAACCTAAAAATGATTAAAGTGGTAAATGTCATGTTATATGTATTTTACCACAAATTTTAAAAACAATCCTTTTAAATGGAAATTCCTTAATCTTGTGATGTTCTTAGACACTGAGGATACACAGGGAACAAAACAGACAAGATTCCTGCTCTCATGGGGCTAACATTCTAGAAGGGAAGAAGAGACAAAATCTAGTCAACAAATAAATAAATAACCCTATAACGAAAAACAATATGAAAATGAAAAAAAATACACCCTAGCAGTTACGATTTGCATCCATTCATCCTTGTGAATCTTGGAATGTTTCCCTTTTATTTTTAATGATACAATAAGATATTTGGTCTTATGCTTAACTCTGAACATATCTAAAAAAAGGTCTGCTCATGTTTTAATGGAAACGTTTTTATCTGCAAATGGTTAATGTTATTTTCACCAATACCTTTGGAACCAAGCCAGTCATGATTTCCATTGGGTGCACACTTGTGTATTGACAGCAAAATTCCAGTGCTTTGTAAACTTTTCCATAAACCACCTTCAGAAATAGTTATTTAAATGCTGTCATGCCATGGATATCAATTTATCACTTCTTATCCAGAATCATAAAGTCTGGGTAAAAAAGGTGGGTGTGGTAGGGAGAGACAAGATTTGGGAAATACGGAGGAAAATGTGTGTATCGATTTTCACTTTTGTATTGAAATAAAGCTTCTTGATACTTGCAATTCCTGATATATATAATATATATATATATTATATATATATTCAAACATTTATATGGGTTGGGCTAAAAACATTAATGCTTTTATTCTCATATGGAAAAAAGCATAATTAGAACAATTTGGATACTGTCTATGAATAATTAAAATATGTAGTGCAAAGATTAAAAAAACCCAAAAAAACCCAAATGAACAAATAAGATATTTCCTGATATGAAGAAACTAAAACAGTGATGCGGAAGCTAATTTAGATTAAGTAGTCCAGAAATGCTTCTCTGAGGAAGTGACACTGTGATGTTTAACCTGAATTCTGCATGATAAAAGGAGTCAATCATATGAAGATTTAGGGGAAAGACATTTTAAGTAGAAGGGACTGCTATTTAGTGCAAAGACCCTGAGGTTGGAACTAGCTTAGTGTGAACTAAGACCCTAAAGAAGGCCCGTGAACGTGGGGATGAGTTTGGAGAGAGACAGAGGCCAGATCCTGGAGGGCCTTACAGGCCACGGTAAGGGTTTGGATTCTCATCTAAATCTAACAGGAAGCCACTAAACAGTTTTAAGCCGGAGAGTGACATGATCGGAATAACTGCCTTAAATAGATCATTGGCATATGTGTGAAGGATGGATCCAGGTGAGAGATGATGCTGGGTTGGGCTAAGATGGCAGCAGTGGAAAGAGAAGTATATACATTTTGGATATATTTGGGAGTTTGACAAGCTCTATTGAAGGACTAGGTGTAAGAGATGAGGTCAAAGGATGACACTTGGATTTTTTCTAAGTAACTGGATGATTGGTGGTGCTGTGTGCTGACAATGAGGGCCTATGCTGTACATCAGAAATTGTAAACTGACTATACTTCAATAAAGACAAAGGAAAGTGGGGGAGTAGTGATGTTAGGGGTAGAAATCAAGAGTTCCGTTTTGGGTACGTAAGTCTGAGATGCCTATAAGACCTCCAAGAGGAGATGCCAAGTAGACAGTCAAATGAGGTAATAATAATAATAATAAGAATAATAATAATAAGAATAAGAATAAGAATAAAAAACAACATTTTGAGGGGAGGTAATTAGTTTTATTTATTTTTTAAATTATTATTAATTTTTTCAGCTGAGGTACTGGAGATTGAACCCAGGACCTCATGTATGCTAAGCACGTATTCTACCGCTAAGCTATACCCTCCCCCCAATAATTATTATAATAACAACAACAACAACAAACTTTTATTGATGGTCACTATGTACCAAATACTGTCCCAGAGGCTTTATACGTATTACATCATTTAATTCTCACAACAAACCTGTGAGGTCAGGTATCATCATCCCACTTTACAGAAGGGGAAACGGAGGCAAACAAGGTGAAACAACTTGCTTAAGGTCACACAGTAGGCAGTAGAGGCAAGATTCAAACTCAAGCTGTCCGACTCCAGACCCCATGCCACTGTGTCATGAATCTGGAACTCAAAGAGGAGGTGAGGGCCAGACATAGAAACAGGGGGATGTTCATCAGATTAATGCCCTCGAGAGCTATGTGACTGGATGAAATGATCTTGGAAGAGAATGCGAAAGGGATATGGGGTTGAGCCCTAGAGTACCTCAAACATTTCAAGGAGTGTAGGAAAAGGAGTCAGCAGAGCAGCCTAGGAAAGCACAAGGTAGAGGCATACCAGGAAGGTTGTGGCATCATGAGAGTCCAGAATGGAGAGGGTCTCAGGCCAAGTGTGTCCAGTGCTGTTGAGAGGGCAGGTACAATGGAGACAGAAAAGTAACCACACAGATTGGCCCAATGTTAAAGAGAATGAAGGCTAGTTTCCTAATGTCTGCAGGCCAAAACTTGAATGATGCACCGCCCCTTCCTGTCTCTTCCCTTCTTCCCTCCCTTCCTCCCTTCATCCAGTCACATACACTAAACTCTACTTCAGTACTAGGATCTATGGAAGGTGACCAAAGGGTTCAGACCTAGAATCTCACCGCATCCTATTTAGTATTTGCTTTGGAAGGGATTTCAAAGGCAATCTCAGGTTGTAAGAGCGGATTCAGTCGTGCCTGACCTGAAGAAAGCTGCCAGTGGGACAAGGCCACCTTGAGGGTATTGCTGATTTACTGAAGGTAAGGAAATCGGCACCAAGCTCAGCAGCTTGGGCCCCCTCCCTTGTTCCCTCCCTGGGAACATGGCCTCAGGAGCAGGACACCTGATTAGAATCTGCTGGACATCTCTTCACAGTAGGCTGTAAACAACTATCACCATGCCTTTCTTAACACAGAAAGACTTCCCAGGGGACAATCGCACTCTGTAAATCATTTTTATGGGACGACTCAGAGTCCTGTTTTGTCTTGCTCAGGGGTTTCCTGACTCAGGACTATTAGTTCAATCTATTCATGGTCACCATCCAGCTCTCGGCAAAGCCTGTTCTTTTCCTAGGAGCATCTTCTGCCTCTGGTCCCTGCTGAGCCTTTCTGGAGTAATTGGTAGGTCTCCTCCACCTTCTAGGTCGTACAGAAACTCATACTACTTTCTTCCTCTCTTCCTTGAATTGTAATTTGCTTAGTTCCCACCACAAATAGTAGCACCTGTCTTTCATCTACTTTTAGAGTGGAGACCTGCTGGCTTCATTCAGGGCCAGAGGGGCCTGTCCACAAGACCAATTCCACTATAGTTACATTTATGAGTGGATACAAACCCCATCATTTAGCAGAGATATGCCCACTGTACTAGGGTAGAGGATGATACTTAGAAAGATGGGAGGAGAAGTCACTAAATTCCTCAGGTGAAACTAATTTCAATCATATATCCATATATGTCTATTTGCACATGTATAACAATACATATGCAAACCTACACATGAAATACTATATACATAAAACTAGATCTAGGTCTATTTATAAATCTAGATCTAAGATATAAAACAAAGGAATGGAGAGCCCTGCCTTCCTAAGACACACAGTGCCTCACAACCTCCTGGGATAACTTTTCTGGCAGAACAAGTGACTCAAAACAATTTTTATAACCCTCCCAGCATCTGGCTTATTAACACACACACACACACACGCACGCACGCACGCACACGCACACACACACAGCAGATCCTTACCAGGTATATGTTGAGTCAACTAGAATTAAATGTGGGTTAGACCTTGGCATCTGATGTTGCTAATATCCAGAGGGCTAGTTGGGGTTCTAGGCCAGCGTGATCTTTATTAAGTCCCTTTATCTTTCTGGCTCTGACTTTTGACATCTGCAAAAAGAACCAATTAAACCAGATGATTTATGAAAGGTCTTTCCAGTTCTGATCTATACCAGGGTCTACAGGAGATGGAAAGCATCAAAGGGAAATCTCTTTAAGAAACTGTAGCCCTGAAAGGCTCGCCTTATCTGGAGAGGAGCGCAGTAGGGGATAGGAGGAGCAGGGCAATGCAAGAGAGGAACAAGGACTTTTCATTCCAAACAATAAGAGTGAACATTAGTGAATCCTGACTAGGCGCCAGTTCTGTTATCTGTCTTATGAACCAGCATAACAACTGAATGAGTTAGGGACTGTCATCACTCTCATTTTAGAGATGAAAAACTGGCACCAAAACAAGGTAAGGAAACTGTGCAAGACCATACAGTTGGTAATTGGCAGAATTGGGCTGCAAACCCTGGCAGTCTGACTCCAAGTGTGTCCTTAACGACTCTACTGCCTGCAGAGACAGGAGAGGAAGGTTAGATGGAATGTGGAGTTCCATTGGGGTCTTTGGTGACCAAGTTGGAGAAGGCAGAAAGCAGTTGGGCTCACAATCACTTGCCTTTACTAAGGCTGTCGGCTCAGAGACTCTGCAGGGCCCAGAGTGAAGTAGCCACGGCTGCTCTCAGATGCGAATGGGAGGTGTGAGGGCTGAAGAATCCAGGGGAGCTGTGTTCTAAGGCCGGAGACTACCCGTGTCACTGGGGGTGTTAGTGAGGACTGTGCAAGCTGCCAGCTCAGCAGCAAGCTGTGTGCTGCCACCAGCTTATGCATTCACTGAGCAAGAACATCACGTCCTGCCTTTGCCCTGGGCCCTGAGAACTGTCCCCAGTGCGAGTTGGGCCTTTTTCCTGCTTTCCACTCCAAGCCCTCCCACTTAGGAGAAATGGCCTCAGTGTGCATTTCTCTATTTATAATTCCCAATCCTCCTTTACGTGAATGAATCTGTCAGTTGTCACATGAGGAGGAGCCACAGACTGAGCTACATTCAGCAGTAGTTCAAAGTGCATCCAATAAACTTCTGTCTTTGACTTATTCTAGAAAGAGAGTGACCACAGTGCCTACTGAATAACCTCAAATAAACTCACCCAGCTCCCAGGGGATCTGGACAGAGGGAGGTTCTGGGCACCTGGTAGACAAAATTGAAACCCTGAATTCGTTTGTTGCCTCTCCAGAAAAGGAGAGGAGGAGTTCCAGGTGCTGGTCTCTGGGCCCACTGTGCAGGAACCTCCCTGTGAGCCGCCTTGCCTCCTACCCACCACTTCCAGCGGTACCACCCATGCTTCTTCACTGGCCTTTCCCCAGGCTGGCCTCTTTTGGGTCCCCCTCATTACAAGAATGTTTTCTCCAAGAAAGTCCAGCCAGTCCATGGGGGTTCTGAGGAGTTGTCTGAACCTCAAAATCTCCTTACCCATGACTTTGCAGTGGCTAGTAATAGGGCTGAGGTAGGAGGGAGAGGCCTCACAGGTCCCCTTTCCTCACCCAATCAGGAAGTAAGCAGGTTTGCCTAAACCATTCTCCCCAGCATCCCCCAGGGAAGTGACTCTATGAGATTATGGCAGCCTCCTTACCCTGCTCCAGGCTCTCTTGTTCTGACCCCCAGATAATCTACAGCTCAAGCACCAAGCAGTATCCATCAATTTCTCCCTTTATGTCTGTTACTATTTGTTTTATATATTTAGGTGCTCCTATATTGGGTGCATATATGTTAACGAGTGTAATATCCTCTTCTTGTATTGCTTCTTTAATCATTATATAGTGTCCTTTTTATAATCTTTCTTTATGGCCTTTGTTTTAAAGTCTATTTAGTCTGATATGAGTATTGCTGCCCCCGTTCTCTTGTCATTTCCATTTGCATGAAATATCTTTTTCCATCCTCTCACTTTCAATCTGTGTGTGTCCTTCACCCTAAAGTGGGACTCTCATGGAAAGCATATTGTAGGCTCTTGTTTTATTATCCAATCTGCCAGTCTACCTCTTATGATTGGAGCATTTAGTCCATTGACATTTACGGTAATTATTGATAGATGTGTGTTTATTGCCATGTTAAACTTTGTTTTCCAGGTGATTTGGTATTTCTTCCTGTCTTTTTTTTTTGTTGTTGTTGTTTTTGTGGTTTGATAATTTTATTTTGTATTAGCTTGGTTTCTTTTTGGTTTTTCTGACTATTGTATGCTTTTGATTTGTGCTTATCCCAAGCAGTTTCCAGATTCCTCTTCTGAGCTATCAAGGAGGCCCGCCAAATAAACAGTATCCACTGGACCCACCTCTGCTTACAGGCATAAGCCCAGGCCAACTAAAAGGAGGCCATCTCCCAGCTGGTGTCACAACGAAGGAGGCTCAGCTCACCTAGGCTAACAGGTGCCTCGCTCTTCTCCCTTCCTTACACTCCCTGCAGGAGGCCCGTTTAGAGTTTCTCTTCCCCTTCAAGGCATTCTTTGATGTTCTTTTTAAGAGGATTCCAGTGCTGGAGGGATAAGCACATACCTGATTCGCCTCAGCTCACACCCCCACTAGAGAAGGTTTCCAGCTCTTTTTGAGGTGTTATTTGGCTATAGATCCTTTCTCATGTAATGCCCATTCTTGCTCTTACTTCTTGGTAGGACGTTGCCTTTCCATGACAGGGCATTTTCTTCTCAAGTCCCATTTAGTCCTAGATGGGAAGTTAGGACAGGCGTTTGAATGAGGAGTTCCCAGGGTAGTTCATGTGGTGTGACCCTGATTCCTGGGCCACATTCTGTGCCAGGTACCGTGGGTAGAGTGATGGAAAAAACAGACTGTTCTTGTCCTCGTGGAGCTTACAGTCTAATGGGAAGAAAGGCATGAACTGAGTCATCACACATGTTACCAAAGCAATTACAAGTTGGGATCACTGCTTAAGTCAAGAATAACAGCGGCAAGAGAAGTTGATTTCATTATTATCAAAATGACACATGCACCTGGTTAGAAAAAAAATCAAACACTACAGAAAACCTTCTAATATAAAAAGCAGAATCCTTTGCTCCACTCCCCTCAACCTTCAGTTCCATAAGGCTGCTACTTTTAACCTTTCTCTTTTAATTCTTCTGCTGATTGACCTCTGTTTCTCTAAATAGTATGCTTCTGTCTTCTTTTCTTGATTTATCAACTTAAAACACTCATTTATTGAATTTGCCCTATGATAGATGAGTGTGCAGTGGTCAACATCCACCCATTTCCATTTCTCCACGCCTCCAAATAATACTGTAGCTCTATCACCAAGTACCACTATAACATTAAATAATGTACAGAAACCCTTATATATATTGTTGCATCAACTACAGAAATCCACTCTCGACTCCCTACTTTTATCAGATGGAACTGTTTAAGTCTGTACCCTGCCCTCTATCTCTTCTCCCCTTGTACCTCTAATTTCTGTCAAATGTGTAATTACTTTTACATTATCATGGTTGATAACATTTACATTCTCTTCGATAGCTATGGTTATATGTACCATGCTTTATTTATAGATTGATTTGAAAAGTTTACAACCAATAAATACTGTTTTTATATTATTGTGATATTGAAAATATAATTCACTGCAGAGAAGGAGGTATTATGATTTTCATGGGCCCTAGGCACTTTTCCTTTGGGGGCCCTTTCTTCATAAAGGAAAGATCAAACCTGATATTTAAGGCTGTATTAGTATAGAGACAAATACATTCATCTTATATATTAAAGTCTTTTTTTTTACCTAAAAGTTCATTTTTCCTTCTGATTTTAAAATAAACAGTTTTGTGATCTCAAACTTAATATAATGGAATCATATGTATGTATCCTTTCAATTAAGTTAGTGTAATTTCTACAATCTTTTAAAACAGCTTACTTGAGGAATAAGTGACCTACAATAAACTGCACATGTTGAAAGTGCACAACTGGTAGTTTTGACATCTGTGTATGTCCATGAAACCATCACCACAATCAAAATATTGAACATATGCAACATCCCGCAAAGTTTCCCTGGGCCCCTTTGTAATTCATTCTCCCCAACCCTAGGCAACCACCGTCCTGCTCTGTCACTATAGATTAGTTTCGTATAACTGGAATCATGCAGTATGTATAGTTTTGTGAGTTCTTTTGTGTGTCATATTTGTGAGATTCATCCATGTTATTGTGTGAATCAATAGTCAGTTCCTTTTTATTGCTGAGTAGTATTGCATGGTATGGCTGTATCAAAATTTGTTTATCTATGTGCTTTTACTGGGGGTTTATTTACAATCTTTGACAATTGTAAATACAGCCTCTAAGAATATTTGGATACAAGTTTTTGTGTGGACATATCTTTTCTTTTTTTTCTAGGAGTGGAATGATTAGATCATATGGTGAGTATATGTTCAACTTTATAAGACACTGCCAAAGTACTTTCCAAAGTGCTGGTACCATCTTAAGATCCCACCAACAATCCATCAGACTTCCAGTTGTTCAACATCCTTGTCAAAACTTGGTATTGATATTGCTTTAATTTTAATTTCTAGTGGCTGTGAAGAGGTACATTATTGTGTACAGTTTTGTTGGGCTGCACCCTGCAGGCCTGCAAGCCCTATACTTGTCCAACTTCAAGTCCAAAGAAAAAGCCCAGAGTCAGCTACAGAGACATGAATGGTTTAATGAATAAGGGGATCTTACACATGTGAAGCAAGGTCCTGGAGCAACACTCCATGTGGGGTGGATGCCAGGCAGGACATGGCAGTAGTCTTCGCTGGGAGCAGGGAGGGAGGTTATAGAAGGAACTGACGTCAGGTTGGCTCACTGGTTCCCTGGAAAACCAGCAGGGGAGCATGTCCCTCACTGCCCATTTGATAAGCTATCATGGTGGAGATGTTCTGATCTAAAGATGAGAACAATCACTAGCTAGGGCCTGGAGCAAGGACGTAGACATTTACTAATTAGGCTCTATGATGAGGAGGAGTAGGTCAATCATGTGAGTCGGGTGTAGGTGGTGCAAAGACTGGTCGAGCAGGGGATATACAGAGAGCAAGAGAATGGCCATCTTGAGTGACCTGATTATATAAGTTTTAATTCTCATTTCCTGAATGATCATTTTAATGTGTTTATGAGCCATTTTTAAATCTTCCTTTTTAAAGTGGCACTTGAAATCTTTTGCTCATTTTTAAAAACTGGTTTGTTTCAATTAATCTTGTTACTGAGTTATAAGAGTTCTTCATACATTCTGGACACAAGTCCTTTGTCAGATATGTGACTTGCAAATATTTTCTCCCAGTTTGTAGGTTGTCTTTTTATTCTCTTTACAGTGTTTTTCACAGAGCAAAAGTTTTACATTTTGATGATGTCCACTTTATCAGTTTTTTTTCTTTTCTGGATCAAACTTTTGGAGCAATGTTTAAAAACTCTTTCCCTGACCCAAGATCATGAAGATTTATGTCTTCTGAAAATTTTATAGTTTTAGATTTTTACATTTAGGTTTAATATCCATTTTAATTCATGTTTATATAAAGTATGAGATTTAGATCAAAGTTCTTTTTTAAAATACAGATATCCAATCGTTTCAGCCTTGGTTGTTGATAAAACTGTTTTCTCCATTGAATTGACTTTGCACCTTTCTCTCTTTTTTTTTTTTTTTTTACTTTTTTTTTATTAAGGTATAGTCAGCTTACAATGTTGTGTCAATTTCCGGTGTACAGCACAATGCTTCAGTAATACATGAATATATATATATATATTTATATATATATATATATATATATATATATTCATTTTCATATGATTTTTCACTGTAAGCTACTACAAGGTATCGAATATAGTTCCCTGTGCTATACAGTATAAACTTGTGTATCTGGTTTATATATACCAGTCAGTATCTGCAAATCTTGAACTCCCAGTTTATCCCTTCCCACCCCCTTCCCCAAGGGTAACCATAAATTTGTCTTCTATGTCTGTGAGTCTGTTTCTGTTTTATAAATAAGTTCATTTGTCTTTTTTTTTAGATTCCACATATGAGTGATATCATATGGTATTATTCTTTCTCTTTCTGGATTACTTCACTTAGAATGCTTTGTCTCTTTTTATAGGTCTCTGCCTGGACTCTCTTCTGACCCATTAATCTATGTGCCTATCCCTTCACCAATACCACATTGTCTCGATCACTTAGCTTTATATAAATCTTAAAATCATTCAGTGTGTTTTCTCTAACATTATTCATTTTTCATATATTGTCTTGCCTTCTCTAATTCCTTTCCCTTTCCATATTAATTTCAGAATAAGCTTACCTATAGCTGCAAGAAACCTCCTGGGGATTTTGATAGACATTACATTAAACTTATCGATCAATTTGGTAGAATTGATATTTTAACGATGTTGAGTCTTCCAGTCCATGAACAAGGTATGTCTCTCCATTTACTTAGGTTGATTTCTTTCATAAGCATTTTGTACTATTCAGAATATAAAGCTTGCACATGGCTGGAAACCGTGGCATTGAAAAAATTACAGTTGACCCATGAACAACATGGGAGTGACGGGCACTGACCCTCCTCACTGCTGAAAATTTGCATGTAACTTTACAGTTGACCCTCCATCCATGGTTCCTGTAGTATTGTAGTATGTATTTATCAAAAAAAAAAAAAATCCCACATGTAAGCTCAGACCTGTGTTGTTCAAGGGCCAACTGTAATTCTTCATGATACTCAAATTTACTTTTCAGTTAGAAAATTCACGTCTTCCATCAACATTTGGAAATTTGATCATAACATTCCTTTGCTAACTTTTTCATTCTTTTTGGAATTTCTAACAGTTGGATATTATACATTGAATGTCTTGATTTTTCTTCTTTATTGCTTTCCTTTCCTCCTTTATTTCTCATCTTTTTTCCTTCATTATAAGAGATTTCCTTATTTTTATCTCCCAATCTTCTGTAGGAGGTAGAATTCTAAGATGGCCCCCCAGATTCCTGTCCCCTGGTGTACATGCCCTTTATAATCTGTGTGGGTGGGACCTATGAATATGATGGGATGTTACTCTAATGATTAGGTTTTTATGGCAAAGGTGAAGGGGTTTTGCAGATGTAATTCAGGTCCCAAATCAATTTCTTTTTACTTAATCAAAAAGATTATCCTCGGTGGGCCTGACTTCATCAGGTGAGCTCTTTAAAGGTGATCTAGGAGTCAGAGAGAAGTCAGAGAGGTTCTCTAGCTGTCTTTGAAGAATAAAACAACCATGTTGTGTACTGTCTAAGGAGAGGAGTGGCTTCTAGGAGCTGAGGGTCTCCTTACAGCTTTAAGGAACTGAATTTTGCTCACAACCTGAATAAGCTTGGGATCAAGATGAGACCCTGGGGTCTAGATGAGACCACATCTTGGAGACACCTTTCTTCCATCCTGGTTTGGCCCTGAGCAGGGAACCCTGCTGTGCTGTGCCTGGCCTTCTGCCATACAGAAACTGTGAGATAATAAACGGGTGTTGTTTTCAGCCACCAGGCTTGTGGTAATTTGTTTGCAGCGATAGAAAACGAATGCACCTTCTATGACTTTTTGCTTTGCCAATCACATTTTTTATTTCCAAAAGCTCATTTTAAACAATTAAACTCATTTATTTCAAATAAGTAATACTTCCATGAGGTTAAAAAAATCAATACAATACACAAAGGTTTACATTGAAAAGTTTTGCACAGAGCTCAATTGGATTTTTTGTTATACCTTTCTATTCTTGTTTTACAGATGTAATATATTCTCAAATTTCTCCATAAATACTAGTTGGAGTTTTATTTAAAGCTACCTTTGGTTCCCTGATTTAGCTCTGCTTGTTTATTTATTTTGTGATTTCTCTTTACTATTCCAGCCTTTTCTCATGTGTCTAATGCTTCTTTGTTTCCAGTTCATCTTTTAAAATGAGGCAATAGAGAGTCTGACTGGGAGCTGGGTGTATGAGGGCACCATGTCAATGGGCAGATTTTGCTTATGGATGATGGAAGAGGAGCTGGTTAAGAATCTCAGGTGAGGGTATTGTGGTAGGGGAGAAGGGTCCAAATACCAAAGTGCAGAAGGCCGAACTCTGACACTAACACCTAACTAGCTGTCCTCATTCTGTCTAGATACTTTGTTCAGTTTCTGTAAAGAAGAAACCTTTTGTTTTTAGGCTGGCAAATAAATATTTGGCTGCTGGATCGTCTCTGTGTAGGAGTTTGGGGGTCAACCCTTCCTTGCACAGACCTTCAGTTGTGAGGCCCTGTTGTCAGCTTCCCTTCTCACCGTCACCCTTTGTCATACTTGTAGTCTCAGCAAGGCCAGACCTCGCTAAGGTTTGCAAGGTGGGCGGGCTGCCTCGGTAGCTGCAGCGCTTCTGTATGTACGTACTTTAGGCTGATTGTTTGCTCTACTCTGCTTCATCGGTTAGCACTCCTCCAGATGCTTTCTGACTTCAGAAATTTATTTAAATTTCTCATCCACTGACGGCTCCCCTCCTGTTCTCTTTATTGTGGTGGGTTTATGCATTTTAAAATTTCTGTACTATTATTTTAATGAGGTCTCTGGAGGGAGATGACTTAAATGTTTGTGCTCAGCCTACCATCTTGAACTGAAAAAATGTACAATGGGGATAATTGTGGTGCCTATTACATAGCTTTTTTGAGGATTAAATGATTTACACATGTAAATTGCTTAGCACGGTGCCCGGCACGCATTTGATTATTTATAAATATTAGTTGTTATGATTATTATTGCCTTGACAAGCAATTGGGTACTTGTGTTTCTGGACAAAAAATCTTTTCCTCTTGCCATAAGAAACCACACCAGGCAGGTGACCACTACAGCTGACGTTGAATTATGCCTGGTCAAAGTCCAAGTTTCAGTGCCTTTGGTTCTAAAAATGATGATTTGGGCAAAAGCTTTAGGTTGGGGGAGAAGTCATGGAGATAGAGGGGTGGGTGGAGGGAAGAGCTACATGCCTCAGGGGGCAAACCCTTAAATGGAGGCAATGAAGTGACAAAATCTCAATTTTTCCTTGCAGCAAACTGGGAGCCAGCTGTGCTGAGGGATGGAGGGTGGTCTGCAGCGGCAGCAGCGCAGCAAGCTCAAGTAGGGACCAGAACCAAGGCAAAGAAGACGACAACAAAGGGCTCAGATTTGCCTCTGACTCAAGGAAGCCCTGCTGGAGGAGGGGTGGGGATGGAAGCAGGAACCAGGAGGTGAATGAATAGGAATTGGATTTGTTTTTCCCTCAGAAGGATTGGAAATCTTCCCATGAGCAACTCTTTCCCCTTCCTTGTTCATCAGGCTCCCTTGTTCCTTCCTGAGTGATTGTGGGCACTGTGCCTGGCCATACCCGCTAACCCCTGAGAGAGGCCAGAAGGCTGAGCTGCTGTGGGCCTGGATCCCTAGTCTTCCCCTCCAGCTGAGCCAGCTCCCTGAGGATGGGGCTGATCTTATATGCAGTGGGAGGAGGAAGCTTGCCTGGATTTTCTAAAATCTTTAGTAGAGTGGCCAAAACATGATCCTGACCCAGAGATACTTCCCTTGCTAGGCTGCTATGCTGCTTGAAATACCACAGTTCCTTTGGGTTTGCTGTCTTCAGAGTTCCTAGCTACAATGCGCACATCATGGGAAATGTGGTATTCAGGCAGGAGTCCGTTACCAGCCAAAAGACATTAGGACTAACTTGTATGTTCAAACAGCCATCAAGCTGGCTTCCCAAAAGAGGTGGGAAAGGACAGTAAGAAGGGGTACCTACCCCTGGCAGAGAGAGATGGACAAAGCAGATCAGGAACAGGTGTACCCTCCAGGCAATCTTCTCAACTTGGATGGGAGGTGGAATGCTTTCCAAAGTCCCTTCTCATCCATGATTCTAAATTTATGAGAGACTAGAGGTAAAACCATCTTTTTTTTCATTTTAGGGAGGAGGTAGTTAGGTTTTTATTTATTTATTTAATGGAGGTACTGGGGATTGAACCCAGGACCTTGTATATGCTAAGCAAGTGCTCTACCACTGGGCTATACCCTCTCATAGAGGTAAAAGAATTTGGCAATTCCTCTTGTTTATCTGGGAATTCCATGGTATTTAGTTACTTGATAAAAGAGGGAAAGACAGCAGGGCCTAGGCAGTGGGTGAAACATCGGGAAAAGAATTTGGAGCAAAGCCCTGGGAGGCCCCTAACTTTCACAAAATCTTTGGGGAAACACAGTAGAGATAAAAGAGCCCTGAAACCTGAGATTAGGGCTATGATCCTAGCCCAGACTCACTCTATTTTCCAGGGCAATCACTTGCTTTCTCTGCCTCAGTCTCTTTATCCATACAATGGGTATGGCAATCCCTGCCCTATCTATCTCTGCAAGATTAGTGTGAGGGTCAAATGAACTGATGGCCATGGAGGTGGTCCACATTGGCAAGAGTTCTTTAAATACAAGATATTTTTTATATATTAGGCTTCACAAGGGCATAGTGGCTAGTCTGAACTGGAAGGAAAAATTTTTTTTAAATAACTTTTTTTTCTGATTATGATAGCATCATATAGTTGTAGAAAATATGATTTTTTAATGTCTGTACTGTATTCCATCATGTCAATGTATCAGCCCTCTATTACTGGACGTTTGTGTTGCTTCTAACCTTTTACTATTATAATTAAAACAGATAAATAGCCTGATAGCAAAATTTTTGTACCCATACATGTGTATTTCCTTTGGATAAATTCTTAGCAGTGGGATTCCTGGGTGACATGGAAAGCACAGTTGAAAGGCTTTTAATACATATACCAGAATGCCCTCCATGAAAATTGTACCAATTTACTTACCCGCCAGCGGTGTCTTTGTTTTTTCTTTTTTTAATGCACATAATTTTTTGATTTCGACTTTGTCACATCTATCTGTATTTTTCCTTTGTGACTTCTTCCATTGCATTTATACTTAGAAAGTCCTCAGGGAAGATCTTTTAAAACGATAAAGGGTCAATTTGTATGCGGTTCATGCTTTTGCAATGCAATGTATTCATGGAAGCTTTATCATAAGATAGTCCCCATACGGGGAAATGGACCAAGCTCATGCATACACATAGCTATATTCATCTATTCCAATTTGATTGGTTTCATCAGCAGAGACTAATGAATATGTGGGTGAAGGCAGCAAGGGTGAAGTATAGGTGTTCAGAAAACAGCATTGCAGGGCAAGCAAGGAAGAAGAGTACTTGCCTTTTAATGGATCCTCTGTCTTTCTTGGATATTAGAGAGTTTTCAAGCAAACTCTGTTCAAAAAATCTCCTTCCAAAGCTGGAAGAGCCCTATAGTGCAAGACCTCTGTGATCAGTAGGTAAAAGACAGTCTCAAGGAAGACCTCAGTTTATTCCTAGATTAAGGAGATGCTAGAGAGTGATAAGCACTTCAAATAGGTTCGCCCCTGATTCCAACCTTCCTTGACTGGGAGTCTTGAGTGATTTGAGAGTTGGATGGCTGGGTTTCACAATGAATAAAGCCCAAGCCAGCCCTCAGCAGAGAGGTGCAGACAGTATCTCTGGCCAGTGAAGGCTGCCTGTGGTTCACTCTGGGGCAGAGTTGGTAAGAGAAGTTCAAAAGGGAGAAGTTCAGTCCTTGATCGTCTCTCTCCCCACAACAGCTAGCAGAATGCCAAGCACATAATAAACACTCAGGAAATGTTTCTAGAATGCACGAATGTATAAACCAATAGTTGCTTTGTTAGTCGATGCACCCTGAGAGTTTCTGGTCCACTCCCTGGTGGTTTTTCTGCTTTAGCTTCCTCCTTTACTATCCAAACCTCCCCAGTCTGTTTCCCATTCTCCCAGGGAGACTTTCTCAAGGTCCTGAAACTCGATATTCTAATTCTAACACTGGATAGCAGTTACGAGCATAGGTTCTAGGGCTATGCACATTTGGCATAGCACCCTCAATCTACCATTGAATGCGGTGTGACATTGGGCAAGTTATGTATCATTTCTAAACCTCAGTTTCTCTATCTGTAAAATGGGGTTAACAGTAATATCTACCTCTTTGGGCTGTTGTGAGGATTAAATGAGATAATGCAGGTAAAGGCTTTAGCATAGTACCCGGTACATAGTAGCTGTATTAATTTCCTGCAGCTGCTATAACCAAGCGGCACATATAGGGTAGCTTATCAACAACAAAAATTCATTTCTAACACTTCTGGAGGCTGAAAGTCTAAGATTAGAGTGCCAGCCATAGTTGAGTTCTGGTGAAATCCCACTGTCTGGTTCACAGATAGTTCCTTCTGGTTGTGCTCACATGGTGGAAGGGGCAAGGGAGCTCTGTGGGTTCTTTTTTGTAAGGGAGCTAATCCCATTCATGAAGGCTCCACCCTCATGACCTAAGCATCTCCCAAAGGCCCCACCTCCTGATACCATCACATTGGCATTAGGATTTCAATATATGAATTTTGAGGGGACATAAACATTCAGCCCATAGTGCTGCTGTAATAAATTACCACAAATTTGGTGGCTTAAAACAACAGAAATGTATTCCCTTACAGTTCTGGAGGCCAGAGTCTAAAATCAGTTTCACTGGGCTGAAATCAAGGTGTCAGTAGGGTCTTACTCCCGCTAGGCCTTTAGGGGAGAATCTATTCCTTGCTTCTTACGGCTTCTAATGGCTGCTAGGATCCTGTGGTCATGGCTGCATCACCCCAATCTCTGCCTCTGTGGTCTCATTGCCTTCTCCTCTTCCATCTGTGTGTTTAATCTCCTTCTGTAACCCTCTTATAAGGATATACAGGATTGCATTTAGGTTTACCTGGATAATCCAGAATAATCTCCTGTAGTGTAAGGCCTGAAATTTCATGTGCTGCCTTGATATCATTGAGTCTCACAGGGCCTCAAAGTCCTAACTGCTTTCCTCTGCTCTTGCCAGGTGTATGTCTCCCATCCAGCAGGAGAGGCTCCCACCTGGCTAGTGCCCCTATCAGCCAGATCAGCTGTACCTCATGCGGCCCAGTCCTCAACCTATCTGGTTTCACCTCCCTGACAACCTGTGAAAATATTCAAACAAGCCAATCACATTGTTCCTCTGGAACAAAGGGGTACCATGCCCTCTGTTAATACAAAGCTCACCTCCCACAGTCCCTTCTGGTTTATTCTATTCCTGAGTGCAACTCCCATGTGGCCTTGCATGTGACTTGGTGTCCTCCTCTGTGCTGTGACTATGTGACTAATAAACTGCTGTCCATCTCATCTGTCCAGGGTCATGTGCCATGTATTTGATTATCCCCAGAACCCTAGAGTAGATCTATCTCCCTCACCTGTGGGGTGAAGAGGAGGGGGAGCAAAATATCTCCCCATTTCAAGACACTAAATTTGCTCGCAACTGCAAAGAATTGCCCCCTCCCCTGACCTTTTGGCATGTAAGATAGCATTAACATGTTCCAGGGACTAGGAGGTGAATATATTTTGGGGGCTCATTTTAGCCACTCACAGTAGACTTTATTATTATTTAAGAGAGAGCAAGTTCACAAACCCCTTGGTAATGCTAAAGGGGTAATTATTTAATTTGGCAGATCTATGAGCTCCTGCTGACTTTTCTGTTAATGAATACCAAGGACTTAATTGTTTTTCAAGAAAAGTGAGGCAACACTGAAGTGTAAAGAACTTAACATTAATTTGGAACATCACTTAATGGTGAGAATAGCCCTCTCTAGCTAACAAATCTTTGTCTCATTCTCCCCTCATATCTGATTTCCAGGGCTGTGGCGGAGCCTGCTGGTTGGCCCCTCATATCCATTCTCCTTTTCTTCCATAGTAATAGAGATTTCAGCTGGGCACATGGCTTCCCATAAAAGAATATTCTATTTCCTGGCTTCCCTTCCACCTAGAAGTGGTCATGGGTATAAGCCAGTGATGTGTAACATTCAGGCCAGTGAGATGTAAGCTTAAGCGATACATGTCAGCTTCTAGGAAACTTCTTTAAGAAAGCTTCCCATGTTTTTTTCCTCTTCTTTGAACCTTCCTTCATCCTTCTGTTTAGAATTCAGGTGTGGTTGTTGGAGGTCTAGACCACCACCTTGGACAATGAAGACAAGGGCCATGCTATAGTAATGGCAGAACACTGAGCTGGAAGTAGCCTGGATCAGTGAGGACATCATGGAGCAGAACCACCATAAGCCTGACACTCATATGAGAAAGAAATAACCTATATAGTTGAAGCCATGCTTATTTGGGGGTTTTCTGTCAGTAGAAGTTGAACCTAATCCAATCAACACAGAATTTTCTCTTTCTACTCCTTTACTTCCTCTGCCTCCTCTTCTTTCCCCTTCTTCTGTACCTCCTCCGTTTTGGTTATTGTTGCTCTCCAAAAGGCCTACTTGCTAAGAGACTTCAAGTGTGATGACCTTTGAAAAACATCCATGTGGATAATTCATTCAACTGGCCTCTCAGTTCTTTGGTATCTCATTCTAATAACCTTGTCCTCTAACCATGTCAGCCACCCGTGACTGTCAATCACCAAAATCAGTAACACAAACATCCTATTGTATGACTACAACATCCTCTTCTTTTTAACTACTTATTCAAATATTCCCACTATGACCCTTTTGACCTAGTCAGCACCTTCAGTTTATTGATCCCTTAATTTGATCAGTCCATTAACTCACTCTTCCATTCTTATTCAGCTTATGTTACATGATTCATTATTTCAACATTTTGCCATTGCCTCAGACTCTCTTGTTTCTCCACTTTTTGCTGCCTGGTAAAACCCTAATTATGGATGAACCCTATTATGTACTGTCTTGTTCTTTAAGCCAAGCACTGCCAAAGAACTTACACAAGAAGGCAGACTGGGATCACTATAAATTTATGATAATGGATTATTCCAGCTAAACATAGCATATTGAACACTTATCTATTCCCTCATTAGACCCCATCAGAATGGGAGTAAAGAAAAAAATTTGTGTTAAACCCATGAGAACAAATTGCAGAAAAGGAGACCACAGAGGATAAGAGGTGTGAATACATTTTTTGAAGATGGAAAGCAGGTGGAGGAGTTAGCAGAGCTGAAAAGATTGAAGACCAAGGCCATGAAGAGGATGATGCTGATGAAAAGCAAGCCAGTTCACCTACTGAATCCCAGGGAGGCTTAGGATTTGGAGGTGCTTGTTAACGGGTAAAGTTAGGGTGAGAAATTAGTAGAGCTAAAAAGGAGTTTGCCTGAAAACCTGTGTAAGAAAGAGTTACCCCACTACCACTGCCCTATGATGAATCTCTTCCCCCATCCCAGTAGGAGATAGGAGATTTACCCTAGAGAAACTGAACCAGAGAGACTTTGGTTTGGGGGATATCAGGCACAGAGCATTGTACCCTTTGAAAACAATGGGATTAAGCAAGAGTCTACACATTCAGGGGTAAAACCCTCCCATACTTCTTGTGCCACGTAACTCCAAGCATGTTAGCAGCTAGATATATAGTAGTCACTAGGCAAAGGATTGGAGAATTGCTCTCCAGAGAAAGTGAACGGCCCAGAGAAAAGAAATACTGATAGAGACAGTCCTTGCTTTCACAGTAGGGTGAGACCATAAAAATGACTGTTGGAAGCTGGACCATGCAAAGTGACTTTAATAATTAATGGGAAAAACTACAATTATCCCATGACCCTTTACATTTTTTTTTGTCAAAACATTAAAACCTCTCTTACTGTTGGGTATAAATGCATAGGGAAATTATGAAAATGTAAAACTGATATTTACTTAATATACTGTAATTTAAAACATTAGGAATATTGAGAAATAAAGTATTTTTGGGGGGGTAGGGAAGCTTACCAAGAAGTAGTCTAAACAATGCTTGTCTTCTTCTCATAGTATAATTTACAATATGGAGCAAACATCTTCTCTACACCTTGGTATAGAAATTGTCAAACTCTCTTTTCTAAATTTGGATCAGCTTCCCAGCAATTCCACTCCTGGGCATATATCCAGAGAAAACTCTAATTCAAAATGATTCATGCACCCCAGTGTTCATAGAAGCACTATTTGCAATAGCCAAGACATGGAAGCAAGCTAAATGTCCATCGACAGATGACTGGATAAAGAAACTGTGGTATACTTATACAATGGAATATTACTCAACCATAAAAAAGACTGAAACAATGCCACTTGTAGTAATGTGGATGGACCTAGACATTATCATACTAAGTGAAGTAAGTCAGATAAATATCATGATATAATTATATGTGGAATTTTAAAAAATGATACAAATGAACTTATTTACAAAACAGAAACAGACTCACAGACACAGAAAGCAAATTTATGGTTTCCAAAGGGAAAAGGGGGAGGGAAAAATCAGGAAGTTGGGATTAGCAGATACAAACTATTATATATAGGGTAGATAAACAAGGTCCTACAGTATAGCACAGGGAACTGCATTCAATATCTTGTAAGAACCTATAATGAAAAAGAATATGAAAAAGTATATATATATAACTGAATCACTATGCTGTACACCAGAAACTAATACAATATTTTAAATCAACTATACTTAAAAAAATTTAGGTCAGCTTCCATTATTTTATCCTCTGCACTTTCAATCCTGTGAAACAAATCTGGGAGATTTTTTAATGTGAAGCTTTTTGCCAGCATCATTTCTTTTGCAACATCATCATCTTTTTTTGTCACAACCACTTTCCTCATTTATGTTGATAAGTTCGTCTTTACTAAGATGAAATTTCTCTGGCTGCATATCTAGAATCTCTCCCTTATGGTCACTTCATGATCCTTCATGTTTTGTTAATGGAGTTGCCTTTCAAAAAAGACCGGTCTCATCAACATCAAATGCTTGATGATCATCATAACCACCTGCCTTAACTAAGCCTTGGAACCTGGGTGCAAATTTTATAGCAGTATCCTCATCTGTGCTAGTAGCTTCACTAGATAAATTAATATTAATCAATTTATGTCAATTTCTGAAATGATTAAAGCAATCTTTACTGGCAATAACTTCAATGCTTTGGACTGAACATTAGCCAGACTGATTGGGATTATTTTTATTATAGTCTTTAATGAAAAGTAAAAGTAAACACTCCATTTCAATCACGAGCAGCTTTCTGTCCCTAGTGCAATTTAAAATAAAGTTGTAACTTCACCTTTTTAAAAAAATGTATTGATCAAACTTGTCCATTGTTGTTTGCATCATAGCTTCATGCAGGCCTAGGTCTTGTCCTATCTTTGCTTTGCCATAGTCATTTTCAAATCACACCCAATTTCATTCCCAACATTTTCATTTTTCATTTTTTTGCTAAACTTTCATCTTTGTTAGCAATTCCCTCTTTTGATTATCCATTTTTGTAAAATGTCGTGTGGGTTTATCACTGGGAGACAAGGGTCAACACAACTATAGTACATGCTTTGTCTTCTGTGGGTGAACTGAACAACAGATTCACAGAGACCAATCACCAATAAGCTTTGAAAGAAGTGACATGGTCTTGCTGCACATTTGTTTTTTACATAGTGATTTGTGCCCTGAAGAGCTAGCAGCACAGTTTGTACTTTATGCAATTACTTACATTTAATATACTGTGGTAACTGAAATTTGAACTGTGTTATTGGAGTACTGGTGATAGCTGAAATTTGTTCATATAGGAATCATGCAAAATGAGGACTGCTGATATTGACTATTGTTGTTTCTTCAGTCAAATTTCTGGGTTCCTGCCCAATCATCTACTGTGAATCATACCAGTTAGTAAGCCTTGTAAGGACTTCCATTTAAAATATAAATGGACACAGAAGATCACCAGGCATTTGAGGAAAGCCTTTAACATGAAAGAAAGAAAACAGGGAGGGAGGGAGGGAGATAGAGAAAGTACTCAAAGGAAACAGAGACAAGGCATAGAGCAGGAAACTTTTAAAAACCAATAATTAACACCCTTAGCAAGATAAGATATTTCATGCAATAAGCAAAAATAAGTTTCTTAAAAAGAAAAAAGGAATAGAGAACAAGAAAGAGCTATTAGAAATTAAAAACAGTATAACTGGATTAAAAAAGTCACTGTGAGTTGTGAGAGGAAAGACTCTTACCCAGAAAGTAAAACAAAAAGATAAAGTCATGGAAAATAAGAAAGAAAAGATAAGAAACATTAGAGAATCAATCCAGAAGGCCAAAATTTAATCAATAGGAGCTCTAGGAAGAGAGAACAGACAAAAATGGATAGGAGGAAATTATTTTTAAAAAATAGGGTACATTTCCCAGAATGAAGGACATAAGGGTCCGGATTGCAAGGGTCCAACAAATGCCCAGCTCAATCAGTGAAACAGAATATAGACTATGATAAAACATCATGAACACTCAGAACACTGGGGATAAATAAAAGATAGTTGAAGTTTACACAGAGAAAATCAGGTTACATACAAAGGATTGGGGAAATAGAGTGGCATCAACTTTTCAATAGCCACATTAAAAGTTAAAAAATAATGGGAAAATGTTTTTAAAATTCTAAGGGGAAATTCTTTTAAAAAAGAATTTTATGTCCAGCAAAACTATTAGGCAAGATTTAGGGTAGAATAAATAAATTTTCACACATGCAAGTTCTTAGAAAACTTAAATTCTATGCACCTGCACCCTTTTTCCGGACGTGATTAGAAATGCTCCAGGACACAGTAACATTTGGGACCCAGGAAATAGGAGATTCATCATAGAAGGGGAATGAAAGGAAGAACTAAGATGAGAACTGTGAAACAGGCATAGAGGCAATCAGTCTAAATTGGAGCAAAAACATGGAGGCCTGTAGTACAGTTATCTTCATTTAAAAAAATGGAACTAACAGAATCCCAGATATCTTTGACCATGGTAAAAAAAAAAAGCCAATATTCTGAGGAGAGGATAATTAAAAGAATATTGATAATAGACAAATAGTAAGTTCACAAATTTTTTTTTTAAAAGGACAAATTCACTATAGGGAGAAAAAGATGTAGAAAAAGGAAATATAATCATAGTATACTACTTGGCCCAGCAATGAAAGATATTAAGATTGTCATAATAATGTAAATGGTGAGTATCCATTTAAACAATAATTGTGATGAAATTCTGTTAGCAGGATGGAGGGTAGAGAAACTCTGTGTGTGTGTGTGTGTGTGTGTGTGTGTATGGTGTTTTAAAGAGCAAAACTCTATCTCCTCTTATTATTGATGATTTGACGACTTTTTCTTCTTTATAATAAAATGTTCTCTATTATTTGGGTCCTTCAGCTTTTTAAGATATTTTAAATCTACCATTAATAAAATAAAACAAAAACAAAAAGAAAAGAAAATCATCTAGCCAAACAAACAAACAAAAATCCTTCAAACTCACATAAGCCTTCAGCTAACTGCCTTCTATCTGTCTCCTACTCCTTATCAAGGCTAAATGTCTTCACAGGGTGGTTTATATTCACTCATCCCATTTTCTCTGCAAAACAGCTAACTTCTCTGCAAAATAACTGAGCTTGGCAAGATTGCAGGGCATAAGATCAATATATAAAAATCAATTGTATTCTTATGTCCATTCTGCGAATTGATCTATAGGTTCAACGCAATCCCAATCAATATCCCAGTAGACTTTTTGGTATAAACTGACAAGATGGTTCTAAAATTTATATGAAAATTCCAAAGACCTAGAATATCAAAAATTGTTTTGAAAAAATAACAAAGTTGAAATATTTACACTACCTGGTTTCAAGTCTTACTATGAAACTATACTAATTGAGACAGTGTGGTATTGATGTAAGATTAGATAGATCAGTGAACAGAATAGCATATATATAAAACATATGTATATATATACACATATACATGTATATATTAAATATATAAAAATATAATATACACAAATTCAACATACATAAATTATATTTATATAAACATATATAAATATATTAAAATATATTTTACAAAGGTACTAAAGTAATTCAATAGGGAAAATACACTCTTTTTAACAAATGGTGCTGGAACAACTGGCTATCCTAATGCAAAAACTGAACCTCTACTGTTACCTAACTTTAGATTAAAAAATTAAGTTGAATGGATCATATAGCTAAACATAAACCTTAAAATTATAAAATTTTGGAAGGAAAATAATAGGAGAAAATCTTTATGACCTTGGGGTAGGCAAAAGTTTCTTAGAGCACCAACATGTAAGTCACAAAAGAAAAATTAATAAATTGAACTTAATCAAAATTTAAAATTTTTCCCCTTCAAAAGACACCATTAAGAAAATGAAAAAGCAAGACACAGATTGGGAGAAAATATCTACAATACACAAATCAGATAAAAAACTTGTTTCCAAAATATATAAAGAACACTTACAAATCAACAATTAGAAAACAAACAACCCAATTTTTAAAAATGAGCAAAGGATTTGAACAGACATTTCACAAAAAAAGATATGTGAATGGCAAATAAACACATTAAAAGATATTTAATATCTTTACTCATCAAGAAATTGCAAATTAAAACTGCTACTCATCAAGCAGAATGCCTAAAATTTTAAATGTTGACCATCTCAAGTGTTCATGAGGATGGGGAGAAGCTGGAACTCTTATTCAGCGCTAATGGGAATATAAAATAGTACAACCAATTTGGAAAACAGTTTGGAAATTTCCTACAAAGGTAAACTTACACCTACTACATGACCTATCTGTTCTATTTCTAGGTATTTACCCAGGAGAAATGTAAGCCTATGTCCATACAAATGTTTGTATGCAAATGTTTGTACACAAATATTCATAGCAGATTTATTTGTAATAACCCTAAACTGGAAACTACCCAAATATTCCTCATTTGATGAATGGAAAAACAAATTGTGGTAAATCTATGTAATATAACACTACTCATCAATTAAAAGGAACAAAGTATTGGTATATTTATCATATGGATGAATCTCAAAATCATTATGCTGAGTGAAAGAATCCAGGCCCAAAAAGTGGTTTCTATAGTTGCATTATGGGTATATAATATGTTAACATTTAAGGAAGCTAGGTGAGGGGTATACAGAATTCTCTATAATATTTTTCATAAATATTATTAAGTAACCTTTTCATGTATCTAAAATTATATCCAAATAATTAAAAGACACAAGCAACAACAATAACAGCCCACAACAAGATACTACTATACATCCACCAGAATAGCTAAAATGGAAAAAAGACAATGCCAACTGTTAGTGAGGATGAAGAGCAATTTCAATTGTCATTCATCACTGGAGAGAGTATAAATTAGTAAAAATATTTGATAAACTCTTTGGCAGGATCTCCTATATCCTACTCTATGACCCAGGGATTCCATTTCTAAGAATATATCCAACAGAGGTGCAACTATATTGACCAAAAAATAAGTACATGCCTGTCACTGTTGTCGTAGTCCCTGAGAGTGTGAGAGAGGGGAAGTGGGAGGGAGCTATAAACTGTCTTTAAATGGTGGCAGCAGCGATGGTTGTTACTGCCATTGGGGAGCCACAGCGGCCACCGTGGGGATGCTGTGGCTGTAAAGTGGACTGGGCAAGAAGAGGCAGTGGCTTATACCAGCCACAGGGAGTAAAAACAAAAAGGATAAAGAACTATCAAAAGCAGGGGATAGTGGAGAAAGTTCAAAAGGATAAAATACAATAGAAACAGAGTGTTGCTGTCAAAGAGCTAGAGCTACAGAGCTTGAAATTCCCACTGAAAAATACTGAAATGTTGAGCCCTTCAGCACCTCTTCATAAGGATACCCATAGCAGCGTGACATATTAAGCCTGATACATGGCAGATCGTTGTGTAAATTATTTTGCAGTAATCCAAACTGATTCACTTACAGTTCACCTGAACTTTGAATAGGCTCTTACTTTTTTATTGCTAGTTTTTTTCTCTGTAGTTTTCACCATCTTATTTGCACGCACTTCTGGTTCCACCCACTTACCAAATATGATTGACTCATCTGTGTGAATTAAACCATTGTTGTTCATGTTTTTACTCTCCTGTCTCTCAATATTCCTCTTAATATGAATATTGAAACCTGAACATTTTAAATAGGTTGGATATTTCCATGCCACTTTTCAAACTTTAAAATATCACATCCACCTTCACAATCAACAGTTGCTTTATCCTGTGAATTCCCCTCTATTAGGACAGTAGAGCATCCTTTGAATTTCATAGCCTTGAGAGATGTAGAGAACTTGTACCAGTACAGAATAGAATATCCCAAAAGGCTTGGAAAATGATACTAAGAAAGAAAATGTTAAAGAACTTGATCACATGGTTCATTGTCCTTCAAGTCTGTGAAAGACAATACTGACTGGTTGTTTTCTAGTCTTACCAAAAAGAATACAGGGGAGAAATTGGCTTAAATTGCAGAACAATTTTTTTTTTTAGTTAGAATCAAGGGAAATTTGGTAGTCTGGGCTTTTAGGTAAGGAAACTAAAGTCTTGGAGATTTGGTAGTAAAGGATAGAGTGGTGAAGGGGAAAGTGCTTCAGATGAATGGTTACAAAATAAAAGTGCTGATTCCTGCTCACCATATGTGTCACCACATGGAAATCATCTAACTTCCTTTTTTTTGAATTGAAGTATAGTTGACTTACAATATTATGTTAGTTTCAGGTACACAACATAGTAATTAGATATTTTTATAGGTGATTCACCATATCTACAGAGTTACCTCAATATTATTGATAATACTTCCTGTGCTGTACATTATATCTTTGTAATTTACCTATTTTATACAGAGTAGTTTGTACCTCTTAATGCCCCTCCCACATTTCCCCTCCCCTTCCCCTTCCCTCTCTGGCAACCACCAGTCTGTTCTCCGTATCTGTCTATGTTTTGTTATATTTATTTGCTTGTTTTATTCTTTAGGTTCCACCTATAAGTGAAAACATACAGTTATTTGTCTTTCTCAGTCTGCCTTATTTCACTAAGCATAATACCCTCCAGGTCCATCCATGTTGTTGCAAATGGTAGGATTTCCTTCTTTTTTATGGCTAATATTCCATTGTGTATGTGTGTGTGTGTGTGTGTGTGTGTGTATGCTGCATCTTCTTTATCCATTAATCCATCAGTGGACACTTAGTTTGCTTCTGTATCTTGGGTATTGTAAATAATGCTGCAATGAATGTTAGGCTGCATATATAAGGAACACATACAACTCAACAGCAAAAAAGCCAAACAATCTGATTAAAAAATGGGCAGAGGACCTGAAAAAGAATTTGTCCAAAGAAGATATACAGATGGACAACTGACACATGAAAAGATGCTCAATATCATTATTGATCAGGGAAATGAAAATCAAAGCCACAATATCACTTCACACCTATCAGAATGGCTATTATCAAAAAGACAAGAAATAACAAGTGTTGGTGATGGTGTGGAATAAAGGGAAATCTTATGCACTGTTGGTGGGAATGCAGATTGGTGCAGCCACTATGGGAAACAATAAGGGGATTCCTCAAAAAATTAAAAATGGAACTGCCATATGATCTAGCAAGTCCATCCCTGGAAATCATTTAACTTCTGTGGCATTGTTTCTTCTTCTCTAAGGTGACTTGATTAGCTTAAGATTTAGCTGTTTTTAATTACATTAGATAGATTAAGCAGGATCCTTCTTGAGGGAAATTTCTCTGCAAGATTTATGACCAATTATATTTTTCAATGTAACAAAATAATGTTCAAGGCTTTAACTGCTGCAGTGTGATTTTTGCTTTTTCCCTATTTTGTTTCTTGACTAAAGTGTATTGGTACATTTTTTTCTTTTCTTCTTCTATTTAATATAGAATATTTGTTATAGACATACTTTTTGTGAATACAGATGCAAAAATCATCAAAAAATACTAACAAACTGAATCCAACAGCATATCAAAAGGATTATATACCATGACCAAGCAGGATTTATCCTAGGAATTCAAGGATGGTTCAACATGAGAAAATCAATCAATATAAAACAGTACATTAATTGAAGAAAGGGGAAAAAAACCCATATAATCATCTCTATTTGATGAAAGGACATTACCATGAAAGTGAAAAGACAACCTACAGAATGGGAGAAAATATTTGCAGATCATATATTTAATAAAGGTCTAGTGTCCAGAATATATAAAGAACTTTTACAATTCAACACAAAAAGACAAACAACCCAATTTAAAAATGGGCAAAGGATTTGAATAAACATTTATTCAAAGAAGATATAAAAATGGCCTAGAAGCACATGAAAAGCGGCTCATCATCATTAGTCATCAGGGAAATGCAAATCAAAACCACCATGAGACACTGCTTCATACCTACTGGGATGGCTATTACAAAAACAAATGGAAAATAATGAATGTTGGTGAGGATGTGGAGAAATTGGATGTCTTGTACATTGCTAGTGGGAATGTAAAATGATTTAGCCACTGAAGAAAATAGTTTGGTGGTTTCTCAAAAACTTAAATGTAAAATTACTATATAACCCAGCAGTTTCACTACTAGGTATTTGTACAAAAGAATTGAAAACAGGTACTCAAACAAATACATGTACACTCATGTCTATAGCTATACTATTCACAATAGCCAAAAGGTGGATACAGCTCAAATTTCCATCAGTGGATGAATGGATAAACAAATTGTGGTATATACACACAATGCAATATTATTTAGCCATAAAAAATGAAGTACTGATACATGCTACAACGTGTGGATGAACCTCAAAAACACTGAGAAGAAGCCAGACACAAAAGGTCACATACTGTATGATTCCATTTATACGAAATATCCAGAATAAGTCTATAGAGACTGAAGGCAGGTTAGTGGTTGTCAGAGGCAGAGGGAAGGGGAAGGAAGAGTGGGCAGCATCTGCTTAACAGGTACAGGTTTCCTTTTGGGAATGTTCTGGAACATGGTAGTGGTAGTTGTTGCAAAACATTGATCATACTAAATTCTACTGAATGATTCACTTTAAAGTGGTTAATTTTGTGTTATGTGAATTTCACCTCCATAAAAAATTTGAAAAAATAGAATACTTGAATTTGACTTGCCTATCTACATATGTCCTGGAAATAAAAGTTTCTGTCCAGTACTTAACTGCTGGCTTATTTCATAGCAAATATTTATGTGGCCATAAATAGGCTCATGGATTACTTGAAGTAGGAAAATTATTTGGAGATTGACCGAGGGGACTAGTTTTCAAGCAACTTTCTCGTTGTAACGTTCAATCTAGGCGTATATAACTAGAAACATTTTATGAATATTTAGAATCTTAATAAATTACTCTGAAATTCCTGAAGT
The DNA here is from genome assembly GCF_048773025.1 of Camelus bactrianus. Classification (NCBI taxonomy): domain Eukaryota; kingdom Metazoa; phylum Chordata; class Mammalia; order Artiodactyla; family Camelidae; genus Camelus; species Camelus bactrianus. The sequence continues at coordinate 84,492,724 of NC_133575.1, forward strand.
CAACTTTGCAGGATCCTACCATAGAATGGTCTTTTTTTTTTTTTTGAAGCTTTGTTTTCTTTTTATTTCTCTCTTTTTTTTTTTTACAATGTTATGTTTTGAAATGTGCTTTTGAGTGTTTTTTGAAAAGTGATTTGTTTGAAACACATTAAAGATTTTTTGAGTATTAAAAGAAGATATACACACAAGAATGTAGTATTTTAATAGCCCCCAAACTCAAAATTACCCTAATGCCCTTTAACAGTAGAATGAAGAAGTTAACACAATGAAATAATATATTGCTATGAGACTGGATGCACTACTACTACACACAACAATATAGATGTATCTCATGAGCAATGTGGAGTGATAAAAGCCAGACACATAAGAGCACATATTGGATGATTCCATTAGAGTTCAAAAATAAGGAAAATTACCCCATTGTATTAGAAGTTAGGATAATGGTTACCTTTGCCGGGGCTAGTTACTGAAATAGTTTACAAGGGGACTTCTGGGGTGCTCTTACTCTCTTTTAAAAAATATACTTCATTTTTCAGAGTACTTTTAGGTGCACAGTAGTATTGAGCAGAGAGTACAGAGATTTCCCATATACCCTCTGCTCCCATACATACATGGCCTCCCACATTATCAATATCCCCCACTAGAGTGAACCTATATTAGTGAACCATCATAACCATCCAGAGTCTGTAGTTTACATTAGAGTTCACTCTTGGTGATGTACGTTCTATAGGTTTGGACAAATGTATGATAACATGTATCCATCATTATGGTATCATACAGTCTAGTTTCACTGCCTTAAAAATCCTCTGTCCTTCACCTGTTCACCCCTCTCTCCCCACTAACCCCTAGCAACCACTGATCTTTTGTCTCCATTGTTTTGCCTTTCCCAGAATGTGATATAGTTGGAATCATATAATATGTAGCCTTTAGGTATCCTCTCTCTCTCTCTTTCTTTTCTTTTTTTCTTTCTTTCTTTCTGTTTTTTTTTTTTTTTGATCTGTATGCTGGTTACATGTATGTGTTCAGATTGTGGAAATTCATTAAGCACATCTGCTTTGCGCTTTTCTGTATGTATGTTATACTTCCATTAAAATATCCAAAAACAAACAAGCAAACAAGCAAACAAAGTCCCTCAAAGTCACATACCCTTTCAGCTAACTGCCCTATATCTCTTTCCTCCTCTTTATCACAGCCAACTTCTTGAGTTTTATATATTCACTGCCTCTATTTCCTCACATTCCACTCATTCCTCAGCCCACTCCAATCTGGCCTTCTGTCCTCATAACTCTCCTAAAACAGCTCTCACAAAGATCACCAATGGCTTCTCATGTTGTTAAATTTTTCTATCCTCAATTTGCCTCACTTCTTAGCAATATTTAATGCTACTGACCACTTCCTTATTTTTTGAAACATTCTCTTCCCACGGATTTTGTGACCCAGTGCTCTCACAGTATTCCTCCTACCTCTTTGACTACTCCATCTCTGTCTCCTCATTCTCCTCTATCCAGCCATTAAATGTTGACGGCTTCCTGAAGGCTCAGTTCTAGATATTCTCTTCTCTTTCTACTCTCTCCGTAAGTGATCTCATTCATGCCCGCGGCTTTCAACACAATTTATATCCTAACTCCCAAGTTACAGCAATATCCTAGACTTCTGTAAGTTCATACTCATATATTCAATTACCTAATTTACATTTCTATTTGAATATTTCACAAACATCTCAAACCTAACTTTTCTGAGACTAAAATCTTGATTTCTCCCTGCCCCAAGCATTTTCTTTGTCCATCTCAATAAACTGTACCCATATCCTTTGTTTGCTGCAGCCAGGGAATTTTTTTTATTGCTCGGGTGCTCACACCCAAAATCTAGGAGTCCTCTACCTCTGTTCTCAAATGTCAATTCTAGCCATGAAAGAATGTGGGAAGATAGGTGAAGGTGAAAGGATTTACAGCAACCTGTTCTGAAGCTTTCTCTGCAGTCTTACCAGGTCAATAGCTGTAATGGATGTTGTGGTACACAACCTTGTTCCCGCCCAACCACCCAACTCTGCAGCTTCTGGAAACATTGGTTGTTGATGGCTCACAGTTGAATCTCTCACTTGGCATTGCTCTTAGCCAAAGGTGGCCTTGCCCAAGGTTATGCTCTTTCAGACAGGGGTTGGGGGTGTGGTAAGCAGCACACATCCAATGAGAGTACAAAGGCTCACCAAAGGCTCGCACCCCTTGCCTCAATTTTGGACAACTCTGAAAGGCTATCCCAGCAGCAGAGCTCCCTGTGGAAACAGCTGTGGCTTTCCACTTCAACTTCTTCCTTCCCCCAGGTCTTGCTTTCCTCACTCCTTCACAGGTAGAGGTCCCAAGTGGACTCCCTAACAACCTTCCAGTCTGCAAATCTTGGCATCAGAGTCTGTTTCCAGGAAACCTGACCTAAGATAACAAACCCAAAATGTGCCTACCTGAGAGAGCAAAGGAATGAGAGGCAACACTCCAATTTAATACAAAGAGACAAGTATCAATATTAGGGTGTGGTGAAAGGGGGTGGAGCAACTCTACCCCCAAGGAAGATGGCTACAGTTCTGGCAATGAATTGGGAAGACTGTGCTTTTGAAGGCACAGCTAAGAAAGAGTTCACCTCTGCTCAGCAGCTAATTTCAGCTGGGCCCCTTCTTACGTAATGAGCCTAGATTACCTCTCACTTCTGTTTCCTTATGAAAATAAACTCTTGCCCACCAAGCCTGGAAAATGGCACTTTGCTCATGGCCACATTATGTGAAGGCTAATGGTGGAGGCTCCTTCACTTTCCGTGCATATCTGCCCCTGACAAACACAGACATACACACACAGATCAAACACAGACACACACACAGCCAGACACGTACACACACAAAGTATTGCTTACTACAGATCAGGGCCTAGAAAACCTATTTAAACATCTCCTTGAAGATATTTATAATTTTGGAAAAAAATCACCAAAGGGGAAGACAATACTTCAGTTCAAAGAATAAAGGATTTACACCTATGTTTTTGACAAGAGTTTTATAGTTTTACCTCTTATATTTAGGCCTGGGATCCATTTTGATTTTTGTATAGGGTATGATTCATTCTCTTGCATGTGAATACCCACTTGTTCCAGCACCATTTGTTGAAAAGACTATTTCTGAGCCATTGAAATGTATTGACACCCTTGTCAAAAAACAATTGACCATAAATGGCAACGTTGGCATTCAGTTCTTTCTTAGAAAATCATTGGTTATATATTTTTAAGGTGTAATATATGTTCACTGCAGAAAAATACAAGTGAGCAAAATGAAGTTCACATCATTACACATTCCAATCCAAGGTCACACATTCTACTATGGTTAACATTTAAAAAATATCCTTCCAGACTGTTTTCTGAAGTGTTGTATATTACAAACATGATATTATACTATAATGTTGATTTGGTGTCTTGCTTTTTAAAAAGCTTCACAGTGTCATGGATATACTTCTATGTCAGTAAATATAGATTGATATCACATCATTGGTTTTATTGACCTCATGACAGTCCATGGTATGGATATGCCTTCATTTTTTTCACCCATTCCCCTATTGTTAGACATTTGGAAATTTTCAGTGTTTTCCCATTGTAACATAGCTGTCACAAACACCCTTATGCATACATCTTTTCACACTCGTCCAGATAGTTCATAGGTGGCAAATTGCCAACCCACTGGCTGATTTCCACTCACAGTTGTGTTTTGTTTGATCAGCACACCTATTTTAGAATAAAAGTTGTTTTGAATTTGGATGATTTGTTAGCATATATTCCTAGAAATAGAATTGCTGGGTGCCATGGCATTCAGTCCTAATTAAGCAAGGTTCTGCTATTTGCTTGCCCCCAAATGATCATTGGATTCTTCTCTTGGGCTAGTGCCATATTGGGTGGGTGGAAGACAGAGAGGATGGTGGGAGGCAAATCTTAGACTTGTTCTCTGAATTTACTGAGGACTCGACCAAAAAGGCCTCTTTGGGGATGTAAGCTACCAAACTAGGAGGACTACTGGATTAGAATCAGAAGCATCAGAAGACCTGGATCTAGTTCCAAGTCTACTATTATATAGCTCTGTGACTTTGGGCTAGCTATTCAAACTCTCTAAGTCTCATTTCCTTACAAGGTTGTTCAGAGAATGAAATGAAATATTGTGTGAAACATGTTTTGAAAGGCACAGAGTCCTATACAATTACAAGGCAGTACTATTTTTGTAAATCACTGAAAGCGTGTTTACAGGGGGTCAAACAGATCTAAGCTTAGAGTGTAAAGCATTGTCTGCTCTTGGAACCCTGCTTTTAGGGGAGCTCCTTTCCAAGGATAGACATGATTCTAGGTTGCCAGGATCTAATCTGGTGCACTTCAGCTCTATAATCATTTACGGATGGTTTCACATGCCAGACACTGTTGGTACAAAAATGATGATGATTAGAGTCTCTGTCTTTGCAGAGCTTTACCGTCCACTAGCAAGAAACAAATATGTATTGAGATCATCAGAAAACAGAGGGATAAAGAATGTAAGAGAGGAAAGAGCCAAGACTGCAATGCATAGGAGGAACACTCAAGGCCTGAAAGCGGGCCTTTTGAGCAGGGTTCCACAAATAGCATTGAGGAGAAGAAAGGACCAGGTGTGTGTGTATGTGTACGTGTGTGTGTATGTGTATGTGTGTGTGTGTGTGCGTGCGCGCGCACGTGTGTGTGCATGCACGCACACGTGGGTGCATGGTAGTCTATGCCAGTCAAGCCAATCTGGGGCTAGACTTTATCTTCGATTCTGTGCTCATTTCTATGCATTTACATTTTCTTTTTTTAGTTGTGTGTTTCCCTTCATTTCCTAGTCAAGTTCTTTTTGAAAAATGCTAATCTGGTCTTAGCTGTACTAACAGGAAAAGAGATTTGCCTACACTCTTGCCAAGAGACTTGGAGAGCCCAGAGTGTTCTGGAAGCCAATCTTGCTGGTGAAATAAAGAGTCCATTTGGAAACTAAGGAAGAGCTTCAAGGTGCTCCTGCTTCCCTCCATGCCTGCTTCATCTTGCATTCTTCCCGGGTCTTTTCCAGACCCATCATCTTCCAACCATTTGTCTGCTGCCATTGCAGCAGTAACAGCCACAGATTTTAGAAAAAGCCAGCTAAACATCTTCTTGCCCTTCTTTCCAGCCCACCTCCTTCCCCAAGTTTGGGTCATCTGAACTTTTCCACTATGAATAAAAAACCAAATGCAATGATTATTGAAGCCAGAGGAAATAAAGGATGTTGTTCTACTCTTAATGCTTATTAAATTTGGACTTAATCTTCTTCATCGCAATTAAGCCTCTAAACCAGCCAATATACTTAAACGAGGTGAAATGAAAAGACTTACTGTAAGAGATGACAGGAGGCTCTTCGGGAAATTAAAATCTCCAGAGATTTCCAAAGTGAGAGTTACTGAGCCAGGAAAGAGAAAGAAAGAAAAGGATTTTTAAAGCTTAATAAACAGGATGCCAATTAGGCCTCGGGATTAAAAAGCAAGGTGATGTCAGTGTTATCGATGGGAGGAGGGGTTAACTTGGAGCCAGGGAATTAATAAGCACTTTGTTTTTTCTAGATCCTTCTTTGATTCACTTTTTAAAAAGCCTGGTGGGTGTACCTTTCCTGTCTCAGTTTTTCCTTCTGTGACATAGGAAGAAACACATCAATGAGGAAATGCCTATCTGCTTGTGTAAAGGTTCATGAAAGGTCTTTCTCCATTCAGTAAGTCCCCAATCCCATTCTGACATCTTTAAGGCTGTAATTTGGGTGAGTGCCATGCCTAGTGGCTACAGACTGAGACTGCCATCTCAGGAGGGAAGATGTCAAAGTCACCCAATAACCCAATATAGGCTTGGCCTGGGAAAACAGCCTCTGTGGGGTTCCATAAGTGCCTGATTTTCTGTCACCTTTTTGGACAAATAGCCCTTTCCCAGAAACCTTCACTCACCACCCTCTCTCTCCCAGGGCAGACCAGAGGCAGCCCTAAGGCATGGGAAGGACTCCTCCCAACGTGGGAGGTTTTCCAGGGCCCCAGTTTCCACCAGCCAGAAGTTTGATTTACTGGCACCATCTGCAGGAAGACAAATGGCTCCTTCTGGCTGTGCTGGTCAGATGCAGGGAAGGGAAAAAGGGAGAAAAAAATGAAGAAAGGCAGATTAGTAAATCAATAAATACCCAATTGACATATAATGAATGAACAAACAAAAATTCCTTACAGGAAGGTGGCGTGTGTCCTGAGATGGTGATGTTGAAGTGGAAGGGGTGACACTTTTTTTTAGCCCAAGGATAATCTCTTAAATTCTGGGTACAAACAATACAGTATAACTCTTATGGTTGCTATGACAACATGAATCCCTCTCCTCTGATGTCAGGCTGCCCTCCCCCTCTCCTTCAGAATCCAGAATGCCAGTTTTCTTTCTGCAGTAAATGCTGTGCTTGGTTTCAAGGGCTCAATGATGGGCTCATCTAATAACTCCCTGTCTCCCAGGACTGTTTGTTCCAGACCCCTAAGGTCACGTTCTTTTTGGGAGAAGGGAGTCTGACATGTCAGAGACTAGACCAAGGCAGACAAATGGTTCCAGTTAGGCACATGACCTTATTCTGCTGATGTCTGGGCCAGTCTCTGACCAGTCGAAGGTCCACACCTCTCCTCCCTCCACCTTGCGCTGACCTGTGCTGTGGGACAAAGCCAGATCTGACTTGAGAGTAATAGAGGAACAGGACCTACTGTGGGGAGCAGGCAGTGGACTGTGGTATAATTTGAAGCCCTGCTGCCAAAAATCTCTTCCCCAGTTGGCCAGCCTGAAACTCTCATTATTAGAGTCATTTTTATAGATGAAAGCCTTAAAAGTAACTGCCAAATGAAAATGTTCCCTGTGCATGGTAAGAAAAACTAGCTTGCAATGCCCTAGCGTAAATTAGAAAGGGAGGGCAAAGCTCTTGAGGGACTGGGACACAGGCTAGATCAATTTTGAAGCAGAGAAGGGAAGAGATAGGTTCATAACACTGGGCACTCTTTAGTACCCGATGTCTTTTCACATTCCTCCCAAGCCTCATCGCCTTTCTCAGTCTTAGCTCAGGAAACCTGGAAGGCATTCTTGATACCATCCTCTCACCACTCGAGTCCAACTAATCATTAATTCATGGCTCATCTGGGCTACTTTCCTGCATAAGCCTCTTAACTCATCTCCCTGTTCTCATTTTTGCCCTTTTCCCATCCATTCTCCACCCTGCAGCCAGAGTGATCACTCAAAAATGAGAATGTGATCATGTTACTTCTTAGATGAAAACTTTTCAGTGGCGTCTTGTTGCCCATTGGGTAGAGTCTGGCCTACTTAGCACAGCATTCAAGACCCTCCACACAGGTCCCAGCTTTCGCATCTCCAGCTATATGTCACATCTCCACCCCAACCCAACACTTCCCACACATCCTACACTCTAGCCACAACAAACTGCTCTATGATTATTTGTCGAACTCATCACGTTTCTGATCTTTTGCTTAAGAGGCTTGCTCTCCCTGGAAACTCCTTCTATTTCTTTCCCCTTCCCCTAGTTTACTCGTACTAGTCTTTCAAGGGTCAGCTCGTGGGTCACCTACTCCAGGTCTTTCCCTCACCCTTCCCTCTTCCCAAGTCCAGATTAGTTACCTTTCTGCCAGGGACCCACAGTACTTCTACATCTCTCAGGAAATGCATGGAATGCATTTTCTTGTCATTCTTTGTTGACTTATCTACATCTCCCAGTAGACTGTGAGTTTCATGAGGGCAAAGACTGTCATTATTCATCATTATATGTCTAGTCCCTAACACAATATCTGTCAATCGGGCCAATACTTAGTAAATATGTGTTGAATGAACGAACAATACCCAAATGGTATGGGTAAGCTGCAGTTCTTGGTGGGGGAGACATGGCAAAAGGGGAAACTGAAACTCAAGGGGAAAAGGATAAATAAAAAGTTAGGAACATTCTGAAAAAAGAGCTCAAATGAGGAAAAACAAGGGCTATCAGAGATTAATTAAGACATGTTATGATGCTACCTTAAAACAGTTGAGTTCTTGAGGAAAAAAAACCTGCCTGTTAACAATCCTCAATATGTGTGGGAAATTAGTATATTTTAAAGATGGCATGTCAAGTCAATGGGGGAAAAGATGAATTATTTAAAAATTACATTTGCATAATGGGTTAGCTGAATCCTCTAACTTACTCTTTACATCAAAATTAATTATAGGTGATGAATCAAAGATTTTAATGTGAAAAATGAAAGCTGGAAAGTACTAAAAGAAAATATGAGAGAATTTAAATACATATAATCCTGGAAAGGGGAAGGCCTTTCTAAGCAGGCCATCGGTTCAGAAATCAGTAAAAAGAAATTGATAAATGTGATCATGTAAAAATTTTAAATTTCTGTACAGCAAAAATATACATAAACAAAGTCAAAAGACAAACTGCAACAAGATATTTGCAGCACTTGTGACAGACAAAGGACTAATTTCCTTAATTTCCAAAGAGCTCAAACAAATTGAGAAAAACACTAATAAACCCAAAGACAAACAAGCAAATGATAAAATAAGCAGTTCATAGAAAAAGAAATATGAATGGCAAATACACATATAGAAAGATGCTCATCCTTGCTCCTAAACAAAAGGATGCAAATCAAAACAGCAAGATGCCCTTTCTTCACCTACCATACTGGCAAATATTGAGAAAGATGGATAATATATCCAGCATTGATGAGGGCATAGGGGAACAGACAATTTAGCGACTGTAATTTTTAATGTACATATCCTCTGACCTAGCAATTTCACTTAAATAGCATCGTGATTAAGAGCACAAGCTCTGGAGTCAGACTGCCTGCATGCAAGTTCTGTCTTGACAACTTAGCTTTATGACCTTGGGAAAGTTCCTCCACCTCTTTAAGTCTCAGTGTCCTTATCTGCAAAATTGGGAAGATAATAATATTGTGTTAGTCTGTTTAGGCTGCTATAGAAAAATATCATAAACTAGGTAGCTGATAAACAAAAGAAATTTATTTCTCACTGTTCTGGAGGCTGGGGAGTCCAAGATCAAGGTGCCATCATGGTCAGGTTCTGGTGAAGGCCTTCTTCCAGGTTGCAGACAGCCAACCTCTTGCTATGTCCTCACATGGCGGGAGAAGCCAGAGGGGTCTCTTGGGCCTCTTTTAGAAGGGCACTAATCCTGTTCATGAAGAGGGGTCTGCCCTAATGGTCTAATTGCCTCCCAAAGGCCCCATCTCTTAATACCATCACATTAGATATTAGGGTATACGGGCATTAGGTTTTCAACATATGAATTTGATAGGGGAACAAAAATGTTCACTCTATAGCCAGTACTTACCTCATAGAGTTGTTATAAGTGCAAAATGAGATAAGACATGTAAATTGCTTAGCACAATACCTGTAGCACATAGTAAGCACACAATCAATGTGAGCTGTCATTATTATTATTGTGCCCAAACAGGCCTTTATTAGTATATTCACTGCAGTATTATTTATAATAGCAAACAAAAACAAAACACCCTAGAAACAACCAACGTATCCATCAATAAGAAATTGATTTAATAAATTATGACATAGGGTGTAGTGCTATGCAGCTATTAAAAAGAATGAGAAGAGATATACCTGTATGGATCAATATGGATATATCTCTAAGATATGAACTGTATAAAATGTATGATTCCATTTGTGCAAATAAAAATGAAATATGCCTTTGTACACACACACACACACACACACACACACACACATATGCGTGTATGTATGTGGGTTTTTTTCCTGAAAGGTTATTCAGGATAATAAAAATAGTGTTTATCTTTGGAGAAAGAGTCAGGTAGGGAGAGATGGAAAGATGGAAAAGAGAGTTTTGCTTTTCATGTCATACTTTTATGCACTGTTTGATTTTTTCATCATGTACATATACAATATTTTTATTTATTTATTAAAAAATTTTAAATTGAAGTATAGTCGGTTACAATATTGTGTCAATTTCAAGTGTACAGCATAATGTGTCAGTCATACATGGACATACATATATTCCTTTTCAGAATACTACTCAGCCATAAAAAAGTAATAAAATAATGCCATTTGCAGCAACATGGATGGACCTGGAGATCGTCTTTCTAAGTGAAGTAAGCCAGAAAGAGAAATAAAAATACTGTATGATATCACTTATATGTGAAATCTTAAAAAAATAAAAGACACAAATGAATTTTTTTTAAGTTAAAGAAATGATCGGACAAACTCTTATCCAATCACTGTTCACAAACCTTCAACAGCTTCTGACCTCACTCTAAGTAAAAACCTAAATCATTCCAATGGCCTGCAAGGTCCTTATGATCTGACCTCTTGCTCTGCCATTGACTCTCCAACCTCATCTCTGGCCATTCTCTTCTTCGCTCACTCCGCTTCAGGCACAAGGGCTTCCTCACTGTTCCACAGACATACCAGCCAGAGTCCGACCTCAGGACTTGCTCTGGCTGGCTTCCCTCTGTGTTTGAAGATATTCATGTGGCTCACTCACTCACTGCCTTTAAGTCTTTTTTTTTTTAATTGAAGCATAGTCAGTTACAATCTGTCAGTTTCTGGTGTACAGCGTAATGTTTTGGTCATACATGTGCATATATATATTCCTTTTCACATTCTTTTTCATGATAGGTTACAACAAGATATTGAGATGCCACATTTTCCATGAGGGCTCCTCTGCCACTCCCCACTTAAAATGGCAACTCTTGACATTTCTATCCTCATGTCCTGCTTTATTTTTTAACACAGTATTTATAACTATCTAATATACTATATATTTTCCTTACTACTTTATGGCCTACGTCTCTCCACTACCATGCACCACTCATTAGGGCAGGGATTTTAGTCTATTTTGTTCATACTCAGTGTTCTAGCTCTAGTGTCTAGTGTCTCCCAAATAGTAGGTACTTTAAAAATATTTGTTGAAGGAATGAATAAAAGATTGTCATACAAAAAGGAACCTAGGAACTCAGCCCTTCTTTTTCCTTATCCCATTTGGGGATTCATTCTTAATCCTCTCTCTCTTGAATTTCCAACTTCTCCTTTAACCTTGTGCCTGGCACAAAGCTCCAAAGACTATTTGCTGAAGAATGGATTTATATATTCATTCTGAGGTTTGAGTGATTGATAACTAAAGAGTGAAAGCCCAGGAGTATTTGAATTTTAGTAGGGATCAAAACCTACTGGCAAAGGAATTAGCCAGCTTCTTGGCACCCTTGAGATCTCCCCACAGTAAACCGGTACATTTGTCACAAACTTTGGGGACCCACCACCTTCACTTTCCCCTCCCCTTATTTAATGACCCCTATGGGCAGTAGCTTTAAGATTACTATTTGACTTTTACAGTTTCCAGGGCCTAAAGAGAGTGCATAACAGAAAAAAACAAGCTCACAGTGCAGATTATGAATATTTTTAAAGAAATACACAGATATAAATAGGTATATACACATGTAAATATGTGCATACATCACTTGTCAAAAATAAATCAGGGCAATTTCTAAGCAACTCCTTACAAACAACAGCAATATTTTATATGTTTTTTACATACCTATCAATAATTACTTTATTTTTATTGAAGTATAGTTGATTTACAATGTTGTGTTAATTTCTGGTGTGCAGCATAATAATTCACTTATACACATACATATTCCTTTTCATATTCTTTTTCATTATAGGCTATTAAAAGGTATTACAGTTCTCTGTGCTATACAGTAAAACCTTGTTGTTAATCTATTTTATACATAGTAGTTAGTATCTACAAATCCTGAACACCCAATTTATTCCTTCCCACCTCCCCCAATATTCTTAAAACAATAAAATCTCTGAAAAAATCTCAGTTTTGCCAAGTCTTGTATCTTTTATGGGCCATAAAAAGGGAATCCCCGATCCAGGCATTTCTAGGCCACTCAAGTTGGTCTCTTCTCCAAAGAGGCAGGAAACAAGGTAAACTCTGCTAATAGAATTATATCTAGATATGCATGAGAAGGGCTGGGGTCATAATCAACCCATTCCATTTTATTTAGGGGACAGATAACTATTATGTGTGCGTGTGTCGTGTGTGTGTATGTGTTTTGGTGAGGGTGTGTGGTAAGGCATCATTTATTTTGAGTTGCAGGGTGGAGAGTCTTAGAATCCTCTCAACTCCCATCCAATGTCCATACCAGACACTTTTCTTCCTCCAGCACTGACTCCAATGCCCCTCCTTGGCCAGGACAGAAATCCCTTGTGGAGACAGGTCATTTCTGGAAGGTGTGAACAGTGGCTGCAGAATTTAGAGTCTGATGGGGAGTTGTACCCTCTGGGATATCAAGCAAGACCTCATGGATGTATCCCCCCAAACAAATGAGTAGCAATAAAGTCATAAGCATGAAAGAACTCAGAGAGGAGAAAAATGGTGGAGTCAAATTGATCCGCTTAAGAAAATCAAGTCATTGGTCTGAAAGAATGTTCTATTGTTCAGGCATCAGGTCATTTGAACCTTATAAAGAAGGGAACCTACTTTTAACTCAGTGGTTTCAAACTTTAATGTGCTTGTTAAAAGTCAGTTTCATAGGCCTCATTCCAAAAGATTCTTATTCAGTTAAATTGGGGTAGGGCCCATTAATCTGCATTTATGAAAAACTCACAGGTGATGCCAATACAATTGGTTCTTCAAGGACCACACTTTGAGAACTTCAGTTTTTAATGTTTTATCTCATCACTTCTCAAGTTTTAACGTCTATATGAATCACCTGAGGATTTTATTAAAATGTGAATTCTGATTCATCAGGTCTGGGGTGGAACCTGAAGTTCTATATTTCTAACAGTCTTCCTGGGGATGGCAGTGCTGCTGGCTAGTTAGCACAGACCACACTGGCTAGTGAGGGGTTAGTATATGTTACCCTGTGATGATTAACTTTATGATGGGCTACAGAGTGCCTAGACATTTGGTCAGATGTTATTCTGGGTGTGTCTGTGGCAGGGTTTCTGGATAAGATTAATATTTCAGTCAGTAGACTGAGTAAAGCAGATTGCCCTCCTCAGTGTGGGTGGACCTCATCCAATCAATTTAAAGCCTGAATGGAACAAAAAGGTTGAGTAAGAGGAACTCCTTCTGCTTGACTAATGAGCTAGAACATCCATCTTTTCCCACCTTTGGACTCAAACTGAAATATTGACTTTCTTGGGTCTCAAACGTGCATGTGTTAGATCAGAACTTATACTATCAGCTTTCTTGGTTCTCAGGTCTTTGGACTCAGACCAGAACTACACCACTAGCTTTCCTGGGTCTCCGGATTGTTGAATGTAGATCTCAGGACTTCTCAGTCTTGATCACAGTATGATCCAATTCTTTATACTAAATTTTTATCTCTACGTATATCTGTATATATGTCTATATCTTTATCTATATCTCCTATCAGTTCTGTTTATCTGGAGAAGCCTAACTAATATACCCCCAGCTCAGATTTGAAAATCCAGTCCCCCATTGACTGGGTACTGGACTTTCATGGCAGGAGATATCAGTTTATATTAGGATTCTGGAGACCTAAAGAGTCAAATTCTTTGGAATTAGAAGCAGGGACCAAAATCTGCTATGGGCTCCAGGTTTCCCTGGATCCTATAAACAAAAACAACTTTTATTGACTGAACTCTCAGTGTGCCAGGAACTATGGCAAATGTTTACATGAATTATCTAATTTAAAATTCCCAACAGGTACTATGATTATTCCCATTTTATGAATGAAAAAATGGAGACTCAAAGAGTTTTAGTAAGTTATGTAAGAGAGACACAACCTTACTTCCTTCTTTCATTTCCAAAAGAAATTTTGGTTAAGTGTTGCGAGGGGGGTTTTAAACCCAGGCAGTCTCACAGCAAGCCCAAGCTTCTATCCATAATATGACACTGTCCTCTCTGCTGGCCACTTATGTCGTTACCTGATTCACGTGAGGGGCTGAAGTGAGATTTCAGAGACACAGCTGTCTGCTAGTTTCCCTCTTCTTCAATGATTGTGGGTTGTTTACATATTAAATATGGTCACAGCTCTCAGCTCTTCATGGCTCATTTTTGAGCCAGGGCTGTATGCTGGGTTTCCTTGGTACCAGTAGGTTACAGCTAGTACCTTCTTCAAGCTCATATCAGCTCCGGGTTAGTAGGCCAATAGCATTTATAGATCTTGTGTGCACACCTCAATATTGCAATTAGCAGTAGATATCAGCTTCCAGAAGATAGGATTTACTATTTTGGATGATGGGCAAGGGGCCTGTAAATTTCAGTCCCAGGCAATGCTTCCTAACTGTGTAGGTGGCAGCAAGCAGAGTGATGGACCAGATGAAACGAACAGTTTTGGGAGTAGCCCAAGTCCAGATCCAATAAGAGCTTCCTTTGAAGGTCCCATTGCTGAAACAACTCATAATTCTCAGAGGAAAGGAGTATGGTTGTTTTAAAAGCCAAAAACAAACCCTCTCTCAGCAGATCAGACCTTCTGCCACAGAGATAAAGCTCAAAACTAAAAACTAGTCAAGGACCTATCATGATGCCTGGCCATAAGCCAATCCATGGGTGAGTCAGATGGCACACAGGACAGGGGACAGAGTCAAACCAGTTGAGTCAACTGGGTCTTTAACTGTCAGAATGAAAAATATTTCTCAGTTCCACTGACGGAATTAAGATCACAAGGTACTATAGCTCATTGTGGTGGTTGTTGAAACATCTGTTTGGGGATCACGTGTGTGTGTGTGTGTTTGTGTGTGTGTGTGTGCCCTTACCTCTCTTCCTCATGCAATCATTGCTACACAAACCCAAAAGTCTTTTGGGCTGGAAGGCAAAGTGGCTTGGCCTAGCATTCACCCTTTGTGCAAAGAAAGGTTTTAGTAAAGCAAAGGAACTGGGTCCTGGTGGCCTATAAGCTCTGAATAGATTTTTGTGGCTTTGGCCAAAGATGCCTTTGCTGACAAGCCCTCCATTTCTATGACTTTGCATTTGATTTCTAATTCTAACCTTATCTCTGCTGAACTGAGGGATTTGTCCACAAATGGCCAGCTTAGGGAAACACTGGGTTGTCAGGGGCTAGGTGTGGGGGCGGCAGCCCCCATCTCGGTTCAGGATTCTAGGGAAAGCCCATAGAGGTGGAGGAGAGGCAGATGGAGAGTGGAAGACAGGAGGGGGAAGGCAGGCCTCTGAGGCTGTTGTGTCCTTCTTGTTTGAGACCACCCTTCCCCTTTGATTTCTGTAACAGGAATGGCCACACTTGTAATTTTAACATCTCAGACTGTGTGAGGAGATGCTGCCAGCGCACCTGAGTCACAGCCATCCAGAAAAGAGAGGCCAGCAGGACTACTGAGTTCAGATCTTGAGCTCAACACAGCATCGTGTTCTGGCTGATGCTCAGGAGCTTGTTTGTTCCAGGGAGCAGGATGGGGGTCTCCTCATAACAACTGATCCATCTATCTTGCCTCCCATAGCCCTCCAGCACTAACCGAATCTGCAGGTGAGAAGACAGAGCCAAGGCAGAGGTGCCTCAAAATCAGAAAGTTGTTTGGCTTTCTTTGAGAGGTCTGGGGACTTTCGAGGTGGCAATGAAAAAATTTTGGAGCCATATCTGCACATCACCTCAGCTTGCAAATTTGCATTTAATTAACTTTATTTTGATTTCATTTTATTATGGCCAAAAAAAAAAAACCTTGAGTGGCTTCTTTAATTAAATAATCAAGGCCAGGTCTCACCTTTGTGCAAGAGAAGGGGTGTTTCAGGATCTTTTGCCTGATGCCTCTGTAGTGTCTGCCTGCACCTTTAAGCAGAGCTCCAGGTGTGTGTGTGTTGGGGGAGAGGAGGGGCCTTCTGGGAGGAAAGAGAAGGGGACCCTATCTCTCCCCAGAGACTTTGGTTAGGGAAATCTGACCAAGTAGCTAGGTCTAGCCACAGTCTCCTGGCAGGAAAGGACACCGCAGGCGTTGGGGGCAGCTCAGTGCGATGGATGAGGAGTCGGCCATTCTGGAGGGCTTCTTTCCTCTGTTCCCGAATCTGCTTCTGGCTTCTGCATGTGCATCTGCTGTTTTTATTTGCCTTGGGGTGCCAGGCACAACCTCAGTCCCTTCTTTCATCTACTCACCTCCAGTATTCAGCAACTCTGGGTAGACTTTACTGATTCTGGGGGGACGGTCCCAGCATGGAGGCTTCTGCCAGATCCCTTGCATTCTTCACCCTCTCCTCTCTGCTCTTTTTACACACCTCCCTCCTAGATTGTGTTCCTACCTCTCATGCAATTTCTTCTCCCTCTATTAGACCATCTAATGAGATGGGAAGCCCCATAAAAAGACCGGCAGGACCCCTAGGTAGGACCGCTGCTCTCCTCCCAGCACCTTCCGGTTCCCTGGCCCAGAGGCTTTATCTCACTTTTTGACCTTAAAGCGGCTAACTTACACCTAAAATTCTATTGGTTCCCTGAGCTCACTTCTGATTGGTTATTTCCTTCACTCCTGATTGGTTATTCCTCTCACTTCTGATTGGTTATTACTCTCACTCCTGATTGGTTATTACTCTCACTTCTGATTGGTCCACTTTCCTAACTTCTGATTGGTCCATATGTAGTACTTCATTTGCATGGAGCTCACTCCTGATTGGTTTATTTCTACAAAGCTTGTTCCTGGTTGGTCAACTTCTGTTGTACTTTATTTGCATATGATGTTGCAAAGTGTAAAACTGGCAGCCTATAAAAGGCCTGTGTAACCCTACAGACGGGGTCCAGAGCTTGCAGTGTTAACGTCCTCGGGTGAGCTGGTGTAATAAACCTGAGTTCTCCAGCTCTCCGAGTGCTGCTTGGTCTCGCTCCCGGATCCAGGTTGCTGTCACAACTGAGCTGTAACACCGAGCTCCGCAACACTAACAGATCAATCATCAAGGCCTTAACAGAACTAAGAATGTTTCTTTCCTGTGCTGGTAGCCACCCTCTTCTAAAGGGAGGTTGTGATTATAAATAATTTTTTTTGTGGTGTCATTTATTCTCATACTTTACCACAAGACAGAAAATCTGAAGTCATAGCTCCCTAGTAATCCAACAGTGTCGCTCAGCTCCAGGCACAAGTCCTCTGTATACCAGCCTAGTTCTGTTTTTCAGAGCTCTCTCTCTTTTTTTTCTTTTTGTAGCAGTTTTACCAACTGTACATATTCTGATTTGAAATATTTTCTGGATGGTGGATAAGCTTGTTGCTTATCCTGGACTCCATGCTTCTCTAGGCTCCCAGGAGAAAACGCCATCTCCTCCAAAGCTAGGAGCTCTTAACATGCAGCCAAAGACCTTTTGAGGATCCATTAGAGTTGTCCAGCTTGTTCAGGAGGCATGTTTTGCACTTTTCAGGACCCACTTCAATACTGACTGAGAGGGAATAAGTTGGGGAGGGATGAGTGGAAAAGGCTGAAAAAAGAACATCCCAGAGGATCTTTTTCAAGGCAGGCAACCCAGTTCTGAGCTTGTTCAGGAAAGACCTGTTCCTCCCCTTGCACAAAGAATGCCTGCCTCTGAATTCTGTATGCAGGGAACACAGCAGAGCTGGGGGAGGCCCACAGCAATAGTGAATGCAGATGTGGTCACGAAATCTAGGAGACTTGATCAGAGCCCGCTTGAGGCTTTGAAGAGGGTATGTTTAGAAAAACACAAATAAATGTGCTTTTCTGCAACATGATACAAATGTATGAAATTCATTATCTTCAAGCGTTAGTGTAAGCTCAGAGTAGGTATAAATACCTTTTAAAAAAGGTTAGATGCATTCATAAATTCATGCAAAGCTGGTTACTAAGGGCAACTAGCATGTTTTCATAGGAAGCCGGAAACAAAAGAGACTTTAGAGATCAGCTAATCTCTAGCCCTCCTGGCCCTTCCCCCCACCTCTGCAGTGAGGGAGCATCAGAAAGGGGTCTCCTGGAGCCAAAGTGGGGACTAGATGGGAAATGGGTGATTCCTAGTGGTCTTCTAGGTAACCCCTACCCCACCCCCAATCTTTTCTTCAAAGTTAAGTTTTTAGAGAGGAGAGAGGGAACAAACAGGCTTAAAAGCCTCTAATTAGCTAGGGGAGCCACATAGACTCCCTCTTTCTCCCCCTTCTCTCTTTGTGTTTTGGGCTTGGGGGATGGGCTGAGAGTGAACATGCAAAGATGGAGAAGAAAAACATCCTATCTTATCCTTGGAGTGATCAGGGATTGCAATCTAATAAAGGACCTAAATAAGTGAGACAATATTAACGAGATTATGTACAGCACAACAGGGTGTACCCTGCGGCCATAGAGAAGGGTACAAAGGAAGTGGGGAGCAGGGCACGCTGGCTTCCAGATGTGAGAGAACCTGAAACAACTGGCAGTATTTGGCTTAAACACAAATAAGGGAACGGTTAGCCCTACCGTCTAGAATCTGTTTGAGAGCTCCCAGGTCTTCAGAAACAATGTGAATGGCGCCCCCTGGGGTTGTGCATCTCAGCAGCCCTCCTCTAAAATCAGCTACTGTGACTCCCCCATTTTCAGATGAGGAAATGGAGGCCCCAGGGACACGAATTGGGCACACAGCGATTTCACATCAGAGTGGGTCTCCACTTTGCTTCTTCCACACTGCCTTGCCATGGAGGGGGGCTATCAAAGACAGAACAGCCCTCTCCCCACAAACACCTAGAGAACCTCCATCAGGGTCACACTCAGCCAATACACATTAGAATTAAATAAGTTTAATTAATTAGAATTAGAAGCACTTTTTTCTCTGAATGAGAAAAAGGGTATCCCTTCCCCCAGGCTGATGCAGACCTGCACAGGGTGCTCAGGTTGACAAGGGGACCTTGAGTTAAGCCTCAGCTCTCAACTGCTTCCTTAGCTGGGTGTCCTCGTCAGACACCCTGCCCTTACCTACCTATTAGGGACAAGAGTCCTGGGCTGCGAAGCTACTCTAGGAAGCATCTGTTGTTGTCAAGCCACTGCCGCTGCCTGAGCCAATGCACCCCCTCATCAGCCCCCAGCCCCCAGGTGAAGGCTTGTCAGTGGTGGAAAACACAGTCCCTGTCAAATTTCTCTCAGATTTTGAAGTCTGTAAAGTGCTGTGGACTCCCTCATGCTATAAGACAATTCATAAACATATGATGCTATTATCTCACTATTAAATAAACAGTACAACGGTTAAGTTTGATTCGAAAAAATGAATCAGCTTCCTTCACGCGGCTGGAAGTTCTCAAACGAGGTGCCCAAGTTCATTTTTAGTGCCTGTTGAATAAACAGCTCACTCAGCTGCCTCTCTCCTAGGAGCGCCTGCCAGATTCACAATTCCAGTCACCTCCTCTTAATTCAGGTGGGGCTTCGGCTGCCCTGCCGAGAGCAGTCAGCCTCCTCAGACTCCACACCTCTGAGGGCTGTAGGACCAGAACTAGATCTCATCCTCTCCCCTCTAGCAGATGCGACTTGTCTCCTTCCTAAACCATCTGTCAGACTTATGACCAATTAAGCACAACAACAGAAACTCTTGCATTTGAGCTTGTTCACGCTCCTCCTTCTATTGTTCCTCAATTTCCTATAGCCCAGAAGATAAGGCTGAGCAAGAAGCCCGGGAGAAAATTTCCTCTCTAGCCCCACCACTCACTAGTGCTTGGAATTCTCCCAGGAGTCGAGTTTCTTCCTAAGGTGACTCCTAGAATCCCTAGGCAATTACAAATAGCTCTGATAAGGAGAACACAAAGTGCTAGCAAACTGCAGTGTGAATGTGTTTGTCATATCTCTTTCCCGTGAGACAGAAGGACGTATGAATCAAGAGACATGTGAGTATCCCACACTTTAATAGAATGGATGTACTCCATCAAAGGTAGCTGTAAAACAATTTCTAGTTCTTCACTAGCTGTTTTGCTTCCTTCCTTCCTCCCTCCCTTCCTTCCACCCTCCTCCCCTCCCTCCCTTCCCTCCCTTCCCTCCCTTCCGTCTTTCCGTTTGGGAGACTATAAAAATGGAATTACTATGGGGAGAAATTCCTTCAGTAGACCAGTCAGATAACAGTTCAAAGGGACTTTAATGGGAGAAACAGGAGAGGCTGTGAACAGCAGAGGGGTTCCTGGTCTTATCAGAGACTGTCCCACTGGGATTCAGCAGCTATGTAAAGCCTGAAATCTGAGTGGAGTTTAAGACTGGTGGTGGAGCCCAGAAAGTGTTGCAGGTTTTAGTGGGAGGAGGGTTTTGCAGTTCTTTTGGAGCCTAATTACCCTTTACCATCAACCTCCATCTATCTCCCAGGCAATGTCAGGAGCTTCTGTCTCCTAACTTGTATCTTCTGGAACTGTTTCTCACACATTTCCTCCACTTTTAAAAATTAGTAGGTTATTTTTAAGAGCAGTTTTAGGTTTACAAAGAAAAATTGAGCAGAGAGCACATCTACCCCCTCTCCCTCTACACGCAGTTGCCTCTATTATTAACATCTTGAATTAGTGCGGTACATTAGTTACAAATGATGAACCAATAATGATACATTATTATTAATTAAAGCCCATAGCTTACATCAGGATTCACTCTTTGTATTGTACAGTTCTATGGGTTTTGACAAGTGTATAATGACATGTATCCACCATTATAGTTATCAGACAGAATAGTTTCACTGTCCTAAAAATTCCCTGTGCTCCACCTAGTCATGCCTCTTCCTCAGCTCCAGCTCCTGGCAACCACTAATCTTTCTACTCGCTATAGTTTTGCCTTTTCTAGAATGTGCTATAGTTGGAACTACATAGTATGTAGCCATTTCAGATTGGCTTCTTTCACTTAGAGATATGCATTAAGTGATATCTTTGTCTTTTCATGACTCTGGTGCTCATTTTTTTCATAGCTGAATATTTCATTGTCTGGGTGTACCATATTTTATCTTTTTAACTATTGAAAGATATCTTGATTGCTTCTAAGTTTTGGTCATTATAAAGAAAGCTGAAATTAACAGTGTGTGCAGGTTTTTCTGTAGACATAAGTTTTCAACTTATTTGAAAAATACTAAGGAATGTGGTTGCCGGATTTCTTGGTAAGACTATGTTTAGCTTTGTGAGAAACCGCCAAATTGTCTTCCAAACTGGCTGTACCATTTTACCTTCCCACCAGCAATAAATGACAGTTCCTGTTGCTCCACATGCTCCTTGCCAGCATTTGGTGTTGTTAATGTTTTGGATTTTAGCTATTCTAATAGGTGTGCAGTAAGTGGCATCTCTTTGTTGCTTTAATTTGCAATTGCCTAAGGACATGATGTTGAGCATCTTTTCATATGTTAATTTTCCATCTGTATATCTCCTTTGGTGAGGCGTCTTTTCAGATCTTTCACCCATTTTTAAATGAGGTTGTATTTCTTAATAAGTTTTAAAAGTTCTTCTATATTTGGATATCAGTCCTTTATCTATTATGTGTTTTGGAAATATTTTCTTCCAGTCTGTGGCTTGTTTTTTTATTCTCTTAAGAGTATCTAATTTAACAGGGAAGACATTTTTAATTTTAATGAAGTCCAACTTAACTATTTTTTTCTTTCACAGACCATACTTTTGGTATTGTATCTAAAAAGTCATCACCAAACGCAAGGTCACTTAGATTTTCTCTTATGTTATCTACTAGAAATTTTACAGTTTTGTACTTTACATTTAGGTCTCATATCCATTTTGAGTTAATTTTTGTGAAAAGTACAAGGTCAGTGTCTATGTTCCCTTTGTTCTTTCTTTTGCTTGTGAATGTTCAGTTATTCCAGCACTATTTGTTGAAAGGATTATACTTTCTTCCTTGAATTGCTTTTATCTTTCTGTCAAAGATCAGTTAGTTACGTTTGTGTGGGTCTATTTCTTTTTCTTCTTCCAGTTTTATTGAGATATAATTGGCATACAGTACTGTATTAGTTTAAGGTGTACAGCATAATATTTTGAGTTCTTATATACATCATGAAATGATGATCACAATAAGTTTAGTGAATATCCATCATCTCATTTAGATACAAAGTTAAAGAAATAGAAAAAAATTTCCTTATGATGAGAATTCTTAGGATTTACTCTCTTAGCAACTTTCATATATAACATACAGCAGTGTTAATTATATTTATTATATTTATCATGTTGTACATTACATGCCCCATTTATCTTATAAATGGAAGTGTGTACCTTTTGACTGCCTTCATTCAGTTCCCCCTCCCCTCAGCCCCACCTCTGGTAGCTACAGATCTGAACCTTTTTTCTGAGTTTGCTTGTGTGTTTGTTTGTTTTTGAAGTATAATTGACCTCTAACACTATGTTAGTTCCTGTTATACAACATAGTGTTTCGATATTTCTATACATTTCAAAATGATCACAACAAACCTAGTTACCATCTGTCACCAAAGATATTACATAATTATTGACTATATTCCCCACATTGTACATTTCATAGCAGTGACTTATTTATTTTGCAACTGCAAGGTTGTACCTCCTAATCTTTCTCACCTATTTCTCTCCTCTCCCCAACCTGTGTGGGTCTATTTCTGGGTGCTCTGGTATGTTATATTGATCTATTTGTCTATTCTTTTCCCAATACCACACTGTTGATTTTTGTAGGTCTTGAAGTTGGAAAGTATCTGTTTTTTGACTTTCTTCTTTATCTTTTTCTTCAATATTGTGTTGTTTATTCTAGGTCTTATGCTTTTCCTTATAAACTTTAAAATAATTGTCAATATTTACAAAGTAACTCTCTGGGATTTTGATTGGTATTGAGTTGAGTCTCTAGATCAAATTGGGAAGGTCTTTGCATCTATGTGTATTGGTCTGCAGTTTTCTTTTCTTGTAATATCTTTGTTTGGATTTAAGATTAGGGTAATGCTGGCCTCATAGGACAAGTAAAGGAGGTTTCCTCTGTTCCTATTTTCTGAAATACGCTGTAGAGAATTGATATCATTTCATCCTTAAGTGTTTGGTAGAATTCACCAGTGAAACCACCTGGACCTGTTGCTTTCTCCTTTGGAAGGTTATTTATTATTGATTCAATTTCTTTAGTTGATATAAGCCATTTAAGACTATCTATTTCTCTTTGTCAGTTTTGGTAGCTTTCAAATGGTCCATTTCATCTGAGTTATCAAATTGGTGGGCCCAGAGTTGTTGATAACATTCCTTTGTTTTCTTTTTAATGTCCAGGGGATACCCCCTACTTTTAACCCATTCATTCATTTAAAACGTATGTGTTGAACACTTACTATTAAAAACATGAGTTACCTCTCCTCCCGACTACAACAAAACCACAATTGAATGCTAAACAACCATAGGAAAAAAAAGACTGAACCCTAGTGAAAAAAAGATCTTCTGCAACTGGAAACATAAAGAGGGAACCACAGCAGGATGGTAGGAGGGGTGAGCTCATGATATAATTGGGCTCCATACTCCCAAGGTGGGCAACCCACAAGCTGAAGAATAGTTAAGTAGCAGAGGCCCTCCCACAGGAGTGAGAACTCTAAGCCCCATGTCAGGCTCCCCAGCTCAGGTCCTGGCATTGAGAAGAGAAGGAGACCCCAGGACATCTGGTTTTGAAGGCAAGCAGGGCCTAGCTCCAGGCTTCCCACAGGACTGGGGGAAACGGATACTTCACCCTCTTGGGAAGCATACACAGAATCTCAAGTGCGCCAGGTCCAAGGGCAGAGGCAGTGATTTCATAGGATCCTGGACCAGGCCTGCTTGCTGGTTTTAGAGGCTCTCCTGGGGGCGTGGGGGACGGCTGCAGCTCACTCAGGGACATAAAAGCTAGTGGCAGACATTCCGGGAGTGTTAATCTACATGAGCTCCCCTGGAGGCTGACATCTTGACTGGATCATTAGCACCAAGACCTAGCCCTACCCAACAGCATTTAGGGAAGCCTCAGGCCAAACAACATACTGGGTGGGAACACAGCCTCACCTATCAGCATATTTTCTGAGCTGCAAATGCCTCTAGGCAGGGCCCTAACCACCAGAGGTCCATGACCAAGTTTCACCCAGCAGTAGGCAGGCACCAGCTCCTCCTGCCAGGAACCCTGTATAAGCCTCCAGCTTCATCCACCAGGGGCAGATATTAGAAGTAAGAAAACAACAATCCCAAAGCCTGTGGAAGGAATCCACAAACACAGGCCAGAATCTACACTGGGACTGGCTGGACCTGACCCTTGGGTGACAAGAGAGGAGTGTGCTGATGGGATGCATAGGACGTCTCCCACAGAGGGCCACCTCTTCAAGGTCGAGAAACATAACTAACCTACCTAAAAATACAAATAGAAAGATAGACAATATGAAGTGGCAGAGGAATATCTCCCAGGCCAAGGCACAAGATAAAATCCCAGAAGAAGAAATAAGTGATGAGGAGACAGGCAGTTTATCTGAGAAAGAGTTTAAAGTAATGATGGCAAAGATGTTCAGAGAACTCAAGAGGAGTGTAGATGCACAGAGCAAAGCTTTTAGCAAAGAGTTGGAAAATATAAAGAATACCCAAACAGAGTTGAAGAATAAAATCACTGAAATGAATAAAACACTAGAAGGAACCAAGAATAGACTAAATGAGGCAGAAGAACGGATCATTGAGCTAGAAGACAGATTAGTGGAAATCACTACTTCAGAACAGAAAAAAAAGAAAAAAGAATGAAAAGAAATGAGGATAATTTAAGAGAACTCTGGGACAACATGAATTGCACTAATATTCACATTATAGAGGTCCCAGAAAGAGAAGAGAGAGAGAGAAAGGGCCTGAGAAAATTTTTGGAGAGATAATCGCCAATAATTTCCCAACTTGGGAAAGGAAACAGTCACCCAAGTCCAGGAAGTGCAGAGAGTTCCACACAGGATAAACCCAAAGAGGAGCACACTGAGGCACATAGCCATCAAATTGACAACAATTAAGGATGAGGAGAAAATATTTAAATTAGCAAGAGAAAAGCAACAAATAACATACAAGGGAACTCCCATAAGGTTATCAGCTGATTTTTCAGCAGAAACTCTACAGGCCAGAAGGGAGTGGCATGACATATTTAAAGTGATGAAAGGGGAAAACTTACAACCAAGAATACTCTATCCAGCAAGGCTCTTGTTCTGATTTGAGGGAGAAATCAAAAGCTTCACAGATAAACAAAAGCTAAAAAAAGTTCAGCACCACAAAACCAGCTTTACAACAAATGTTAAAGGACCTTCTCTAGTCATCAAACCGTAAGAAAAGAGAACAAAAAGAAGAGAGGGGGGGAAAAGACCTACAAAAGATTGCTCTAGCTATTTGGTGTCTTTTGTGGTTCCTTATAAATTTTGGAATTGTTTATTCTAGTTCTGTGAGGAGTGTCGTGAGTATTTTGATGGGGGTTGCATTGGATCTGTGGATTGCTTTGGGTAGTGTGGCCATTTTGACAGTGTTGATTCTTCAAATCCAAGAGCATAAGAAATCTTTCCATTTCTTTGTGTTATTTCAGTTTTCAGAGTATAGGTAACCTCCTTGGTTAAGTTTATTTCTAGGTATTTTTTTGTTTTTAATACAGTGGAAATGTTTATGCCAGTTATAGAATTCTCATTTTTGAAGTGAAAAAAAAAAAGCGAATGAAGGGCTGCAATTGGCAAAATATCCTTTTTTATGCGTGAGTTGTATTCCATTACATATATATATGCTGCATCTTCTTTATTCAACTATTGATGTGCACTTAGGATGCTGCCATATCTTGACAATTGTAACTAATGTTGCTGTTAATAACAGGGTGTATGTATCTTTCTGAATTAATTCTTATTTTGTGGTTGGCTTTATTCCTTTGATAACTATGTGAGTTTAAAAAGCTAAAGCTCTAAACGATCTTGGAAACAAAGAACAGTACATATATGTAAAATTTAAAATATATGTGCATGTTCATGTATAAC
This sequence comes from Camelus bactrianus, assembly GCF_048773025.1. NCBI lineage: Eukaryota > Metazoa > Chordata > Mammalia > Artiodactyla > Camelidae > Camelus > Camelus bactrianus. The sequence goes on from NC_133575.1 coordinate 84,518,625, forward strand.
TGAAAAATTGCTCTACACTGCAATTTGACACAACATTGTAAAATGAGTATAACTCAGTAAAAAAAAAGTTTAAAAAATGCAGGAAGAATAAAATGAAAACCTACATTAAAAAAAATAAAAAATAAAAAAATGTGCAGTAATAATAAAAAAAAGAAAAGAAATGAGTTATCAAGCCACGAAAGACGTGGAAGAAACTTAAAAGACATATTGCTAAATGAAAGAAGCCAGTCTGAAAAGGTTACAAACTGTATGATTCCAACCAAATGACATTCTGGAAAAGGCAAAGCTACAGAAACAAACAAACAAAAAAGATTGTGATTTCCAGGGGTTTGGGGAGAGGGAGGAAGGGAGGGAAGGAGGGAAGAATGAATAGATGGAACACAAGGGATTTTTAGGGCATTGAAATTATTCTGTATGATACTATAGTGGTAGCTGCATGTCATTATGCATTTGTCAAAACCCATAGAATGTACAACATCAAGAGTGAACCCTAATGTAAACTATGGACTTTGGTTAATAATAATGTGTCCATGTTGGTTCATCGATTGTACCAAATATGCCACACTGATGAGGGATGTTGAGGGTAGGATGTATGTGTGGGTAGGGAGGGCTATGTGTGAACTCTGTATTTTCTGCTCAATTCTGCTGTGAACCTGAAACTGCTCTGAAAAATAAAGTCTATTTATTTAAGAAACCCATGAAACCAACATATATTTATGGAATGCCTATTATATGCCAGGTACTGTGCTAAGGCTGGGGATAGCATGGCATGGTCCTCTCAGAACTTACGTTCTAGCAAGGAAGATAGAATTTGAATAAATAAATAGACACATCAAACAATTGCAATTGTGATAAATGCTAAAGAAGGAAATAAACAGTAGGGGAGAGAACTTCTGTAGCAAGGGTGGGCAGGGAGAGTCTCCTGAAGGAGGTGACATTTAGCTGAGAACTAAAAACTGAGAAGGATCCAGCCTTGAGAAAAGCCTAGGAAAGAGCATTCCAGGCAAAAGGAAGCGCACGTGTAAAGACCCTCAAAAGAAGGAAGAGCTCAGCACATGGGTGGAAATGAAATAAATTGAGTGTGTCTAGAGCACAGTGAGCAAGGGAGACAGTAGCCCCAGAAGAGGGCTGAGAGTTTGGCAGGGGTCTGATCCTGGAGGACCTTATAAGTCATGGGAAAGAGCTTGGATTTTATACTAAGTGAAATGAGAAGCTTTTGAAGGATTTTAAGCAGGAGAGTGACGTGACCTGATTTACATTTTTAAAAGATCACTCTGTGATCTTTCCTTACTGCTGTGAGGAAATGGAATGAAAGGGAGTAAGAGTGAACAAGAGGGACCAGGCAGGGAAACAAGGTAGGAGCTATTGTAGTTGTCTAGGCGCAAGGAATTGCGTGCCTGGACTTGAGTAGGGAGGGCAGTGACAGTGGAAATGGGTAGAAGTAAAAATTCATGAATGGGCATCTATTTTGCCAGGCGCTGGACTGGACATCACAAGCCACATTACTTGAGCCATCTCACTGTCTCCATCCAGCTGTAGAAGGATGCCTTTCTTCCCCTCCAGTTTGAGAACTTCTTCCTCCAGGACCTCAGTTGCTCAGCAGCCACAAAGTCACCTGCTTGGTTCCTCATTTTAGCCCAATAAGCTCTGAGAGCAACTATTAGAGTTCCCCAGGCCTATCAATGGCATATGTTCAGGGGACCACTATTTCCATCTCAAACAGTTGTTTCTACATTCTGGGCACATTCCAAATAGTACATACCCTGAGGATCACTGTTCTCATCTCTCCCAGGTGGGTGACATTTAGAATGATTATTGTTCAGTCTCCCTCAGACTTCTACTAAATGGTATGACAGAAGGAAGAACTTTGACTATCAGCGTGATTAGACGGTGGAATGGATTGCCAGAGGAGGTCATGAAGGTTTCTCCTACCAGACAAGCTACTGAAATATGAAGACATTATGTATTAACGTGAGCAGCATCTTTATATTCTAAGGGTGGGTAGAGAAGGCAATTCAAGTGACAAGGGGAGTGAGGTGGAAGGATACAGTCAATGCTAGGTCATGGGTGGCTGCCAAACAACGCAAGCCAGGACTCACAGCCAGGCTAGGCCAGCAGGTGAATAGAGGAGCTCGAATGAATGCCCAGGGAGCTAGTTACTGTGAGTTATGAGGTTGAAGCCAAGGTCTGGATCTAGAGTGTAAAACCAAATTGGAGGACACAGACAAGGTCTGGAGTCTGAAGAGATAGGCAAGAGTAACACCGCAGAGGTCCAAACTAGGCAGATGGCCATGTCAGGAAAACCCTGGTCTAATGGTGGTACTGGTCTGTGGCTGGGCTTCAAGCCAAGAAGAGGGAAATAAGTGGAGATAAAATCTGAGTGGGAAAAGTATCTCCTGAATCAGAACAGGTAGGTGGGTCCACACCATACCTCAGCCAAGGGTGTGCCAATGGATCTTGGAACTGGGACCCATCAACCCTCTGCCCTGTTTTGAAGCTTCCCAGAGTGAGGCAAAGTTTCACAGATTTTGTGACTTCAGCACAGTGCTCGGAGCTGTGGAGGGTGGGCATCATGGGGTGATCTACTGCCCCTATTCCTCACATTTCTGTGGTATGTGGACATCCTTCTGATCTGGGAAACAGACTGGAAGTGAAATCAAGTTCACAAGATATTCGCAAAAAAGGAATTTCTCCGCCTCTGTCCATGCCTGTATTTGCCCCTCTTCAAAGCCTTTCACTAATCCAACTATTTCTGTGAGTCTCCCAGAGGTCTGTCACATAGGTTCATTAACAAAATCCTTTCACCTCCCCAGTGGTTTCCACCATTTCCTTCTTTCCTTCTCTAGCTCCCTGGGGTGATGCCGGGGTTTCTGATGCCTATAACAAAGGCATGGATGCATTGAGATGGCTGCTGCTGCTGTCACAAAGCTGCTTCCCATGCAACTGGAACTCTAAAGCCAATGCTTCTGATGCGGCCTGTGTACTCAATGCCCCACAGAGATTTTAGTGAAACAGTCCTTTAAATTGGTACTTATTCCTACAAAACCCTTTCTACTTAGGACTCCAGTCTGAGTCCTGGGAGCTAGATCAGAAGATAACCAGGGTAGTGGTCTCTGGTAGGTATTGTTTTGTTGTTGTTGTTTGTTTTTTGGTCTTCCCAGCAAGCTTCTCCACTCCCCTTCAACTGGTTATAGCCTCTACTACTGGTCACAGGGGTCAGTATGTGAACTAGCACTGGCCAGTCACAGAACATCCATTCTCCTAGCAACAGTGATTAGACCAAATGATGGGCACATGACCAAAAAGGGCCAATCAGAAACATTCTCTAGGATAGATCCATGGACTTTGGGAGCTAGAAGTTCTCTTTGCTAAGCTTTGCCTGCTGGCAGCCACATTGCCTACAATGGAGGATACCTGTCTACAAGGAAGGATGAGACAAATGGGGAAAGAATAGCAGAGATAAGCAGACATGAAATATAAACACAGAGAGCTCTGACAGTGTTGAGTCTCCAACCCTGGTTCCTTTGAGCATCCCACTTTCCTTCCTAGCTTTTTGAGCCAGTGCAATCCTTTTTTTTCTGCTTAAGGTGGGCAAAGTTAGGTTTCTATTATTTCTTATTTTTTAAATGTCTTGCTTAATTACAGCCTGAGAGTTATACTTAAAATCTTCCCTCTCCCCTCACTGTGAGGTCTAGGAGGAAACTTAAATGTTCATTCTTTCTTCCATTAGGATGGCATCTTTCCTGAGAAGCCCCCTGGGCTTCTAAACAATTAGTTTCTCAGTGGACCCACCTCCTACACCCTCCAGATAGATGCAATATATATGGGACTCCAAGGGAGACTCCAGTTTAGGCTGCCATGTTAGGCCCCTTCCACATAATCATTCACTCATTTAACAAATATATTTATTGAGCTCTTATTATGTGCCAGACACTGTTTTAGGAGCTGAGAATATGAAAGTGAGTAAAACAAAAGACACTTCTACCCTCATGAAGCTTCTTGGATCCTGATGATAATTAGATAACAAATGATTACATATAGAATATAATCTCATTAGTATTATGAAGCAAACTAGAGTGAGTTAATAAGATAGGAAGTGATAGGGTACAGTGCTATTTTAGGCAGTCTGGTCCAGGAAGGCCCTCCAAGGAGTGAACAGTCTTGAATAAAATGAGGATATGAGTCATGTGCATATTTAGGAGAAACATATTTTAGGCTAGGGAGACAGAAAGTGCAAAGGCCTGGAGGTGCCTAACATGTTTGAAAACAGCAAAGGAGGCCAGTGAAGTAAGGTGAGTTAAAGGAGGCGTGGTAGGGAATTAGGCCAGAGAGGTAGCCAAGGGTCAAATTGCAGAAGGCCTTGGAGTCTAGGGTAAGAACTTTGTATTTTTCCCTAATTGTGATGGGAAGCCATTAGAGTGTTTTGATCTCGGGACTGACAGTATCAGATTGACCTTTTACTAGCATCCCTCTGGCTGTGGTGTAGATAATGGATTGTAGGGGGTCAAGCAGGGAGACGAGACAGGAGACTACTGTGTTAGTCCAAGTAAGAGATGATGTGGTGTCAACTGGGGTGGCAGCCGTGGAGGCAGTGAAAAGTAGGTGGATTTGGCATGTATTTTAAAGGCAAAGCCAGTTAAAATGAAAAAAATGTGCTGCTGAATTGGACATGGAGTGTGAGAGAGAGTCAAGGATGACTCCAAGTGTTTCTGCCTCAGTAACTAGGTGAATCGGGATGATGGTTATTGAGATGGGGAAGAAGGGGAGAGGCACAAGCTCAGGATCAGGGAAATCCTGAGTTTAGTTTGGGACCTGTTAAATTTGAGATGCCTATTAGGCATCTAAATGGAGATGCAAAGAAGACTGGAGACAGGAAATACATATCCAACGAAGGGGTGCAAAGTGTTAGGATGGAAAGGGGGAGTTCCTGGGAAGCAAAAAGAGTGTCCGACAACACCCATGCAGAGCACATCACACTGCTAAAAATGAAAAGAGAACAGATATATTTCTTTTCTCTTTTCTTATTATCTCCCCCAACCAGGTCCTGGCAAAAATTTCAGTTATATTAATTGGAGGGGGTTTTGTGACTGTAAATCAAGGTAGGTAAAAGGACAGAGACTCTTCTAGCATAATAATCCACCAAAAAGGCACGGTAAGAGAATGTCAATACTGGCAGTGTGGAATGTTCAGCTTTCTCAAAGATATTTTTCACCCCGAGGCCAGTCTTTGGTCTCTTCTCTCCTCATCCCCTCCACCCACAGGACTGGAGGGACTTCCTCATCTCCATTCAACTTTGGAACTGGATACAGCCGGATGGCTAACCATGACTGACTACCTAATTGAGACACCACATCTGAAAAGGAAGTTCCAAGAGGTCAAGGGAGGTGGAGAGAAGAGGTAGGGAGCGTTCCACACTGACTGCAGGAGGGAGGAGTATCCCAAATGGTCTAGAACAAAGGTCCTGTGCCACTGAGGAACTGAGAATGGGGGGAAGAGTAAGGGGCCACACACAATCGATGTGCTCTGTTGATTTATATCGGTTGGAATCATTGATTTAAACTGGGAGTAAAGGCCATTTTGTGCATTCTTCTGAACTCCATGTATACATGGGTGACCACCAATAGGCTATTTTAATTACTCTTTTTCTTCTACCCTGGGGTTGCACAGGTACTTGGTGCATATGGAAATCCTGAACTCCTTGAGGGCAGGAACTGGTAATTAAGTTAGTAACTGGCACATAGTAGGTACTCAGTGTTTGTTGACTTTAAAAAAAAAAGCTAAAAGAATAATCCAAATAAACTGAGGTGAGAGTCGAACCAAAGGGAAAAGTGAGCAGAACAAGAGGAAAAGAGGAAAAAAATGTAAATGTGAGGGAAAATGATTGTCTGACTGCACCTGAGAGAAGAATAAGATGCAATGGGAAAGGGGAAATAAAAAAGGAAGCAAATTAGAGAGGTTAAAGTTATCATTAGAAAAGAAAGGTAGAACCAAGCAAGTTTTGGCTGCCAGCTTTTCTGCCTGACTCCTGCCAACAGGGTGTGCAGTTTCGTTGATGAGGACCTTTTCTTGGCCTCCTGCAACAATAGAGCGAGTACGGAAGACAACCCCTAGTTTCAGCATTCAGAGGTTGCAGCCAGGCAGTGGGGACGGGAGCCAGCCTTGATCAATGCAGAATTGATTTACAATTTAATGCTTTTGTGTTTCAAAGTAAGATACCAGAAGAGGACAACTCGGAGCAGGCTTCAAATTCCTCCTGCCAACGCTGAAAAACTAATAGGAGGAGTCGATGTCACTGAATGCAGGAGATGGAGCATTGGGAAAAGGTGACCTGTGGAAAGGGCACCACAAAGAGGTAGTGGGAAAAAAGAGGGCAGAGACCTAAAAGGGGAGGCCAGAAAAGTGATGTGCAGAGAAATATCAAAGGAGGGCTAGACCTATAAAATAGAAATTGATGAATGAGGGGATGAGGACATTAAAAAGATCTTTAAGAGGCTTCAGGGACTGTAAGAAAGAGGGCAAAGCAGAGATGTCATGTGGAACATCTTACATAACAAGCAGCTAGGGACAGCTAATATAACTTGATAGAAAGAAGGGTATGCATGGGGGGCCCCCTGCACTTGGTGTCTGTATGGAAATAAAGAGTGGAAATGCTATGGCTACCCAGCTAATGGAGCCATGATAAAACAACAAAAAAAGATGCTATGGTCCCTCTCTTTTAAATAGAGAGGACTGAGGCAGTGTGGTGGCCAAGCATTGGTGTCAACAGAGTGGCATTAAGCATCCCAGCTCCATCATTTAAGAGGTGACTGCTTTGGGCAAGTCCCCTTGATATCTAAGCCTTGGTTTCCTTGTCTGTAAAATGGAGGCAATAAAACTTAAATCACTGGTTTGTGATTAGGATTAGCAATACATGGACGGTGCCTCACATATAGGAGGCACTCACTGTTACGACTACTAGTACTAGTTCTACTATTAGTCAACCATCTTTTTACTTAAAAAAATAAAATGAACAAACAAAATACACTGTTGAGGATTATCCCAGCCCTGATGAAAACTTTTTTGTGCTCATAGTAAGGAAAGAGAGTGAGCCGAAGGGGGAAAGGCAAAAGGTGCAATCTTAGACAAAACCTCATTCAGATAGGAGAATGTTGGGGTGTGTGTCTGTGTGTCCTGGAACCAATCCTCCTGTGGATAAAGGACGACTGTATTAAATCCAGCCTCCGGGACAATAGATGGAGAAAGGACGAAGATTAGTGTGTTGAAAAAATGATATCGATCATTTGTGGAAAGGTGTTTGGTGACAGGAAATGAACTGTAAGTGGGCAGAATATCTTGAATCTTTTATAATTAAAAACCCCATGACGTGGCCTTCCCTGGAGCTCCTTAAGACTTAGCCCTTCATCTGTCTGGCATAAAACGGAGGCAGCTCCTACGGAGAGACAGAGAGGAACTGGATAATTGCATCCTTTTCAGAGCTGCCTCTTTTTGCTTCCCTTCTCTTGCAACCCAGCCCCCACCTGTATTCTACTGTCCCAGAGCCTCAGAGCTGAGTTGGGCTACACATCGATAAAATGCTTGCCTGGTAGAGCCAGGGAGATTTCTTTTCTTTTCTTGGCCATGTGTCTTATTTTAGTAACAAGCAACAAGCAAGACAGAGACTGCTCAGACTGAGGGGGAAGAGGATAAGACAGACAATCCTCACAGCTCCGGTGAAAGCCTGTTCTCGGGGGTGTGGGAAGGAGCACTGCCCACGGAGAAATGCATTTCATCAATGGTTCTGCGAGGAGAAGGAGCCCCAGGAGGGCACAGAGACTGGAACAAGTCACGCAGGCAACCAAATCAAAAAGCTGCCACTAAGAAGAGCAAGACTTAAAGCAGCCCCAAAGTGAAAAAGGTGAGAGTTTGCAAATGCAAAAGGCTACCTACCTTTGCTGTTCTGCAGGCCGCTGGTTTGGGGTCAGGGTCAGGGGCCCAGAGAGGCCCTGGGAAGAGGAATGGCTATGCAATTTGCAGGGCTCAGTGCAAAATGAAAAGGTGAGGGTCCTTTGTTCAAACACCATTAAGAATTCCAAGACGGTGACAGCTGAGGATTAAACCAAGCCCAGGCCCTATTGAGTGTGGAGACCTTTGCGCCTGCATGGGGCCCATATCCATGAAGCCAGCCCTGCCTAGGAACGTTTTTAAGTGGATCCCAAAATGTGGGCTCATTATTTTATTTAACAAGTCAAGACAATAGGGCTAGAACAGGTTTTGTGTTGTTTTATTCCAAAGTGTGTTTTATGAATTTGAAAACTTCTGTATTATTTTATATTATATTATATATATTAAAGCAATGCAATAGTATTGTCATAACAGCAAACGAAGAGGAAATATGAATGTCTTTGCAGATGGGCATGAATGGCCAAGCACCTGTCCTTTAAATAGGAGCTCTGTTTCCTGTTTCCTTTAGCTGCCTCGGTCCTGTGTGATTTTGACTGAGGCTCTGTAAAATGGGGTGGGGGGAATGTGAGGAAGGCTATTTCCAGGGCTCACCTTCTTCCAGCCTCATTCTGCTCTACTATCCTCATTCTGGGCTCTTCTCCCAGCTTCCCTCCCTCCCAAATCTTTCCCTGAGCTCTTTAATGTTCATTCTGCTTATTTGTCACCCCTTGTGGCAGCTATTAAACCAAATCCTTACTTTGAGACTTGGTAATTAAATGGAAAGAATTAAGCATTTATCCTGCCTTTCCAGTAGGAACTATATTTCAACATAATTAAATAGCCATAGTTTTATTTTACTTTTTATTTATTTAACACTTACATGGTACTTACTATACACCAGGCGTTATTTGGATTGCTTTAGTACTACTACCTTATTTAATCCTCATAGTGACCATATTTTACAGATAAGGAAATTGAAGGACTGAGCAGTTAAGTGACTTAGTCACACAGGTAGCAAGTGATGGGACCAGGTTGGAATACAGACCATTTGACTCCAAAGTCCATACTCTCACCCACTGCACTAGGCTGCCCTGGTTGAACAAGCGAAGTTCTTTCTTGAAGAATACCAGCTAGTAAATATAGATGGAGTGATAGAGTTAGAAAATTATTTTTCAACCTGTCATGAATTCATTGATCCAGGTAAGAATTGTCAAATGGGATTAAAACTATTGTGTGGATGGTTGATGGGGAGCTGGACACTTGTGTGATGCCAAAGTAACAGCTCACAGACTATTTTTTGGGCATCAGGAGGCAAACTTAACTATACAATGGATCTGGCCACTATCATGCTGACGCAGTGGTCAATCACAGCGCTACTACCAGTGGAGCAACTAGACATACATTGTCATTTTCTAAGGATGGAAAACCTGGGGAAAGATAGATTGGGTGGGAGGATGGTGTCAAGAGTTCTACTTCTCAGGTGTCATATTAGATATGTCTAATAGATGTCCAAATGGTGATTTTAAATGGGCAGGTGTAAATATGAATCTGAAGTTTAGAGTCTTTTTAGGGTCTTCAGTGGGAGACATCAGCATAAAGATGGTATTTAGAGACATAGGAACTGATGAAACCACTTAAGGAGTGATTTGAGAGGGAAGAGGGGGCTCAAGACAAAGTATGGGTAACTCCGATATTTAGAGTTCAGGTAGAGGACATTGAGAAGTAAAAACTGGTAAAAGTATGGTATTTATAAAGCCAAAAGAGGAAGAGTTTCAAGGAAATAAGGAGCGATTACTTATGTCAAATGCTAATGAGAGGGCTAATAAATTCAGGACAAAAATGTGATCATTGGATTTGGCAATATAAATATCCCTAGGGATTTTGACAGGAGTGGTTTTGGTGGATTGATGGGTATGGAAGCCACACTGGAGTGGATTGAAGAATAAATAGGACGTGAGGAAGAAGAGATTGCATGTGTCGGCAATTCTTTCAAGAATGTTTTCTGTTAATGTGTATAGAAATGTGGGGAAGCAGCTGGAGGGATAGTAGGGTCAAGGAAGAATTTATTTTGGGGATAGTAAATGTTAACTCAAGTTTGGATGCTGCTAAGAATTATTTAATAGAGAGGGCAAAAGTCCTCAAAAAGGAGAGAGGTGATGCTGTGACAGTGACTTCTAGATATCCTCTAATATCTGTCTCGTCCTCTTCCACAGTAAATAAATTCCCAATTCATAGGTAGCTGCATGACCTACTAGAATAAACATTATACTTTCCAGCCTTCCTTGCTGCTAGATGTGGCCATGTAACTATCTCTGACTAATAAGATGTAACCAGAAGTGTCATGTGACAGCTCTTGGGAACCTTCTTTGAAAGACAGTTAGCACACCCTTTTTCCCATCTTTCGTCCTTGCCTCCATCCAGTTGCCTGAAATTTGGATGTGATGCCTGGAACTCAAGATACCATTTTGGACCTTGAAGACAAGAGCTATACCCAAGGGATATAGTGAGTTGAGAGGCACATGGGTTTCTGAAGATTTTGTGGAGCAGGGTCACTCTATCAACAGTTCATCCAACCTATCAGAAAGCAAGGATACAGGTGGAAGTAGGTGGGTACATATTGTGGTAGGAAGGTAAGGAAGTTCCCATTTAATTCATTCTCTTTTCTCAATGAGGTAGGAGATGAGGTCTTCAGTAGAGAATGGAGATGATAGTAGAGGGTTGTACGTAGAATAGGTAAGGTATCATATAGACTTTAATATCTGGAAGAGCAAGGAGAAGGCTTTGACATCTATGAATACTATATTAGAGCTGAATTATGTCCCTGCTTATTTCTGCCAGGCTTGTTCTCCTGAATCCTTGACTTTATGATCAGCTTTTCATGCTTTATTTTCTAGGGTATTCTGATTGTGATACTCTCATGATCTCTACTCAAAAATCCACAAATGACAAATGCTGGAGAGGCTGTGGAGAAAGGGGAACCCTCCTACACTGCTGGTGGGAATGCAGTTTGGTGCAGCCACTGTGGAAAACAGTATGGAGATTCCTCAAAAGACTAGGAATAGGCTTACCATATTACCCAGGAATCCCGCTCCTGGGCATATATCCAGAAGGAACCCTACTTCAGGATGACACCTGCACCCCAATGTTCATAGCAGCACTATTTCCAATAGCCAAGACATGGAGACAGCCTAAATGTCCATCAACGAATGACTGGATAAAGAAGAAGTGGTATATTTATACAATGGAATACTATTCAGCCATAAAAACCAACAACATAATGCCATTTGCAGCAACATGGATGCTCCTGGAGAATGTCATTCTAAGTGAAGTAAGCCAGAAAGACAAAGAAAAATACCATATGAGATCGCTCATATGTGGAATCTACAAAGAAACAAACAAACAAAGCATAAATACAAAACAGAAATAGACTCACAGACATAGAATACAAACTTGTGGTTGCCAAGGGGGCGGGGGGTGGGAAGGGATAGACTGGGATTTCAAAATTGTAGAATAGATAAACAAGATTATGCTGTATAGCACAGGGAAATACATACAAGATCTTGTGGTAGCTCACGGAGAAAAAAATGTGACAATGAATATATATATGTTCATGTATAACTGAAAAATCGTGCTCTACACTGGAATTTGATACAACATTGTAAGATGATTATAAATCAATAAAAAATGTTAAAAAAAAATACTCTGTACTTCCAAAGCTGTGCCCTCTCCCTTAGTTCCTCAGATAGGATTCCCATGGGATCTCAGTGCTGTCCTAAAACTGAACTAGATTTACCACACCCTTGTTGGGCTGGACTTGTAGTTTTAATACCCAACCTGACCCCACTCTAGTCTCACCATTTACTTTTCTGATTTGCCTTGTAGGCCTTCTAGCTTTCTCTCTCTTAAGCAAACTCTGGCCATTAACTGACACCCTCTCCACTTCTCATCCCAATTTCCAACTTGCCCATCCTTCAAAAAGTCTAGCTCTTGTCCCACTTCCTGAAGGAAGCCTTTTCTAAGTAGTTCAATCTACCTTGATTTTTAAAAAATTGAAGTATAGACATTTTACAATGTTGTGTTAGTTTCTGGTATACAGCATAGTGATTCAATTGTATGTATATATACATATATATATTTCTTTTCATATTCTTTTTTATTGTAGATTATTACAAGGTATTGAATGCAGTTCCCTGTGCTATAAGTAGGGCCTTGTTTTATATTATTTTATATATATTATCTATTATCTTATCTATTTTAATATATGGTAGCTAGTATTTGCAAATCTCGAACTTCCAATTTATCCCTCCCCAACCCCTTTCCCGTCTGGTAGCCATAAGTTTGTTTTCTACATCTGAGAGATTGTTTCTACCTTGATTTTTAAATTAGTGAATCAGTAAGTTGACACCTATTATGTGCCTAGAATTGATTGTTGTCTTTGAATATCCATACATAAGTACCCATACAATTCTTATCTGTACCACACAGTTGAGCATGTGATATATGGAAATTTCTTCCCACTCTTTCTACTCTTCCCCTTCTTTCCTTGCATCTTACCCTTTTACTAAGAGTGGGCTATTTGCAAATAAAAGAAAAGATTCAGAGCTTTCCCCCTCCAAAATGAAGCATTGGAGTCATGCTTCAAAACGAAGTCAACATTAGCAAGAGAGGTTTATGTTCTACAGGTAATACTCTGAAGAACATGAAGTACCATTTAGTGTTTCTCTGACCATTTACTTCAGACTCAATCTGGAGAGCTGGTTAGAAAAATGAAGATTTCTATGAGCCAAGAGACATATATAAGAATGTTTATGGCAGTGTTATTTATAATAGCAAACAAAACAAAACAACAACAGAAAAATGGAAACAACCCAAATAACCATGGACAAGAGAATGGATAAATTGTGTTGTATTCACACAGTGGCATACTGCTTAGTAGTGAAAATGACTAAACTACAGCTAAATGCATCAACATGAATGAACTCAGAAACAATGTTGAATGATAAAGCAAGTTGCTGAAAAATATAAATAGTATTACATTATTATATAAAGTCCTAAAACAAGTAAGCTAAATAGGTCCCCCACCTAATTCAAAGATACAATCATATATGGAAAACAATAAGAAAAGCAAAAAATAATTAACAGAAAATTCAGAAAAGTGCTTACCTCTTGGAGGAAGAGAGAGGAATGCAACTGGGGAGGGGTACCCCCAAAATGTTCTGTTTATAAAGCTCTGTGGTTGGTACATGGGTATTCATTGTAATATGATTCTTTAAATTATACAGAGGTATCATATACACTCTTTTGTATGCATATATCACAGTGAAAAATCTAAGTGTAGATTTCTAGGCCTTGTTCAGATCTACTGAACCTGAAATACTAACAGTGAGGTCCTTGAATCTGCATTTTCATTTGGTACCCCAAATTGTTTTGAAGTCAGAACTACTGACGTGAGGCCTCTTTACATAATCCATAGAGCCAGGAACCTGGAGCTGAGAAGCCGGCTAGAAAAAGACCCAAGGGTCTGCAGAAGAGAAAGAGAAACTATGGAGAAAAGGGACCTCAGATACTCCTGCCAGATGCCTATGTGTGGCCTGGTAGAAGATAGAGGACCTGAAGTTTTGAAAAAGTCAAGAAAATTTGTATACCATTCTTTGAGTTCCATATTTTAATTGTGATTGGTGATAGAAAAGACTTTCTGGGAAAAGACTATATCTACGCACCCTCCTAGATATTATAGGTATAGGTAGAGTCATATGAGGTTGTTCTGTTTTATCATTCTACAAGCTCCACAGATGTATGTGTATTAGTCAGCTAGGGCTGCTATGGCATAATACCACAGACTGAGTGGCTTAAATAACAGAAATGTATTGTCTCACAGTTCTAGAGGCTAGAAGTCCCAGATCAAGGTGTCTGTGGGGTTGTTTCTTCTGAGATGTCTCTCCTTGGCTTGCAGTTGGTCGCCTTCTGGTTGTGTGTTCACATGGTTGTCTCTCTATGCGAGCATGTGTTTGGTGTCTCTGTTTGTGACCTAATCTCTTTCTTATAAGGACACCAGTCATATTGGATTAGGGCCCACCCTAATGACCCCATTTTAACATAATTTCCTCTTTAAAGTCCCTTTCAGTTGCATTCTGAGGTACTAGGGGTTAGGGTTTAACAGATGAATCAGTGCAGGGCACAATTCAGCCCATAACAGTATGGAATATGTATTTTGCTTTTGTTTGTTTTGACATGACCTTCATGGTACCCCAAACAGAGCTGAATATACAGTGGTGCCTAATTCATATAGATTGACTGATCAGTAACTTTTGGCTGAAAGGTTTGGCGGGGAAGAAAGTATAAAGCAATGAGTAAAATGGATTCATCTTTCTCTCGAGTTGACTGGTTGTCTTATGATCATTGGATTGACTAGCTGATCAGTTATCTTCAATTCTAAGTAACCCAGGCATTAAGAATCCATGAGACATTCACTCCAAAACATTACAAAGCATTAAGCTTCTTGAAGCCTGAACTCTTAACAGTTTGACATTTCCTTTAAAAGCTGTTAGAAGGCTTCTCTCCAGGAAACCCAGTCGGAGGGAGCTTAGTGTTTTACTTATCCAAGTCTTTGCAGCAATGAATTAAACATGTATCGAAAAGGGAGGCATCAAATCTTGCAGCATCTCCCTCTCCCATGCTGAGCTGGCACGTCCCAAGGGCAAGGCCAATCAGCCCCGTCCTGGAACAGTGGAGTCAGACAGATTTATTGAAGAGGAGGGAAAAAAGCAAAGAAAACCTTTCGTTGGCAAAGAACGAGCCTTTGATTTCTCGGCTCATCATCCTAGACAGATCTGCTGAGATGGTTTCTTTGGCTTCCACCAGCACCTAGGGGTGTATCTACCAGGTGTGTGGGGACTAGGAATGAGGGAAGGAAGCAGAAGCTTGACTCTGCTATTAAAAGTTTGTAAAGGAAAACACAAAGCAAACCCAGCCAGCTCCTGCTAATCACAATCCAATGTACACATTGACATCTACCACTTCATTTTCCCCTCATAACCACCTTAGGAAAAAGGCAGAACAGGTGGTATCTCTCTCTCATTATAGATAATGAAAAAGAAGCCCAGAGAGATGGAGATGCATACAGATAGCTGGTTGGTGGTAGAGATGGGACTAGAATCCAGGGCTCCAGGCTCCTTCAACAGACTGGGTCTCCTCGAGTTGAGAATTAATCTAATTTGTTTTATATATAGTAGTTTGTATCTGCTAATCCCAGACTCCTAATTTATCCCCCTCACTCTTTTCCTTAGGTAACCATAAGTTTTCTATGTCTGTGAGTCTCCTTCTGGTTTTTTTTTTTTAACATTTTTTATTGATTTATAATCATTTTACAATGTTGTGTCAAATTCCAGTGTTCAGCACAATTTTTCAGTTATACATGAACATATATATATTCATTGTCACATTTTTTTCTCCGTGAGCTACCACAAGATCTTGTATGTATTTCCCTGTGCTATACAGCATAATCTTGTTTATCTATTCTACAATTTTGAAATCCCAGTCTATCCCTTCCCACCCCCCGCCCCCTTGGCAACCACAAGTTTGTATTCTATGTCTGTGAGTCTATTTCTGTTTTGTATTTATGCTTTGTTTGTTTGTTTCTTTGTAGATTCCACATATGAGCGATCTCATATGGTATTTTTCTTTGTCTTTCTGGCTTACTTCACTTAGAATGACATTCTCCAGGAGCATCCATGTTGCTGCAAATGGCATTATGTTGTTGGTTTTTATGGCTGAATAGTATTCCATTGTATAAATATACCACTTCTTCTTTATCCAGTCATTCGTTGATGGACATTTAGGCTGTCTCCATGTCTTGGCTATTGGAAATAGTGCTGCTATGAACATTGGGGTGCAGGTGTCATCCTGAAGTAGGGTTCCTTCTGGATATATGCCCAGGAGCGGGATTCCTGGGTAATATGGTAAGCCTATTCCTAGTCTTTTGAGGAATCTCCATACTGTTTTCCACAGTGGCTGCACCAAACTGCATTCCCACCAGCAGTGTAGGAGGGTTCCCCTTTCTCCACAGCCTCTCCAGCATTTGTCATTTGTGGATTTTTGAATGATGGCCATTCTGACTGGTGTGAGGTGATACCTCATTGTAGTTTTGATTTGCATTTCTCTGATAATTAGTGATAT
This sequence comes from Camelus bactrianus, assembly GCF_048773025.1. Taxonomy (NCBI): domain Eukaryota; kingdom Metazoa; phylum Chordata; class Mammalia; order Artiodactyla; family Camelidae; genus Camelus; species Camelus bactrianus. The sequence goes on from NC_133575.1 coordinate 84,534,720, forward strand.
TGAGCATTTTTTCATGTGCCTATTGATCATTTGTACGTCTTCCTTGGAGAATTGCTTGTTTAGGTCTTTTGCCCATTTTTGGATTGGGTTGTTTGGATGTTTCTTATTAAGTCATATGAGCTGCTTATATATTCTGGAGATCAAGCCTTTGTCGGTTTCATTTGCAAAAATGTTCTCCCATTCCGTAGGTTGTCTTTTTGTTTTACTTATGGTTTCCTTTGCTGTGCAGAAGCTTGTAAGTTTCATTAGGTCCCATTTGTTTATTCTTGCTTTTATTTCTATTGCTTGGGTAGGCTGTTCTAGGAGAATATTTTTGAGATGTATGTCAGATAATGTTTTGCCTATATTTTCCTCTAGGAGGTTTATTGTATCTTGTCTTATGTTTAAGCCTTTGATCCATTTTGAGTTGATTTTTGTGTATGGTGTAAGGGAGTGTTCTAGCTTCATTGCTTTACATGCTGCTGTCCAGTTTTCCCAGCATCATTTGCTGAAGAGACTGTCTTTATTCCATTGTATACTCTTGCCTCCTTTGTCGAAGATTAGTTGGCCAAAAGTTTGTGGGTTCATTTCTGGGCTCTCTATTCTGTTCCATTGGTCTATATGTCTGTTTTTGTACCAATACCATGCTGTCTTGATGACTGTAGCTCTATAGTATTGTCTGAAGTCTGGGAGAGTTATTCCTCCAGCCTCTTTCTTTCTCTTCAGTAATGCTTTGGCAATTCTAGGTCTTTGATGGTTCCATATAAATTTTATTATGATTTGTTCTAGTTCTGTGAAATATGTCCTGGGTAATTTGATGGGGATTGCATTAAATCTGTAGATTGCCTTGGGCAGTGTGACCATTTTAATAACATTGATTCTTCCAATCCAAGAGCATGGGATATCTTTCCATTTTTAAAAGTCTTCTTTAATTTCCTTCATCAATGGATTATAGTTTTCTGTGTATAATTCTTTCACCTCCTTGGTTAGATTTATTCCTAGGTGTTTTATTACTTTGGATGCTATTTTAAAGGGGATTGTTCCTTTACTTTCTTTTTCTGTTGATTCATCGTTAGTGTAAAGAAATGCAACTGATTTTTGAACGTTAATCTTGTAACCTGCTACCTTGCTGAATTCTTCGATCAGCTCTAGTAGCTTTTGTGTGGACCTTTTAGGGTTTTTTACATATAGTAACATGTCGTCGGCATACAGTGACACTTTTACCTCTTCTTTGCCAATTTGGATCCCTTTTATTTCTCTCTCTTGCCTAATTGCTGTGGCTAGGACTTCCAAGACTATGATGAATAGGAGTCTTTCTGTTTTGTACATAAATTCATTTGTATCTTTTTTTAGATTCCACTTGTAAGTGATATCATATGATATTTGCCTTCCTCTTTCTGACTTACAGATGAACTTCAAGGTCCTAATGTATTGCACAGGGAACTACACTCAATATCTTGTAATAACCTATAATGAAAAAGAATATGAAAAAGAATATATATGTATAACTGAATCACATTGCCGTATACCAGAAACTAACACAACATTGTAAATCAATTAAACTTAATTAAAAAAAGAAGAAAAAATGAATCAATCTAATTTTACTGCCACCCCAATTTTATATATAGAGAAGGAGGGATTGATTTGCACCACAGATTTTAGAATCAGACAGTTACCTTGGAAATCATCAGAAGAGAGTACAAGAATTCAGGGAAAGACCGAAGCAGGACTCCAGAAGTCTATTTCTTTCTATAATTTAGTTTGTAAAACCACCTCTGTAAGCTTGCCTGGCTTCTGCCTCTTCTGCAATATCCAACTTATCCAACTTAAACAGTAACACATGAGGTCTCTCTGGGCCAAGCCCTGCTTATCACTCTGGCCTCCTCTCTCTCCCAGTCTCCACTGTTGTCCCACAATCCAGCCAATGGGATGACGAACAATTCCTGGGGTAAGTTGTGTTCACACTTCCCAGCCTCCTAACACTTCTTTTCCCACCACATGGAGCCCTTCAGTCTCATGATCTCTCCATTCTACCAGTCTGTCGATCCCTTCTTGGTGTCCCTTCTCCCTACCAAGCAGGGCCCCATGGCTGAGCATCTGAACCCCTTCCTCAGCATCACCTCTGCTTTGCTAGTACCCCTATATTTTGGCCACAGGCAACCAACCAAACTCCAGCTGGGGAACAGCACAATGCTACCTTCTCTGCTCCTACAATTGAGCAGCTAAGCACTGCTGGAGGCAAATCCCACAACTCTGGAGATGGCTGCTCCTACAGATTTCCAGTCTCTTCAGCTCAGCCTGCAGCCCACTCATTAGTCCTCTCCCCTGGCCTTGGCCCAGTCCCTCTCACACTCCTCTCAATGACTTCTCCAAACTTTTCACTACCCTCCTCAAGCCCTTTACTTGACCCTGCCTGCCTCACTCTTGGCCAAAAACTTTGCTTCCCACCTCACTGAGAAATGGAGGCCCTCAGGATGGATTTCTCCAACTTCCCACTCCCACCAATTACAATCTCATCTCCATTCACCCTATCCCCCCTTTCTTCTCCTCCAGTTTCAGAGGGTGAGATAATTTTCCTGTTTAAGGCCAACATTTAGGTAGGCCCTGAACCTACCCTTCCTGCTTCCTCCAGGCCCTTAGTCTGTCAGATGACCCCTCTCTCCTTTGTCCTCGATTTCTCATCCTCAACTGGCTTCTTCCTCTCAGCTTAAATATTCAGGCCTCCCTTACAGAAAACAAAATAAAGCAAAAGTAAACCCAAACTCTTTTTTGGCCCTTTCTTTGGGGTCCCCTCTAGTGACTGTTCAGTCCCTTTCTCTCTCCTTTGCATCTAATTTTCTCAGAAGAGTATTCTACATATGATATCGTCACATTCTTGCTTTACATCCACTTCTCAACCAACTGAAGTCTGGCTTCTGTCCCTCCCCTACCACTCTACTAAATACTCTCATTAAAATCACCAGCTAGCGGGGGGCAGGGTTTAGCTCAGGGGTAGAGCATGTGCTTAGCATGCACGAGGTCCCAGGTTCAATCCCTAGTTCCTCCATTAAGAATGAATGAATGAATGAATGAATGAATAAATAAATAAACACTTAATTAACTCCTCCCCCCCAAATCAATTTAAAGAAATGTGAAATTGTAAAAAAAAAATGCTCAAAAAAAGAAAAAAATATCACCAGCTACCTATTTCTTGCCAACCCAGTGGACACTGCTCAGTTCTTATCAAATCTCTCTGCGGTTTTTGCCGTTTCTGACCATTCCCTAGTTAAAGAAAAAAAACTCCAAGCTTTCTTGGTTTCCACAGCCCCCTGTCCCCCTTGTAGTACCCGCTATTCATCCTTCTGTATGTGTGTCAGTGCCTTTTCCTCCATTCATCCATTCACTGTTAATATTCCCCGCTGCTGTCCTGAGCCCACTGCTTTCATCACATGCTAGTTTCTCCCTGCATGAGCTCATTCATTCTCACGCTAGTAACTCCTCTTTTGGTTGGAGGGGGAAAAAAAACCTCCCTCAAATTATCCACAATGGCTGGTCTTTGATTCTAGGCTGCACATAGACTGAGACGGGAACTATCAGGTAGTGAAGTGGCTTCAAGAGTGGGCAAGTCCCTCTCTCTTCTTCTTGGGCTCCATGCTCACTTTCCCTGTCTCGCTCTTTGTATCCTTTTCTCCAGTGTCTACTCCAATCTTCTCTTTCTACTGCCTAACATCCTTTGTTTACCAATTGTTTTCATCCCCCTCTTACTTCAGCTTCAAATGGCCTCAGCTTGCCGTGTCCTAGTTTTCTACAATCTTCCAGTGTTAACTGTCCTGGAGTCCCTGTAGTTCTTAGTTCAAAATCCTTAGGGAGGGATTCTAATTATCCCAGTTTATCTTTTTCACCAGGCCATAAGTCTCTGGCTAGTTTACAGATTGGCTGCCTTTGGGTCAGAGGCACACTCGGTTCCACTGGCTGCAGCCAAAGCAGGTGGGGGGAGTAGATTGGATGGATCATATCAAACCAATTACAGCTACTTGGGCAGCAGTCAGTGGATGCAGTGAGTTCCCTTAGAAGTGGTGTGATCGTGGCAGGCCATGACTAATATCCTCAGTGTAACCTCAAATCTAAATCTCTAGCACCATCTCTCCTCAGGGCTTTAAATTGTTGAAATTGTAATATTAAAAATTAAACATTTAAATTTCAAAATGCCTGTTAGTCATCACCTCTTGTATGCTCCCCAGGCATCTTAAACTCAACATGTCCAAGAGAGAAATTGCCCATTTTCTTCCAAACCAACATTATTTTTTGAATTCTCTATCATCATTGATGGCATCACTATTTTTGATTGCTATTTTTATTACCGCTGTCGCTATCACTATCCATATAGCTACCCAAGCTAGAGATCTGAGCATCATTTTGAAGTTTTCTTTACATATATCATTCCTATTCAATCAATCACAAAACCCTGTCCACTTTACCTAATTTTTTTCTTAATTCCATTCTCTTCTTTCCACACTGCTCCAGTTCATTTTGCTCTTGGATGGTAGCAACAGCCTCCCAACTGGGTACCCTTTTTGTGGTCTTGTCTCCCTACAATGCATCCCTCACACTACCAGTAGAGTGATCTGTATTTCCAAAAACATACATGACCATTCCTCTTTTCTGTTTTTGACCTTTCAGTGATGCTCTATTGCCTACTGGATAAAGACTAAGCACTTAAAATCATATACAAGGCCCTGTTCTTCCTTCTGCTTCAGCTTCTCGGCTGCCATGACTTGCCTTTCATTTCACATCTCAGCATCACCACGCTGCTGATTCCCTCCACACAGCATGCTGTTTCTCACCTCTATGCCTTTGCTTCTGTGGACTTTCTCTGCTTGGAATCCCTCCTGTTCCTCCCTCCCTGTGACCTCTGCAAGGATCATTCAGATTCTGTTCAGGTATAACTTCCTCCAGGAAACTTTCCTTGTCTTTGTTCCCATTTCCAATCTGAATAAGGCAGTCCTTTATATTTTCGCTATGTCCTGGTCTTCTTTCTAACGTTGCATATCTTCCCCACATTGCTCTTCAGAGGGCAGAGCCTGTGTCTTATTCATATCTATATATCTAACAAACACCTAACATAGGTCCTGGCATGCAGTAGTAGCTCAGTTTTTGTCGAATGCGTGAAAGGAGAGGAAAAGGAAGCTGAGGCAATATTAGGCAGGCTAGTGAAACAAAGGAGATGGAGAGGTGGAAAGGAAGAGGGAAGGAAGATAGAGAAGATGGGAGGGGAGAGAGTGAGAGAGAAGGAATCACCACACTGGGTTGAAATCATCTTTATGCTGACCTAACTCAGAGAAACTAGCCAGAGGGCTGGGACCTGGCTTGTCCCCCTTTCCCCTCTCCTAGAATCACAAAAGCTGGCAAAGCTATGTTGAGGGCTGGGCACAAGAAGCTGGGGAGATAGATGGAAATGCATGCTAAAGGACTGTCAGCTGGGTCACTGCTGACAGCTGTAGCAAAAGAGCAGCAGACTGTAAGAGGATAAGGTCCTGCTGGGCTGCTGGGACCAGAGACGGGAGAGCCATCAGTTATTAATAACCATAACGAGGCCGTCGGGGCCCAGAGAGGTGACTGCCTCCAACTGGCTAGGATTCCACTTCTCAAATAAGCCATCGCTTTCCACATCTGTGGGTAATGGTGCAGTTCCCAAAATGAAGCCACAGTCCTATCAGCCAATCCCAGGTGGTTTTGGCTTTTAAACCAGATAGAGAAAAGACAAATGGTAAGGGCTTTGAAATAAGAGGCTGAAAAACTAGAAAATATGATAGTGTAGCCTGGACTCTAGGAAGGCCAGTCCTAGCAGAAGCAGAAAAAAGGCCCTTTCCCCTGGAACATCCTGCTCCTCCATCATCCTGTCTCCCCCAGACCACCCCTGGTTTGGGCTTCCCCATTTCTGTCCAGCATGTCAACAGTCACCAGGCTCTTCCTCTCTAATCAATCATTAATTAGCCAAGACCTGCTTAATTGTCCTATAGAATTTCTCTCTGCCCTTCCCCAGTTAAGTTCCTATCACTCCACACTCAGGCTAACATATAACATAGTTGCTTCCTGAACTCCAAAGTTTTCAGTGGCTCCATGATGTTCAACAAATGGAATCCACACTGCCAATCCCACGCTCTCTTTCCAGTTGTATTTCTTACCATCTCCAGCATGAACCTTTTATTCCTGCCAGTCTAGAAACTTGCCCCCTCTCCCCCATGCAATTCTACATCCGGGCTTGACTTGAGGATTCCTTCTACCTGGAATGCTCTTCACTAATCTCTTTCCCCAGGACATCACAGTGGTAAGTACTGCTAAGTCCATACTCAGATTCAAGTTCCGCTCCTGTCATTTACTATCAGTGTGATATTGGGCAAGTCATGTTGGCCCCTAAACTTCCATTTCCTCATCAGTAAATGGAGATAAAAACAATACCATTCAGGTCTGTTGGGAGAAATACATAAACTTTAAAAAAGTATTCAGTGCTCTTTATTGCAAACAATAAAGGCCAATTCTGGTTATATGTTCAGGAGAGGGATTACTGAAAAGATAGGAAGGCTTATGGATGGTGCCCTCTTAATGCCTCATCATATGGTTGTCCCTCTGTGAGTGCATGCCCCTGGTGTCTCTTTTGTGTGCTCAACTTTCCTCTTCTTATAAGGACATCGGTCCAGTTGGGTTAGGGCCCACCATAATTACCCCATTTTATACTTAATTACCTCTTTGAAGGCCCCATCTCCATACATAGTCAAATTCTGAGGTATTGGAGTTAGTGCTTCAGCATATGAATATTGGAGGATAAAGTTCAGCCCATAGAAGACCCCATCTTCCATCTTACCCTTGACTTTCTCCCAACTAGGGTAGGAGGGAAATGGGTGTGGATTCGAGGTAAACACATTGAGTCATACTGGGCCTGTTCACCTACCCTGGGAGCTTAGACCGGTGTGACTCAGTGCATTTGCCTCGGCTCAGAAGTGGGTAGAGAGTATCTTGAGAGACTGGACTTAAGGTTAAATAGGATAATACTGGCACTTTAGTACTTCCCTTCCAGATATACACAAAATGAAAGTTGTGCCATCTGGCTTTTAGTATTCCACTTGGGTGCTGTCTATTTAGTTAATAAAAGAAAACCCTAATCACTGTCCTTTGCTAAGTGAGCTGTTATAACATCTGTTTGAGACCCCCACACACACAAGTAATTAAATAAGCACAGTGTCCTTTGGGGCTGAGGCAGGGAAGTCATAGCTGTATTCCCAAAGTTCTCCACCCATACAGTTCTCGACATCCCAGACTGCTAGTTTATTCAGCAGCTAGTTACTCACTGCCTCCTAATGCCCAGGCCCAGTGGGAGGACAGAGAGGGAGGCATAGTTCTTGCCCTTAAGAAGGATACAGTCTAGAGGCAGAGAAAGACTTTTAGCCAGATAATTCACTCCAGTGATCAGTCCTCTGGCAGAGAGAGGCACAGGGAGCCATAGAAAGAGAGGAGGGGCATCTCACCTGGCCTTGGGAGGCAGAGAAGGCTTCCCTGAGGAAGAGAAGATGAAGAGTTCAGTCCTGAAGAAGTAGAAGTTAGTGAATTAAAGAGGGGGACAGGCTGGGGTGGGGAGGTAACTAGGTACTACAAGCAGGGCAATGGTGTTGTACAAATCCAGGGAGTGCCATTCACCCTGTGGTCTCTAAACAATGCTCCTTCAAGTTGGATGACTCAGTGACCAAAAGGAGTTAGTCTCCCAATTTCCTAGAAAATCTTTAAGAAGCTGGACTGAGAATATGGATAAGATCTTAGGCTAAATGCAAAGAATAGATTTTTAGGAGGGGATGATGGCAAAAGGGAAGGGGGTGGGAGTAGGTTTCTAGGTTCCTACGAAGACTAAGTTGAGCCCTCTAGACCTAGAAACAGTGCTGGGGCCTGGCTGGAGAAAGGAGAGGCTGTCAGAAGGTAAAGCTGGAGAGTACTGCAACTTCAGACCAGGAATGCTAACAGACATGGCTCATCCCACCAGGAAGCAGGCAAGAGATTGACTCTTAGTCCCATAGTTTACAATCTGAAATGGCTCATTTCCATAAACCCACTTTCTTTTGTTTTATTTTTGCTTTTTTTTATTGAGGTATAGTTGACTTACAATATTGTGTTAGTTTCAGTTGTATAGAAAGTGGTTCAGTTATATATTTTTTCAGATTCTTTTCCATTATAGGTTTACAAGATATTGAATATATTTCCTTGTGCTGTAAAGTAAATCCTTGTTGCTTATCTATTTTATAATATCGTAGTTTGTATCTCTTGATCACATACTCCTAATTTATCCCTCTTCCCTCCCTTTATCCTTTGGTAACCATTAGTTTGTTTTCTATCTGTGAGTCTGTTCTTGTTTTGTATATAAATTCATTTGTATTACTTTTTTAGATTCCATATATAAGTGATATCACATAATATTTGTCTTTCTCTGACTTATTTCACCTTAGTATGATAATTTCTAGGTCCATCCATGTTGCTACAAATGGCAATATTTTGTTCTTTTTATGGCAGATTAATATTCCACTGTATATATATATGTATGTGTATATATATGTATATGTGTGTGTGTGTATATATATATGTATATATGCACATATACCACATCTCCTTAAACCTATCCTCTGTTGGTGGGCACTTGGGTTATTTCCATGTCATGGCTATTGTAAATAGTGCTGATATTAACATTGGGGTGCTTATATCTTTTCGAATTAGTGTTTTTGTTTTTTCCTGGATATATACCCATGAATGGAACTGTTGGATATTACTGTGGTTCTATATTTGGTTTAGTTTTGTTTCTTTTTTTTTAGTTTTTAGAACTTAATTGAAGTGTAGTTGATTTACAATGTTGTGTTAGTTTCTGACGTACAGCACAGTGATTCAGTTATATATATATACATATATATATAAATATTCTTTTTCATAATACATATACATAATACACATATATATTCTTGTAATATATTACAAGATATTGAGTATAGTTCCCCGTGCTATACGGTGGGACCTTGTTGTTTATCTGTTATATATATAGTAGTTTGTATCTGCAAATTCCTAATTTATCCCTCCCCTCCTTTCCCCTTTGGTAACCATAAGTTTGTTCTCTGTGTCTGTGAGTCTAATAAACACACTTTCAATAAGAGAAAACCCTGAGAAAGATTGTGAAATAAAATAATCATAGTCCTTTCATTTATACTGCATTGTGTAGTATATGTAAAGTTTTGTTATTCATTTTTTTTCATCCTAGCCTCACAACAACCCAATGAGGTAGGTCAAACAGGGATTGCTACTCTCTTCTGGCAGATGAAGAAAGAAATTGAAGCCCAGAACAGTTAAGTTACCCCAGTTCCTATTGAAGCAGCCAAGCTAGAATTCAGGCCCTTTGAGACCTGCTCCAGGCTTGTTCCAGTCACCACAGAGAAAGGCCTGCCTTTGACAACTTGCCTGCCAGCTCCCCCGCCCATGCCATCTGCCCACACTCTTTACACCCACTTCGGATTTGTCTCCTCCTTCCACAGCGACCTTTTCTAAGCCACATACCGTCGTCCACACCCAGCCTTTCTCTTATCTCAGGAATGTGTCCAGGTAGAGGAGCTCTTTGTAAGGTTCTACTCCATGGGAGGGGTGGGGAGAACCTACCCAATGGCCTTAATTAACTAATATTCCTGAGAGGTTTGGGAAATGACTCCTCTCAGATAACAGTGCACTTTAAGTTCTCAAGGCCTGAATACAAAGGATAGACTCCAACAGTGAGAATTTTAGCATTTCAGCCTATTTTGAAGCACCCTCAGATCCCACTGTATAAGTACCCCCTCCATACACACACACCTGGGACCAGCGCCAACTGGCTGAGCTAACAAGCTACTCATCTAGTCTTTGCACATAGGTTAAATTGCCTTCTTCCCTCTGAACCCCTCATACCCAGGGAACACATCCTGACTCACAGCTGAAGACTGGCACGGTGGCCAGCTGGCACTGAGAGCTCTCCAGGGAGACCAGCTTTGGGTGAGCTAACAGGACACTCCTGCTTGGACTGGAGCGCCCACCCCCACCACAGGTGCCCCCTTCCCACCCCTCCAGGTAGCTGCAGCTTAGCTCTCTTTCCCCCTGAGATGCTCTGGGATTCTTGTCAGGTACGAGCCAGGAGGTGGGCTGCCCAGGTTTGTCACGATGGGAAAACAGAAATTCCAGTCACCGAGCTCGCGTGCTCTGTGCCGACCAAGGCTCCGATCCCGGGGCAGGTCCACTCAGGCCCCTGATAAGGCCCTAGGAAGAGAAAGGAGAAAGTTCACTTAAAACCTAACAAAGCCCAGAAAGGAGCGTGGTTTTCTGTAGGAAGGGCTTATGGCCGGCACTGAGCTGGAGGAAAGCGCCCACGTCCCCATCACTGGGGAAAGGGACGGAGCTGCACAGGCCTGGTTGGGGCACAGAGGGGGCCTGGGGCGGGGGCTGGGAGGGAGACCAGGAGGCTCTTTGGCACTTTGTTCTGCCACCTCCCTCGGACTGGCAGGTCCACTGGGCGAGTGCTGACTCCCTTCCCAGCAGGACCTTTACGGAGCTGTCACTCTGGGAAGGGTGCTGTCCATGCCACTGGCCCCTAGGTCTGACCCCTGGCCCTGGTTTGCCTCTGGGCTTCTCCCGCAGGGCTCCCTCCCATCCCTGGTCTTTCCTATCCAGCCCCTCAGCCGGCCCTGCTGTCCTGCAGCCCCTCCTTCCCTGATGAGGGCTCCACAGCTTAATTATGGTCCAGCACTGCGTTCCTTTGTTCCCCTTGCTGTAAAACTGCCTGACTAATTTAGCTCTCTGGCCTTGATCTGCCAGTGTAGGAGTATATCTTTCCCCCTCCTCCCCGGCCCTTTATTTTCTTTATTTATTTTCTGAAATCTGTTTGCCTTCCCTGAGTTTTCACAACTGGAACTGAAATCAGAGCTGTAAAACACACCATGCCAGTGGCTGTAATGAAACTAAATATCTGTTCAAAATGCTTATTCATATTATAGTCCAAATGTTCTGTTCTGTGTGCTGAAGCTTTTACCACTAGCAACAAGCCGTTGGAGAAATAAGTACTAAATGTAAATCAAGTTCGATCAGCCATTGGTCCTATTTGAAATGACTGGTCAGAACAGATAAATTCAAAGAGTAAAGTGGAAAGGGAGTTCCTTCTAATGAGGAAACAGGGTTTTATATATCTTCTCTATCAATAAGTTTTGTCTTCCTTTTTATCCTCTGTATAGTAAGGAAAAAAGAAGTAGCCAGAAAATGGTAATGTTGAAAGGCAAATGAAGTTAAAGTAGTTTGCAAAGCCTAGACCTGTGGTTCTCAAACTTGAACCTGAATCAAAATCACCTAGAGGTCTGGGGCAGCACCTGAGAATTTTCATTCTAACATGTTCCTAGGTGGGACTGATGCTGTTGGGCTAGGGACCACACTTTGAGAACCACTGCTTTAGGGGCTGTGCTGAGTAGGCGAGAACATCAGGAGTCCCTTATTCTGGGAAGATTTGCCCGCCGTGACTTGGAGGACGATCTAGCTCAGTGAGGCCGGGCCTGGGGCAGAGCTCAGCAACCCCTCCTGGGGCTCCTACAGTGACCAAAGAGCACAGGTCACACCCGGGACTGCCTGTCAAAGGCCCAGTCTCTTTTGGAGTCGTCTAACATCTGCCATCATGCCTCCCTCTTCCTGGGTGGTGGAGGGAACTGGGGCACCAACAAACCTGAGGGCACATGGTCCAAGATGAGCCCTGTGCCTCAGAGCAGGGATGGTTCTCAAACTGAGCATGGGTCAGAGTCACCTGGGGCAGGGGTGCTTCGTCAAACCCACATCTCTGGGCCCACCCCCAGAGCTTCTGATCAGTAGGTCTAGGGCAGTGGTGGCTGGGAAAGTGGGTTTCCAGTAAGTTCCCAGGTGATGCTGACTGATGCCTCTTGGCCAAGAGAAGAAAAAGGCTTCTGTGTTCTGATGACTGAAGCAGAGAGGCTGCTGAGAAAGATGCAGACCAGAAGCAGCCTGAATAGAGACTGGGAATTTAGTTAGCATCAGACTAAAATTTCTGGGTGACTAGATTTTTGTTGAGTTAAGGATTAGTGAGGAAAGCACCAAATTATATACAGCATTTATTCATTCTAAATATACCTGAAACTAATCATTGGATAATGTTGTTTAAGTTCAGCTATTTCAACAAGGGGAAAGGGAAGAGAACCAACATTTGCTGAGCCTTGCTAAGCTTTTTTGTAGGCCCTTTACATGTTACCTCATTTGCGTCTCACAACAAACATGCAGAGAAAGACACTGATTTTTAAAAAAAGTCCCCACTTTTTCAGATAAGAAAACTGAGCCCCAGAGAGCCTCAGTGACCTGCCTAAGGTCACACAGCTGATAAGATCTGGACCTGGGTCGAGGTCTGGCCCCAAAGCCCTTTCCACTACACCCTGCTCATGAAGGCATCCTTATTGAAAGAGCAGAAGAAAGGAAGGAGAGTGTTTTCAGGGGACACTTGATAGAAACAAAATATCCACCATGGAGAGTGAGTAATGAGGAGGGAGGCTGAAGAGATAGGTGGGGACTAGATCGTGAAGGGCCTTGAAAGTCACCTAAGGAATTTGTACTTTATCACAGTCAATGAGGAGTCATTGCAAACATTTCAGAAGGGGCGGGCCTTTCAGTTGGGTGCAGCCTAAGAGAAAGGGAGGTGCTGGTAAGAGCAGATGGGGTAGGGTGGGTGGAACCCCAGAGCCCTGGAGCTGAAAGCTCCTTCTCATCACTCCTCTGACAGATGAGAAAACTGGGCCCAGAGAGGGGAAGTAACATGCTGGAGGGATGCTCTGGGGCACTGCCCAGCTCCCCCCTACCCTTGAGCGCTGGAGCCCTCATTTCCCCAGCTGCAGGGGGTGATGGTGACTGACAGCTTACAGCTAGCCCCTCCTAGGAATGGGCCCTTGGCTGAGCACAGCCACCCTGCCCAAGGCTATGCACCCATCCTAGGAGGCAGCCTGCATCTAGTAACTGGTCAATTCAGGGACAGAAAGCCCTGGCCCCTTTACCACATTTAGGACAATTCTGAGGGGCCACGCTGACTCCAGAGCTCCCCATGGGAGCTTCCTTCTGTTGTGGCCGCATCACAGTTTGACTTCCTCCTCTGCTCGGTCCTGCTTTCTTCACTCCCTGCAGGTGTTGATCCTGAGCGTGCTCCCCAAGAAAACTCCTGCCTGCAGATCTCCATGTCACTCTCTGCTTCCCTGGGAACAAGGCCCGTGACACTTCCCTAAAGTCAGAGGCCAATTCAGTGGGGTCAGGACAGGAACCCATACCTTCTGACTCTCAACCTTTCTACCACACCTGGCTGACTTCCCACCCTGATTCCTCTTAGGCTCTCTCTCTCCATCACATCCATCCAGGAAATTGGGATGAGTGACCTTGGAGACTGGGTCAAAGGATGCTAGAAGAAACGCTGCTCCTGCCCTAGGAGTGCCCTGCACAGTAACGAGCACACGTGTGTGTCGAACAATTAGCGCTGTTACAGGCTCATCGGCTGGGAGGAAATGTCAGGTGCCTTCCTGGCTCATCTACTTGCCTGGGACAGTGGCTGGGGGAACTCAGCCTGGACCAGGCTGAAATATGGAGATCATGTTTATGGCTCAGGGCTTCGAACCCAAGGCCCTGGACCAGGGCTATGCCCGCCTTGAGGACTAAAGCTCTGCCCCAAGACAGAGAGAGGTGTGTTAGGGATTTTCAGAGGGCCCACCGCACCCTGCTGAAGCCATTCCCTGCCCCTCATTTTGCAGCAAGACCCAGGGTTTCACACCTGGCACCCATGCCGTGCCCACTGGCAGGATCTGTTCACTGGAGTCCTCCCTCACAACGTGCCAGCGGCCGCCTTAGCCCTGTTTAGTGGTGAAGTATGAGGAACCTTGCGTTATGGCCTTTTTACAGCCCTGCGGAGCCACAGTGATGGAATTTGTGTAGATTCATTGGCTGTTTTTGTTTATCGCTGTGCAGCGGCAGTGAGGCTCAAAGGAGGCCAAACCCTAGACTTTCAACTGCTCCCTGGGCCCCTCCGAATCGCCCCTCCGTCATGGGGAGCTGGAGAGGGGCTGAGAGGAGGCCTCTGACCCCAGTTGACAATCAGGACACAAAGCTTTTGTTTAAACACCAAATCCACCAAGTAGGAAACATGCCGATACTTAGAGCAGCATTCACAGTGCCCCACCGCAAGCAAGGCAGATGGGCCACACTCCTTAGAAGAAGGCAGTATATGGGCATTTTTAGAAGTTCCAAGGCTTGCGTCAAACAAGATTGAGGGCCAAACAGTGCTTTCAAAAATGCCGTGCTGTGCTAAGGGGAAGAAATGGCAGTGGGTCATTGTGCAAGGAAGACTATGACTGCTCGGTCCTGACAGAAGGGAGCTGGTGAAAACCTCACCGAAATGGACATTCATTGTCCCTGCTTCTGTGTCCTGCTCAATACATTTCTCTCATCTCTAAAGAGCAATCTATCTCTTAGTTAAATATTTTATTGTGAAATATTCAGATATGAAAAATATATAGACTAGGATAATGAACACCCATTTATTCACCTTTGTGTTTAAGAACTCAACTCAAACCTTACAAATATAATTGGCATCTCCTGTTTATCCCTTTCCCATCTACTTCCCTACTCCCAAGAAATAGTACCCTGTTTTGGAGTTTTTCATTCCCTTGCATATGAAAGGCCTTTCTTTGATCTCTGTTAACCCATATTCATCAGTAATTTCAAACCTAAGGCAATACTCACCTCCTGTGCAAATCATCCCTGATTAATCCCACCTCACTTAAATTTCTTTACTCCTCCTCCCCAGCTTTACATTTTCCACTTTTTTTTTTACTCTGTTCCCTTTTACCTCTGGATTTATTCCTTGAGAGCAATACACTTCCTTTAAGGGCTTCTTTAATCCCTCCAGCCGGCACTGATATCTGTCCTGTCTGTTCCGACAGGGAAATGTATTTGGCTTTTTTTTTTAATTGTAATTTTGATTTTTTTCTTCTTTGAATTTTTTAAATATTTTTTATTGAGTTATAGTCATTTTACCATGCTGTGTCAAATTCCAGTGTAGAGCACAATTTTTCAGTTATACATTAATATATGTATGTTCATGTATTTAGCTTTTAAGTTAAAACAGTCCTGGATTCAGATCTCAACTCCATCACTTACTAGCTCTGTGATGTTCAGCAATCAACTCCTTTCTCTGGGCCCCTAGTTCCTCATCTATAAGATGGGGGCTGGGGAAGAGTCATATCACATTAAGTTTGCTGTGATGATTGAATTAGATAGCATATTGGGGGTTACCATCCCCCCGCGTGTGAAAGTCATCTTCAGTGTATTGAAATCCACAGCCGTCATCAATTTCAAACTTGTAAGCATTGATTTAGTTGCTTGTGCTTATTCATCTATTGGTTACACACTGTCTCCTGATACACTATAATTGCTCCATGTGCATAAATAAGTCTTGTCTTCCCAGAAAAGCTGTAGGCTCATAAAAAGCAGAGAGTGAGCCACACAGATGACAATATAATTTATCACCCAAACCAAGGTATTTTTTGAGTGGGGGAGGGGTATTAATAATTGCATCAGGTCCCAGCATAAACCAGGACTGTCCTAGGGGAACAAGGATATATGGTCATCCTAGTCATAGATCTCTTCAGAATCTCCTCCAACTCTCAGCCCAGTGCTGGGTAGGGAGTAGGTGTTTGCTAAATCAATACTGTGGAGGGGAACTGAAGGGCTGGCGGCCTCGGAAGTTAGCAAACATGGCTAGTCTTGTACAGCTCATCCCTTCCTCTCTCTGTCTCTTGCACGCCCTTCTCCTTATTCAGCACTAATGTCACCCCCCAAATGGCACATTCATCATCCCAAATTAGCCATTATTAAAGCCATCCATTTGCAGGGCTGCAGCTAAAATGAATTGTGTTATTATTCCGGTTATGGCAATGAATGGCCGAACATCAAAAGCCATTTTGATTTTGCAGCAAGAAGGCAATCAATTATTGTGTCCTGCTGGCTTGTCCAAAGCAGCGTCCAGCTTGCCGCTGGTGAACAGAAGCCTCCCTCCTCACCTAGTCATACACAAACTTCCTGCGGCCTCCCTGTCATGATGCTTGAAAGCCCAGGAAGGGGAAGTCCATACTTCTCCTACCAGTCTGAACCAACGCCCTGTCTCAAAACCTGGGGTCTTCTTGGCCTTGAGTCCAAGCTATGAGACTTCTCCTGGCTCACACTGCTTTCCTCTCTCCCCTGCTCCTGAGCCCTACAGACCTGGGCAGTGACCCAGATGGTGGTGAGGTCTTGGTTCAGTCCCCCGACTCCCCCACCACCCTACGTACCTCCACTACAGGCTGGTCTTGTCAGAGGCAACGTTGTGAGGCCCAGCAGCCTTGTTTCTGGGCTGTTCCTTCTTGAGTACCGCAGTTCTCTGGACCTCCCACCCCAGCTGCCCAGCACCCCCACATTGCAAGATTATCGATGGATGAGAAAGGCCTGAGGCAGATCATCTCCCAGAAAACATCTACATCTTAATAGGGTCTTTCCGGCTTTACCTCAAAGGAGTGATTTAAACTCCCAGGATAGGAAAGCACACGCTGGGATGGTGTGATGTGAAAACCCTGCCTGGACAGGGTATTGATTAGCAGGCTCTTTCTGTGGTGGGAATAATGACGGTGGTGATGTGAATAACAGCAGTTACTGGTTTTCGGCTGTTTACACTGTGCTAGACATAAACCAAGCAGCCCAGGCTCCTCCCAGCTCCACTGTGCACAACCTTGAGCTGTTGGAAAGATTAAATGAACTAAGGTATTGCAACCCTTCAATGCATATTTCCTGAAGGCTGTACTGTGAGATGCTGTGAGCTCTGCTACTTCTCATCACATTACACGGCAGCTCTGCTGCCCATAGCCAGAGCTCCTCACTGCTAGCCCACCTCCCCTTCTCCCCGCTTCGCTCTAGGAGGCAGGCCTGGGAGTAAGACTTAGCAGGAGTGTGTGAGGTAGAGCCAAGTTTCCAGGCCTGCCTCCCCCGCCACAGGTAGTGGGAACTGGGGCCACATTAATTAGTTGAAGTGAGGTTCTTTCAGCTGGAGATGCCCCCAAGGGCTACCAGGATAGAACTCATTTGCCTGTGCCCAGTGACAGAAATTACAGAAACCCGGGCATCTCCTCCCAAGCCCCAGAAACTGTGTGCAAACTGTCAGCCCTGTGGGTCTCTCTGCTCCCCCTTCTCCTACTCTGCATTTCCCAATGTATGTGCGCAGACACGCACACATCACATACACAGCCACAGCCTACACATACCTCCTCATACTCTCACTCCCCCGCCCACCTATATACCCCTCCCACACCCACTAACCCCACCCACCCACCGTGCCCACACCCTGAGGAAACTTTCTGGTGAGATCTGCCCAAAGAGATGGGCTGCAAGGACAGAAACAGTCCTCAAGCATCAGCCCCCAAATGGTTGCCGGCTAATAGATGGATTATTGATGTATAGTTGCATTGCTTATGGGAATGCAAGCAAAATCATGAAGTACTTAATCAATGTTTCTGTTTATGTTTTTTAGCTGCATTCCTGCCTCTACCCTGATGAGGAAGGCCTCCATTTCCAGGCGAGAAAACAAGTCTGAGGTGACTTGTCAAAATGGTGGGACAAATCAGAAACTGGACTGGAAAGACAAATGGAGCCTCAGAGTTTCTGATTTGTTTCTCGATTTTTAAGTTATCTCTGAGTTGAGAGAACTTGTTTATTTGTTCTGTTGGGCTAGGAAGATTCAAAGGTTACTACTGCCCTGCAAATATCCATCGAACTTAGATTCAAGTTTGTCCTTCTCTATTCTAACTTTTTATATGCCAATGCAGAGCACAGCCTTCAGAATACAAAGGCCAGTTCTTTAAAAAAAAATCTATGTTTTTTAATGATGTAATAGTAATGCAAGCTTATTTCAGATATTTACAGAAGGAAGAGAAGCAAAAATATACACAAACTGTAAGTATTTTGGCACATTTCCTTTTTGTCTTTTTTCCATGTGTGTGCATGTTTATAGACACAATGTGTACATATTTCAAACCATATTTCCTGCATCCTGAGACACGTATTCTTCATTTTTGAAATCAGGGTGCATCTTCTAATGGATGTTAAAAGTGACTTGCACGTGGCCAGGCAGAGGAATCCACTGTGATGTTGTTATCATTGCTCATGTGCGCAGACTTAGCCAGGTGTAGAGGGTATCTGTTCATCTGGTTGTCACTTCAGTTGAGTTATTTGCCTTGGTCGCACCACTGGTGGTTAAATTTTTAACTTAAATTTGGCTTTCTCCCTAATTGTCACTTAAAATGTCTTCTAAAAATTACACTATGATGCATCATTGAAATGAAAAATTATTGTGTCTGTAGAAGATTGCCTGTCATACACCAGACAATGCAATTAAAGGCAGTAGAAATTGCCAAGTCTCTTGGAATAGGTCATAAAATTTTCAAAGCTAGGAAAGGTTGGTGTGACCGTTGCATGCATTGTGAGGGACTATTACTCAGGCACCCAACATCTATCTGTCAAAAGCTTCTGAGTGACTTTCAAGAAAAAGTCTGATTGATTTCAGCTAACGTAATTGAATTGAACAAAAAAATAGACAAAAGAAAGAAAAAAAGAAACTATGAGTTTAATCAAACAGAAAATGTGGAGGAACTCCCAAGATTCTTCTACATGCTTTGATATGATCTTGCCAACACAATATGTTGCATCACTGCCATTGGCCAAAAGTAATTCAGAAGATTCTTTAGACTCTGGAACATGAAGAAAGCTTAGACTCTACTTTTGGTGGTGTTCCTGAGGAAGAAAGTGGTATAAATTGTATGGATATATGTATATTACTGTCAGCAGAATAAAATTTGAGTCTATTAGTGGTAGTGTTTCTTTTCCCCAAAGCCATTAATAAACCAATGTCTTAGAACATATGTCATCTCTGAATTGAAAAAAAATCATCAGGATCATACTGTATGTCTAGTTCTTGGTTATACTTTTTAACTTAGTATATTATGTGCATTTTCATTGTCACTGAGTATTTGAAAACATGATTCTATGACTTGCTATTTTTTGTTATATGACTATGCCAAAATCATTGCAACCATTCCTCTATTATTGGACATTTCATGTTATAAATAACCCTGAGATCAATATCCCTATCTTTTATCAGGAATTCCTCAGTGGAAAGGCATAAAAATTGTGAAAGCTCTTCAGACATATTGAAAAATTGCTTTCAGAAAGGTTTCACCGATTTACAATTCTACCTACAGTGAGAGTCTATCCCATCAATACATGGTTTTTTAATTGAAAAAATAAGTCTTTCATAATTTCATAGGCAAAAATGATAGCATCTCATTTATACTTGCAGTTCATTGATTACTCCCAAGGTTAAATACTTAAAAATGTAATTGTCGGCCCTTTATATTTTTGTTGACAATTTGCCAGTTCATATCCTTTGCTCATGTATCCATTTGGGGTCTCAAGGTCTGTCATATTTGTTTCCAATAATATACAAAATTCTGCTGATGCCACCTCCCTTATTCCCCTAGCCCACCTGATTTCATCTACAGCCATAGTTTCCAGCATCCTGACAGTCATCCATCTCAAGTGGATTGTCTTTCTTCTTCTGTCTGAGGCTTTTTCGGACACAGTAGAAGCTTGATCTGCCTCAACCAGGTGCACCCCTGGCTGGAAGTCCAGGATAGTTAACACCACTGAGGCTAAACTTCAATCAATGGGAATGGAAGCTATGGATAAATATCACAGACTCTGTGTCCTCCAGTGAGATGATTGTGAGACAATTTCCACACAGTTTCTCAGAGAGTCCCCAGCAGCCCTGAGTCCCAGCTGCCCGTAGAAGAACTTGCTCATTAACATCCTCAATATTAGTTTGTCTTCTTTGTCTCACTTTCCCTATTTCCTTCTTGTGCTTGCTGGGATCACCTCCCAGATAAACCACCTGTAACCAAATCCTTTTCTCAGGGTCTGATGTTGCGAACTGAAAGGAAGAAAAAACAAAATGAAACAAGAAAGTTCTCTGTCCACATACCTTTTTATAGCAATATTCATTCTCTCAGATTGAACTTCTCCAGCATGAATGGCACATTTGAAAACCAACACAGAAGACTGAACACTTATCCCCTCAGTAAATTTTGGAGTGTAGGACATAGGGTTCTGTTACCTGGGGAATGACAGTTGGTTGCTTCCAGAAATCTTGCAGGAGCTAGCTGGACTCTCAGTGTAGAGACAAAATTAGTTTCCTGCAAGGCTAAAAACCAGAGTCCGGATTGAGTGAATTCAATAAGGTAAAGTCAATTTAAGCAGGCTCAGATGCCTTTTTGATATATAAAGACTGTAATAATGTTTGTATTTATATCTCTATCCTCCAAAAATGTATTGGCATTCTGATTTTATATATATATATATACTGGGATACCAATTTATTAATTTACAGTGAGAAATGCAACTGTTTAACAAGCCAAAATGCTTGAGTAGGCAGATCAGTGTATTTTTTCCCTGTGGCAAGTTGTGTGGGGAGCCAAATAAATTATCAAAAGACTGCTTGGTGAGCATAAAATCAGAAAAAGGAGAGTTAGTTGATCATAAGAATGGTCTCTCAGATTACACAACTTGAAGCACTCTCATCAACTACAGGGCCAGCCTTGCCAAAGAACCCATAACGCTAGCTTCACTTGGCCAAGATCATTCTCTTGGAAGGAGCTGGCTGGTAACAGTCATTTCTTTGCTTCTAGCTGGCCAAATACTTTCTATTCACTCCAAGCAGTGTATAATACAATTAATTTTGTTTCAACTTACCAAAATTACAATTGACTTCCAGCTCTACTTCCTTAAGATTTGTCTTACATCACCTTGAGCAAAGTTTTGAGAATTCCCCAAATTTCCAGTCACATGTTTACATAATTTCCTGGTTGGTTTCCAGATATCTAATCATGTGCCTTACATGTGAATTTTACTAGTTGAACCTCAGGTGGCAATTTTATTTACTTTTTTTTAAGGGATAAAGTGTATATAGGGAGCACCATATAGGTGCTACCACTCCTGTTGAGATGAAAACTACTTTCAACTCAACAGATTTCTGCCTTCTTTTCCAGCTCCATCTCCCACAATCACCCTGTGCTACAGTAACAGCCTTCAACTTGCCATCTCCCAAATAGACAATGCTCTTTCTCTTTCCCATATTCCATACATGCTAGAATGTACTTCCTGTCCGTCCTCATTCCCCAAACGAACTCATCCATTCTTTAAGATCCAGCTAAGACATTACATCCTCTGAGATTACAGCCTTAAACCACCTCCATCCCTACTCCAGCACCAAAGAGATGGACCCTTTCTCTTTAGTGTTGCCACAACACTTAATTCAAACTTCCATCATACTATTTACCCCACTGTACTACAATCATTTGTATATCCATTTTCCCCCCTAGACTATGAGATCCCTGATGGAGAGTCTATAGTCTTATTTACCTTTATATAGCCAGAGATTAGCATAGTGCCTAACCCTCAGTAAATGCTCAAATAAATGAATTCTCCGAAGTCAGTTAGCCAAGCATCAAGGAACTATTATATTTTGAAAACTGTAGTCTTGAAAGATATATGACAGAAAATCATCAAGGGTCATTTAACAAAGATGACAGAGAGCTATGAACTAATACCTTATGCCATCCAGTCATTCATTTGTCAACAAATATTTGTGCCTAGCACTGGGACATAGGAGTGAGCAAGACACACAAGGCCTCCCTTTCATGGAACAGACATTCTACCACAGCAGAGACAAATGATAAGCACAGAGGCAATTAA
Source organism: Camelus bactrianus (assembly GCF_048773025.1). Lineage (NCBI taxonomy): Eukaryota > Metazoa > Chordata > Mammalia > Artiodactyla > Camelidae > Camelus > Camelus bactrianus. Next base: position 84,556,575 of record NC_133575.1, read on the forward strand.
GACAATTTCCAAATTGTGGAGAAAATGAAGTAGAGTGACATGAAAGTAAGTGACCTGAAAAAAAAGTAAATGATGTGAAGAAAAAGGATTTTTTTTTTTGATTGGGTGGTCAGGGAAAGCCTTTTTGAGAGAGTGGCATTTGATTTGATAGCTGAATGATGAGAAAGAGCTAGCTATTCAAGGATCTGGGGAAAGAGTGTATCAGGCAGACAGAATGGCAAGTGTAAAGTTCCTGAGGCAGAAACAGGCTTATAGTTAAAGGAACAGGAAGAAGTTCTGTGGGGCTGAAGAATTGATGAGTGCTGGAAAGAGGGTGCCAGATGAGATCAGAGAGGTGAGCAGAGCCCAGGTCGTGTAGAGTTTTGTAAGCAACACAGAGATGTTTGGATTTTATTCAAAGGACAACAGAAAGTCGCTGAAGGGTTTTCAGGAGAAGAGTGATATATTTGGTTTACATTTTTAAAAGATCACTAGCCTGTTACAGGATAGTTATATATAGAAACCAAGATTCCCGTGAGCAATACAAAACTGAAAGCTGTCACTAATTCTGCTACTTCGACAGCACTCTGTCTAAATGTGATGGACTACCAGATGTACTAGTGATGCTGACAATAGAACATCTTTGTATGAGAAAGAAGAAAACAAAAAGTCCAAGGCATTGGGACTGCCCAGGTGGAAGAAGGGGTCTACTAATATAATTTGTCCCCAAAGGATATTTAGAATCCAGGTGTTACAGGCAAGGAGATCAGGGTCCAGCAGTGAAAGTGAGGAAAAGTGATGAAAGAATTTAAAATTATTTCCCTTAATGAGTACACAAATATTAAATACCATCTAGGCCATGGATACAACTGACAACGTTGGGTGGGGGAATTGGAGTTGCTTCTAAAAAATCAGGGGAGTTTGGCCAAGTAGATTAAATTCAAAACACAGGCCTTAACCAGTAATCTGGCATCTATACAAGGGCCTCCCAAAAGGGAAGGGCCTGGAATTTTTAAAAAAAGCACTTGGAGAGAGGTTATGCTGGTCCCTCAGTGCAAAGGAGCCCCAAGAAGAGGGCAGGAAGAGAATTGAACAGAGGAGCTACATGCTGTGACTAAAATGGCCTACCTAGTGAGAGGAATGTAATGGAAGCGTGTGGGAAGGGCTGATTAATTAACTGACTTGTATGGAGGGATATAATTATAAATCCCCCACAATGCTATTACAGTGACTCCAGTAGGGGCAGCCATTTACTTCACAGTCCTTGAGCACCTGAATCAGCAGTGCATGCAGTGCTCCTTTCCCCTCTGTATGAAACCATCATCCAGAATTGACCAGAGAAGATTACAGATCGTATATGAGCGGTGCATGGAATTGTACTAAGCTGAGCACATGTGGGATAAAGGGTTGAGGGAGAAAACAGTAACCTCAAAGTATGGAGCCCATCTTTGAAGCTGCTGATTGGCTATTCAGGTGCCAAGGGCCTGTTAATAAATAACCGTATCCATTGTCACCCGCCCTTCTCCCCAACATATTGCAGAGCTACTTCAGGCTTGGGTATGACTCTTGGTGAATTGGTGGAAAGACAGAGGAACAACTGCATGATATGCTGTCTAGAAGATAGCAGAAGCGGCAGGTAAGATACAGGACATTAAGGGAAGGAGTGAATGTCACAGGTCCTATAAAGGGACATATCACAAAGGAGTCAATTTTTATTATATTGCTTGACCTGATGTGCTTGAAATATAGCAAACTGTCCAACTCTATGACACTTGAAAGATTTTGGCCTGACAGTTCCTGATCCCTTCAATATGGGTGGCATTTCATTTAGAAAAATATATAACCATTGCCAGAGGAGATATAAAGCAGAGAGAGAGAGAGATTGCAACAATAGTTAGCCAAAGCTCTGTTGGCCTTTTCCTCAACCTTGGGTTGATCTGTCAAGTCTAAATTGTATTGTATTTTCACAGAGCCTTTAGTTATTCTTCCAAAGTGTTCAGAGAAGGCAGCAGGCTGCAGGAATAGAACACTGAATTACTTTCAGGCCATCTGAGTTCTATCAATTGACAGAGCAAAGATGTGAGTAGCTTAACCTCCCCAAGCCTCAGTTTCCCCCTCTCTAAAGAGAAATAATTCCTCATCTACCTCACAATGTTGTTTTGAAAGTCAGCTGGGAGAAAATGGATATACCTTGTACACTGAAATGCACTCCATAAACATGAGGGATTATTGTTTGTCATCACTGTAGATCAGGGGCAACAATCTTATTTGTAAAGAGCCATGTAACAAATATTTTAGATTGGCCAGATTTGGCCTCTGTACTGTAGAATGCCAGCCTCTGTCTCAGATTATTCACATACTTTGTGACTGATGGTCTACCTTCTCTGTATTTTGTAAGATTCCTGATAAAATTCCATCTTGACTGTAAAACTATAAGGATTATCTGAATCTTTCCATTTGAAGTAAAACTCACACAACATAAAATTCTCCATTTTAATCATATTAAAGTGTACAATCCAGTGAATTTGAGTACATTCAAAATGATGTGCAACCATCATTACTATCTAATTCCAGAGCATTCTGATAATACCCAAAGGAAACCCATGCCGCTAAGCAGTCACTTCCCTTTTCCCCCTTCCCCTAGCCCCTGGCAACTGCCCATCTGCTTTCAGTCTCTATGAATTTACCTATTCTGGACAGTTCATATAAAAGGAATCATGCAATATGTGACTTTTTGTGTCTTTCTTCTTTCATTTAGCATAATGGCTTCAAGGTTCATTGATGTAACATATACCAGTACTTCATTTTTGTGGCTAAATAATATTCCATTGTATGGCCATTTTGTTTATCCACTCATCAATTCATGGATATTTGGGTTGTTTCCACTTTTTGGCTATTAAAATAATGCTGCAATGAATGTTTGTGTACAAATTTTTGTATATACATATGTTTCCATATTTTCATATGTTTTCATATTTTAGGTATATACCCATTTCCCTTGAGTACATAGTTAACAGTGGAATTACTGGGTTATATGGTAATTCTACATATAACTTTTTGAGGAACTTTTCATATGTTTTCTACAGTGACTACATCATTTTATATTCCTATCAACAATATATGAAGGTCCCAATTTCTCCACATATTCATCAACATTTGTTATTTTCGTTTTTGTTTTTTCATTATAGCCACCCTAATGGGTGTGAAATGATATCTCATTGTGGTTTTGATTTGTATTTCCCTAATGACTAATGATGTCATATGATTGGCCTTTACTATATCTTCTTTGGAAAAATGTCTACTTAAATCCTTCATCCATCTTTAAATTGGGTTTTTTGTCTTTTTGTAGTTGAGTTGTAAGAATTCTTTTATGTATTCTGGATGTTAGATCCTTTCCAGATACATGATTTGTAAATTTTTTTGCATTCTGTCTGTTGTCTTTTAATTTTATTGATAATGTCTTTTGATGCTCAAAGTTTTAAATTTTGATGAAATCTTATTTATCTGTTTTTTTATTGCTTTGCTTTTGGTGTCGTTTTAAAGAATTCATTGCCAAATCCAAGGTCACAAAGATTTACACCTATGCTTTCTTCTAATAGTTTACAGTTTCAACTCTTACATTCAACTCTTACATTTTTGATCCATTTTTAGGTTTTTTTTTAAAATGTGGTCATGATGGTTAATTTTATGTATAAACTTGACTGGGCCACAAAAGCCCAGATATTTGGTCAAACATTATTCTAGGTGTTTCTGTGAGGATGTTTTTGGATGAGATTAACATTTAAATTGGTAGACTGCCCTCTACCAATTTAAAGGGTAAAGTAGATTACTCATGTGGATGGACCTCATCCAAATCAGTTGAAAGCCTGAATGGAACAAAAAGGCTAACCCTTGCCTGAGTAAGAAAGAATTCTTCCTGCCTTTGAACTGGGACATTTCTCCTGTTTTTGGACTCAAAAATAAAACACTGCCTCTTCCTGGGTCTCAGGCCTCTCGGCCTTTGGACTGGTACTACACAATTGGTTCTCCTGGTTCTCAGACCTTTAGAAAAGTGGACTGTAATGACATTCTCCTGAGTTTCCAGCTTGCCCTTGCAACTGTATCTATCTATCTGTCTGGAAGAACACAGGAATGTGTGCTCTCACCACTCCTATCCAACTATATCCTATTGGTTCTGTTTCTCTGGAGAAACCTGATATATATGGTGTGAGGTAAGTGTATAACTTCATTCTTTTGCATGTGGATATCCAATTATCCCAGCCCAATTTGTTGAAAAGATTATTCTTTCCCCATTGAATAGTCCTAGCACCCTGCAGTAAATCAACTGACCATAGATGTGTGAGCTTATTTCTGGATTCTCAATTCTATTTCATTAATCTATATGTCTATTTTTATGCCAGTACCACAGTGTTTTGATTACTGTAGCTCTGTAGTAAGTTTTGAAATTGGGAAGAGTTTGCCAACTTTGCTGTGCTTTTTCAATATTGTTTTGGCTATTCAGAGACCCTTGCAATTCAATATGAATTTTAGGATCAGGTTAGCCCTTTCTGCAAAAAAGACAGTTGGAATTTTTTTAAAGATTACATTGAATCTGTAGATAAATTTGGGTAGTATTGCCATCTTAACAACATTAAGTCTTCCAGTCCATGACCATGGGGTGTCTTTACATTTATTTAGCACTTCTTTCATTTCTTTCAATAACATTTTGAAGTTTTAAGTTTACAAGTCTTGTACCTCCTTGGTTAAATTTATTTTTAAATATTTTATTCTTCTTACTACTTTTATAAATAGAACTGTTTTCTTAATTTGTTTTTCAGATTGTTCATTTCCAGTGTATAGAAGTTCAACTAATTTTTGTATGTTCCTGTATCCTACAACTTTGCTGAATTCATTTATTAGCTCTAATAGTTTCTTTGTATATGGATTCTTCAGGAGTTTCTATATGTAAGATCATATCATATGCAGGTAGAGATAGTTTTACCACTTCCTTTCTAATTTGGATGCCTTTTATTTCTTCTTGTCTAATTTCCCTGGCCAGAACCCGCAGTATAATGTTGAATAGGCATGGTGAGATCACACATTCTTGTGTTGTTCCTAATGTTAACGTGAAAGCTTTTGGTCTTTCACCATTAAGTATGATGTTAATTTTGGGCTTTTAATAGATACTTTTTATCAGGTTTAGGAAGTTTCCTTCTATTCCTAGCTTGTTGAATTTTTTTTATAATGAAAGGGTACTAGATTTCATCAAGTGCTTTTTCTGCATTGAGATGGTGATGTGCTTTTCTCCCCTTCATTCTTTAATATGGTGTATTATATTGATTGATTTTCATATGTTGCAACACTCTTGCATTCCTGGGATCAATCCCACTTGTTCATGTAGTATAATCCTTTTAATATGCTGCTAGATTTGGTTTGATAGTATTTTGTTAAGGATTACTGAATCTATATTCATAAGGATATTGGTCTGTAGTTTTCTTTTCTTGTGATGTACTTGTCTGGCTTTGGTATCAGGGTAATGCTGGCCTTAGGATGTCAGGAAATATTCTCTTCTCCATTTTTTGGAAGAATTTGAGAAGGATTCATTTTAATTCTTCTTTAAACTTTTAATCAAACTTGCCAATGAAATATCTGGTCCTGGGCTTTTATTTTATAATCTTTATTACTGTAAAGTCCGTAATAAGGTGATTTCATACTTGATTTTAGTGATGTGAGCCTTCTCTCTTTATTTCTTGTCCTGTCAAGCTAAAAGTTTGTCAGTTTTTCTATCTTTTCAAAGAACTAGCTTTTGGATTTGTTGGTTCTCAATTGTTTCCCTATTGTCTACTTCATTTGTATTTGCCTTAATCTTTTTATTTCTTCCCTTCTGTATGGTTAGGGTTAGTTTGTTCTTTTTCTAGTTATTTAACATGGAAGATTAGGTTATTGATGAGCTCTTTCTTCCTTTTTAATCTAGGCATTTACAGCTATAAATTTTCCTCTGAACACTGGATTAGCTCAACTCCATAAATTTAAATGTTGTATTTATTTTCATTTTTATTCATCTTAAAGCATTCTCTTATTTACCTTGTGATTTCTTCTTTGATCCATTGGGTGTTTAAGAGTGTTAACTTCCACATATTTGTGAATTTCCAGATTTCCTTCTGTTTCTCCTTCATTTTTGTCAAATACAGTATAGATTCTTGGTTGACAGTCATTTACTTTCAAGACTTTGATGGTGTCACCCCATTGCCTTCTGGCCTCCATGGTTTCTGATAAGAAATTACCGATTTATTTTATTGAGGATCACTTGTATCTGAGTTATTTCTCTTTAGCTGCTTTCTGAATTATCTTTGACTTTTGACAGTTTGGTTATAACATATCTTGGTTTTGATCTCTGGATTTATCCTTTTTGGAGTTCTTGAGTTTACTGGGCATGTAGGTTCATGTCTTTCATTATAATTGGGATGTTTTTAATCATTATTTCTTCAAATATTCTTTGTGAACACCCCCCCAATTTTCTTTAGTGATTACAACTATGCATATGATTGTACACTTGATGGTGTTCCATAGATCTCTGAGGCACCATTTTTTTTTTCATTCTTTTTTCTTTTTGCTCCTTAGACTGGATAATTTCAATTGTCTTATCTTCACCTAGTCTTTTTCTTCTGATTCAAGTCTCCTATTGAGCTCCTTTAATGAATTTTTTATTTTAGTTATTGTAGTTTTTAAACTGAGAATTTCTGCCTGGTTCCTTTTTATAATTTTCATCTCTTTATTTATATTATCTATTTGGTGAGACATTATTCTCATGGTTTCCTTTATTTCTATTTTTATGGTTTGCTTTATCTCTATGAGTATATTTAAGTAGTTGATTTAGTCTTTCTCTGATAAATCAAATGTTTGGGCTTCTACAGGGACAGTTTCTATTAATTTTTTCCTGTGGTTGGGCTCTACTGTCTTAGTTATGTATGTATGTATCTATGTATGTATGTGTGTGTATTTTGCATGCCTTGTAATTTTTTTCTTGAATACTAAACGTTTTTACTAATATGATACAGTAACTTTGGAAATCAGGTTGCCCACCCTTCCCCCCACCCCACATAGTTTTCTGTTGTTCCTTCTTGTGTTTGCTTTTGTTTGTTTAGTGACTTTTCCGAACTATTTTCATAAAGTCTGTATTCCTTGCTGTACATGGCTATTGAAGTTTGTGTTAATTTAGCTTAGTAGTCAGTGAGTTAAAGGTCACAAAGCTCTTCTACAAAGACTCACTCCCCCATTTTTTCTTGATTAAGCATTTGCCTGGTTGCTATAAACCTTTGATTAGCTTCTAGATCTCCAATAAAGTTGATTCTGATAGTTTTTGCCCATTTGTTCATTGTTTTTGTGGAGGGATTGGCCCTTGGAATTCCCTACTCTGACATTTTTACTGATAAATTTAGCTTGTTCAGTTTACATCACCTTTCTGGCCTCAGTTTACTCATTTGATAAATAGGAAGAATATAATTATCCCACCATTTTGTAGTAAAACTTAAACAGTGCAATCTAGCATGATAGGCTAGCTATATATGTTTTCCAAAATGCTATTTGGAGAGTATCACACACAGCCTTACAGATCATTACCACCTAAAGTCTAATTTGTTTCCAAAGAGAAGGTGGATCTTGAGAAAAATGTGACATAGGACAGGTGAGTTGGATTAAGTAGAGGACAACAACTTGGATGCTACCCCTTATCTCTTAGGCAACTTGAGAAGTATTAAAGACTTCCTAGGGACAGGGGCAGAATGAGAAGGCAGGAAAGGCAAATTTATATTTTATAAAATAAAGTAAAAATTTTATAGATCAATTACCAGTGGCCACCACTTGTGACTTAGCCCCACAGAAAGCCTCTGAGACACACAAAAGCCTAAGATAAGCAAAAGCAAAAGATCCTTTGCTTATTAAGACCTCATTTAATTTCCTACCTTCCCCCCAAAACTTTCCCAACTTGTCTAATCCATAGAGATTTCTCCATCTTCATCCTGACTTTTTAATATTATTCTGGCATTAAATCATAAATTGCTTTTGCACCATTGTAGTGTTAACTCTTTATGTATGCCAACTCAACTCATCCTCTACTGCACCTCCCTAATAATAATCTCCTTGAGTGTGTATTTTTACATCTACTTCTTTGCATTTGTTACAGCATCCAACAAGTGCTATGCACATAGTAGGTATCCATTAAACATTTAAAAAATACAGCATGATAAAAAAAATCTCTATCTCAAAAAATAGATGGAATTCTTCGAGCATTTCCATGTCAAGGCAAATCATTTGAGTGACAATTAGTTTTCTGAGCTCAGGTACAAGCTTTGATGTGCTTCAAGCAGAGAGTAAGTCTCCTGTGTAATACTCAAAATGGAGCAAAATTCTTGACCAAAATCAAAGTAATTCTCTCTTAAGGAGAACACTTCTAGCTCCAAGTCTACTGCTCTCTATTAATGGACAGTTATCTCCTGCTATATTGAAGCCCCAGAAGCTCTTTTAGCCCAAGCAACCCTGGTTTCAAAGCCAAACTTCCCAGTACATTATGTTGATTCTCCATCCCAGACCTTTTAGGAAGCAACAGAAACTTTGCACTCGTCCATTTCTCCACAGTCTATCAAGTCAGTTACCTCTGGGATGCATCAGTTCATTCTTCTAGTATTCAGGCTGTCAGAAAGTGATCATTAATGATAGGGGCTCCTCCCCAGACTGTTGGTTTCATTACTCCTCCTGATTACATAGGGCAATCTGGCCCATTTTACAGAGCTTCTTCCTGCCATTGTATTGTTGGCCTTTTATGAAAGCTTTTGCCTGGAAAGCTGTGTCAGAGGTTAATGTGACTGTTTTTTTCTCCTCAAATTCAGTTTACTGGAAACAAACTCCCTAGAATGCTACTTAGACAGTTATTTATCTTTATAATTTGAAAAGGCCATATTCATGCTAAGGGCTCTGGGTGAATCTTACCATTGTTATTTTCCCTCTGTCACCTCCTACTAGTCTCATCAGCTAAAAATATCCAAAACAGACTGTGAAAGAGGTCTGTGAAGAGTAGGTCAATGGGATGCAGGGGTTGGCCTTCTAAAGAGCATGCTTTTTTCCCAAAATGGTTTGTCACTGGACACAAGGACATGGATGGCTCTCTAGGGCCTTTCCATCTTGAATTTGAATGAGCCTGGCCCAGGGTGAATCAATAATGATCTTTGCTTTATACTTTTCATCCACCTTAATATGCGGCTCAGAGCAACATCACTGTAAAAACATGGGTGGAGAGCAGTTTCTTTGTATTGGAATGACAGTCACATTTTCTTTCCAGTTCAATCTTTAACTCAGGATTTTAGCTTATTACTTTCTCTGAGGCTAGAAGTTTGGGGTAATAGTGGATGATCCACCCTACTATTTAAGAAATTGCATTGTAGCTTCTCTGGAGATTCCTTCATTATCTGGAAAAACAAAAATACAAAAATGTGAGCTATGTCTTGGACATGGGAGGGCCACAGGGCTGGATGGAAAGCAAGGACTGGGACAGTCCCATAACCTGTCAAAGGCTACCTCCTCTGGAAGATTTAATGATTCTCTCCTTTGTGTTTCCAGAGCACTTAAAAACCTTTAAAATAATGGTTCTTTATCTCTAGTTGCTCAATTAATGTATGAATGCATTCTTGTTTTAAAGGATTCAAATGATGCAGAAAAGGATGAAGACCCACTTAGCTACCTCCTTGCCCTGCAATCTTAATCCCCTCTCCAGAGGTAACCTCTATTATCAGTGTGGTGTATCTCCTAGACATCTTCTATGCACCTGCAAACATGTATATATATTATATAATATATATACACACATATATAATATATAAATATATAAATTATATAATATAGTGGTTTTTAAAAATATGAATAGTATCGTATTGTCTACTTCATTCTGTGACTTCTTTTTTTCTTTCTAAATCAGTGGCTCTCAAATGTTAGCATGTATCAGAAACACCTGGGGGGCTTATTAAAACACAGATTTCTGATTCCCACCTCCAGAGTTTCTGATTTAGTAGGTCTGGGATGAGGCCCAAGAATTTATATTTCTAAAAAAATTCTCAGGTGAACTGAAACTGATGGTTCAAGGACCACACTTTGAGAACCACTGCCTTAAACTTCACTCTATTCTAAAAAATGCTGCACAGCATTCTATAGTGGCATGAGGTACATACCCCTTCCATAGTGTTTATCATGTGGCATTATAGTTAACAATTCTCACTGCCATCATTGCCACCCCCTACTCCCCCCCCACATACACAGTCACAGTAGACTGAGGTCTGAGAGAAAAGAGATTGCATCTTTGATTTTTATAGCCCCCATAGTGCCTGGCATGTAATATACACCAAATAAATTAGTGAATGAAAAGAATGAATGACCAACTAATCTGAGGGCCTATTTGAAGCTGAGTATTTGCGTTTGGGGGGAGGTACAGTAAGATTTAGGATTCCCTTCGAACTCTGATCAGACACTGATATATCAATGGAAAAGATGTCTGTGTGTGTTAGGGTGGGGATAAGGAATGTGTACTAGGAGAAAAAGCTGTAAGTTGATTTCTATGTCTCCCCCACCTCTTCCTTACCCTTCCACCCCCTCCAACAATGTCCACTGCCATTTTTTTTTTAAAAAGCAATGGCTTATATGAGGGCAAAATAAATGCCCTCTGTCTGTGCTCAGATGCTAATAATTTGCTGGTTACATGTTACCAGAGGTAGAAATCACTTATCTTGCACTTTAGTATTCTCATCTATAAGATGGAATGACACTGGGATAGGATACTCATTTTACACTTTGAATTTAGCACTTTTCATTTGAGAATCATAAGGCATTCTTATCGCTTTGGTCCTTATCTCCTCTGCCTGAGGCCTGATAATTTGCTATCAGAGAAACATTTACTACATTCATATGCAGATACCTGACATATCTCCTGCGGACTTGCAGTATGTTTTTCAGCCACATTTCTTTCTAAGATGTGAATTACAACCCTCTGTTCATTGTATGATGCTACTATTACCTACTACTAGAGTAGTACCATGCTAAAACTTGAGGGCCATAGAAGAATGTTAAGATGAGAGTTCTGTTCTCAAGGAGCTTATTTGTTAGGTGGAAAGATTAGACATTTATACATGAAACATTCAAGTAGCAATACATCACGATGTATGATTAGGTGCCAATATGTATAGTATAAATTTGTGTGGTTCAATATGTAGCCATTAGCCACATATGGCTATTGAGCAAGTGAAATGTGAGTAGTCAGAATTGAGATGTGCTATAAGTGTAAAATACACACCAGATTTCAAAGACTTAGGACAAAGAAAGGAATGCAAATCATCTCATTAAGAATTTTTATATTGATTATATGTTAAAATGATGATATTTTTGATATATTAGCTTAAATAACATATATTGAATTTTTTTATTTTTTAATGGAGGGACTGGGGATTGAACCCAGGACTTCGTGTGTGCTAAGCCTGTGCTCTACCACTGAGCTATACCCTACTCCCACTTTTTAAAATGTGGCTACTAAAAATATTGAAGTTATATATATGTGGCTCACATTGTCTTTCTATTGAACAGAGCTGGTATAGATAGTTGGGTTGTAAGAATTCATAGAAAGCCGGAATAGTTACAGAAGAAATGGGACTCAGTTACAAACAATGAAAACTAAACTCAGACAGCTTAATTAAACACACATGCACACACTCACACACAAACACAAGATGATGGGATAGTTTATTGGCTCAATTAACTGGAAAACCTACAGAATATATTTGGGACTGTCAGAAGCCATCCCTTGCACATGTGAAAATGACATAGTCAAGACAGGAACAGTTCTGATGATGCAGTTTGAGCTCCAGACTTGCAATGTCTTAGGCAAACAATTGAAGCAGGAAAAAAAAGTTTCTTTTCCTCTAGCTTCAATAGACAAGTCCCAAGGAGGACTCTAATTGGCCTAGCCACACCTAGTTGGGGGAGGCCAGAGCTCTGTGATTGTTAGCTTTACTAGGGTCATGTGTAGGGGGGCAGTGTTCTCTAGTGGAACTAGAAGAGAAGCAGAAAGAGTACTCAAAAGACAAAAACCATACTATGTCCACTACAGTTGGACTATAGATGTCTAAATACAATTCAGATAAGAATATAAATCTACCTTATTTTTTATCTATTATTAGAATATAAATATGCTTTAGATAAGCTAATGTGCCACATAATGCCAGAATACTTTTTCCTCCTTTTAATTAACTTTATTTTTTTAAATTAATGTCAAGGAAATATTTTTTAAAAGGCTTTGCCTCACCACTTCTCTCTGGTATGTAGAGTCTCCTCCCCTCCAGAGATCCAGCCTGGTATAGTCAAAAGACCAGATTTGTATTGAGCTTAGTTAGACCAAGATTAAAGTAGCCATTTATTTGACATGTAACACTGATAATACACTTAATGTCTTGAACCTCAGTTTCCTAATCTGCAATATGAGTACAATAATACCTACCTGATAAATTTGTTATGAGAATTATATGAGCAAACAAATTTAGTAGGTGCTCAATTAATATTTACTTGTCTCCTTCCTCTTAATAGTAGAGAACATGCTTTGGAAAGAAAAGTACAGCATTGTGCTAATAAATGTTTACCAACCAATTCCCTGAATAAGCGCTCTGATTTGAAGTGTTAGCCAATTTCTGTGGTGTAAATCCTCCTACCATGGCAGATTTCAAGCTACGACGTAAGGTCACTGAGCACCCGGTTTGGAACAGATGTACAGAATCAGCTCCCTTCATACCACTTTAACAACTCAATTCTCTCCTTGGGCATTGAAACCATACTGCTGCCCCCTTCAAAGGGAATATAGGACAAAATGGAGAAGTTATCATTTGTGACTATTGTCCTGGAAATTCCTTCCCTATATCCCTTCTCTGCCTGCTTCTTCTGATTACCTCTAGCTCTCTCAGCTTTTCTTTGGGCCTAGAAGAAACTTTTCTCACAAAGTTCAAAATGGCTTTCCAGGCAAAACCAGTTAGGATGCTTAAACTGAAACAATAAGAGGTCTCACCTCAAAGGAATTTCAAAACAGTTTCTCCTCTCCAGTTTGCCTCTTCTTAAAATAAAAGATTGACATCACTACACACCCATCCAAATGACTAACAACAACAACAACAACAAAAAAAACCCCAGTGAGACCACCAAATGCTAATGAGGATGTAGAGAAACTGGACCAATCATACATTACTGTTGGTGTGTAAAACGGTACAGGTACTTTGTAAAACATTGGCAGTTTCTTAAGAAACTAAATGTGCCACTACCAAACTATCCAGTAATTGCACTTCTGGGCATTTATCCCAGAGAAATGAAAATTTGTATTCACATACAAACCTGTGCATGAATGTTCATCACAGCTTTTTTCATAATAGCCAAAAATTGGAAACCCAGAAGTCCTTCAACAGATGAATGGTTAAACAAACAGTGACACATCCATCCCATGGAATACTACTCATCAATAACAAGGAGCAAACTATTGATATACACAGTAATTTGAATGAATCTCCAGGGAAATTATGCTGAGTGAAAAAAGGCAATCACAAAAAGTTGCACATGGGATGATTTCATTTATTTGACACTCTTGGCAAAATTCTAGAGGTAGAGAGCAGGTTAGTGGTTGCCAGGGGTCAGGGATGAGGATATGATAAAAGGGGAAGGTGAACTTGGCTATAAACAGCAACATGAGGGATGTTTGTGGTGCTGGAAGTGTTCAGTATCTTGACCGTGGTAGTGGATACACAAACCTACACAGATGATGAAATTGTATAGAATTAGACACACACTCACATAGAGAATACAAGCAAAATTGGGAAAATCTGAATAAGATTGGTGGTTTATATCAAGGTCGACATTCTGGTTGTGATATTATACTATAGTTTTGAAAGATGTCACCTTTTGGAGAAACAGGACAAAGTGCACCATGGCTCTCTCTTTGTATTATTTCTTACAACTGTACATGAATCTACAATCCTGAATAAAACGTCCAATTAAAAAGAAGTCAGAGAAAAGCTGAAAAAATAAGGAAGGAATAAAAGATCCTCGACCTTAATGTTCTCCAATGTGACAAAGGCCTTATATCTAGTTGCTTCCGCCAGATGCCTCATCCTTTAGCACTGACCTTTTTCTCCACTAACGTCCTCACATAAATGTCTATACTTTCCCACTTGCCCCCAGTTTGCTGCTGTGTGTTGTGTGCCTTGTGCGCAGCGTTCCTTAGTCATCTTCTCCTGTCTCATCTCACACACTTCTTCTCACATGTAGTATTCTTATTGGTGAACTGTTTGTCTTTTTATAAATCTGGGGACTTATAAACAACAACAGTGTCGGAAACGCTGGCACAGGGCCTTGCACTGCCAGCCTATCTCAGTTTGATCTGGCAGCCATACCAAGTCTTCCAGGCTAGGCCTTCCTTAGATCATGCCATTCTCCTGCACTTTATTTATATAGAAGTAGTCTAGAAAAGTCTTGTTTTTTCGTCATTTTAGAGCATGCTGTTGAAGAACAAGAGCTTTGGAATTAGACAGACCTGAGTTTGAATCAAGGGTTTGACACTCACTAGCTGTGACCTTAGGCTACTGACTCTGTTTCCTCATCTGTGAATGGGGGTAATAATAATATCTACCAAATAGGTTGTGGCGTGGATGCAATGAGATAATGTATGTTAAATGCCTAGTATACAGTAAGTGCTCATTTATTATTACTCCATTAGTCTTGCCCTTTCTGCCTTTTGACTCCACAGCATCCCAGCTTTGCACCCACAGGCTGCTTCTGCTTCTCCTTCTTCCTCTTCCTCTTCTCCTCCTCCTTCTCTTCTCCTTCTTCTTCTTTTATTTTTGGTATAGCCAAGGCCAAGATCCATTTTGCCAGTCTTTTGCCTCCCAGTGTCCTGCATGCTTTTGATATCTAGATGACTATGGGCAGCAGAGTGGAAGGATGTGGCTACTCACCAGGGATATCGCAAGGTTCAGTCCCACCCTTGTTTGAGCCCTAAGTCTAGACTATCCTGTAGTGTTTTCATGCCTTCTCAGCCTTTGGGTGGGTTTAGAAATATCCCACCTGGGCCACCAGAGGTATGGAGTAAACATCAAGGAGCCGATAGGCTTATCCTTTCTTCCAGTCCCACCATCTCTCTGAGGCCCTAGAGCTCAGGTGATCTCTCCTATACTGGTCAGAAATATGGTTGTATTATTCAGATCATTCTAGACAGGGTGGTGGAATAATTGTTTCCCCACAGCCTAAGGGAGAATCTCTCAAAGCTAGCTGCAGAAAGCAAGCAATACCATCATTATCCCAAGCCTTTCTCTCCCCATGAGAGGTATTGTATAGAAGGGCGGTGGTTCTCAAAGTGTGGTCTCTGCAGCATCAGCATCACTTGGGAGTCTGTTAGACATGCAAAATCTTGGGCCCCATCCCAGACCTTCTGAATCAGAAACTCTGGAGGTGGGCTTCAGCATTCTGTGTGTTAACAAACCCTCTGTGTGAGTCTGATAAACTCTTCAGTTTGAGAGCCACTGGTGTAGTGGTTAGGAGCACAGAGTTTGATATCAGATTGCTTGGGCTTAACTCCCCACTCTTCTATTACTAGCTATGTGACCTATGGCAGGTTACTGATACTCCCATGCCTCAGTTTCCTTACCTGTAAAATGGGAATAATAGTACTCTCTTTCCTTGAAACTTCCATTTTTTTTTTCCTCTTGGCTTCAGCGACACTACACTTTCCTGGCTTAACTTATACCTCATTGCCCCCTAACCTCTTTTGCTGGTTCCTTGTCCTCTGCTTGACCTCTAAATGTTGGAGACTCCAGGGCTCAGTCAAGGAACCTCTTCTTCTTTTCTATTCCATTCTTTCCATAGACAAGGTCATCCAATCACAGGGCTTTGAATATTATCTATGTGTTGTTGACTCCAAAATTAATTTTTATCTCCAACTCTGACATCACCCAGAACTCAGACATGGAAATCTGATTATTTGACACCTCAATTTGGAATTTTATTAGGCATCTCAATCTTTACATGTAAAACTGAGCTCTTGATACCTGACCAGCTCCTTCTCCTTGAGTCATTCCCATTTCTGGAAATGATCCCACCATTCACCCAAGTCAAGACACCTGGGAATACCCTTGAGTATTCTCTTTCCTTTTAGACCCTACATCCAGACCATCACCAAAACCCTAACTCCAAAATACACACAGAATTGTCCTTTTCTGTGCTCCCCATCACTTTACTCCAAGCCACCACCACCTCTTGTTGTCTACTTGCGATAGTCCCCCAGCTGGTTTCTCTGCTTCTGCTCTCACTCTGTTATGGTTTATTCTCAAAAAGTATCTGGGAGATCTTTAAAAAATGTCAGTCTGACCACATCATCCCTCTGCTTAAGCCCTCCAATACCTCTTCTGAACAGGAGAAGAGTGAAATCCAGGCCCATGACCAGGCCCACAAGGCCTCCATAATTTCAACCCTACCTGCCTCCCCAACCTCCTCTCACATGACTCTCCCTGTTGTTCATGACACTCCCATCACACCAGCTTTGTTTGTATTTCTCCAACACATCAAACTCTTTCCTGCCTTCAGGCTCCTGCCCTAGATGTTCCCTCTGGAACACTTCTCCCCAAGGTCTGCAAATGGCTGGCTTTTTATCATTTAGATCTTGGCTCAAATGTCACCTCCTCAGAGAGCCATTCCCTTATCAACCTATCAAAAGTAGACTCTCCATCTCAATCACATCACCTTAATTTAATTTTGTTCACAGCACTTATCAAAACGCCTGTCATTATATATTTCTTTGTGTGTTGTTCTGTCTCTTTGCACTAGAATGTAAGTTCCATGAGAACAGGGACCTATTGTGCTTACTGTCATATCCCAGTGTCTAGCACTGTGCTGGCACATAAAAGGCCCTCAATAAATATTTGCTTAATTGACAAATATTCTCAAAAACAGTGGTCCCTTAGTAATCGCGGGAGATTGGTTCCAGGACCCCCTGCAGATACCAAACTCTGCAGATGCACAAGTCCCTTATATAAAATGGTGTGGTATTTGCATATGACCTATGCACATCCTCCCATATACTTTAAATCATCTCTAGATTATAACACCTAATGCAATTTAAAAGCTATGTAAATAGTTGTCAGCTCATGGCAAATTCAAGTTTTGCTTTATGGAACTTTCTGGAATTTTTTCAAATATTTTATATATGTGGTTGGTTGAATATGCAAATGCAAAACCTGTCGATATGGAGGGCCAGCTGTAGTTGTAGTTCTAGGAAAATGGGTATTTCTCCACCTGTATGTTGAAACATGCCAGACACATATTCTTACATGTATGCCTATATTCACATCTAATAATACATATGTACATAATATATATTCAGTAAATATTCCTGAAATGAATAAATGAAGGAATGAAATTCTACAACTTCATCTCTGTCTCACTTAGCTCATTGACATAAGCAACAGTGATGATCCTGATATTTGCTTAGTCATGATGTTGCCCTAAAATCACCACCCTCCAAATGAAGGAAGAGGGCTACCTACATGTTATAATGGAAGAACGTAGCAGTTAAAGCAATTAGCAAAGGCAATGCTACAGGGAGCCAGCTGCTGGCTGTGTGTGTGGAGGGGGTGGTCTTTGGTGCAGAGTGGAGGAGGTAGAGTGCTTTGGCCACTGCAGTGGTTCTCAAATTTCAGTATTTATAAGAAAGCAGTGATTCTGATTCGGTAGATATGAGACTGGAAGGAAGTGGGCAGGACACGGCCATTCAAGGAATGACACAGCAGTTAACACCAAGGTGGCGAAAAATTCAACTCACAACAGACCTTGAGGCTCAAGATGACTGAAGATTTGACTCCCAGTAAACCCTGAACTTCATACACACTCATTGTAATATATTAATGTGGTAAATGGCAGTCCCACAGGTGCCATGACAGTTCCGAGGCTGACAATAAAAGGTCAAAAAATGGGTGATGGCCCAATTCATGAGAATTCCCCAAAAGTAGTTGGAATAATCCTCCCACTTGTTAGCATATGAAGCTACCGAGCCCATAAATACTAGCAACACCATGCCTCGTGGCCTATCACTCCTTCGCCTTCCAAGACGGCCCACACTCTGTCTGTGGAGTGTGTATCTACTTTTACTTTAAACTAAGCACCCAAACCCACACCTCGTGGCCTTTCTCTTGCCCTCTGAGACAGCCTGCACTCTCTCTATGGCGTATGTATCTCTCTGAATAAAGCTGCCTTTACTTAACTGTGGCTCACTCTTGAATTCTTGCCTGTGCGAAGTCAAGGACCCACACTTGGCGGGGCACATCCCAGGGACTCAATGGAGACCTGGGACATGGCCATCCTCTTGCCTCACATTTTTTCTCATATCAGATCTGGATGGGGTGACCACCCATGCATGTTTGTCTGAGACTTTCCCAGTTTTAGTAGCAAGAGTCCAGCATCTGGGGAAACCCCTCAGTCTCTGGAAAACCCAGATGATTGGTCCCCCTGGTTCTGTGTCAGTTATTCTGAAAGAACACCCCCAGGTGTTTCTGATGTAGGTTGGCCCCAGGCCACACTGTGAGACACTGCAACATAGATAAAAGGTTTGGTGGAGGCCCAATTTACCTCACTAACTCTGATCTCCATTCTGGTACCAGATAATAAGGTTGGCTCAGCTGCTGCAGTTCTCTTTCCAACCTTAGCTAAAAAGAACACTTTGTAAGGCTTCAATTGATTCAAGAAGATTGAAAATGCAGGGCTAAGTGATTAAACCTCTTACAGATGGAAGAACATTTAAATGCCTAAATTGCCTGAGTACTTTAAAAATAGGGAGAAATGGCCAAATTGTATCACCCAAAAAGGTCTAAAATAATCAACTAAAAGGAACCACTCAGGATGTGAGTGGCATAGTGTCATTTCTTCCCAGTCTGCTGACCTCGTCACTTCAGTGGCTATGGGCAGATTTGTTAAGTGATCTATGAAATGTTAACCTTTCTATCACGGCTGCAGATGCTGTCACCGGAATAAATTTGAATTCAGTCGATGAAAGGGTGTCAAAGGTCACCAATCTCTTTCCTCAATCATCTCCAATTCTTTCAAAGATTTTCTGCACAGTTGTCACTGCGACTTGAAATCCATTTCAGTTTCTTCACCTAAGATTTCATAGTTGAGGTGTGCACAATTAAGGATACAACCTTTAGTTTCAAATAAGCTAGTCTGAAGAGAGACAACTACCTAAGTAAAGGCATATTTTCAATAAGGTGCTATTTGTGGTTCGTGATATGTGTTGGCAGGGATGTGGAGAAATTAGAGCCTTCATACATTGCTGGTAGGAATGTAAAATGGTGTAGCTGTTGTAGAAAACAATTTGGCAGTTCCTTAACAGTTTAACACAGAATTACCATATGACCCAGCGATTCTTTTCCTTGGTATGTGCCTCAAAGAAATGAAAACAGATTCAAACAAATACTTGTATGCAAATGTTCACAGCAGCATTATTCACAATTGCAAAGAGTCCATGGATGGATGAATGGATAAACAAATTGTAGTAGATATACATACAATGGAATATTACTCAGCCATAAAAAGGAATCAAATTCCTTCATCCAGAATTTAGATCAGACACATGCTGCAACATGGATGAAACTTAAAGACATCATGCTGAGTGAAATAAGCCAGACACAAGAGAACAAATATGGTATGATTCCACTTATATGAAATATCTAGAATAGGCAAATTCATAGAGACAGAAAGTAGGCTAGAGATTGCTAGGGGCTAGAGAAAGGGAGAAATGGAGAAATGAGGATTTATTGTTCAATGGATACAGAGTTTCTGTTTGGGGTGATGAAAATATTTTAGAAATAGATTGTATTATCGTTATACAACATTGTCATGGCCAGTACCACAGGTGGTGAAAGAATTTACCAGAAACAAAGAAAAGTTTATTAAATATGCTGCTACAGGCAACAGTGGGCAGACAGACGAGAGATGTCTGTGTGCACCGAGAGTTAGTTGCTGAGGTCTTTTATAAGAGAGGATAAACTTTAACTCTTTGTGCTTACGTGACATCAGGCATGAAGGAGGTCACAGGGTACATGATCAGTTATGCACAATTCTCTGATTGGTTGATACTGAGGTAATAAGGAGGGAGGGTTTTGTGAAAGGGTAGGGCTAGGGATTTTGATAGGGGGTTGTGACAGATTCTGGAGGTCAGGCTTCCAGGCTTCCAGGCATTGTATAGTTGGTCATTATCTCTGCTAAGGCTTTATTATCTTTAAAGGGCAGCAGCCTGGCACCTGAGGGACCTTGGAGCAGGAATCTGACAGATGTCTGTGGACCCCACAGAAGCTAGTCCCCAAGCTATTACTTTACATGTTGGGAGAGGAATGTTCTTTGCGTTTCCTGATTTATGTCTTCATTGCATGAGTGATTAGAGTGCAGGCAGACATCCTGTGATTGGAGCCCCTTTTGGCTCTCTGTGGGGTCTCTTGTCTCTGAACCCCACAAATTGCAATGTAATTAATGTCATTGAATTGTACACTTTAAAATGGTTAACATTTTATGTTATATTTATTTTACCTCAATTAGCAAAAAAAAACCTGATGGAGAGTAGGCACTCGGAAGTTGGGGGGGGGTAGGTTGGAGAAGGAAATGAAAAGCCTGATGCCCTGAAGGTAGTTGCCTGATAGGCTTATAGCTTTGAAGATAAGGTTGTGTACGGCCTGGAGCACTGCAACAAAGCTACAGAAGGTAGTATATGAGGTGTCACTCAGGTGAATTGTGCAGGTAGTCCTTGGAGCATGCTTCCGTAAGTTACAGAGCACACGCATGGGTAAGTGATCAGCAAAGTCTGGGTAAGTGGAAATTTGAGTGAGTGAACAAGCATCTAGGAACCTAGCATGGCATCTAGCAGGTGTTCTAAAAAATTGTGTTGCATTATTGATTGTTGGGAGAAGATGGAGTGCTCAATAAATACTTTTGAATAAATAAATTCATATTGCTGCCCCTTTTTGAGATGACTTTTTCCTCCATCTCTGGGGAAATCCTGCAACTTGGCATAAACACAGTCTCCTCTGTGAAGCCTTCCCTGATTTCATATCCCCTACCTTAAATGGATGTGACCTCTCTTGTGACTGTGAGGAGTTATGGAGAGGCAGTGCTGGAGTTCAAAGGAATATTGACACTGGGAAGGGACAGCTAGACTGGAAATGTCAGGGAGGCTCACAGGTCTGCACGAAAAGTTTATACACAGGAGTTAGGGTTGCTACAAGGAAAGGAAGCTGAGGGTCAACCAACAACAAAGTGAAGGCAACCCTCTCCCAGCCCCACAATTTGTCAGGAAAATGAATGCAAACTACTACAGTTGGAGGGAAACCAGTAAACTAATGACAGAGTAACCCAAGCCTAGACCCCTGACTGGTCTCAGTGAAAAATTCAATCCATGTAGCAACCCCTCTCTTTACCTTTACTTTAATGTATGGCCTTGCCATTCCTTTGTTTACATTCAGATTGCTTTTTCTCTTTGCTCCTACAGATAATGCTATTTAGATGTCATTGTATCTCATATTTTTCTTTATGTACACTGGGCTCTCCAAAGAGTGTGTATTCTAAGGTCTAGCAGGTGCTGCCAGCTGACTTCTTCAATGTACAAACGTGAAAAAAAATTGGAAGGATGTATGCATTTATCAGATCAAAACCATTTTTTTCATTCACACACTTAGCATATGCACCTTTAATCAGCCAAAAGAAAAAGTCCCAAATGTACAAGTGAAAAAAATCCTAACTGTTGACACAGGCTTAACTAATGTCAGCTACTTTTATGTACAGCTATATAAGTTAAAAAAGCTACCCTATATGTATATACAAAAAACAGGTCTTTACATAAGGGTCTATACATTTATTGCCTTAGAACCCTTATAGTGCCACCTCTTGGTGAAGACACCAACACTTCATTCACGTATCATACCAAAAAAAGACTGTTTCCAGGATTGACAACACCGTGCATCCTGTGGACTGCACACTATGGACTGTACGGCCTTTGTTGTTAAATTGTATGGGTTCTTTATATAATATTTATACTAAACCCTTATCAGATATATGATTTGTAAATATTTTCTCTCATTCTATGGGTTGTCTTTTCACTTCCTGATAGTGTTCTTTGATGCTCCAAAGTTTCAATTTTGTTAAAGTTCAATTTGTGTATTTTTCTTTTGTCATTTGTGTTTTTGTCATATCGATTAAGAATTCATTGCCAAATTCATAAGTTATACAGATTTTACCTTTATGTTTACTTCTGAAAGTTTTATAATTTTACCTCTTGCATTTAGATCTTTGACCTATTTTGAGTTAATTCTTGTGTATCATGTAAGGTATGGGTCTGCCTTCATTCTTTTGCATGTGGATATTCAATTGTCCTGGTACCGTTTGTTGAAGAGACTATTCCTTCCCAATTGTGTAATCTTGGCACCTCTTCAAAAATCAATTGAACTTAAGAGTGTGTGGGTTTATACCTGACTCTCAGTTCTACTTCATTGATTTACATTTCTATCCTTATGCCAGTGTCACACTATTTTAATTACTGTAGTTTGTAGTAAATTTTAAAACTGAGAAGTGTGAGTCCTCCAATTTTGTTCTTTTTCAAGATCATTTTGGTTATTCAGGCTCTCTTGCAACTCCATACAAATTTTAGGATAATCTTGTTCATTTCTACAAAAAAAGGCAGTTACATTTTGAGAGAGATTGCATTGAATCTGTAGATAGCTTTAAGTGGTATTGTCATCTTAACAATATTTAGTCTTCCAATACATGAATACATGATGTTTTCCCATTTATTTAGGTCTTCTTAACTTCTTTCAGGAATGTTTTGTAGTTTTCAATGTATAAGTATTTTACCTCTTTGGTTATATTTATTCCCATGTATTTTATTCTTTTTGATTTTAAGTATAATTGTTTTCTTAATTCCTTTTTCAGATTGTTCATTGCTAGTTTATAGAAATTCAAATGATTTTGTATATTGATCTTATATCTTGCAACTTTGCTAGATTCATTTACTAGCTTTAGTTTTTTTTTTGTTATTTAAGATTTTCTATATATAAGATCATTCCATCTGAGAATAGAGATAGTTTCATTTTTTTCCTTTCTAATTTGGATAACTTTTATCTCTTTTTCTTAATGAATTGCTCTGGTTAGAACTTTCAGCACATTGTTGAATAGGAGTGGTGAGAGTGAACATACTTATGCTGTTTCTGATCCCCAGCGAAAACCTTCTAGTGTTTCACCATGAGTATAATGTAAGCTGTTAGTCTTTCATACATACTTTTTATCAGGTTGAGGGATTTATCTTCTATTTCTGAATTGTTGAGTATTTAAACCAACCTTATATTCATGGGATAAATCCCACTTGGTCATGGTATATAATCTTTTTTATATGTTGTTGGATTCATATTGCTAACATTTTGCTGAGTGTTTTGCTTCTATATTCATAAGGGATATTGGCCTTTAGTTTCATTTTTTGTGTGTGATGTCTTTGTGTTTGGTACCAGGGTAATACTTCATGAAATGTGTTAGGAAGTTTCTCTTCTTTTCAATTTTTGGGGAAAAGTTTGAGAAGAATAGTTGTTCATTATTCTTTAGACATTTGGCAAAATTCACCACTGATGTCATCTGGTCTTGAGTTTTTCTTTGTAGGAAACATTTTTTTATTACTAGCTCAATGTCTTTACTTGTTACAGATCTAAACAGATTTGCTACTTATTCTTAAATCACTTTCAGTGGTTTTTGTGTTTCTAGGAATTTGTCCATTTCATCTAAGTTATCTAATTTGCTGACATACAATTGTTCATATTATTCCCTTGTAATAATTATTTCTATACAGGTTGTTAGTAATGTCCCCTCTTTCATTCTAATTTTAGCTATTTCATTCAGTCTTCTCTCTTCTTTTATGGATCAGTCTAGCTAAAGTTTTGTCAATTTTGTTTATCTTTTCAGAGACAAAATTTTGGTTTCACTGATGCCTCTATTGTTTTTCTAATCTCTATGTTATCTACTTCTCCTTTAATCTTTATTATTTCCTGCCTTCTATTTGCTTTTGGTTTAATTTGCTCTTTTTTTCCCTTGTTCCTCAAGGTGGAAGGCAAGATTTTGGGTTTGAGATCTTCTTTTTTTAATATAGGCATTTACACCTACAAATTTCCCTCTGAGTACTGGGTTATTTCCATCTCATAAGTTTTTAAATGTTGTGTATCATTTTCATTCATCTGAAAGAATTTTCTTATTTGCTTTGTGATTCTTTTTTTATCCATCGGTTGTTAAAGAGTGTATCATTTAATTTCAACATATTTGTGAATTTTCCAGATTCCCTTTTGTTATTGATTTTTAATTTCATTTTACTGTGGTCTTTTTTTTACATTTTGTATTGAGTTATAGTCATTTTACAATGTTGTGTCAAATTCCAGCGTAGAGCACAATTTTTCAGTTATACATGAATATACATATATTCATTGTCACATTTTTTTTCACTGTGAGCTACCACAAGATCTTGTATATATTTCCCTGTGTTATACAGTATAATCTTGTTTATCTATTCTGCATATGCCTGTCAGTATCTACAAATTTTGAAATCCCAGTCTGTCCCTTCCCATCCCCCGCCCCCTTGGCAACCACAAGTTTGTATTCTATGTCTATGAGTCTGTTTCTGCTTTGAATTTATGTTCTTTTTTTTTTTTTTTAGATTCCACATATGAGCGATCTCATATGGTATTTTTCTTTGTCTTTCTGGCTTACTTCACTTAGAATGACATTCTCCAGGGACATCCATGTTGTTGCAAATGGCTTTATATTGTCATTTTTATGGCAGAATAGTATTCCATTGTATAAATATACCACATCTTCTTTATCCAGTCATCTGTCGATGGACGTTTAAGCTGTTTCCATGTCTTGGCTATTGTGAATAGTGCTGCTATGAACATTGGGGTGCAGGTGTCTTTTTGAAGTAGGGTTCCTTCTGGACATATGCCCAGGAGCAGGATTTCTGGGTTATATAGTAAGTCTATTTTTAGTTTTTTGAGGAATCTCCATATTGTTTTCCACAGTGGCTGCACCAAACTGCATTCCCACCAGCAGTGTAGGAGGGTTCCCTTTTCTCCACAGCCTCTCCAGCATTTGTCATTTGTGGACTTTTGAGTAATGGCCATTCTGACTGGTGTGAGGTGATACCTCATTGTAGTTTTGATTTGCATTTCTCTGATAATTAGTGATATTGAGCATTTTTTCATGTGCCTATTGATCATTTGTATTTCTTCCTTGGAGAATTGCTTGTTTAGGTCTTCTGACCATTTTTGGATTAGGTTGTTTGTTTGTTTCTTATTAAATCTTATGAGCTGCTTATATATTCTGGAGATCAAGCCTTTGCTGGTTTCCTGTTTTGCAAAAATGTTCTCCCATTACATAGGTTGTCATTTTGTTTTGCTTATGGTTTCCTTTGCTGTGCAGAAGCTTGTAAGTTTCATTAGGTCCCATTTGTTTATTCTTGCTTTTATTTCTATTGCTTGGGTAGACTGCCCTAGAAGAACGTTTTTGAGATGTATGTGAGATAATGTTTTACCTATATTTTCTTCTAGGAGGTTTATTGTATCTTGTCTTATGTTTAAGTCTTTGATCCATTTTGAGTTTATTTTTTTGTGTATGGTGTAAGGGAGTATCCTAGCTTCATTGCTTTACATGCTGCTGTCCAGTTTTCCCAACACCATTTGCTGAAGAGACTGTCTTTATTCCATTGTATATTCTTGCCTCCTTTGCCAAATATTAGGGATCCAAATTGGAAAAGAAGAGGTAAATGTGTCACTACATGCAGATGACATGATACTATATATAGAAAACCTTAAAAGGTCCACACAAAAACTACTAGAACTAATAGAAGAATTCAGCAAGGTAGCAGGTTACAAGATTAACATACAAAAATCAGTTTCATTTCTTTACACTAATGATGAATCAACAGGAAAAGAAAGTAAAGAAACAATCTCCTTTAAAATAGCACCCAAAGTAATAAAATACCTGGGAATAAATCTAACCAAGGAGGTGAAAGAATTATACATGGAGAACTATAAAACACTGATTAAGGAAATTAACAAAGACTTAAAAAAATAGAAAGATATCCTGTGCTCCTGGATTGGAAGAATCATTTCACTATGGTCTTAAAACAGATTTTGATAATTTAAATACTCTTAAATTTGTTGAGACTTGTTTTATGGCCTAGCGTATATTTTAGACTGAAGTATATTTCATGTGCACTTGAGAGGAATGCATATTCTCTTGTTATTGGGTGGAATGTTGTTTAGATGTTTGTCATGTCTGCTTGGTTAATAATGCTGTACAAGTCTTCTATATCCTTGTTGATCTTCTGTCTAGTTATTCTATCTATTGTTGATAATGGTGTGTTAAAATATCCAACTGTTATTGTTGAATTTTCTATCTTCCCCTTCAATTCTGTTTGTATATGGTTCAAGTGTTTTTGGATCTCTGTTATTCAGTACATATATGTTTGTAACTGTTATATCTTCTTTTTGGATTGATCATTTTATCCTTATAAAATGTCCTACTTTTTCTCCCTAAATAACATTTGTTTTCATGCCTATTTTGTCTGTTTCTAGTCTAGCCACTCTAGCAATCTTTTGTTTACTGTCTGTGTGATATATCTTTTCCCATACTTTTACTTTCAACATATTTGTCTTTGAATCTAAAATGAGTCTCTTGAAGACAACATACAGTCAGATTTTGATTTATATTCATTCTACTAATCTCGACCTTTTATTGGAATTTAATTCACTTACATTTAACATAATAACTGTTAAGATAGGATTTATGCCTGCCATTTAGCTATTTTTTCTATGTGTCTTAAGCCTTTTTTGTTTCATTATTCCTCAATTACTGCACTTTTGTGTTAAATAGATATTTTCTAGTGTATCATTTTAATTCCTTGCCTTTTTTGTACTATGCATATGTTGAGTATATTTTTCTTTGCAGTAATTCAAAGGAGTATAATTAACCTCTTAATCTATAACAAAATAGTTTAGATTAAAACCAATAGTATTTCAGTAGTATGAAAAACTCTTCTTATATTGCTTCATCCGCCCTTCTTTTATCTATATTACTGTCATGAACTACATCTTCATATATTGTGCCCATCCACATAGATTTATAATTTTTGCTTTATGAAGTTGTCTTTTAATCAGAAATGAAAAAATGGAGTTACATACAGAAAATATATTTGTACTGTCTTTTATATTTTTCTTGTAGTTATTTGTGAGCACTCTTTATTTCTTCATGTTGATCCAAGGTAATAGTTTGTGTCCTTTTATTGCAGCCTGAAAAACTCCCATTTAGTATTCCTGGAGAACAGTTCTGCTAGGGATGAACTCTCTCAGTTTTTGTCTATCTTTGAGAATCTTCATTTCTCCTTCATTTTGAAGAAAGTTTTGCCAGATATAGAATATTTGGTTGACCTTTAAACATTTTTCTTCCAGCATTTTGAATATGTCAACCCACTGCCTTCTTGGTTCCAAGGTTTCTGATGAGAAATCAGCTGCTAATCTTATTGAGGAGCTCTCGTGTATGCTTAGCAATTTTTCTCTTGCTGCTTTCAAAATTCTTTGTCTTTTGACAGTTTGATTATGATGTGTCTAATTGTGGATTTCTTAGTTTGTCTTACTTTGATTTCGTTGGGCCTCTTTTATGTGTAATACTTTTCATCAAATTTGGGAGGTTTTCAGTTATATATCTTCAAATATTCTTTCTGCCTCCTTTTATCTCTTTCCTTTCCTTCTGGGGCTCACAGTATATGTTTGTTGGTATACTTCATGATATTCCATAGGTCTCTAAGGTTCATTTTCTTCATTCTTTTTCCTTGCTGTTCCTCAAACTTGATAATTGATAATTTTAGTTGATCTATCATCATATTCACTGACTCTTCTATCAGCATATTCAAATATGCTGTTAAGCCCCCTTAGTAAAATTTTTATTTCTCTCATTGTACTTTTCATCTTCAGTATTTCCACTTGGTTCATTTTTATAATGTTTATCTCTTTATATTGTCTATTTAATAGGACATTATTCTCCTAATTTTCTTTAAGAAATGGTTTCCTTTAGTTCTTCGAACATATGTAAAATAGCTGATTAAAAAGTCTATGTCTGGTATTTCCAATGTTTGGGCCTTCTTGTGGACAGTTTCTATTGCTTGGTGTTTTTCCTATGTTATGGTCATAGGATTTTTTTCATGTCTCATAATTTTTTATCAAATACTCGATATTTTAAATAATATAATTTGACAGTCCTGGAAATTATGCTGTCCCATCTCCCTATTGCTGGTTTTTGTTTGCTTATTCAGTGAGTTTTCTGAACTAATTCCATGAGCTCTATCATGTGTACTCTGTACTCTGTCATATCTGGCCATTGAAGCCTCTGCTCAGTTAGCCTAGAGGGCACCTAAAGATTAGGTAGAAATTCCCTTAAATGCCTAGAATTAAAATTCTCTGTCTTTGCCAAGGAGCTCTGCAAGCATTTGGGCAGAATTTCAACTCTCAGCCAAAAGGGTTACAACTCTGCGTTAGCCTGCACTTCCTGCTGGCACAGAACCACAGATCAGCCAGGGGCTTTTTCAGGTCTTTCTTGAGTGTGTGCACAGTCCTACACATGTGCCTGGTCTTCTAAATTACAAGAAATACATAATAGCTTTTCAAAGTCCCTATGGACAAGTCATTTTTCAGTTTTTCCTTTTAAGCTTTTTAGATAATCTTTTGTTTGCTTCAACTGTTACCCATTACCTCAGGCATCCATCCCATTAAAACATTTGCTGAAGTCTTCACAAAGTTAAATTCATAATACTTCAAAGCAATGTATCATTTTGTTTACATTATTTTCTAGAAAACCAATGAAAGGTAAATTTTAGCTCAGTTCAAGTCAAACTATTTCAAAACAATACAATTTTCTAAGCACTTTAAGTGTAACTGAGGATCAGGTTAGCAAGTTTTCCCAGAGTCTTGTTGCTAAATCATTCTAGGCTTTAATAAAATAGAATATTTAGAACAAGCAGTAAGTGGGAGAATGCTAGCACAGTTAATGAGAGAAAGTGACAATGATGACTTACCATATCAAGATTCAAAGGTATTAACTGACTTCAAAGCTGTGAAATAGTAAAGGTACAGTAGTCATTAACAGAAATCGTCTGAGCCACAATTTAGTCCTTGGTTTGTCTGACTCTAAAGGCTAGTCTCTTTAATTACTGGGTTATATATTGCCTCTTCTCTCTGTATCATGTCAATTATCTGATAAAAATCTGGATTTACTGGATCAAGGCTAAACTCCTATTCTGACTTTCAAGCTCTTCTCTAATTTTTCTTCCACCTACCTAGCCAGATTTATTCTCTGCTAATCCCTAAAACAATCATCTAATTTAGTCAGATCAGTTTGCATACTGTGCTTCAAATCTGTCACATTCATTTCTCATCCTGGGCCTTCATTTACCAGGAGTACCCAAATCTCAGCCATCCTACAAAAGCCAGATCAAGACCCATCTCCCGTATGAAGGATTTCCTGATCTACTCCTGTGAAAACCTACAGAATTTATCATCTATAGCACATAATTTTTATCTGGTTTAGTTTTCAATGACTTTTAAATTGAGTTATGATTTACATACCATAGAATCAACTTTTTAGAATGTACAATTCAGTGTTTTTAGTATAATTTACAAAGATGTACAACCATATTTTTACTGTCTGATCTTCATCCCATTGGTGACAGAGGGAGTCCCATCCTAGGATAATGGGGATGGCCAAGCACATGGCACCTGACACTGGACAGATGAGACTGATAGCAGTTTATTAATCACAGATACTGAATCCCAAGAGTAGGACACAGCATGTCACACAGGGCCACATAGGAGCTGTACTTGGAAACAGAATGAATAAGCAGGGGCTGTGGGAGGGAGGCTTCATAGTTTCAGGAGTGTAGAGTGATCCTTGGTTCCCACATGAGAATGTGACTGGTTTGTTTCAATAATTTTACAGAAAGTCAGGGAACTGAAACATTTTACTTAAAGATAAGCAGGAATCTTGCTTGGCCTCTGTGATAAGGAGGGTTGTTTAGCTAGGGGACATTATTCACAGGAGTAGGTGAGGGAGGTTGGTTAGGCTATTTGATATTGAACCACAAAACCATCTCCACTTTCTGAAACATTTTTATCACTCCAAAAAGAATCTCCATGCCCATTAGCCCATTCCTTTACATTCCTCCTTTCTCCAGACGAAGGCAACCACAAATCTACTTTCTCTCTCTGTGGATTTGCCTATTCTGAACATTCTTGATTACATTACCTTTATAGTAAGTTTTGAAATTGGGACTTGTGAGTTTTCCTACTTTGTTTCTCTCCTTCAGGATTATCTGGGCTATTCTAAGCTCCTTGCATTACCACATAAATTTTAGAATCAGTTTGCCAATTTCTGCAAATAAGCCACCTGGAATTTTGATAGGGCTTGTGTTGAACCTGTAGATTAATTTGAGGGAGTACTGTCATCTTAACAATATTAAGTCTTCTAATCCATGTCCATGGAATGTCTTTCCACTTATGTAGGTCTTGTTTAATTCCTTTCAACAGTATTTTGTGGTTTTCCATGTACAAATCTTGCAGTTCTTTTAAAAATATATTCCTAAGTATTTTACTACTTTTGATGCCAGTGTAAATGTAATTGTTGACTTAATTCATTTTCAGATTGTTCATTGTTAGTGTATAGAAATAAAACAGATTTTTGTATGTTGAGTTTATTTCCTACAGCTTTGATAAATTCATTTATTAGCTGTAAGTTTTTTTTTTTGAGTGTTCTTTGGTTTCTTCTGCATACAAAAATCTGTAGTTTTTTTCTATATACAAGATCATGTCATCTGCAAATAGTTTTACTTCTTCCTTTCCAATCTGGACGACTTTTATCTCTTTTTCTTGCCTAATTGTCCTGGTTAGAACCTCCAGTCAAATGTTGAATAGAGGTGGTGACAGTGGACCTCTTTGTCTTGTTCCATATCTTAGGGGGAAAGCTTTCTGCCTTTCACAATTCAAAATATGTTGGCTGTGGGATTTTCATAAATGGCCTTTATAAGGGTGAGGAAAATTTCTTCTATTCTTAATTTGTTGGATGTTTTGGTCATGAAGGGTATTTAATTTTGTCAAATGTTTTTCTGTGTGTATTGAGGTGTTCAAGTGGTTTTTGTCCTCTATTCTATTAATATGCTGTGTTACATTGATTAATTTTCATTTGTTGAACCAACACTCTATTTGTGGGATCATTTCTACTCAATGATGGTGTATAGTCCTTTTGATGTGTTGATAGATTCTGTTTGCTACTATTTTGTTGAGAATCTTTACATCCATATTCATAAAGAATATTGGTCTGTAGTTTTCTTTTCTTGTGATATGTTTGTCTTGTCTAAGTATTAGAGTAATACTGGGTGTGGAACTTTGAAGGAGCTCTGCATCAGTTAGGGCTCTCTAGAGAAAGAGAACCAACAGAAGATATATATGTTTATATAGACACAGATATAGATTTATTATAAGGAATTGGCTCACACAATTATTGAGGCTGAGAATTCCCGTGATCTCCTATCTGCAATCTGGAGATTCAGGAAAGCCAGTAATTCAGTCTAAGTCCTAAGGTTTGAGAACCATGGGAACCAATGATGTAAATTCCAGTCTGGGTCTGAAGGCCTGAGAACCACAGGAACATAGAAGGCAAAAAAGATTGTTGTTTCAGCTCAAGCAATCAGGAAAGAAGGGGCGAATTCTTCCTTCCTTCACTTTTTTGCTCTATTTATGCCCTAAATAAGTTGGATGATGCCCATCCACACTGGGGAGGGCTAACTGCTTTACTGAGTTCTTCATCCAGAAACACCCTCAAAGACACATCCAGAAATAATGCTTAGTGGAAATATCTGGACACTCTGCCATCCAGTCAAGTTGACACATAAAATTAACCACCACAAACTCCAACCTCATTTTGCTTCCTCCAATGGTTTTTAGGCTGCTTGTTTTCACCATGATTGGGGCCTATTGATTTTCAAAGTCACTGCAGAGCTGGAGAGAAGGTAGAGGTGGGAATAGGGTAAGTTAAAATGCCAAAAATCTTGCTATTTTTACTCAGATTCAGCCATTTTTCTTAAATAAACATTCCCTGGATTGTTGCAAGCTTTTGGTTAATTTCCAGAGTTCTTAGAAAGTAAATTCTTAAGTTTTTTGCTAGTTTTATCATTGCTTTTATGGAAAAGAGGCTTTTCAGGGGTGCTTATGCTATCATTTTTGCTAAAATCCTACAATTTAACACATACGTTATTTGTTTGCTTTTGTATCATGTGCTACTCATATTTTCCAAACTGTAGATTTTTTTCACTGTGTACTTCTATACACCACCTCTACAGCATCTAGCAAAGAAGTTCACTTGTCAACCTTATTGGAATTGAGATTGAGCTCATTGTTTCTTTATATCTTTTTGTTGAACAGGGTGTATTTGTGAAATAAAACTAGTTATTATCTACAGATAGATTCCCTGCTTGGTGGAGTATATTCAAAAAAACTTGAAACACTCTACAGATTAGAATGGCAAAAATAAAGAAAGTCCCAAGCTGCAAAGGCAGACAGATCAGTGATACTATGATTATAATTCTGTAGCTGACTTTTTCTCCTATTGACTTTTTTAAACAAACTTTTTATTTTGAAATAATTTTAGACTCATAAGAAACACAGAAATTATACAGAGAAGTTTTTAAAAATACATACATCCCAATGTTCATAGCAGCACTCTATACAATAGCCAAGACATGGAAACAACCTAAATGTCCATCTACAAATGACTGGATAAAGAAGCTATAGTATATTTATACAGTGGGATATTACTCAGCCATAAAAAAGAATAAAATAATGCCATTTGCAGTAACATGGATGGACCTGGGGATTGTCATTCTAAGAAGTAAGCCAAAAAGAGAAAGAAAAATACCATATGATATCACTTCTATATGGAATCTAAAAAAAAAAAAGAAAAGAAAAAAGAAAATGATCTTATCTACAAAACAGAAACAGATTCACAGACATAGAAAACAAACTTATGGTTATGGGGGAAAGGTTTTGGGAAGGGAAAAACTGGGAGTTCAATATTTGCAGATACTACTACTATATATGAAACAGATAAACAAGTTTATACTGTACAGCACAGGGAACTATATTCAATATCTTGTAGTAACCTATAATGAAAAAGGATATGAAGACAAATATATGTATGACAAACATTATGCTGTATACCAGAAATTGACATGTAAACTGACTATATTTCAATTTTAAAAAGTAAAAAAAGTATAGTTTTCATGTTTTACCCAGCTTCCCCTAATGTAAATATCTTGCATTGCCATAGTACAATGATCAAAACTGAGAAATTAACATTGGTACAATAATGTTAACTAAACTATAGACCTTATTCAGATTCCTCAACTGAATATTTAAAGTATATAGCTCAGCAAGGATGGTAAAGGGGGAAAAAATGGTGGATGCTGAGGAAGAAAGACTGTCTGAAGTTGTCTAGGGCCAAAGGCATTGAGTAAGAAGGAACAAGTTGAGCCCAAAATTCAGGATGCCTACACAGTGCCTCTTCCCAAATGGCTTCTGGGGAGTGTGCCTTTTTGTTATTGGTCTTTTTGTGGAGAGTACTTTTGGGAGGCCTTTTTATCAATGCATTGGGCTGCATGGGGCTGGGGAGTTTTTCTTATTTGCATAAAGATTCCACGTTAACCTTGGCCTTGCTGTTTCCTGTACTCTGAGTTATCCACAAGGTAAAGATTGTAAACAAACAAACAAAAAAACTATCTTTGCCCTTACTACCTATCTGTTCAACCCCTCCACCACTCCTGAGTGTGGAAATATTCAGATAGTATAGTTAGATAAAAACACTGCTTAGGTTGAAAGGTGATACTGTCCTTTTCTGCATGGAGTATGAAACAAACAAAACAATAAATAGGTAGGCAGGATGAGTAAAACAGGTTGCTTTCCAGCACCTGTCTAGTTGTGTGCTTATAATGAGGCTTCTTAAATTTGTACTAGTATAAATTCAGTGTAAGACCTATTCATACACATGTGAATGTATTTTAAAGTCAAATAGAAACATTTAAAAATTATCTTGTCAGAAGAGTTGACTAAAAGTGCATTGCACTCAAATTGTGTTACTTTGTAATATATTACAAATCATCAACTGCTTTTCTAACAGCATAATTTATGGATGATTTCATGGTAGAATTAAATTGGAGAAGCCAGAGTGCGACAGTGAATGTTTTAAATATATTTTATAACTCTCAAATCTAGTATTAGGAGGCTAACAAGTAATTGTTCTAAAATAAATTTCAGATGGATATAGTTTAAAAGCAGATGAAATCTTAAAACCACCAAAATAAAAATAAGTGGATACTCTGTTTATAAATATACTACATAACAATAAAAACTTTCTATTAAAATATGATAAACAAAATTAAAAGGTAAAGAACATTTTGAGGGAAACACTTATAAAATATATTAAAAATAACCAAATTTTATATTCTTTATAAAAAGTTTTACAAATCAATAAGAAAAAGTCAAATATTCTAATAGAAAAATGATCAACAGAAAAAACAGTCCTCAAAACAAGAACATAAGTGGCCAATAAATATATGAAAAATTGTTCAACCTCACTAGTATGTCTGTAGTGTAAATGTCCGACAATTAGCTTTTGATTGCTAAGGAATCCATTTCAAAGACAACCATCTTTAATAAACACATTGCCAGATACACAAGTAGATAAAGAGCCAGGCTGCCCCACCTGTGAAGCCTGTGAAGTTCCCCCTTTAGAAAGCCCTGGATGACCTAGATAACTGACTGCTTACTTTTCCCTTCTAGTGCTTTAATTCCTGCTCTCATGTTTTAAATTCACCAATGAAGACCAAATTTGGGGAAACCCTGGGCACTTCACCCTTGAACCCAAGAAAGGCAGAACCCCAGGTACACACTCTCTTTTTACCTGTGATCTCTCTGTGTGGCCCTCAGGCATGCCATGTACCGTCTAAAACCTGTAAGTAACAAACTTTGTTTTTTCAAAGTTCCTTTATGGTTGTTGCAGAAGTGTGTCTTATAACTGTAATAAGAACCACAAGGGCCAGTCTACCCACAACATTGGCTCCAGTTGGGGAAACGTCTGTGGAGGCTTTTCACAGGTAGTACTCCTCATAGGCCCGGGTGAGTGCCCCAGGCATTCCTAGATGATAGCTTCACTATCCATAGGCAGAAACCAATACAAAACAATGTCAAAGAAGGGAATTTGCAAAAATGACATGATGCTGTTTTTCCTTATTAAACTGGAAATGAAAAGGCATGACAATATTCAGGCTTTCTTACACTGCAGAGAAATGGGTACTCATATATTGTTGGGGGAAGTATACACTAGTACAAGCATTCTGATAGTCTGGGAAGATATTAAAATATTTTGCTAAATTAAGAAAGCTGCCTGGCCATTTTTGGCAACATGGCCAACTAAATTAACTGAAAATCCTTTTTGATTCAAACCTTTATAGCTCAAGAGAAAATATACAAATATTTTTAAATTGCATAACTCAGTTCATAAGAAATAAAGGGAAAATTCCTAGATGCCAGAAATGAAGGGGAAATGGGAAATCAAAGTTGTAATCTTGTGAGGGAGAGTTGTGGTTGCCCTGGGAAGGGAACATCAACTTTTTAGAACCACAAGGATAGGAGAAGAGGTCTTGGGCCCAAGGATCCCACCATAAAGTTCCCCTGGAAGGACTGCATTCTCCATAAAAGGTTGGAGTAGGGGAAAAAATCTGCATCTTCAACGTAAGGAAGCAACAAGGAAGCTTATCTATTGCTATCTAAGTCAAAGATGGAAGGAAGAAGTTCCTCTGAGAATTTAAAGCACAGGCCTGGAACTCTTGTGAGCTTTGGGTTTTAATTTATACTACCTGCATGACCAGGGAAACTTTACCCTGAGGTCTTGGTAGAAGCAAAGGTAAAACTGCTTTGAAGGGCTGCTCCCACAACACAGACTGCAAGAAGTTTTCATAAAATTTTTTAAAGTACCAATAAAGAAGATATTGCAATAAAAAATTTAAAACCTATACGAATAAATGGCCTACCAATTGAGTCAATGGACACAATTACCAGCAAGATTAGAATCCTATGAATCACTGAGCCGGGGAATAGATTTGAGAAAAATTTTCAGTTTAAAAAAAAAAATAGAGATGGAAAATATGACAAAGAAGCTAAAAAACATGGACGACCAGAAGGAAATCTACTTCAGGATGACACCTGCACCCCAATGTTCATAGCAGCACTATTTACAATAGCCAAAACATGGAAACAGCCTAAATGTCCATCAACAGGTGACTGGATAAAGAAGATGTGGTATATTTATACAATGGAATACTACTCAGCCATAAAAACTGACAACATAATGCCATTTGCAACAACATGGATGCTCCTGGAGAATGTCATTCTAAGTGAAGTAAGCCAGAAAGAGAAAGAAAAATACCATATGAGATCGCTCATATGTGGAATCTAAAAAACAAAAACAAAAACAAACAAACAAAAACAAAGCATAAATAAAGGACAGAAATAAACTCACAGACAGAGAATACAGACTTGCGGTTACCAGGGGGGTGGAGGGTGGGAAGGGATAGACTGGGATTTCAAAATTGTAGAATAGACTACACTGTATAGCACAGGGAAATATACACAAAATGTTATGATAACTCACAGAGAAAAAAATGTGACAATGAGTGTGTATATGTCCATGAATAACTGAAAAATTGTGCTGAACACTGGAATTTGACACAACATTGTAAAATGATTATAAATCAATAAAAAATGTTAAAAAAAACATGGACGATAGAATGAAAGGTTCCACCTTAATCTAAGAGGAATTTCAGAAGGAAAATAGAGAGAATGGGAGAAAGAAAATATTCGAGGACATAACGGCTGAGGATTTTCCAGGACTGATGAAAGATTTAAGAAAAGTTGCCAAGTAAAATAAATATAATAAAATCTATATTCAGACACATTATAATCAAACTGCACAACACCAAAAACAAAGAGAAAAATATTTAAAACTACCAGAGAGAAAAGATAGATTACCTCCAAAAGAACAGCAATGAGACAGACAGCAGACTTTTAAATTACAAAATATAGGCCAGAACACAGGTTAAAGTTCTTCAAAGTTCTGAGGGAAAATATCTGTCAACCTACATTTCTAAACGCAGCTAAATTGTTATTCAAGAGTGAGGGCAATAAAAACATTTCCAGAAATGAACTCAGAGAATCAAGAACTCACAAACCCTTGCTGAAAAAAATACTGAAGTATGTACTTCAAAAGGAAACACTGATGTGGAAAAAGGAATGGTGGGTGAAGAACTGGTAAACATGTAGGTAGATCTAAATAAGCATTGGTTGTAAAAAAAAAAAAACAATAATAAGGATGATGAATAATTTAGGGGTATGAAAACAAAGTTGGAGGGACATGGTTTGGTTAAAACTTCCTATGTCTTTGAATTGCTTTAAGGGAAGCAATTACTAAAGCAATCCCTAAACTTTAAGGGAAGGTAGAATTATTGAGAAACTTTAGACATTTGAAGAAAAAAAAGTATATATAACTTCCAAACCAGTCAGAGGAAAAAAGAATTTTGAAAACTAACTAATAGAAAAAGAGGCAAGAAAGGAGGAATAAAAGCATATAAAAAAGCAGAATAAGAGAGAAATTGCATGATAAGGTGATGTAAATAAATCCATGTGTATCATTAATCACAATAACTGTAACTAGACTAAAACTTGTGAGTTTAAAGACAGAATTTTTGTGGCATTTAAAAGCCTAAAATTTATATACATTCTGTTCATAAAAGTCATACCTAAAACATAAAAGCATGGAAAGTGATGGAAAAAGACATGCCAGGCAAATACTAACCAAAGTTGATGTAGCTATGTTATTGTTAAGCAAAACATACTTTAAAGCAACAAATATTATTCGGGATAAAGAGTGTCACAGAACAGTGATAAAAGGAATAATCCCCCAGGAAGAAGAACAATTTAAAATCTGTCTGCACCTAAATGTATTACCTTAAAATGTATAAAGAAAAAATTGACAGAATTACAAGGAGATACCAACAAATCTATCTTCGGTGGTAAATTTTAATACACCTCTTCATGTTGGTAGAGAAAGTGGGCCAAAAATTAACAAGAATGTGGAAGATCTGAACAACAAAATAAAAAATACTTGAGTTTATATATATAATACATAATTCTGTACCAAATAATTACAGAATACTTATTCTTTAAAAATACACATCAATCATTTATCACATTATTTTATCACAATGCAATAAAATTAGAATTCCCAGAAACAAAAAGATAAAAAAGAATATACTTGGAAATTAAAAGAAAGGTTATAAAACCAGTTTGCACGATATCATCCCATTTGGGAAAAAAAAAAGATCTATGTTATACATTGAAAAAAAAACTTTGGAAAGAGGCACTCAGAATGGTTAAGAGTGGTTATTTATGGTTTGTTGGCTTACAGTTGATTTTAAACTTTGCTTTATTTTTAAAGAATTTTTCTGTATTATTAAAGTTTCCTGCTTGGAGCATGTGAGCATGTTTTTTTTTTCTAATTAGAAAAAATTCAACAATGAATTTTACTTAGGATAATGTGCAGAAAAATAAGTTGCCTGGGCTAGTCAATAGCCTAACTGGCCTCCCATTTCCATTCTTGCCTCCTCATACATTCTCTTCTCAAAGCACTTAGAATAAAATTCAAATTCCTAAACTTAGCCTGCAAGGTTCTACATGACATTGCTCCAGCTTACATTTCCAATCTTACCTCCAGGCACACTTGCCAGATTCACTCTGTTCCAACCACACTGGCTTTCATTTCCTTGAACTCTACTCTCTAAATTCTTTCTCTCATGGGTCTTCACATTTGCTATGCCTTGCACCTAGAAGCCCCACTGCCCTCCTTCCCCTAACACTCTCTTTGCCTGGCTAAGTCCTAGTATTCTCCATGTTTCAGCTGAAGTACAAAATCTTTAGGGAAACCTTTTCTGCTCTCCCTCCCCAGACTGGGTTTGGGTTCTCTGATAGTCTCAAAGCACCCATTCTTTTCCTTCATAGTA
Source organism: Camelus bactrianus (assembly GCF_048773025.1). Classification (NCBI taxonomy): domain Eukaryota; kingdom Metazoa; phylum Chordata; class Mammalia; order Artiodactyla; family Camelidae; genus Camelus; species Camelus bactrianus. The sequence goes on from NC_133575.1 coordinate 84,595,810, forward strand.
ACAATAAACTTGAAAATCTATGTTTATGTGTTTATTTGGTTATTGTTGGTCTCCACCACTAAACTACTTGCTCCACAAGGACAGGGACCACATCCAGTTGGCTCATTGCTATATCCCCAATACATAACATAGTGCTAGGAATGTGGTAAATGCTCAGTGGATATTTGTTGAAAGAATGCATAAATGAGTGACTGAATCCTCACAAATGCTACTAGGGGTTATAGAACCAAAAAGTGAGGTAAAGAAGTTCCTGAAGGAGAAGGCTAGTGATATGCCACAGTGGCGGTTTTAACTCCCAGTTCTCCTGGTAATGCTCAGATTCATGGAAAAATTCTGAGAAGACAAATTTCCTTTTGCATTCTCTTTTTCTCCATTTGCTTTAGTGGACAATTCCTCTTTAAAGAAAGAAAGTCCTGTGAATTAGCTTAAAAACAAAACAACAACAAAGTTGTTACTTCTGAGGCCAAGGACAGTGAAGTAGGATGATTTGTAGATGGGTATAAATTACTGGATCACATTTCATTGTCTTAAAGCTCTGTTACATTAATACAGTGCCACATAACCAAAGCCCAATTCAAGTGGGCTTGGATATGCTCTATGCTCTCTTCCAGGGACAACTTGTACACATTCAGTCAGCTTGACTAATGATGGTCTCTGTAATTAGGGCCAATATATAGGAAAAAGAGACATATTTTTCACTGACTCACTGTTGCTTTCTAGGGAAGAAAAATATTAGTAACCGGTCATGCTTGCTCTAGAGTTTACAGTTTAGGGTGTAACTTGAAATTCTTAAAATATGGCCTTTTAAAAAGATATTAAGAAAGCAAAGCAGGACACTCTTTTGATCCTGTAACACCACGGACTTAAACTCACAGACACTAACTTCCTTTCAGTTAATCTCACCCGCAACTCTTGCCCTCAAAGAAGAAAGTCATTTTGGTAATTTCAAAGTCAAATTCTCTACAAGAGCTTGGTGTTTTAACACAATCACTTTTTCCAAAATCTCAGTCTTTTCCTTCTATTCTATATAGTCACAAACTAGATGCTTGGCTGTTGTCTGCATAGTTAAATCTAGAAAATATGTTTGAACATTTAGTCCCTTAAGAGTTCACATAGGAGCAATAAACATCTTTCAGTTATTCATCTCTTTTCAAAATTTACTCCCAGGTAAGTCCAGAGTTCTACAATGATACGTGAGACCAAGTCACACAAGTTTTTAAATATAATTTATTCATAAATAATTCTAAAATAAACTTACTCAATACAGTACAGAAGAGGCAGGATACATTGGCATAATTCATAAAACTAAGTATGTCTAATTAAGAATAAATATAGGAAATGAGAGAAAACAGGATTTGTAAATGCACCACACTTTTCTTTATATTCCTTTTAAATGTCAAGGAATTCAATTACTAAATATAAACACAGTACTCACAAAGGCATTGTTAATAATTATTAATGCACAAAAGGAAAAATATTTTTAACCTAAATAGATCCAAACACTGAAAGCAGGACTGAGGAAGCCAAATAACACTGTGTGCTCAAGAGTATTTCTTATTCAAGCAAAACATGTCGTTAGTATGGTGCATCAGACTATTTATAATCCTTTGTTATTTATATATTCTATAACAATAGTGAGAGCCTAAACAGAGAACAGTCAAAATCATTTGATTAAATCAACAACAAAAAAGGAAACTGAATAAACTTTTCTGGTGATAATAATGACCAATTGCTATGCAACTGATTGTATCATGTTATAATCAATTGGCTTAAGTTCTTTAGACCACTGAAACAAGTGGACCAACTATTTCACGGTCATATTTCAGTTATTTAATTGACCATGTAGTAATCTAATTGGTTAACCTGTAAATTCTATCCAGTGATCACTATAAAAATGAAATAGCTTATTAGTATGAGAAAACAATATTTCTTGCTAGAGTAAAAGAAATGACTGTAAATGATCACAATATCACTAGAATTGATAGGCCCTTTCTGAAATATATCAGAATAATACAGAGAAGATTGAAACCATTAAGCAATTTTTTCAGTTTTCAGTTTTTTTAATCAGTGCTGTTTTACCAAGTTTCCTCCTTATCCATGCAGTTTCAGAAGAAATTAAGAAAATCCAACTCTCGTTTCATAGTCACGGTAACTTCGAGAGTCTCACTTTCAAGGATATAGCAAGCTTTGGCACTGTTGCATTCCACAGGATGGGGAAGGGTTAGCAACAGTTTCCTAAAACAAAACAAAACAAAACAAAATAAAAACCTAGAATCAGTGATATCAAGAAGATGTCACTTTTAATAAGGCAATGGGAAGCAATATATACCAGTAGAATATTATTAGGAACCAAAAAACTATTTAGACAGTATGACTACTGGATCAAAACTATGCCTAAATAACACAAAGAGTATACTGGTTTTTTGGCCTTAAAAATCCAAGCAGTGGTTTTGATGACTCCTCTTTTTTTCTAAATTGGCCTCATTTTGCATTATATAAACATAGTCTCAGGCTAGGGTTATAGGTATAGAACCACAACCACTGCAACCTTAAACCAGTTGGATAGGTCTGTTGCCAGTCATATTTATGTGTAGATGGAATGTGGCTGACTGATAGAAATCTGAAAATTGGAATGATTCTATGATAATTCTGGTAACACAACTTTGGGCTGAGTCTCTACTACGGGTGTAGTTATTGAAACTCAGGCCTGGAATGATTTCAATACCAGATCAATGAAAGTGCTTTTCTCTGCTTCCTTCTGGTTCTTTCTACTATACATTGACAAAAATTCCCTGTGAGAGAATCCTGAGTGTATTTTGCAGTTTATGGCTCAGTTACTAGATAGCTGTATGCTTTAGATGAATGGCTGGGATGAGACATCCATAATTCTGTCATAGTGGTATGAATCTGAATTATGTATGGGGTTGGCACATGCTGGTATCTGAAGAAAATTAAATACATGAAACACTTGTTACCTCACATTCTCAGTGGAGAAGGTCTGAGTATCTCTACAAAAAGTGGACAGAAAAGCTCTTTTAGAAGGTGTAAGATCCAAATCAGTAAAGGAATGTGGTAATTTTTAGGGCTACTTATTGAATACCTGTACAAAGGACTAGTATTTGAAAATGAAACCCTTGAAAATCAATTTCCTCTTCACTCATTTGCAAAGACCTAAGTTCAGGAAACTGGGCTCATGGAAAGTATTTATCACATATCTCTGGAACCTAAAGTAGAAATTTGTTGTTACTCTTGTCTCATTCTAGATATTTGAGGTAGGAGAAACAGCTCCATCCACTTGAAGTAATTAAATTGCATTGTATTTTAATATAGCCTGTAATATTTGGCATCTCAAAAAAAGCGGCTGCAAAAAATATTTAGAGTCCATCTTTTTAACGCTGTTTACAATATAGATTGTGCTAGAGTTGGATTTGCTTTATCTCTTAGTCTACAAATGATAATATATTCACTTTTAAAATAAAGCAAAACTCAGTGGTGGTAGCTTCATAGCACTAAAAGACAACTATAATCAGCTGAAGAAGGAGTTCCAATGATAATGTGTATTTCTCTGTCCAGAGAAAAATAAATTCAAAAGAGACAGTGGCCACTGGAATGATCCATCTATACCTGTGTTTTTGTCCAGTCGTTAGTTGTGTGGCTTCACATACTAAAATTTTGAGTATAAATTGTGCTCTTAGAAGAAGGGAAGTACTTTTGTCTAGTCTGTTTTATGGTCTGATATCTGAAGTGAGATTTATATTTTAAACAAAATAAAATTCTACAAATACTTAACCATGTACAATTTACTGAAGAACAGGACTGTATTTTATACTGGTGTCCCCTCCCTGTGTCTAGCAGAAGACTTCATAAGTGTTTATTGAGTGAATGAATAAATGAATAAAAAGCAAATAGATCATCATGAATGATATTTCAATAATCAGTATAGATTAGTACTATAATAAAATATGAATGAACATTTAAATCCAATCCCTCTGCTTTTACTTTGAAAATATATTTGCTTTTTAAGAAGCTACCAGTTTAATCACTGGTAAAATGTTTATTCAGTGCTAATTTTCATTAGAAATTATTTAAATGCAAACAATACTATATGACAGTAAAAACAAAACAATTATCTATAGAGTGAACTCTAGTTTAGAGACTTATATGTCTACGTTTATATTAGAGAATTCAATTTGATGTTACTTGGAATAGATTTAAATAAAGGACAACCTTGTTCTGTGCATATTCCATAATGCACTTTTTATTTTATGTAGTTAATAAATTCTTTGATTTACATATCTGGGCTAAAAACGGACATGAACTTTTTAAGGTTTCTTATTGGAGACATAACTGTTTTCAAAGGAAGTGCAGAAATACCTAGTGAGCTGCAATTCACTATTTCACTTAGAAAACTTTTTTTAAGGTATCGATGTCTTTTAACATCAGCCAACTCTCAATCTAAATCAGAGGAGCACAAGCAAAGGTGAGAATAATCTAAAGAAACACTCAACCAAAAATTAATTCATATTTATCTTTAGAATGTGTTTTTTAAAATCACACTCAAGGAATTCATTTATGATATTCTTAGAATTCACCTAAAAAATAATGAAACCTTATAGGAAGACAAATCAGGAGATTCTGGGACATTACACAATTTCCCCTTTCTTTCCTCCTTTCTATCTATTCCATGTTGGGAATCTATATGCCAAAACAACCAGTTTTAAAAAATGAAGAATTCAGTAAACTGCTTTGTTTATTCTGGTTGTATAATGCTAAAAACTAGGTTTTATTTATAATTTTAATGCAATTGACTATCAACAGACTGATATTACTAGTCAGTTCAGTAAAAATAAGTTTATCTGTTTTCCATTACAGATACATGAACAGAATGTATTCTTTTATCTTTCTGGGAGCCAGTTAACATAGTGTTACAGGGTGTCAAAGTTAGAAACTAAGGAAAGTAAATGTGAATATCAGTAGACTCAAAAACAAGACACATTTCCAGTAATACGATTTCAGAAAACAGTATGCTTCCAAAGAATGTTTAAGTATTTAGGAAAAGTGCTAAAAAAAAATCTTAATTCTACCTTCTGTCTTAATTAATGAATTTTTTCCTTAAGAGACATTACCTTTCTGCACTGAGCATTTAATGTATAAGTGTAGTAAGATCCAAATGACCTAGTGTAGCCCACATTCTACATGGAAAAGTATCTCTGTATGAGTCTTTCATTTAGTGGGCTTTGATAGATATCTGGAATGACAGCATAGCCAGAGCAGCTGCCTAAAGATTGATGGAGACAGTGAGAACTGCTAGGGAAACGGAAATTAACTCCATGGTGTGTAGATACGTGTGTGCTTTTAACAAGCGCACAAATATCATGGAAGATTGACTGTACGTTTAACCAACTTTCCTTGCAAAGGTTGTGTGGGAGAGTAAATACATAAATAACATGTAATGAAAACATTACAATCCTCCTTGAAGTGAATGGTAGGAATAAAGAATGTAATTTTTATAACATGAGACAATTTTTTTCCTGCAAATCACATTTTGAAATCACATTAAGTAATTAAAAATATTTGATATGTATTCATCGGTAGGTCATATTGGGTTAAACGCATCTACTGTAGAAATCAACGTTAAGCTATGTGTGTATGTTGGGTTGTTTACACATAGAAGTCTTTTGTTCCAGAGATCTAATTTTTTTTTCTTGAAGCCCTACGACCAACAAAGGAGAATTACAGGTACTGATAATGGAAGGAAGAGAATGTGCCAGCAGCTGACTGCTCCCACACCCCGTTTGAAATGTTTATGAGTTACAGAGAAAGAACCACTGCAATCAACCAGTGTGCTCACTGTTATACATCCAGATGAAAAGTGAACAAAGCAGTGAGATATTTAGATATTTTATCTAGCACATGCCAAGCTCCATCTATTCCTTCCTTATAGAGTTAGTTTTGAAAGACAGGACTGATTTATCCAGGTTTCAGGATAAACATTTTTATCAGAATTTTACCATATGTATTGTGTTTTGGGAAGATGATTTGAACTTGTGTAATGACAAAACTCTTTTGAAAATATCAAAATGTTTAATTGAATTGTTCCATTATCATCTGCATTATTTTTAAATGTATTCACACAATTTGAGGATCTAGTGATACACTGGCTGTTAGAATTTTTAAGTAATTGATGACAATACTTTTTGTTGATTTTTAGATGAATATAATCAAATTTAACCTTAGAGCCCCATAGTATCCAGAAAGCTTAAAGATACTGTTTCTCTTATGCCATCATTATACAAGAAAAAAAACACACATGCAAAACTTAAAACTGAAGAGATTTTCATCTTTAATTATTTTTCCTGCCAGATAAGCAAACTATATCTGAATGTCAAGGATTATGTTTTGGTAGTATCAACCTACTCCAAATGTATGCATACAAAGTAGAAAAAAATCTAGGAATTTACAAATATATTTATGTTTATATTACAGATCAAACCTCTGAATAATTAACTGACTTTTTCACTTTTCTTCAGACTTTAGCAGTGATGCAAAATAACTATGTACACATTTAAAAAGGATATTGATGAAAGATTAATGAATATTATAATATTCATTATTCTAGTTCTAAGTTTTACTCACTTATTAGGAGTACGGAGGTCGAGGATCATTTCCTGAATATCGATTTTAATTTCAGAAGGGCTTGTATTTGGCAGCTTAATTTTAACCTGAAAGACAAAATGAGAAGAAAAATACTGTTGTCTCGAAGAACAGTTAATTTGAAGAGTGTAAGATAATATGGGGGAATGAGAACTAATATTTATTAAGTGCCAACTATGTGCCAGGCCATGCTCTTTTCTCATAACAATCTTGAGAAGCAGTGATTATTACCTGCATTTTACAGATGGAGGAAATGAGATACAGAGAAGTTTAGTGAGTGACTCAAGGCAACTGTCTGTAACATGACTACGATCTATGTGTCTCCAAAACTATTATAGAAACAATTCGGTGACATGTCTATAATCTTCATTACTTGAAGGTGCATACCATTGCCCCTGAAGAGTTGGAGACCTTCAACTGCCTTAAATCAGTGGGCACTTTGTATAAAACATGGTTAGTTCTCATGTTGAGTGTGGGTTGGTGATATCATCTTGTAGGCTCCTGGTATAAACTCTCATACCACATTTTGTACAGAAATGTAGCAGTCCAGAAAAGTTGTTAACATAACAAAAGAGAAATAACAATATGAGCCCTGCACAAAAATGAAACTACTTATTGATTTAGTTATATTTCACTTAAAACTGCCTCACCTCAATTACCACATGGCCCAGCAATTCTACTCCTGAGTGTATGAATATATATATACACACACAAGCATATTAAAAATAGAGGTTCAAACAAAAATATGTACACAGTGTTTTTGTTTATGACTGCATTATTACAATAGCCAAAAGGCACAAACAACCCAAATGTGCATCAACTGATGAATGGACAAACAAAATGTAGTCTAGGAATAGACTTACCACATGACCCAGTCATCCTGCTCCTGGGCATATATCCAGAAGGAACCCTACTTCAAAAAGACACCTGCACCCCAATGTTCATAGCAGCACTATTCACAATAGCCAAGACATGGAAACAGCCTAAATGTCCATCGACAGATCACTGGATAAAGAAGTTGTGGTATATTTATACAATGGAATAATATTCAGCCATAAAAAATAACAACATAACGCCATTTGCAGCAACATGGATGTCCCTGGAGAATGTCATTCTAAGTGAAGTAAGCCAGAGGGAGAAAGAAAAATACCATACAAGATCACTCATATGTGGAATCTAAGAAAGAAAGAAAGAAAGAAAGAAAGAAAGGGAAAGAAAGAAAGAGACAAATGAATATAAATACAAAACAGAAACAGACTCATAAACATAGAATACAAACTTGTGGTTGCCAGAGGGGAGGGTGGTGGGAAGGGACAGAATGGGAATTCAAAATCTGTAGATACTGACAGGCATATGTAGAATAGATAAACAAGATTATACTGTATAGCACAGGGAAATATATACAAGATCGTGTGGTACCTCACAGTGAAAAAAGAATGCAACAGTGAATATATGTATGTTCATGTATAATTGAAAAATTGTGCTCAAAATTGACACAACATTGTAAACTGACTGTAACTCAATGAAAAAAAGTAGTCTATCCCTACCATGGAATATTACTCAGTCATAAAAAGGAATGAAGTACTATTACATGAATGACCCTTGAAAACATTATGCTAAGCAAGAGAAGCCAGGCACAAAAAGCCACATATTGTGGGATTCTGTTACATGAAATATTCAAAATAGGCAAATCTACAGAGACTGAAAGCAGACTGGTGGTTACTAGAGGGGCTGGAGAGGAAGAAAAGGGGATTGACTGCTTAATGAATTTGGATTTCCTCTTGAAATAGAGCAGGACCCTATTGGGCTTTCCCAGGACAGATGCTGCCATGTCCTCCGCCTGCCTTTTGTCTATAGAAAAACTTGTCAAAGAATAAATAATCAGAAAAGTGAGGAAATGCAAAAAGAAAAGAAAAACAGTCAAACAGGACAAAAAATACTAGTTTAGTTATCAAGCAAAGTCAAGGACCTCTAGTTCCTCCTCAAGGACTATAGATAATATCCTAAGCCATATCTTTTGAGCTGTTTCTAGATACTGAAGCCCCCATCAGGTGGAAGAAGTTAACTACATGATGACCAGACCATAGCCAGGACATAAGCTGCCACAATTCCAATAACTGGCCTCAAAGAAATGGGAACAAACCGACCCTGGAGTTGAAGATTAACTGTACTTAAATCAATCAAGATGATGCTGATCAGACCACTGCATGACCAATTTCAAGATGACTATCAGAGCTGACCATGCTGTTCTACATGTAGTCTCCTCCCTCTGCCTACACACCCTGAAACTCCCCTTTAAAATCTCTTGCCCCCTGATTGGCGGGGGGTGGGGGCGGAGTTAGCCTTTGGATATGATTCTGCCTTCTCCCTGGGTTGCTGGCCTCTCAAATAAAGCAACCTTTCCTTTCTACCAACATTTGCCTCTCAAGTAGTGGCTTTTGAGCAACAAGCAGCCAGACTTGAGTTCAGTTACATTTTTGGGTTGATTAAGATGTTCTGGAATTAGATAGTGGCAATGATCGCACAGCATTATAAGCATACTAAATGTCACTAATGGTAAATTTTACTATGTGTATTTTACCACACTACAAAGTCTCATCTCTAATGCTAATTTAATTCATTCTCTTTTTGATAGAAGTTGAGGATCTCTCTCTCTCTCTCTCTCATGGCATATAGTTTCCATAAACAAAGAAAAACAACCCAAGTTTAAGGTAAATTATGAAGTGTTCTGTAAAATGAGCTAGAAGACTTGAAATATTGGACATCTGGTGATTTCAGAACTGGAATAGCAAGGACAAAAGCAACAGGTTTTGAAGAAATTACATATCAAATAAGTAGTGAGAAAAATTAGAATTCCTTATAAGAAGCTTAAAATAGGCAATAGTGCTTTTGCAATATAAAGTATGTGTACCAATGCATGCCTGTGAGTTATATTTTACTATCTAAAACTTGTGTATAAACAAGTATTTGTAAATAGAGCTCTGGAGGTCCTACTATCTAAATATATCCTTTGGTTAATGTTTTCAATAAACAAAGAATTACCTCCTAATTTATATTTTGAAAATTCAAATCTTCATAATTAGAAATGCTTTTAAGGAGAGAAATAGAACATTTCTCAAAGAAGTAGTTACAGGGGCTCTACTTCGAGGTAAATGAGCAGTCTATTGGACAAGAAAGCCCTATTTTTACTGTAATAACATTCATGTCTGATAGTCGGGTTGAGATGTTCTTTAGTTGCAGGATGACTCATTTCACCTGGGCTAAGAGATAAAAATATTTGTTTCTTTAGTCTGAAATGTTTATATCTTTCAAGGTAAAAGATTATCTCCCTACGGCTGAAATGACATTTGAGTAAGGAAAAAAATTGTGACTTACATGAAATTTAGATACAACTTTTAGGTAGAACTTCAAGTGGTTCTTAAAATCATTTGCAACTCTAGTTAAGGATAATTCAGAAACAACTCTAATGTTTTCCTCTTGAGGAAATTAAAATTGTGTACTAAAATGGTTTCACAGGAGGGACAGGAGAAGGAACAAATTAAGTGGAATAGTACATGTTAATATTTCATAAAATAGAAGATTCAATGAAGAATCAACAGAAAAACTCCTCCTGAAACATGAATCACACTTCTTTAGAAATAGTTTTAATGAACACCTGGAAAATAGACATGGTTATTATTGACTTTGAACTGATTGTACCCAAGTCCTAACTTGTCCAATATTAGTAAATACAGCATGTCACTGACCAAACAAGAGGACTGATGTTCCTCTCTCTACATGGGATGTAAATTGAATTGAATTCATTTCAAAGAAAAATTATTTCAATAAGTAAACTAAGGAAAACTGCTAAAAAGTTCACTGGGAAAATTTCAACCTTTTGGGAGATTAACCTTTGGGGTCACACTTGGGCTTGAGTTCTGGTTCTGCCACATATTAGCTACTGTTTATTAGTTATCTATTGTTGTAAAACCAAAACCAATTCACTTGCTCCCCTCCTACATTTGCACCTCATAACAACAATAAGTATTTATTATCTCACATATTTTCCATTGGTTAGGAATTCAGGAGTGGCTTAGCTAGGTAGTACTGGGTTTGGTCTATCGTGAGGTCGTGGACAAGATATTGGCTACAGACATCTGAAGGCTTCACTGGGGCCAGTGAATCTGTATCCAAGATGGCTCGCTTACATGGCTGTTGGCAAGAAGTCTCAGTTCTTCACCACATGGACTTCCTAGGACTTAGGGCTCCCTGAGAGTCCTTATAACACAACAGCTGTCTTCTTCCCAGAGTGAATGATCCAATGGTGTAAGACAAAAACAATGCCTTTTTAAAAATGTAGCCTCAGAAATTATACATTTCATTTTTTTAATATCCTATTGGTTATGCAAGTCAGTCCTGTTCAGTGTGAGAGGGGACTACACAAAGGGAAGAATATCAGGAGGTGAGAATCATTGGGGGCCATCTTGAAGGCCAGCTACCATAGTACCCATCACTAACTTCAGTTCATACTTCTGCCCTCTAGCCTTGTGAATAAAAGTAACAGGAAAAGAGTTCACTAATTTAAAGTTTGTGAGATCCCTTCTTCTACTTTCAGCCTGTCTTCAGGCAAGCAGTTGAAACTACTCACTTAGTCTCTCTAGGAATTCACTTTGGAGCTTTCCTCGAGATAGGTAAATGTAGGTCAAAATGCTTATAAATTGTTTTCATTTTCCTTCATTTATTCTCCTCTATGTGCTGTAACAGAGCTGGCTTAATATGCCAAAGCTTTTGAGGGTGGAGTCATTAATGTGAGATTATCGTTTTGAGTTTTAAATTTACTGCCTTGTTCTTATGATAGATTTATATGACAAGATGGTTCCTAGTGAGATTCTGTTCCTATAGTCTGTAAGTGATTAATACAGGCTCCCTAGCTCCTCAGATAAGTGCCTATGATCATATTCTAAGTTTTTTGAAAATTGAAATGAGAAGGCCAAATAGCAAGTGTTCCATGGAGATCATCTATTCTAGGTTTCCTCCTGAACTGTCACTTCCTAAATACCTGAACAAAAGAGTAAGTGAAATATATCTTATGTATGCAGTTTGGCCAGTCTATGCTATTTACTGAAATTTTTGTGAAGGTAAAGATATACAGAAAAATTTGGCCCGATGATTTGGAAGATATTCTTACTTAATTTGTGGGTTCTAAATATTGTAAAAAATTTTTTTGACAGAATAGAGCAACCACCCTCAATATATCTGATTCTTACCAAAGAAATTAATGCAACTTGAGTTTCCATTTGAAACATAACAACATTAAGAAATTCTGATTAACAGAAAAAGTTTGGGTAGGTCTCATTCTGAATTGCTTCAGTAATTTAATTTCCTATTGTTTAACTATAGAAACACATGTGAGATTTTTTTCCATTGCAGCCATAATAAGTATTTTATAAAACTCATGAGCAATGATATTCTATAGGAAAATGAAAAAAATTAAAGGGGATGGATCCCCCTACTTTCAAATTGCATAAAAATTTACCTCTGAAGAATAAAAATATAGAAGTATATGTTCTCCAAAACTAGAACACAAAACCAATAGATATCTTTTTAAATTAATGAATATATTTTCTATAATGTTACCATTGTGAAACATTCCAGAACTATATTGCCATGCCTGTTTCATAAGATCATGGAAACATGATTCCTCCCTTCTCATAGGAGTCAAGAGTAAGCTCAGCTCATTCTGCAGTAAGAACACTCATTTACAGAACCTTCATACTTCTATTGGCACCCACATTCATCCTCAAATGCAGCCTTACCACTATTAGCTATCTTGGGATTACCAGAACTAAATTCATTATACTTTGATCTCTATTTGACAACAAACACAAGAAGCCTCAGATTTCCAAGTCCTTCCTCATCACCTAATAGTTACCATCTGGTCTCCATTTTTCCTATTTTGGTTCCATTTCTTACCACTTACCAACTCATGAAACCCTTCCATTAGGTCCTCTGGAATACACAGTTCAACATCCCTTACCTCATAAGCGTCTTTGAATATTCTCTGCAACTTCTTCGTTTAACTGAAATCTAGATCTCCCATGAAGACATGATTCCCTTACAGTCTTCTCAATTTATGCCTGTTTTTTTCCCTCCCAACCCCCTTATATCACTGGGCCTGCCCCTTCTTTCCAGCTTTTTAAAATAAGCCTCATGTCTTCACGTTATATCACTAATTTTCCTTCTTGTTGCAACCATCTACCAATTCCGGGGTCAGACCTCCCACCCCAATTTCTCTAAGAATAGTTCTTTGTTCTCTATTGATATTTCTAACATTAACTGCTGTCTTAAATATTGGTGATTTAAATATCCACTTAGATAACCTTTTCAACATCCTAGCCTCACTTCCTCATCTCCTTCAAGTCTTTGCATAAATATTGCCTTCTCAGTGAGGTCTTCCCTGACCACACTATTTAAAATTGCAGTCACTACCTACACTAGTACTTGCCCTATCACTTCCCCTTGCTCTTTTCACCTTCATAGCATTAATCGCCTTCCAACGTACAATAAAATTTATGCATTTATTTTGTTATCTAGCTCTCCCACTAGAAGGCATGCTCTGTAAGGGTAGTGGTATTTGTGTTTTGTTTATTACTACGGTATCTCAGTGCTTAGAACAGTAATTGGCACATGGTAGGCACTCAATAAATATTTGTTGAGTAAATTAATTAGTGAATTAATGCCAAGATGTTTCAATATTGAGAAATTTAATTTAATTTACCAATAGGTCAAAAGTAAAAATATTATATGATCTCCACAAATGTTAAAAAGGCATTTGATCAAATTTACCATCTATTCCTGCTTACAACTCTTAATAAAATCAGAATAGATGAATAGTTCCTTAACACACAACAACCCAAAAATCAGTATCACACTGGATGTGGAAACACCAGAAACATTCTAAATAAGTGAGAAATAAGAAATAATACCAAAATTTACTACTATTATGAAATATAGTTCTAGAGGTCTAACTCACGTAAATAAACAGGAAAGAAACAGGAGGTAAAATTATCAACTGAAGGAAGAACATTCCAACTGGAATGAACAGCAAGAACCAGGAAATAACTCGACATATCGAAGGAAGAGAAAGAAGGCTAGGGTGGCTAGAAGATAACAAATAAGGAAGAAAATGTGGTATTAGATGAAACTGAAAAATTGGTAGGGATCAAATCATATAGGGCCTCATAGATCAAGATAAAGAGTTTGGATTTTGTTCCAAGTGCAATAGGAAGCCATTGGGGATTCTAAGCAAAGAAGTGATGCAACCTGATTTACTTTTTAAAAGGATCTATCTAAACACTGTGGAAAGGTTGCAAAGAAGCAAGAGTGGAAGGAGGGAGTTGAATCTAGACAGGATCATAATGGTCCAGGTGAGAGATGATGGTCGTTTGAAAGATGATGGGAGTTGTGGTAGTGACAATTAGATGGACTGAGAATATATTTTGAAAGTAGAGCCAAGAAGACATACGGCTTTAAAGCAAAACAGAATGAGGAATGATTTGGGTTTTTAGGTTGCACAATTGGGTGAATGTTGTTGCCATTTCCTGGGATGAGGAAGATCAGTTAAAAAAAAAAAAAGGTTTGGGGAAGACAAGGGTTCTGTTTTGGACATGTTAGGTTTGAGTTGCCTATTAAACAAGTGGAAGATATCAAGTAAGTGGTTGGTTATATGAATCTGAAGCTCATGGGAGAGGTCAAGAATAGAGGGCTAAATAATATTTAAAGCCATGTGTCTAAATGGAAAGAGAATAGAAAAAAATGATCTTTTTCAGAGACCTGGAGAATTTCAGGCAGGAGAAGAGCCAGTGATATGGGACCAAAGGAGATGAAGAATGCCCAGTGATTTTGGAGGAAAATTAGGTGAGAGTGAGGTCATTAAAGAAAAGAGAAAAAGTGTTTCTTGAAGGAAGGAGTAATAAATAGGGTGGAATATTGCTGAGTGCTCACCCTCATGTCTTCAGTCTCTCTTTTTCTAATTTTATCCAGGACAGCTTTTCATTTTTCAGGATTGTCCCTCTTATTGCAGGATTTAGAGCATCCCTGGCCTGTGAGTACTAAATGTCATTAATGGCAATAACATCCTGTAACCTAAAATGCCTCCACCCATTTCTAAAAGTCCCCTAGGGACCCATACCATGACCACTTCTTTAAGATTTGTTCATTAAGTCTAGTGATACATGTAGGCCCTCAATAAATATTATATGAGTAAATGAATGGGTTCTTGTCATCAACAGAAAAGCATTCTTAAAGTCTCTTCTATCCTAAAAAAAAACCCAAAACCTTAAATCTGGCCTCCTCCTCAACAGCCATCTCCTCATCACTGCTCAGCTTCCTCAAAGAACAATCTATATTTGCTGCCTTCTCTTCCTCACTTCCTATCCACTTCTCAGCATTCTTCAACCCACTGTTGGTCCCCACCATGCCTCTGAAGCTGCTCTCTTCCAAAAGTCACCAAAGACTTCTTAGTCAACAAATCTAAAGGTTCCTTCTGCACCCAAATCCTGGTTTACTTCTCTACAGCAGTAAATACTATTATGGCTTTCCCTGTCTCTGGATATCCTTCTCAGCTCCTCTTCCTTTATCCATTCCTCAAATACTTGTACTTTCTCCGGTCAATCTGTGAATCTGCTTGCATGGATTCAGACGTTTCTGCCAGTTCTGAGTTCAAGGATTCTGGACCATGTAATTAAAATATTTGATGAAACTTCCTCAAAATGATATCATCAAAATGTAAAATTACTGATTTTATTACTAAGTAATATGTGTAAGACATCTTTCAACCTTATTTAATCCCTGACCTTAAGCCCATCTCAAACTCCCTCTCCCCTCACACCTCTCTCTTAATTTCTGTCTAGCTATCTATCTGTCTTTCTCATTATGGGGGACTTTTATTTTCAAGTCTACTAATTTTGGTATTATTTAAAATTTTAAATATATATAACTTTCATAACCAGAAATATATTAAGTCTACACAATTAAATTAGTTTTTGAGGGGGTATTCATCCCCCTACCATCATTATGGAAAAAATATTATGATATTAACTATAAATACATGTATATTACTCAGAGAACTATTAGAAATTTAATTGGTTTACTGTGCTGCCTGGAGGTAATAATAAGGAATTGTAATACAGCTCAAATATCCTTCTCTCTGCCACACAGTCTGATATATAACCAATCAAATAAGGTTAGCATAATTGGAAAGCCTACAAAAAAAAAAAAGTGTCCATCCTCTAGAATTTTAAATGGAAAAGAGAATCCATTCCATTATCAAGCAGCCAAATCTATTTACTCATTAGAAGTAGATGAATATGACTGTTTTAACCTTAGGAGAGAAACAAGGATTTGAGAAGCACACCATTCAAGAAACAAGTGAATTCTCAGAGGATGTGCAGACACTTTGCTCAGAATGATTGATAGTCCTTTCTGAGATGAATACATGTGATAAACGTGATTTCTGGTTGTGCCTGCCAGATGGTGATGGACTCCTATCCCATCCCTGACTCTCACCCCATTCTCAGTGAGATTCAGAGACGGAGTAAGGCTCATATCCCAGTGAGGAGGTGACAATGAAAAATAAAAACAGACAATGGCTTATTTTTAAAGTCACAACAGAATGTCCCCTTATCAATATAGATTCATTATAGTAGGAGCACCAAAATATTATGTATCTATTGCAGCTCAAAAGAAGTATCAAGTTATCTGCAGGCTTGTCCCTGCTCCCAGAACAATTGATGGGCCATTTGGCAGAATATCAACAAACACAGCCCGATTCAATTTTGGATTTTAGAGAGTGTGATGTTAAACACCTATGGGTGAAAGTGGAAATCCACTGATCTATTGCACCCATCCCCCTTCCTGCTACCAATAGGCCTATGGGGAAGCCAGGCTATCTCCCTACATAACTTTGATACCTAAAATTCCTTTTTCGATACTCCCGAGCTGCACCCGAGAGGTCAGGTACCTAGTCATCCTTGCTTCTCAGGTGCAGGCAAGTTCCCATTCTTCCCACCTTATTTCTGTGACAGCTTTTTAGCTTCCCCATCATTGTTGTTTGTATCTCTAAAGCCATGCCACAATTTCAGCCTCATTTCATTGAGCTGATTATTCTTGGTTTTCAATACCTAGCCTGGAACTGGAGTGAGAATTTACAGTGTCTCTGAATTCTGTCTCTGTTGTTGAGTCCCTCCCGTGGGTCATTTAGTCTGTGCTCAGTTAGTTCCATTTCTGCAAGTTTCCTAGTATCCCCCTCAACACCTTCCCCTCTCCAAACATATGCATGCCACCTAAAAACAGTGCTACTTCATTCCAAGCCTGATGCAAAGCCAGCACTCTGTGATAGTATATTCTAACCCCTAAAGAGAGTAAACACCCACTCTGAAAATCAACATCCCAGTCTCTGTCTTTGAATTCCATATAGATTTGTATTTCTAACAGCCTGCTGGACACATTCAACAAGATTTTCTACAGGCACTTCAAAACTCAATATAACCCAAACTTAACATTTTTCTCATGGAACTTTGTCTTCTTTATTTTGCATTCCAAATCTGACCCCCAAGCACAAACAAAACCACCCTTTGTTTACTCTCATTCCAAAAGTAATAGTGATTGTAAAAAACATAGGAAATTCAGATGAGCAAAAAGAAATAAAAACCATCTCTAAGACTACCATTCAGATATAAACCATTTTACCTTCCCATATCTTGATTAATGCATCACCATTCACCTAGTCACCCAAGCTAGAAATGTGACACCTGTTTCCCCCTTACATACCACATTTGACCACTGTCTAACTCCTATCAATACTATAGTTGACTCTTGAACAACACTGAGTTCCTTTGAGCAATGCGGGGGTTAGGAACTCTACTGCCCACTAAATAAAGTCCAAATTTCATGGTGTGTTAGTCTGCCTGGGCTGCCATAACAAAATACTATAGACTGGAAGTCTGAGCATGCCAGACATGCCAGCAAGGTTGGCTTCTGGTGAGAGCTCTCTTTCTGGCTTATACACGCCTGCCTTTTCACTGTGCTCACATGGCAGGGAGAGAAAGTAAGCAGAGCAAGCTCTCTGGTGTCTCTTTGTATAAGAGCACTAATATCATTACAAGGGCCCCACTCAAGTGACCTCATCTAAACCTAATTACCTCCCAAAGGCTCTAGTTCTGAATACCAATCACTTTGGGAGTTGGGGTTTCAACATATGAATTTGGCAGAGGTGGGGGGAGGACACAATTCAATCCATAGCACATAGTAACATTCAAAGACTTTTACAACTATCTGTAAGCTGGCTATTCTGCTTTATCTTTTATTACTCCACACCAGTGCATTCTGGGGTTCCAAGAACAGTACAAATAGCTCTGAAAATATATCATATACTTTCATAGCACTATGCCTTTGCTCATGCGGTTTACTGTGCTTAGACAACTTTTCTGCCCTGACAAACTGTTATGTCCTTCAAATGTCATCAGATGCCACCTGTATTGTGAAGTCTACTTGGATTTCCTCTTCGTTGTGCCATTTTGTGGAAGATAGGTGCCCCTAACTCCCTTTTTGTGTTTGTCTTTTTGTCACTTTGCACATACTCCTATCAAATTCAAACTGCTTGGGTTCAAACTGTAGTGTTGCCAGAGTCTAGATGTGTTACTTAATATCCTTGTGCTTCAGTAATCTCATTTGTAAAATGGGGATAACAGCACTTATTTCACAGAGTTTTGGTGTGGGGATTGATGAGCTACTATGTACAAAGTTCTTAGAAAATGCCTGGCACATAGTAAGCATTATATAAATTGTTTGCTGTTATTATTATTATATCATGTTTGGTGAACAATCAGGATAACAACTTTGATTTTTGGACTGTAAATGTACAGAAGTGGTTCCACTATGGCACTCTGGTGACCTTGTACTATCCACACAGGCCTCATAGGCAAGGCTCAACTGCAGTCCGCCCCAGGTCTTGGCAGAACATCCTGTGATCCTCCTAGAACAGGGGAAGACAGGCAGTCTTGTGAGGAGATGCCTCAAGGCTGTCTCTTATCTGCCTTTATACCTTGTGGGAGGCTCCCTATCTTGCAGGAGGCTGCCATGAAGTTCCAACAGAGTGTAGGACTTTCCACCTCCCTTCCCCTGGGTATAGATGCAGGCTACAAAACAGCTTAGCTGCAGTCTAGAGTTGGTTCTTCAGCCAAGAATGCCTCACTGCTCATGTCACCTGTCATCTGGCCCCTTCAGTTCAAAGTCGTCCTGTGAGGCAAAGGGACATGGGGAGCTGACAACATGCTGATCTTGCTTACGCTGTCTATGTAAGTAATAAAATACATCCTTTGGGATTCATTGTTTCCTTATTGGATGGATCTATGAAAGTCCACACTGCTGCTTATGGACTGCTTGATCTCTTAACAGTAAGCGCCTGAAGAGAAGGAGAACCTTGTATCTATTTTGTTCAACACTGTATGTTAAGAATCCGGCCTATGGTAAATGCTCAATAAGTATTTGTTGTATTTTTAAAATTACAGAAAACAACGATAAATACGTTTACTAGGATATATATCAAGTCTATGATAGTAGAAGCCTTGTGGGGAGGGATGGAGACTGTGGAAGATGAAAGAGAAAAAAATATAAAATGCAATACAATACAATTAGACAGGGCCATTCTACTCATGAGGTTTAAAGAAAAACATGCATATCACCTAGAAGGAAGAAGCCTTCTAGACTCTCTTATGTTAGTATTTGATACCTTGCAAGCTTGACCTTATTTTCTCAACTGTAATATAAGGAGGAAAGTCTAGATTAACATCTTTCAAACTGTGTTCTAAGGAGCCCCAGTTTTCTCCTAAAAGCTGCCTCACGGATGATGGCACCCTTTTAACCAGGGCAGTAGTACTTTAATTTGTTTTATATGTTGGGCTTTCTCCTAGAATTTTGTTTGAAGAAAAGAGTAGGCAGCTAAAAACAAAACAAAACAAAACAAAACAAACCTGCAAACCACTGGCCTAGTTCTAGCTCTAAAATTAATGTACAGCATGATGACAATAGTTAACAGTACTGTACCGAATACTGGGAAATTGCTAAGAGAGTAGATTTCAGGTGTTATCACCACACACATACACACACACAAATGGTATGTGAGGAGATGATATGTTAATTAGCTTGAATGTAGTAATCATTTCACTATGCATAGATATATCAAATCATCATGTTGTACACTTTAAATATATACAATTTTTATTTTAAAAATAAAATGCCTAAATATAGATTACAGGCAAGGGAAGCTTGGTAGCTACAAACTCAGGAGTAGAGTAGCAGGCATAATTTGGATAATGGAGCTCTTTGGGTTGGGGTTAGAAGGAAAGAATGGAAGGTTTGCTGAAGACATACATATTCGTAACTCAGCATTTTGTTTAGGACAAACACTTTGATTTAGGTCTCATAAATCTAGCTTTCTTATTTGGAGTATGGGGAGGGTGAAGGAAAGGGTGGGGCTCTTGTAAATTTTTAAACTCCCGAATCAATTCTTGTATTTAAACAGGTTGATTGTATTCCTATTACCTTCCTCAGCTTGAGCAGAGGTCTTCTTAAAGTCTCTGGGTTGGATTGTTACATATAGACCAGGTCCAGGATCCAGATAACATATTTAGCCAATTCTAAGGTGCAATTTTCCTCACATTCTAATGTTTATTACACAGTCAAGGTGTATATTTACTGAGTATACTTATTTTTCCTTTGTTACTAAATAAATGGCACATGTACAACTTGATGATGTCTTAGAGTTGAGAAAATGCCATATTATTAACAGGAATAATAAGCTTATAAATTTGCACAAGAAATATTTGAGATGAGGTCAATAACCTCTTTAGTCTGAGTCTTCCCAGTGAGGTTAAGCAGTGACAGTGGATGTCATCATTAATATGCCTACAGGATAAAATTCAAGCTACAAGTCTGTCATTTCTTTCTTTTTTGAGAGACAGCTTACCAGTGCACTACTGTCTACAATTATTCTTTATTCTTGTCACACTCAGTCCTAACTCAAATAGGCCATGCTATTTTATGCCTGGATACCTTTCCATGTGCTCTTACCCCTGCTTGGAATGGCCTTCTTAGAATGTTGTCCACCTGAGAAATCCTGTCTACCCAGTGCTGATCCCTTTTTGCTTTATGTCACCATGTACCTGGCATATGCCTTTATGCTTGCCATACTGAACTGCAATGATTTGTTAGGTGTCCATGTCCTTAACTGTAAATTCCTTGAGGGTAATTGACTGTTTCTTATTTGTCTTTGTATCCCTAGGACTTAGGACAGGGCCTGGTATGTAGTAGTTATTCACCAAGTATTTAAAGACTGAATGTATGAAGAAAAAGAAAGAGAAAAAGAATGCTATACATGTGGTGAATGCCATAGCACCAACAAATATTTCATTTGTTCCTGGCATTCAAAGGTGTCCCCATCTTATCCAAACCCTCTGAACTCCTGGTAAACTTAAAATTGTCAACACTGAGTCTACTTGTTAATAATAAAGTGACTATTTTTATGTTAGTTTTATCTCCCCAATCAATTATAAGTTCATTAGAGAGAGGGATCAAACCTTTTTCTGTACATACCTGTTGAGTTTTAGATAAACTGTGTACTCCTACTCTGAGGTGTGATTTAGTTTCCAAGATTCTTCATTCAGCCTACCTTTATTATTAATGCTAGTAGCAAGTTGTGTGAGAGAAATGAAAAGGCTCACAACAGTTTTATTTATTTAGGGCCTAGAATTTCTTTAGAGTTTAGAGCAATCTGCAATACCAGACATCAAAAACAGTTTTACAGTCATTTAAGAGAGAGAAATTTGAATATTACTGGTAAAACCCTGGGAGCTAATTACTTCAAGATCACTTGAAACCTTAGCTCATTAGAGTTTGAAAAATCTCCTGAGGTCCTTAAAGACACTATTCCCATCATGTTACTTGATCCAATTGAATGTCTTAGATTTAGCTAATAAGAGAAAACCTGAAGTTTATGCAAAAGAGAAATTCCATTTATCATTTGCTTAAGAAAAAATATTAAACATCTCCTATGGGCACCTCAGTACTCTATACTGTAGAGGGTTGCTAAGAGAGGGAGGGAAAAATACAGATGCAAACCCCTGATCTCAAAAAATAAATCCCCAGCACCAAACACCAAAATTAGTAGTGTATATTGCCCAAATGAGTTGCAGTCCACACTCTTGGTTAGGCTCAGACTTTTCAGTAAGATCATTATGAAACTTACATAAGCAAAAGTAAGATAGTCACATTGATATTGTTGGTATTGCTATTGTCATTATATAGAAACAGTGGTTTGGCAAAAGATGCTCTCCAACATGCTATAATGTTATTCAGATAAGGAAGCCAGGTAACATTTTAGATGCATTTTTAGACCTTTAAGTCAGTAGTTCAGATCTAAAATTTAAGGAAAAAAATCCCCTTTTAGATCCCCCAATGTAAGCTGAGTCATTAAAAGAAATACAGATATAAGAGATAAGACAGATTCAGGGAAGGAAATCTTTCATTTTAATTGACTGTCACCTCATCAGAAATTAATAACCAATCACATGACATGTATGGAACAGAATTAGGATGAAAGAAAAATGCATCCAAACAGATTGGGCAGTTTTATTCGGACTAGAAATAGTGTTATGTCATATGATTCTATTAGGTTTATTCATAAATCTTAGCCACATGTGTAAATTCAGTTTATTTTGTACATGTTTACCAATTTTAAACTGTGTATCCTATTATTCCCTCTGTACCTCAAACATAGCAACTACTATTTTTAAAGAGTTTATAGCCTTGCTGATGGTATTATGAATACAACAATCAATTTAATTATAATGATCATATGGAAAACGGGAAAGATGGGAGAGGCTTACCAGTAGATCCTTACAACACGCAGTTGAAGCGTCCTTTCTGGTCAATCCCAGGAACACATCTTCAGTTCCCACCTGCTGTTTGAATAGAATTTCATATCTGAAAAAAAAGTCAGTGATACAGAGGCTCAAATGAAAGAGCAATTTCCTGTTGCAGAGCAGAAAACTAGGAACTTATGAGGATGTGCTATGACAGAAAAAAAAAAAGGCAAGATAAATAAAGTCCTAAAAAAATAAAGTTTTTCAGGCAAATAGCAAAACATAAAGGAATAAAAGTCTGGAAATTCAGTCAAAAATCCCTCACCCTGTAAAGCAGGATTTAGGTTGTATACTCTTCTTTTCTAAAAATAAAGCTTAACTATTTCAGAGCTATACAAAAAATAGATTGAGGGAACTTCTAAAAAGATTCTAATAAGAATATAAGTAAAAGAAAAAAGGAAGGTCCTTTCCTAGAAAACAATGGCTCAGAAGAATAGTGGGCCCATAGCCCAGGGTTTGATGGATAGACAGAACCCTCCTCTGCTAAATTTAAGCACAGAGTAGAGTTAGAAAATCCAAGTTTAGTACTCTTTCTGTCATTAACTGTAGGATCTTGGTCAAGTCAAAAACTCATGTGGTCTCAGCTTCTGGATTTGTACAATTTATGGGAGGGGGTGGGTTTGAACTAAATGATCTCTATGGTTTTTTCCACCTCTAAAATTACATAACAGAAAAACTGGTAGTGTAGTCAGTACAGCCACAGCTATAGTGTTTAGAGTCTAATCCTAAATAATTCTTAGTTCAGGTTTTCTTGGTATTTTGCCACACACGTGACAAGTTCACAAATATTTCCTTGCCTGTAAATTTGGGACCCTAGGGATAGAATGGTTTATAGAAACCTCCAGCCATAATGTACTCTATCTTTTTAGATGGAATGAAGTAAGCAAACATTTACAAATGACCTTTTCTGTTTAATTCTACTCTAACGAAGACGTGGTAAATCTCTGGATAGGAAGAAAAAGGGACTACATTGAACTTCTAACCACTTGTAAATCGGATTGTCCAAGGATGAAGAAGATTTCTCTGAGCTGGAACAAGACTAACAGTAAGTAGCTATTTGAGATGGGACACTGTTTTCTTAACAGACTTTAACATCTACCAGGTATTTACAAAGGTGAAGCCAGGTTAAAACAAAACAGAAAGATATTGATCTATATGCCCATGATGCCCACATGGATTTGCTCTAGCTGCCATGCTGCTCCTCACCCCGAGACACAATTTTCTAAGTGCCTACTGTTTACATTTGCCTGGATGTCCCAAGGCACCTTACAGGCCACACACCCAAAACCAAACTCACCACTTACCCTCCACCTACATTCCTAATCACAGTTAATGGTTTCACTGTTCACCCAGTCAGCCAAGCTAGTAATCTCAGCATCATTTCTGATGCTTTCCTCTCATTCATTATATCCAATAAATACCAAATCTTCCTTCAAATACCTCTCAAATAAAGACCCTCATATTTCTCTCCAAGGCCAGTGACTTAGTTCAGGCCCTTATTTTTTATTTGGCCACTTGGGCTTCTTCTTTGATGATCTCCCTGTTAACGTTTTTTTACCCATCTTCTTCTATCCATGGGGGCATTTTGAAATGCATTTGCATAAGATAGAAAAATAAAGATTAAAAAATCTTATAAAGCAATTTTCTTCATATCCTGAGTGGAGGTCTTATTCACATAAAGCTTTCATGGATATTCTTTCTATAGAACATCTCACATCAGGATGGAAAGTAAAAATTTACTCAAATCTGGAGTTTGCCACATATGGATGCTTGACGTCCATTAAACTATATGAGAAACAAATGACAATTCTTAGCCTTTCATAGGGATATGTGGACACTTAACCTGAGATTTACTCCCTTCATATTTAAGATGCTGACAGAAATATTTTAAAATCCCCTTTGAATTCTTTTGTTTATGAGGTTTATGGTTTTTTTTTGTTGTTTGTTTGAAAGCTGGATACTATTTTCCAGTTAATTATCTTCAGTCTGCCACTGCTTCTATTTTCAGAACTGACATAGCAGATAGAACCATAGGGTTTTTTTTTTAAACATTGGACACGGTTTTACAGTCAGAATTAGAAAAGTTCTCAGATCCCTTGCCACAGAAGTCTTTAAGAAATTATAAAGTACATTATAATTTAATAAATATTGCCTTTGTTTTTCAAACTGTTCTAATATTCAATCAAGATTTTATTTTAAAATATATACATTTAAAGCTTAGTGTATTTAATCATTAATTTCAATTATGGATGTAAACATACTTTAATCCTTAAAAGTATGAGTGTTTTCATTTATTAGTATGAAAGGCTTTTTATGATAATAATTCTAACTTTCATATTTATAATTCCTATTGAAAAGGCTACAAAGCAAGCCTTTAATCCTGCTTGCAAAATATACTAAACATAATCCTAAAATAACTGGTAAATAAGTCCAGGTAACAACTGATAATTGGAGGGAGAACATAGCCTTTTACTGAAATTGTGGAACACTGAGTAATTAAACGCAGGTCTTTGACACATAAACATGGCATAATAATTTAGTCTGTATGAATGCTTGTAATTTAATGGGCTGGTTTTACCTACTGTTAGTTCCACATTATACAACTAAACTACATTAAATATAAATCTATAATGGAAATGACTGTGTTTTTCATTTTTTGTTAGATAATAACTGAAAGGAAGGTATTATGATTTATTATTTGTTTCTGCTCTAGAAGGGGAAAAAAATCATCAATTACACATGGCTTCTGTGTGTCACCGTAGTTTTATCTTTTATGTGGTAGAAGTCACCTTATGAATCTTGTCTTAAATAGAATGGTATCAGAGGACACATCTAACTTAAACCCCTAAACACGTTCCCGGCTTCATTTGACTTACTCTGGTGTTTCTCTGACATCCCACATGTCGTGGTGCTCTGCTCCTTCTAGAACCTCCTCTGGATTCCAGATGTCCTTCGTATTTTCATTGCTGGTTTGAGGGATGACTGGGAAGAAAGGGAAGATAAAGCTGAAGCTGTTGTCTGTTTTACCTCTTGAAATTGCTCCTGTTCCTCTTCACACTCAGTTTGGGATCACTGAAGTAAAACATTTTCTATTTGTAATCACAAGCTTCTTTTTTTGGTCAAAGGAAGCTAAATTAGTAACAACTGACTTAGAAATCTTAATTAGTACACAGCCAATACATTGAAGAATTGTAATAATAATAATTGTAGAAAGTTTGGAAAAGACATATAAATAAAAGAAGAAAATTAATCTACAATGCAACTGCCATGATAGTCAATGATAGCATTCTGGTGGATATCTTTCCAGTCTCTCTCTCTCTGTGTATACATGTATATACACATATATAATATATACATATTTAATGCATAAAAACACTGTATATAAATTATGTATCATGTATAACATATATGCAAGGAAATATTACACATTTTTCAGAAACATAAATAGGACCATATGTAAAATATTCTTACATAAAAGAACAAATCAAATATACAATCTGATTTGGGGGGAAATGTTTTATTTTGCATTGTGTTTTATTATATAAAAGCCCTTCGATACCTTTTCCACACTGTCATAATTCTTAAAAAACACTATCAGTTAAAGAAATTGAAAACAATAGAAACAATGATCATTTTTTAAACCAGTATTTCCCTCATGTAGACATGAGCTATAAAGAAAATCTCTGTCACTTATACTTTATGTTAAACTGAGCACTTGCCTGGGTTTCTACATGTCATCTTTAAATGTTTCAAAGTAAGTAGGCATGCAAAATCCCAGCTTCCATTTGTTCCAATTATTGGGGCAGCAAATGGACCCACGTTAGGTGTAGAACATTATTTTGAGCCTTTTTAAGCATTCCCAGAAATGCACCTGATTGTCAGGTTTTCAATTCTGCCAGTTCTTTTGAAATGCTCTGTTTCTAACCAGCATGGGCTTTGTAAAGCCTAATTACCGATTTATATATAACATTTCACATATGACTCATTGTTCTCAGAATTTAGAGATTATTAGACCAATATTATCAGAAATATAGGCAGCACAGAATTACATCCAAATTTGAACTAGTCTTCCATGGAGTGAATATCTTTTGAATAAGGCAAATAGACTCTTGAGTATGTAGAACAATAATAACTGAAATTTTAAAATCATCCGCTCAGACCTCATTTTAGTCATTATTTTAAACATTTTTCCAGATAAAATCTTTTACAATTACCTAAATTGATGAAGGTACTTTACTTCCTTTCCCTGTCCACCCTCTGGTAACTGTGATCATGACCATTTTTTAAAGATGTGTAAAATGTTCAACTCTGTGAAAATGTATAGGCCAAAATGCTCAGAAAACATCCCAAAATATTTATTCTAGTTTATTATACCTGTGACTTTATATGTCACCCTGTGGGCTTAATTTATAAGCTTTCAATGTAAGATAAAGTTGTGTAGTTATTTGTTTTATTGTGTTCTCCAAGAGACTATTAGCTCAATGGGGGCAGGGACCCTTTCTATTTTGATCCCCATTGTAGTCTCAGAGATGATGATACTACCTTATACATAATAGGCTCTCAATAAATATTTATTGAATGAATTCATGAATGAATTCTATGAAATTACCAGAATACAGCAGCCTAGAAGGTGAAGAAGCTAAGCATCTTGGTAACTAGACCTTAAATAATAAAAAAATCATCTAACCACATGTGACTTTCTTGGTTTTCCACCTTAGAAAATATTCCAAAAATGTGAATAATTCAAGACAAACTAATTTGCATTATTAGAAAAGTGACTTACCTGCAACAGTAGAGCAAAAACGGCCTCTTTATATGTAAATAGATGTCCATTGTTCCCGCAATTATTTGAGTTCATCTTTGATAAGTGCTAGTGTTAGTCAGTATTACTCTCCCTATAATTTTGCTCCCAAAGAAAAGATTATACTGATTATGCTGATCTACATGCCTTATTAAATAACGTACTTTTGAGCTCTTCTCTTTTTGGTGGTCCAATATTCCCAGGACCCATGGCTCCGACAGCAGATGAACTATTTGCCTGGAGGAGAAGAAAAGTCCAACATTCTGTAATTACTACATGTATAACTTATATGACCAGTAATAATTTAAATTTGATAAGCTTTCCATCTAAAATTTCATTGAGCTTCCTAGTTTAATTTTAAACTATCACTGTTATACAACCGAGAGACAGATGTCAAGTATTATTTTGAATGTTTTCCTTGTCCTTTCAAAAAGTGTTTGGTTTAATAGACTGTAAGGCAGAATTGATCTTTGGTCAGACTAAATCCCAGTTCCTGCCCAGTGAATCATGTTCTCCTGGGGATATGGGAATGAGCCACATTCATCTCTTAGCAGGTTAAAATCAAGTATTAGTATAAGAGCATTGACCCCTCGGTTTTCGCAGTTGTATGGTCATAGTTAGATGGGGGACAGAAGTATGGAAAAGTTTTATAGAACTGAAAACAAACCACTAAACAGAGTCTAAGTATTTAGACATCAAACAACTCATTCAAAACCTTGATAATAGCTTTTACTTTTTTCCACTGTGGTGTGAAACACTTCTTTGTCCCACCACCTCACAACACTGAACTAAACAGCAACCCCAAATTAACAGTGTCAAATACATGGTAAAACACTTGAGTCTTCATGCAAGCTCAGGTTTATTTTGCCATCTTCTGTACAAGTACACACATCCCCACAGGACTGCCCCTGGCTCACCAATAGAAGAACAGTTTTCTTTTTTCAACTAAGTATAATACACACTACACCATCAGCATAGAGGCAACTACCTCATTGGTCCCTGTCAGGGGTTCTTCACTATTTCAAGAAAATCCCCATTCTTTTACTAATTGTTCTTGCTGATGTCAGACTCAGCAGTTCCAATTTACTTCATTGCTGGCAGTCAAAAATTCTTATCTCCTTGGATCCAGGCCAACTAGCACCTCTAATTCTCCTTTCCCAGGTCCCTGCCCTTATCTCCCAAGATTTCAGGCAGGTACAAAATGTGTAACATCCCATTTGGGCAAGAGGAATAGTGTCCATCCTTGAAAGTTGGTGGAAAAGCTCACTTGCGTCTTTATTATGCTAAATTATTCCAACAGCTATAAATTAAAAATTAATCTATAACATCTCAACAGTTTCTAAGACAGTAACTACTCCTTTGCAAAAGGTGCTTCTAAAGTGCTATGTCTGCAGTGAAGGTGTTACAGGCATTTTAATGTGAAAATCCCAAGACAATATTCTGTACATTTTTTTCTTTTTAATCACTAATGTCATATAAACTTGCAGTGCTTTTCTTAAGTTATTATTCATGAGAATACTAATAATACTAATAGTTAATCAGGGTAAAGCATTTCTTGGAACATGAGGGCCTCGGGTTTTGTTGAGTGCTTCCTTCTGCAGCAAATTAAAATCTGTAGAAATAAAAACTTGACCATTCTTGACAAAAATTGATATGCTCTCCATGGACAGTGATGACTGGATCAGTATATCAGAACAGAGGGGGAGTTTCAGTTTATTAACTTAATGAAAATACATGATTAAAAATAAAATTTTCAAGTGAAAAGATGGATCAGGATAATAAAAACATTAAAAACCATCTGGCAATTGTTTCTATAAGAATTATCATTTCAGTCTCTACCATGAAACTACATCCAATTATCTGAGCCATTTATCATTGCCATTCACACCACTTTGCAATATGTAAGAGTGTTAGAACACCCTTGTTACATTGTCTATGAAGAGTAGTGAACATTATGTCCCAACGTCTTAAGGTCTCTTTGTGAGTTAAAAAACAACAGGCATGCTCTCTTCCCAATCTCCCACATTCTTAACAATCCATGGTGAGGAAAGTATAAATAAACCAATGTGTACGCAACAGTTCTAAAATCTTTTTAGTGAGTGTATTTTCAGAAACACATCACTCTTGTAATCATTCCCCAGTTCCCAAGATTAATACATGTTAAAAAATGAAAAGCCATTTTTCTCCTGGAAAATTTAATAGTTCATTAGAAACATTAATTATTCTCCCACTGTTCTGATACTCCAGTTCCATATCCTCTAACGATATCTGTACTGTGGTGTCCGAATGACCAATTATCTCAAAATTGCTTTTAACTCAGATATACAGCATCATACATTATTATAGTAATTTTCCTCTATAAATTGTACAATTTGGTAGAATGATTCTAGTCCCTCTATTCTCATAAGCACTCATCCTTCCCCTGGAAACACCTCTAGATGCAAATAAACATCTCTAGATATAAATGCCAAAGGAAACAGGCTTTGTAACCAGGGTAAATTCTTATCTCTGAATCTGTTCCAGTTACAAGTTCCACTTCCCTTTATTCAAGATCACTGTTTCTCAAATATTTACACTTTTTCTATATGACATAACCTTACCTTTCCCAGGATGTATCATTCTATTTCAGTTAAGGTAGCAAAAATGAGTTTGCCTTCCCAACCTCATTGATATATTGCTCTTAACTTTTTCTCCTGTGTCCTATTTGGTGTATATAATCAGTGCTGTTACTAACATCCTGATTTTTCTTATTTCTTTGGCCTCTACTAAGAATTTTCTCTGACTAAAACCTCTTAGTTCCTAATCCTGGCTCTAAGCTTACTCAGTTCCCCTTTCCTACAAAATTTTATTTCCACTGCATGTTTTACTTGATTTTGCCCTGTTCCACCTAACTTCCCCCTGGAGCTTCCTGGAAGCTCAATCCAATGTCAATCTGAACCACTGAAATGGCTGCCTATTTAAATTATACTACTTGTTTTTCCACACTATGGCAGGAAAGAATTTTGGGAGGAGAAAATTGATATGTATATTCATGGGAGATGGTTTATTCATGGTAAACTGGTCATAAAAACAAAGAACTTCACTAAAATAATTTAAAGCAAATTGATATATTCTGCTCTATTATGAGATTTCTGCCCCATCTTTTGTTTGCCTTCATATAGCAGTTTGATATATAAGGAGGAGCAGAATGGAGAGCAGGGGGTTATATGAAAGTATTTCAATTTTTCTGGTAATACTGGCAGTGAATGTGGAATGGCCAAAGTTCAATTCACGGAACTCTCCTAACCAAAATAAAGCCCATCTTGCTGCTGCATGCCTCCCCGAGGTTCCCTGCCCTGACCTAATGCTATTCAACTAATTAGATTCTGCAGCTGTATCTATCTGAGCATGTAGCCGGGAGCCAGTTTTAATAGGCTGAAGCTAGTTTGTCCCATTATTTGGCTCAAAATATTTTCTGTTCTGCTTTTGTGTGTAGACAAATAAAAAAAAAAAACTAAGGGGAACGGGTTTTGGGGGCCTAATAAATACTGACTAATTAAAATGATTTGTTTTATAGAAATATTGTCAAGGCTTAAAAATCCTAGATACCACTCTTTGCAATGGTTGTCAAGCATTCTTTGGCCATAAATATAAATGACAAACATTTTGAAATGTGGCTATTGCTACCATAGTTACAGAACTATTTTCCTATTCAGCATTCAGGTAGTTTAGAAAAAATGTAATTATGTTTGCTAGAAATGTACTAGAGGTTATACTCTCATGCATAATCAGCCCTGCAACCTCCTGTGAATGTATTAGATGACACAGCCCTGCTCCCACAGCAAGGTTGGAACAAGTTGTTCAAACACAGTTTTGCAACTTAGTGTGATCAGAACAAATTCATCTGTAAGTATACGACCACCTGTTCCAACTCAAAGTCATCCTCTTCAGGATAAAGTAGTCTTGAGAGAGCCTGCAGAGTTGAAACTGAAGAAATAGTTTCAATTTCCATGTTTTCAGATTCCATGTGTTCAGTTTCCATGTTTTCAGTTTCTGCATTTTCAGATTCCATATTTTCAGAGTCCATGTTCTGAGGAAGAAGATAATCAGAAAGAGATATTTTAGTTTTCTATTTTATTTAAGATATGAAGATTTTTCTAAACTGTCGTATCTCCCTTCTTGCCCTGGGTCACTCTGTTATGTCTTATTCCTCCTTGAAAATCCTTGTAAACTCCTTCAAATATATGTATTGTGCTGACTCGCAGACCTGGGGCAGCAAGTAAATGTGAATATTCAGCTTGTTTTATTAAAACTTCATGCTCAATCTAACAAGCATTTACTGAGCACTACATAGTGATGCTCAGGTTTTAGTGTGTTTAAGAATCACTTGGGGAGTGAGTTCAAAATGTATATTCTTAAGCTCTACCTCTAAAGAAAGGGTATGTCAGTGTCATATAGAATGTACATTATTATTTGGTGATGTACATTTGTAGACTACCTTTTTATCTGTCTCATATATGCTGTCTAGGCTGTATGTTCCATTTAGTGAACTGAAAAGGATGTTTGTTGGGGGGAATATCTCAAGGAACTTTACTCGTTTCACACTTTTGTCTCAGGTAGGCCTGTACCTTTTGCTTTAGTTAAATTTTTCATCAACCCTTGATATTGCTGTTTGAGAACCCTAATGGGTTAGTTCATTAACTTCAGTGAAAGTTCACACAAATTTTTTTTCTGATTATAATAGAGACAATTGATGTATATTGTGGAGACTTTAGGAAATAATACATTAAAAGTAGAAATAAGAAAATCACAACTACCTGTTAATCCTACCAGCCAGATATCAGCCTTTTAAAATAATCTTTACCGTTATACTTGGAGTAGGAATTCAGGATCTTTAAAAATATTGGACGTGTCAGATTTTAATAACCTGAATAAAGACTGTAGAATTAGGCCTATTGTTAGTGATTTGAGCACAAATATAATATGACTCTTTTCAACATTTCTGATATTTCTTAAACATTATTTTATAAAATTAATTCAAAAGAAACATTTCTTTAGTGCTTATATTAAATGATCCACTAAATTTTTACATTGTGCCTAGAACAGTAATACAAAGGGATTCTCAAATGTGTGCTGGTACAATCACCTGTCAAAATCAATCTGCATGTAGATGGTGTTTTACAAAACTTTTGTTTTACTCTTATCTTTTACCATTACTTTGACTCTGTTTTTTAAAAGGAAAACTGATCTTAATGCTAATCGGAGATGCCAAGGGTATGAAACAAATGTTAAATTGCCCTGTACATTTAGCGTAAAGGCAGTATAGTTAAGAGTAAAGGCTCTGGAGTCATGCTACCTAGATTTGTATTTATCATTTACTTCCTAGCTCTGTGACTCTGGGCACATCATTTAAACTCTCTATACCTCATTTTCCTTATCTATAAAATGGGAATAATTATAGTGCTACTTCATAGGGTTGTTACAAGACTTAAGTCGCTTAATATATGTATAAGAGCTTGGAACAGTGCCTGGCACATAGTAAGCACTCAACATATGTTACCTATTATTGGTCTTTTAAAAATTTAATTTTGCTGGGCATGAATATCACTTCTAATAATGATATCGAATAAGTTAGTGATAATACTCATTACATTGGAAGCTCATTAAATTGGACAAGGTAAAATAAGAGGTGATAAAACAATCTTCTCTCACAGTATGGTCTGGTAGTCGGCTATGGAAATGAATAATTGACACATTAAATTAAACACCGAGGCTCCTGTTTATATTTTAAAAGTCCTAGCTGATTGTGTGTTCATTAAATATTTACTTAACATTGACAGCAACAAGTTTATTGAAACACTTTCTGCCTTTAACAATGAAAGGGGGAAATGGATCCAGATATTAGGTATAAAGATATAAATGATATTTTGAGTTGAGATTGTACAATGAGACAAAACAACAAATACAGCAGAAGTTGTTTTATTTCCCTGAAATAGGAAAAGCTTTATAAAAAATATCATTATTATATGGCACATAGTGCCAGCACCCACAGGTATATGATGATGAGGCTTGTTAGAGCTCAAATGTGGGCTGGTGAGAGGGGAAGAAACTGGAACCAGTAAAGCTAACCCAGAAGAAGGGTATTCAGAAGTCCCACATAGAGTGTCTGAGGTAGCAATCAGAACTGCTATTCATGTGTGCTCATCTGCTTGGCAGTGACATGGCAGTGGGAGTTTCAGGACATGAGTGGTGTTTCAGGGCAGAGAGGTTTGAATAGTCATGCTTACAGACCTATTTAGGTGAAGTAGTACCCTGGTCCATAGGTGGGGGTATAGGAGGCCGGGTCCAGTTCTTAAGGATTGTGGGCAAGTTGGCAGCTAGAGGAAGGCTCAGAATAGAGCAGGGCTCAATGTCACAATTGGAAAAGAGAAAATGAACCAGGCACTCCATCAGAGGCTTTCTCACGTCACCTGGGCAACCCCAATGGAGGTAATGAAGGAGGGCTGCAGTTCAGTAGGTATACTGGACACTGGATTTAGGAATAGCAGATTCATTCTAAATCCTCACCAGCTGGGAAGTAGCTCTGGCCTGGGTCTCATCTGGTGAGAGGCAGGGCAGTGTGGGCAGTGGGAAGCTATACCTGGAAGCTGAGTGTCTTCAGTAACTGGAGCTGGCAGGTAGTCAGCAGTTGGTGAATACTGAATGAAGCATGATTAAATTCATACGAACGTTGATTTCAAAGTAGTCACCTTGGAAGGTTATACATTGATGTAAATTATGCTATCACTGCTCAAAATATTTTGGAATTACCTTCATATGTATCACCAGGAAAATAGGTATCATTACAGTATCACTCTGATTACACATCAGATTTGTCTCCAAGTGATTTCTAGCTATATCACATCTACTTTCAAAATATGAAGATTTGATACTTGGAGGATATTCAAAAGAACGCGCTACAGGCCTCAAGGCGATTCTAAAAGAGTAGTTTCAAAAGTAATTTGAGCAATAATAACAGCATTAGAATACGTGGATAGTTTCCCAAAGTGATTGCTTTGAAGGGGATGCTACTCCTTGTGATGTAAACAAATCATTCACAATAGTTTATAGTAACACTCTTTATATCTGAAGCATATTAGGAGTCAGACTTCTTAACTTCCAAATTATGCCAGCATACAATGGTATAGATTCATACTTAGCTAAACTGGAGAAGAAATATCATAATAAAATTGGCACTTCAAAAGTAATTTTTACCATATTAACCATAAATAATAATCTATAAACACAAAATTATAAATCATGACGAGTTTGTTGATATGGTATTTTGAGGAATAAAAGAATCAGCAATACTTTGTAAGTAACTAACTAAACACTTCAAAGTATCAAAAGAGAAAAACTATGATGTGAATTTTTGGAAAAAAAGTATTCTAAATTCAATGGAAATGAAGATTCTACTAGCTTTTTTAGAAGTCATAATTTCTTAAACTATTAAAAACATACTAAAAATCATTTGACCCAAACTGATCACAGTGGAAAAATTAAAGCAAGATGCGTTTTTATGAACTGTGCAGTGTTAGTTATTTGTAGGACTATCTTTTGTTTATAAATTTGATATAAAGTTCATCTTGAGCCTGGCAATCAAGGTCCTTCAGTATGTAACCCCAACCTAATTTTCTGCACTTCCCTTCTATTCTCTCCTACATGCAATCTGCGTTCTGTTAAAAACTGAACTGCTAATTAAACATGCCCTATAATCTCCTGCCTTTGTACTTTGGAATATATTCTTCCTTTTGTCTAGACTACTCAGTAGAGTGTAGTGATTAAAAAAAAAGATTCTGTCTGTTTGAATCTGGCATTGCCACTTAAATAGGCCAAGAATAAATTTACACTAAGGCAAATTTAAGTAGGAATTTCATTAAAAACAAAATATATTGCTAAATCTTTTATTTGAGATTTGGTTATCTAGAAAATAAATTTTCCAGGCCCCTTTTTTCCCTCTCTCCTTTGCTAGGCCAATTCCAATGGCATCATTTTCTAAACAGTGCCCTTGATTTTTCCACATCAACCTGAACTCTTAGGGCCTTCATAGGTAGAAGTGTGATTGGGGGATCTCTTTTGGTACTAGTCACAGTGAGCTAAAGAGACAGATGCTTCAAAACCACCCCTTTGCCAAAACATTAGAGCCATTTAGGGACTAAAGAAGCTCAAGCAGGATGGTTCCAGACTCATGGCACTGAAGCAATAGTATAAGTAACCTGAGATTAAGTCAGACTCTGGTTGAGAAGGCTGGGGTCCTGTTTTCTATTTATTTTTGCCTCCATCCACAGTGTCAACAGGAATGGCTCTTTGACTTGAACTAATTGGAGAGAAGTCTAGGTTAAATTAGTGAAAACTCTGAATTACACACTATTCAAAAAGAAATCCTATTTTTTTAAACATTTTTTATTGATTTTTAATCATTTTACAATGTTGTGTCAAATTCCAGTGTAGAGCACAATTATTCAGTTATACATGAACATACATATATTCATTGTCACATTTTTTTCTCTGTGAGCTACTATAAGATCTTGTGTATATTTCCCAATGCTATACAGTATAATCTTGTTTATCTATTCTACAGTTTTGAAATCCCATCTATCCCTTCCCACCCTCTGCCCCCTTGGCAACCACAAGTTTGTATTCTATGTCTATGAGTCTAAAGAAATACTATTTTATTAATTCAAGTATATATAGCAAATAAAATCAGAGTAATAAAGAATCACCAAATAATGTCATTTATGAACTGATTTAATAAGTAAACACATATCCCTATGTAGAGTACTGACTGTTTATAGCTGAATGATTTCAAAGTATTAAAAATCCATTTACTCTCAAATAAAATTGGCATTTCTTCTGCAACTTTATTTACATAATGCCTTATTTAACAATTCCTGTACTAAAATTCTTCTGAAAACACAAAAGTAAACATCAGTTCTGCCTGTGTCTCAATTAAATTATAATATACTGGTTAATTAGTTTTTTAAATATATTTTTGACAACTATACACATCAATGATTCCCTGCCTATTAAAAGTAATTC
Organism: Camelus bactrianus; assembly: GCF_048773025.1. Classification (NCBI taxonomy): domain Eukaryota; kingdom Metazoa; phylum Chordata; class Mammalia; order Artiodactyla; family Camelidae; genus Camelus; species Camelus bactrianus. The sequence continues at coordinate 84,632,281 of NC_133575.1, forward strand.
ATTTTGAATTTTTTTACAGTACCAAAAATGATTTCTTTTTTTAGGTCTCTAACTTTCACTGTCATCAAAAGTACCAAGTCATAAGTAATTACAGATTTTTGTTACAAATTTCAAATATATTTAGTGGAAGATGATTTTTCAAACTACCAGAAATATTTCATAAACCTAAAGATCAAGAAATGAGCCTCCTTATTTAATATTTCCTCTGTCCACTATTCTTTATTTTAGCCAAACTTAATACACTTGTCAATAATTCTTTTGTTTCTGTCTCATTCTCACACTCCACCTCTATCTAAAAAGGAGTTGAGACAGTACATTTTCCTTCAGTTCTTTGAAATTTTCTCAAGTCAACAGGTCTCTTTTCTTCATTTCTTCTGCAAATAGTCTCTGTTCTGAATCCTTGTCACAATAGGAAGCTCTTAGGAGAAATGATCCCTACCTCTCTGGTCAAACTTTGTTCTCTCTCCTCACTTAGATTTCAGTTTTTCACACAGTCCCTTACCTTTTGACAGGTACCCTCCAACGACATATAATACTTACTCTCCCAATCAGCCCTTGGTGAGTAGCATGTCTGGTAGGTACAAGAAATCCACGCACACCACGCTACAGCCCCCCAAGTGCGGCCTAACTGCTTCTCACTGCTTAATGGATCTGACCAACGTCCGTCGGAACGTTCAGGCCACAGCGTTCATATTGTCACACACAGACCATTGGCTACGTAGCACGGGCCAATTTTTTCACTCGGAACAGCGTTATACCCCCTAAAAAAAATCCCACCGAAATCAGGGTGGTCCAAGATAAACCAGGCCTGTACATGTAAAACAGAAGGTATAGTGTCTCCTCCAACTTGGAGCACCCAGATCTACCTATAAGGAAGCATAGTTTTCACTCTCCAATTAACTTTAGAACCATAAGCATGTGTGTGTCTACAGAAAGACTTTGGGGAGGCTCTACACGTTCGTTTTGGGCCTTCTGACATTCGATCCGCATCCATCCCTTGTCTGGTAAAACTGCTCTCTCACATCCTGAAGACTGAGTCTGGTTAAAGCTGAATCCAGCTTCTAGCGTCTAGCGCAGGGTGATTAGGGCACGAGTCTGTTCTATCGCCAACTTGCGGCTTTTTTGGGGGGTATCTCTCAGAGTCCTAAGTATCTAGAGTTCTCTGTAGTTTCTCTGATAGTCACGGCATCTGAGGATCCCTCTTTCCCCCTCCTAAGGTTCGGGTTTCCTCACCTGGGTCAGTTTTTGGGTCGCTCTCTAGGCTCCGAAAATACGGTGGAGAGCTCTGCGTCCCGTGTTGCCCGGGTAACAACTTTGTTTCCTAACTCCCCCAGCCCCCACCGCCGGGTTCCCGCTTGACTTTCCTGGCCAACCATAGAAGAGTTTTCTTTGAAACTGGAGAGAATCAACCAATCCGAGCGCGCGCCAGTCGGGGTAAATGGCTGCCCTTTCCAGTTAACTAGGTCGACTCCATTTAAGCCTCGGTCTCAGTTAGCGACTCTCCATCGCGGACGCGCCCACTGTGGAGGCCGATTTCTTTCCAGGCCAAATTGGCCCCTGCCAACCTCTCTGGCTGCTCCGCAGTCTCAGCGACCGGCCGATTTATTTCGAGGTCTGACAGCGAGCGGCGGCGCTGCCACCAAGGTAAGTTTGCGGCGTTTTTGTTTGTCCTGGGCATCAGCCGGCTCCCTCATCGTTACTCCCCCCCTAACCCCTCGCACGTCCAATTCCAGATAGGACAACTTATCTCGCAGTTCCGGAGCAGCGGGGGAGGAAGGGTTGGCTCAGGGACCTGGGGCTCGGGAGAATTTGCTGCGGTTCTCTGCTCGCTCCGCACGCCCCCTTTCCGCGCAGACAGAAACACGTGTAGTGGTTACGTCTGGGCTCGGCGTTTGTGTATGTTGTGTGTGTGTTTAGGGTGGGATCGCCCTTTTTTTCCTTTGCTGCGGGCAAGCCTTTTGGGTCTGGAGTTCCAGGGGAGTACCCCTTTGGCTGCCACGCGGCTCGGATGAGCGGCGTGCCAGAGCTACGCTTGGCTCCCGCTCCCGGGAACGCCGCGGGAGCTGGTGCCCGGCTTTTCCCTTCTTGGAGTGGAGAAACGCAGGCGCGCCGCTGGTTTACAGCTGCTTGACAATCGGAGTGTTTGCACTTCTCCTAGAGGTACAGTTGTGACCCTAGTTTCCCAGGAATTCCGTGATTTGGTTTTAAACAAAGAGGAAGAGAAAGAGATGGCTTAATAAATATTTCGATTGTTCGGAACTGGTTAGCTGTGTTCGATAGTGGATTACTGCATATATTGAGTGTTGTAAGCAAAGAGAGATAGGATTGCTTAACGGATGGTTACTTTTGGTTGTACTGGGCTTGGAGTTCGGTTATGAATTAACTAAATTGCTTTCCTTCTTTCTGCTCTCTGGCGAAGGGGCTAGTGAAGCTTGAGTTATTTGTTCATTCTACTTGTTACCGCAGTAAACAAAATTGAAGGTAGAATATTTACGATATTGGCTAAAGTTTTGGCTTTTTGGCCAAATTACCTATACCATAATTCCCCTTATTACTGTAGATGATCAGAGTTTAAGGGTCTTAAAATATGTTATTTCTCTACATACTTGTGGAGCTTAACTTATGTATGCTGTTCTGTTTCTTCTTGCTTGCTTTTTTTCTTTCTATTCTGCCTCAGTAAGGTGCATTATTCTAAATCCATAATGCCTACGTAGTGCTTTTCGGACCTTTTGGCTGTGACTCACTGTAAGGAATAAATTTTGTATTGTGACCCAGTACACATCCACAATATATAACTAGCAGCCATTTCGCAGAAACAATACTTAACTACGTGCAATTTACTCTGATACTTTCCTTTATATTTTTAAAAATGTAGGTCATAACCCACTAATGAATTGTCATTCACAATTTGAAAAACACTGGCCTTAGACCTTTGGTTTTCAAACTTGTGTGTATTTAAGAATCACTTAGATTTGACACAACATTGTAAAATGATTATAAATCAATAAAAAATGTTAAAAATTATAATAAAACATTTTATATTGAGGATAATAGCTAAAAAAAAAAGAATCACTTAGGATGTTTGTTACAAATGCAGATTTCCTTGCACTCCAGGTACTGGTTCTGTGGGTCTGTGGTGGGGCCCTGGAAGGTGATTCATATAACATATATGAAGTGCTTGGTACAGTGCTAGATGCACAGATACTTAATAAATAATAGTTTTCTTCTTGAGAAACACACTATTTATGTTTAGGGATATAATTTCTTCTTCGAGATTTGGCCTGCTCCTGGCAGGGTTGAATCCAATGCTAAGTGCTGTTTTTTCCAGGGTTGGAGGCATAGGTCCTGGATCTGAGATGAATCTTCAAGCATTTGATTCCTATGGAGAATTTTGTTAATACAGAAACTTAGGGGTTGAGGAACACAAAGATTAGAGAGGTTCAGTGACCTGCCCAGGGTGGTGTCAGTGAGTGGATCTCTGAGATGCTCACTTGATTAAGTCTAATATTCTCATCCATTCTGCCTTGATAGCAGGTCAGATCTAGAGGCAGATTTTGAAACAGGAAAAAGAGCTTCCCTGACTTGCGTATGTCAGAAACAGAGACAACAGAATTTCTTGCTTTTGACTGCTAGTTTGATTTTAAAGTGATGAAACTAAAAGATAAAAAACAACCGAAAGTTTCTGTGGGTTATAGCTGTGAAAAACGGATATAGTTTAGCTAATTCTTTTATAATATATAAATTATTTTAAAACACTATTTAAATAATTTATTAAACCAGCATTGAAAGAAATTAAAGATGAAAATTTTCTCTTAATTCTGCTATCAAAATATAACTGATATTTCTGTTTCATTCCTATTTTATCTATAGGTACCGTTATTATTACATAATCTTAATCCCTGTTTATACATTTTAATTCTTTTTATTTAATATTATTCTGGGCATTTTTCTATGCTGTTGATAGTTCTTATGTTTTTCATTATTAATAGCAGCCTAATATTCCATAAAGTGAGATGGCCATAATTTACTCAGCCTAACTAAACCAACAACAGAAGATTTATTTCCAGTTATTCCATGTTATCAATAACACTGTAGAGTCTTGGCTATTTAAAATCATTTATATAACTTTTATGTTTCATGCAGTCAAAAGGAATCCTAACAGGAAGGTCAAAGATCTGGACCTGAGCTGTGAGTTTTTGTTCCCATTGGATGAATGAATTTGCCCATCTAGGTTTCTTTGTGCTGGAGTAGCAGTGATCAACCATGGTATCCATTTATACATATGAGTTAGGTTGAATGTATTTTTAACTAATAAATATGGACATTTTCAAAAGGATTTACTTTAAAAAATGTATGAATCATAGCAGATTCAAGCAGATTCAAGTGCCATAATAACACTCATGCTGATTAGCTTTCTTTATAGAATATCTTTTCCAAAGATTATATGAGTATATATTCATTTGTAATTTAAATTTTTTTATAAGGGAAGCAATTAAGCTGACTGGGAGAATAAAAGTTATAATTGGCCTATATTAGCACATCCCCCTTTTCAAAGCACACAGATTGTCTTATTTTTTGTCACTCTAAGACATTAAGTAACCCCTCTTTTTAATGTTATAAAGCATTTCAAACAGAAAAGTACAGAGACCATTGTACACCATCGTCCATGTACTCACCAAAGATTTAACACTTGTTAACCTTTTGCCATATTTTCATTAGATATTATTTCTGAAGAACTAAAACATTACATTAAAACTAAACACAAAACTAAAACACTACTTTCTTGCACCCCTTCCCAGTCTCATTTCCTTCCCATGCCAGAGATCATTGTTCTTCCGAAGTTGTGATGGATTTTTCCTGTGTGTTTAAGTGCACTCAAATGTAGATGGCCATAAGTGATTTGTAATGTATTGTTTTGTATGTCTTTTAATATTTACATAAATGGTTTATGGTACTTACTTTTCTGTAACTTTTTTGGGGGTTAACAGCGTTTTTGAGATTTATCTGTATTGATAAATGTAGATAAAGTTAGTTATTTTTATTGCTGTAAAGTAGCCCTCATATAACTATGCCACTTAAAAATCTCTCCATTCCCCTATTGTTGCTGGACATTTAGGTTGTTTCAAGTATACAAATATTCATATAAATCATACAAATACTGTGTGATTCCACTAAAAGAAATACCTAAAACAGACAAGTTCATAGAGAGAGAAAGTAAAATAGAGGGTACCAGGGGCTGGGGGAGTGGGCAATGGGGAGTTATTGTTCAGGGGGTATAGAGTTTCTGTTTGTGGTGATGAAAAAGTTTCGTACATAGATATTGGTGATGGTTGAACAATATTGTGAATGTACTTAATGCCACCGAATAATACACTTAAAAATGGTTAAAATGGTAAATTTTACATTATGCATATTTTACCGCAATAAAAATTACAAACATAAGAATTACGCTTATTTTTTCAAAGATGTATACTTGATGACTTGTTTTTGTGGAGTAAAGCCCTGAGAAAAGTGAGATTTATTAAAAAAAATAATAAACTCAAATTAAGTTATATTAGCCAGATTTTATTTTTCCCTCTAAAATGATATATTTTTGAAATCTTTAAATGACTACTATTACTTCACTGTATAAGATTTTTATGAATACTGTACTTCAAAAGTCTCCAGTTTTTTGTTTTTTCAAACAAAAAACTGGGGGAGGGTTCTTCTAAAAGTTTGGGGCTTTTGAGGCTGTGTTTTGCATTTCAATGCCATTCCTCCTTCATTTCTTAGACTAGTTCTCTCCAGTGATTTACTCTGTACTCTTTCTCCTCTCCCTTCCCTAAGCCTGTTCCTCCACCGCTGCCCCCACCCCTTGCTCTGCCTTTTTGAGTCCCTCTGCCTCTTTTCCACTTAGCCAAGCCTTCTCTTTTGGTTTCTCTGCCCTCCACTCTTGCCTTCTCTTGAGTCCCCCCCCCCCACACACACACAGACACCCTGCCTTTCTCTTGAGTCTTCAGCTCCTCCAAGATTTTCCCTCTCTTGAGTCCCTCTGCCCACCCTCCCCTTTGATCCCACCCCTGGTCTTTTCTTTTCCAATTTTGTAACTGCTAAAGGCACTCACTGAGAATGAGGCCTGTTTCATGGCAATTTATGGTCTTTTGCAGTGTCAGCCTTTTAATGTTTGGAAAGTTGGTCTTAGTTTTGGGATTAAAAAAAAAAAACACCTTTCTAGCCCTTAAAATAAGATTCTGACCTTATGGCTTTGACAAGTTATTGTATGAAGGGGGAGAAAAGCACTTAATGTGAAAGATAATCACTGAGTTACATTGCTTAAGATGTTTAATATGAACTCAAAACTAAAGAACCGTTTTCAGTAGCCCTATATTTTATTTTGACATAAAATAAAATGATCACCATTAGAGGTTTGATCCCTTCCTTTTTCCTTAAAAATTGCTTTGTTTATTTCCCCTCTCCATATCTCTTTCTCTCTGGGAACTCAGACATTTAGGATAAAACATTAGTAACTCAGTTTCTACTTCCAGAGTTGGCATCAATAACTGTCAGTGCAAAGAAGGACCCTATTATACTTTGAGGCTTAGATTTTTCTACTTTATTATTTTGTTCCATTTCTGGAAGGCTTTCTTCGTGAAACAAGGAGTTTATTCAGTGAGTTTGATTTCAGATTTCCCACTACACACAACACTCCTAGGATCGATAAACGAGATTGGTAGTACACCGAGAAGATAATTTGCATGCTGATAAATGAGATCGATGTGTAGTAATTTTTTTTGAATTGTAATTTGAGATGCAAGGTATGTTCACTCTCTGAGGCAGCTAAGAGAGTGCTCCATAAATAACCCTGATTTACTGATCCTTCGCTGACAGTGAGGAGGACCCCAGCATTATGTTTTGGAAAGCTTTCATATAGCACTTTACATTAAATCAAATTAGACAAGGTAATATATGTGGAGCGCCCTTTGTAAACTTATTTTTAAGGATGCATTTTGGTTACTCACTTAGTGGAACTGCCAGGATTTTAGAGGTGAGGAAACTGAGATTCCAGTGCATTTAAGTGACTAGCACAGTCTGGTTAAGTGTCAGCACTCATTGTGTTGTTTTCTTCCTATTCAGTTGTTTAGTTAATTCAGTAAGCCTCATCTAGATTGGAGTACCAGGCAGGGACTATCTGCCCATTTCCAGGAGCCTTTTCAGTGAGCTCTGATGATTTCTTTGGGCCTAGTGAGCTTTCTGCAGAAGCCCTTTTACCATCGGTATTTCTTTCTTTGAACATGTGTGCTTGCATTAAGGCATCCAGGATGGAACTATAAGCTGGGCTCAATATAAAAGGCTGTAGTTTTGTCTACTTTAGACTGCTTTATAGTCAGGCAGTGTGGATAAGGAGAGAGCACTTTGAAGAGAAATAGATGTTGAGAAACAGAGGTTGGCTAGAGGGACTCAACAATGACAGAGATATTCCTACTAGCCACATAGAGGAGTACAGACTTGTTTTCCATTTTTTATTAAAGCAGTTATATGCATAGAGAAGCTGAAATGTGCTAAGGTCCTGTTTGTTCAAAAGAATAAGGAATACTGATTAACTTCAGTATTAGAACTTCAGTATCTTCTTCGTTAGAAGAACATGTACTTAACTATGTTAAAGTATTCAAGAGAAACTCACAATAATGAATAGAATATGTAACTTCCAACTGTGAGAAAAATAGAAGAATAAAGAAAATCCCGTCAATCCACTTACGCAGGAGAAGATAAAACATAATACAACATGGCAAATAGAAAAGACAAAATAAGATGGAAGAAATGAGTCCAGTTGTATCAGTAGTCAAAATAAATGTAAATGCACTCCTTCATTAAGAGATTCTTAGACTGTATTTAAAGATTTTCAGCTTTACAAAAACCACACTGAGAATGACTCAGAAAGGTTGAAAACAAACAGGTAGAAAAAGATATACTAGGTAAATACTAACTAAAAGAAAAATGCTGAGGCAACATTAATATCAGAAAAATATGATTTAAGGCAATTTAGTAATAAATAGTCATCTCACACTGGTGAAGGAAAGGAAATCTACCAAGAGAGTATCAACCATGAATCTATGCCCCTAACAAAATAGTCTTGAAATATATAAAGCAAAAAGCAATGGGAGTATAAGAAGAAATTGACAATCTCTAATAATAATGGGAGACTTTTAAAAACACCTTTGTCAGAAACTGGTTAAGAAAAATAGATTTAAATTTTTTAAGTGAAGGATATGACAGATATAAGATCTAAATGAAATGGAAGGGAAAGAATCTTTAATTCCAAATTCATAATGACAAAAATTCATTTGTTTTATTTCTCAAATTTCTAAGGTAGAAAAAAATTTAAATGTACATGCTACATTTAATAGGAGATTCTTATAATAGGGAGATTCTTAAATTACTTCCAAAAGAATAGAAAGTCCACACATGCAAGGACACAGTAAAATAATTCCACCTTTTGATGGCTACTGGAAGATTTTCCTTTGGCCTGTAATATGGCATTGATAACATGACCTAATTCTGAAAGTGTCAATATCTATGACCATATCAGAACCATGGTTTGACAGCAATAATTTTTCTGTCAACATTTGTAATATTATCATGTATTATTATATAACATATATGATAATTTAAATTATTATAGTTTATAATAACATAACATTCATAACCTCAGGAGAGTGGTACCCTTTAGAACATAAGATTACATACAACAAGGGCTCTTATTCTGCCCAGAATGCATCTTTTTCTCTGCCTTCCAGGACTAGTTATTACACCATTGAAATCACCATTTGGAACTCACATTTTGAAAATTTTAAAATGTGTACATGGCTTAAAAATAAGCATGTCATAATTAACACATTTAGATAAATATTTTCCTTCAGAGTTACTCTTGGGAAGGTGTTCAGTTATAACCATGACACTAACACGACTCAAAATACTGTATTTCATCAATTTTAAGAGCTACAGTTTTTAAATTTTAACATCTCTGAAATTGAAATGAGTCTTTAACAGTTGATGTTATTTTACAAACCTTTTGGTCTAGGTGGCAGTTGTGACATCATAGTTGTTTCCATATGCATATGTAATATCAAAATGTCTAGAATCAAAACCCGCATGAGTGGCCTGGGTGAAGATCCTAGAGACAGTAGGGGATCACCTTACTCCTAGAAACCAATGGTTGTGGGGAGCCAATGGAGGAGATAGTTAACCAGGTTTAGTTATTGACTATGCTGAAGTGGGAGACAAAAGCTGGCTAGTCTACATATTTGCAAAGCTGACTTGAAAGCATAGCATAAATGGCTTTTAGGTCTTTTATGAGTTCTTTTAAGAATTGCTGCAGCAACAGTGCTTCTGGTGGCAGAGAAGTCTTCAAGAAATTTGAGTTGAAAATTGGATTCTGGGGTGGGAAGGGATAAATTGGGAGTTCAAGATTTGCAGATACTAACTAATATATATATAGAATAGATAAACAGTAAGTTCATACTGTGTAGCACAGGGAACTATATTCAATATCTTGTAGTAACTTATGGTGAAAAAGAATATGAAAACAAATATATATATGTTCATGTATGACTGAAGCATTATGCTGTAGACCAGAAATTGACATAACATTGTGGACTGACTATACTTCAATAAAAATATATATACAAAAAAAGTTATCAAGGATTGCCAGGGGTTCAAGGGAAGGGAGGCAGGATAAATAGTCACACAGGGTTTTTAGGGCAGTGAAACCATTCTGTAGGATAGTGTAATGATGGATACATGACATGTATTTGTCAAAACCCATAAAACTGTACAGCACAGAGTGAATCAATGTAAACAATGGACTTCAGTTAATAATAATATATTGATATTGGTTCGTTAATTGTTACAAATATACCATACTAATAATGCATGATGTTAATAATAGAGAAAATTATGAGGGGGAAGTATATGAAACTCTGAACTAGCTTCTCAATTCTAGAAATCTAAAACCATGCTAAAAAATAAAAAAAAAAGAAAATTGGATTCCAGATATTTTTTCTTAATGTATGCATGTTTCATTAAAATCTATGTCTACATTGAAAGGAGCTCTTTCTAAAAGTATAAAAAATTTAAGCAATAAGAAGGAATCATGATAGGTTGGTGTTTTTTCTCTCTTTTTTTTTTCATTTTTACTGGTGGATAAAATAGTGGGGCTCTTAACTTTGATGAAATATTTTTGAAACCAATTTCTTAGAATTGCCTTTCAGAGCTATTATATAAAAACTGATTGTTAGTCACATCCCATTTTATAAATCTTGACTGGGTGGGTTAGAATTATGATTTAACAATGATTTTCCCTTAACACTTTAAGGGATATTTAAAGATATTATCCCATCTTCTTCTAACATTTACTGTTTGTTGCTAATGAAGAACCTGCTGTCAACTTGGTTGTTACTCCTTATTAGGTAGTTTTTTTCCCTCTCTGATAACCTTCATATTTTTTTCTCTGTCCTTAATATTCTAGGGTTTCAATATAAAGGGTGTGTGTATATGGTAGTGGGAGGGGTTGCCTGCTTGCACTTGGTGACTTTAAATATGAGGACTCATTTTTCTTCAGTTCTAGCAAACTCGTTTATTAACTCTGAATAATGCTTCTGCCATTCTGTTTTTTCCTTCTGACTTTCCTTCTGGATATATATTGAAACTTCTCTTTTGTTTTCTCCTTATCTCTTAATTTCTCTCTTCTTTTCCATCACTTTATCTGTCCTGTGTTCTGGCAGATTTCTTCTATTCTCTCTTCCTGTTCAATGATTTTTTTTTTCCTCTTCAACTATGTCTAGTCTACTATTTAAATCTATCTCTTGAGCCTTTTTGTTTCTAATACTATATCCACTTCTTGGATTTCTTCTTGGTTCTTTTTCACATTCACTTATTTGTTTTGTGAATGTTATTTCTTTCTTGAGCTATTTGGACATATTAAACATTTTAATGTACCATTCATATTGCTCAATTATCTCTTAATTCCTTAGATGAGAATTGTCTTAATTTTCAGGTTTGTAGACTGCTTACTTAGATGTTTTATAATTCTTGTCTTTGAGTTAATTTCTGGGGGCTTTTTTGGATCACATGTTGAGTAATGCCATGGACAACCTTCCTGGGCCCTGAAAGTTTCATCAGCTCCTAACCAGTTTTTATGTTAGCATCTTAGTTTGAAGTTTCCGCACAAAGGTAAATTGAATTTGAGCCACATGCATATTTTCTCTACCAGCTTGAGGTTTCTGCATGTCTCCATTGCCTTTTCCATTCTCCTGTAGAGGTTTCCCAGATTTACGCTTCACTAGGTCTCTGCTGATTGAGGAACCTATGACCCTGTGGCCTCAGATTTACCCACAACCTAGCATATTTCCAGCTTTTAGGGCACATATGTCATTCAGGTTTCCCCCTTGGTCTCTACAGTGTTAGCTTTTGCTCATAGATAGGAATTCCCTGTCTGGCACCTTAAAAAAAAATGTCTTCTTTCTTCAAACACTCTGCTTTGTATTTTTTAATGTTTTTATTAAGTAAGTCCCTTTTAACTGTTATTTCTTGGAGTTTGGAGTATAAGAGATTCCAGTGTGGCTTCCACCTGCCATCTTGATTTGTAGGTCTTGTTGAGATTTCTAAAACTTTTCTCCTTCCATTCCTCTCTTAACCCCATGGAGGGTTTGGAGTCAGGAGTGGGTTTATTTTTGGAGGAACTGGTATCCCTACCGGTTGATTTTCTTTTGGCTGTGCAAAGACAGCCACTTCAGCTCCAGGGTTTACTTTCTCTCTACCTGGTACAAAGGGGTTTAATTTGAGGACTCCATCTCAACCAGTTAGATGTGCATCTTCTACCGACCTGTTCTCATTTAGTAACACAACTCCAGTTACACAGAATACAGGATTCAGCTTTGGAGCACCAGTTGCATCAACTCCTACCCCAGTAGGAACTGGATTTTCCTGAGGGTAAGAGCAGTACCGTTAGATTCTTTCAGTGATTACAAAGGCAATCATCTTTCAAAGACAAGCTTTCCATTCAGAGTATGGAAAGGGTAAAGGGGTGGTATGGTATTTCTAAGTCAATTATCAGGGAATTATGCCACTCATTCCCAAGATAGACTTATAAATTGAAGCCATTTCTTATTTGAGACACAAGGCACATTGAATTCTGATCTGTGGTCTCCCTTCATTTTATGTGAGCCACAGGAAGAGTACTCACTGGGTTTTGAACATATATCATCTTGAAATTAGGCTGCTTGCTGATTAAGTGTCTCTCTCTAGAGAGATCTGTCTATTGATCATTGTAATGACCTTGGATATACATTCTTCCCTCCTGCATCTCAGAATTTTTAAAGGGAGCATTTTTTAATGCCTTTCTGTATAAATTCAGTTGGATCCAGCTATTTCTTTCAGTAACACCTGATAGCCTAATGAAAGCTGGAGTATTCCCTCTGGAATTCTTCCCTATCCTGTTAGTTATTTAATAACTTGTAATTGAGTGTTAAATAACCTTTCTTAGGACAGGCAATTTAAATGTTGAAGCACTTTTTTCATGGGTCATGAAATACATTTAAAATTTTCTAGAAATTAAAGAGATGCCTCTTGTGTGACTTTGTGAGTCAGTGTAGAAAAACAAAAACTTACATTTTTAATAAAGTCTACCAGACTGATAGAAGTGTAAATTCTGTTGTCTATCCTGAAAATAAAATTTTCTAAACTACCCTTTCCCCATTAAAACATTTAAAACTTTTTTCCCCTTAAAGTAGACCAAATTAGGAAACCTTTATCTGTGGATGAGCAAATAAGGGAGCTCTGTACATACATTCCTATATTAATATCTGGTTATCTTTCCTTCTGTATTGAGATGATATAACCTATAGAATAAAATCTTACAAACTATTTACATTTAAAACTTAATTTGACAGGGGCTATGTAATCCAGCTGCCATTTATGTGTCAGAATACTGTTCTATTGATTTTTTTCCTTTTTCTATTTAGAATAAATACAAAAAAATTAAACTTGGGCAACACTGCTTTCATACAACCTACAGTGATTATAGGGGCTTTGGGCTGGATGCCAGCACCCTTACTAATGCTGTACAAGCAGTGCCTTACCTCACCAGGTGACAAATCTACTCCTTCTGCTTTTGACTCAGCTACTACCTGTCACTCAGTCTACAGCTGCAGCAGGGTTCTCGTTCATTGGTGCATGTGTACTTCAGACTGGTGCACCAGTTTCAGTACTGTCTTGATGGGAAATACAGCTCAACCAATAGCATTTGCAGGATTACCCCTCACTCCTGCTCCTTGGGCATCTAGTGGAACAATTGCTACACAATCAATTGCTCCTTTCGACCATGGTGGACAGTCCACTGGTAAGGTTTGAACTCTGCTCTCTAAGGGGGAAGCACAGAATTCAAGTTCAGTTTTGAAATTCTTACTTGATTGAGTCATCTGAACGTGACTTAACTTCTTTTGTTGGAGGTTAGTGTTATTAATGAATGTGATAGAAATTAAATCCAAACTGCCCCTTCTGGTTTTGCAGTTTTAGATTTAGAACCAAGGAATGTTTGGGGAAAAGTTACAACCTTCTGAGAACCAGTATTCTAGACACATTGGCCTCTAGTAATAATAGAGTTACACTGAAATGTTTTGTTCAACTGTTTAATGCTTGTGTTTAGCAAGTATGTTTTTGTTCACAATCTGTTGATCTGTTTTCCTTTTTGAAAATAAAACTTCCGAAATGAAATTTATCAGGAGGTACAATAAAAAAGAGAATATTTTCCGAGTAGTATAAAATTTTTGAGACTATTAAAATAGTAACGCAATAATAAGTGAGCTATATGGCATAGTTAGGGAATGGTAAAATATTTTGGCTAGTAAAGACATCTTACATGCCTGGGTTAACAGTTTCTAAATAAGTAAGATTCAGTAAAATACATTTAACCTATGTTGAACATTAAGAGAAGACATTTAGGATCTAGCTAAAGCAAAATGCAGTTAATAAAGATTACTGGTTTATAAGCCATATAATCTTGATTTTATTGTAGATGCCTCAGATATTTTAGAACTTGGGAAATACACTGAGTGAGATATTGTATACATTTACCTTCTGGAATATTGTATTAAATTACATATTCATAGTAATGATTTCAGAGCTTTTGGAAACAACCAAAAAGGTAAAATATTTTTTAATTATAGATAACAGAGAAATAACTTATTTTTAATTTGTAGTAGTGATAATAAAACCAATTTTGATTGGTTAGTACAGCATTGTAGGACATGAAGAGATGAAGTAGAGCATTGAAATAATAATGATGCTAGAATATTTGGTCTCTACCTTAGGGAGCTATTTTAATTGTGTATAAATGAATTTTTGATATTACAAATAGTACATTTCTGTTATCAAAAAAACAACAACTAGGAAATATATGTTTGTGTCTTGACTCTGCTATTTACCAGTTCTCTGACCTCCAACTAGTTATTCTAACCTCTCAGTGCTTGGTTTGCTCATCAATGAGTGCTCAGTGCTTTACCTCACAGGGTTGTTGTGAGGATTAGGTAGATAAGTTCATATAAATAAGTAAAATGCTTAGAACCTTGCCTGACATGTTCTAGGTACTCAATGTAATAGGTACTTGATAAATGTTAGTTATGTTTGTTGTTTTTATGAAAGTATACATTTCCCTACAGTGTTACATGTGTTGGATATTATCCCTTTTGTTTGTTTTTTAAGCTTTGGTAGTTTAACAGTGAAAATAGTATCATAGAATCATGTTCATTTACAGTTCCTAAATTACTAGTAAGGCTGACTTCAAACTGTTTATTGATTGATTATATCTGTGTTTGTGTGTGTGTGAGTGAATGAGAGAGAAAGTGAATGAATTCCCTTTTTGTATCTTTTGCTCAGTTTTCTAATATGGTATTTATCTTTTTCTTATTTATATGAAGTTGCAATATTAACCCTTTAATATTTGTGTAAGAAGTATTTTCCCCAGCTTGTTTTTGTCTTATTTTTCTTCGAGTTTTGTAAGTATTAAAATATTTTAATTTTTTAAATTAAGCCTTTGATTTTGACATAATTGTAGATTCTCATGCAGTTTGAGAAAAAATACAGAGATCCCACATACACTTTGTCCATTTTCTCCTGGTGGTAACATCTTGCATAACTATAATACAGTATCACAACCAGGATGTTGTTGTTGGTAGTAAGATACAGAATAGTTCTCTCTCCACTAGGATTCCTCATTTTGCCCTTTCATAGCAACACCTACTTCTTTCTCTTCTGCTCACACACTCTATCTAACATAACCCTGGCAACATTAATCTGTTCTCCACTATTGTAATTTTGTCATTTAAAAAATGTTACATAAATGGAATCATGCAGTATACAATCTTTTGGGAATGGCTTTTTTCACTCAGTGTACTTCTCTGTAGATCATCCAGATTGTTGTGTGTGTCAGTTGTTTGTTTTATTGCTGCATAGTATTCCGTGGTATGGGTGGACCTCAGTTTGTGTAACTGTTTGTTATTCAAATAATTCTTCCTCTATAGATCAGATGACATTTTTCTCTTGCTGCTGTCAATATTTCTTCTTTGTCTTTAGTTTTCAGAAGTTTAATTAAGTGTCTTGTGGATTTCTATCACTCTGTCATCATTGATTCTTTTTTTCTTTTTTTAGCACTCTGTCATCATTGATTCTTGTCTCTATCCCCTCCTTTCTGCTGCTGAATCCTTTCACTTAGCTTTGCATTTTGGTTATTGGTTTTCTGGTTATCTCATATTTCCACTTGGTTCTTCTTTATATCTTCTATTTATTTGCAGAAGTTTTAATTTCTTTTTTTCTTTCTTTTCTTTTCTTTTTTTTTTTTTTTTGGCTAGGGCTAATTTTTCCATGTGTTTCAGGTGTGTTTATGATTCTTACCGATGCATTTTTATTGTGGATGCTTTAAAATATTTGTCAGATAATTCTAATATTTCCGTCATCTTGGTATTGTCTTTTTTCATTCAGTTTGAGATCTTTCTGGGTTCTTGGTAGGATGAGTGATTTTTAATTTAAACCTGGACATTTTTATATTATGTTATGAGACTGAATCAGATTCAAGATTTTTGCTTTAGCTGGCATTTAGCTGACATTGCTCTGGCATGGGAAGGAAGGGTGTTGCCTTGTTACTGTAAGGTGGGAGTAGAACTTCATTTTCTCCACTTGGTTGCCATTGCTACCCGAGGCCAAGTTCTCTTAGTTACTGCTGGTTGGAGTGGGAGTTCCTGCTCCTGATGTGGTTTTCACTGACACCATGAGGACAGTATTCATTAACTACTGATGGGAATGAAAATCCTGGCTCCCTACTAGATCTCTGATACCATCTTAGCCAGGGTGCTGGGACTCCTCATTACAGCCTCACAATGGTGGAAGTTAGGCTCCTCACTTGCTGCTCTCTGGTATAGGTGGGAGGTGGGAAGTGAGACCACAGTTTTTTATGTGGTATTGGTTATAGTAGAATGGTTATTGTCTAAAAGTTTTGTCTCTGGTCTGCCCTTTCCTTGTCTTTTTTTTAGAGAGCAGGCTTTCTTTATTGGGTTTTGGTTTTGTTTTGTTTTGTTTTGTTTTGTTTTTTGGTGTATACCCATTGGTATTTCTGGGTTGCCAGCCTATTCAACTCCAAGCCTGGGAAATATGAGGCAGAAAGAAAACCTATGGAACTCACTACCACAATGTTCCTTGGGTTTCTGGATCCCTAGCTGGTTTGCCTTCTTCTCTACAACCTTCAGGGTTTTCTTATGTTTGTTTTATACATGATGTCCAGGGGTTTTAGCTGTATTTAGTGGGAGGAATAGGGAAAAGTACATGTATGCCTTTTTCCTGGAAAGTGGAAATCGTTAAGATTTTAATTTTTGTGTTCTTGAATCTCTCACTCTTATGAATTTCTCTTTCTGGACTTATTTGTATAGACCTCTTTCATCTCAGGATTCTTAATTCTTTTTGTGTTTTTATGATTTATATTTTTAGGAATTTCTTGTCTTCCTATTGATTACTTGAACATTTTTACAATTCCATTATGTTTTTACAAATCTTATTTTTTTCTAAATGATTAGTGAGTATTGTATTTCATTGAATAGCCATTCCTCCCCTATTGATTTGAGATGCCGCCTTTCTCTCACACCAAATTATTGTATATGCCTGGTTCTACTTCTGGACTTTCTATTCTATTCTATTTATCTGTCTTTTTTTGGCCTAGTATCACCATTTTGTTTTTGTAGCAGGCCCCACTGTCTTACAGTGTAAGGCCACCTTCCTCTATTCTGTTAAAAAAATTCTTGCTTATTTTCTATAGTTAATAATTTATTAAGATAGTTGACATTTTCTTATGTTCTTAAACATCAAGGAATTAAGGCTAATTTTGTTATTCTTATAGCACTAAGTGGAGAAAAATTACAATATTGAACCCTTCCTCTACTGCAGTGGTTCTCAACTGGAGGCAATTTTTGCCCCCTCTCCCAGGGGATATTTGTTAGTGTCTGGAGACATTTTTGGTTGTCCAGACTGAGTAAGAGTTACTGGCATGTAGTAGGTAGAGTCCAGGGATGCTGCTAAATACTTTGCAGTGCACATAAAGGAAAATTTTGTTGGTCTTGAGACACAGTACTTCTGAAACCATACAAGTGGGGATTCTTCCCACACCATCCAATTCTCCAACTCTTGAGACACCAACTGGGTGTCCTACAATTCAGTATGATACTCACCACCTGTACGTAGCACAGACCCTACAGGTTAAGGGCTCAGTTCATCAAGGGTGTCCCCCATTTCAGATATCAATTGCGAGTCTTAGGTTGTCACCTGTACTTCTGACCAACTAGCTGTAAACTGGGTGTTCCCAAGACTCCTCCCTCCTTGGGTTGGTATTTGCTAGAACAGCTCACAGAACACTGGAAAACACTTGACTTAGAATTTCTGGCTCACTGTAAATGATACAATTTAGGAACAGCCAAATAGAAGAGATGCATAGGGCAAAGTATGGGGGAGCAGCTCAGATCTTTCATTTCCTCTCCAGGCACATCACCCTCCTAGCACCTCCATGTGTTCACCAGCCCACAAGCTCTCCAAACCCCTTCATTTAGGGTTTTGGTAGGGGTTCCATTTTGTAGGCACGACTGATTAAATCATTGGCATCTGGCAATTGAACTCAGTGTCCAGCTCCTTTCCTCTCACCAGAGGTCAGAGGGTGAGGTTAAAAGTTGCAACCTTCTAATCACTTATTTGGTTCCTGTGGAAGCCCTTAGGGACTGTCTAAATTTCACCTCATTAACATAAATCAGATATAGTTTAAAGGGGCTTGTTATAAATAACAAAAGAGGCTCCTCTCACTTTTATTGCTCTAGGAGCTATTTCTGGAACTGGGGACAAAGTCTAAATATTATAACAAAAGATGCACCTATCACTCCCTTCACTTAGGATATTATAAGAGTTTTATATTATAAGAGTTTATAAGATATTTGTCCCCAGGAAAGGGGACAAAGACCAAATATACCTGTCTTTTTATATCCCAACATGGGACAGTCCTCCACATTCTTTGTTGAAGAATTATCTGGCCCCAAATGTCAGTAGTGCCATGTTGAAAAACACTGTCGTAGTCCTATAATTAGGAAAATGAGACTTTGTCTTTTAAATCCTTCCTTATCTAATAGTAAGACTCCTTTAGCTTAAAAACAAATCGTATAAAATGGCATTTGCTTCCTTAGTTACCTCTCGGTATGTGAATTAAGGTCAGGCCCCTGAAATTATGCCAGTATCTGAGACAGATGAACAAGATTTTAAAATACGGGCATAAATCAAGTGTAAATTTAATTAGCGCTAGTGAAGAGGTTTTGGTAATATGGCCAGTTACAAAATAAATAATGCAAAAATCAATAGCTTTCCCATGTTTAAACAACAGTCATTGTGAAATATAATGGAGAAAGTTCCCATTAACAATTTCAACCAAAAGTATGAAATGCCTAGGAATGAACTTTAAAAATGTGCATGACCTATATGAAGATAACCGCAAAAATTTACTAAGGAATATAAAAAAAGACGTGAATAAATGAAGAATATACACACTCAGTAGTGTAAGAATATCATTTCTCTCCAAATTAAGCTACACATTTAATGTAATTCTTGTAAAATCACAATACAAATCTTTGGGGAAAGGAAAGGAAGGAGAGACTTGACACAATTCTAAATGAGATGAATGAATGAGACTACTAGCTTTTGTTTTTTAAGGAAAGTAGTGATTGAGTATTTGTAGGAAAATATATGAAAATATATTGTAAGTTTATTCTCTAACTGTAAGTTTAAAATATTTAATATAAAAATAAATGAATCCTAGTGCTTCAGTAATTGAAACTCTCTTGTGGAACAGGGACAGAAAGAAAAATCAGTGAAAAATTTTAAAGTACAGAAACAGACTTGGGTTGATGAAGATGACATTTCCAACCTGAGGAAAGAGGATGGAGTAGTGAATAAATAAATTGTAGTAGCTGGCTAACCGGGTGATTTAGGGGGAAGGGGATTATGTTTTGCTGAAAAAGATTAACTGAAAGGAATACTAGGTGAATTAAAGATAGAAAACAAAACTATAAGCATTTAAAGAGCACAGGTGAATATGAAAATATGTACATAATATTCCTTGGGTTGGGGAGAGGACCATTTAAGTATAATTTAAAAATATATAATATAGTCAGTCAAATGGTTTGAAAACAAGACTATAAAACAGTATAAATAGGTATACTCTCCCCTATCCACCCTGTATTACTCCCTCCTACCCCTACCCCTGCCATTCAGCTAACCACTATAATTGTATGTATCCTTCCAGAGCTTCTTCATGGATTTGCTAGCAAATATATATATATATATATATATATATATATTCTTAGCCCTCTACCTTTTTAAAAATATAAATGGTAGTATACACACTATTTTATATCTTGCCTTTTAAACTTAAAACTTTATACCCTTATTTTAAACATTTTGTAGCTCCTTTCATATCAGTCAGTATATGGAGAGTTTCCTCACTATTTTTTATAGCATCATAGAATTCCATGGTCTGGATGTGCTATAATTTATTTATCTAGCTCCTTGCTAATGGGCATTTGGGTTGTTTCCTCTTTTGCTAATACAGTGGTGCAATGGATATCATTTTACATGTCATTTTACAGGTGTATAAATACATCTTTGCAGATACATTTCCAGAAGAAGCATAACTGGTTCAAAAGACAGGATGCATTTGTAATTTTAAAAACATTGGCCACTTGTTTTCTGTAGGGGTTATACCAATTTGTACTCCTGTTAGAAATCTCAGAGGCTACCCATTATTTCACAGTGTCCTTAACAGAGTGTGTTGCTAGTTTTTTATTTCTTCCCATCTGTTAGATGAAATTGTTCTCAATGTAGTTATAATTTGTGATTTTCTCCTAAAACTGAAGTTGAATACCTTTTATATGTTTCAGAGGGACTTTTGAAACATAATATGGAGACATAAACCATAAGGGAGAAAATGATGGAAAGATTTGACTACATAAAAAATAAAAACAAAATAAAAAGCAGGAAATGTCAAACTGGGGTTGGGAAATATTTACAACATTTGGCTACACAGCCTTGATATGCACTTTTATTAAAAATTAGTGATGGGACAATACTCCAATGAGAAAATGGGCAGATAACGTGAATAGGCCATTTTGAATGAAGAAATTAAAGTAACCATTAAACCCATGATAAAAATTTAGCCTCACTGGTAGGTATTGAATTATAAATATTAAAACACCTTTGCTATAGTTGGTTATTTCTTTAAAAGTATACATGTGGTGCTTCTCTTAAATGAAATATAGGGATATTCCATAATACACATTTTAAATAGAGGTATGTGGTAATGTTCCCAATTCCTTCCCAGCATCTCCTCCCTATGTCCTACACCCCCAGTGACCCTAGATGTTTTTAGATAGCAGAGTCTTACATCATATATTGCCATGAATTGTTCAACAGGTAGATGGAGGCAGCAGTAGATTCAAAAGCAGTTACTTATTAAGCACTTCTCCCATTTGAAAAGGAAAAAGAATAGCTATAATTATGTATTGGAGTCTGGAAAATGTTGGTTCAATTCAGAAACATTTATTGAGCACTTACTACTATGTGTCGTCTATAGTGATCTATCATGAGGATAAAAAAGTAAACTTTTCAGTTAACCAATTAATCTTATTTGTGTCTTTATGTACTTAATTTCTCTAGCTTTATTTCTTTTATAGTTTTTATTTTGCAATTTAAAGCAAGAGGCCAGGTAATCTGTTATCTGAAACTTTATTCCAGACTTCTATTTATTTTTTTCTCACAGATTTATTATTGTGTAATTCACATACCATATCATTTACTCATTTAAAGTGTACAATTAATTGGTTTTTAGTATATTCACAGAGTTGTGCAGCCATTACCAAAGTCAATTTTAGAACATTTTCAGCACCCACCAAAGAAAGTCCATACCCATTAGCAGTCACTACTCATTCTCTCCTCACCCCAAATCTAGCAGCCACAAATCTGCTTTCTGTCTCTGTAGATTTCTCTGTTCTGGACATTTCATATAAATAGAATTCTACAATATGTGATTTTTTTGTGATTAGCTTCTTTTACTTTGCATAAAGGCTTATCTATGTTTTAATATGTATCAGTACTTCTTTTCCTTTTTATGGCCAAAAAATTCCATTGTATTAATATACCACATTTTATTCATCCATTTATCAGTTGATATTCATTTGGGTTGTTTCCATCTTTTGTCTACAATGAATAATGCTGCTGTGAACATTCATGTACATGTTTTAGCATGGATATGTTATCATTTCTTTTGTTGTTATGCCTAGGAGTGGAATTGCAGGGTTATATGGTAACTTTATGTTTAACACTTTTGGGAAGTGCCTTACAGTTTTCCAAAGAGATTATACTATTTTACATTCCCATCAGCATTGCATGAGGTTTCCAGTTTCTCCATCTCCTCACCAACACTTGATATTATCTGTCTTTTTGATTATAGTCATCCTTGTTGATAAGAAGTAGTATCTCATTGTGGTTTTGATTTGCAATTCCCTAATGACTAACGACACTGAGTATGATTTCAAGTGTTAGATGGCCATTTGTATCAACAACTTTCCATCTTTCTGACCTTTTTTTTTTTTTTTTGTGGTCTCCATCTCCCTCTGATCACAGCCTGGAAAGGATTTCTACTTTTAAGGATTCATGTCCTCAGATTTTGCTTACCTGGATAATCCAGGATAATCTCCCTGTATCAAGTTACTTAACCTTAGTCTCATCTGTAAAGTTTCTTTTGTCAAGTAAGGTAATATATTCATAGCCTCTGGCTATTAGGATGTGGCCATCTTTGGGGACCATTTTTTTCTGTCCACCATACCATCTTAACAATATAAAATCTTCTGTTCTATGAACATGAGATCTTTCCATTTATTTAGGAAGTCTTTAATTTCTTTCAATGATGTTTTGTATTTTTCTGGATACAAGCCTTGCACTTCTTTTATTAGGTTTGTTCTTAACTATTGTATTCATTTTTAACAATCGTAAATGGAATTATATTCTTAATTTCATTTTTGGATTGTTCATTCCTAATATATAGAATTGCAATTTATTTTTATATTGATCTTGTATCCTGCAACTTTGCAGAACTTTTTTATTGTTCTAATAGTTTTTTTATGGATTCCTTAGAATTTTCTGTATTTGTGATCATGTCATCTGTTTTAATAGAGATAATTTTACTTCTTCCTCTTCAGTCTGGTGTCCTTTATTCATTTTGTTGCTTAATTGTCCTGGCTAAAACTTCCAATGTATTGTTGAATTGAAGTGGTAAGAGCAGACATCCTTGTTTTGTTTTTGATGGCAGTTGGAAAGTATTCAGTCCTTCATAATTAAGCATGGTGTAAGCTGTTGGTTTTTCATAAATGCACTTTATCGTATTGAGGAAGTTCCCTTCTCTTTCTAATTTGTTGGGTGTTTTTATCATGAAAAGGTGTTGGATTGTCTCAGATGCTTTTTCTGCTTTTATTGAGATGATCATGTGTTTTTTAAATAACAGCATAATTGAAGTATAATTCACATATCTTAAAATTCACCCTATAAAGTATACAATTCAGTGAGGTTTTTTTTAAAAAAAAAAAAACATATTCACAGAGTGTACAACTATCACCACTGTGTAATTCCAGAACATTGTCATCACCTCAGAAGAAACCCTGTAGCCATTAGCAGTCACTCCCCATTACCTCCTTGTCCCAGCTCCTAGCAACCACTAATAGACTTTCTGTATATGGATTTGCCTGCCAGTTCTGGACATTTCATATAAGTGGAACCATATAAGATATGGCCTTCTGTGTCTGGCTTCTATCATTTAGCATAATATTGCCAAGATTCATCCACAGTGTAGCTTGTATCAGTACTTAACTCTTCTGATCCTCAGGAGGGCTCTTTTCAGTCTTCTCTTTCCCTGGTTATCTCTGGTAACTAGCTAGCTGGCCTGCAGCCTAAACTGTTGCTTTCATGAAGCCACTTAGTTCCTCTTAATTGCTTACCATCAAAATCTCCATTTTTTTCGAGAGTCCTTTGGCTTGAACTTCCTCATACTCTGTTTCAAGTAAAGTCAGTTCTTTTGGACGTAGCTTGGGAACTCTCTTTTCTTATGGGTTACCTTTATCCCTGAGCAAATCTTTGAACCAGTGCTTTGGGCACTGGGCAATGTCAGTTGCCGCTGATCTTCCTGCTTATCTCTTCAGGCATGTAACCTCAGCCTTACAAGTGAGCTGGGGCAAAACAATCAGGGTGATTGATGGGGCCCCAGTATTCTCAGCCTGCTACACGTGGTGTACAGCCTCTGCCCTGTGAGTGGGGGCTGACCGGAGGAAAGGAGCCCCTCAACTCTTGGCTGTACTCACCAGAAATTTCAACCCTATAACTGTGTGTTGGAGGTGATGAGAGATGCTGACTGCTTGCCTCTCCCAATGAAATACTATATTCTTTGGCTGGGATCTGGAAGAAGAGGGAGAGTCCAGTCTTCTTGACTACTCCTGCCTGGAGTGGAGCTTCCCGCGAGGTGAACAAGGAGGTGGAGGGAAGGAAGAGAGTAGGTTATGGTTCATATGCCACAGACTTTCATTGGTATTCCTGAGTTTTAGCAGATTTCCTTATATAAATGTTTATTTGCTGTATACCTTCAGAACAATTTCCAGAGATTTCAATTAATTTTTTTCCCAGTTATGGTTGTTTTACTGGGGAATGAGTCCCTAGACTTCTCATGTCACAGTTCTGAAAGTGGATCCCCCTCTTACGTTGCTTATGTTTTTAGTAAAGTAGAATTTCTTTCTTATGATGGTGCTGGAAGGCTGACTGTACTAAGCAATGCTAATAAACTGTTTTTTAAATCATGCTTTTACTGTGTCATATTTATTAAATATCTGGGTACTTGTTTTTCCTTGCTTTGTTTTTATTTCTCCAGATAAGTGAACTTTGTCATAATGGTCTTTTACTTTTTACAAATTATTTTTAGTGACGTATTTTTCTGCTTGTTACTTTGATTTTTAGGTTTGGCTTCAGCATCTACTTTTGCTGCCACTGCTAGTTCAGGCGCCATGCTGTTTACCTCATTCTCAAATGCTTCTACTTCCACTGCTGCTACTGGGTTCTCATGTAAGTTACTGGTTGCAAAGAAAATACTATTATTTCGCATCAGGCCACTTAACTCAATTTGCCAGTATAAGCTATGGATCTCGTACATCTCATCAATTATCATTATGCTTGAATCCATCTTAACTGCTGATACCAATAGTAGCTTTGCCTAAGAACCTAATTGTCATGGCTTTCGCTGTGAATTTTATATTAACATGATTATTACAGCTTAAAGTGATAATTTTAAGCATATAATTCATTAACATTGTAGTGTTTTGAAACAACTTCTTGAAGCTAATGGGAGTAGGAAGAGTGGGAGTTTTGCCAAGTATTTCTGAAGGGAAGAAGTCTTATTATCCATGTGAATAAGATAAAATGGGAAATAAATGTTGGAGCCTTCCTGTATTTTCTTCTATATAGACCAAGTTTGTGGTCCTGACATTTAACCTATCAGAAGTGTTACATGACCTCAGGCCTAGCTGTAGTTTTGAGCTTTAATTGACACTGTGTGATGTCTCCTGTTCTTTCCCTTTGAAGAGGAACATTTGGATGCTTTGAGCTGAGAAGTGAGACATTAATTATCTTGTAACCCCAACTTTTTTGCTATACATCTTCCATTAATAGAGTAATAGCAAATGTTGAGAATATTGAATTCTGTATATATCTTAGGCAATTCTTTCTTACAGGTCCATGTAAACTGCCTGTGCTTTTGAGACATCTTCACAGTACCATGATGTTGATCATTAGACTTTATTATCATAATCCTAGCTGTATATGGTTCCCCTGCCAAGCCTTGTTATAGCAAGATTGTCACCATTGCTGGGAATAAAACTTACCAGGAACTGCTGATGCTTCATCAAGCATGAAAAATAGTGGTCTACCATCTCCATCCTCTTGTGCAGTTGACATAGGTGACCATTAATTGAAATTGCAAGTTACCACTTGAGTTGTATTTTCTTCCAAGTAGAGACGATTCTAATCTTGAGACATGACTGAGATTCTGGAAACCTTTGATATATGTAAGCAATATCCTTATCAGGTATAATAAATTTTGTGAATATGACCATGTCTGAAGTTGGGAGTTAAAATTATTGAATGAATTCTATTTTCCATTCAAAGACTTGACTTCTGGCCTTTGATAGGCTTTTTTCCTTCTTTTCTTTGATGTCCTTGCCCATAAAATGAAAAGAAATCTTGACCGCTGTATTTTTATGTTAGCTTTAATGATGTATAGTTTACATATCATAAAATTAACTTATTTTAAGTACATAATTTAGTCATTTTTAAAATTTTTAATAAGTTTACTGAATTGTATAACTATCACTGTAACCCAGTTTTAGAACATTTCTATTGTCTGAATAAGAGCTCTCAGCCCTAGACAACTGCTGATCTCTTTTCTGTCCCTGTGCCTTTTCTGGACTTTTCATATAAATGAATTGACCATAGTTTTTTGATGTTTAGCCAAAGTTAATAAAGGACTCCTCAGATGAAAAAGATTCTATATAAATTCTTCACTGTTTTTGATTAAATGGGTAATAGGTAATATTATGTTGTTCTCTGCAGTTGGTGCCCCGTCAACTTTGGCTGGAGTATTTGGTGGTACAGCTTCAGGATTTGGATTAAAATTCCCTGGAATAGGTGGAGCAGTTTCTACAGCATCTAGTAAGATTTTAGAATTACTGGGATGTGTTTGAACATTCATTGGAAATGTATTGCATAACAAGCAGTAAGCAGGTTGTATTCCTTTGCTTCTCGGACTGTGTAAGTAGGTTTTAATCATCTCATCAGAGTGTCCAAAAGGTGTATCAGTATTGATGATTGCCAAAGAGTAGAATGAGACAGTTGATATCAATGATATTATTTCTTTGAGACGACTATCATCAAAGCTGCTATCAAACTCTTGTCAGCTTTTAAACTTAAACGTTTTTAATTATTGAGTATACTGCTTAAAGTGACCCAATACCCAAATACATTGGATTTCATAGAGTTTTTCTCTTTAAAAGTTAATTTAAGGTTTGACCTGTATTAAAGTTGACTCTCTCCTAAACCTGATTACAAGTGTCTATAGACCTTGTTTCTGCCAGTTAGGAGTTAGTTA
Source organism: Camelus bactrianus (assembly GCF_048773025.1). Taxonomy (NCBI): domain Eukaryota; kingdom Metazoa; phylum Chordata; class Mammalia; order Artiodactyla; family Camelidae; genus Camelus; species Camelus bactrianus. The sequence goes on from NC_133575.1 coordinate 84,659,063, forward strand.
GGTTGTAAGTTGAAGAAGACTTGTTACACATTACCTTTTAGCTATTGTGAGCTGAGTGGTTGGTTATAGGTCAGTTATTACTTAAATCTTCCATTTAAGCCAGACTCCGCTTTAGGGAACTCTTATTTGTTTTTACTTTACAAAGTTTACTTTAGTCTGAAATGAATCTTTTCAAACCTGTCATAAACTAAAAGTCAACCCCTTTAAGTTTAAAATAATTTTATTCCTAAACAGATGTGTACACCATCTTTTGCATCACCAACACTTAACTGAGTGTCTATGTATACTCAGCTAACTGGCCAACCTATGAAAGAGTATGGCTTGGGAACTTTATAAGTTACCATATTTGCAAAAAAATGTAACAGTGTCCCTCATAAAATGCTGAACAAAAGATTGATTCTTTCAGTTGTGGGTTGAATCACTGAAATATGAATATTTGCAGGCTCTTTGACTCTGCCGTAACTCACCCCCTTTCTAGGTCTTCAAATTCCTTCCTGCAAACTGGTACCCTTGCTACTAGCCCATTCCATCCACCACTACCTTATGTACTTAACTCATCTCCCCATCATATATGACTCAACTCGATATCCCCAGCCCAGAGTTGATTTTTTTCCCCCCTAATCGCCTTTCCTTCTCCCCAGGTGTACTTACTTGCTCAGATTCTTCATCTTATAAATCAGCCTTGTGGGGCAGCTTTCAGGTGTCTGTATCTGTAACTTTATAGCTATTTGGGATTATTCTCTGCCCTGGGTATAATCAGCAAGTTTTCAGAGAGGCTTGCTTGTTATCAGTCTCACCTTTTGTATGAGTCTGAGAAAGTGATGATGTCCATTCCTAGTACAGAGTAAGATACACAGTTGTTGATCAGAGATGGGATAGGAAAATGGGATAGCAGGATCTTTTAAAGGATGTTTTCACTATTTTGAGTAAGGATTTTAAAGATCGTCAGAATGAGGTTTGTTTAAATGTAAATCCAAATTCAAATTTTCTATTATTTAGAGAACTGTGCTTCTCCTTTACTACACAGATAACTGAGTTGACTGTATTTAGTTAGACCAAAGTTGTCACTTGCAAAATCAGACTGTGATAGAACCTTCATTCTCAAATCCATTGCTTCTTTTGGTATTAATTGAAATATTACAGTTATTTGAATATTATCTCCTATGCCAGAGCTAATTTATACCTTTTAAAAGCACCATGAAAATAAAGAACAAAGACAAATACTATATAAAAAGTTTAAAATAATCATACTTTTTTTTTAATGACTCAAGATTCCTTTGTTTAGTCTGACAGGTATTAATTTCCTGAAGGTATCACACAGCAGCTTTGGAGAGGTGATCTGTTAATCTGTTTCTTTAGTGATAGTAATGGTAGTTGCTTTTTTTTTGAATTATAAAAATCATGCACACATACATATATACGTATATCACTCCCTCTAGAGAGAATAGTTCGTTGTTTATCTTTCCAGCCTTTTTTCAAACATACAAATATACATTAATTTGTTGTACAAAAAAATGGGATACACACATACATAATCTTAGAATTTGCTGTTTTCTCTTAAGTATATATTATCTTTGGATATCTGTCCATGTCAGGAAATGCAGGTTACTTTTAAAAAAAATCTTCTTTGGGTGAAGATAAGCTCCTTTACAAGAAGGAATTTTTTTAAAAATTGTTTTTCTGTCTTCAATATAGTAGTTACACAATGTTTGAATGAATTAATAAAAGGGGCATCTTGATAGTGTCATTAATTTTCAGCATTTATGGGAAAGGAATTCTTTTCAGATGAAGATTTTTTTTTTATTCTCAGATGAAGAACGCAATGACATATGGCTATAAAGAATGCCACGTAGGATCCAATCTGTAATCTCTTGTGTTTTGAGTGATCGTGGCTCCGGGGATCCTTTGTGATTGGGCATGGTCTTTCCTTGTGGTTCTCAGTCCACTCTCACAAAGGCTCACAGAAAGAATGGAGGAGTTATTGTAAGAATCTTTGTGGCCAAAACAGAAATGGAATCTTGTGGAAAGCTAATAACTGGGATTATATGGCACTGAACTTCAAGGAAATTGGAATTTAAGAGTTGTTCTAAAGTCAGCTTTAGGGACCTGTGGAAACTACTATTGTATTAACATAATCCAGCTATTTTCTTTTTGCCATTTTTTTCTTTTTTTAAACTTCCTTTTGGATTTTTTTAAAGTGTATATATATATTTTTATTGACTTATAGTCAGTTTACAATGTGTCAGTTTCTGGTGTACAGCATAATGCTTCAGTCATACATAAACATACATATATTTGTTTTCATATTCTTTTTTCACAATAAATTACTACAAGATATTGCATATAGTTCCCTGTGCTATACAGTATGAACTTGTTGTTTATCTATTTTATATATATTAGTATCTGCAAATCTTTAACTCCCAATTTATCCCTTTCCACCTTCTCCCGCCCTTGGTAACCATAAGTTTTTCTCTGTGAGTTTGTTTTGTTTGTCTTTTTATTTTAGATTCTACATATAAATGATATCATATGGTATTTTTCTTTCTCTTTCTGGCTTACTTCACTTAGAATGACAATCCCCAAGTCCATCCATGTTGCTGCAAATGGCAAAATTTTATTCTTTTTTATGGCTGAATAGTATTCCATTGTATCAATATACCACAACTTCTTTATCTAGTCATCTGTTGATGGACATTTAGATTGCTTCCATGTCTTGGCTACTGTAAATAGTGCCGCTGTGAATACTGGGGTGCATGCATATTTTTGAATTAAGTTTCTCTGTGGATATATGCCTGGGAGTGGTATTGCTGGATCATATGTTTTTAGTCTTTTGAGGAATCTCCACACTGTTTTCCATTAACAGCTGCACCAAACTACATTCCCACCGACAGTGTAGGAGGGTTCCCTTTTCTCTACATCCCCTCCAGCATTTATCGTTTGTGGACTTTTGAATGATGGCCATTCTGACTGATGTAAGGTGATACCTCATTGTAGTTTTGATTTACATTTCTCTGATAATTAGCGATATTGAGCATTATTTCATGTGCCTATTGGCCATCCTTATGTCTTCACTGGAGAATTGCTTATTTGGGTCTTCTGCCCATTTTTGGATTGGGTTGTTTGTTTTTTTTTTCTTATTAAGTTATATAAGCTGTTTATATATTCTGGAAATTAAACCCTTGTCAGTCTCATCTTTTGCAAATATTTTCTCCCATTCTGTAGGTTGTCTTTTTGTTTTGCTTATGGTTTCTTTTGCTGTGCAAAAGCTTGTAAGTTTAATTAGGCCCTGTGTGTTTATTTTTGCTTTTATTTCTATTGCTTGGGTAGCCTGCCCTAAGGAGAACATTGCTGAGATGTATGTCAGATAATGTTTTGTCTCTATTTTCTTCTAAGAGGTTTATAGTGTCTTGTCTTATGTTTAAGTCTTTAAGCCATTTTGAGTTTATTTTTGTATATGGTGTGAGGGGTATTCTGACGTCATTGATTTACATGTAGCTGTCCAGCTGTCCAAACACTGCTTGCTGAAGAGACTCTTTACTCCATTGTATGTTCTTGCCTCTTTTGTCAAAGATTAATTGACCAAAAGTTTGTGGGTTTATTTTGGGACTCTATTCTGTCCCATTGATCCATATTTCAGTTTCTGTACCAGTACCATGCTCTTTTGATTACTGTAGCTCTGTAGTAGTTTGAAGTCTGGGAGGGTTATTCCTCCAGCTTCATTCTTTTTCTCCAGTATTACTTTGGCAATTGTGGGTCTTTTGTGATTCCATATAAATTTTAGGGTTATTTCTTCTAGTTCTGTGAAAAATGTCCTGGGTAGTTTGATAGGGATTGCATTAAATCTGTAGATTGCTTTGGATACTATGGCTATTTTAACTGTCTTACTATTTCAGCTTATTCTTAATTTTGACTTGCTAATGGCTCCTCAGCTCTACCTCATGTTCTTCCTCTGCCAGTTCTTTCAACTCCCTCTGCCTATAGTCTAATTCTTTCTACATGTTTGGAAATATTTCCATATTTCTGCTTAGAGTCTGATTCTTTCCATATTTCTGAAACTATTTCTAAATTTCTACCTGCAATCAGATTCTTCCCTTAGTTCTAAATTTTTGAAAATGAAATTCTGACTCATCTTATCCCTGTTTGGCTAGAGCTTTTTGTGCCAGACCCTTTCATAGGCTGCCAGTAGCATATGGGATGGCTTCCTATGCTTCAGATGTCCACCCTTGTCCCAGTCAACTGTGAACTGGGATCAAAGGACAGAGTTAATGAGATAAAGAATGAATGTCTGAACCTGATCCCCCAGCAAGAGCAGAGTAGGCCAATCTCCCTAAGAATAGGCAGTGCATGTTGGCAGACACCATGATATATGTATTTATCAAGGGTGACAGTTAACCTGAAAATATTGCTAATTGGGAAAGCAGGGCTAATGTAAAATAAGCAAATAATTGTATATATGTTATATTTCTACAACAAATTTCTTGTTACAGAAGCAGCATTTATTAATTACAAGAACATTTGAAAATACAGAGAACCAAAAAGAAGAAAAGAAAATATTTCCAGTCCCCACCAGCCACAATTTTCTGTTGTTTGTTTGTTAAATGCTCAGTGTGTAAGGAAGAACCAAAAGTACTATAGAAGTTCAGAAAACCAAGAGATAACTATGAGTATAAGAGAAGTGGGTGATAAACATGGAGCAGGAAGAATCTGAGCTAGGCCATGGTGTATACTGAGAATTTCAGCTACAGAGGACAGAGCATTCTAATAGGGGTGTAATAGAAAAGGGCACATCAGAGAGAGGTCTGGGCCATAGATAAAACTTTGAGAAGGTTTAAGACTGGCAAAGTGTATGCCTACTATGGTCTATGATTTAGAGAAACAAGCACTCTCCCCTATTGATAGGAATGTAAATTGGCAAAATCTTTTTGGTAGGGGAAGTTGGAAAGAAATATTAAAATTTAAAGTATGCTGACCCTTTGATCTAACACTTTCATTTCTAGGAATTAATTACACAGATATATTCATGTAAGTATGCAAAGATAGATATACAGAGATTTTGTGTAAGATTGTAATTATTCTTTCCTCGAAAATTTAGAACATACTACTGTGGTCATCTGGGTCTGGAGTTTTATTTATTGGAAGTGTTTTGAGGATTCTTCAGTTTCTTTAATGGTTATAGGTCTGGTTAGATTATAAATGTTATTATTCTACAAATTTATCCAGGATTTTAAGTTTTTGGTGGGAAGCTTAATTTAGAAACCTGGCCTGCTGCATATTACAGCAACATTGAGTTAAAATCAGTACAACTTTGAGTTCAAATTCACATTTTAAAAAATGCTTTTTTAGTTTTTAATACTGAATGGTTAGTGCTGAATGAAAAGGTTTCTTATTTATTACTAACATTATACACTTTATTTTCTAGCTACATCAACTACCACCACCACCACTAACACCACCACCACTACCACCACAACCACCAGTGACTTTACCTTCAATCTAAAACCAGTGACATCAACTGGGATTAGTAACACTGTTCCAGTCGGTATTACTCCTGTACCTTTTACTTCGACTGTTGAGTAAGCCTGTTTATTTGAAAATTTGTTAGAGTTTCATTTATTTATCATATGCAGGTATAATTTGCTTCTATATCTTTAGAATGGTGTTTGAAAGTTAAGTAAATGACTCAGAGTCGAAGGCACAGTTAGAGAAAGGATTTCTGTTGTTTAGGATGTTGAACAACTAAAAGGATGTCTTTGTCTTCTGAATACCATTATAATACAACTATTACTATTGCTAATAATAGACAGTATTTACTGTGTAATTATTGTATGTTTAGCAATATGACAGTGCATCATGTCATTTAGTGCTCACAATAACCTTATGAGGTAGGTAATTTTTTTGTTCTCATTTTATTGATGAAGAAGCTGGAGTACTTAGAGATTTTATAATCTGTCTTTGGTCACACACTTGGTAATGGTCGAGCCAGGATTAAAATTCAGACATTCGAGCCCTGGAGCCTGTATTCTTACAGTCTATGCCATGTTCCTCTCTAATTATTTGATTTTTTTAGATAAAAGATAACTTCTATAAATCACTCAGCATAAAGCTTAATCCAGAATATGAACTCAGAAAATATAAGCTTCAATCATACATTTTTTCTTTTTTTAATTGAAGTATAGTTGATTTATAATGTTGTGTTAGTCTCTGGTGTACAGCACAGTGATTCAGTTATACACATACATATATATATATATTCTTTTTCATATTCTTTTTCTTTATAGGCTATTACAAGCTATTGAATGTAGTTCCCTATGCTATACAGTAGGACCTTGTTGTTTATCTGTTTTGTATATAGTAGTTTGTATCCGCTAATCCCAAACTGCTAATTTATATTTGTTTTCTTAATTAAACTTTTTATTTTGAGATAATTGTAGATTCACATTTACTTCTAAGAAATAATACAGAAAACCTTGTGTGTCCTTAACCTAGTTTCCCTCAATAACAACATCTTGTAATACTATAGTACAATATCACATCCAGGATATTGACATTGATACAGTCAAGATATAGAACAGTTTTGTCATACGAGGATCCCTCTTGGTGCCCTTTTACATCCACATTCACCACCCTCCTCTCCTTTCCCTGAACCTGGGCAACAATTACTGTGTTCTCCATTCCTATAATCTTGACATTTAAAGAAATGTTAAACAAATAGAGTCATACAGTATGTGATTTTGGGGACTGTTTTTTTCGCTGGATATAATTACTTGAGATAAAGTTGTCACATACATCAATCCTTTTTCCTTTTTATTTATGATTAATATTTCATGGTATTGTGGATGCACCATCATTTGTTTAACCATTCACCTATTGATGGACATCAAGGTTGTTTCTAGTTTTTAGCTATTATGAATGAAGCTGCTATGAACATTTGTGTACAGGTGTTTGGTGAACAGAAGTCTCATTTCTCTGGGATAAATGCCCAGGTGTGCAATTGCTAGGTGGTATGGTAGTTGCAAGTTTATTTTTTTAGAAAACTGCCACATTCTTTTCCAGAGTGGCTGTGCCATTTTGCATGCTCAGCAGCAATGTATGAGACATCCAGCTTGTCCACATTATTGTCAGGATTTGGTATTGTCACTAGTTTTCATTTTATCCCTTCTCATAGATGTGCAGTGATATCTCATTGTGGTTTTAATTTGCATTTCCCTCATGACAAATGATGTTGAGCATCTTTTCATGTGTTTATCTGTCATCTGAGTAATTCTCTTTGGTAAAGTGTCTGTTCATGTCTTTTGTCCATTTTCTACTTGAATTTTTTTTTGTTTTGTTTTGTTTTTTTTTTTTTTACTAAGCTTTTGAGAGGTCTGTGTATTCTACATACCTGCCCTTTGGCAGATATGTGGTTTATGAACATTTTCTCTAACTTGATAATTTGTCTTTTCACCTTTTAAACAGGGTATTTCACCAAATAAAACTTCTAATTGATGAAGTTAATTTATCAATTTTTCCTTTAATAAATTGTGCTTTTAGTGTCAATTTTAAGAACTCTTTGCCTAACCTTAGGCCTCAAAGATTTTCTCCTAATTTTTTTCTAAAAGTTTTATAGTTTTATGTTTTACATTTAAGGTTGTGATCCATTTTGAGTTAATTTTTGTATAAGGTGTGAGTTTTAGATTGAGGTTCATTTTTTTGTCTATGGATGTCCAATTTTTTCAGCATCATTATTTGAAAGGCTACATTCCTCCATTGAATGGCTTTTTCACCTTTATCAAAAATTAATTGGACATATTTGTGTCAAATGTTTTTTCTACCTGAATTGATATGGTCTTTTAAGATTTTCTTCTTTAGCTTCATGATATGATGAATTATATTGATTTATTTTCAAACGTTGAACCAGCCTTGCATATATGCAATAAATCCCACTTGGTCATGATGTACAATTTTTTATACATTTTTTGATTCAGTGTGCTAGTATTTTGTTTGTGGGCTTTTGTATCTAAATTCATGAAAGATATTGGTCTGTAGTTTTGTTTTCTTTCTTTTTTTTTTAAAATTCTGTCTTTGCTTTTGATATCTGGATGATACTAGCCTTATAAGATGATCTTGGAAGTAGTTCCTTCTGTTTTATAGAAGAAATTTTATAAAATTTGTGTTAATTCATTAAATGCTTGGCAGAATTCTCTAGTGAAAACTCTGGACTGGATATTTCTTTTTAAGGAGATTTTAAATTATAAATCAATTTCTGTGATGGTTCTAGGACTATTCAAGTATTATGTTGGGAGAGTCTGGGTCCTATTTAAATCTGCTTTGTTTATCAGACAACCCTTTTGTTAAGGTATAGCACAAGAGTTAGGTGCATTTGTATGTTCAACTTCCCACTGGACCCTAACCACACCACTTCAGCAAAAGTGGAGCACTGACTTACACATTATGACTGATGTGGAAGTTCACTTTTTCCCTCTGCCCTGCTGACTCATCCCCCATGAAAGTGGGCATTGCATTACACCACTTCATTGCTTCTAGTGGGGATAAGCTCAGTTCCCAGAAGTTCCCTAGAACAAAAGAAAGTGGGGGACTAACTCATATTTCTTAGTTGCTGCAGGGTAGAGAAAGAAGTTTAGCTTCCTATTGGGCCCAACCGACACAGAGGAGGGAGGAAGTAAGATGTCAACTACTCTACCTCATATCACTTCATTCAGCCTCATTGCTACTGGATTGGTATAGAAGCTTAGCTCACTATTGGGTCCCACTAACACAGGCTCAAGGAGAAGGAGGACAGAGTGCTGACTCACCCTGCTTTGCCCTGCCTCAGTTAGTCTTGGTTTTTCCAGTGGGTATGGAAGTTAAGTTCTCCACTGAGCCTTGCTGACACCAGGGGTGGTGTGGAGTCTTAGCCCAAGTTATATTACCTTGTTCAGTCTCAATGATTCCGGGTGGGTATATAGGTTCAGCTCTCCATTGGCCACTGCTGACACTGAAGACAAGAGGTGAAGTCTAATGGCAACCAACCCTGTCTCATTCTGCCTTCTTAAGTCTTGTTGCTGCTGGGTAGGGACTTAGGTTCAGCTTATCTTTGGACCTCACCAACACTAACCTGGCAGGGGAATTGGAACACTGCCTGCCTCTGTTGGGCTAGGAACTGATGATTACCTCCCTACCCAGTCCTGCTGACACTGCCCCAGAAGAGGAATCAGAGCACTTCCTGGTTCTGCCAGTCCTGGGATAGAAAATAAGCTACCTTCTCAGCCTATTTGATACCACTTGGTAGAACAGAGTTCCGCTCAGTTCTGCCCAGTAGGGGATAGCAGATCAGCTGCCTACTCTGTTTCATGGATACTGCTTAGATAGGGAATGGATCACTTTGACTAAGAGCTCAGGGGAGAGGGAATCCTCTTTGGCCACACACTCACCCAGAGTGGAGCTTCCAACATGAGGGAGAAGGAAGGGAGCAGGTTGTGACACAGACTTTAGCTGTTCTTACTGAGATTTAGTAGATTTCTTAATAAATCTTTCTTTATTTGCTGTATTCCTTTAGGATAATTTCCAGAGACTGGTTGTTTTTAAAATAATCTTTACCAGTTATGGTGGTTTTGTTGGGGAGCAGGTTTGCGAAACTCCTCATGTGCTATTTTCTTCTTTAAGTCCTCCTGTGTTATGCTTTTAAAAAATATGATCATACTTTTGAAAGTATGACCATATGATCATACTGTATCCTTTTTTTTTAAGTGCAATTGTAACTCCGGTGATGACATATGGTCAGCTGGATGCTCTGGTAAACAACTGGAGCCTTGAGTTAGAGGATCAAGAGAAACACTTTCTTCACCAGGCCACTCAGATCAATGCTTGGGACCATATATTGATTGAAAATGGTGAGAAGGTAAGAAGATATTCTCAGTAATCTACCTGTATTGTACAAGTATTTTCAGATGAACACAAGAGAATAGACTTGTGTGTTGTGGTTAATTTTCTCTTCCAGTATTGGTGATAAACTTAAAAACATTTTCCTTAGGTAATAAGTAACATGAATTAGGAACTCTTTCATATTTGAAATGTATATGAGAAAATAAATATTGCTTTAAAATTATAATATAAATTCAAAATTTACATAATTGTATTCTTATCTTCCTTTATAGATTACTGCTTTACATGGAGAAGTAGAAAAAGTGAAACTGAATCAGAAAAGGTAGAACTATAGATTCCCTAGATTGAAAGATTAAAAATCCATTTCTTTGTCCGGTTGTTTTTCCTTATAATAGTTTATTGACTGTAAACTATATTTTGTCACTCCAGATTCATTTCATCAGCCCTTTTATTGACTTGTTTTTTTCAGACTGGAACAAGAATTGAATTTTATCCTTTCACAGCAGAAGGAACTAGAAGATCTCTTGATCCCTTTAGAGGGATCTGTAAAGGGCGAAAGTGGGTCTGCTTATCCACAGCATACAGATGAGGAGCATGAGAGGACGTAAGTAACTGAATAAAGATCGAGGAATGGGGCAGAATTTAGCTACTAAAAAAGGAGGAAAATGGAATTGAAAGGCAGGGAATAAAAACTGGTAGAAAAGCGCAAGTTCTGGTAGTTGCCATTCATCAACTTACTTATTTTCTGTTTATCTTTTCAGGATACTTGAAAATGAAGTAATCATTCTGGCAATTTTGTTTGATAGCATTTTGTACACTGTTGTTAATCTCAAGCGTATACAAGACCACTGTAAAGTTTTCATCTTTGTCAAGTTTGTTCTTAAATTAGAAATACAAATTTTATGTGTGTGTTGTCATGATATTGTGGAATATTTATGGTCTCCTATTTATATTGACTGTTTTAAACCTAATGTTCATGCAGTTGCTTCAGTGATAAATCCATTTGCTATTTTAAAGGCGATTTGTTAATCTAGGGGTAAACTGCATGGCTTTCAAAAATTGAATGATTTCATTAATGTCTTGGGCTGAGTATATTTTATTTGTGTGTTACTCAGTCTTTACCTTCAGTTGATACATTGCCAGTGTTCCCACAGTAACTTTATCTCTTTGGAATTGAGATTTGGTAATCAGGCGAAAAGATTAAATGTTAGGAGAACTTGAATGAATGTGCTGCATAAACTAGACTGAGACTAAATCTGACTCATTTTATCAATGGCTTATTAGTGCATCAAGACTAAGCTTATTTTTAAAAGGCTGGCAAGTTGATTTTTTTGTAGGTGCATTAAATGTAGTAAGTACAGCTAATCTATACAGACCCTAGTTCTGTTTCTGCTTTTATATTTCAGTCTTTTTGATTCTTTTTTTTTCTTTGCATTGCTTATTCTATTCATTCTATCATTTTTTGGAAACACAGAGTTTTCGGCCATGAGATCCTAACTGTAGTTTGAAGAAATAATTGAAACATTAGTTCCTTTCCAATTGCTTCTAGGTAATCAGATTTATATTGTCTTGGAATCTTTACTAGAATTTTCAACCATCTAGGCAACCAATTACCTATAGGTACTTTGGGACAGAAAGGCAGTAGGTAGTTATCGATAAACCTAATTGAATTGTTTAATCTTTATAGACATTATGATTGAAAAACTCTGGTCACTTTAATTCTCTTAATCATATTCATTGACTCGGTTAAGAGAGGGAAAGTGTGTGTGAATAGTTTGGTGGAAATCTTGACAATTTAACCAACTAATGAATTTGTTGTGAACTTAGCAGATTTATCTGTCTTTGATTATTGTGAATCTCATTTCTCAAAATGGCTTTTGTTGAATGATAAAATATATTTATCTAAGGTTTTACTCTGAAAATGTATGTATTCAAAATTATTGAAGAGATCCCAACATTTATTGAATATTGCTAAACACCAAATAACTTCTCATATATCTAAGTGACCTATGGACTTAATTTTGATACCTGAAAAGAGTTTCTTTGCTGAAGAGCTTCCCAAAAAGTTATCCAAAGGATAACTAGGTGACTGTAAAAATGGCAAGGTGGATAAAAGCCTTCACCTATGGAGTCTTATTAGAATATGGTAATAATCAGCTTGTGAATGCTACATCCATAAAAATGTACTGTTAGTCATAACTGAGACCCACTGAGAAGGTAGAATTGGGGCAAATCCAGTTGACAGTATCATTCTTTGTATGTCAGTAACAATACATAGTGGAGGGAACATTTCTTGGTAATCCCTTTATTTTACCTGCCTTTTCAGTTACAATGTAGCAGAAAATATAGATGCTCAGCTGAAACGAATGGCCCAAGATTTCAAGGACATTATCGAGCACCTGAATACATTTGGAAATCCTGCTGACCCTACTGACCCGGTGTGTAAACTGCTTTTTATCTATTTAGACAATCAAAATTTAGTAGGAAATTAGTATTCTGTGGTTCCTTTAGCTTATCACCTTTTCCTGTCCTCTATAGTGCTCCTTACCTGTCTCCAGAGATAGGAAGCTTTTGGGTGTAGTTAGTGGGGCAGGAAATATTTAGGAGCAGAAAAGGTTGTGAGTTTTTTTGGGATTATCCCCAAGTGGAAAAGACAAATTACTTTTCTCCCAATTTTCAGGGTTTTCTCTCTGTTCTTCCCGTAAGTATGTCCCTGTTCTGATTTGTTCACTTACTCATTAGCTACTTTGTTCTTCCTTTTACATATTAATCTACATATTCATATAATTGTGTGTGTTTATATATGTGTGTGTATATATATATATGTTTGAGTCTGTTAGGTATATCTAGGCAATCCTTAATTTATGATTAGGTTGTATCTTAAAAGTTTGATAAGTCAACTACTTGAGACTTAAAATATATTTTTCCGTTAAAAGTTTGTTAAATATGGTTATTAGGTTTCCACCTGCCTTATTAGAGAGCTGAGATGTTTTGAATTAATTTGGTGGTAAGAAAGGATTGTTTTTCTTTTCCTTTATCTATACTCTAATTAAAGGGCTTATTTCCTCTACTTTTCCCTATTACCTTAGCAGCCAAATGGAGTCCTCCTTTTCCCCACTCCTACCCCATGGCAGTAATGGTAAGAGGAATCTCCCATTGTGGGAGCTCCCATTGTATTTTGTGTCAGTTGATTATAATTAGGAGTGGGGCCAGGATCTGGGTAGGTAGGGATGAATGACATACATGATTATTCTTTAGGAATCTCTTCGTCCAACTATATATGGGCAGTTCTTTATCTACATACGTATTACTAGCTATTTTAATTATAAAGAGAGCATGGTATAGTTGAGAAAATATTAGAGTTTTATTTAAGTCACTTAATCTCTGGGACTTGGCTCCTTCTTTTGCAGAATGTCAAGGGTGGGTGAACTAAATGACCTTGAAATCCACTTCAGCTATTAAAATTATGCCATTGTCTACTTTGGGAGAATCTAAAGTTGAACAAAGACAAATATAAATTAGTCTGGGATTATACATGCTCCCATCTTCCTTCATCCAACATCCTTCACGCAGATGTTCAAGAGTTAACAATATAGATTTTCTTTTTAATGAAATATTAGATCACTACTGTGATCTAATTTAAAAAAAAATTTAAAATTGTTTTGTTGTCCTAGAATTATTGATGCATAGATAAATGCATGCAGATTTAGACATGAAACAGAGCTGATGCCTAGTCTCTGTGTTAATATAAGAGATGTGTTCTGAGCAGAGTAAGTAAAAGGAGACTAATCCTATCCTTATCCTTTTTCTCTACTTAGCCTTGGATTGTTTTGTTTTAATAGTGGGGAGCAAATGATTTGAGTCTTTTATTTTTCATTTTTCTTGGCAAGGGTGATTGAGATGTTTAAGATGAGTGAATTAAAGGATAATTGCTTCTTGATAGCAGAACAAAAGAAGCAAGAGATCAGCAACAGTTCATTTCTTTTCTCAGAGAGCATAAATCATTGGACAGGAAGCAGAGAAAACATTTGCCGAACAATAATATTCTTGTAGATAATTAATTAATTGTTAATGTGGTCCATACACCAGGGTAGAAAAATAGCCAGTGTGTTCAGCAGTATTCATGATGCTAGGATTTACCTGTTTATTTGTACCATTTTTGAAGGGAGATAGGAAAGACCACCTAATATATGAAGTTTATATTAAGCAAGTCCATATTATAGTGTATGATATTCAGGCACATATTTTTACAAAAATTCATTGTTACTACTACAAATTATATTTCTAGTTGTTATATTAGAATACACTAAATTTGCTGTCTTATTGCAATCTATTCTTTTAAGTGTGGTAACGTTTTCATTTCTTCTTGTTTTTAATATCCTGGACTTTGCTAGAATATTTGTCAAAAGTGTTCTAAAACTTTTTAAAGGTTTAGTATTTTTTAATAGAAAGTTAATACACATCCTTATTCAATGTGTCCAGTTTGGAGAATATGGAAATATGTAAAGAAAATTAATTCACCTGGGTTACCAGTACTCTGCTATTGTTAGTATTATTATTATATTAATGTATTTCTTTCAAGTCTTTTTGCAATACTGGTAAAAATGTTTATTTTCTTTTAAATGGCATTGAAACATACCTATATAGTTTTTGAGGCTGTCTTCATTTAATATTCTTTCATGGTATTTTTCCAACTTTTAACCATTCTTTGAAAATACAGTTTTAATGACTCTAATATTTCATTAGAGGTGACTTTACCATAATATATTTAATAATTTTTTATTGATGAAGATATTGTTTCCAATTTTTTACCATTATAAAGTTAACCTGTAATGACTAGTTATGTTTAGATTTCATTCTTTCATCTGGATAGATTTCTAGAAGTAGAATATACTGAGTTAAAAGGTATGAATATTTTAAGACTTTGGTATATATTGCAAAAATTTCCATTTTGAAGGGCTGGGCCAAATTATATTACCATAGGCTATATATAAATGTACCTGTTTTCCTCACACACTTGACAACTGAGTATTACCATTTATTAAAATTGCTGATTTGGAAATCTTGCCATTTGTGCAACATGGATGGGCCTTGAGGGCATTATGCGAAGTAAAATAAATTAGACAGAGAAAGACAAAATTGTGTGATCTAACTAATATACGGAATTTATAAACAGAAACAAAAACTAAACCAAGCTCGCAGATACACAGACCAGATTGGTGATTGCCAGAGGTAGGAGGTGGGCAAAATGGCTGAAGAGGGTCAAGGTACAAACTTCTAGTTATAAAATAAATATGGCATGATGGCTATAATTAATAATACTGTATTGCATATTTGAAAGTTGCTAAGAGAATAGATTATAAAAGTCCTCATCTCAAGAGAAAGATTTTTTTGGTAACTGTATGGTAGATGGATGTTAACTAGACTTAATGTGGTGATCATTTGACAACATATACATATACCAAATCACTGTGTTATACATTTGAAACTATGTTATATATGTCTATTATATCTCAGTTAAAAAAACCATTGATTTGATTGTCAAAAGGTAAAATTTTTAAATTTTATATGAATTTCTCATCTCATCAAATGTCTCTTAATGTTCTTTACTTATTTTTGTACTATAGAAGCCGGTTTTTTATTGAATTGTAGGAATCGAATTCTTGACAGTTACAAAATAATTAGATTGAACTAAATAATATATAGATGTAATGAGCATTACAAATATGAAATAGCAAAAAAACCCCACACAATTAATATTTAGCACATTCTCAGTTCATTTCTTACCAGAAGAAATGAAAACAACTCTTTAATTTCAGGTTTTTATTTTTATTTTTTGTTTACCATATCAGAATAATCATAATTTAACATTTTTATCTTGTGTGTTTTTAGCTCCAGCAGATCTGCAAAATTCTGAATGTTCAAGCGGACTCTCTGCAGTGGATTAATCAGACTTCAGGTGGGAGTTAATTTGTACACATAATTTTCTGTATTGTAAGTAGAAAATGTGATACAAGTCAGGTTTTGTGCACCATGACCATACTCAAATAAGAGCTCAATTGTAGGGGTGTTTTTTAACTTATGGTATGTCTGTATTAATTCTAACAAACTGTAATTGCTTGTTTTTATAAAAGGAAACACAGGAAGGATAAACTAGAAACTAATCAAAATAGGGGATGTATAGGAATAGGGTGGAGGAGATAGGGATAGAAATAGGACTTTTCTGAGTATACCTTTTTACACAGTTTTGACTTTGGACCGTATAAGTGTCTAAATTCTCAAAAATAAAGGGAAGGAAGACAAATGCTAAAACTGAATACAAGTTGAAATCAAAGATACCTGTGTAACTAATTTATAACATAATCATGCAATTCATGATGGTGCATCCTTGCTAGGTTGTAATCTTAATGATAACAAGAACTACAAAGAAATCATAAGCTTTCTTAATAAGTTTATTGTTAGTTTCAGAATTACAATATACTGTATATTATATATACACATGGAATAATAATATTACTACCATTATATATATATAGTACAAAGCAAATGCACAAGTATATTAGTGATAATAGAAACCAAGATTTTCATTGAAAGATAAGAGAAAGTATTTTTCTTTCCTTCCATTATATTTATATTATAAATATGAATTGTAAATATCAGTATAAATTCCTGTTTCCCTTGTTCTGTACGTGGAAAGGGCCAAGAAGCAATGACACACACCCTGATAGAAGTGAGCACATCTAACACCTGATCTTGGTTTCTAAATACCACTCCCGCTAAAAGGAACCAAGGCTTCTTGGAGGCCTTCTGGTCTCAGGGCTCAGGCAGGGAGAGTACAGGGTGAGTTTGGCACTTTTTGTGCCAGAAAACAAAGATTGTTTGAAGACTAATGAGATTATATCAAGATACAAGATTGTGCTTTAATGGGCTTCTAGTGGCCAAATTAGGTTTCAACATCAAAAAGAATAATGACAGTGGTGGATTATAATACAGTGAGGGAGAAAAAACTCATGTGTTTGCAGTGATACTCCAGAGAGAGAGAGAGATGGGAGGTGCTGGGAAAAGTCTTTATAGAAGCAGGCCAGCTAATAATTGTAGAAGGAATGATAGAATTAGAGAACCACCATTAAAAAACATTTTCAACAGAACATTTTTTTTATGCTTACCTGATCTTGAATACCTTGCCTCCGTTATAAAATATTTCAACTGTCAGTTATCTCTTGGCAGAAAAAATATTCTAGCAGAAAATGGACCAAATATAGACTGCAAGTTACTGAGCTATTTTTTAAAGTTTTATTTAGGTATAATTTATATCACATAGATTTCACTAATTTTAATTGTACAATTTAATGACAAAGTCATCATTTTGAAGCCCCAGCTTAATGATTGATTCAGGCAAGGGTCATCAAGGAATGCTAAAACCGTGGAGTCTAAGATTGTTGAGGAACAGGATATTTACATTGTCTCAAAAATATTACTCCACAGATTACTTAAAAATTACAAAGGAGAAAATGTGCGTAAATTTACAACAGAGCTATCTGACAAGTACCACTTTAATCAAGTAATCAAATTTAATATCACCAATAGTGGAATAACTTGACACTGTGTGCCTCTTGATCTGACATAAGAAGAAGTGCACAATATCCCTTATGTATGTATTCTTATGAAAAATGTTTAACCTGAATCTAATAAGAAAATAAGCAGAAATTCTACATGTGAGACATTTTGAAAGATAATGTTGTAGTATTCTTACCAGAAATGTTTAACTGAATCAAATCACAAGAAAATAATTAGACAGTCTATGTGTTAGACATTCTGAAAGATAATTGGCTTGGACTCTTGAAAAAGTCAGTCATGGGAAACAAAAAATTTAAAACAAAAAAATTACGGGGATTGTCATAGAAGAAAGGAAACATAATAATCAAGTCTACCATGTTAACTTTGATTAGATACTCAATCAAAATAAAGAAGACATTATTTAGAACAATTGGGGAAATTGAATATGGGCTATACATTAAATATTAAGGAATTTTTTTATTTTCCTATGTGTGTTGTAGTTACATAGGAAAATATTTTTATCCTTAGAAGCTGCATGCTATAATATTTAGGGAAGTGTCAGGTCTGTAGTTTTATTTCAACTGATTCAACCAAAACCATTTGTGAAGAGAAAAAGATTGGAGCAATTTGTGGCAAAATGGTAATAGTGGGTTAATTAGGAAAGGGGTATACAAGTTTGTGGTTTTTACTATTCTCTCATATTTTCTATTGATTTAAAATAAAAATTGGTGGGAAGTAATTTTTACAGACTTTTGCCTAAATATAGAGTATAATGAGACCTCAGTAACTAAGACAAATGGGGGCTGGTAGCCAGAGTTACTGTTTTTAATGATGTACTATGAAAATAATATAAATCTGGTTATTTGGCTTTATAGATTTTGCATTCTCGACATTAATAGAGGTCATCAACCATCAATTCTTCTGCTTCTCCCTTCCAAACATGTCTATATCATCATCATCCATCTTTACTTCCTTCTCTCCTGTGTTAGAAGAAAGAAATGTCCTATTCCTTTCTAATCTGTGTTTTGAATCATCATAGGGAGATTAATCCTTTGCTGCTTTAGTACTAATTATGTGATGGAGAGAGAGTTCTGAGTCAGATAGAATGGATTCAAGTCAAGGTATTATCACTTAATAGTTGTGTGACCTTAATTGTTACTTAATCTCTCTGAGTCTGTATCCTCATTTTAAAAATGAGGAATAATACTTACCTTTTAGGGCTTCTGTAAAGATTAAAAGAAGCAACATTATACTTTTCCTTGAGCAGTGCCTGTCCTGTGATTGGTGGTCAGTAAATGATAGCAGCAGAACTGGTTGTCAGAGTTTACAGTATATAGGAGCTGAGGTGGGGAGAATTGACAAGAAAGGTCATGTGGTACAAATGGTAGCCATTAAATTAGGTCTAGAGAAGACAGTTCCAGGTAGATTATCTTTGAAAACCACTTACTTAGAGAAGTTGTAAGAACAGCTGAGATGTGAGAGAATGAACATCAGTGGCTGGAAGATACTGAGGAATGAGTTTATACAAGGTTTGACTCAGTTGTCTTACTGTCTGTTGCATATTTTCCTACAATGAGCAATGCTTCTTCTGTGGAGTTGGGGGGATGTCAAAATGTAATTAAGTAAAGAAAGATTATAGTGAATTTTTTTTTTCTCTTGGCTGGGATCCTCTTTGTCATAAGTGAAAACTCAAGGCTCTCAGCCAGTGTTTTCCTACTAATAAATTAAGGTTGTTAGTGCTACAAAGAACTTACTTTATGCTATAAATGAAGAAACTGTGGTTCAGAGAGGTTAAATGACTTCCCTAAGAATACACAGTTCATTAGTGGCAGAGTTAGGACCAGAATCCAAATTTCCTGATTACCAGAACAGTATTCTTTCTACTGGTGTGCTCTTAAAACAATTATAATGTAGGCATCACTCGATATAAAAACAAATCTTAATCATGTACCTAACAGTAGAGGACATGGATTGTCAGAGTATGATAATGGTAGTACTTGGGTAGAATGTAAGTTCTAGGTGCCTAGGTCAAGTTCTCAGTCAACACAGGATAAAAAAGAGTGAGACAATGGAGAGTAATTATTACTGGGAGTTACTTTTCTGCTAAAAACTCAGTTGAGCACAAGAGGCAATGAGAACTCATAGAGGTTCTCAAATGAGACAAGAGAGGCCGTGATAATAGAAAGAAACCCTGGTCATTCTTGATACTGTGGGCTCCTTTTTGCTGTTCCCACCCAAGGAACCTTTTCCTTTTCCTATCAGAAAATGACATGATCAAGTAATGGAGAGTGGCAGGATTTAATTATCCTGAGAGGTTTTTTGTTATTGTTGGTTTATTTTGCTTTTTAATAGTTAATGGGATCGTGTCTGCTGAAATGGTCTGACGAGAAGTTTTAAGGTTAAACTTCTCAATAAGTCTAGTTGTTTACATCCAAATAATAGTGAGAGAAAAGCTAATAATGCATGTGTTATTTTAACAATAGAAATAATGTAATTTTTTTACTAAAGGAAATACATAACTAAGGTTTTTTTAAAAAATGATTTTAAGTAGGGGAGGATATAGCTCAAGTGGTAGAGCACATGCTTAGCATACCAAGGTCCTGGGTTCAATCCCCAATACCTCCTCTGAAAATAAATAAGTAAACCTAATTATATCCCCCCCAAAAATACATAAATTTTTTAAAAATAAAAAAATGATTTTAAAGTCAAAATCTATTTTAAAGGGGTTCTGGGAAATATTTTTATGGTTTGATATCTTTAATGACAGTACAGTTTTTTCTGCCATAAAACATAATTAATGCTAATAGGATCATATATTTAACTTAAAAATTAGCTTATCTTTAAATGTGACTTGAAAATCATACATTACTCTTTAAATATGTTAAAATATTACACTGTCCAATTAACTTTTTAATATCCATGAGTAAATAGAGAACCAGGCCCCTTTCTTCCTCTAACCTACATAGAACTGACTGTGATGGAACCAAGCTAGAAAGGATCAGAGATAAGTTTAAGAGTATTGAATGAGGAGGTGTCTGAACTGGTGTTGACCAGTGTTCAAATTTGATATTTATCCATTGTTTAATATTATATATGCCTCTTTTCCTCATGATTAGTATAAATAATTGAGAGTTAATAATAACTACGATCAAATACCAGTTCCCTCTCTTGTCTTTCCCTTTGTACAAATTTACAGCATTATTTTGAGGTTGGCTTCATGGCAATGCTGCAGTCACACATCTGTCTTCTCAGTTGGCAGTCATGGAAACTGCAGCAACTCCAGCTCTGCTGGGACCACTTATGACAGAGTTGGCAATCAATCTGAACCAATTTATTATTCATTTTAAATATATGGAACTAATTCTTTTAGGAGAGGGAGGTAGGGGAGAAGGATAGGCGTTTTTTGTTTTTTCATATACCAAACCTTGTTATGTCTGTTAATATTTATCAAATACTGTAATAAAGGGATGGGCAGTGGAAAATCTTTTACTTGTCATTTAAAAGTTCTTTGAGTATTTTCATGGCACTTTGCTTCTTTCATGAAGTGTCCCAGAGCTTCATGGCTAAAATATATTTCATCTGTAATCACTGCAGTCTTTTATGAGTTAGAACCCCATAATCATTTAATGATGGCTCACAACATTTAGACTATTATTGGTAGAAAGAGAAGAATCCTTAGAGTAACTAAAAATACCATAAGGAATTTTGTGATATTTCTACAAGATAGTCCTATTAGCACTGTTCTATGAACACCTTGTTTATTTATTTTTGACATAAAGCATTCTTAGTCATCTAGCATGATGCCTCTAACTCTTGCATAAAATGCCTTCAGGATCATCTTAGAGAAACAGCTTTTTGCGATATGTCAATCATCCTTCATTTTTACCCAGTGTTAATATTTATTGTTTGAGGGATTATTTTAAATTAGATTTTTCAGGGCTGGGTATGTTTTTATCTTTTAAAAAAAACTTGAGATATATTTGACATATAACATTATATTGGTTTCAGGTATACAACACAACAATTTGATACTTGTATACATTGCCAAATGATCACCACAATAAGTCTGGTTAACATCCGTCACCTTACATAATTACCCCCCAATTTTTTTTCTTGTGATGAGAACTTTTAAGATCTACTCTCTTAGCAACTTTCAAAGATGCAATACAGTATTATTAACTATAGTCACCATGCTGTGTTTTTTTTTAAGAAGCTTTGGTCCAGATAACAAATGCTTTAAAATGTTTTTACTAGTTACTTTCAGCCCTCTCATATCTCAAGAGTATCAAATGCTGAGATGCCAAAAGATGCTTTTGAATTCCAATTAAAGTGTTGTCTTCCTATTTCATCTTCTACACTAGAATGTGATTTACTAATCGAGGTGATTTCTTTTACCTCCTCTTTTTCTGAAACCCTTTGGGAAATCTTGGTGACATTGGTTGATCAATGAGGTCATCTCTTGTGTTCTGGAGTATGATGTTCCACTTCAGATACTTGAGAGGAGAATGCTCCTGATCTGCCAGAGATGTGGCAACAACACAAAGACTCACTTTAAGGGTCTTTTAAGCTCAATAGAGACAGGTACTTACTTGCTTCCTCTCATTTCAGTTAATTGAACGGTACTTTATGTCTTTCCATTGTTTAATGAGCTACCTGCTCATCTCTGCTCCCCTTTACAGACAAGATAGATTTATTGTCACATCATCATTCCTTGATTCTAAACAATTTCTTGTAGGTTAGATTAGAGTGCTAAGATTAAAAATGATCAAGTCTTCAGTTTCTGTTAGGAGAGAGTGTGCGATGGTTAACATTCTCAGAGCGCCTCTTCCAAAACTTCCTTTCTATATGTAAATCCAGATTTGAAATACACTCAATACATCTGCAAAATTAGATTTCTCACTAATCCTACTTATGTACATTTTGTGCCCAAGTGAATTTCCTCAAGCTGGAGAGCCTCCCCAGATGAATTATATGTAACATGATTTAAATCACTCCCAAATAGCAGAATTTATATTGTTTGTGAGACACACAGATTTTTCTCCAAAGCAATTTTCTTCCTGTTAGTGACTAAAAACTATAAATATGCTGGAGCCTTGCTATAATGCTGTTTTGGGGCCCATGCTCTATGGCCACCTCATAGATAAAGTGGCCTGATAGTATTTCACCAATGAAATGTCCCCAGTTGGGTCTCAGATAGGCATGCCTTATTTTGAGCACTTCAGTGTTTGAAGGGACAACAAATAGTGTTATCCTGTGGTGCCAGTTATTAGCTCAGCCTAGTACTTTTCATTTAAAATTTTCATAGCATCTGACAAACAGATACACTGTAATAGGAAAAGCATTCTTTGATGGGAGTCTGAAGATAGGAGTCCTAATAACAGTTTTCATTAGTTTTGGCCTTTAGGAAGCCGCTGAACCTTCTTGAGTTTTTAGTTATTCTCTTTATCCTAGGATATTGTGGGAATCAAATAAGGTAATATGCATAGGCATTTTGAAAACTCTGGTGCTGTATAATGGAATGTGTTCTTTTAGATGCAAGTCAAAACCACAGAGTAGTTGTAACTCTACATACAAAGCACCTACTATGTGCCAAGGTGCCATGTTAATCAGTGTAGGAGGCATAAATATCAATCAATGACATGCACCTCTGCCTTGAATAGGTTCAAAGTGTAGGCATAGGGGGCAGTAAAGAAAAGAGAAACCTAATCTTTAGTTGATTTCCTAGAAGGGGTAGAATTAGAAATGAGACTTGAATAGTGAGTAACATTTCAACAGATGACTGAGGACCACTTAACATGTAATAATTCTATTACCTTATCCCCCTCCCTGCCTCTACCTCTAAGAATCAGGATAATCTTTACCATCTTTTCTTTTTATTCAATTCCTTAAAATGTATTTTTAAATTAATTTTGTGTGAACAGTAGTGCTATATACAGAGTGTCTTGGCATCACCACCTTAATGTATCAGCAGTGAGACCAGGAAGAGAATTCTCATGGCAGAGGTGAGAGCTTTGTACGTCTTTAGAAACACTTTTCTTCCCATCAAACCATAGTTAGCACTAAGAATTCAGGTATATTTATTCTGAGTGTTTCTTTATTTTTAATAAACTGGGAATCTCCTTAAAAGTACCTATGACAAGTGAGAAGATAGTGTTTTCTTTCCCTCCCTCCCTCCTTCCCCCCTCTTCCTCTTTCTACCTTCTTCTCCCTTTTTCTTTGAATGAAAAATAAACCTTAATTAGGTTAAGCTCCTGAGATTTCAAGGTTGCTTTTAAACAGCAGCCTAACCTAATATGGAAGTATATACTACAGTAACTAAAACCTTAAAATGTGGCTTTGGCTTAGCAGGCATGCAGCAATGAGGAAACCCATATTGAAAGCTAAAAAGATGGCCATTAAGCAGTGAGAATATATTTGTTAAAACTATTGCCTTACATAAATTTGGGGTCATATTATATGCCTACTGAGCAGGCACTTCTAGAAGAAATTGGGAATCAAAATCTTATTTATATGTGTTAGTGTTTTACACTAATTGAAATTTTTACTGAGGTAATTGTGGATTCACATGTAGTTGTAAGAAATAATGTAGGTCCTGAAGAAATACTATAGAGGCCCTGTTTATTCTTTACCTAGCCTTCCCCGGTGGTAACATCTTACAAAACTATAGTACAGTAAACAACCAGGATATTAACATCAATTCAATCTAACTAGCTTGTTCAGATTTCCCCAGTTTACTTGTGTGTATATATATGTGTATATCTGTGTGTGTGTGTGTGTTTAGTCATATACACTTTTATCACATGTGTAGGTTTGTATATCCATAGTCAAAATACAGAGCAATTCCATTACCACAAGGATTCCTCATATTCCCCTTTTATTGCCACATCCATCTCCCTTTTACCACATCCCCCTACTCCCTGCCCCCTAATTCTTGACAATCACTGATCTGTACTCCCTTTCTAAATTTTGTCATTTCAGAATTCTGTATAAATGGAATAATATAGCATGTAACCCTTTGGAGTTGATTTTTTTTCACTCAGCATAATTCCCCAGAGATTCATCTGAATGTTTATCAATAGTTTGATCCTTTTTGTTGCTGAGTAATTTTCCATGGTATGGATGTACCACAGTTTGTTTGCACATTTACCTGTTTTGGTATATCTGAGATGTTTCCAGTTTTTGGCTACTTTCTGAGTATACATACATAGAATAAAGCTTTTATGAATATTTATGTACAGAATCTTATGTGAATGTAAGTTTTCATTTCTCTGGGATCGATGCCTAAGGGTGCAATTGTTAGATCATATGGTAGTTGCATGCCTAGTTAGATAAGAAACTGCTACACTGTTTTCCAGAGAGACTGTACCATTTTACATGCCCACCAGCAAAATATGAGTTACCTAATTTGTGTGTGTCCTCAACATTTGGTATTTTCACTGTTGTTTTTTTCCATTTTAGCCATTCTCATAGATATGTAGTGATATCATTGCAGTTTTCATTTACATTTCTCTAATGGCTAATGATGTTGAACATCTTTTCATGTGTGTATGTCCCGTGAGTATATCCTCTTTGATGAAATGTTAGTTCTCGTCTTTTGTCCATTTTCTAACTGGATTGTTTTTACTGTTGTTTTCAGAGTGCATTATATATTCTAGATACTAATCCTTTGTTAGCTATGTGTTTTGCAGATATTTTCTCCTATTCTGTAGCTTGTCTGTTTTTCTTAATAGTGTTGTTCACAGGACAAAAGTTTTTAAATTGTGTCAAGTCCAAGAACTTTTTGTGTAGTCCTATATCTCCCCCCAATTTTCTCCTATTTTTTTTCCTGCAAGTTTTATTGTTTTACATTTTACATTTAAGGCTGTGATCCATTTTGAGTTAATTTTTGTATAAGACATGAGGTTTAGATCAAGGCTTTTTTTTTTTTTTTTTGTCTGTGGATATCAAATTGTTTTCTGGAGTCTCTATTCTGTAGATCTGTGTTCCCTCTACTAAAACCACACTGTCTTCGCTATTGTAGCTATATAGCAACCCTTAATATCTGGTGGAGTGATTTCTCCCATTTTATTTTTCTCCATCAAGGTTGTTTTAGCTATTTTAATTCGTTTGAGTTTCCATAAAAATTTGCTGGGATTTGGTAGGAATTGCATTGAATTTATAGATCAGTCTGGGGGAGAACTGACATCTTTACTATGTCGATTCTTCTCATCCGTGAACATAATATGTCTCAACATTTATTTTGATCTTCTTTGATTTGTTTCATCAGCATTTGTAATTTTCAGTACCCACATCATGTACATGTTCATTTTGTTTGACTTATACCTAAGTATTTCATTTTATTTGTTGTCAATTTAAATGGTATTGTGTTTTAAATTCCGGTTTCCACATGTTCATTGTTAGTACATAAAAACACATTTTTTATACATTGATCTTGTATGCTTGTGAACTCATTTCTTAGTTCTAGGAGTTTGGGTTTTTGGGGGTTTTTTGTTTTGTTTTGTTTTGTTTTTGATTCCTCGGGATTTTCTACATAGGTAGTTACATCATCCACAGATAGGGATAGTTTTATTTCTTCCTTTCCAATCTGTATGCCATTTATTTCCTTTTCTCATATTGCACTGGCCAGAACTTCCACTACTCTGTTAAATAAGACTGATGAAAGCAGACATCTTTGCTTTGCTTCTGAGTTTACATGGAAAAGCCTTAGTTTAGTCTTTCACTGGAAGTATGGTTTTAGCTGTAGGTTTTTTCGTAGATGCTTTTATCAGATTGAGGTAATTCCACTCTGTTCCTGACTTGCTGAGAATTTTTATCATTAATAAGTACTGGATTTTGTCAAATGTTTTTTCTGCATCAGTTGATACAGTCATATGAATTTTCTTTAACTTGTTGATGTGGTAGATTACATTGACACTTGTTTTTTTTAATGTTGAGTCAACCTTAAACTTATGGAATAAATTCTACTTGTTCTGCTTTCTAGTTCCGTTTAAACATTGTTGGATTTGGTTTGCTAGAATTTTCTTGAGGATTTTTAATTCTTTGAGAGATTTTTAAATGTTCATGAGAGACGTTGGTCTGTAGTTTTCTCTTTTTTTTCGTGCTGTCATTTCCTGACTTTGTTACAAAGGTAATACTGGCCTCTGTTTTTAGAAGAGTTTTTGAAGAACTGGTATTGATTTTTTTTAGGTATTTAGTTGAATTCTCCATTGAAACCATCGGGCCTGAGTATTTCTTTTGGCAGAGCTTTTAAACTACAAAGTCAATTTCTTTAATGCTTATAGGACTATTCAGATTATCTTGGTTGACTTCTCATCATGTGTGGTGCATTTTTACTAAATCATTGAATTTATGAGCATAGAGTTGTTCACAGGATTTTCTTTTAATCCTTTTAATGGCTGCAAGATCTGTAGTGATATACCCTGTTTCATTCCTTTATTGGTGGTTTGTGTTTTCTCTGTTGTTTATTTTTTTCTGTCTTGGTAGAGGTTTATCAATTTTACTGATGTTTTTCTGAAGAATTAGCTTTTTGTTTCATTGATTTTTCTCAGTAGTGTTCCTGTTTTCAATTTCATTGATAACTGTTCTTATCTTTATTATTTCCTTCCTTCAGCTTATTTTGGATTCATTTTGCTCTTTTTTGGTTTTCTTAACTTAAGAACTTAGATTATTGATTTGAGACCTCTCCTTGTCTCTAAAAGTACTCTCTTTTAAGCCTTCCTGATAATCAGCATTTTTTAAACCTCAGTTGTCATCTCTGATCATCAGTTTCACTAATGATTCTCTGACTGTCTGTTATAAAGCTCCTTGTTTACAAACATCTGCACATAAACTATCCCAAAGGCACCTCAAATTAAACTTGTATAAAACTAAACTCATTATCTTCACTCTCTCCTGGGCCTCCCAGATCTGTAACTCCTACTTTTCTTTTTCTTAGCTGATTGCTACTATTTATTCAGGGACTTAAGATAGGTTATTTCAATTTCTTTAGTAAGTAATGATGATTATACTTTTTAAATAGCTCTTGAATTTTTTTTTTTTTATTTTCAGTAGATTCCTGCCACTGCCTTATTTCAGGTCTTCATCTCTTACCTTGAAAGTAGAGTAATTTTATAAGGCTTATGAAAAATATCAACTCCCTGTTCACACCCCATTTCCCACTCCCCAGAAGCATACTCCTTCCGTTATTTTAGATTTTTTTTTTAAAAAACATTTCTTAGTTTCTAAATGCCAGATATACTGTTTCTTTTTAGATTTTCCATTTTAGGCCTTCTGTAGTGACTTCCCAAAATGAGAGGTGAGGATTTAACTCTTTTATAACACTCCCATTCTATCTATCTATTGGTAATATATGTAATAGGTGCTTACAATATGTAAATACATATAATTGTGTAATACATATAATATATATACCATCCCCATTATATATACATACATATATATACACACACATGCACACACACACACACACACACACACACACATAAGCATACTTTTCTCTCATCTTCCCAATATAGTTATATCATAAATTGCACATAGATCAATATTTATTATTTGAATTACTATTGCATAAATGTTATTCACAGTCTGGCCATGTAGCATACTATATTATGTTTTCTTTTATGAGTTTTTGTTTTCCTTTGAATTTTTTCATTGTTTGTTTTGTTTTCTACATACTTAGTAGTAGTTCATTCTCTGACTTCTTGCTTTTACTTTGTCAATTTCACCATCTTGGATTCATTTCTCCCAGAGCCCTCTAATCTCTGATCTACCATCTGAAATTGTTGTTCTCTTCATCTGCTACTCAGCTAGGTTCTCCTTCTATAGCAGTCTTGTGTTCCGTCTATTTCTTTGTTGACTTTCCTGTTTCATGGATCTTACTTGTACTTCCCGTTTTTTGGTTTATTCCCGTGTTTTGATATAGCACATATTCCATCAGTTTCCTGTGAGTACATGGGAAGTACATCTTTTTGAAACCTTGCATGTCTGAAAAGGTCTTTATTCCGTCTACCTTCACACTTAATTGATAATATTGGATGTCAAATTCTTGCTTGGAAATAATTCTCTCTTCAACTATTGAAGGTATTATTCCATTGTCTTCTAGCTTTGAGGGTATTATATTATAATTCCTGAACTTTTGTGTGACCTCTTCATTTTTTTATTTTATTTCTTCTATGGAAGTTTTCAGGGTCATCCCTGCAATACTGAAATTTCAGATGATGTGCCTTAGTATGGGGTTTTTCATACACTGAGCTGGTGTTTGGTGACCCCTTCCAATTAAGAAATTAATTTCTTTTAGTTTGGAGAAATTTTCTTGAATTAGGTTTCTGCTAATTCCTCCCCCCCCCCCATGTTTTTTCTGTTAAGAATAAGAAGATTATGGAAATCCTCTTATTCTAATATATGATGTCCCAGACTGATCTAAATTTATTTTCTCTCCTAATTTATCTTAATATTTTTGTGAAATTTTCTCAGATATGTACGGAACTTTTTATTTTAATCCTTCTATTGATCTTTTCTTTCTGCCATAATTTTTATTTTGCAATAACTTGTCATTTTGTTTTATGATGGTATATGTGTGTATGTGTATTAAATGGCATCTGATTCTTATTTCATGGATTTAGTGTCCTCTCTCTGAGGATATTAATGATTATTTAAAATGTTTTATTCTTCCTGGATTTTTTCTTTTAGCTTTCTTTATCTTTCTATTTTGTTTTGATCTTTCTTATGTTAGAGGCTTTCTTCAAATGTGTGGTGATCCTTTTTGTCCATATTGAATATATTTTTTGTTTATATTTAAGAATGAGACACTAAATTGTAGGCAGGGCTTGCTAACTTACTATAAGGTAATTTGGCAAGACCTTTTCATTGGGGGATCTCCAGTCAGTACCTTTAGAATTTTTCTCTTTAGTTGTTCATATTCTCCAGAGAAGAATCTTCTAATTCTTGGCTAGAGATTAATAAGCCTAGTGGTAAGCCAATGTTCTTAGAGCTGTTAAAGAAGGGACTGGGGACTCAATGTTCAGTTTGTAGACTTCTGCTTAATCCCTTACAAACTTTAACTTAATCCCTGTTTTTAGTACAAATTCCCTACTCTCAGCTCTCCCTGGTGTCCCTAATCCAGAGGTCATCTGGTTTACCCTCTCTGAGGAAAAGTCTGCTGGGCTTGGGTAGGGAGAATCACCCAGATGTGTAGCATGTGGTGGAAAAGAGGGGTCTCCTTAATCATTCATATTCCTGCTTTCAGCCCCACTTTCAGCACTGTGAGTTATCTTGGCCTGCTAATTCCAAATCCTTTCTAGGATTCTAGTTACAATTTTCCAAGTTTTGTTCTTATCTCCTTTCTTACTGTCTTTGTCCTTGTGGTTTTATGCTTTTATCTTTTTCTTAAAAAAAATCTCCTTACTATTATTTCACAGGTGTTTGGGAATGCAGCAGCAATAAATGCATGTGTTTAAGTCTTTAACTAGAGACCTTACTGGTCTCCTTTCCCCAGTGTTACCCCGCTCCAGTTCACTTTTACATAACTGCCATAGTGATCTTGATATAATAATAATCTGTTCTAATCATCTCTTCAGTAGTTCCCATTGTCCAATTGTAAGTTATTTCTTTGCATAATATACAAAGTATCCTGTATAATCTAACCCCTACCTATTTTTCAGCCTCATTTCTTGTTTGCAGCATTACTTTATTAAAATTGAAGTATAGTTGATTTACAGTATTGTGTTAGTTGCAGGTGTATAGCATAGTGATTTGGTTTTTTGGCAGATTATACTCCATTATAGGTTATTCCAAGATATTGAACAGAGTTCCCTATGTTATACACTAAATCCTTGTTGCTTATCTATTTTATGTGTAGTAGTTTGTATCTGTTAATCCTGTACTCCTAATTTGTCCCTCCCCCCTCACTCTTCCCTTTAGTAACCATAAGTTTTTCTGTGTCTGTGAGTAATATTTATGGTTTTGCAAACACCCAGTATTCTTTCCTTCTCCATATTTTTGGATGTTCAGATGATTTTACCTGGCATACCCCACCCCATCGTCTGCCTGGTAGCTGCTCCCATGTCAAGCCATCTCTTCTGTGAAGCCTTCCTTGACTCATCTTTCTAATAGCTTGTTCTATGTACAGTATTGTCAGCGTTTATAATAGTGTAGTTATTTATTTACATATTTGTCTCCCTTACTGGAATTTGTGCTTATTGATAACAGAGATTATATCTTAATTATTTCTGTATCTTCAGAATTTAACAATATGTGACATGAACTTGGGGGCCAGTATACATTTTTAATTTATTTGTCCTCTGATATGTACACAGCACACTGTACTCAGCCTTTGATTGTAAAAGAGATACAAAGCTAACAGACATGTGTACATGAGTATTGTTCAATGTTATTAAATATTCTACATTTTAATTGTTGCTAAATTTTCCATTTTAAGGATACACCATAATTTGTTTAACTAGTACTCCATTGTTATGTTATTAATTCATGTTTCTAACTTTTTGTCCTTTTAAATTGTGCTTCAATGAGCCTAGATATAGCTAAATTTTAGGGTACATCCGTTAAAAGCTTTTGATTATAGTTCCTTCCAAGTAAATTGTACTAATTTATATTTTTGCCACCAGTTCATCAGGTTACCCACTTTTCTGCACTCTTTTCTCTACTGCTTTTGAAATCATCATTACTACCACGACCATCATTGTTATCATTCCTTTCTAAAATTTATAGGTGAAAATAATATTTCTCTTTAATTTGCATTTCTCTGATTATTAGTCACGTTGAGTTTTTAAAAAGTATTTATAAACAATTTCCATTTCATTTTTTTAGTTGCCTGTTTGTGTCTTTTGACCATTTTTTGTAAGAATATTTTTTCTCTTACTGCCGCAGTTGTTTTTCTTAAAGGAGAAAAAAAGATATACTGTAGCAGTGTTTATGAGAATATATTGCTTCCTTTGACATTGAATTTAATATTATCTAACAATATTTATATGTGTAACTTAAAATAAAAATAGTTATAGTAGAAAGCTGTGTCTGGGTTTAATGAGCAAATCTCTGATTTTCATAGCTTTCTATGAAAGTCTTTTAATCTTTACCTAAAATATTTGCAAGCAGACTAGGGTAAAGAAAACATCTGTCCTCTCAACAGAATGCAGCTAGCTAGAAGCAGTTTTACCAGAATCTTTTGAGTTTTACCAGAAGTCATTTTTAAGAAATATTTCAAACATACAAATATGCTATCTTAAACATAGCTGTTCAACTAAAGCTACATACTTGTGCAAACATCATGCCATCCATTTTTAGAACATTTCCATTACCTCCAAAAGTTCTCTCCTGTCTATTTGTGGTTGTCATTCCTACTCTGAACCCCAGGCAACCACTAATTTATTGTCTTTGTAGATTTGCCTTTTCTGGAGAGTTTAAATAGATGGAATCATATTATATGTGGCCTTTTGTGTCTGACTTGATGTTTTCAAGGCTCATCTATGTTGTAACATATATCAGTACTTTCATTCTTTTTTATTGCTGTGTAGCATTCCAGTATATGGACATACCATATTTTTTATCCATTTATTAGTTGATTGACATTTGTTTTTTATTTCCCAAATATAATTTTGGCTCTTTCATTTAGGTCCATAATCCACCTTGAGTTGATTTTTGTTCATAGTTAGAGGTAGGGGTTCAACTTCATTTCCATGTAGATATGCAGTTGTCCCTATATTGTTTGATCAAAAAGACTGTGCTTTCCTCCATTAAATTGTCTTGGCACCCTTGTTAAAAATGAATTGACTGTAAGTATTAGGTTTTATTTCTGGGCATTCTTTCTGTCCCATTGATCTCTGTGGCCAGCCTATGCTAATACCATACTGTCTTGATTACTGTAGCTTTGTAATAAGTTTTCAAATTGAGTAGTGTAATTCCTGCAATTTATTCTTCTTTTTCAGATTGTTTTGGCTATTCTGGGTCCTTTTTATTTCCACATAAATGTTAAAGCTTGTCTGTTTCTACAAAAATAGCCCATTGGAATTTTCATAGGAATTACATTGAATTTGTAGATCAATTCCTGGAAAACTGACATCTTAACACTATTGAATCTTTCAATCCATAAACATGGAGAATCTCTTCATTTTTTTAAAGATGTTCTTTAGTTTCTCTTAGCAATCTATAAAGTTTTCAGTGTATAGACCTTATAGTTCATTTGGTAAGTCTATTCCTAAGTGCTTTAGTTCTTTGTGATGCTATTCTGAATGGAATTGTTTTCTTAATTTCATTTTCATATTGTTCAGTACAATTACTTTTTTAATAATGTCAAGGGTGTATGGTGTATTCTCCCACAAATTTTGACTGTTAGTAGCATTTTACTTCTAGTATTATATATAATTTAATAAGCCTGCAGAGAACAATCACTGATGCATATCACGGGACCAGAATGCTGGGCAGTTAAATGCCTAGCTGCAGTTTTGACCCTTAAAGAATGAAACTCCTAAAAAATTTAAAGTATGTTAATACAGAAATAGTCCTGAGAATTCAATTTGAAGACATGATAAAATATTTGTGGTAAGGCTCTCTTAATAATGCTGACTTGTGTTTCTTGACATTTCATTGATTTTTGAAATTTTTATAAATGTACTCCTTTGCATTTAATATGTATCAATCAGCAAATTAAGTAGATAGTGCTTATGTTGAGAATTCTGGCCTCAAGTTAATGGTTTGTTGTAGTGCTCATTTGTGATTCTATCACGTTGAAAAATGTTATTTAGGGGGAAAAATTGCACCCTGCAGTTAGTTATTACACTAGAAAGAAGATGTATTTTTGCCAGTTTGTTTTCCTAGCTTTTCAGTAGACAACCATCATTTAAATCATTTGTTTTTAAAAGGTGTGATCTTGGAGAATGCCTGTATGTCATAAGATAGGATGAGGTATTATACTTCAAAAGCTTCATAACATTGGGGCTTTTCCAGCTGACTGAAGAAATTGAAAGTATATTATTTCACATCTTTAGTTTTTCTTTTGTAAAGTTTTTCTTAAAATTTTGGCACCAGTTATTGCTTATCGACCAGTGAGCATTAATGAACACTAAAACAAATGACCAGATTTATTTGTGCATGTTAATAGAAAAACTCAGATCATCACACTTACTTCAACAGCTTATTTTTACTACAGAAAGTTACTGTTTTACACAGTAAAACTAATGGTATTTTGTGTTGCTCTGCTCCTGAGCAAATTTGAGGACCACCAAGTTAAATAAATCATTAGAAAGGAACAGAAATGTGACTATACTCAGTGTACTAATTTGCTTATAGGCAGCAAAGACCTACCAAAATCTACACATTCAATTCAATGACCATCCTGTATAGCACTTTTAGGCTGTAATGAGTAAAAAGCAATTAACACTTCTCTTCAACCAAACATAGATGTCAAGTAGACTATTATTTACCTGAAAGCTAAGGAGGCAAATCAAGAACAGTCTTGTCCATTGTATTCATAGTCTCCTACCAGATAGACACATTTTTTCCTGTATTTTCAAATACTCAAAGCTATTTAAATTGACATGTAAAGTTTTGTAAATCACATGTTGAGGGAGAATGTAAATTATTATTATTGTAAATTATTACATTATTGAATGTAAGTTATTATCCCAGGAAATCCAAGGATATTTTGACCTCCAAGTAATGATGCGTGACTTTTCCCTCACAGACATGCTGCAAAGGAAGGTGGAAGAGGTCACAGAGGTTTTCGAGCATCGTCGTCGCAAGGAGCAGGAACGCAATGTCGTGATTGCTTTTGATTGAATGACCATATCTTCAGCATGTTGTTTCTAGGTTATGTATTACCTACAAATTTTGATTGTGTTCATTAGAGTAGTATTTACAGTTATTATTCAATCTTTGGTAGCAATAAAGTGTGTGTGTATTTTTTTCCACTTAAATATTGTGCTACTGAGAATTATACTGTAGTTTGGCTTTAAGTAATAGCAAATCAAAACTATATCAGCCCTTCAGTCTAGGCAGCAACCTATTTGATGTTGACTGTTGACTCCGTGTGTTTAATTCATGTCTTACTTTCCTAGAGTCCATGTTACCACCAGCATACATTCATAGAGAAATGTTTGCCCAAAAAATAGTTGCCAACCAGTCTTTACTGAGTGCCTGTTAACATTCAGCATATAGTGCTAGATACTGTGAAGTCTCTCTCCTCAAAAGAACTTACTGTCTGCTTTGACATAAAATTAATACCTGTCTGTATAAAAGTAATATAGACAGTACAGGGAAGTATGTTATGAATTACAGAAAGTATGCTATAGAAATTCAGAGAAGGAAGGAAATGTTAGGGTGGATTTGGGGCTTGAATTAGGTTAGTTTTAAAAGGGTAAAGTTCAGGCAATTCATTTTTGATGTATGGATAATCTGGTGTTCTACTTGGTTTTAGCAAATGATTTATAGTTGTTAGTTTTGTGTATTTGTTTATCTGTTTTTCAAGCAAAAGCCTTGTTCATAGCTTGATCTCTTGTGTTTCATGTTTTACCTAAGTCATAAATAAAGGCAGTGCTCTAAAAAAGAAAAGTAAAACACTAAAATAAACTGCTTTAAAGTTTTTGAGTGACTAGAGCTTAGTTGCCTGTAATTACTGAGCTGAATTTCTGTTGTACTGACTGAACATGACCGTCCTGAGGAGAACATATTATGGAAGGAAGACATTTTTGAAATATTAGTAATTTACATCACCTTATGAGTAAACTAAATATCGGAACTTACATGGGCTTTTTATTTCCAACCCAAACTTCTCAAAGTTGCAGCTTCTAATCAGGTAAGTTTTTCTTGCCTCTCAAAATTAGAAAATATGAAAATAATCCAAAGACTATTTAATTTTATGGATGATTTCTACAGCTTTTGAGTATAATCTTGAGTAATCTTTAATTTTTGAGTCCAATATTATTACTGTTGTTTTCGGAGATTCAACTCTTGTAGTCTGTGCATATTTTAAGTTCTGCATTCAGAAAAGTACATAATATATAGGAGGAAATGCTGGAATTATTCTGGTCCCTTCTTAATTAAGTGGACAGATAATTTCATTTGGAGCATTCTTATCTGTCTATAACGTGAAAAAGTTGGACTATATTAAGGTTTTCCCAACTGGAGGAAACTAGTTTTCATTTCTCTGAAGTTTTGTGACTCCATTATGTCTTTTGACTACCAGTACATGCTTAGTATAAAGTTCCTCAACAAAATAAAGAGGGGACTACAGTACTCCTGTTGACTTTGCACTGGGAGTGTTAGTGTTTTTTCCCCAGGACATAGAAGAGGCAGGTGGATGGCAGTGGCTTCTAGATGAATACAGTAACACTGTAGGTTTACTGGTAGATGTCAGTGTACTGTTTGAAATCTAGAGTCTTGGACTAAGTCATCTCTAAGGTTCCTTCAGACTCTGTTTCTAACATGTGTCTAAAAGAAAAGACATTGTTGGGCAAATATTAATTAAAAGATCAGAAATAACCTATTCTTGCCAGTAATTTGAGGGTTACATTTATGTTAGCTACTGGAGTTTTGAGCCTTTCCTAACCATTGTTAAAGACCAGCTAAGCTATTAGCTGAAGGAGAATTCTTAAATTTGTCGTCCTGACACTTTCCTAGTGCTTATCTACATTTTTTGTCTTTGAAAAAGATGCTATATTTTTTCTCTCTATAATAGCATTTATGCTATCTCATTTGGGGAATTTGAAAGACATGCACAGTTGTTTACTCTTAATATTAGATGAGTGATGCTATCCCTCTTCAAGAGAAGATTTTTGGTTTTAGCATCTTTCATATCTAGAAATTGTAATTGCTTCATAATGTATTCATCAAAAGTCTGCTGTGAACAAAGCACCTAAAAAGGACAAAGTCTGAAAAGATGTCTATGTTAAGGAGGAACTTCTGGCTTAATTAAA
Source organism: Camelus bactrianus (assembly GCF_048773025.1). Taxonomy (NCBI): domain Eukaryota; kingdom Metazoa; phylum Chordata; class Mammalia; order Artiodactyla; family Camelidae; genus Camelus; species Camelus bactrianus. Next base: position 84,695,404 of record NC_133575.1, read on the forward strand.
CTAACATTGTTAAATTGTCAGAAAGACAAATGAGGCATATTTTTCAATTTGTCATAAATACTTCTGAGGCAAAATTGTGAAATTACCTCATGGTAAGATCTCTGTGCCCATGAATAACATCTAGAAATCTCAAAGCTTTTTATATACCATCTGATACCCTTTTGAAGTGGAGCAAGGGATGCCACGGGAAATGGAATAGCTGTTACTCCACAGTTAGTAAATTTGGCAGAGCTAGAAATAGCCTGGTTTTCCTTCTAATACGATTTTCTGAATGTTTATCCCTTGGTACCTACCACTCAGATTGGCTACAGTTAAACACAGGTGAGTAGAGTACTTGTTTATGACCTTGCTTTCTAGTTGTAATTCTACCCCGTGTATGTCTTTTTAGCCACTTATTCTCCACTCATCCCACCTAGTGGATTTGTAATGTAGTGTGTATCACTTCAGTATCAATAGAGTGTATGTTTTATTAGAAGTTATATACAAGTCTGTTGTGGTGGTCAGTGTGATATTTGTTCCACCCTTTGCCACCTTCCCAGGGGACAGACACACTAGCAACCATTTCCTTGTTGATCAGTGTGTCAATTGGACAGTTTGGTCAAGCGGCAGAATGCAGCCCCACCACCATACAGGATTTACCTGGTGCAGGCTATGATAGGACCCACACTTTGTTTATGCTTAGATTCTGTCCCTGCTCTGTGCCAAAGCCGCAAAGTGGTGCATGTTGGAACTGTATTCATTCACCTGTGTGCTTCAAGAGCACAGTCACTTGCACGTGACAGGTTTTGGATAACTCTAATACATTCTATGACATTTTCAATCTGTTAGAAATTCTCAGGATAGGAAGTACGTCTTCCAGTAACTGCTCTTTGGTCTTATCCTCTAACTTGAGTATGGAAATACAGACAGTTTGAATAAGTCTATACCTACTGGGTAAACTTCAAATATTTGCTCATAGATGGCCACTCTTCAAGTGATTTTAAACCCATTCTTTTGTATAGTACTTTATAGCCACCTTATTCTGAGGGATCATCCCTATTTTATAGATGAGGAAGCTGGCCTAGACCAGCTAAATAAACTTAATGAAACTTACATAGTCTTCTAACTTGCCAAAGTAAAAGTTCAAGTCCAGATTGCCTACTATATTATGTTGTCAATAACTATGAAAACAGAATCCAAGCATCGCGACCCCTTACCCTCCCCCCCAAAACCCATGATCTTTTTCTTCTTTAGCCCTTGGTGATAAAAGAAGGGTTCTCTTTAATTTAAAAAATAATTGACTAGGTGATGTAATCATCTGGTTCAAAATTCAAAGTATACAAGAAGATACAGTGAAAAGTTTTTCCCACCCTGTCCATCTCCATCCAGTTAACCTACTTGGAGTCATTTACTTACTGCTTGTCTGTTTTCCCAGAGGTATTTTATTGCATATACAAGCAAACACACATATATATATTTCTTCTTTTTTTTAAACTCAAATGGAAGCATACTATATGCATTGTTCTGTGGCCTTGCTTTTGCACTAAATATATTTTAGACGTTGTTCAGTAGCAAGCAGTCCATAGAGAACTTTGTCATCTTTAAGATTGCTGCATAGTTTCCATTCAATAGATGTATAACATTTGTGGATATTTAAGTTGTTTCCAATATTTTGTTATTATAAACAATATTGCAGTGAATAATTTGATATATATACTTACTTTCTTGATACATAGAACTGAGGATAAGTTGAATTTTTGTTCTAAAGGGAATGTGCATTTATGATTTAAATTGAATCCTCAAGTTGCCTTCCACAGAGGTTGTACCAATTTATGTTTCTACCAGCAATGTATTGAGGATGCCTATTTCCTCTCAGTCTCAACAAAACAAGTGTGTTCTCCAACTTGTGAGTCTTTGCTAATCTGGTAAGTGAAAAATGTTACTTTAATGTACTTTTAGAAAATAAACTTTATTTTTTAGAACAGTTTTAGATTTACAGAAAAGTTACATAGTACAGCATTCTGTATCCCTCCACTCAGTTTTATTTAGTGTTAACAACTTACATAACTCTGGTAATTTTGTCACACTAAAGAACCTTATTTTTAATTAAAATGCATAGTTTATTCATATTTCCTTAGTTTTTACCAGGGCCCCTTTTCTGTTCAAGGATCCCATCCAGGAGATCACATTACATTTAGTCATCATGTCTCCTTTGATTCCTTTGGCTGTGACAGATTCTCAGACTTATCATATTTTTGATGACCTTGACAGTTTTGAGGAGTACAGGTAAGGTTATTTTATAGTCAGTGTACTTTGAAATTTACATCTCACTTGTGAGTAAACGTCTTTTTTTTCATATATTTAAGGACATTTGTATTTCCATTTCTGGGAACTAGGAACCCATTCTCTTAACCAGTAAGCTACTACTCTCTTGATTCACCGTAACTATCAATAAAAACATTCAGGGGCCTGAATACACATGGGTTTCTGATTCTCAGGATAGGAAGTACAATGTCTTGTAAGCCTCTGTTGGAGATAGAGGAGAACCATTAGTGCAAGTGATGTGGTCAAACGTGTGTCTGATCACTCTGGCTACACTGCGGAGGATAGACCAGATGCTCAACTGGAAACAGCAAGTAGGCAGGTTGCGGGATAAGAAGTCCTTGAAAGCAGAAGCAGGGCTGATAGGGACACATTCCCAGGGAAATTAGGGGGTGGGGGAGCAGGATTTGGTGATACCAAAGGAGATAATCAAGAAGTCCAAGGCGACTCCTAGGCTCATGAGCTGGATATTTTGGGTGTTGCCTTTAACCTATATGAGAAATTCAATAGAAATGCTTGGACGATTTACAGTATACCGTTGCTCAATACCTACTCTCGGGTTCTAGCTTTGCGCGACTACAATTCCCAGAGCCCCGCGCTTCACCACAATCCCCTTAGAGTCGGCCGCGCAGAGTTCTGGGACTTGAAGTCCACGGCCTATTTACCCAAGTTAGAGCTAGGGGCCTGTGGAAACATGAAGAGGTAAGGGCTGTCTGAGAGCAGGCGGCGAACGGAGCTCTGTTCTAAGTTTTAACTTTTCAGATGGTTTTTGATATTTTGGGCTTGGGGTGTGTCTCGTTCTGGGGATGCGGTTTCGCGTGGGCGGGGAGACAAAGGAGGAGGGAGAAGGGGAGACGGGCTGGACAGGCCTGTAGGGCGAAGTTCAGGAAGGGCTGCCGCCGCCACTGCCCGTCGCCGTAGGGATGTCCTCCCGGCATGGGCACCTAGGCCGTGGCGCCGGCCCTGGGAGCTGGACGGATGCTGTAGCTTCTTCCTATTTCAGATGGACCCACCCGGGTAAAAAGGTCTTGGCTGACTGTTGAAACCGGCCAGCGCCGGGGAAACATGGGCCAGCTCCTCGTCGTCCCGCCCTACCTCCACTTTATCCTCAGTAAGGGGCTCAGGGTGGGCGCAATTATTTGCAGTATTGTGTATGAAAGGGGACTTGATGGGGCTCCGAGAGCATGGAGCGCATTCAGATCTTAAAGTAAGCAAGTGATACTTTGTTTCTACAAATTTAGAAGCAAAGTATCAAACCGGTTCCATTTATTATAGGAAGACAGGCACTGCTGCTAGCAGTTCCCCCTACTGGTTCTGCAAGAAATGGCAGCTTTAACGTGTCTGGTCATTGTTGGAAGCCTGAGCTTCACAGTTCTTGATTGTACACAAAGACTTTTTAAAGGGTCCACATTAAGTGAGCTTTGTATTCACTCTGGAAGTAGAATAATCACTCTGGAATAGAGTGGTGCATTTAAAATTCTTACTGGTAATTATGCTCTCCTGCACTGTCAGTTTCTGCATCTTTTAAAAAAGTGTTTCTGATTTTTCCTGCCTCAAAATGACTTGAAACGTTTATGCTCTATCTCATACATGCAAAATAATGTATATATACTAGTTAAAGAATAATAATAGACTTGGACCCACTATAAGATTTAGAAATAGAGCATTAACTGAATCAGTGTGATAGATACTGTATCAACAGATACAACAGGACCATTGACTCAGAATTAATAGAACATTACCAGTCAGAAGCCCGCTGTGTGCCTGTCCCTAAGTGCTTCCTGTGGGGACCACTATCCAAAATTTTGCATTAATCAGTCCCTTGCTTTTTTAAAAAAAATAGTTTTACCACATATGAACTTTTATCTAAACAAAATATTGCTAGTATTATCCAATTTTCAACTCTGTATAAATGGACACATATTGTGTGAATTTTTCTGTGACTTCCTTTTTTCACTCTGCATTTCTTTTTGAAATTCTTGTGTTCTGATGTATTTAGCTTTGTTTTTTTTTTCATTTCATAGCCACTTGAAACTTAGCAAGAACTTTCAGAATTCTAAATAATAGCTAAAATTAAGATACTTAAAAGGGATTTTTGAAAACCCTGGGCTTCTGGATATTTCAAAACTAGGAGTTTGAGATTTGCAGATACTGACAGGTAAATATAAAATAGATAAACAAGTTTATACTGTGTAGCACAGGGAAATATATTCAATATCATACAGCTCACGGTGAAAAAGAATATGAAAATGAATATATGTATATTCATGTATGACTGAAGAATTGTGCTGTACACCAGAAATTGACACAACATTGTAAACTGACTATAACTCAATTAAAAAATTTTTTCCCAAAGTAGGTATAAGTCTTTCTAGAGTATGGGAATCTTGCTTATAATTATAAGACATACATCTTCTAGGCCTCCTCATAACCCCAATAGTAAAGAGCTATTTTTTTAAAGGGCTATTTTTTAAGGAAGGTATTTAATATTTATTTTCCTCATGGAGTTAACTCATTTTGTTTTTGTCTTTTATAATCTGTTGTTGCATACTCAGGTGGTCCTGCTATTTCTTTACACTCAGAGTTAGTTAGCTCATATTAGCGATACCTAGATTTCTACACAGTAGTGCTTAAACTATAAAATATTATGAATCCGTGCACCTTTGTTTCTATACTCTCTCCTTTGGTGATCTTTTCCTCTCTCACAGCTCCAGATCCTGACCACACAGATGACTGAAGACTTTTTCCATGTGCAGCCTCAGACTCTCATCTATGGAACAATCCTCCTATCTCTTACTTTCCTTTTAGCTAATATCACATTCTGTCACCTCGGACTCAATACGTCTTTGATATATTCCTGTTACTTCATGCTGCTGTTTCGGTTGTAATAGGTAGTTGACTCAACACGGCTGAAACAATAGTGACTTCTCTTTCCCAAACCGTTTAGTCCATCTGGAACTTCCTCTTTCCTTCATCGGTCCTGTCATTCTCTCTGTTACACAGCTGGAAATTTGGGGTTATCTTTCACTTCTACCTTACCCCTCCCATCAAAGGGCCTTTCTCTTTCCACTATTACCACTCAGGTCTGGATTTTCATCACCTCATGCTTGATAAATTTAAATAATTTTCTAACTAGTTCTTCTGGTTTCTTTCTTACTAACCCATAAAGCTTATTATAACCACATTCATTTTCCTAAACCATCACTTGTACTGTGTCACTTAACTGCCTAATAAATTACTTTCTAATACCTGTACATTAAGGTCCAGGCCTCTGAGTTGGTGTATTTAAAGCCATTCACAGTCTAATTACCCCTCCAAGATGATCTTCCGATGCTTCCATACATGAATGCCAGCTAAATTGAACTTCTCATTATCCCCCAGATCATATTTCTGTCTCTTCATGCTTGCTCTCCCTGTTCTTTCCTTCATCGCACCCAATCCTTCAAATGCCAGTGTAAGAGTTACCTTTCCCAAGTGTTCATTTACCACCCTTCCTCCCAATTACCTCTTCCGTGAACTCCTAATTTGGCATATGCTTCTTTAAATCTTTCTTCTCCTCTTTCTCCCTCCCTCTCCCTCCTTTTGTCTCTCTCTCCTCCCACCCCTGCAAGCACATGAACAGCATACATACATATCTGTTACCTCTTCCTAAATAAATTGCAGGCTTCTTGAGGATAGGACTATGTTTTGAATATCTGACTCCATCAGTACCCAGCACAGTGCATTCACTGTGTGTGAGCAGGTATTCAGTAAATGTTTGTGGAATGAATGATAAAGGCCACCAAATAGTTAGAGAAGTATCTTTGAAAAATTGGAGTCACTAGTGGTAGATAATATGACTAAAGAATCTATAGAATCTGTTTTGAGATTCATTGTCTCTTCTGCTTTCTGTATATATTCTTGTATCTATTCCAGGGTAAATAGCTGTGTGAAGAGTGATGAGCATGTCTTGGAGGAGCTGGAAACAGAAGGGGAGAGGCAGCTGAAAAGCCTCCTTCAGCACCAACTTGATACCTCTGTCTCCATTGAAGAGTAGGTATTGATTTTGCAAACAGTATCATAGACCCTCAGCTCCAGGTGACAGACGCCTCTTAAAGGCTAGCTGAAACACTCCTCTCCCATCCCTCTTTCCTTGTCAAACTTCTGTTTATGAGGCAGGGTTTCAGTTCTGTGTCTCTTACTCTAGGAAGCCTCCTGTATCCCACTCAGTCTGGGCTAAGTACCTTTCCTGTGTTTTCCTTTAACATACATGGCACTTATAATCCAGTATTATCATTGCCTGTTTACCTGCTTCTCTTCCACAGAAGCAGAAACCACTTTTATCTTTTTTACTGTTAAATCCTCAGTACCTAGCACAGTATCTGATACATAGTAGGTGCTCAGTAAATAAATATTTGATTCAGTCATTTGTTAGTCTTAGACTCTAGGGGACTATGACTATTGATGGAGTTCCATATCATTGCAGTGGTGCTTCAGCCTAGAAATAGGATGTGAGAGAGAAATTGGCTGATGGGTTTCACTGTGGCTTTTTTTTAATGATGAGCCCCATTTCTGTGAATTGTGGTAGGAATTCACAGGTAGAAAAACCAATCTTCCTGTTTGTTTTGCAGATGTGTATCTAAGAAAGAGAGCTTTGCTCCTGGTACTATGTACAAGCCCTTCGGGAAGGAAGCAGCTGGGACTATGACTTTGTCCCAGTTCCAGACACTGCATGAGAAGGACCAGGAGACTGCTTCTCTCAGGGAACTAGGGCTCAATGAAACGGAAATCTTGATCTGGAAGAGTCATGTTTCAGGTGAAAAGGTGAGTGGGGCAATTTTTTTCTGGAGAATAAAAAGTGAGATCTCTTCATTTCGCACTGAGAACCTTTTTATTTTGAGTTCTCACAACACTGAGCTTTGTGTCTGAATTTCCTTTGGTTTTTAGGGTAGGGACCTCAGTAAAAGAGAAGCTGTTCCTTGACTTCTCAGCTAACATGTCTATAAATGATCATTTATGGGCCCTGATCATTTTCTTTCTTATTTAAGGCATCAGATCATCACTTTCAGGGTGTGTCCTCTGTGATACATGCCATCTCATTTCTCTGGTTTCAGAGGACGAGAGTTAGGGCAACCCCTGAAGCAATACAGAACCGTCTTCAAGATATTGAAGAAAGGATCTCAGAGCGTCAGCGCATCCTTTGCCTGCCACAGAGATTTGCAAAGAGCAAACAGCTGACCCGGCGAGAAATGGAAATAGAAAATTCCTTATTTCAGGGAGCTGATCGTCACTCCTTCCTTAAGGCTCTTTACTACCAAGGTATGTGATCGCCACTGATGTGATATGTTCTTTCACTGACAGAAAGATTTAACATTAGGGCATTAACTATGAAGAGTTAGTGGAGGAAGTAGGGGAAAGATGAACTATCGCTACTCTTGAGGAATGTATAGTCCCATGAGAAAGACAAATACGTGCATAGTTAGTTGCAGTACAACGTGGAGATTGCTATTATAGAGACGTGGATAAAATGCTGAGGGAGCACAGGACATAGAACACCTAAGTCTAGTTGGGGAGGTCAGGAGTGGACATTTGTACCAAGTCTCGACAGATCAACAGGCATTTGTCAGGTGAATAAGGGGGAGAGGGCATTACAGATAGTGGCTGAAGAGGCACAGGATTGTGAAAGAACCTGGTGCATCTAGGGAACAAGGAAAAGTTCTGTGTGACAGGAAGTATAGGACATGGTGGGGACTGACAGGAGATGCACTGGAAAGGTAGGTGAAGCTAGATTGTGAAGGGTCTTTAGGCTGAATGATAAATTAGCACAAAATATGTAGGTAAATGGTGTGTGTCTTAATTAGAAAGAATGAGTTTAACAGATAAGTTTTTCTAGGCACTGCGGAAGGTGCACAGATGTTTAAGAAATGGTTCCTGACTTTGTACCATTTGCAGTCTGGTTGGAAAGGGAAACATGTAACCTTTAGTAACAATGCTAGATACAGTTGTTAAGTGCTCTAGGAGGTTCAGAGGAGGGAAAGGCCACTGTGCCTTGGCCTGACTGAAGAAGGCCTCTCAGAGGAGGTAAGATTTAAATGTTCTTTTCATACTACCAAGTGTTCTGGAAGAAGGACAGGCATTTCATTTGTAGCAGATGGTATGATCATTATGGTCTGCTCGGAGGTATTGTGAGAGATGAGGTTAGAAAGGTAGCTAAAATTTTTTAACTTTATTTGGTAGGTAGTGTAGACCTATACAGAGTTAGTTTGTTATTTTGGATATGGTTAAAGGTCTTTGAGCCAAGAGTAACATGGCAAAAGCAATATATGAAAATGATTAATCTGATGGCCAAGAAATAAGATGCAAGAGGGGAAGAACTGGAATTGGGGAGAATGATTTTGGAGGTATTACAGTCATTTCGGCAGGAAGAGCTGGACTAGGGTGAGGGCAATAGAATTGGAAAGAGAAGTGGGTGTGGTTGTAAGACACATTACAAAAGAAGAATTGGGAAAACTTGTTGACTGAGAATGAAGGAGGAGGGTCAGCGGAGAGGAAGTCACTAAAGATAACCCAGGTGTTTCAAGGCTGTGACTTAACAGTTGGCAAAATTAAGAAAGCCTTTAAGGGGAAATTTTGAGGATAGATGATGAGTTTGCTTTTAAATGTGTTGAATTTGTGAGACAGGCAGTATCATCAAATGCAGATACTGAGGAGGAAATGCAGCGGTGAAGCTCTGGGGAGAGGGCAGAACCAGATCCATAGAACTGGGAATCATCCTTGCTTAGATGATAGGTAAAGCCAAGGGAACGAATGAATGATTTGGCAGAGACAGAGAGACCATAGACATGGAAGAGCAGTGGTGAAGGAAGGAATGAGCAAAAAAATGAATAACCTTTGGTGGAGAGACATTATAGCATACTGATTAAGAACATGGGCTCTGGAGGCAGACTGCTGGGAAAATCCTGGATCCCCCACTTACTAGCTATAAGATGTTGGGCGAGCTACTGGTCTATGCTTCATTTTCTTCATCTGTAAAATGAGGATATTAATAGTAGCTATATTACAGGGTTGTTAAGAGGATTAAGTGAGGTAATACGTGTAAATCACTTAAAGCAGTACCTGGTATTTGGGGTGGGTGGGTGGTGTATGAATCTGTTCTGTTTCCTATCTTTGAAACTCCTTGCTTTAAACCTTCACAGCATACCACAAAAAGACAAGTGCAGACAAGTACATGACCTCAATGAAGAGGAAGATAAAATTAGGCACAAAAGGCAAGTCGAGAGTTTTCTTACAGTGTTAGATTTAGGAATGTAACCTAGGGTCCCAGACTTCTAAGTTGAGTGCTTATTTGATTCCATATTCAGTATATGACAATGTTTACAGGAGATGATCCACAGGGAGCATATTATCCTAATACAGAATATTAAAGAGAAGAGTTAGTAGAAGTTGTAAAGCTTTTACATTTAGTGTTATTGATTTTTTTCTTTATACCTTTAAGTTATTGTACAAAGCATAAAATGACCTTAATGAATTTAGATCCTATTTTATAACTAATTATGAATATTTTATTAATCAGTAAAGTATACCTATTGATGATGATGATGATGATGATGATGATATAATAGCTAATATTTTACTTTATTTTGAAAATGAACTTAAACAAAATTGCCTGTTTTTTTGTGGGGGGCGTGTACAATTCTGTGAATTATAAATCGTGTAAATCACGTAGATTCATGTACCCACCACCACAATCAGGATAGAGAACAGATCCATCACCCTAAAACTCCATCATACTATCCGTTGACAGTCACCCCCAATTCCACCCATAATCTCTGGCAATCACTGATCTATTCACCATCACTGTGGTTTTGTCTTTTAGAGAATGTCGTATAAATGAAATCATATGATATGTAATTTTTTGAAAGTGGCTTCTTTCATTCAGCATAATGCCTTTGAGATTCATCCAAGTTGTTGTGTGTATCAATAGTTCATTCATTTTTCTGAGTAGCATCCCATTGTATGGATGTTCCAAAGTTTGTTTATCCATTCACCCATTCAAGTAATTTGGGCTGTTTCCAGGTTATGGTGATTATGAATAATACTGATAAGAATATTCTTGTACAGGTTTCTGTGTGAACATAAAATTTTTATTTCTCTAAGGTAAATATCTATGAGTGGGATTACTGGGTCATATGGTAAGTGTTTATTTAACTTTATAAGAAACTGCCAAACCATTTTCCAGAGTGGCTGAACCATTTTGCATTCTCACCAGCAATGTATGAGAGTTCCAGTTGCTCTACATCTTTGTCAGCGTTTGGTATTGTTGGTATTTATTTTAGTTATTCTAATAGCTGTGAAGTGGTATCTCATTGTAGTTTTAATTTGTTTATCCATTCATCTGTCATTAGACACTTGTGTTACTTCTACTTTTTGGCTATTGTGAATAATGCTGCTGTGAACCTGGATGTACAACTATCTGTTCAAGTCCCTGCTTTCAATTCTTTTGAATATATGCCCCATTTCCTTAATGGCTAATGATATTGAACATCTTTTCATATGCTTATTTGCCATCCTTCTATCCTGTTTGCTGAAGTGTCTGTTCAAATCTTTTGCTGTTTCTTAATTATTTTTCCTGATGACTTTTGAGAATTCTTTATATATTCTAAACACAATTCTCTGTTGGATATATGATTTGCAAATATTTTATCCCAGTCTGTAGCCTGTCTCTTCATTCTCTTAACAGTGTCTTTTGCAGAGCAAGCTTTTTTTATTGTGGTAAAATATGCCTAATATAAAATAGACCATTTTAACTATTTTTTAAGTGTACAGTTCTGTGCCATTAAGTATATTCACATTGTTCTACATCTATCATCACCATCCATCTCCAGAACTTTTTCATCTTCTCAAACTGAAACCCTATATCCACTCGACACTAACTCCCCATTCCCCCCACCCTCATCCCCTGACAACTACCATTCTGCTTTCTCTCGCTATGAATCTGACTACTCTAGGTGCCTCATGTAACTCGAATCATATGGTATTTGTACTTTTGTGTCTGGCTTATCTCACTTAGCATAATATCTTCAAGGTCATCCATGTTGGAGCATGTGTCAGAATTTCCTTCCTTTTTAAGACTGAATATTCCATTGTATATATATATACTACATTTTGTTTATCCATTCATCTGTCTTTAGACACTTGTATTACACCTACCTTTTGGCTATTGTGAATAATGCTGCTATGAACCTGGATGTACAACTATCTGTTTGAGTCCCTGCTTTCAATTCTTTTGAATATATACCCAGAAGTGGAATTGCTGGATCATATGGTAATTCTATCTTTAATATTTTGAGGAACTGCCATACTGTTTTCCATAGAGGGTATACTATTCTGAATTCATACCAGCAATATACAAGGTTGTTAAAGTCTTTTGCCCATTTTTTAAATGGGTTGTTTATTTGTTCTTGAGTTGTAGGGATTCTTTATATGTTTTGGATATTAATCCCTTATCATATATATGATTTGCAAATATTTTCTCTGATTCTATGTGTTGCCTTCTTACTCCTTTGATGAACAAAAGTTTTTGTTTTTGATGAAGTCCAGTTTGTCAATTTTTTATTTTATTCTCTGTGCTTTTGGGGTTACATCCAATAAATCATTGCCAAATCTAATGCCATAAAGCTTTTTTCCTGTATTATCTTCAGAAAGTTTTATTTTTAGCTCTTATGTTTAGATCTTTGACCCATTTTGAGTTAACTTTGTACATGATATAAAGGTCCAACTTCATTTTTTACATGTTCATATCTAGACTTCCCAGTACTACTTGTTGAAAAGACTGCCTTTCCCCATTGAATGGTCTTAGCACACTCTTTGAAAATCATTAGACTGTAAGTAAGAGAGTATATTTCTACGCTCTCCATTCTATTTCATTGGTACATATATCTGTATTTATGCCAACACCACACTGTTTTAACTACTGTAAATTCATAGTAAGTTTTGAAATCAGAAAGTGTGAGACCTCCAACTTTGTTCTTTTTCAAGATTGTTTTCACTCTTTGGGTCCCTTGAGATTACGTATGAATTTTAGGATAGATTTTTCTATTTCTGCAAAAAACATCATTGGGATTTTGATAGGATTGCTTTGAGTCTGTAGATCACTTTGCGTAGTACTTACATCTTAGCACTATTAAGTCTTCAATCCATGAACACGGAATGTCTTTGCTTTTATTTGTGTCTTTAGTTTCTTTCAGCAACATTTGTAATTTTCAGTGCGCAAGTCTTTCACCTCTTTGGTTAAGTTTATTCCTAAGTAGTTTTCAATGTATAAATTTTTTGCTTCAGAGAAAATATTTTAAATTTTGATAGAATCCAGTTTATCCATTTTTTTCTTTCACGACTCATGCTTTTTTTCATGTCTAAGAACTCTAACACCAGATTATGGAAAAAGATTTATTCCTTTATTTTCTTCTAACAGTTTTATAGTTCTTTATTTTACATTTACCCCTATGATTCATTTTGACTTAATGTTTATATAAGGTGTGAGGTTTATGTTAAAGTTCACTTTTTTGCCTATGAATGTCCAATTACTTCAGTACCAATTGTTGAAGAGTATTCTTTCTCCATTTACTTGCCTTTGCATTTTTGTCAGAAATCAATTGGCCATATATTGGTGTTAATAATTAACATCATAGTGGTGAAAGATTGAAATCTTCCTCCCAATACCAGGAATAAGATAAGGATGTCCATTCTCACCACTTCCATTCACAGTGCAATGAAATCAGAAATCGATAATAGAAGGACATTTAGGAAATTTACAAATACGCAGAAATTATACAACACTCTACTGAATAACCAAGGGGTCAAAAAGAAGTCACAAGGGACATTAGAAAATACTTTGAGGTAAATGAAAAGAAAATACAAAACATAACGAATGCAGTAGAAGCAACACTTAGGGGGCTGTTTAAAACTGTAAATTGCTCATATTAATAGAGAAGAAAAGCATCAAATTGATAACCAAAACTTCTACCTTAAAAAACTTCAAAAATTGTTCAAACCCATAGAAAGTACAATAACAAAAGTAAATGGTAATGTAAGCTATGGACTTTGGGTAATTATGATGTGTTAAGTGTAGGTTCATTAGTTGTAATAAATACTCTACTCCAATGAGAGATATTAATAATGAGGGAGGCTAAGTGTATGTGCAGACAGGGGAGTATGTGGGAAATCTCTTTAACTTCCCCTCAATTTTGCTGTGAACCTACAGCTGCTTTAAAAAGTAAAGTTTGATGGAAAAAAACTACAAAAAGTAGAACAACCTAATCCTACATAAAGCTTAAGGAAGGAAATAAAAATTAGAGCAAAAGTAAATGAAATATAGAATTCAAAAAATAGAGAAGATCAACAAAATCAAAAGTTGGTTCTGTTTTGTAGAAGAGTTCATGGTGTCCTTGTAATAACCTTTAATGGAAAAAATGTGAAAACGGGTATATGTGTGTATATACAGGACTGGGACATTGTGCTGTACATCAGAAATTGACACATTGTAATTGACTGTACTTCAGTTTTAAAAAATTTAAATAAGTAAATTTTTTTTAAAAAGTTGCTTCTGTGGAAAGACCAACAAAATTCACAATCCTTTAGCTAGACTTAACAAAGGAAAAAGGGAGAAGACTCAAATTTCTTTTACCCTGTTCTACTTTGATTCTTTTTTGCATGGAATATCTTTGCCTATCCTTTTACTTTCAACCTTTAAAAAATAACCAAAGTGCATCTCTTGTAGACAGCAAATAGTTAGATCATATTTTCTTTTTTTAATTCATTCTTCTAATTGTGTAGAGTGTTAATTTATATTTAATGTATTTAATTGGAGTCTGTTGATAAGGTAGGATTTACATCTACCATTTTGCTATTTGTTTTCAGTATGTTTTATATCTTTTTTGTTCCTCTGCTACTCCATTTATTCCTTCATGTTAAATACGTTTTTTATAGTATATCGTTTTAATTAACTTGTTGCTTCTTTTACTATTTTTTGTTATTCCTTTAGTAATTGCCCTGGGGATTATAATTAACACCTTAGCTCAAACAAATTGGTTTGTATTACTGCCAACTTAATTTCAATAATATTCAAAGCCTTTGTTCCTGTTTAGCTCTGTTCTTCTATTATTGTCATACAAATTACATCTTTCTAGATTGTAAGCCTATCAACACAGTTTTATAATTATTGCTTTATGCAGTTATCTTTTAAGTCAGATGGAACAATAAAAAGAGTTACAAAGACAAAAACATTTCTACTGTCTTTTATATTTACCTCTATAGTCAACTTTACTAGTGATTTCTTTGTTTGAATTTGTTACTGTTTAGTGTTAATTTACTTCGGTCTGAAGGACTCCCTCTAGTTTTTCTCATAGGGCAGATCTTCTAGCGATGAACTCTTGTCAGTTTATATTTTTACCTTGGGATGTCTTAATTTCTCATTTAGTTTTTAAAAAAATATAGTTTTTTGCTAGACATTGAATGTTTGGTTGGTAGTCTTTTTCTCTCAGTATATCAAATATGTCACCTCAGTGCCTTTTGGCCCCTTGTAGTTTCTGTTGAAAAGTCAACTGTTAATCTTAGGACCTCTTGTCTATGATGAGCCTCTTCTTCCTCACTGCTTTCAAGATCCATTCTTCATCTTTTGTTTTTGATAGTTTGACTACAGGTTTAAGTGTCTCTTTGGACAGACCCACATAGGTTTTTCTCGAGTTTATCTTGTAGTCTGTTGAGCTTCTGTGATGTGTAGATTAATGTTTTTCATCAATTTAGGAAAGCTTTCAGCCATGAATTCTTCAAATATTCTTTTGACCCCTTCCTCTCCTTCTGAGATTCCATTACGCATATGTTGGTATGCTTGATGGTTTCCCACAGGTCCCGGAGGCTCTGTTACTTTTCCTTTATTCTTTTTTCTTTCTGCTCCTTAGATTTGGTAATCTTACTTAGATGAGGTACTTGACATATCTATAGGTTTGCTGATTCTTTCTTCTGTCAACTCAGATCTTCTGATGAGTCCCTCTAGTATATTTTGCATTTCAGTTATTATACTTTTCAACTTTAAAATTTCTATTTCTTTGTTATAATTTCTTTTTTTATATTTTTTATTGGGTAATAGTCATTTTACAATGTTGTGTCAAATTCTAGTTTAGAGCACAATTTTTCAGTTATACATGAACGCATATATATATTCATTGTCACATTTTTTTTCGCTCTGAGCTACTGCAAGATCTTGTATATATTTCCCTGTGCTATACAGTATAATCTTGTTTATCTATTCTACAGTTTTGAAATCCCAGTCTGTCCCTTCCCACCCTCTGCCCCCTTGGCAACCACAAGTTTGTATTCTATGTCTATGAGTCTGTTTCTGTTTTGTATTTATTTATTTATTTATTTATTTATTTACATTCCACATATGAGTGATCTCATGGTATTTTTCTTTCTCTTTCTGGCTTACTTCACTTAGAGTGACAGTCTCCAGGAACATCCATGTTGCTGCAAATGGTGTTATGTTGTCAGTTTTTGTGGCTGAATAGTATTCCATCATATAAATATACCACAGCTTCGTTATTCAGTCTTCTGTTGATGGACATTTAGGCTGTTTCCATGTCTTGGCTATTGTAAATAGTGCTTCTATGAACATTGGGGTGCAGGTGTCATTTTGAAGTAGGGTTCCTTCTGGATATATGTCCAGGAGCGGGATTCCTGGGTCATAGGGTAAGTCTATTCCTAGTCTTTTGAGGAATCTCCATAGTGATTTCTACAGTGGCTTTCCTTGCTTCCCTCTCCCACTCTTAATGATTTAGATGTCTTCTTTTACAATTTTGTGTTTATTCTTTTTGTAATTCATGGTAGTTATCTCCTTTCCAGTTATGAGCTCATTTTTGTAGCATCCTGCTTCTTTTCTATTTAGAGTAGATCTGTCAATATTTCTTTTAGCATGGGTTTTGTGTTGCTAAACTCTTTCAGTTTTTGCTTGTCTGTGAAGTTCTTTATCTCTCCTTCTATTCTACAGGATAGCCTTGCTGGTTAGAGTATCCTAGGCTGCATCTTTTTTTCATTCAGAACTTTGAATAGATCTTGCCACTCCCTTCTGGCCTGTAGTGTTTGTGTAGAGAAATCAGCTGAGAGCCTTATGGGGGTTCCCTTGTAACTCACTCTTTGCTTTTCTCCTGCTGCCTTTAGGATCATTTCTTTATCCTTGACTCTGGCCATCTTGATTATGATATGTCTTGATGTGAGTCTATTTGGGTTCTTCCTGTTTGGGACCCTCTGAGCCTCCTGTACTTGGATATCTGATTCCTTCTTTAGGTTTGGGAAGTTTTCAGTCATGATTTCTTCAAAGACCTTTTCAATCCCCTTTGAAAGAAAGAACTTTCTTCCCCTTCTGGAACCCCTATTATGCGTAGATTGGCACGCTTTATATTATCCCATAGGTCCCTTGTTGTTTTCATTGTTTTTTATATGTTTTTCTCAGCTGTTCTGATCGGGTGCTTTCTGTTGTCCTGTCTTCTAGGTCACTTATTCGTTCCTCTGCATTATCTAACGGGCTTTGTACAGCCTTTAGGTCGGCTCTCATCTCAGCAAATGAGTTTACTAATTCTACTTGGTTCTTCTTTATAGCTTGTATTTCATTTTTGACATATTTTATATCTCTAAACACTATTTCTTTTAGTTCCTTCAGTACTTTGATCACTCCTTTTTTGAAATCTTGATCTATTAGGCCATCAATGTCTATTTCCTTGATTGTGCTTTAGGGGATTTCTCCTGATCTTTTAATTGGGAGTGGTTCCTCTGCTTCTTCATATTGCTCATATCTCTCTGGCGCTGTGGCTTAAGGAGTATCAGTTATCTAGTTCTCCTGGAGACAGTGTGCTCTTAATGATTTTATCGAGAGGTCTTTGTGTCTTTGCCCTGTTTTGCAAACTGAGCTTGCTGTTTCCAGAGGTGCTCTGTCTGTGCTGCTCCCAGTGGCTGTTGGCTAGCAGATCACGCCCCCTCCCAACACTGATCACGTGCTGAGCTCTTACAGGTGGGCAGGCGGGTCACTCCCTCTCCCAATGCCGCAGTCAGATACTGCGCTCAGGTGAGGCAGGTGGGTGAATCGCACCCCCTCCTGGCACCATGGTCAGGTGCTGCATTCCTGCCAGGAAGGTGGGTTGCCACCTGCCCTCTCCTGGCGCTGGTTGCTCCCCTGCTCTGTGCAGCTGCCAGCTCCGCCTCGGGTTGGCGTTCCAAAGGCGGGCTCGGGGAAGACCATGGAACACCCCCCCCCACCAGCTCTGTGCCAAATCTTAGCTCCTTGTTTCTCTTCGTGGTACGAGTTCTCTGAGGTGTCAGGGCAGAAAGATCCTATCTGCCTTGGTCTGTAAACAAGTCTCAGTCCTGCCTAGGAGATTGCGGAGCCCCCGGGGTATGGATTCAGGTCTCGGCCCCGCCCCAACCTGGGTGCTGCACATAGGAGGATATGGCGGCTGTGGCTGCGCCCTGCCTCTCAAGAGAAGAGCCAGTAATGGCGGCGCAGGTCTGAGACAAAGGCTATGGTGCCCCTCCCGCCAGGGCACACCAGCTGTGTTGCTTTGCTTTTTTCGCAATTTATGGGGGACTGAGGTTGTTCTGCTCCGTATGCCCTCCCAGCCACAGTGCACAGCACCCTGCAGTCCCCTGGGGCTGCCTCAGTGCAGCCACCCCAGTCCTCCTCCCAGCTCAGGTGGCCTGTCCCGGCCCCAGCTGCTGGCTCGCTTCTTGGACTGGGTGTCGCGGGGACCCTCTGTGCCCGTTTAACTCGGTTCTGTCGGTCAAGGGGTGCTCAGTGCAGATCTGAGCCTTGGAGGCTCCCTTTCTGTCCCGCTGGCCTCTCCATTGGAGAGGGGAGACCCAGTGAACGAGCGCCAGTCCTTCTTTGCCACTCCCTCCCTGTGGGATCGGTCCTGCACTGTTTTGCTTTTTCTTCTTTCTTTTTCCCTTTTCTCTTACCAGATTTTTGGCGTCTTTGTCTTTCAAAGAGGGTGATGTTGTGTCGCAGTTCGACAGGTGCTCTGGTTGGCTGAGTAGGTCCGTATGTAGATGTGAGTTTTGGTGTATTCATGGGAGATGGTGAGCTACAAGCGTCCTTCTACTCCGCCATCTTGCTTCTCTCTCCTATTATAATTTCTATCTTTATTTCTATCCTCTATTTGATAAGGTATTCTGAAACATTCTTTTAGTTCTTTATACATGGTTTTCTTTTAATTGTTTGAATAATGTGTGATAGCTGGTTTAAAGTTTTTTTCTGAGAAGCCCAGTGTGCTTCCTTAGGGGAATTTCTATCAACTTTTTCTTTTTTCCTGTGTATGGACCATACTTTCCTGGTTTGTTTGTTTACTTGCTTGCTTGTTTATTTATTTTCAGTGTCTTTGTCTTAGTCATCTCAGGCTGCTATTACAAAGTATCATAAACTTGGTGACTTATAAACAACAGATATTTACTTCCCACAGTTCTAGAGGCTGGAAATCTGAGATCAGAGTTCTAGCATGATCAGGTTCTGATGAGACCCCTCTTCCAGGTGGCAGACTACTGATTTCATGTTGGATCCTCACATGGCAGGGAGCAGAGAAAGGAAGCAAGCTCTCCGATGACACTTACGGGCACTAATTCCATTCATGAGGGTTCCACCCTCGGAACCCCATCTAATTCTAATTACTACCCAAACATCTCCACGTTCTATTACTATCTCATTGAGGGCTGGGGATTCAACATATGAATTTGAGGGGGGGGACACATATATTCAGTGCATAACAATCTAGTGATTTTTTTGTTGTTGAAATTAGACATTTAAAATAATATTATGTGACAACTCTGAAAATCAATCAACCCCGCCCCACCCAGGGTTTGTTGTTGTTGGTATTTGTTTGTTTAGTGACGGTCCTGGTCCAATTCTGTCAATTTTGAAGCTTTGTCCTATAAAGCCACTGAAGTCTCTGTCCAGTTACCATAGTGGTGCACTAATGATTGGAGAGAGTTTTCCTTAAGTATCTTGAACCAAGAAGTCCACCAGCTTTGCCAAGGGGCTGTGTGTGTGTGTGTGTGTGTGTGTTGGGTCACCCCTTTAATGCAGTTTACAGCTTTGTCTTAGACTTCACTTCCTGCTTCAACATCAGAGCCTAAACATCAGCCAGAAGTGGAGATTAGTGACTTCTCAGGCCCTAACTTTCCTGGGAAAAATATTTTTCTTTCTTTCTTTTTTAATTGTGGTAAGAATATAACATGAGACTTACACTCTTAAAATTTTAAGTGTGCAATACAGTATTGTTAACTGTAGGCACAATGTTGTTGATCTCTGAAACAGTCATTTTGTATAACTGAAACTTTATAATCATTGAATAGTAACTCCCCATTTTCCCATTTCCGTTGGCAATAACCATTATGCTCTCTGCTTCTATATGTGTGATTTCAGTTCTTTTGGATAAATATTCAGCAGTTGGATTGCTTTATCATAAAGTATTTCTTTTTTTACTGTTTTGTGGAACCTTCATACTATTTTCAGTAGCGGTAATACCATTTTACATTCCCACCAAAAGTGTACAAGGGTTCCAGTTTTTCCAGATCCTCACCAACATTTGTTATCTTTTGTTTATTTGATAATAGCCATCCTAACTGTTGTGAAGTGATAGTTCATTGTGGTTTTGATTTGCATTTCCCTGATAATTCGTGATGCTGAGCACCTTTTCATATACCTATTGGCCAATTGTATGTCTTCTGTGGAGAACTGTCTATTCAAATACTTTGTCCATTTTTCAGTCAGATTTTGTTCTTATGCCATTGAGTTGTAGAAGCTCCCTATGTGTTTTGGATACTAACTCCTTATCAGATATATGGTTTGCAAATACACTTGACCCTTGAACAACACGAGGATTAGGAGTACTGACCCTCTAAGCAGTTGAAAATCCCTGTGTAACTTTATGTCAGCCCTCCATTTCCAGGGTTCCACATCCACAAATTCAACCAACTGCAGATCCTGTAGTACTAGAATATATATTTAGTGGAAAAAAAAGTCTGCATATAAGTGGACCTTTCACTGTGATTTGAAGTTGTTGGTTTTCAAGGTTACCACAGACCCAGGAGAAAAGGATGAAAAAAGGGCAAGTTAAAATGCCACAAAATTTATTATTCTTACTGAGATTCAGCTATTTTCTTCAATAAATATTTCCCAGATTGCTGCAAACTTTGGTTAATTTCCAGAATTCTGAAAAAGTTGATTCTGACAGTTTCTGCCAGTGTTCTCATTGCTTTTATGGAGAAAGAATTCTAAGAGGTTCTTACTCTGCCATTTTCACTGACATCACCTCTCTTAATGACATTTTCTGAAGCTTCAGAGTTTGTGATATTGATGACTTTTTATGACTTGTGCTTTTGGTCCTTTAGCTAAAATTTCTTTCTAACTCAGGATCACAAAGATTTGATGACTTTTTATGACTTGTGCTTTTGGTCCTTTAGCTAAAATTTCTTTCTAACTCAGGATCACAAAGATTTTTCTCATGTGTATTCTAGAAGATTTATGGCTTTAGCTCATACATCTAGTCTATGAACCATTTTGAATTAACTTCTGAATTACGCATACGGTGTAAGGTTAGGGTTGCATTAATCTCTTTACATATGGATATCCAATAGTCCTGCCACTTCTAGTTGAAAAGATGATCCTTTCCCAGTTAAACTGTCTTGGTACTTTTGTGGAAAATCAATTAACCATAAATGAAAGGATTTTAAAAACTTTTTCTCTTTATTCTTCTTTTTTTTTTTTTTTTTTTTTACTCTTTACTTTTCAGCAATTTGGTTATGCCATGCCCGGGAATGAGATTTTGTTATCTCAGATTCTAAGTTTCTTCCCTATTCCACCTGTTACTATGTACTTTTCACCATCTTCACATGCTCCATGCATTCTCTCTAGGTTTTATAGCTGTATTCAGTGGGAAAGGCAGGGTGACGTGTGTGCTTACTTCATCTTACCCAGAAACCAGATTCCTAATAGCTAATAATTTTTGAGGGCTTATTTGTGCTAGTCCCTGTTCTAAGCATTTTGCATATTAACTCATTTAAACCTTCCAATAGCCCTACAAGATAGTGGCAGTATTACAGATAATGAAATTGAGCTTCTAAGAGGATAAGTGACTTTCTCAAGGTCAGTTACTGAGTGGCCATGCTGGAACTTAAATCTAGGTCCGTTCTTACATGAAAGTCTGTACTCTTGGTCGTGGCATTTGTATATGTGATTTGAAAAGATTTTTTTAGTTTGTTAAGCGTGATTTTACTATATCTTGAGATAACTTTTTTGGTGTGTGTAATACATATCCCATTTTCTAACCTTAAATCAGTGGGAAAACAGCATATATTATCTCTAGAAATATACTTCCTCTGAAATCTTAAACTGTAGTATTCTATTCTTGACCACAACCTTTCTCTTATCCTTCTGGCTCTCACAACTCTATTACACCCATTATACCATTTCTTCAACCCTGTTGAAATCTCCAGTTCCTTGACCTTTTTATTTTCTCCCAATCTGTCATCCCCTTCCTGTCTCTTCTTCTACATCTCAGACTCTATCATCCATTATTTACCCAAGTTCTTGCCACTGAATCATTCTCCTTACTTCCTTGTCTGTATACCATGCCCATCCAGTAAATCCTCAACCCTGAATCAGTCCAACCAGTTGTCTTCTTTATTTCTGCATGAGCACTACTAGAGAAAAATCATATAATTTTGTTGATTAGTGCCTCTACAAACTTCTCATCTCTGGTATTGTCTAGAGCCTTCTTCGTTGTTCAGCAATCTATCTCTTAGTCCCTGGTCAGCTCTCTATTTCATTCCTTATAAATGCTATTTTGGATCTTCATTACTCTTTCCTGTCCTACTGCTTCATTATTTTTAGCAGATAGTCTTCTTTCCTGTTTCAAAAGAAACACTGCCATCAATAAGAACCTTCATCCACTTTCTGCTTGACTCTCTGCTAACTTCCATATCCCAGCTCTCATTTTCTTCCATCTCAATTCAGTGCTAGGGATATCCTTCCTGCCTAAGGTTAGTCTTTATACCTCTGTGCTGGATCTTGTCCCCCTCATCTCCCCAGGGACCTCAGTCAGTTATCCCCAATATTGTTCCTTTCCTTTCAAGATTTTAACATGATTTGCACCATTTACCAGTTTCCATGGTGTACATACTCCTACCATGAACTCTTTAAAAAATGATAAAAACAAAAAATGCCCTTCAGTTGTTTAGCTATGTGAACAATGTTTATATTCTCTCACTTCACTATATACCATAATAAGTAGCAGTGGTTGAAAAAATGAAATATAAAAATTAAGTCCTAAAAAGATAGGATTAAGTACATATGTTAATAGTTTTTTGGTATCCAAATGGGAAAGCATTTTTTTAAATATTTAATGAAAATTTGTAAACACACAGAAAATTTGAAAGAATTTTGTCATAAACGCTCATTACATCAATGGCTAGATTCTACCATTAATATTTTACTTTATCACATCTGTCTATCCCTGTATCCATCTATCAAACCATCTTACTTTATTGACGTATCTTAAATAGATTGCCAATGTAAATACATGTCTCCCTAAATATTTCAGTATGCATATTGTTAACTAGAATTAAATATTTACATTTTTTTTCTTTTGATGTAAAATTTGCATACAATGAATGCATAATCTTAACTATTCATTTGCTTACTTTTGACCAATGTATACATCTTTGTAGTGATGGTTTGGTAAATGTTTAACAGAAAAAAGACTCTGATTTGTATTATGTGCCAGTTTTCATGATGTACATATTCCCACCATGGCCAGTTTCAAACTACCAAAATGTTATCACTGAACATGAAGTTGGGAAGAGATGCACACAATCATTGGACCATGTTCAGCACACCACTGAATCTGAGTAACTTAACCCTTATTAACACATGGAAGATTACCATCACCTCAGAAGGTTCCATCATACTTCTCAATAATTCCCACTCCACTTTCCTAGAGGCAACTTGTGTTTTGATTTATTTCCACTATAGATTAGTTTTGTCTGTTCTAGAACTCCACAAAACTAAAACCATACACTATGTATTCTTTGTGTAAGGCTTCTTTAACTCAGCATAATGTTTCTGAGATTCATTCATACTGTGTATATCAATAAGTTTTCCTTCTGTCTACAAAAAAAAATTTCTTAGAAGAGTTTTCCAAAATTATTGCATTATTTTTCTATTGCTGCTGTAACAAATAACTACAAATCTAATGGCTTAGGATAACAGAAATTTGTCCTCTCACGGTAGCTGGAAGTCTGAAATCAAGGTGTTGGCAGGGCCATGCTCTTTCTGAAGGTTCTAGAAGAGGACCCTTCCTTGTCTCTTCTAGCTTCTGGTGATCTCCAGCATTCCTTGGTGTTGCAGGTGCATCATTCCAATCTCTGCCTCTGTCATCACTTAAGTCTTTCTGTGTGTCTATGTCTCTGTGTCTTCGTATAACCTTCTTATAAGGACACTAGTCTTTGGATTTAGGGCCTGCCCTAATCCAGTATGACCTCATCTTAACTAATTACATCTGCAAAGACCCTATTTCCAAATAAAGTCACATTTAGAGGCTCTGGATGGGCAAGAATTTTGAAGGTACGCTGTTCAACCCAGTATAATCAGCCCTCTCCACAAATTCATGTCTCACCTGCAAAATATATATCCTGTCACAACATCCCCTAAAATCTTAACCTATTTCAGTGTGGTCCAAGTCCCAAATCTCATCTAAATATCAACTCACAAAGTCCAAAATCTCATTATCTAAAGCGTCTAAATCAGGGTCAATGAGGCTCTGGATGTTCCATTCTAAGGCAAAATTCTTCTCTGTCCAGAAACCTTTGAAACTAGACAAGTTGTCTGCTTCCAAAATATAATGGTGAAATGGGCACAGGGCAGGCATTCCCATTCTGAAAGGATGAAAAAGAAGGAATAAAGGGGTTACTGGTCTAAAGGAAGTTAGCAGCCCAGCCGGGCAAATTCCTTTAGGTTTCAAGGCCTAAGAGTAATGCTCTGGGCTTAATGCTCTGTTCTCTGGCCCCTAGGGGTAGCCTTGCTCTCTGCACCTTCTGGGATAGCCCCACCATCTAAGCCTACCAGAGCAGCCACAGCCCCACCCTCTCTGGCTTTTTGCATTTGCGGCTTCATTTTACCTTCCTTCATTTTACTATGTCTCTGTTACTTTTACACCCGGCTGGCACTGTTTCTGCTGGTATAAAGTCCTTAAAAATCTTGTCAGTCTCTTATGTATGTTAGGAGATCCACATGTTAGATATGAGGGTTCTCCACAGATCCTTTCTGGATAACCCCTCCTCTGCTCCTCTGTTCCTGGCTTCTGCTGAGATGGTTTATTGGATACATGAGTCGTATACCTAATCTCTTCCATGAAAGTTTGTCCAGCCACACCACTGGCGCTTTTTCCAGAGCACACTATCTAGACAGTCTGAGAATTCTCCAGATCATCAAGTGCTGGTTCCTTTTTAAACAGATCCTCCCTCAATTTATCTCTCTCCTCTCTCATTTTATTATAAACATCACTGGGAAACCAGACTGCATTGCATCCTCCACACTTTGTTTAAAAATCTCCTCAGCTAAATATCTAAGTTCGTCATTTATATTATACTTTCCACCCAACAGCAGAACTCAATTCAGCCAAGTTTCTGCCACTTTATGGCAATGATCACGTTTCTTATAGTGTCCAATAACATGTTCATCATTTCCTTCTAAGACCTTAACAGAAGCACTTTTAATATTCATATATCTAGCAAAATTTTGTTCTTGATGATATATGTATTCTCTAAGATGATAGAAGCTTTCTCTAATGTCCTCTTTACTTTCGTCTAAGCACTCACCAGAACCACTATTAACATCCATATTTCTATCAACAGTCTCTTCCAGGTAACTAGCCTTTGCTATCAGGCACCTCAAAAAGTCTTCCAGCCTCTACCCATTACCCAATTCCAAAGCCACTTCCACAGCTTTAGGTATTAGTTTCCTAGAGCTTTTGTAACAATATGCCACAGACTGGATGGCTTAAAACAACAGAAATTTATTCTTTCACAGTTCTGGAGGCTGTGAAGGCGAACCTATTCCATGCCTCTCTCCTACCTAGTGATTGCTGGCAATCCTTGGTGTGTAAATGCTTCACTCCAATTCTGCTCCTATCATCATATGATATTCTTCTTCTGTGTCTCTCTGTCTTCACAATGGCCTTCTTAAAAAGACCCCAGTCATTGGATTTAGGGCCTACTCTAATCCATTATGACCTCATCTTAACTAATTAAATATGCAAATACCCTATTTCCAAATAAGATTACATTCTGAGGTTCCAGATGAGCATGAATTTGGAAGGGATAATGAAATGGATCAAGGCAAAGAGTGCTTAACACATAAGTTCAGTCAGATCAAGAAATCAAACGTTGCTGATACTCCAGAAGTCCCTGTATGCCCTTTAGAAATCACAACCCCCTGCCCATCAGATATAAACACTGTCCTGGCTTGTGGTAATAATTTCTATTCATGTCTTTATATTTTTACGACTCATACATCCAGCACTAAGCAGTATTCAGTTTTGCCAGTTTTTAAGCACTATATCAATGAATTGTACTATATGTATTCTGTTGGGTCTTTCTTTTCCACTTAACATTATATTTGTGATTCATCCATATTGCAATGTGTAGCCATAGTTAATTCATCTTCATTGCAGTATTGTATTCCTTTATCTGAACATACCAACATTTTATCTATTCTACGGAGGTCAGACATGTGAGTTGTTTCCTTTTATGGGGGTATAAGTATCAGTACTGCTACTGTGGTCATTCTTGTGCATTTATCCTGGGATACATGTGCAGGAGTTTCTCAGAGTATATATCTAGGAGTGGAATTGAAGGGTGAAGAGTTCATACATCTTCAGCTTTAATAGATGTAAGCTCTTTTCTGAAGGGATTTTCCCAAGTTAAAATTCCACCAACCATGTGTGAGGGTTCATGTTGCTCCATATCCTTGTCCACACTGGTATTGTCAGATGCTAATCTGATAAATTACTTATAATTCATTGTATTCTTTTTCCCCTTTCTTAATCATTGATATTCATTTATATTACTTTTTATTTTCTTGATCTTTAGTAAAGTGTTATTTTCCTCAACCTTCTATTTTGAAAAAATTTAAACATGGATAAAAATTGGAAGAATAGTACATCCATACCCTTCACCTACATTTCACAACTGTTGGTGCCACATTTGCTTAATGTCTTTCTTTGCCTACATGAGAATGTTGTATGTGTGTGTATATGTGTGGTTTGTTTATTGCTAAGCTATTTGAAAGTCAGTTTCAGACATTTACAGATTTTACTTCTAAATACTTCATTTCCTAAGAACACGAACATTCTCCTATGTAATCACAGTATTATTGATCACTCTTAAAGTATTGAACATTGTTATACTATTATAATATTATCTAACATACAGCTTGTAATTAGATTTCTAAATTTTAAATCCAGGATGCAATCCGGGATCACATTATATTTAGTTTGGTTTAGAACAAACAATTCCCCAGTCTTTTGTGTATGTGTCTGTCTGTCTGTCATTCAGGACATTAATGTTTTTCAGAAGTCCAGGTCTATGTTATTTTTTTCTTTGTGATTTTAATTTTATTTTATTGATATCTAATGATGTTGGAAATCTTCTCAGACATTTATTGAGCATTTGGATAGCCTCCTTTGTGAAATGGCTATTCAGTTCTTTTGACCATTTAGCAAATGTAGAAATGTCTGTTTCCTGTCTGAATGTCTTTCCATCTGCTTGTATCTATGTCCAGATACAGTCTTGTTTCAGAGATCACTTTAGTATGTATCAAAGTAATAGTTCAGCCCCAAAGCCCTAGGATATGGCAGATCTCAGTGATTACTACTTACCTTCAGTACTGCTATGGAGAAGAGAGGGCTAGAAAAGTGTTGTGGTTGTATATCATGAATATTCTATCTCCAAATTTCATCTCTAATCTTACATGCATTTCTTACAAATTTGTACAAGTTCTTTATCATTGTGGATACTTGCTCTTTGTTGGTTATATGTGTTGAAAATGTCTATTCCCATTCTGTTGCTTATCATTTCCCTGCCTTTATGGTATTTTTTGATGAATAAAAGTTCTTTATTTTTATCTAGTAAAATATATTGATTTTTCCTTTCTACTTAGTGCTTTTTTGTGCTTGATTTATAAATCCTTCCCTAAGTGAGCTCAGGAAGATATTGTTCTTTATTTTAAAAGCTTTATTTTTTCCTTTCACATTTAACTCTTTAATCCACCTGGAATTGATTTATGTATATGATGTGAAGTAAGGATTCCACTTTCTTATTTTTTTTCCACATAGATAACCCTCTATACCGATACCCATATATTGAAAATGTGACCCCTGCATTGTTATTGTACTGCTAGCTCTGTCATATATCAGGTATTCATACGAGCATGGGTGTTCTTCTGGGTTCTTCTGATCCTGTGATGTTTTTGACTGTTACAGAATCAATAGCACACAGTTTAGCTTTTTAGCCTTGATATCTAGTACAGTGGGAGAACAAATCCTTCCACCTTATTCTTCTTCAAAAGGGTTTTGTCTACTTTTGACACTTTGCTCTTCCATGGAAATTTCAGAGTCAGCTTCTCAAGTTCCACATACGGACACACACACACACACACACACACACTTACTCTCTCTCTCTATGTTAATTTGATTGACAGTCCATCAAGTAGATCAATTAAGGACAATTGACATGTTTATAATATGAATCTTCAAATTAAAATATGGTATATCTTTTTATTCATTTAATTGTTCTTTAATGTCTTTCAGTATAGTTTGTTTTCTATTTCTTCTAACATTTTGTGAAACTGAATAGTTTCTTTCTTAATTTTTGAACAGATTTATTGAGATATGTAACTTACATATGATGAAATTCACCTCTTGTGTTCAGTTAGGTGCTTTTCTAGTAAATTTATTGAATTCTGCAATCATTACTACATCCAATTTTGGAACATTTCCATCACTCTGCAAAATTCCCTTGAGCCCATTTGTGGTAAATCACTCCCATTTCTACTCTAAAACTTCTGTCAGTATAAATTTGTCATTATTAGATATGTCATGTAAATGAAATCTTATAATATGTGATCTTTAAAATTTTGCTTCTATCAGGTAACATAATATTTTTGACATTTGTTCATGTGTAGCATGTATCAGCAATTCATTCCTTTTTATTACTAAATAATTTTCCATTATATAGGTATACCATATTTTCTTTATTCCTTCGCCACATAATGACATTAGGTTATTTCCACTTTGGGGCTATTGTGAATAATGCTATAAACATTCATGTCCAAGTTTTTGTGTAGCTATGTTTTCATTTCTCTTGAGTGAGTGGAATTTCTGGGTCATTTGATAACTCTATGTATGGCCTTTTGAGGAACTGTGAAACTGTTTTCCAATGTGGATGCACCATCTTACTTTCTCATCAGTGATGCCTGATCATTCCTACTTTTCTACATCCTTGTCAACACTTGTTGCATATTTTTTATTCAGCTATTCTTGTGCGTGTGTACTGATATCTCATTGTAGTTTTAATTAGAATTTCTGTAATAACAAATAATCTTGGTACTTTTTCATGTGTTTATTAGCCATTCATTTGTCTTTTTTGATGAAATGTCCATTCAAGTCTCTTACCCATTTTTTGATTGGGTTGTTTGTTTTCTTAGTAATGAGTGGTAAGTTTTTTATATATTCTGAATACAAGTCCTTTACAAGATACATGATTTGCAGATGTTTTCTTCCAGTCTGTATTTTTAAATTTTCTTAATGGTTTCTTTTGAGGCACAAATATTTTTAATTTTAATAAAGTTCAATTTATCAACTTGTACTTTTATGACTTGTGCTTTTGGTGTCATATCTAAGAAATCTTTGCCGAATTCACAGAAATGTATTCTCCTATGTGTTCTTATAGAACATTTGTAGTTTTAGCCTTTACAATTAGATCTGTTATCCATTTTGAGTTAATTTTTATGTATGAGATGGAGGGTCCAAGTTCATATTTTTCTATATGGATATCCAATTGTCCCAGCATTGTTTATTGTAAAGATTATTTTTTCTCCATTGAATTGTCTTGCCACCTTTGTAGAAAAATCAGTTGACCATAGATGTATTTATTTCTGGGCACTTATTTTGGTTCCATTGAACTGTATACCTATATATACATATGCCTATATATATGCCTATACTTATGCTCTGAATCTCTTTACCTTTATAGTAAGTTTTGGAATCGGGTAGTGTAACTCTTCCAACTTTGTTTCTCTTTCTCAAAATTGCTTTTGTTATTCTAGGTCCTTTGTATTTCCATGTAAATTTTAGAAGCAGCTTGTCAATTTTTCTAGAAAAAGCCTGCTGGAATTTTATAGGATTGTGTTGAGTCTGTAATTAAATTTGGGGAAAATTGCCATTTTAATAATATTGAATATTCTAAACCACGAACATGAAATGTCTCTTCCTTTATTTAGATTTTCTATAATTTATTTCAGCAATGTTTTGTAATTTTCATTTCATGTATATTATACTTTTATTTATTTCTAAATATTTTATTTCATTTTGATGTGAGTAGAATTGTTTTCTTATTTCATTTACTGATTGTTGCATGTAAATATATAGAAATATAGTTGTATAGCCATTTTATATTCTGTGACTAAACTCTTATTAGTTCTAGTAGTTCCAGTGCATGCCTTAGGATTTTCTACATAGAAAATCATGTTGCCTATAAATAAAGATAGTTAACTTCTTCCTTTTCCATCTGGATGTCTTGTTTTTGTTTTTGTTTTGTTTTGTTTTGCCTGTTTGAATTCTTTAAAACCTTCAGTACAATGTTGAAGTGTGAGAACAGACATCTTTGCCTTGTTCCCAATCTTAGTGAGAAAACATTCAGTTTTTAACCATTAACTATGATCTTAGCTCTAGGATTTTTGTGCATGCTCTTCAGCAGAATACTACTTTCTTATGGATGCTGTAACTAATTACCATGAACTTAATTTGCTTAAAGCAAGATGGAATTTTTCTCTCATAGTTCTAGAGGTCAGAAGTCCTAAAATCAAGATGTCCATAGGGCTGCATACCTTTTAGAGTTCTCTAGGGGAGCCTTTTCCAGCTTCTGGAATCCATCTGCATTCCTTGGCTCATGGCCCCTTCCTCACATTACTCCAACCTCTACTTCCATCTGACTATCTCTAACCCTTTTTCCTCCTTCTTATAAGGATCCTTGTAATTACATTGGGTCCACTGCATGATTAGTAACTTAATCACATCTGTTGAGTCCTTTTTGCCATGTAACATTTTCACAGATTCCAGGGGTTAGGATGTAAGACCTCTTTGGGGTGTCATTATTCACCTGACCCCATGCAAGTTGAGGAAGTTCCCTCCTATTCCTAGTTATTTGAGGATTTTTAAAAAATCACTAATGGGTGTTGAATTTTGTTTACTGCTTTTTCTGTACCTACTGTAGTGATCATGTGGTTTAAAGTTTTAATCTGTTAATATGATGTCCTTATAAATTGATTTTTAGATGTTAAACCAATCTTTCATTCCTAGGATAAATCCAATTACAAGTATATAATCATAATCATTTTTATATGTTGCTAGATTAGTCTTGCTAATATTTTGTTAAGGATTTTTATGTCTGTTCGTAAGGGATATTGGTCTGTGGTCTTCTTTGCTTGTAATGCCTTTCTTTAGCTTTGGCTTCAGTTAAATAATGACATCATAGAATAAGTTGGAAAATATTCCCTCCTTTATTTTCTGAAAGTGTTTATGCAGGACGGATATTATCTCTTTAATATTTGATAGAATTCAGCAATGAAGCCATCTGGACTTGGACTTTGGGGGTAGTGTGTTGGTTACTAATTCAATCTCTTTACTTATTATAGGTTTTTCGTCTGTTCTCTTTCTTCTTAAGACTGCTTTGGTAATCTGTATCTTCCTATGAATTTGTACATTCATCTAAGCTTTCTAATTTGTTGGCCTAAAGTTATATGTAATATTCCCTTTTAATTGTTTCCATTTCTATAGGGTCAGTAATGATGCCTCCTCTTTAATTCCTGATTTTAGTCATTTTTGTCTTCTCTCTTATTTTCTTGGTTGGTCTAGCTAAGGGTTTGCCATTTTGTTAACCTTTTCAAAGAACCGGCTTTTGGTTTTATTGATTTTCCCCATTTTTTCTGTTTTCTATTGCACTGATTTATTCCCTAATCTATATTATTTTCTTTCTTCTCCTCGCTTTGTGTTTTGTTTGCTCTTTTTCTAGTTTCCTAAGTTGGAAGCTCAGGTTATAGATTTGAAACCATTCTTCTTTTCTGATACAAGTGTTTAAAGCTCTGAGCATTGTTTTATCTGTATCCATAAATGTTATGTTATACTTTCATTTTCATTTAGTTCAAATTATTCTAAAATTTCCTTTGGAAGTTCTTTGACCTGTGGATTATTTAGAAGTGTGTTGTTTAATTTCCAAATATTTGGGTTTTCCCAGATTTCTTCCAGTAGTGGATCTCTAATATAATTCTATGCAGTCAGAGAAATACTTTGTATGATTTCAAACTTTAACAATTTTTTTGAAACATACTGCCTCCTTGGGGCCCTCACTCCAATATCAGGGTGTTAGATTACCTCACTTTCTGTAAGTCTTCTCTCAAATGTCACCTTCTCAGTGAGACCTACCCGGACCAACATTAAAATTGCAACCAGGACTGCTACCACCTCCTAGCCCTTCCAATTACCCTTTAGCTTCTGTATTTTTTTCTTTTTAATAGCACTAATAACCTTCTAGCATACCATATAATTCACTTAGTTCTATATAGATAGGGATGTTTCTTTTATTCATTGATGTATCCCCAGAACCTAGAATAGTACCTGGGATCATAACAGTCACTGAATAAATATTTTTGAGTATATACATTAGTGTATTCACCTACTTGCCCATACATAGCTGAAATTTGTTCTCTTTCATTGGAGTATAGTATTTCATTATATAAACTTACTACAATTTTATAATTGATTTTTCTTAGATGCACATTAATATTTTCCTAGTTTCAGTCTATTATAAATAGCACTGATCTAAGTTTTCTTATTATAGTATCCTGGTGCACGCATGCCCAAATTTCTTTAGGGTATATATGTTGGAGTGGAATTGATGGGTCATGTTATGAACATGTTTTTTGCATTAATAGATGTAATAGTGATTTGCCTTGTGGCTGCACATTCTTAGCAGCAATATATGAGGACTTCATTTGCTCTACAGTCTCACTGACCTGTGGTATTGGTATTCTTCTTTATTTTTTGCCAATATGGCATTCCCTTCTTAATTAGCATTTCCCTGCATTCTAATACTGAGTATATGTTTGCATATATTTATTAGCCAACGTATTTCCTCTTTTGTGAGGCACTTTTTCAATCTTTTGTCCATTTTCCTAATGATTGTGTTATTTATCAGTTGTACAGCAAATATCTTTACCAATTCTGAAACTTTTCTCTTTATGATATTTTTGTTGAAGCTTTTAATTTTAATGTAGTTGAATTTGTCAATATATTCCTTAATGGCTAATGCCTTTTGACTCTTAAGAAATCCTTTCATAAATATCCTTATACCTTGCTGATGGAAATGCGGAATATTACAATTCCTACAGAGTGGAATTTAACAATATATAGAAAAATTACATACACATTTGCCCTTTATCTCAGCAATGCCACTTCTTGGAATCTATTTCAAAGATATACTTGAAAAATACAAAATCCTGTATTCACAAGGCTGTTTGTCAGGTCATTATTCACAATAGCGAAAAAGATTAGAAACAATGCCAGGGTGCATCAGTAGGGGAGTAGTTGAAAAAACTATTATACATCCACACAATGGAGTCCTATGCAGCTGTAAGAAGGAAGGAGAAGAGCTCTATACATTAATATGGAGTTATCACCAAGATATATTGTTAAGTGCAAAAAAGTAAGTTGTAGAACAGTGTTTATAGTAAGTTACCACTTATGTAGGAGATGGATGTAATGAATTTTATACATGTGTGTTTGTGCCTATTTGCTTATATTTCAAAAAAGAAACAATGGAACCATAAAGCCAAAACCTAATAAAAATTACTATTTATGGGGAAGGAAAGGAATGGAATGAATGGGATAGAGATGGAAGTGAGACTTCTATGAAGGTACTGTATATAAGAGTTGACACTTTAGACCCATGTAAATGTTTTGTGTGATTTAAAAATTAATCAAAAAGGAAAAAAATCAATCCCTAAAATTTATAAACAGCCTGAAACAAATCAACCTAACTATGAATAAAGTTGGTAACATAACTGTACAGAGAAAACAATTGTTTAAAGTGACTTTAAAACAATATTTGTATATTCCTAATGGAATATATTTTAAGGGCAAAAGTAACTGCAAAGAAATATAAAACTATATTTAGTAGTTTTATTCTTGATAGATTAGTATTGTTATTGACATTTAAAAATTCTATATATTGTATGAAAAAGCTAATAAATAATTTTGTTAATATCATTAGGAACCAATATCTTAAGCATATGTGAAAAGAGATATAAGTTTAAAATAAAGGAGTTTGAGTAAAAAATCTTATAATCTTACATATGAAGTGGAAATACTAGTATTAATTTATGATTTATTTTTCTCATAAAAATTTTCTTAGGTTTGTCCACTGAAAAGCCCTAGAAGCAACAACTCAACATTTGTGAACACACCTAGCAACACATTATGGTTTCTAAACATTATTTTCCACTAACAGGAACCATGAGTCCTTAGAGAAATATTCCGGGTTTAAGTCAGGAAATATACAAGATGAACTTGAGACGTCTTGCTGTGCCAGAAAACTATTAAGCAATACAGGAGCCAATTTGAGGGGACTTTCACTGATCCTCAGTGGGATAATTTGACCAATAAAAGTAATAATGACTACATTTAATTGAAACACATCAAATATATGAAAATACATGTCTCACAATTATACTAAAAATAATCATTGGACACTGTTAAAAGTACCAACTCATTACGATCATAGTTGATAAATAATGGTTAAAAAAAATCAAGCATTTATCCTGCCTTTCCTGTATAAACTGTATATAGGTAAACCAAATAGTTGATGATGGTAAGTCCATTATAGAATTCCAGATAATAAATACAAAAGAAATAATAAGCACAAAATAAATAATAGAATAAGGGAAGCTTTGTTTTACAGTTCTTAATAAATTAATGGATTTAGGCAATGGTCATCAATGAATGTAAAGCCCACTAGGTGAAATGTGAATGAGAAGACATAATGGCAGGATCAGACTAATACCACCTTAATCCACTGATCAAGTTCAGCATCACTAAAAATGGAACCACCAAACATTATATGCCTTATAATATGATGTAATAGGAAGTATGCACCTATATATGGAGGATTCTTGCCTAAAAATACTAAATATGAATCTGATCAAGCCTCTATATCAGCACTATCCAATGCAACTTTCTACAATGGTGTAAGTGGTCTTTATCTATTCTGCCCAATATGGTACCACTAACCACTTTCCTAGTTTAACTGAGGAACTGGCATTTAAAAATTAATTTAAATAGGCTCATGTGGCCAGTGGCCACATGATAGCCTAGCTCTACGTTTAACTGCCAATTTGTAAGAAATAGAGGGGATTGAGGAACAAGTTAAATAATATCATGAGGAACAACGAGTCAAATCCATTTGTTCTATGAACAAATGATATGGTTTCTCTAATAAATCATTGGAATGGGGGACAATGGGTTGGAGGCGTTGGAAAGAAGGAGAGCTGTTAAAAAAAAAAAGAGGTTTAAACCAATGGCCGGTTTAGATCCTGAATCAAGTGAAAAAATATATATCTTTGAGAAAATCAGGGCCATTTGAATGAACTCAGTAGTAGATAATACTAAGGAATTGTCATTAATTTTGTGAAGTGTGATAATCCCATACTAGTTACAGTTTTCAAATGTCTTTATCACTTAGGTGCATGTACTTGCATGACCCTGAGAGTGAGCACCTCCTTAAATTTTGTACCACAGGTTCCTCACTTGCCTCATCATAGTCCTAGCCTTGCCTAAAATGTGCTGTAATAACATAGCTATATATTATTGTCATTTTTCGCAGGTTGTAAACACCTGTCCCAGCAGAGTTTCTATATCTGAGATCCAAGATTTAATTTTTATTAATTTGTCAAAAGTTGTATTGGTAGGCTTTGTAGAACTTCCCTATCTCTTTGTCTTGATCCAGATGAACCCCAAAAGAAGAACAAAGGTGATCCCATGAACAACCTGGAAAGTTTTTACCAAGAGATGATAATGAAAAAACGTCTTGAAGAGTTCCAACTAATGAGAGGTGAACCCTTTGCTTCCCACTCACTGGTCTCAGCTACGTCAGTGGGAGATAGTGGCACAGCTGAGAACCCGTCATTACTCCAGGACAAGGGAAAACAGGCAGCACAGGGTAAAGGTCCCAGTCTCCATGTGGCAAAAGTTATTGATAATTCACCTGAGCAGTGTTGGACTGGGCCTAAGAAGCTGACGCAGCCAATAGAATTTGTCCCAGAAGATGAGATCCAGAGAAATCGTTTGTCAGAGGAAGAGATCCGAAAAATTCCTATGTTTTCTTCATATAATCCAGGGGAGCCAAACAAGGTATAGGCCAAACCAAGAAAAAAATGGGTTGTTTTCATTTTTATTTTCCTCTACCTAAAGTAATACTTTTAAATTAGCTTTGATTATACCAAAGAATCATGATATAGTCACAGTGATTGTGTTTTTCCTTGACCTTGAATTCTCTGCTATATAAGTAGCTCTGACTATATAAGTAGCATATTTCCTATGATATTCTTTGTGGTTTTCTAAGTTCCTAAACTACCCTTAGAATTTTAAAGAAATCTTGATCAAATTCTAGTCCGTACCTACTAGAAACCCTCAATTGAAGGAAAAGAAACCTATAATTTCCTAGGCTAGTAATAAATCAAATAGTATTCCTAGGACCACCATGTCTGGTAGCCATGGTGCCTGGTTGTGAGTAAGGTTTATTGTTACCACATGAGTTTTCTCTTCAGAATGCTCCACCTGGCTTTCACATGACATGACACATGTTGCTGGTAGCTAAGCAGTAAAGTGAAAGCACAGGGCCTCTAAGCCTTGAGGAATTGGCAAATATCTAAGTAAAATTGTAAATAATCCTTGTTTTATTGATCAGATCATTACTTCACATTCATAATATATGTGATATTTTTTACATAATTACATCCAGAATTGAAAATTTCATTATGTCACCCAAAGAAGCAACACAAGCCCCTGGAGCATATACTTGGTTGTGTCTAATTTAAAAAACAAAACCAAAAAAATAATGTTAGCTTCTGGCTTTCCCTGAATTTTTAAAAAGGCATTGCAAATGAAGGGTATTAAAGCAGTTTCCTTTGAGTGATTGCATTTCTAATATATTCTTGCTGTTCAAGGGTAGCTTGATTTTTATTTATTTTTTGTTATGAAATATTACTAATTATAAAAACTTACAGAGAAAAATACAGCAGGCACCTTTGTACCCAGCCAGCCATATTTATCAGTTCTTGACAGTTTCCAAATTTGCTTAATTTAAAAAAATAATAAAGCCTTATAGAAACACCTGAAGACTTTCCCATATCCCTCACCAGTCCTATTCCCCTTTCTCCTTTCCAGAGGTAACCACTATACTGAATTTGCTATTTATCATTCCCATGCATGTTTTTATATATTTACTATATATCAATATATTCATAAACAACATATAGTTTTACATATTTTTAAACTATATAGATGATATTATACTCTGTATATCCTTCTGAAACTTCCTTTTTTGACTCAATATACATGTGTTTGGAATTTATTTCTAATGATGTAAGGAACTAAGTAATATTTATTGTAGATATTTACTATAATTCATTTATCCATTCTCCTGAAGATTGTTTCTTTTTATTTTTTGTCATTACAGACAGTTCTGCAGCAAACATTATTGTACATATCTCCTGTTGCACATGTACAGGAGTTTCTCTAGGACAGTTTTTCAAACTTTAGATTACTGTTAGTAGGTCATAACCAGCAATTCTTTTTAAAGAAATGAAATAGAATAGAAAATATCAAAGTGCATTCCACACAGTAGTAAGGATAATTACTGTTTCTTGAAGATTTGTTTTATGTGTGTGTGTGATATGTGTGTGGGACAGAATATAAAATGCATTTCTTCCTATAGATCTCAGTCAAAAAAGCTGGAAAAATATTGCTCTATTGCAGTGATTCTCAAATGTTAGTGTGCACCAGAATCACCAGGAATGCTTGTTAAAACACAGATTGCTGGGCTCCACCCCCAGAATGTTTTAAGTAGTATATCTAGAGTAGGGCCTGAGAATTTGTATTTCCAACAAGTTGCCAGGTGATGCTGGTGATGCTGCTGGTCTGAGAGTGACATTATTAAGAATCACTGTTTTAGATTACATACGTAGGAGTGGAATTACTGTGATATAGGGTATGTATATCTTCACCTCCATGAGCAAGCAGAATTTCAGAAATCTCTTTCACATCTTTGCCAGACTTTGTAGTATTCTGCTTTTAATTTGTACCAGTCTAATGTCTTTGAAAGGTATCTCATTGTTTTAATTTGCAAGTTCCTGATTTCCAGTGAAGTTATGCATGTATTCATACATTTATTAGCCTTTCAGGAACCTTCTGTGAATTGCCTGTTCTGTTTCTTTGCCCATTATTTGCTTGTTTAGTTTTTCATATTATTTATAAATTTTATTTTTAAATTCTGGATACAAACCCTTGCTGCACCCAGTGGGTAGCTTATATTTTTAACATTGTTTCTGATGTCTTTTGATATGCAGAAGTCTTTCATTTTAATGCAATTAAATCATCTTATTTGATGGTTTGTGCTTTTTGAGTCATTTTAAGGAAATTTTCCTACAATCTATAAGAAAAACACAAATAACCCAATAAAAATGGCCAGAAGATATGAACAGGCAATTCACAGGGGAGGAAACATGAATGGCGAATTAACTTATAAAGTCTCATTAGTAATCAAAGAAATGGAAAATGAAACTACAATGAGATATCATTTAATACCCAGGCTGTTGGCATACACTTCAAGGCTTGACAATGCCCAGTATTGGTGAACATATGGAACAACAAGAACTCTTAATAAACTATAATATACTACTGGGTGGATATAAAAAGTACAACTACTAGAACATTGTGACATATCTAGTAAAATGGAAGATGCTCATACACTATAAGTCAGTAATCCCACTTCTAGGTATCTGTCCTAGAGAAACTCTTACACATGAACATTAGGAGATGTTATAAGGATGTTCATTATAGCATTGTTTATAAACAACATGCATATTCATAAGCAGGAGAATGGATAAAGCATAATATATTCATAGAATACTATACAGAAGAGAAAATGAATGAAATAGAACTACAGGTATCAATGTGAGTGAAACTCACAAACATAATGTTGAATGAAAAAAGTTTGTTGCAGACTTCTGGTTTCAGCCAACATATAAAGTGCTTGAAGTCATCACTCCTGTCATACAATAAGAAGAACAGCTGAACAAACTAAAAATCAGTGACTTTTCTTGGACCATCAGAGATTGGAAGTCACAGAGCAAACTGCAATCCTGAAGTCTGGAGAGACAGGCAATTATAGAGAATCACAGCCCAAATCTGCTTATCAGGAGCAGAAAGCACTGGAGCCGTAAACTGGTAGGAACACTTAAGCAGTAACTTTGACAAATTGCAGGAGGCAGAGTATAGATTAGTGTTTGAGCAGCAAACTCATGATGGCCACAATGCCTCCAGGAACTCCACTATGTTCTCAATGTGAAGAGTCAAGAAAAAGTCTCCTGTTCTTGGTATGGCGAAGGCAAAAGTAATCATTTTGAAATACATACAGAGCTTCTACCTAAAGAGCTATCCAGCAAGTAAAACAACTTTACCAAAGCCTTCTCTAGTGTGGGAGAATGGAAATTATCCAACTCCAGTCTCCTCTAGCCTTACTGTCTCATCTAAGAGAGAGAGAGAATAAAAGCTGTGAAACACTTGTGAAGGTTACGGGCTGGGGGTACAGACATATTAACAGACTGAGAATTATAGGATTGCAGAATGTTTCCCCATACCCCACACCTTACTACCACATGAACAGGGCTTCAGTATAGTAACTGTGGATTACAGCTGAAAGCCCTGCAAGGCTCAGATTCTATTTAAGAAGTTTTTAGGCAGAGAAAAAAATGTAACAATGAGTGTGTATATGTCCATGAATAACTGAAAAATTGTGCTGAACACTGGTAAAAATAAAAAAAAAAAAGTTTTTAGGGAAACCCGAAGAAAACAGGGGAGACAAAAACAAGGATATTAGAGGAAATTTTTAAAAACCTCTAATACCTACAACTAGAATAAACATAAACACAGCCCAACCTTTGACTAGATTAACATAAAACCTCACACTAATGGCTTATTTACCTCAGTTTCTATTATGTTATACACCACGTCTGGTTTTCAACAAAAAAATAGTTAAGGCATGCTAAAAGAAAAACCAGTCTCAAGAGGTGACAAGCATCAGAACCAAACTCAGATACAAAACAGGTTTTGAAATGATTGTATATATGGAATTTAAAATAACTATAATTAATATGTTAAAGAGTATACTAGAAATAGTATTCAATATGCAGGAACAGATGGATAATGTAAACAGATAGAAACTAAGAAAGAACCAGAAGAAGATGCTAGAAATCAAAAACACTATAACAGAAATGATGCCTTTGATAGACTTATCAGTAGACTGGATGCAGCGAAGGAAAGAATCAGTAAGCTTGAAGATATGTCAATAGAAACTTCCCAAACTGAAATGTAAAGACAAAAAAAGGGACTAAAAAAGTGTAACAGAATATCCAAGAACTATTGGACAATTTCAAAAGGTATGACATACACATTATTAGGAATACCAGAAGAAGAAAGGAACAGAAGAAATACTTGAATAAGAATGGCTGAGAATTTTTCAAAATTAATGACAGACACCAGACAACAGATCCAGCTTCCAAGCAAAGAACACCAAGTACGATAAATACCAAAACAAAACAAAAAACACCTAAGCATATCATGTTCAAACACAGAAAACCCAAGACCAGGAGAAAATCTAGAAAACAGCCAAACACTTTACCAATAGCGTAACAAAGATAAGAACTGATAATAATTACATTGGATTTCTCATCAGAAACCACATCAGAAGAGAGTGGTGTAAAATATTTAAAGTGATGAAAGAAAAAATACCCACCTGAAATTCTGTATCCAGGAAAAACAATCCTTCAAAAGTTAAGGAAAAATAAAGACTTCATCAAAAGAAGCAAAAACTGAGTGAATTTGTTGCCAGTAAACCTACCTTGCAAGAATTCTTTTTTAAGTTCTCCAAAGAGAAGAAAAATTATATAGGTCAGAAAATCAGATCTCTATTTAAAAAAAAAAAAAAAGGAAGAGCATAGGAGAAGGAATACATGAAGGTAAAATAATATTTTTTATTATTTTAAGTGATCTAAACAATCACTGTTCAAAGTAATAACAGCAATGTGGTAGGTAATCAGAGCATATGGATAAGTGAAGTGAATGGCAGGAATGTTATAACTGATGGAAGGAAGGAATTGTATTCGGTGTATATAACTGTTATAAGGTATCTGTACTATCTGTGAAGTGGTATAGTATGTGGGAGTGGACTTAGATTAATTGCAAATCTATATTGCAAACTCTACGGCAACCACTAAAAGTTATAAAAAGAAGTATAATTGATATGCTAAAAGAGAGGTGAAATGGAATATAACATGATACCCATTCTCTACAATCTTTTCCAGAAAGTAGAAGCAAAGGGAACACTTTCTGACTTACTTTAAGACCAGCCTTAACTTAATACCAAAACCAGATAAATACATTACAGTAAAGATTGCAGACCAGTATCTCTCATGAGCATAGATGCAAAAATCCTAAATACAGTAGTCCTCCATTATTTAGTGGGGATACATTCCAACACCCCCAGTGGATACCTTAAACCATGAATCATACTAAACCCTATAAATACTTTGGGTTTTTTCCTATACATACATACCTAAGGTAAAGTTTAATTTATGAATTAGGCACAGTAAGAGAATATCCAAATTTCCAGCATCACTGCTTTTGTGCTTTGTGGAAATTATTAAGTAAAATAAGGGATACTTGAACACAAGCACTGCAATACTGCAACAGTTGATCTGAAACCAAGATGTCTACTAAGTGACTAATGGAGTAGGTAGCATATACAGCATGAATATGCTGCGCAAAGGGATGTCCTGGGTGGTACAGAGCAGGATGGAGTGTGATAGTACAAGACTTCATCATGCTGCTCAGAACATTGTACAATTTAAAACTTATATATTGTTTATTTCTGGAATTTTCCATTTAATACTTTCAGACCATGGTTGACCTTGGGTAACTGAAACCACAGAAAGTGAAACTGCAGATAAGGAGGGGGCTACTGTATTAGGAAAATGAAAATATTTGATCAAAATATTTGATTGAATAATTGAAATATTAAGAAATCAAGTCTAACAATGTATCAGAAAATTATATATCATAATCAAATGGAATTTGTTCCAAGAGTCCAAGTCTGATTGAACTTCTGAAAATCAATTAATGTAATCTATCACATAAACAGACTAAAGAAGAAAAATCATATCATCATTTCAAATGATGTAGAAAAAGCATTTAACCAGATACAAACACCCATTAATGACAAAAACTCAACAAACTAGAAACAGAGGGGAACATCCTGAACTTAATAACGAATATCTACAGAACCCTACAGCTAACATCATACTTAATGATGAAAAACTGGATGCTTTCCCCTCTGATCAGAAACACAGCAAGGATGTCCCCTCTCCCCACTTATTTTCAGTATTGTACTGGAAATGCTAGCTAGTGCAATAACACAAGAAAAGGAAGCAAAAAGCACACAGATTGGGAAAGAAAAAATGAAACTGTCTTTGTTCAAAGGTGACATGTATATCTATGTAGAAAATTCCAAACAATCAACAACATGAAACAACTCCTGGAACTAATGAGTATAGCAAGGTTGGAGGATATAAGATTTATATATAAAACTCAATTGCTTTCCTATATACCAAGAAATGAACAATTGAAATGAAAAACACAACACTCATTATAATAGCACCACAAAATAGTGAAATACTTAGGTATAAATCTAACAAAATATGTACAGGATCTATATGCAGAAAAATATAAAACACTGCTGAAATATTAAAGAAGATATAAATAAATGCAGAGATAGCCTGTGTTCATGGATTGTAAGACTTAATATTGTTAAGATATCAATTCTTCCCAAATTAATATGTAGATTCCACACAGTCCCAACGAAATCCCAGCAAGTTACTTTGTGGATATAGACAAACGAATTCCAAGTTTATGTGGAAAGACAAAAGATCCAGAATATTCAACACAATACTGAAGAAGAAGAACAAAGTTGGAGGACTGATATTACCCAACTTTAAGACTAATTATAATCTTTGGTTTAAAAAAAACATTGAGTAGAATAAAGACTCCAGAAATAGACTCATACAAATATAGTGAACTGACCTTTGATAAGGGAGCAAAG
This sequence comes from Camelus bactrianus, assembly GCF_048773025.1. NCBI lineage: Eukaryota > Metazoa > Chordata > Mammalia > Artiodactyla > Camelidae > Camelus > Camelus bactrianus. Next base: position 84,738,484 of record NC_133575.1, read on the forward strand.
GCAGTTCAATGGAGAAAAGACAGTCTTTCAACAAATTGTGCTGGAACCCCTGGATATCCATATGCAAAAAAATTAATCTAGATACAGATCGTACATTCTTCAAAGTAATTAACTCAAAATGGATTATAAATCTAAATGTAAAACTATACTATAAAACTTTTAGAAGAAAACAGGAGAAAATCTAAGTGAACTTCTGTTTGGTGATGTACATACAGCAACATACATACAACACCAAAAGCATGATTTATGAGAGAAAAAAATTGATAAATCAGACTTTCTTAAAATTATAGACTTCCGCTATGTGAAAGATGCTTTTTGTTTGTTTGTTTTTTTGGTTTGGGGAGGGTAACTAGGTTTCTTTATTTATTCATTTTAATGGAGGTGCTGGGAATTGAACCCAAGACCTCATGCATGCTAAGCATGCACTCTACCACTTGAGCTATACCCCACCCCCATGTGAAAGATGTTTTTATAAGAATCAAAAGACAAGCCACAGAAAACTTGTGCAAAACATGTATAATAAAGTACTTGTATCCATAAGAACTCCTAACACTCAACAGTAGTAAAACAAACTACCCAATTAAGAAATGGGCAAAAGAACAGACACCTGACCAAAGAAGTTATATACATGTCAATAAGCATATGGAAATGAGCTCATCATCACTTGTCACCAAGAAATTACAAAATAAAACAATAATGAGATGCCATTACACACCCATTAGAATGGCTAAAATTCACAATAAGATTGACAATACGAAATACTCTTGAGGATGCTGAGCAACAGGAACTCTTTCATTGCTGGTGAGAATACAAAATGGCACATCTTTGGAAGATAGTTTGACAGTCTGTTACAAGGCTAAATGTTGTTTTACCATACAGTCCAGTAATTGAACTCATTATTATTTACCCAATTGATTTGATAACTTATATTCATACGGAAACCAGCATGTGAATGTTAATAACAGTTTTATTCATAATTGCCAAAAACTGGAAGCTTTCAAGGTGTCCTTCAATAGATGAGCGGATACATTCACCTGTGCTACTTCTATATAATGAAATCTAATTAAGCAATAAAAAGAAATGAGCTGTCAAGCCACAGAAAGACATAGAGGGGCTATAAATGCATATTAATAAGTGAAGGAGGCCAGTTTGAAAAGACTACATCTTGTATGATTCCAATTATATGACATTCCAGAAAACACAAAACTGTAGAGACAGTAAATGATCAATGGTTGCCAAGAGTTTGAGGGGATTAAGGGAGAGGGAGGAATGGGTGAAGTACAGGGGATTTTTAAGGCAATATAAGTATTCTGTATGATACTATAATGGTGAATGCAAAAATGCATCTGTCAAAACCTATAAAACAGCATGCAGAGTCACCTTTAATGTATACAGATATTTTAAAAAATTGTTTAGGAGGTTGAGGTGACCCTGGAAAGAATGCAGACTATGACATGAGAATCTGTTACAAATATATGACACAACCTGAATGAAGGTATGGATGAAATGGTGCTGACCTAAATATCTTTGGAAATGTGTGGAGTCCGGAAGACTAATGGCAACAGAACTGTACATAATCACTGTACCCTAGTTGATAACATTGTGTTCCATGGGGGTGCAGGTTAACAATTCTGTTACTGATATTCATATATAATGAAATGAAGCAATTAAGTAAATGGATGGTAGATGGTAGATGGTAGGAGCCAGGTTTTTCACTGTTGGGATTTACAGAAAAGCAAAGGGAGGAAACTAAAATGATCCATGTGATAAGGGTTTAAAGTTGGAGACAGTGTGAACTCATGTTTAACTTAATATAGATATAGATGGTTACACACTGAAATATTTACAGAAAAAGTGTATATACACAAGTTAGTGTAAACATAATTTTTTTCTCTGTCAGCTGAACGGGTCTAAATGAAATGACACTCCAATAGCAACAAACATGTTCCGCACCCAGATCTTAGTTTCTAATACCATTCTTTAATAAAAGGAGCCAGAATTCCTTAGAGAAATGGCTGATTCTAGTACTGGAGCAGAAAATATACAGAATGAGCCTTGAGCATTTTATAGTGCCAGAAATTACAGAAGTGCTAAAAACAACATGAAAACATTGTTGGGGATGAATCAGAGAAGCACAGGAACCATCTGAGAGTTTCTGATGACCAAAACTGGAACAATTTGTGCAACAAAATTAGCAAATTAATATTGGATTATAACTCAAAGTATAGAGTATCTGTGAGTCCATATTTATAATAAAATGATTGAGTAAATCAATAAATGGGGGAGAGGAAACAAATATCCCAAGAAGAATTCTAAATAATTTATGTAGATGCTCCACCTCAAGGAGAGGAAACATAACTCTCACTCCTTAGTTTTGAGCTACTCTGAGTGAGTTCTTTCCAAAGAGTTCACTGTAGGAATTCAGGGGAAAAAATGTGTAGAAACCTAACAAACGCTACCTCAGTCAGTTGATCATGGCCAGGACCAGTCATAAATCATGTTGAAAGTATGTATGTTTGATATGATGTGATCAAAGTTGCACATTTTCTCTGTAGTCTTCCTCTTAATAATCCATAACACAATCTAACCATGAGAAAAATGCCAGAAAAATTCTAGTAGTGGAGCAGTCTACAAAACACCCGACCAGTACTCCTTAAAGATGTCAAGATCATTAAAAACAAGAAAAGTCTGAGAAACTACCACAGCCAAGAAGAGACTAAAGACATAAGAAAACTAAATATACTGTGATACCCTGGATGAGATCCTGGAATAGAGAAGGGACATTGGGGAAAAATATGGAAATCAAAATAAACTAAGGACTTGAGTTAATAACAGTATATTGATATTACTCCATTTATTTTAACAAATGTACCATAGTAATATAAAATGTTAATTATAGGAGAAATTGGGTGTGGGGTATATGGGAACTCGTTGTACTATCTTCTTAGTTTTTCTCTCAATCTAAAACTGTGGTTAAAAAATAAAGTATTTTTTTAATTAAATAGGTAGCTGTAGAAGAATGCATACAGTATAATACCATTTATATAAAGTTCAAAAAATACAAAACAATACTGTTTATTGCAGAGGGATACCAAGAAGAGCTTCATCCTCTATTATCACTTGGAGTTTCTACTTTTCTGTTTCACAGAAATGTTTATCTTGTTTTTGAGCCTAGCTGTATCTTTGTATCTTTGTATATATGAATATATATATATGTTGTGGATATATACATACATACATACCCATGCATGTGGATATATGTATGTATGTATGTACATATGTATGTATGTATATTTTTGGAGCAGAGAAGATGCATCCACGCAAGGAGTGACCAAGCCACCTTGACCAGAAGTCCTCTTGATTTTTTAAAAATGTTCATATCAAAGGGAACAATCTTAGTATGGATCTTTCCTACTTGGTGAGAAACTTGAAGTATGTTTCACATACCCTTCTCTTTCTATGGTTATTTAATTTGATGATGTTTTCATGATGAATATTTCAGAGCCAGAACTCTGGATCACCTGAAATTACTTAAGTGAATTACAAAGCAGTTATTCTATGTCCTTGCTGTTAAGATGAGTATGGTTAAATGCTAAATATGTGAATATCCAGCTTCTAAAAGCTTTCAGACATAAAGAATCTGCTGCTTATTACAGTGTTTAATATATTTACTCATACATTTCAATAGATAAGTCATTTAAGTGGGCTCTATTTTCCTGCTCCTTGCTTTTGCTACTCCTGTCTTAATTTTTCTCAAGTTCTTTTAAGCTATAAAGGATATAACTTACGCTAGCTCATATATAAAGATCTCTTTTTTCACCTCCATCTTTTTTTTATTACAGGAAAATACACATAACCTGAGATCTACCTTTTAACAAAATTTCAAGTGTACATTACAGTATTGTAAGCTATAGGCACAATGTTGTACAGCAGTGCTCTAGAAAATTTTCATCTTGCATGACTGAACTTTATACCCATTTAACAGCAACTCCCCATTTCCCTATCCCCCCAGGTCCTGGCAACCACCATTCTACTTTCTGCTTCCATGAGTTTGACTACTATAGATACCACATATAAGTGAAATTATGCAGTATTTTCTTCTGTGATTGGCCTATTTCACATAGCATAGTGCCCTTGAGTTTCATCTGTAGCATATGACAAGATTTCCTTCCTTTTTCTGGCCATATAATATTCCATTGCATGTATATACCACATTTTCTTTATTCATTCATCTGTGATGGACATTTAGGTTGTTTCTACCTCTTGGCTGTTGTGAACAGTGCTGCAATAAACATGTGAGTTCAGATATCTCTTCGAGATTGTGATTTTAATTATTTTCGATAAGTAACCAGAACTGGGATTCTTGGATCATATGGTAGTTCTATTTTTAACTTTTTGAGGCACCTCCATACTGTTCTCCATAGTGGCTGCACCATTTTACATTCCTGCCAAAAGTGTACAAGGGTTTGAGTTTCTCCACATTCTCATCAATACTCATTTTCTGTATGTGTTCTTTGAAAAAATGCCTATTTTGGTCTTTTGCCCATTTGGGGATGTTATTTGTCTTTTTGATACTGAGTTGCAGGAGTTCCTTATGTATCTTGGATATTAACCTCTAATCAGATATATAGTTTCCAAATATTTTCTTCTATTCTGTAGGTTGCCTTCTCGTTTTGCTGATTGTTTCCTTTGCTGTGCAGGAGTGTTTTAGTGATGTAGTCCCTCTTTATTTTTGCTTTTGTTGTCTTTGCTTCTGCTGTAACATCTAATAAATCATTGCCAAGGCAAATGTCATGAGGCTTTTCCCCTGTGTTTTGTTCTGGAAGTTTTAGGGTTTCAGATCTTATATTTAAATTTTTAATCCACTTTGAGTTGATTTTCATGTATGATATAAAAAAAAGAGGTCAGTTTTATTCTTTTACATGTGGATATCAACTTTTCTCAACAGCATTTCTTGAAGGGACTATTATTTCCCCATTGTGTATTCTTACCCCCGTCCCCGGCCTTGTTAATCAGTTGACTGTATATGTGCAGTTTTATTTTTGGGCTCTCTATTCTGTTCCATTGGTCTACATGTCTGACTTTATGCCAGTATCATACTGTTTTTATTACTGTACATTTGTAATATATTTTGAAATTAAGAAGTGTGAGGCCTCCAGTTTTGTTCTCAAGATTGCTTTGGCTGGTTCCTTCTGAATTTTAGGATTATTTTTTCTATTTCTACAAAAAGTACCATTGGGATTTTGATAAGAATTGCATTAAATCTGTAGACCACTTTGGACAGTGTGTACATTTTAACAATATTGTCCTCCAGTCCATAAGCATGGGACATGTTTGCATTTATTTGTGTCTTTATTTCTTTGAGCAATGTTCTGTGGTTTTCAGTGTACAGGTCCTTCACTTCCTTGGCTAAGTTTTTTTTTTTTTTAATTGAAGTGTTTGACATACAGAAAAGCTGTACATATTTAATTTATGCCCCTTGATGAGTTTGAAGATAAGTATACACCGTGAAACCATCACCAATACATGCCCTAAACTTAACTATCACCTCCAGAAATTTCCTCCCTCCTTTTTCCTTATGATAAGATCATTCAACATAAGAGCTACCCTTTTAACAAATTTTTAAGTATCCAATACAGTATTGTTAACTGTATACACTATGCTGTATGGTAGATCTATAGGAATTATTCATCTGGCATAAGTGAAACTATGTACCCTTTGATGAACACTTCCCCTATTACCCTTCCTCCTAACTCTGGTAAACAAATTCTACTCTCTGCTTCTATGTGTTTGACTATTTTAGATTCCTGATATAAGCGAGATCCTGTACTGTTTGTTCTGTTTCTGGTGTATTTCAGTTACCATGTCTTCCAAGTTCACCTATGTTGTAGCAAATGACAAGATTTCCTTTGTTTTTAAGGCTGAATAATACCCTGTTGTATTTATACACCACATTTTATCTATCCATTCCTCTGTCAATGGACATTTAGGTTGTTTCCATGTCTTTGCTATTGTGAATAATGCTGCAGTGAACATGGGAATGCAGATATTTCTTCCAGATCCTGATTCCAGTTCTTTCGGGGATATACCCAGAAGTGGGATTGCTGTATTATGTGGATTCTATTTTTAAGTTTTAAAGGATGTTCCATACTGTTTTTCATTGTGGTTGTACCAATTTGTATTCCCACCAACAGTATACAGGGTTAAAATTTCCCCATATCCTCACCAACACTTTTTTTTTTTTAACTTTTGAGTTTTAGGAGTCCCTTATATATTTTAGATATTAACCCTTTATTAGATATGTGATTTGCAAAACTTTATCCCATTCTGTGGGTTGCTTTTTAACTTTGCTAATGTTTCCTTTGCTGTGCAGATGGGTTTTAACTGATGTAATGACATTTGTCTATATTTGCTTTTGTTGCTTGTGCTTTTGATATTATATCTAAGAAATCATTGGCAAGGTCAATATCAATGTTGATAGTCAATATCAATAAATTCCTTCTATTCCTAGTTTATTGAGCATTTTTATTATGAAAGAATGTTGGATTTTTTCAAATGGTTTTTCTCTAACTATTAAGATGATTATGGTTTTTATCCTTCATTCTGTTAATGTGGTGTATCATACTGATTGATTTTCATATGAACCATCCTTGCATCCCAGGGGTAAATCCCATTTGGTCATGGTGTATGATCTTTTTAATATGCTTTTTAATTCAGTTTGCTAGTTTTCTGTTGAGCATTTTTGCATCTGTATTCATCAGGGATTTTGGCCTGTATTTTTTTTTTCCTTGTAGTGTCTTTCTCTGCTTTTGGTGTCAGAGTAATGCTGGCCTCATAAAATTAGTTTGGGAGTGTTCCTCCTCTTCAACTTTTTTGGAAGAATTTTAGAAGGATTGGCATTAATTCTTCTTTAAATGTTTGGTAGAATTCACCTGTGAGGCCATCTGTTTCTGGGCTTTTCTTTGTTGGGAGGTTTTTGATTACTGTTTCAATCTTATTGCTAGTTATATACATCTATTCAGATTTTCTGTTTCTTCACAATTTCACCTTGGTAGGTTGTATGTTTCTAGGAATCTATCCTTTTTTTAGGTTATCCAATTTGTTGGCATATAATTGTTCATTGTAGCCTCTCAATCCTTTTATTTCTGTGGTATCAGTTGTAATGTCTCTTCTTTCACTTCTGATTTTGAATCTTTCTCTTTTTTCTTAGTCTAGCTATAAAGGTAGTCAGTTTTTATCTTTTTAAAAATAACCCTTAGTTTAGTTGATTTTTCTATTTTTTTCTAATCTCTATTTTGATTATTTCTACTCTAATCTTTACTATTTGCTTGTAACTTTGGGCTTAGTTTGTTCTTTTTTTCTAGTTCCTTGAAGTGTAGAGTTAAGTTGTTTGTGATCTTTCTTCTCTTTTAATGTAGGTGGGTTTTTTTTGCTATAAACTTCCCTCTTAGTACTGTTCTTGCTGCATCCCATAAATTTTTGTATGCTGTGGTTTTATGTTCATTTTGTTTCAAGGTATTCTAATTTCCCTTTAGATTTCTTCTTTGAGCCATTAGTTGTTCAAGAGTATGTTGTTTATTTTCCACATATTTGTGAATATTCTAGTTTTTCTTCTGCTATTGAAAGTGAGGTATTGAAATCTCCTAGTACTATTGTGTTGCTGTGTCTTTCTCCCTTCAGTTTTATCAATGTTTGCTTCATATATTTAGGAGCTCTGATATTGAGTGCATATATATTTATAGTCATTATAGCTTCTTGGTGAATTGACTCTTATTATTATATAATGTCCTTTTTTGTCTTTTTTGACAGTTTTTGACCTAAAGTCTATTTTATCTTATATAAGCATGGCCAACCTTGCTCTTTTTTTGGTTACAGTTTGTATGGAATATCTTTCTTTACTATTTCATTTTCAGCCTGTGTACGGCCTTAAATCTAAAGTGAGTTTCTGGTAGACAGCATATAATCGGATGTTGTTTTTCATTCATTCAACCACTCTATGTCTTTGATTAGGGAATTTAATCCATTTACATGTAATTATTGATAGGGAAAGAATTACTATTGCCATTACTTGTTCTCAGTCTTATAGCTCTTTTGTTTCTCTTTTTCTCTCTTGATGTCCTCCTTTGTGTTTCACGGATTTTTTTCATAATGATGTGCTTTTTCCTTTGTCATTTTCTTTTGTGTGTCTTCTGTAGGTATTTTCTTTATGATTACAATGGCGCTTACTTAAAACATCCTATAACAATCTATTTTAAGCTGATAAGAACTTAAGTTCAATCACACTTATGAGCTCTTTTTTGTTTTCTTGACTATTACTTTCTTAAAAAATAGCATCCCATTCCTAGTAGATAGAGTATTGTCTCTTTATTTCTCTGAGGATATTAGTGATGGTTTTTTGAAGTTTTTTTCCTCCTTATATGGTTTCTGTTTTCTCCCATTTACTTTCATTTCTTAGTTTGTTCTGTTCTGTTTCACATTAGAGGCTTTCCTCAGATGTCTGATAATCCATGTTCGTATTTATGAGTAGGGTCCAAAAAACAGATTGGAAGCTCAGAGCACATGAGTGGTCCTTATTGACTTTGAGCTTCACTTTAAAGTCATCTGGCTGGTCCATTTGTTAGAGAAGTTCCCCACCCCAAATCAGCATTTTTAGATTTTTCTTCTTGAGGCTAATCAGATTCACCAGAGAAGACACTTCAGAACTCTTACTTGAGAGGGTACTACCAGAATTATAGGAGTCAAATGGCAGGGAGTATTTGTGGTGTCCTCACCATTCAGAATGCATTATTTCTCTTAATCTTCCTGTTTTCAGAAATAACATTCATATCCCCACCTGTGTCTAGCATTACCCATATTCAGAGAATGAACCTCCAATATTCACCAGGATTGGGAGTGGTCTAGTAGCATATTGTAGGGGAGGATGTTTAAAGATCTAGTTGGTTTTCAAAGAGCTTTCAGCCTAACCACCTTATCTTAATCCCATCTCTTTACATCCATTTCAAGAGGCACCTGAAAAATACCAGTTCCTGAACTGTTTTAGGTTTCTTAGGTATAGACTGGATTAGTTCCTGGCTTTCCCCACTGCTGGTTTAAGATTCAGCTTTCCTGAGTACATTCATCCAGTTATTTTCTAGCTTCTAGAATATTGTTGCTATTGCCTCCTTTCCCTATTCTTCCTGACCTTGTGGATTTGTATTTAAAAAAAAAAAAAAAGCCCCTATAGTTTTAGAGTTTTCTGAAAGGAATGAAATTAGATGTATGTGTTCAATCCAGCATCTTTATCTGAAACTAACTAATTCTTACCGCAATGAAATAGTTGCCTTACCTCCCTCATGTGATATTTCTGTTGATCCTTGATTTATATTAGGTGTTATACCTGAAGAACCTTAGTCCTCGGGTGACTGAAAGAGATCTTGTCTCATTATTCGCTCGGTTCCAGGAGAAAAAAGGACCTCCAATTCAATTCCGAATGATGACTGGACGAATGAGGGGGCAAGCTTTTATCACCTTCCCCAGTAAGTAGCTTCATCTGGATAATTACTCATTTGTAGCATCAGTTCATTAGAGAGTACTTATACCCTCTCTAATTTAGATATAGCCCCTTGATTTCTCCACAGCACGTGAGAAGCATGTGCTTGAAGAAGCACATAGGAAGAAGGTAAGAGAAGTAAGGAAAACATATTTTTAATTTTCTTCTATCCTCCATTTTGTGCTTCCTCTTCTCCATTGACAGTGCATGACCACCTTACCCCATTGTCCTCAGTTTGCCCCAGTCTTGACACTTCCTTCTCATGCTATCAAAATTTATTTTCCCTTTGCTAAAAGTAATATTTCTAGTCCAAGTTATAATTGCATTACTTATTAAGATATTAGTATTCTGATCAGAACACCTGTACTTGCCTTATGCCCTATTCTTTTAGGACTAAGAGACTGCAAGCTAATATGCTAATTCACTAGTAATTCATAACTAATTAATGGATGATATATTCTTTTAACTATTGTTTGCATCTTAATGCATGACTTCAGTATCCTAATCCAAAGGGAGGAATAATACAGGCATACCTCAGGGATACTGCAGGTTTGGTTGCAGACCACTACAATAAAGTGAACATCTCAATAAAGCAAGTCACATGAATTTTTTGGTTTCCTAGTACATATAAAAGTTATGCTTACACTATACTATAGTCTATTAAGTGTGCCAATAGCATTTTGTCTTAAAAAATATACATACCTTAACACTTTATTGCTAAAAAATGCTAACCATCATCTGACAGAGCAGGGTTTCCACAATCCTTCAATTTGTAAAAAATGCAATATCTGCAAAACATAATAAAGCAAAGTGCAATTAAACAAGTTATACCTGCATAGGAATTTCAGTTTCTATGACAGACTAGACTATCTTTCTTTTATGGTTGAGGTTGGGTAGAACCTGTATTTTTTATTATCCATAAACCATCATCATTTATATACAACCTAGTAATCTATTTATAGGCAAGTGCTTGTACACATGAGCAATACCAAACACCTCTGCACTGTCCTATCTCATTGATCTCTTTGAAGGTTTGTGGATCCTCAACACTAGTGGCTTTCAGTCTTTTTTAAGTGTTAGGACTCTTTTCAACTTAAAAAATTATTTCCTGCACCTCCACCTAATATGATCCATTAATTGAAAAGATATGTAATAAAAAGGCTTTATATACTAAGTACTTTTAAATAAATAGCTGTTTTAACTAATTATAACAGCAGCTATCTACATTTGAAAATTTGTAGTGTATACACATGTGAGACATAAATTGGTTCAATCTAAAGACATTGCTTTTCTACTTATGATTTCATAGGCTCTGGGCAATAATTCCACTCCTTCTTAGTATCCTACATCCAAGCTCTAAACCCATAAGTTGAATCCTCCTGCTATACACTATATATTGTCACCCCTCAAGCTTCCATATGCCTATAAGGATTCTTAAACTTATTTGTCCTAATGAGGGCCTCTAAAACCACTTTCTGACCAAAAGGAAAAAGTAGCAAAATGTCCCCAATACTATAACTTCTTTTATTTGTGTTGCCCATTTTGAAAATGATATCATTCATTCTCACAATACCTATAATCTGTTATCTAAGATAGAGGCTTGTGTATTATTAGTTACAACTTAGCCTTCTTTAGCACACTGTCTATATCCTTGTTTCTTTCCCTGTATCATTGAATTAGGAGACACTCTCAAAAGTATTTTAAGTTTTTATTGTCATTATTCTTAACCATTACTTTAATCTTGCTGAGTTATACAAATTTGAGATTATGGAAAACACAATACAACCAAATAACTTTATGACCTTATAGCCTACACTTAACTCCAAGGCAAAAACAACATAAATTAGATATGGAATAGAATTGAATTTTTAAGCCATATGTAAACTGATATTTTTTCTTTCTCTTTTAGATAAGGAAATAGCATGGCAAGCATTGCGTCTGGTAAATGGATATAAACTACGTGGGAAAATATTAGTGATAGAATTTGGAAAGAACAAAAAGCAACGGTCAGATCTCCATACTACTTCTATAATATCATCTACTACAGATAGCACTACAGAAATCAGTGGTAGCTAGAATACATATAGATTGTGAGTCCCAGGAGGTCTTTCTTGCATCAGAATCTTAGATCTAAGATTTGTGTATAGATAGCAATTTGTTTGGAATTGAACAAAAGAAACAGACCGAGGGAGAGGAAGTCTAATTAAGGTCATCCCTTTCAGCTTTTGGAAAGAATTGGTAGAAAACATTTTCTATAATCAAAGACCACAGGATAGACTGTATACTGAGTATGAAGGGTAGGGTACAAAGAGTATAATTTTCTCAGGATAAATTACAATGGATTATTTCCAAGGATTTTTTTAATCTTTGTAATTTATATGAGGTCTTAAATATTTGTCCCTTGAGATAACATTCTTTCCAAGATTGCCTCCTATATACAGAACTGAAAAAAAAAAACTAATTACATTTTGAAATATTTATTTTCTGGAGCCCATTTGGCCCTAATTTTATTCACCTCATAAATAAATGACCAGGACCCCAGGTCTAAACATCAGTAAATGCTGTTAAATGAGAACTATCAGCAGTAACAGTAGGTAGTTTTCATAAGTCAGTCAACATATTTAATGAGCACTTCCACATTAAGTTGTCAGTGTCTTCAAAAAGCTATATATTTTTTCTAATGAAATAATTTAGATCAAACTACTAATGTTCTCATAGTTATTTAAGCTAGCTACCATTGAGTAATCATTGAATTCAAAGCAATAAACATTGAATTATTGTCTAATATGTTAAGGATTAGATATATGAATTTTAGAAGAGGAACTTACTAGCAAAGAATACTAAAAGAAAAAGAGCTCTCTAGAAGACAGGCAGCCAGCACCAAATCCCCAGTTATTTGTTTATAGTTGCTGGAGACTAGAAAGATGATATGATATAGAGGAAGTAGTACAAACTTTGACGTCAGACCTGTTGGAACTTCACAGCCATACTTACCACTCTGTGACCTTGGCAAGTCACTTAATCTGAGCCTCAGTTTTCTCATCAATGAAAATGAGGATAATAATACTACTTACCTCACTGGATTGTGATGATTGTATCCAGGTTGAAGGACAGAAAGGAAAAAAATGAAAATTTATCAGGGTATAGGAACATTAAGCACTCCAATGTACTTGTAATAGGAATACCAGAGAAAGAAAGGAGGAGAAGAAATAAATATTCCAATAATAATGGCTGTAAACAACCCAAATTTGATGAGAAACATTATCTACACATCCAAGAAATCTCAATGAACCCTAAATAGGATAAACAGGAAGAAATCCACAGACATACCATAATAAGAATGCTAAAATCCAAAGACAAAGAGAAACTCTTGAAAGCAATATGAGGAAAATGAAGCATCACTTACAAGGGAACTTCAATAAGATTAACAGATGATGTCTCATCAGAAACAATGGATGTGGCAGTGGGATAACATATTCAAAGTGCTCAAAGAAAAAAAACACTATCAATATAGAATCCTATATTCAATAAAGCTGTTTTTCAAAAATGAAGATGAAATAAAGACATTCCCACATAATCAAAAGCTGGGAAAATCTGTTGCTGGCAGATCTGACTTACAGGAAATATTAAAGGAAGTTCTGCAGGTGGAAAGCAAGTGACCTCAGACAGTAATTTACATCTACACACTCAAAAAATAGCACGGGTAAAGGTAATTATATAATTATAAAGGACAGTCTAAATACATTTTTCCCTTCTTAATTGGTTGAAAATGTAATTTTATAAAACAATATGTATATAGTTGCATTGCTGGATCTATAACATACAAAACTGTAATATATTTACTAATAACAGGACAAAGGAAGTTGGTGAAAACAAAGCTGTATTGTACTAAAGAAATTACTCCAGATGGTAACTCAAATCCAGGAGCAAATGAAGAAAACAAGAAATGGGGAATAAGTTTAATATAAAAAGTCTATAAATATATATTTACTCTTCTCTCAGCTACCTTAAAAGGCAAAATTATATTAATAATTATAACTATGTATTGTTGGGTTTATAACATGTAGAAATAATAATAATAGTAACAATAATACCACATAAAAACTGGGAAAAGGAATGTTTATATAGGAATATGTTTTTTTATATCTCATTAGAATTTAGTGTGTGTACGTATGTGTGTGTGTGTGTATATATATATATCTGAAGCCAATTAAGTTGTGTATAGTAAGCCCTAGAGCAACCACTAAGTAAATAGCTAAAAAATGTATAGTGAATATATTATTTAAGAAATGTAAATGTTACATTAAAAATACTCAATGCAAAAGAAGGCAAAAAAAAAAGGAATGGAGAAACCAAAATAAAACAAAAGCTTGAGACATAAAGAATAGGAAAGAAACAGTAAAATAGCAGTTGTAAGACCACCTAATTAATAATAATAATAATAAGTATGAATGAATTAAACAATCCAATCAAAAGGCAGAAATCAAACTGGGAAAAAAACAAGACTTACTTCTGTACTTATTTATCAGAGTCACACTTTCGATTCAAACATACAGACTGAAGGTTAAAGGGTAAAAACAAATACCAGGCAAACAGCAACTGTAAGAAAACTAGAGCAGCTATACTAATATCAGACAAAATAGACCTTAAAACAAAAAAGTCAGTATGGATAAACAGTGACATCTTATACTGATACAAGAATCAATCTACCAAATGATATAACAATTATAAATATATGCACCTAACAACAGAGCACCAAAATACATGAATCAAAAACAGAAATGAATGGAGAAATATAAAAGTATACAATAAGAGTTGGGGGATTAAGTGCCCTATTTTTAATAATAGAACTAGACAGAAGATGAACAAGTAAATAGGAGACTTGAACAATGCTATAAGTCAACTAGACCTTAAGGAGATTTGTAGAACACTTGACTCAACAAGAGCAGAATACACATTCTTCTCAAGTGCAATTGAAACATGTCCAAGATAGGCCATATCACATACCATAAAACAAACCAATACATTTAAGTGGACTGAAATCATGCAAAGCGTGTTCTCTGACCACATGAAATGAAGTTAGAAATCAATATCAGAAAGTTGGGAAACACAAATATGAGTTAGACACACTTTTAAATGACCAATGAGTCAAAGAAGGAATTGCAAAGTTAATTTATGATGAGTGAAAATGAAGACACAGCATACCAAAATTTATGGGCTGCACCTAAAGCAATGTTTAGACAGAAAATTACAAGTACAAATGCCTATAATTAAAAAGAAGAAAGATAATGTAAAAGTAATCTCACTTTATACCTTAAGGCACTGGAAAAAGAGGAGGAAACTAACTAGAACAAGCCAAAGGGAGGAAATATAAAAGATTAGTTAAATAAATGACAGAGAATAGAAAATCAATAGAGAAAGTTGATGAAACCAAAAGTTGATTCTATATAGAGATCAACAAAAGTGACAAACCTTTCACTAGATTGACCAGGAAAAAAAAGAAGACTCAAATTACCAGAATAAAAAATGAAGGGAACATTACTACCAAACTTACAGAAATAGAAATCATGAAGGAATACTGTGAACAATTGTGTGATGACAATAAATTAGGTAACTTAGATGAAAAGGATAAATTCCTGGAAATATACAAACTACTAAAACCAATGGAGGAGTGCAAAGAAAGTACTTATAGTAAGAGTTTCCTTAATAATTTTTAAATACCCATAAAGAAAAGCACAGACTCAAATGGCTTCTCAGATTAACCCTAGCAAATATTAAAGAAGAATTAGTACAAATTCTTCACAAACTCTTCCAAAAAGTAGAAGAGGGAACACTTCTGATAATAATGCTACAACATTGAAAACATACTAAATGAAAGAAGTCACTCCAAAAGACTATATATTATATGATTCCATTTATATGAAGTGTCCAGACTTGGCAAATATATAGAGACAGAAAGTGGATTAGTGGTTGCTTAAGGCTGGGGGTAATAGCTTCAGTGTATGGGGTTTCTTTAGAGCTTGATGAAAATGTTCTAAAATTGATTGTGATGATGATTGTACAAATCTGTGAATATACTGCAAACCATGAATTATATACTTCAATTGGGTGAATTTTATGGTATCTGAGTTACATTTTAATAAAGTCACACACACACAAACACTGGATACAACATAAGTGTCCATCAGTATGAGAATGGATAAATTATGGCACATCCATTTAGTGGAATATCTACAGCCATTAAAATAATGAGGTATATCTATGAATACATTCTAACCTGTATGATGTCCAGGATTTTGTATTAAGTTAAAAAGTAAGAAATATGTATAACGTGAATATGTTTTTATAAACAAAAGCATTTGTATATGTATCATATATGTATATATAGATTTCTGAAAAAACTTAGGAAAAAGCTGGGAAATATACATACCAAATTGTAAACCTCTTAGAGGTGGGATTGGATAGGCTGAAAGGGGACTTTTGCTTTATAAGAATTTTAAAAGTGTGATTTGGGCTGATTTTTACTTTTTTCAGTATTTTTTAACTAAAGAAATTTTTAATACTCTGCCAATGATTTGGCTTCCAGAATATTTGTCAGGTCTGATCTGAGGATATCATCTAACTATACTCAGGACAAACATCTATTCCTTTGATATACTGCTCACTTATGATTAACTCCAATTTTAACTATAGTTTAAAGGACAAGAAGTAAGTTATCCTGGTATAACTACTTGCATGTTACCCGGGAGCATATACTTGTAAGCTGGACTTTTCAGAAGGAACTTTTTCCTGTTGGGTGTAAAATCTCACCTCTGCCCTTTACTAGACCATTAACAGTAGAGGAAAATAAAAATGGAGGATGTCCCTCAACTGGTGCATAGATAAACTGTGGTATATCCATACAATGGAATCCTATTCAGCAATAAAAACTATGATGAACTATGATACATGCAGCAACTTGGATGAATCTCAAATGCATTTTGCTAAGTAAAAGAAGCCAAACTCAAAAGGCTACTTACTGTTAGAGTCCATTTATGATATTCTGGGAAAAAAAGTAAAACTGTAGAAACAGAACAAATCAGTGGATGATGAGTTAAAAATGGGAGCTATTACAAAATGGTAGCACAAGGATTTTGTGTTAATAATGGTAATTTTCTGTATCTTGATTATAATTACACAAGTGTATGCATTTGTCAAAACTCCTAGAATTGTACACCAAAAAGGATGAATTTTACTGTATGAACATTTTAAAATAAATGTAATTTTTAATGGAGGAAAGAAAAAGTTTCTCAGTCATGTCCATATTCTGTGATCTTTTGATTACTATTGGAGAGTTAAAGCCATGTGGATACTGTTTCTTATTTTCTGCCCACAAGTCAGCAGAAATCATCAGTTAAAAAATCTATATACACATATACACACTAACCTGCTATAAAAAAAATCAAAAGACAAACTGGAAAATAATTTGTCACACACAGAGAGATAATTTCCTTATACAATATATATAATTTTCTTAATATACAAACTAAAAAGTGAGTACAAAAAGAAAATTTATAGAGAAACTGAAATACAAATGATAAACTAAGAAAAATATTCAAAATAGTAATACAAATTAGGACAATAAGCTCTCTTTAAAAAATGTTTTTTAAAAAAGATATTTTAAAAAAGACATTTTTAGATTTATAGAAAAGTCACAAAAATAGTAAGAGAGTTCCCATATATTTTTCACCCAGCTTAACATCTTACATAACCATGGTACAATTATCAAAACCAGGAAAATAATATCAATGTGGTACTATTAACTAACGTGCAGACCTTATTTGATTTTTTCCATTTGTCCCACTAATGTCCTTTTATGATCAAGGATCCCACATTGCATATTGTTATCATGTATCCTTAATCTATTCCTAAATATGACAATTCTCACTGGTCAGTTATTTTGTAGAATGTCCCTAATTGGGGTTTGTCTGACATTTTCCCTTGATTAGATTCAAGTTATGCATTTTTGATAAGAATTTCACAGAAATAATCTTGTGTCCTTTTTAGTGCATATACCAGGAGATACCTGATCCTGACATGTCTTAATACTTGTCATGTTAACCTTGATTACTTGGTTAAGGTAATGTCTGCTATTCTTCTTTACAGTAAAGTACTATTTTTCTCTCTGTAATTAATAAGTATATTATAGGATGATGCATTGAGACCATTCAAATATTCTGTTTCTCATCATACTTCTGCCCACTAAGTTTAGCATTCATCAATGGCTCTTACGGTGACAATCAGTACTGTCATGTTTACCTAATAGTGATTTTCTATTTCTTTTTTTTCATCTGTATATATTAATTGAAATTCTCTGAAGAAGATGTCCCATCTCTCCTTTTTATTTACTCATTTACTTACAGCAGCATAGACTAGTGGACATTTATTTTATTCTATGACTTAAAACCTAATACTGTCATTATTTTGTTGCTCAGATTGTTCTAGCTGTGGCCATTGGGAGCGTCCATGTCATTTTTATATGTCCCCACTTTTTGACTACTTCCATATTTTCTGGCACCACAAGATGTTCCAGGCTCATCTGGTGTTTTCCATACCCCAGTGCTAGAAGCAACCATTTCTACATTGTCCCCTGTTTTCTTTTATTGGGAAAAAAAAGGTATTTAGAAACCAAGATCTAGACACTAGGTGTTACATTTTTATAACCTGTCAGAATGTCAAATATAAAGACTGATAACATCAGTGTTTCCAAGGATATGGAAAATAGACACTCTCATACACTTTGGATAGGAGTATAAATAAATATAACCTTTGAGGAGGACAATTTGGCAATACCTATTAAAAATTTAATTGTGAAGATCTAGAAAATCTACTTCTATAAGTCCATTATACAGAAATAGAAATATGCTCAAAGACATTATATATATATATATACACACACACACACACACACACACACACACACAAGAATATTTATTACAGCATTGTAATAGCAAAATCTTGGAAGCAACTTAAGAGTTCCTCAATAGGGGATTGATTAGTTAATAATTAAATTGTGGTACAACATATGATAAAATACCATATTGGCATTACAAGGAATGAGACTGATCTATACATATGAATGTGGACCTTTTCATCATATTTCATGGAGAAAATGAAAACAATCAGATGAGAACTTCCTCATCTTTTTACCACCAAATCTACCATCAACTTATATTTGTGCCTACATTCTAGCTTCCTCCATTGACTGTATAGCATAGTGGTTAAGAATATGGGATCTAATGTCATGTTCAAATACTAACACTATCATTTACTAGCTGTGTGACCTTAGTAAGCCACTAAGATGTACACCTTAAAATTAATTTTATGTTTGTGTATTTTACCTCAATTAGAACAATTAACTCCTTGAATGGGTTTACCAGCAGACTGAACACAGCAGAAGAGAAGAATAGTGCACTCAGAGACAGTTTAATAGAAACTATCCAAACTGAAACATAAAGAGAAAAAAATGGAAAGAAGAGAAAAAGCATAAGAAATATGTGGGAGATTGTTGGTCAGTCTAATGTATGTGTAATTAGAATCCCAAAAGGAAAAGAGTAAGAGAATGGGGAAGAAAAAATATATTTGAAGTGGTAATGGATGACAATTTCCACAAAATGGTGGAAGACATCAACCCATAGATCCAAAAATCTCAGTAAACCTCAAGCAGGTTAAATAGAACAAAACCATACTTGGGTATGTCATAGTTCAACTTCTGAACCAAGGATAAATGGAAAAGCCTAAACGAAGCCAGAGGGTGGAAAAGGAAAACTGCCTTCAAAGAAGCAAAAATAATACTAACAACACACCCTTCAACACAACACAATCCATGGATGCCAGGATACAGTACAGTCACAACTTTAAACTGGTAGAAGAGAAAACTACCACTCTATAATTCTCTGTCCAGTGAAATATCTTTGAAAAATGAAGGTGAAATAAAGATGTTTCTTCACAAAAGTTGTGAGAATTCATTGCCAGCAGAACTGCACTGTAAGAAATATGAATTCCTTCAGGCTAAAGAAAATGATACTACTTTGAAGAACAGAACTGCAAAAAGGAATGAGGAACAGAAGGGGGTCTATACGTGCATAACTTTATGGATGGTCTCTGACTTACAATAGTTCAACTTACGATTTTTTGACTTTATGGTGGTGTGAAAGCCCTAAGCATTCAGTAAAAAATCATACTTCAGGTTTTGAATTTTGATCCTCCCTGGAGCTAGCAATGTGCAATGTGATACTCTCTCGTGATGCTGAGCAATGGCAGCGAGCTGCACTTTCTAACCAGCCATGCCATCATGAGGGGAAATAACTGATACATTTACAACCATTCTGGACCCAGGCAACCATTCTGTTTTTCATTTTCAGTACAGTATTCAATAAATTACATGAGATATGCAACACTTTATTATAGAATAGGCTTTGAATTAGATGAGTGCTCAAGTGTAAGCTAATGTAAGTGTTCTGACCATGTTAAAAGCAGGGTAAGCTAAGCTATGATGTTCAGTAGGTTAGGTGTATTAAATGCATTTTTGACCTATATTTTCAACTTATGATGGACTTATCGGGATGTAACCCCATTCATAAGTTGAAGAAAATCTGTAAAAATTATTTATTATTTACTGTAACAATAAAATCAGTGCTTTGTGGAGTTATAATGTACGTAGAAGTGAAATATATGATAAGAGCACAAAGAATGGGAGCAGATCTTTACTGTTGTATAATTTTACCATTTATCATAAACTGGTAAAGTGCTAATTTAAGGTAAACTGTAATTAATTTTAAGGATGTGTGATGTAATACTAACCCTCTGGAGCAGGATTTCTCAACTTTGTCACTCTTTGACAGCTCTTTGTTGTGGGGGGGCTCTCATGTGTATTGCAAGAGGTTTAACAGTATCCCTGGCCTCTACCCAGTAGATGCCACTAGCATCCCTCACTAAGTGTGACAACCGAAAATATCTCCAGACATTGCCAAATGTCCTCTGGGTAGCAAAATCACTCTCGGTTGAGAAATACTGCTCTAGAAGAACCACTAAAAACATTAGAAAATGGTATAAACAAAATAGTAATAGAGGACTCAAAATGGAATAATAATGATGAGAAATTTGATTAACCCAAAATAAGGCAGGACAAGGGAAACAAAGAAACAAAGGACAGATGAGACAAATAGAAAGCCATAACAAGGTAGGAGGCTTAACCGCAACTGTATTATTAGTTACATTGATATAAACAAACTAAATGCTGTTTATAAGAGACATTTTACACATAAGGCTACAGACTGACTGAAAGTAAAAGGATGGAAGAAAAACCATACAAACACCACCAACAACAAAACTGTCATGGGTAAAGTAGTCTTTAAGGCAAGAATTATTACTGGAGATAAAGAGGCACATTTTTTAATTAAAGAAGTATCAATTCAAAAGGAAGACAGTAATCCTCATACTATGAAGTAGATACTATATTTTACTCTTCCAAGTTTTACAAATGAGGAATCTAAGTCACAGAAATATCATGAGACCTACACAGACAGTAAATAATGGATCAAGAACAAGCTTGTGCTTTTAAATACTGTACAGTATTCTTTGGCAAAAACAATAATAAAAAAATTAATCATTTCTCTTTGATTTAAATTAAAGCATTGCAGTACCCAAGGAACAATGCCACTTTTCTATATTCCTTTATGGAAGCAAAGTGATTTCCCCACAAAGGCATTACTTACTTAAATTCAAACTTCAACCAGAATGAGGCCTTGGTATCTCGTTTCAGTTGTGAAAGTAAAAGAAAAACATTTTAGGGTACCCTAAGCTAAGTGTAAGGGTGCATTCAGCACAGCCGTGGTCTAGGAGCCTCATAGAGCACTTCAAGCTACTTCCAAAAATCAAGTTCAAATCATCACTCTTTAGATTGCTGTAAACCAACATGGAAACTTTCTTTTTCCATTACTACTCAAACTGCTTCAACAAAGCAACTCCTATATTCCTGAGGGGAAGCATAGAAAGGATATGAGTGAAATTTAATTTTGTCAGAAAAGTAAATAAAAAAGAAATTTCCAGTAAGTCATATTCCTCTGTTCTCTGGGAAATAACATTTTCAGTGTCTGACTCTCCTGAAAAAGGCTCTGGACAGCTTCAGAAGCCACTAATCTGCAGGGAGGCCATTTGGTCTTGGCATAATATTTTCTACATTTAAAAACATGTTGTTAGTTATTTCATTATAAAACTAATATATACCTGAGAAGGGAAAAACAAACTTTAACGTGGAGAACCTTGGTAAACACCACCTTAACCAGGAGATCAAGGTTAACATTAGCAGTGACAAATCATGTTGATTATCATGTACTGACAATATAATGCAAAGAGAACATATCTCTTCTATGGTATTTTTTCCCCAAAAACTCATAACTCTAGTCTAATCATGAAAAGATATCAGATAAACACAAACTGAGGTACATTCTATAACATACATGACCAGTACTCCTCAAAACTGTCAAGGTCATGAAAAACAAGAAACTGTTACAGACCTGAGCCGACTAAGGAGACATGACAGCTAAATGCAAATGTGGGATACTGGATTGGACCTTGGAAATGAAAAATGTAATTTGATGTAAAAGCTGGTAAAGTATGACTTAAGTCTGGGGTTTAGTTAATAATGTACCAGTGCTGGTTTCTTAGTTTTGCCAAATATGCCATGGTAATGTAAGAGGGTAACATTAAGAGAAACAAACTATGTACTATCTTTGCAACTTTTCTGTAAATCTAAAATTGTTTCAAAATTTTTAGAAAAGCTTATTTCAAAATGTAAGTATGACTGGGACATTGTGCTGTACACCAGAGATTGACACATTGTAACTGACTGTATTTCAATTTAAAAAAAAAAAACACTGGAATTCCAGAGGGGAAAAAAATTCCTAAGATTTGGAGTCGACTGTCAGCCGTTTGCCCCTTGACTCGCATCAGTTTTCCCAAATGGAGATTCAGGCCGGCACACAAGACCTGATACACCCCCAGGAGAGGAGATGCCTGGAGCAGTGGCTGCCTCTTGGGAGGGTCCCAGGATAGGCAGGGACAGGACGGCATTAACATTCACGATAGACCTTGTGCCCCACTGGAATCTTTTTGCACTGCATGTATTCCATTTCCCAAATAAAAAATAAAGTAACACTAAAAAGAAAGTAATACATGATTGTGGTGGAAAGAAAAAATGAAAGGAAGGATAAAGAAGACAAAGAAAGTAATGGAAGAAGGAAGGGAAGGAAGGCAGAAAAGAAGGAAACAATTATAAATGTAAAAAGTAAATCATTTTTTAAAATTCTCTAGAGGCAAACTATTATTTGAAAGTTCTTGTGTATAGTCCCAGCCTTTTCTTCGATGCATCTAGGCATATTCAAGTATGTATGATTTTTCATACAGAGAAAAGATATTATACATGTCTTATAACTTGATTTTTCACTTAATATATAACAGCTATATTTCCATTAATTCGTACATTCATTAGTCGGCAATTATATAGTGACTGGTAATTATTCAGAAGGGAAGAGTATGTGAATGTGACTTTCCTAGTATTTCCTGAAGGTGTTATTATGCAAACCATGAGAGGTATCAGAAAAGGAAAGGAAGAGAGTAGAGTACACAGCAAGTAGTTTTGAAGGCTCCACTCCAGGACTCAATTTTTTAAAAGACTGGATCTTTGACTAAATATTCAGAGGGAGTTGGCAGATGTTATTCGATATGCCCAGATGCCTTGGATATGAAGACACTTCTACAGCCCAAAGTCTAGTCATTTCACATGAAAATTTAGACCTGGTATTGGGACAGTTGGTGGGGAAAACAATTTAGCCTCTTGTGGATCACAAGGGATGAAGAACTGAGGATTCTAGCTATTACTAGGATAACTCTGGCTGAAGGGGAGACCCAATTTGTTATATACAAAATAGAGTGCTTGACTTCAAAATGGGCTCTTACAGAGGATGTGTTTATGTTTGCCTTTTCAGATGTACTGCTGATCTAGGTACTCATCAATGCCAAGCTAAGTGCTGTCAGCAGTAGCACTAATCAAACTTGATTTTATTATTCAATACAATATTTTTGATAGACTGGACTCAAGATTAAAATGTTGATGATGTCTCTCCTAATACATACCCACAGATTATTTAAACTCTCTCCAATGAAGGGTTCAGGGCTATCTGTATGTCCCGAAGTATAGGACACTTCCCTGAGTGAAAGATCACCAAAAGCTTGGGGCTGCCTTCAGAGACTGGGTCTATGATGGTAATCAGCTCTCGTCATGGCAACTTGTCAATGTTCCAACTAAGAGTAAGACCTGGAGGAAAGAACAATGGACAAAATGACACCTAAAATGGCTAGTTAAAGGAAAAGCCAAAGGTCTCCTAGGAGAAACTTATGTAAGCTATCTCCAGATGAATAAATATTTTTCTTGAAGAATAACATTCATAAGTACTGATTACATTGTATATTACAGTATATTACATTGTACCCTGTGTAAGAGCGATGGAGACAACTTGTTATACCCCAAGAATGCTATTCCCATGTTTGTGAGAGTTTCCCCTGATTAGCCATATAGGGGAGGAAAGAACTGTAGACAGAGGATCTAATTTGGGGCTAAAAATGACTAAGAGCATCAGAGTCAAATGTGAAATTTCTACTCTCTGCATTCAATGAAATATGCTGCCAACACAGCAGCTTCCCTGGAAGCCACTCAAAGCCAAATACTCTTAGAGGTGGTAAGTGTTCCTTCCTTACTGTGCCTTGAATACCAAAATGGAACACAATAAAATGCATTCCCCAAAGACAAATCTTACTCTTAGCCAATCAGCCACATGCCCAGAGTCCAGAAGAATGTGTAGGAGAGGGTTCCCCTTGTGGGAGAACCGGAAGTAGCTTTTCCACACTACATAGCTCATCCTGCCTACTCCACTACAAGTGTGTTGAATTTCTGTCTTGATTCTTGGAGCCATCCACGTAGTCAACTTTCTCCCAGGGAACCTCTTCCCTCTTTGGAGTATGATCTCTTCCTCTTTCCTCCACAAGCCCCTCCTGCTCTTAAGCCTCTGTGCTTTCCTATATTTTATTTACTTCAGTCTTTGACCCAGGCTGTTTGTCATTTGTTCCATCCAGTCCTTTCATGGACAATGGAAAGATCTTTAAATCCATGTGGAAGGAAGATAGGATGAAGGAAAACCGCCCCCATCAATTTGGTATTTGAACATAACTCCTATGAGTTATTATATTAAAAGAATTCCATATCCAAGCAATAGAAATAAAAGCAAAAGTAAACAAATGAGGCCTAATTAAACTTATAACCTTTTGCACAGCAAAGGAAACCATAAGCAAAACAATGGGAGAAAATATTTGCAAAAGATGAGACTGACAAGGGCTTGATTTCCAGAATATATAAATAGCTCACACAACTTAATAAGAAAAAAACAAACAACTGAATCCAAAAATGAGCAGAAGACCTAAACATGCAATTCTCCAATGAAGACATGCAAATTGCCAATAGGCACATGAAAAAATGGTCAATATTCCTAATTATCAGAGAAATGCAAATCAAAATGACAATAAGGTATCACCTCACACCAGTCAGAATGGCTATCATTCAAAAGTCCATAAATGATAAATGCTGGAGAGGGTGTGGAGAAAAGGGAACACTCCTACACTGTTGGTGGGAATGCAGTTTGGTGCAGCCATTGTGGAAAACAGTATGGAGATTCCTCAAAAGACTAAAAATAGACTTATCATATTTATCCAGCAATCCCACTCCTGAGCATATATCCAGAGAGAACTTTAATTCAAAAAGACACCTGCACCCCAGTGTTCATAGAAGCACTATTTACAATAGCCAAGACATGGAAACAACCTAGATGTCCATCGACAGATGACTGGATGAAGAAGTTGTGGTATATTTATACAATGGAATACTACTCAGCCATAAAAAATAATAAAATAATGCCATTTGCAGCAACATGGATGGCCCTGGAGAATGTCATTCTAAGTGAAGTAAGCCAGAAAGAGAAATAAAAATACCATATGAGATCATTCATATGTGGAATCTAAAAAAAAAAAAACACACAAATACAAAACAGAAACAGACTCATAGACATAGAATACAAACTTATGGTTACCAGAGGGGAAGGGGGTGGGAAGGGATAAATTGGGATTTCTAGATTTGCAGATACTGAGTGGTATATATAAAATAGATAAACAAGTTTATACTGTATAGCACAGGGAACTATATTCAATATCTTGTAGTAGCTTATGGCAAAAAAGAATAGGAAAATGAGTATATTTATATTCATGTATGACTGAGGCATTATGCTGTACACCAGAAATTGACACAACATTTTAAACTGACTGTATTTCAATTTTTTAAAAAGTAAAAAAAAAAAAAGAGTTTCATTCTCTTTAGTCTATTTACAGTCACATTTCAAATAGCCATCTTCTATTATCCTACTTTCTGTGTATTTGTGCTCACATCCCCCCAACACACACACCATTCTAAGAAAGGATCAAGTAAATGAAAAGACTACAAATATTTTACTATTGTGTAATTATAATGGAAAATATATGTTGGCTGCTGCTAGTGTAATGAGCTCCTTGTCCACCCTCCACTTCCCACAATCCAGTATCCATTTCCTCCATTCATAAACTTGGGAGAGGTTTTTGTTTTGTTTTGTTTTAATTATGGGGAGAGGAACCACAAGAGATGAAGAAAGAAGATAGAGGTGATGATAGAGGATGTGTCCCCAGCCCTGTGGACTGAGTGACCTCTTGTGGTTAGAGAAGGGTGAGAACACTAGAAGCTGCAGGAGCATTCAAGAAGGGCTCTCAAACTCTGAGTACAAGCAAGTGGGCTTTAGAACCCAGGCAACACAGTGTAACATAGAGTAGGGAGGCCCTTTCCTATGCCTTTTCATGGGACCCAGTACAAATCTGACACCCCAAAGACTGGGAATTTTAGAAGCATCTAGAGACAGGCTACTTGACACTATAGGTGGTGTCAGTGGTGATGCTTTTCTGAGTAGCTTTTAGGCAGCAGATGTAGACAAATGGGATCCAGAAAAAGAGGAAAGAACAGAGTATATGCCGAGTGGAAACCACAGCTGATAGATTAGTTTGTAGTTACATGTGAGGCATCCCCTTGCTAGTCTCCCAGCAAATATTTGTACTACGTACATATACACATACATATTTATGAAAAAGCATTAACTACATTAATGTGTATGTAGAAACACAAAAGAATCTACAGATAAATATTATAATTAGTAAGTGAATTTTGCAATTTCACTGGTTAAAAAGTCAATGTGCAAAAATCGACGTTATTTCAATATGCTATCAACAAGCAATTGTAAATGAAATTTTTTAAAAGATATCATTTACAATAACATAAAATACCTAAGAATTAATCAAACAAGCTCTCTACACAGGAACTACAAAGTATTATTGAAAAAGTTGAAGCAGATGTAAACAAACGAACAAATTTGCTAAGGTCATGAACTGCCTCCTCCTCCTCCTCCTCCTCCTCTTTCTTCTTCTTCTTCTTCTTCTTCTTCTTCTTCTTCTTCTTCTTCTTCTTCTTCTTCTTCTTCTTCTTCTTCTTCTTCTTCTTCTTCTTCTTCTTCTTCTTCTTCTTCTTCTTCTTCTTCTTCTTCTTCTTCTTCTTCCTCCTCCTCCTCTTCCTCCCCCTCCTCCCCTTCCCCTTCTCCTCCTCCCCTTCCCCTTCTCCTCCTCCTCCTCCTTCTTCTTCTTCTTCTTCCCCTCCCCCTCCCCCTCCCCCTCCATCCCCTTCCCCTTCTCCTCCTCCTCCTCCTTCTTCTTCTTCTTCCTCCTCCTCTTCCCCCTCCCCCTCCCTCCCCTTCCCCTTCTCCTCCTCCTCCTCCTCCTCCTTCTTCTTCTTCATGGAAATTGACAGGCTGACTCTAAAATTTATACAGTGGTGCAAATATCCAAGAACAGCCAAGACAATCCTAAAGAAGAACAAAATTAGAGGATTGACACTATCAGGTAGTGAGACTTATAAGACTACATTAGTAAAGGTATTTTGGTCTTTTCAAATGGTAGACAAATAGAACAATAGAATAGAACAAAGTCCAGAAATAAGTCCACACCTGTGTAGACATTTGATTTAAGACAAAGGCAACACTGCAGAGCAATGAGAAAAGGTATTCTTTTAAATTAATCCTTCTAGGTCAATGGAATATCCATAAAGGAAGAAATGAATCTTGACCTCAACCTCACATTTATACAAAAATAATTTCAAGGTGTATTGTAGGTCTAAATGTGAAAAGTAAAACAACACAGCTTCTATAATATAACACAGTAGAATATATTCACAAAATTGGAGTAACAAAGATTTGTTAAATAGGACACAAAAGTAACACTAACCATTAAGTGAAAAGATTGAGAAATTGGAATACATTAAAATTTAGAACTCTGATCATCACATTATATTCATTAAGAGAGTAAAAAGGAAAGCCAAATAATAGATGTTTGCTGACAAAGGACTCATATACAAAATACATAAAGAGCCACTATAAATCAGTAAGAAAGAGAAAAAACCCTATAGAAAAACACGGGCAAAAGACTTGAATAGGTACTTAATAAAAGAAGATACACAATTGATGAATAAACATATTAAAAGGTGTCTAACATCATTAGTCATCAGAGAAGTTTAAATAAACACCAAAATGATATACCACTACACACCTACTAGAATGTCAGAGTTAAAGGGTGATGATACAAATGATGAGGGTATGGAGTGACAGAAACTCTCATATATTGCTGGTAAATTGTTATAACCACTTTGGAAAGTCATTTGGCATTCTTTACTAAATCTGAACATGTAATATGATAAAGATATATAAAAAGCCTAGCACTACAGTGACATTTCAAAAAAATGATGTGTGAAATATTTGGGAGTATCTTTCTTGCATAAAACACTTTGAAAAGCCAGTAGGGTAAGGGAAAGAGTCTCACGGGGCATGGCTTTTTAACAAGAGTAGATTGTTGGCTTTTGACTTACCTGCTAGTCTTTTCTTTAGCTAAGTTGGGTGCCAAGATGAGGATAAGAGTTGAGTATCTATGAACAATTGGAGTAATCTTAAAAAATAATTTCTCTGAAAAAGGAAAAGGAAGGATTGGTAATGAATGAGAAGAATTCTTCATTGAAAAAGAGGGTGTTTGACAAGTATCTGTATGAATTTCCCTGATTCCTCCAGTATATTTGGTAAAAAAAAAATCTATAGCGCCTTTTTATGAAACAGCATTTGGGAAGGTATAAGCAGGCTCATTACGAGGAATGAGATTTTACTGCTAGCCAAACACTCATGCACAGAGTCAAGGGGATGACACCAACTTTGCTTTATTTTTCCCCAACAAAACATTAGTCAGTCCAACATTTTCCTTCTATGGGCATTAGGGAGTCCCACCTTTCTCTCCCATCTCCTCCAGTTCCAGGAGATCTTCTAAAGTCTTGCTCCCTGCCCACTTCATTTCCACTCTTGAGTTCTCCACCTGAGAGGACTTTATATAGGTGTTTTAGATTCTTAGAGGTTGGTGAAACAAAGAGACCCTTGGGTGATAATGCTGACAGTTTGCATATATGTTCCTTGTCCCAAGCCCATAAGAAAAGGAGAGAAAGGAAGGAAGAGGAAGAAAACCCTTTCCTACCAGACATGCTAATTTATTAATGCTGTGTGGGCTTGCATTTATTTATGCGATGCATTGGTAGACCTGGGGTAAGAGCAAAATCTGCCCAGGTAGGTCCTGTCACACATTGGTGGCTATTATTATTATTCCAAGTATTATAACCCTGTTGTTATTGAAAGAAATGAACCTACAGCTTGGAAGTAGTCCTTGCCCCTTAGAAGTCCCAGCTTTGAGGCTGTCCTGGAAGATGACATAGTATCTGTCCTACCAGCCTTCAGCTGGTGGGCATTAAAGCAGTTTTTGAGTATCAAAGAAATTTAGGGAAAGATACAAAACTTATAGATCAGTAGAATAAATTTCAAAGGACCAGATAGAATGTACTGCTCAGGGAGGTGCAGGTGCTATAAATTCAATGAAGGAGGGTTTTAATTATAAGATTAATGATATAAATCAACTGGTATTAAGCACATGGCAAAGGAAGTAGAAAGAAGAAACCAAGACCATTTGAGGACAGCAGTTCACTGCGTGTTTGGAAGGTAGCCAAGAGGAGCTCAAAGCAGGGAATTCTCGATGCAAGATTGTTGTGAGCTGTTACTATTACATAGTGTGATTGTGGAAAGATTAGAGGAAGGTTACAGAGTAAGAGAGTAGAGAAAGGGAGTGTGCAAAGTCAGAAAAGAACAATGCCCAATGGGGAAAGAACAAGGTACCTTATAAGTAGGATGTATTATTGGGCTTCATTCTCCCTCTGTAGGAAAAAGCAAAAACAGCTCTGAAAAAATTGCTGTAAGGTACACACAAATAACTATGACTGATTTTACTTGAAATTATACACCCCTTAAAAGTGTGGTATAGGAGAGATTCAAATGCCGACTTATTCCCAAAGAACACTAGGTTCATTAGGGCAAACAACTTAAGACCCAAATACGGTATCTGTCGCTTAACTATCTGTTTGGCTGTGTTTTCCATTTCTAAATAACCATTGTTCATGGATGGGCAGAATAAACATTGAATTGATACAATAAGTTGCCTCTCTGTAAACCAGAAAAGAGAATATTTATTTGATTTTGATGATTCAGATTCTCTGGTGGTTAGAAAAAGTGATTTTAATTCCAGTTGTTTAAAAATATAAACATGCATGTAACCTATTCCAGGCCAGATATCTCAGTTTTCTACTGACTACTTCTCAGTAAATCATAGAAGGAAAGCCCCCAAAAGTTGTGTGCATCAAGGTAAAGAAAAAGAATGGTTCATTGCCATTTCTCAAGGGTAAAACTGAGAAATTGGTGGTCTCTCCCTGCAGAATTCAGCCTTTCCAACCAGGGTTTAGTTTGAAAGAGATGCCTGTAAGCTAACTTCTGTGCTAAAAGAGAATAGTCCCTGTGGTGCTTAAGTACTATGTGTGTCTCCCTGCAGAATATTCTTCCCAAAGACCTAGATCAAGTATGACTAATCTCTAATATTTTGGTAAGCGTAAGTTACTCCTGGTCACCTCCCCTTACAAATATCTGAGAGTAAGCAATTCTTGCTTCTTACTGTATATGTAACTCCAACTCAATGGCAAGTGTACATATATGTGGTAAGGCAGATACCTCTTTCATGTATTAGTCATGATGTATTTTGATACTATTTGCAGGTGTCTCTAGATGACATATTTAGATACTTAATGAATCACACTGTAAACAACAGTAGTTTGAGACATCACCACCTGGTTACAGTATTTTATTTCTAGAGGAATTCATTATTTGGAAATTTGATATCATCCACATATTTGAAATGAGTAACATATACATTTCCCAAATAAAATGTTCACCAAGTACAAGTTATTTTTGGTAAGTGTGTGTTAAGATACACATTGCAGGAATCAGCCCACTTATAATCAGAAGCCTATCTGACTAATGCAGGCAAAACCTTTCCAAGTGAAGAGAACTGTTTCATCAGACACTTAAAAACAATGAAATTCATTTGATTGCATTTTAAGTTCAAAAACAATTGAATTCATGGAACAATAACATCTTAAAAATATTCAACTGAAGTTTTTTTCATTACTTTTAACTTAGTGTTTCTCTACACTAAACACAACTGAAAATATGTCTAATTTTTTCTCAAGAGAGAACAAAATCAATTTTGTACTTTTTAATCTATGAATTTACATGAAATAGGGTGGGTCCCACTAGCCAATTTCCAAATGGGACATTTCTTCCAGGTGAGCCTTAATAGTCACATACTACTTCTCCTGTTGAGTAATTCCATGACACTCCTCGCTGCAATTGATTAGACTCCAAGTGTTAACTGTTGATCTATGCTTCCTTTTTCACCATAGGAAGACTTTAAATTATCTGTTAGCTCTTGGGGGACTCAGGTTTATAGCAAAATCAGGAGAAAATTGTATGAGTCAAAGCAATGCACAGATGAAAGGACTCCTTTCTTACATTATGATAGGGGCATGTGTTGTTCTGTTCCACCCAGAAGGAAAGGGGAAATAAGTCTGGTTGGAGTTTTCATAGTAATAAGGGAGGGACCATTCAGAAACTTGCTGCTGTACTAAAATAAATCATTCCTCTGTTGCTGTGGCTTTATAATTTACACACCAAACATCTAGAAAGATAGCAGCATGTTCCAAAAAAGCTTAGAGATGTTTCTGAAAGTTTTAAATTTATTCATAAGGGAGATTTTGTTGCATTACATATGTCAATATTTTATATTATCTTAATGTCTTCAGAGACTGCTTGGAGTTAGTAAGCCTTCTGATATGGTTTTAGTTCATGTTCCAATATAAGTATTTTCTCCTTCTCTGTAATCAAGACTGAAGCCAGTGAAGAATGATGGATGGATGAACACACATACACACACACAAATACATACACACACACACACACACAGGTAAGGAGTCAAGGGGAACATGATTTTCCACCTTGATAATGCCAAGGGATTCTGCCAGCTTTGAGATTTTCTCATTTGGCTCTTAGAGTAATTTTCCAACCACCAGGGCATTCTTTTAGAGGCTCAGACAGTAACATACATGTAAATAGGAGGAGTCTACTAAACAAGGTAGTTGTTTAAAGTGTAATTTTAGAGGGCATGTCATTCATTCATTGATTCATTCAAAGGAACCAAAGTATGTAAAACCTAATGAGATGCTGGAGACAATAGTGGTCAATAATCCAAAATCCTTGGCCTCAAAGGTCACTCAGACTTATTGGAGAGACAAAGTGAACACCCAATTTTAATGCAGTATGATAATTATTAAAATAATGGTCAGATGAATGACACTAGGAATCCTCTTGGGATTGCCTAAAGATGAGTTATTTGGGATCCCTCTCCACTCACTGAGAGGAACCGCACATGACCTCAACCTCCTCTAAGACCTCCAGGTACTGAGAAGCTGGCATTACCAGAAATTCCCAGGAAAACTGACACTTGAGCTCAGATCATTTGGTGTCAAAACTAAGCTCTTTTTGCTCTTCTGGCAAGGCTGTTTTCTCACTTGCTCTATAACAAGGGGCCTGAATCCCTCTCCTAGAACATAGACCCAATGTGTCTAGCCGCATCTGGTCCTTGCACAGCTCTCCCCATGATTTCCATAGAGCAGGAAACCATGAATCTACTCCTGTCCACCTGAGTGCTGTGAATGACATTTGAGGATTCTATGTAAGCAATTAAGAGTTCCCATCCTGTCTGGATCATGGATGTTTTTCAGAGGCAGTGATGTCTAAAATAAAGCCATCAGGTGGAGAAATTAATTACATGAGGAGGAGGAAAAGCAAGGTGAGAAGAGCCCAGGCAGAAAAAACACCAGGCTCGCAAACTTGAAGATGAGCAAGTTAGCGTGTTAGGAAAAGTGAGACTAGTTCAGCATGGCAGAACTATTTTGGGAGGAGAAAAGTGAAGAAAAATGAGGCCTCAGAAGTTAGCAAAGGATAAATATGAATGAAGTCATAGTAAAGACTTAGGATTATACCTTAAAAGCAAGGGAGGAGTGCTTGTAAGTTTTTAAGGAGGGGGTGATCTTGATCAAAATTGTACTTTACACTGGCTCAAATATGGAGAATGGATTAAGAAGAACTAGATAGGAGATCTGATCACTCATACAGTCATTCAGTAAGTGTGTGTTGAGCACCTACTAGATGCCAGAAATTGTTCTAGGCTCTGAAGATACAGAAGTGGAGAAGAGAGATAAGATCCTTGTATTCATGAAGCTTCTTACATTCTAGTGTTGATAGGCAGCAAACTATAGACAAATGAAAAGGAAACATTTTCAAGTTGTGATAAGTAATAAGTTAAAATGAAGCGGTGTCATTGAGACTGGGCTTAGAGCTGAGTGGCAGGAAGGAGCCAGCAACATGAAGATCAGGGTAGAAGCATTCCACGCAAAGAGAATGGCTAGAGCAAAGAATGGGTGCCGATGGCCATGTCTAGAAAGACCCATATGAATTAATAAATGTGAAATCAGTTAGAACAGTGCCTGATGCATAGTAAACACCATTTAAATATTATCTGTTACTATGATAATGATGATGATGATTAAACTTTTAGTGAAGTATAACATACATAGGAAAACAGGCATAACAATTGTATGCCCAATTAACAACGTATCTGGTAACTGACAACTAGATCAGGACACAGAACACCCCAAACACAGAATCCTCCTTGTGCTCTTTTCTGTCACTACTTGCCCCAAAGGGTAACCACTATGCTGGCTTCTAACAGTACAGATGGGTTTTGCTTGTTTTTGTACTTTATAAATTGGAATAATGCAGGATGTACTTTTTTGTGTCTGGCTTCTTCACCTCAATGTTGTTTCTGAGAGTCATTCATATTTTGGATGTAGTTATATGTTATCCGTTCCCATTACTATAAGGTATCCTATTGTGTAAATATACAACAATCTGTATAATTGTCCTACTGTATATTTTAATTTTATATTTCTAGTCTATTTTATAAATTGTCAAGACATCACCATGAAAAGAAATGGCTAAAAGTGGGTATGTGTTTTTCATTGCAAGCCTTTCTGTTTTATTAATTTTTTAAACATATGCATATATTACTTCTACACATTTATTCATAGTTAAGGAAGTAGCCACCACTCTACAACCCCAGCTCCACAAACTAGAGTTATTATTTCTCTTTTCAGTTCTTCTGGTGTCTGTATTTTAACTCTTAATTCTACAGTTGATCCTTGAGTAATCAAAGGTTAGAGGCCCTGACCCTCTGCAAAGTTGAAAATCCACATATACCTTATAGTTGTCCCTCCCTATATGTGGCTGCCTCGTATCTGTGGTTCCACATCCACGGATTCAACCAACCACAGATAAGTGGACCTGTTTAGTTCAAATATGTGTTATTCAAGGATCAACCATATATCTATTTTCCCAATTTTTTAATTGATCAATTTTACATATCATTATTATATTATAATTTTGATATCATTATAAGTTTATGAATGATGATGATTTAAGTCATCCTTAATTTTAATGTTTTATTATTTTTGTTCTTTGTAAAGTAAATAATATAGTTGAATTTTCTTATCTCATTTTTTATTAACAGCATCTATTATCTCCCATTCTGTGAAATGAAGATATTGACACCCAGGCTCTTACCTCATGCTTGCTTCCCTGATACTAGTACCAGCTTATCTCCTTGGCAAAATTAACATTATATTCTATTTTGTAACCAGACTAAGTCTTCCATGCTTTGTCTCTGGGTTGATTCTAAAGTTTAAAAACGAAAACTCAACACTACATTGTGATGACTACCTAGGCACTGAGTGCTTCTAGGTTAACTGATTTGCTGGGCTATAGTCTTATCTCTGCAGGTCCAATGTCGGTTCCATGTCCAGTGCCTCAGTTGCCCAAAATCATGCAATACACTTGGACACCTTTCTGGCTTTTCCTGTAGTTTCTAGTTACTTTACTCATTTTCAAAAAAGCTGAAGAAGAGCTAAGAATTTTCAGGCCCTGGTCCTGAAATTCGACTCAGTGTATTTCACAAAAATCCCCTCTACATTTTTGTTTTTATAAATTCTCAGCCTGGTGTTGATTCCAGATAAATTCTGTAGAGACTATTGATGTGAGTGTGGGTCCAAAATGTATGCCTTAACCTTCCCACAGAGTTGCCGTGTGCTTTGCGTATCTGACTTAATGACATGTCCTCAATTCTTTGCTTGAAATTCACTTATTAATGGAGCCAACTTTATGACTCAGCAGTTTCCTAAGAGGCTCAGAGTCAGCCAGGTTTCAGCAATAGCCCATGTCCTGGAGAAAGTTGCTGATCTGCCTTCTCCCTGCTCAAAATTGAGCTTTGGGTCTTCTTAGGCTGGTCATAGTTGTCATCCCTTTCCTAGTGCTTTATACCAGTTGAACAAAGGCTGTTCTCTGTGGGCTTTTACCAGTTGGATTTCCAGCATGAGATGAAGCTTAATTTACTACCAACCCTACAGTAAAAAGGGCTGTGATGCCCCAGGGCATCTGCATCCCGAGGACAAAATAACTTGATTTCTTTGACTTATCCCGTCATCAAATCTTCTCCAGGTAAATGTCAACTATTTTTATTTAACATTTGATGTGAGATGTCAGTAAAAAACTGAACTTTTCAATTTTGCCTCTCTATAAAGGCAATGACAAAACTGGCAAGAACTGTCAGATGGACTTTTTATTAAATCTTGGCACTAACCAAAGTGTTTTAGCAATATGAGGAGTACTTATACAAGAAAAAAAAGCTGATTTGCAGTAAGTTTTGTGGTATTTTAATTTGCTCTAGTCCCATCCCCACTCTTCAGCTCAGGGTAGCCTTGAAAATATCAGCTCACATTCTCAATACCAGAGGGTGCAGAATTTACTACATTTACAAAGAATTAAACATTATTCATCACAGCTAAAAAGTGAAAACAACTCAAATGTCCATCAATTGATGAATTGATAAGAAAAATGTGGTACATTTGCACAATGGAATATTATTCAGCCATAAAAAGGAATGAGGAAATGATGTATGGTACAACATGGATTAACCTTAAAAATAATATGCTAAATGAAAGAATCCACATACAAAAGGCCATATATTATATTATTTCACTTACATAAAATGTCCAGACTAGGCAAATCCATAAGGACAGACAGTAGATTAGTGGTTTCTAGAGAATGAGGGGAGGGGGAATTGGGAATGACTATTAATAGGTAAGACATTTCTTTTTGGAGTGATAGAAAAGGTTTAGAATTAGATAGTAGTGATAATTGCACAGCATTATGAATATACTAAAATTTTTTTACACATTAAAATGGTGAATTTTATGTTATTTGAATCTCAATTTAAAAATTGCTTGAGGAGATCCACAACTTCCCTATGCCCCTACTAACTGTAGATTTATGATTTGATAAGCTTCAGAATTCCTATTAAAGTTGTAGTAATTAGGGTCATTGTCTGTGAAAATGACTAAGATGCTGGCATGTGGAAAGGAGGGTGCCCCATGGCGTATAAGATAGCTGGTTTGGGTCACATACGAGCCATCATCACAAGCTGTTTTCATTGGTCAACTTTAGGAGCTGCAAAGACCCTGAAGACAGTCTTCCAAGAGACATGGGAAAAGCCAGTCAGTGTCACACTTTGTCAAGGAACAGCTGACATCTTGAATTCCATGAAACTTTAAGACCAAGACAATAATGATAGAAAACAACCTATAATTAGTTGCATGTAAATGGCTGAATTGTAAGTAGATTCCTGTTATGAATATGAAGTAGAAAGGAAGAAGAGGAAGCTGGCAATCTTGATCTGAAAGATGTCCTTCTTGTCTTGTGGCCATAGTTGTACATGAGTATAAGTGATACCCCACAGTTCTGGGCACTTTCTAATGTACCAGACCCTCAGAGATGTACTTTACCTGTTAGTACATATAGAAAGTATTACTATTATTCTTATCATACTTTCAGAGTGAGTCTATTAGAGGTCAAGAAGATCCAGGATTGGAGCACAAAGCCCAACCTCTTCCCCAAACCATCTCCATGGGTGCTAGCTTGTCTGCTAACCAACTCAATCAGCCTCTCATGAACATCTTAGATGGAATTCATAGTTTCTGTCGTCATTCAGACACAAAATAGAGACAGTTCGCCTGGGAATCTGGCTGCATTCCCTTCAGAGGTGTTGCACAGCTGTGCTGGCCTTTGGAGCAGAGCTAGTTCCCACATAAAGGTCAGTTCCTTTTGTGAACAGAAGGTAAATGAAGACAGAGGCTCACAAAGGAGCAATGAGATCAAATGAAAGACAGACTCTTAAGGAAGAGACATAGATTCAGACACAGTGGATGCTGGAAAGGAAGAGCAGATTTTGGGTCTGGGGAAGTTACAGGGAACTCAAGAGCAGAGCCTGGCTCTGTACTCCAGGCTTCACCCAGAAATAATGGGATTTGAGTCCCGACTCCAGGTATATCCTCATAGCCAGTCACGTTCCTCCACAACCCGCTTGGTTGGGCCTTGTTCCCTTGGTTCTAATCAAATGATCCTTACAGAGACAATATGCTCCACACTGCAAGTGTGGAGTGTTCTTTGGATCATACACCTTAAGGAATCCATTTACCCCCTTAGAAATGCTTTTTCCATAGACCCTCATACTTCTGGAAAATAACAAGCTGGTAAACAGGATTTAAAATGCCACCTACCTGAATTACCGGTTTCAGAAATGGAATTTTCAAACCTTATTTCTCTTTTTCCTGAATCCACAACCACTCATCATTTCTCACTGATTGTCCTTGGCCCCCCATGTAGGTGTGTCACAGAGTCAACCACTCAGGAATCTCTGTCATTTCTATGTCAGTTGAGATGGACTCCTGCATGCCTGTTTTTTTAACCAAATAAAAGTTTGAGCACAAATTTCAATAACGCAGTGCCTACCCATACTCAACTCAGTGAGTTTAGGCATCAGTGGCATACAGAAAAGAAAACACAACTAAAATTAATGAACACATCCTGTCTATTGATTCATGTGTTTTTAAATGGGAAACTGAAGGAGAAATCAGGACAAAAAACTCACAAAATAATCAAAGCAGTCCATGTTGGTATGATAGGGTTGAGACAAGAGCGAGAAATGTGTCAAATCTGGCATCTGAGCATGACATTTAGGTCATGCCAATTAGGAATAAAAGCTACTAGACAATTAGGTTTGGAGGTGATTTGGTGAAGACCTGTGCTCCTTATTGATCAACAGGGTTAGGGTGGCTGCAGGAGGTGGCCAAGGAGGAGTCTCCTTTCTCTATCAGAAGCACTACATGTGACCCCTGCCAACAGCTACAGTTTATTGGAAAGAATAGTATACTTTTTCAAAATAAAAGAGCCATTCTTCCCCAGAGAATCACACATGGACTCCCAGAATTGAGAACCAAATATGTTTGCTATAATACCTATCGTATTTGTGATACTCTCTTAATACATAAAAATTCTCCAATGAAACGAATCTCTGCTACACAAAGCAGAAATTATGGTATCATTGGATCCTATACTCCTCAGTATGGAAACTCTTTGAGCATACTGAGAGAAGAGCAGTAAATTTAGTCATAATAAGGTAAGATGAAGACAGTTTACGCTAACAGATTTCAGTCAAGAAGAAATCTGCACATTCACACTTGGGCAAGTTTAGAGAACAATTTAAGGCTATAACAAGCTTATTTTAAATAAAGAAGGCTTTTAATGTGTGGGAAATAATAGGTTAATGGTTAACTATGTAGGATATCTGGAGTTAGAACACCCAAATGGAATTCCTTCCTTTAACTCTTCCCAGCTATGTGAATTTGAGCATAAGTTAACCTAAGTCTCGATTTCCTCATCTGCAAAATGGATTAGATCTT
The DNA here is from genome assembly GCF_048773025.1 of Camelus bactrianus. NCBI lineage: Eukaryota > Metazoa > Chordata > Mammalia > Artiodactyla > Camelidae > Camelus > Camelus bactrianus. The sequence goes on from NC_133575.1 coordinate 84,777,543, forward strand.
TCCTCTTGGATACTCCAATGACATCTTGCACCACTTTCATTTTAGTATTGATCACACTATGTTGTAATTGCCTGGTGACTTGTCTGTATCCCTCTTTTTTTCATAATGGCATCCCCTGTCTATAATCTAGAGATTATATGCACACGCCTACAAGTGTAATTACTGAACATTAGGGAGTGCTAATCCTTAGAGGTATAATTACTTAGCCTTAAGGAATGCTTATCATGTGTTTCTGAATGGCTGTTTAAAATGGTTGAATCAACTTACACTCCCACAAAAAGTGGGTTTCTACTTCCTGCTCAAGAGTGTGAGTTTCTACTTCCTAATATTGCCACCACACTGATGTTACCATATACTGATTTTTTTCAGTGATGACTGTAAAATAAGCAATCATTTGAATATGCATTTACCTGATTACTAGCAAAGCTGAGTATTTTTTATATGCTTCTTGTCCAGTTGGGTGTCTTCTTCTATGATGTACCAAACTACATCCTTGGCCCATTTTTCCTATTGGACTGTTTGTCATGTTTACTTGTTGCCACTCTATATATCCTGTGCGTAACTTTATCCTATGGTTTTAGAAATCTTAAGTCTCTCTCTGTATGTGTCTTGCCTTTTCACTTTTTATAGTGTCTTTTGAATCATTTACATCAATTGGCATTTATTAAATCAGTATTCTGTTTATTTGAACATTTATTCACAAGCATTTGAAATAAATAAATCATAACAGGTTTAAAGGTAAGTTGCAAGGACTTAATTAAAGGTCAGTAGCTCTAGGAAAATTCTTTTCTTTTCCTCCTTGAGTGTTGGGAGACTGAGAATAACTTCAAAGCAAAAATGCAATTATCCTGAGAAATTTCCTTGGCCTTCAAAATCTAGCTAGCAGATGCTTATTTTAAAAAATAAAAAAGACAACACCAAATGCTGGCAAGTATATGGAACAACAGGAACTCTCATTCATTGCTGTTGGGAATGCAAAGCAGTACAGCTAATTTGGAAGACAGTTTGGTGGTTTCTTACAAAACTAAACATACTCCTACCAAATGATCCAGTAATCATGCTCCTTGGTATTTACCCAAATGAGCTGAAAATGTATGTCCACACAAAAGCCTACACATGAATGTTTATAGCAGCTTTATTCATGGTTACCAAAACTTAGAAGCAACTAGGATGTCCTTCAATAGGTGAATGGATAAACAAACTGTTGTATATCCATACATGGAAAATTATTCAGTGATGAGAAGAAATGAACCATCAAGCTGTTAAAAAACATGGAAGAACCTTAATTGCATATTTCTGAGAAAAAAAGGCAGTCTGTAAAGCTTACATACTGTATGATTCAAACTACATGACATTCTGGAAAAAGAAAAACTATAGAGACAGTAAAAATGGCAGTGATTGTCTGGAGTTCATAGTGAATGGAGGAGGAATAGGTGGAGTACAGAGACTTCTGGGACTGTATGATACTGTAATGGTGGATAATGACATTATGCTTTTGTTCTATAGAACTTTACAGCACAAAAAATCAATCTGAATGTATGCAAATAAAAAAAAATTATTTATGAGTTCAGGAAATCCCCAAAAGAATGCAGACTGTGACAAGAAAATCTAACTGCATTACAAATGTATGAAACAACCTCTCTGAGGGGGGTTGGGGGAAGAGGTGCTAACCTAAGTAACTTTGGAACTTAATGGAGTTTGTAAGACTAAAGGCAAAATGAACTGCACATAAGTTGTTTCCCATCAGAAATGAGATAACAGTTCTGAAATTGCTATACATGTATCTGGAAATGAACAATTAAGTAAATAGGTGGCGAATAGTGGAACCAGATTTCTCACTGTTGGAGTGAAAACTTACAGATCATCAAAGGGAGAATTCTAGAATGACCTATGTCATGTGATAATGGAATTAGAGCTGGTGGCATCAGTAATAACTCACATTTAACTTAATGTAGATACAGATGGTTACATATAGAGGTATTTATAGAGATTGTAACTTAATAAAGATATAGATAATTACATATAAAATATTTATAGATGTTGTGTGTACTATTATAAAGCTTAGTCATGTAAGAATCATCAGTGGATGCTAAATCTAGGGGGAAGTTTTCAAAAGAAACAGGACATATGCATGGTCTTCAAGTGTGTCTCTACAAAATGCTTATCAGTTGCAAGGGAGAAATAGTATCTCGATAGTATGTAAATCAGGCAACACTTAGACCAGGTGATCACAATTAACTCCACCGGTGAGTGTCAGATGAACATTGTGTTCCCCTGGATGCAATACTCTGAATTCATATAGTATTCACTTATGTAGTATTCCAGGGAAGTATGCATAACCTGAACCTATCATGAGGAAATATCAGACAGACCCCAAATAAAGAATGTTCTATTTTAGAAAGTGAGGAGGGAGAGATTATTCTGCAAAAAAAAAAAAAAAAGAATCTCACAAAAAAAGAAAGACTATGGGAATGTTCCAGGTTGAAGGAGGCTAGAGATATGGTGACCAAATACAATACCTGATCCTAGACCAGATCTTGCATGGGAGGAAAAGTATGCCTATAAAGATAAAGAACTTTATTGTATTAATGTACAAAATTGGAATTCAGATGGTAGAGTAGATACTGTATCACTATGAAATTTATCAAAGTTGATAACTGTACTGTGATTGTCAGATAATATTCCTGTTCTTGCAAAATACACACTGAAGTATTTGGGGGTAAAGAGCCATGATGAATGCAACTCTCAGATAGTTCAGGGGGAAAATCATTTATGCCTTACTTTCTAGCACATAACAAGGAATTTCCACACTCATCTTGTATATTTCCTGCCCCAGCTCTGAAGTCAGCCATTTTTCCAAAGATTCTTGGTTCCCAACAATGGGAAAATGTATTAGAGGTAAGGAGCAAAGTGATAGGTCTGTTCATTGTAACTTGGGTGTCTTTGCTTCTAAATTCTTTCAGTGGTTAGTAGTAGGAAATATTAATATGCATATACACAGGCACATACACATACATATATATGCACATGTGCATATATGTATTTTAGAAATTTTGAATCATACATGCTGACACCTTCAAGTCCAGTACACTCTTACAAGGTTCTTTTTTCTTGCCTGTCTTATTCCATATTTGTAATGTTTCTTCTTCCTCAGTGAGAACCCTGGCTACACATAACATCAACAACATTATAAGAATTAGAGCAGAAATCAACAAAATTGAAAACAAGATATCAGTAGAGAAAATCAATGGAACTAAAAGTTGGTTCTCTGAAAAAAACAATAAAATCAATAAGCCTCAAGTGAGGCTAAATAATAAAGAGAGAGAGGACATAAATCACTAATTTCAGTAATGAAAGAGGGAACATCACAACAGACCCCCCTTGACATTAGAAGGCTAAAAAGAAAATTGTAGAATAGATAAACAAGATTACACTGTATAGCACAGGGAAATATACACAAAATGTTATGATAACTCACAGAGAAAAAAATGTGACAATGAGTGTGTATATGTCCATGAATGACTGAAAAATTGTGCTGAACCCTGGAATTTGACACAACATTGTAAAATGATTATAAATCAATAAAAATATTAAAAAAAAAGAAATACTGTGAGTAACTGTATGCTCAAAATTATATAATCTAGATGAAATGGACCAATTCTTTGAAAGACACAATTTGCCAAAATTCACATAAGAAGAAACAGATGATCTGAGTAGGCCTATAACTATTAAAGAAATTGAATCAATAATGAATAACCTTCCAAAACAGCATCAGGCCAAGATGGGTTCACTGGTGAATTCTACCAAATATTTAAGGAAGAAATTTTACCTTTTCTCTACAACCTCTTTCAGAGGATAGAAGCAAAGTAAATACTTTGTAACTCATTGTAAGAGGCCAGCACTACCCTATACCAAAAACCCAGCAAAAACATTGCAAGAAAATAAAACCACAGACCAGTATCTCTCATGTACATAGATGCAAAAATCCTCAACAAAATATTAATAAATAAAATCCAACAATATATACAAAGATTTACACACACACAGCCAAGTGGGGTTTATCCCAGGTATGTAAGGCTGTTATAAAAATCAATTAATGTAATCTATCACATCAACAGGCTAAAAGAGAAAAATCATATCATATCAATAGATGTAGGAAAAACATCTGACACCATCTATTACCCATTCATGATAAAAACTCTTAGTAAACTAAGAATAAGGGGGAATTTCCTCAACTTGATAAAGAAGATCTACAAAAGATCTACAGCTATTATCATACTTAATGGTGAGAAACTTGAAGTTTACCCACTAAGATCAAGTAAAGGGCAAGGTTGTCCCATCTCACTACTCCTTTTCAACACTGTAGTGGGAGTTCTAGCTAATGCCGCAAGACAAAAGGAAACAAAAGGTAGACACATTGGGGAGGAAGAACTAAAATTGACTTTTTCACAGATGACATGATCGTCTATGCAGAAAACTCCAAAGAATTAACCACCACCACCACAACAACAAATAATTTACGAAAAAAAATCCACAAGCCTCTTGGAACTAATAGGCAATAATAGCAAAGTTGCAAATACAGGATTAATATACAAGTCAAATGCTTTCTTATATAGCAGCAATAAACAAGATGAATTTGAAATTAAAAAGCACAATACAGTTTACATTAATTAGCACCCTCCAAAAAGAAATACTTAGTCATAAGTATAACAAAATATGTACAAGATCTATATGAGGAAAACTACAAAACTCTGATGAACAAAATCAAAGAACAAAATAAATGGAGAGATATTCCATGATCACAAATTGCAAGACTTAATATTGTCAACATGTCAATTCTTTCCAACTCGATCTATAGATTCAATACAATACAAATCAAAATCTCAACAGATTATATTATAGATATTGACAAACTGATTCTAAAGTATATATGGAGATACAAAAGACCCAGAGTAGCCAGCATAATATTAAAGAAAAGAACAAAACTGGGGGACTGACACTATCTGACTTCAAAATTCAGTGTAAAAGGTATGGTAATCAAGACAATATGGTATCTTTGAGAGAACAGTCAAATAGATCACTGAAACAAAATAGAAATCCCAGAAGTAGATCCACAAATGAGTTTTGACGAAGTAAAGGAAATACAATTGAACATAGATAGTCTTTTCAACAAAAGGTGCTGGAACAACTGGAGATTAACATGCAAAAAAAGAGAAAATAGATGCAGATCTTACATTAGTCACAAAAATTAACAGAAACTGGACCACAGACTTACATGCAAAACACAAAACTATAAAACTCCTGGAAGATAATATAAGAGACAACCTAGATGACCTTGGATATGGAAGTAAAATTTTAGATATAATATCAAAGGCATGATCAAAGAAAAAAATAAGCTAAACTTCATTAAAATACAAAACTTCTCCTCTACGAAAGACAATATCAAGAGAATGAAAGAGCAGACCACAGACAGGGAGAAGATATTTACAAATACATATCTAATAAAAGACCATTGGAGGGAGGGTATAGCTCAGTGGTAGAGCACATGCTTAGCATGCATGAGGTACTGGGTTCAATCCCCAGTACCTCCAAAAAAAAAAAAAAAGAAGACTGTTACACAAAAATACACAAAAAACTCTTAAAATTCAACAAGAAAATAAACAACTCAATCAAAAAATGGGCCAAAGACTTTAACAGACACCTTACCAAAGAAGATATACAGATGACACATAAGCATGTGAAAAGGTATTCTACATCATATGTCATCAGGGAAGTGCAAGTTAAAATAGCAATGAGATACCACTACGCACAACAGACCTATTAGAATGCCAAAATCTGGAACACTCACAACCCCAAATGCTGACAAAGGTGTGGAATATACAACACCAAGCGTGAGGTGTAATGTAAACTATGGGCTTTGGGTGATTATGATTTGTCAGTGTGGGTTCATCAATCATGATAAATGTACCACTCTGAAAGGGAACATTGATAATGTGGAAGGTTATGCAGATGTCGGGGTAGGGATATATGGGAAATCTCTGTATCTTCCCTTCAACATTGCTGTGAACCTAAAACTGCTCTAAAAATGTCTAAATAAATAAATAAATAAAATGCATTTCACTTATGAGTTAAGTTGAACACATCTTAATATGGTTAAGGGCATTTTAACCTCTTTTTATGAATGCCTTTTAAAACAATTTCTATAGAATTTCTGGTCTTCTATTTCTCTATTTTAGAAAATTCTTCATATTTTTAGAATATTAGCCCTTTATTTGTGATACAAATTTTGTAACTGTTTTCTCCCAGATTGTCTTTAAAATTATTTTATAACTTTTTGTTATGATAGGAACAGTACATATGCATTGCAGTAAAATTAGAAAATATAAAAAAGTAAAAATAAGAAAATTAAATTACATATTGCCATCACCCAGAGATTATGACAATTAACAATAAGTAGATTCTTTTGTGTTGATTATCTCAAATTTCTTGTGTAAATCCTTCTGGGTCATGATATCATTTTGAATACATTGCTGGATTCATTTCATTTATATTTTATTTATAATATACCTATTATTGGTGAAATTGCTCTATTGCCATGGTTCTTTTTCTCAGGTGCAAGATTGAATTTATTGTATTTGGTTGTACAGTATTTCTGATTCACACAGAAAAATGTTTATAAAATTGTGGTGGTTTAAAAAGATGTGTGTAAATAATTTCCATTTTTAACCATTTGAGAGGCAGGGTCTATATCTCTTCTCCTTCTATGCTTAGTGCCTCACTCATTTAAAACAGCTTACTCTGAAATAGCCTTATACTCTTCATTTAAGCTGATAGGAAAAGAAGCTTTATTCAAAGGTCTTTTCAAAAATGAGCTAACCTGGCAGCAGAATTTAATAAAAATCAGAGGTCTTTAACACTTTTGGCGTATGACACATATAAGTGTATCTGTGACTTTTATTAAGCTTTTAAAATAAACTATTAAAAATTTAAGTAAAATAAATAGTTATGAACAATACCTGTATGAGTCAGCTCAGGCTGTCATAACAAAATATCACAGGCTGGGTGGCTTAAATAACAGAAACTTATTTTATCACAGCTCTGGAGGCTGGAAGTCCAAGATCAAGGTGCAGGGTTGATTTCTGGTGAGAACTCTCTACCTAGTTTGTAGATGGCCCCATTGTCACTGTGTCCTCACATAGCCTTTCCTCTGTGTGCACTCGGGGAGGGAGGGAGGAAGAGAAAGAGTGAGAGAGAGATCTGGTGTCTCTTCTTCTATGGATACCATCGAATTAAGGTTCCACCCTTATAACTTCAACAGTTATTGCCTTTTTTTTGGCTCTATCTCCAAATACAATCATATTCAGAATTAGGGCTTCAACACATAGATTTGGAGGGGTGGAGGAAACCATCTAGTCCATAACAATACCCTAGAGTTCCCTGAAATATGTTGGAGAAAAAAACCACTCTAATCCATTCAGTCTACTTTCTTTACCTATGAGGAAGTGGCCCAGAAAAGTACTGTGGCATTCCTGAGTTCCTTTGGCTGGACTGTAACTCGTGTCTCCCAACTATCTAGGGTTCTTCCTGCTACAACAAAAGAGTTTTTCTTTCCTTTGCTTTTATCCATTTTGGTTTTAAAATTTCCTCTCATTTCCCATAAGGCTCATTGCCTAGGGCCCCTTTTGAACTGAACTGTTTGAAAACATCCATTTCTTCCCAAACAGCTGGCAAAGAACCAACATCCAAATTCTAGCTCAGCCTGGACTCAGCTGAACCCTGGCACTCTCCACTCCACAGCATGCAGCTAACTCTGGCAAGTTATTGTCTCCTGGGCCTCAGCCCCACTGGTAGATTTGACTATACTTTACCTGCCAAATGGCTGGGCTGGTCCAGTGACTTCATAAGACCCTACAGCTCTAGGATTAAACTGACGAGATAGAATCTACAATTCTGACAGGGGCTACTACTCCTTTCCTTAGTGGGACTCTATACCTTACCCTTTCATCATAGTTAATGATTAGCAGAAATACATTTTGAAAGTTTAACAGAAATACATTTTGAAAGCTATCAGTTCTGTCCTGAGCCAGAATCTCTTTCTAATCCCGGGATGGTGGAGGTGTTAGGGGTGGAAATTGGCATTACACTGTCAAACTCAGTTGCAAGAAGGCCCTGGTGTCTAAGGCCCTGACTTGACTTCGGACATTTCAAGAAACCCTGCTCTTGTTGAGGATTCCGCCCGTGCAATTATTATTATTATTTTCTTTATTGAGATATAATTTACCATCACCACAATTTTAGAACATTTTCTTTATCCCCAGAAGAAACTCCATACCAATTAGCATTCCCCTCCCCATTCCCTTCACACCCAAGCTCTAACCAACCACTAACCTGCTTTCTGTCTCTATAGATATCCCTATAATGGACATTTTATATGTGGTCTTTCGGTTTTGGCTTCTTTCACTTAGCGTATCATTTTCAGGCTTTATCTTTGTTACTGCATATATCAGAATTGCATTTTTTAATGGCTGAAAAATATTCCATTGTATGGTTATAACATATTTTTATTCATTCATTAGTGGATGGACATTTGGGTTGTTTCCCCTTTTGGCTCTTATGAATAAGGCTGCTATGAACACTCATGCACAAGTTTTTGTATGGACAAATATTTTTATTTCTCTCAGGTATGCTTACCTAGGATTGGGATTGCTGGGTAATTTGACAATTCTGTATTTAACCTTTTGAGAAACTGCAAAACTGTTTTATACAGTGGCTGCACCATTTTGCAGTCTGACCAGCAGTATGAGAGTTCAAATTTCTCCACACTGTCACCAACATTTGTTATGGTCTTTGTCATTATAGCCATCCTGGTGGGTGTGAAGTGGTATCTCATTGTGATTTTGATTTGCATTTCCCTAATAAATAATTAAGGATAAACTTGTCATGTGTTTATTGGCCATTTGTATATCTTCTTTGAATAAATGTCTATTCAAATTCTTTGCCTATTTTAAAATTGGGTTATTTATCTCATTATTTTTCAGTGGTAGATTACTTTATATATTCTGGATACTAGACCATTATCAGAGATATATAAATTCTCTCCCATTCTGTAGGTTGTCTTTTCATTTTCTTGTTAGTGTCCTTTGCCCTGGGAAGTAAAATTAATATCTTAATTTATAGCAATCTTGTTTGGATTAATACCAATTTAATTTCTATAGCTTTTTGAAAAATGTGCTCATACATAACTCCATTCACTCTCTCTCCATGGAACTATTATGATCATTTAAATTGCATCTTTATACATTGTATTCTCATCAACACATATTTATAATCAGTGGTTTATGGAGATACTTTTTAAATAAGAGAGGAGAAAGGAAAGTTACAAACAAAAAATATACAGGCATACCTCACAGATATGGTGGGTTCAATTTCAGACAACCACAATAAAGTGAGTATTGCAATAAAGAGAATCACACAAATTTTTTGGTTTTCCAGTGCATAATAAAAGTTATGTTTACACTATACTCTGGTCTATTAAGTGTGTAATAGCATTATGACTAACAAAACAATGTAAATATCTTAATTTTAAAGTCTTTTATTGCTAAAAATTGCTAACCAACATCTGAGTCTTCAGTGAGTTGAGGTAGTAACATCAAAGATCACTGATCACAGATCACCATAACAAATATAATAATAATGAAAAAGCTTGAAATATTGTGAGAATTACCAAAATGTGACACAGAGACACAAACCAAACACATGCTGTTGGAAAAGCAGTGCTGACATTCGCTCAACAACTAAATTTCTAGTTGGTTCTTTTATAATTTCTATCTCTTTCTTCATATTCTGTGCCTGGTGTAACGTCCTTTTCATACTTTTCTTTAGTTCTTTAGACATAATTTCCTTTAGTTATTTGAGTACATTTAAAATAGTTTAAACTCTTCATCTAGGGAATCCAATGCCTGGACCTCCTCAAGGATCGCTTCTATCCACTGCTTTTTACTCTATGTATGAAATATGCTTTTTTTGTATGCCTCATTTTTTTGTGTTGAATACTGGACATTTTAAATAATACAATGCAGCAAATTTGGAAATCAGATCTCTCCCTTCACAGGATTTGTTGTTGTGTTTGTTTAGTGACTTTTCGGAACCAATTCTGTAAAGTCTGTATTCTTTGTTGTGTGTGGCCACTGAAGTCTCTGCTCAGATAGCTTAGAGGTCAGGTAGTAACTGGTGAATGATATTTTTAAATGCCTGGAACCAAGAAGTTTCCCAGCTTTTGCCACAGGGCTCTATGTGCATATGGGGGCATACTTTTGACATTCAGTCAGGCAATTGACAACTAGTCTTGAGCTTCACTTCCTGCTGATGCAGAGCCTCAAGGTCAGCCAGAGGTGAGAATTTATAGCTTTTTCAGCTTTTTCCTTGGGACATGCACAGCCCTGGGCATGTACACAGCCCTATACATGTGAATGACTTTTTAGATTCCCAGGAATATGTAGACACTCTTCAAAGCTCCCTCGTACAACTTTTTCTTTGACTTTTCTAAGTTTTTGGACAGTTTATTTGCCCCTACTGTTGTCACTGCCTCAGGCAACTGTTATGTTTAACAATTGCCACTGATTGCTTTTGACAAATGCTCCCAGGGTAAAGGCTTTTCATACTGGGTGAGCTCAGAGTCAGGTCAAGTAAAGAGAAGCCTTTTGAGTGCTCATAGTACAGGGACCTATCAGACAGGGCAAATAATGACAGTTGCCTAAGCCTGGAGTTTTGAAGAAGCTTCGACTCCATCTGCCTCCTCCTGTAGGCCACTAGGCTGCTGATTTTCATTGAGATGGTGAGGCTGTTGGTTTTCAAGGTTGCTATGGTGATGAGGAAAGGGGGCTGGGAAAGGAGCAGGTTAAAATGTCACAAAGCTCAATGTTCTTACTGAAATTCAGCCATTTTTCATGAATAAGTGCTCCTTGGATTATTTCAAGGGTTTGATGAATTTCTAGAGTTCTAAAAGAGTTTATTTTGCTCATTTTTTCAGTGTTCTTGTTGTTTTTATGTAGGAGAGAATTTCAGAGGTCCTTACTCCGCCATTCCTGCTCCGGTCACCATTCAGTTACTTTTATAATTACAAATTAGCAGCAAGCCCACAACTGGTATGGCAGATAACGCAAGCTGAGCTACAGCAACTGGCAATTGTTTAAATTTATTGCACTTGCCTGCGTATAAACTTTAAATTTACATTATGTAAGTTGGTGATTGGAACCATTTAATTATAATATAAAGATTGGTTTACATCATATATTATAATTTAAATAATTGTTCTAAATTGGTTCATATAAAAACTCATGCAATATTGCAAAATTATGTATAGCTACTAACTCTTTCCATTTAAATTTCCCGAGTCAAGTTTAAAAATGTAATTATTCTCTAATACTTTGAAAAATCAACGTTTATATTTTGTGTTGTGATCCTCAATGTGAATATATTTTCTGAATTTAAACAATGATTTTAAGTGCTCCCTTTGGCAGCACATATACTAAAATAGGAATGATACAGAGAAGATTAGCATGGCCCCTGTGCAAGGATGACATGCAAATTCGTGAAGCATTCCATATTTTTAGGAATATATATATATGTATATGTATAACTGAATCACTATGCTGTACACCAGAAATTAATGTAGCATTGTAAGTCAACAATACTTCAATTAAAAATTTTTAATTAAAAAATGATTTTAAGGCTTAAGATAATAAAATAGAGAGATAATAACATCTATATCTGTTTAAATAATTATGAAATGTAGGATGCAGCACTAAAGGTGCTTGGTGTAAAAAGTTGAAAGAAAAAAGAATAAAAAGCCACCATATAAACCCCATGGGAGCTCTATGTATTTTTGTCTAAATACAAACTACATCAGTTTTTCCAAAGCTCAAAATTAAATACTAAATAACTAATGTAGTATGACTATTAATTGTATATGTTAATGGCAATAATGCTTTTAAAATCCATTGTTATACATTAAGTAGGACTATACTTTAAGTGTTGAAACAACTACATATAGTGTAGTATATTGAAGTTAGTAAAATAACATTATATATGAGAGAAAAAGCATGATAAATCAGGAGAATTTGAAAAGCCTTCTTAAAAGTATAAGAAAAATACTACTACATTTTCCTAATCTGTTCACTCTCCAATGTCTTTGTTTCTTTCATACCATTTTCTTCTTACCAAATCTTTTATACCTCCTCTCTCATCCTCCATCCCAGCTGGTGACTTTGCTTTCTATATCATTAAGAAAGCAGAAACATTTGGAAGAGAACTGCCAGTTAAAAATAACATTTCTAAAGCTATCACCCATATAATGGCCATTCTGGACAAGAAGTAGAACACCTTGAGAACCCCTACCCCTTCACTCCTCCTGCTCCCAGCACCCCCAACTACTGAGGACATTCCTCTACCCATAGAGTGACTGACTATTATAATAATCATTTCTTTGCTTTTTAAAAATATGTTTATTTTCCATATAAGCATCCCTAAACAACATCGTTTTGTTTTACAGATATTTGAACTTTGTATACTTGCAATTGTCTGTATGTCTTATTTTGTGACTATCTTTTTTACTCCACATTATTTGTGACATTCATCCATGTTGTTGCAGATAGCTGCAGTTGGTTCCCCTTTACTCTTGTATAGTATATCATCATATGAATCTATGACAATTTGTTCATTCTAACTTTGATGGACATTCTGTCTAGTTTTTGTCTGTCACAAAACACTGGTACCGTGAATATTCTTATACATGTCTCCTCGTATACAGAAGCACTTGAATTCTGTCTGACTGAATACAGAGCTGGTAGATCAAGAGTTTCCTGGGGGCAATGTAACTATGGGTTTTGGTTTGTATACAGGAGGTAAGAGTGAATTTTCCATCTGACTTCAGGAAAGGGAGTGGGCAGTGAGAACAACAGAGGAGAGGGGCAAGGTGAGACTGCTGTGACTCTTCCCTTCCTTCCACCCTGACCTGCCTTTCACCATAGAACAGTCATTCTTTCTCTTACCTTCTGAGATGGCCCGCACTCTGTCTATGGAGTGTGTAATCTGCTTTTACTTTAAACCAAACACCCCTCCACACCACTCTCTCTCTCTCCCTCTTGCCTTTTGAGATGGCCTGCATTCTGCTTATGGAATGTATATCTCCTAAGCCACTCTCCCTTCCAAGTGACACAGACCCCACTCTGTCTATGGAGTATGTATCACTCTAAATAAACTTGCTTTCACTTTAAAAAAAAAAAAAGCAGTCTTGACATCCTAAGGACTAAGATCAGCCACTTTCTTAATGAATGGGAAGTAATACGCCTACTGATTAAGAGTGTGGAATAGCTGGAGTTAGAAAACTAGAATACAATTCTCTCCAACACTTTCCAGCTGTATGTGTGAACTTGAGCGCAACTTTGTTAAGTCTCAATTTTCTCATCTGTAAAATGGGAATAACGTTAACTATTTAAAGTGAGTTGTTGTGGGGTTAGATGTGTTGGGACCTGTAACATGCCCAGCACAGCCCCTGGTTAATGTGCTATTTTTGCCTCTAACTTGGATTAAACAGAATATAATGAACTCATCAAAAAATATTTTTGAGATCTTTAACAATTTTGTTTGTTTTTTGTTTGTGGCACAATTTATTATCTGGTCATAGTACTTAGGTACATTATAGGTATTGATTTAACACCATTATGACCTCTCTTGAGACAAGAGATCTTTAAGAACTTGTTTTTGATTACTTTGAAGAGCAGAGATTGACTGAAAAGTAGTTCTGTTTGATGTCAGCACTGATAGAAAATGATTCCTCCTTTTTTCAGGGCTCATCTGGCTGGCTATGGCAACATGAGTGGACTTGCACCTATGTGCCATAGCTTATAGGAGTCAGAGTAATGTTTAGTTGGTTGAATAAAGATTCTTTGTACTATTGTTTCAGTTATCAATTACTACAGAACAAACAGCCCAAAATGTGGTGACAAAATAACCATTTATTTGCTCACCATATTGAGTCTCAGAAATCCAGGCAGGGCTCAGGAGGCTGCCACTGCCCCGCATCATGTCAGCTGGGGCAGCTCAGCTGACACTGGAGGACTCAAGATGGCTCCACTCACACGTCTGGGGTCTTGGTTCTGATTCTTGGGTAACATGTCTCAGTTTTCCTCTATGTAGCTTCTCTTTCCAGTAGGACAGCTCCTGAAAAGGCAACAATGGAAATTACTAAGGCCCTTTCAGGCCTAGTCTCAGAAACTGTACAACATCACTTCTGCTGCATTCTATTTGTCAAATCCAGTCACGGGGCCAGCCTAGACTGAAAGACAAAGAAAACAGCCTCATTTGTTTGATAGAAGGAGCAGCTAAGTCACATCACAAATGGGCCTGCAGGATTGGAAGTACTGTCATGGTCATCTTTGGAAAAAATGCACACCATTGATAGCTTGTGAACCTTTGGACCCAGAACCCAACTGTCTTTATTAGAGCTGGCTATGGCTGTATCTCCATTTACCAGTCCCAGGTAAGGAGGAAACAGAATATCGTTAAGTTTGTTTTGGGCAAGAATGTGTGGGAAAGATGAGAGAATCAACAAAAGAGACTGATGGATGGAGGGTATAGCTCAGTGGGAGAGCATGTGCTTAGCATGCATGAGGTCCTGGGTTCAATCCCCAGTACCTCCATTAAAATAAATAAATAAATAAATAAACTTAATTACCTACCCTCCAAAAAATGAAAAAAATTTTTTAAAAAGAGACTGAGAAGGTACCTCCCAGGAGGGAGATAGAGAACCAAGGGTGTGGCAGTTTGGAAGCTAAGTGAGTAAGAGGAGGGAGTGATCAACTATAAGACAAATGCTGCTTAGGAGTTGAGTAAAATGAGTAGTTTTTCTGGGAAGAGCTATAAAAAACTGATAAAACGTAGTTATCTTCAGGAATAGGTGCTGGTCAAAGGGGAAGGGAAGGCTTCCATTTCTCATAACATGCCTTCTGTGTTTGGACCTTCTGACTTTGTATATGAGTTACTTTTTTTTCCAATACAAATTGTCTGGGAGGTAACACTATGGACATGTTTAAAAATCTATTTTTAAAGGGCCCCTTACCACCACCAACTTTTCTAACCTTCCAACTAAGGCTGGATAATAAGAAAATGCAAGTGTAAGAGTGCTCAGATCACTTAATGTTCCTGAAGTTCTTTGCCACTTTTTCTCTTGTGTGTCATGTATAATCTAAAATAAGACAGGCAGAAATCTCTGACTTGGAAGTTCAATAAGGTTTCCAGCTTTTAAATAAGGTTTTCAGGTCTCTGAAATAAAGTGGACACAGTGAAATCATCCATAGGTGAAGTTAGGGGAAGGGATCACTGGGCTGTTCAAATGTATAGCTCTTGGAGTTACAATTATCCTCAGGTTGAATTTGTTTTCCAGAGAGGATGACTTTGCACCTCTGCTCACCATCCTACTGAAACGAGATGTGATTTGAGCCCTCGAAGTGTCAAATCCAGTTTCATTAGCGTTGGTTTCCAATTCCCAGGGTGCTGTTCTTTGAGAAAGCTCTGTAGGAATTGGAAAGTGCTGCAGATGTGACTTGGCTGTTTCTCCACATCATCCCATGTCCATCAGTGGAAGGCTCCAGGACAAGACACGTTCCTGCACAAAAGGCCCTCACCAGACTGTCACTTCCCTTCATTTATCCGCAGTCTTAACCTCTAAATGCTCTGTTCCTTGTACTCTGCCTCGCACTCATGTACACAAATATTTACACACATGCAAAGCACATGTATACATAGACACATATATGCATGCACATATAGATACACACACAAATACGCACACAGGCAAACACAGGGACATGCACTTCATCTGGGGCATCTTCAGGCCCAACACATATACATTCCTAAAAACACACATATATACACAGATACAGACACAACTGTATACACACAAACATATGTGTGTGTATATATATGCCCAGTGAGGGCACCAGCTAGCTGTAGAGACTGTGTGGGGGTTTGCTGTTATTTAGACATAATGGAGGATTCTAAATTGCACTCCTTAGCATCAGACAGGTCAAGTGATCATTTTAAAAGAATCTTGCCAGCTCATATATAGTCCCACCACACTCAGCTGTGTGGACCTTTTCACACACAAAAGAAGAATCATCCCTGTTTCCATTTCTGGAAAGGTCACATTGTCCCAGGTTCCTTGCCAAGTATTTTACATCTGTCACCTCGTTTTATTCTCATAGTCACCCAATGATAGGAGCCATACACACTAGGCTACACTGCCTCTCTCCTTAATACAACACAGGTGGCCTTCTCTCCTTTCCATTTCTAAAAGGGTTTCACATGCACTATTCTAAGTTGATTTTGAGTCAAGCAATAACACTGTGAAGTAGGAAAGCTTGACACTGTCATTCCCACTTTGTAGCTGAGACTCACGTAGGTTAAGGAACTTTCTGAAGACTGTAACAACTAATAAATATCAGCTAGAGTTTTAATCTTCCATCTATATATTCTAGATCCAGTAATTGTATATATTTATTTCTTTGTTTATTTGTCATACATTTATGTACCTACCCATTTCCAGAGACTGTACAAAAACAAAAACTGAGTAAGACACAATCTTAACTTCAAAACAGCTGGCATTCTAGAGGGGAAGAAAAACCAGTAGAGGGATATATCATGATGTCGGATTCCGGATGCTGGGACAGAGACTTGGACAAACTGGGTGGAATAACTGGTTCTGCTTAGAGAGCCAGCATCCATAGGAGGCCACGTGTCGCAGACATCTCAGAGGCCATGCTTTGTCCATGCTTCTGGAACATCTACTTTGTGTGTGAAGTAGATCGTAGTGAGGCTAGTTAACCTCCGAAAAATTGTAAAGTCAGTCACTTTTCCCTTCTGCAAGATGTGAAAGGCAGTAGTAATTTATGGAAGTATATTTTCTAAGCCAATGCAATATCAATTCACCGACTCTATAAGGACCAATAGGATTCTTGTTTATCACAAATAGTTAAATTATTATGGGTGAGAAATTACATAATCAAATGTGCCCCTTCAAATTGCTTATGTAGTTTCCCAGCTATTTTAGAAAGTAAGTCATAGATGAGAAAAAAACTAAACAAGATTAAACATTACCTTTTGCATAGAGGTCTTACGGTATTTTGTTTTGTTTTTACTTTTAATTATTAGATTCCTTTTAATATTCTCTATCTCTCCATCTTTCTCTCTCTCTGTATCTGTCTCTCTCTGTTTATCTCTCTTTTTATTATGGAAATTTTCAAATATACCCAAGAAGAGAGAGAATTGTATAACCCATACTCATCATATAGTTTCAACAATTATCAAGAGTTTACTAATCCTGTTTCATCCATTTTTTTCATACAGCCGCACTTTTTTTTCTGGAGTATTTTAAAGCAGCTATGGTTGCTTTATGAAGGTTTACTATTCTATGGTTATTTTTAAGAAGGGTTTGAAGAGGTGTGAAATTAGAATGAGAAAATATATGTCCTTCCAAACTTCATGGGTCTTTAGCCCTAATTAAATTGCCAGCATGATTCTTAAAAAATCCTTCCAGTTTTAGCGAAACCTCTTTTATGACATTAGCTCAGCTAGCTATGCACAGCTGAACTGGACAAGGTGTCTTTTGGCCCTCCTCCCTATGAAAGGGTTCTGCCAGAACAAACAGAATAGAAAAGTTTTTTTTTGTTGTTGTTGGAACACTTCAGATAAGAACAAAGCACAATGCAGAAATAGATACATAGGGGTTTGAGCTGACTATAAAGGATACCACTGTTGTCACTGTTAGGGAATTTCAGTGTATTTGAGTTTTAAGATGACACATTTGTCCTTTCTGTCATTAGAACTATGATTTCATTTATCTCCTTGTCCTCTATTTTCAGGAGCACTGCCTCTTAGTGGGTGGGCTTAAGAGACCCTGGAATTCTCTGTGATGATTAAAAGGTGAAAAGTTCTAAGGACCTTGCTGGAGTACAGCTGTTAGGCAACACCTTCATCAGCACTAAAAATGGCTAATGGTTTCATATTCAGATATACCTAAAGTTATAAACTTCAATGTTACTTAGAATAGGAAAATAATAAAAATAACTTAAATGTTGAATAAAAGGAGAATAGTAAAGTAGATCAGAGTACATCTATATAAATGAAATCTTATAAAATTATGGTTTGCTGGAAATTGCTTATTTTATCACATTACATGATAAAAGCAGCATATGAAATTATATGCCCAGGATGAGCTCGAATGCATAAAAAAATTCATGCAAACAAAATTGGAAGGTAATATGCTGAAAGGTTAATAGTGGTTGCCTCTGGGCGGTAGGGTTATGAGTGATCCTTGTTTCTTTTTATACTTTTCTGTCTTTTTCAAATTTTCTACAGTGAGCATGTAATTACTTGTATAATCAGAAAAACATTTTTTTTCTAAATAAAAAGGACAAGCAAGTCTCAAAAGCCCAGTGCCTAGAAGCAGATCAGCAATCTGTTTTGAATGTTTCCAAGGCAGTGAACCAGGCAAAAGTAAGAAGGATGATTTCAGAGTCCCCAGGGGAGACTTGTGTAGTTAGTTCCTTGGAAACCAGAAGTTTTAGCCACTCAAAACACATGTAAGTGTTTTTGGTGTGAATCAAAACCTTCCATTAGACATAATTGCAACAGCAGCTGTTACACAACCTGTATAAACTATTTTTGGTGTGAACCAAAATTTTAACAACATAGAAATTCTGTTAACCATTTCGTGGTCACATAGGCATAAACTTCATCTACCCCTGGCCAAGTTTAGCTGCCCTAATAGAGAGGAAGTTCCAGAGTGTGTAGGGAATGTTTAGCCAAGAATAAGACAACTTTTCTAAACACTTCTTTTTCTTCTTGATCATGTTCTCTTAAAAGATAAGAAGGCAATTTGAAAATGGCTTTAAAATGTACTGGATTTCTTAAACTGTTATAAGTAGTTCGTGCTCATTGTAATAAGAATAACAAAAGTATATAAAGAAAGACATAATTTCCTCATTTCTTCTGGTTCCATCCACTTGGAAAAACCAACATTAATCTGATGTGTATGCTTATACACTTTTCTCTATGCTCATATAGTATTCACACACACAGAGAGACTTCCTCCTCCTCTTATTTTCTTTACAAAAAGGGAGTGATATTTTATACCGCAATGAATCTGATCATAGACACACTTTGAATGTTTGTTTTTAAAATACAGATTCCTGGGCCTTATCCTAGGCTTATTGAATCTGAGCGTCCAAAGAAGAAGTTTAGTGAGCTCTATAACCAGAAGAGTTTGATAAATGCTCCTCTATATATGATTCTGCAACTTGCTTTTATCTTTTAACATATACCGTGGTTACCCTTTCAGGTTAATGCTTATACATCAAAGTCAAAATCTTTCGGTAGGTGAAGGGACAGATTAACAGATTCAATTACAAAACAAAACCAAATTATTTGTTTTTCAAAAGACACATAAGCAAAGTTGAAAGGCAAAAGACAGACTAGGAGAAAATACCTGCAACACGTAACAGAGGGTTAATATTCCTAATATAGAAAGAGGTCTTACAATTTGAGAAGTAAAAAAATATACATAAAGTAGTAAAGAAGCTTGTTTCTTTTTTTAAAGGATTCTGTTGGGGTAGGAAGCAGACCCTGAGATGGTGTTAGTAAGCAGCATGTTAATTAAGTAACTTTTGGATCAACACCTGTGGAACAGACAGGAAGGAAGCAGGAGTGAGCAGAGGGAAAGTACAGCTATGTTGCAGACCCAAAGATAGTCTCAACTAGAATGGCTCGTCAGAGTTATCCCTCATCACTTTCTTTCAAGGCCATCATGAGTGGGATTGCAATGTGGCTGTCATTCATTTTCAGCTTACACCCATGCCTCATTGCAGTCCATCCATGAACCAAGCTCAGATATTTACCTCCTTCATCAGCTGGTCACATGGGATACTCCAATATGCCAGAAGTGTGAGCACAGGAAGAGATGCTAGTTCAATAGTGGTGGATGTCATGGTAGCCTGGGCCATCTGCTCATAGAGCTACTTGACTCTTCTGGTCCTACTTGTGAGGGATTGATTACTTCCCTCTGAGAGCTTACTGTTATGTCCATTTGACCTTAGGATTTGATGGGTCAGACAAAGCCCAGTTCATGATAAACAGTTGTGGCCACATACTCATCTGGTGTCCCATGATCAGCTTGCTCCACTTCTACTAGGACGCAGTAGTGTGCTGGGAGTTATTTTTCAAAGGCATATGATTCTTTGATGCAGGCATGGTCCTGCTCCAAAACCCCATGTGTCTGCATTGTGATTATCCCATGAGATTTGCCATAAATTCCACGTAGCATCTTTTCCCAGCATTACTACCTTTATTGCTATAGGGTATTCTGGCCACATAGTCCAAGTAGCAGGACCACTTGTACTCTAGTGTAGACTGCTGCAGACCACTTCCTGCCTTGAATGCCACTCAAAGTAATCAGTCTTCACATCATCTGGCATATGTGTCAGAGCAGTGTTCCCAAGTGAGGAATATACTGCCTCCAGAACCTGAAGAGGCCAACCAGATGCTGCACTTTCCTTCTTTGTGATGAAAAGCGCAAAGTGTAATAATTTGTCCTTTTCCTTGGATGGAATTACTCAGTGTGCCCCTAACCTTAGTGGACACCTAAGAAATGTATCAATGCACCAAGCCCCTGACTCATCATGGGGTTTATCTCCCATGTTGTAATTGTCGATCACCCAGGCCACCAATGTGCAAACCACTTTTTGTTCATCCAGACTGATGAGCATGATTTCTTTCATATAGTGGATCAATGTGATGTTCTGTGGGGTATCCAGATCTCTTCAGACTGTATTAGGACAAAGGGCAAGAGCATTAACATAGCTCTGTAACAAATTTACAAATGTATATTGCTGTCTGTCCCATGTGAATCTGAATGTTTTCTGATCCTTTTTTTCTGAATACATAGAAAAGAACACATTCACAAAATCAATGGCAGCATACCAAGTGCCTGAGGCTGTGTTAATCTGCTCTAGCGAATATACCACATCTAGCACAGTGGCAGAAGTTAGGACCACTACTTGGTTGAGTTCACAATAGTCTGTCATTTTCCAAGATCTTTCTTTTTCCCCAAGGGTCAGATTGCTGAATTAAATATAGATGTGACAGAGTCTAACACCCCTGCCTGCTTAGATCTTTAAGAATGACACTAACTTCCACACTTCCATGCCAAATACATTACTTTCCCCACTGTTCCATTATGGAAAATACTTCAAACTTACAAAAAGTTGAAAGTATGATACACATAACACTCATGTAGACACCAACTAGATTCTAAAATTTACACTTTAGTGTAGTTGTCTTGTCACATATTTATCCATTCTTCTATCCGTGTATCAAACCACTTAATTTTTGGATGCATCTCAAAGTAAGCTGCAGACATCAGGACACAGCCCTTGAA
Source organism: Camelus bactrianus (assembly GCF_048773025.1). Classification (NCBI taxonomy): domain Eukaryota; kingdom Metazoa; phylum Chordata; class Mammalia; order Artiodactyla; family Camelidae; genus Camelus; species Camelus bactrianus. Next base: position 84,799,033 of record NC_133575.1, read on the forward strand.
ACAATTCAGCATGCATATCATTGGAGATCAATGTCTGTTTACAGTTCTTATTTTAGGCAAACATTTTTGTTTGTTTGTTTGTTTTTGTTTTTCGGGGGGGGCAACTAGGTTTATTTATTTTTAGAGGTGATACTGGGGATTGAACCCAGGACCTCATGCATACTAAGTACACACTCTACCACTTGAGCTATACCTTGCCCCCTTAGGCAAATTGTTCATATAGCAAAATGTACATATCTTTTTTTAAACATTTTTATAGTCATTTTACAATGTTGTGTCAAATTCCAGTGTAGAGCACAATTTTTCAGTTATACATGAACATACATATATTCATTGTCACATTTTTTTTGCTGTGAGCTACCACAAGATCTTGTATATATTTCCCTGTGCTATACAGTATAATCTTGTTTATCTATTCTGCACATGCCTGTCAGTATCTACAAATTTTGAACTCCCAGTCTATCCCTTCCCACTCCCCTCCCCCTTGGCAACCACAAGTTTGTATTCTATGTTTATGAGTCTGTTTCTGTTTTGTATTTATGTTCTTTTTTTTTTTTTTTTAGATTCCACATATGAGCAATCTCATATGGTATTTTTCTTTCTCTTTCTGGCTTACTTCACTTAGAATGACATTCTCCAGGAACATTCATGTTGCTGTAAATGGCATTATGTTGTCATTTTTATGGCTAAATAGTATTCCATTGTATGTATATACCACATCTTCTTTATCCAGTCATCTGTTGATGGACAGCAAAATGTACAAATCTTAAGTGTACCATTTGATGACCTTGACAAATGCATATGACACTGTGTATCATACAATTTAAGTAACTCCCACCCCCAACACATATACACACTCACACACACACACACACACACCTGGGACCACCCTACCTGGGCGAGCTAACAAGCCACTCATGTAATCCTTGGTGCATAGGTTAGACAACTGTCTTATTCCCTCTGAACCCCTCATACCCAGGGAACACATCCTGACTCACAGCTGAAGACTGGCACGGTGGCCAGCTGGCACTGAGAGCTCTCCAGGGAGACCAGCTTTGGGTGAGCTAACAGGACACTCCTGCTTGGACTGGAGCGCCCACCCCCCACCACAGGTGCCCCCTTCCCACCCCTCCAGGTAGCTGCAGCTTAGCTCTCTTTCCCCCTGAGATGCTCTGGGATTCTTGTCAGGTACGAGCCAGGAGGTGGGCTGCCCAGGTTTGTCACGATGGGAAAACAGAAATTCCAGTCACCGAGCTCGCGTGCTCTGTGCCGACCAAGGCTCCGATCCCGGGGCAGGTCCACTCAGGCCCCTGATAAGGCCCTAGGAAGAGAAAGGAGAAAGTTCACTTAAAACCCAACAAAGCCCAGAAAGGAGCGTGGTTTTCTGTAGGAAGGGCTTATGGCCGGCACTGAGCTGGAGGAAAGCGCCCACGTGCCCATCACTGGGGAAAGGGACGGAGCTGCACAGGCCTGGTTGGGGCACAGAGGGGGCCTGGGGCGGGGGCTGGGAGGGAGACCAGGAGGCTCTTTGGCACTTTGTTCTGCCACCTCCCTCGGACTGGCAGGTCCACTGGGCGAGTGCTGACTCCCTTCCCAGCAGGACCTTTACGGAGCTGTCACTCTGGGAAGGGTGCTGTCCATGCCACTGGCCCCTAGGTCTGACCCCTGGCCCTGGTTTGCCTCTGGGCTTCTCCCGCAGGGCTCCCTCCCATCCCTGGTCTTTCCTATCCAGCCCCTCAGCCGGCCCTGCTGTCCTGCAGCCCCTCCTTCCCTGATGAGGGCTCCACAGCTTAATTATGGTCCAGCACTGCGTTCCTTTGTTCCCCTTGCTGTAAAACTGCCTGACTAATTTAGCTCTCTGGCCTTGATCTGCCAGTGTAGGAGTATATCTTTCCCCCTCCTCCCCGGCCCTTTATTTTCTTTATTTATTTTCTGAAATCTGTTTGCCTTCCCTGAGTTTTCACAACTGGAACTGAAATCAGAGCTGTAAAACACACCATGCCAGTGGCTGTAATGAAACTAAATATCTGTTTAAAATGCTTATTCATATGATAGTCCAAATGTTCTGTTCTGTGTGCTGAAGCTTTTACCACTAGCAACAAGCCGTTGGAGAAATAAGTACTAAATGTAAATCAAGTTCGATCAGCCATTGGTCCTATTTGAAATGACTGGTCAGAACAGATAAATTCAAAGAGTAAAGTGGAAAGGGAGTTCCTTCTAATGAGGAAACAGGGTTTTATATATCTTCTCTATCAATAAGTTTTGTCTTCCTTTTTATCTTCTGTATAGTAAGGAAAAAAGAAGTAGCCAGAAAATGGTAATGTTGAAAAGCAAATGAAGTTAAAGTAGTTTGCAAAGCCTAGACCTGTGGTTCTCAAACTTGAACCTGAATCAAAATCACCTAGAGGTCTGGGGCAGCACCTGAGAATTTTCATTCTAACATGTTCCTAGGTGGGACTGATGCTGTTGGGCTAGGGACCACACTTTGAGAACCACTGCTTTAGGGGCTGTGCTGAGTAGGCGAGAACATCAGGAGTCCCTTATTCTGGGAAGATTTGCCCGCCGTGACTTGGAGGACGATCTAGCTCAGTGAGGCCGGGCCTGGGGCAGAGCTCAGCAACCCCTCCTGGGGCTCCTACAGTGACCAAAGAGCACAGGTCACACCCGGGACTGCCTGTCAAAGGCCCAGTCTCTTTTGGAGTCGTCTAACATCTGCCATCATACCTCCCTCTTCCTGGGTGGTGGAGGGAACTGGGCCACCAGCAAACCCCAGGGCACGTGGTCCAAGATGAGCCCTGTGCCGCAGAGCAGGGGTGGTTCTCAAACTGAGCATGGGTCAGAGTCACCTGGGGCAGGGGTGCTTCGTCAAACCCACATCTCTGGGCCCACCCCCAGAGCTTCTGATCAGTAGGTCTAGGGCAGTGGTGGCTGGGAAAGTGGGTTTCCAGTAAGTTCCCAGGTGATGCTGACTGATGCCTCTTGGCCAAGAGAAGAAAAAGGCTTCTGTGTTCTGATGACTGAAGCAGAGAGGCTGCTGAGAAAGATGCAGACCAGAAGCAGCCTGAATAGAGACTGGGAATTTAGTTAGCATCAGACTAAAATTTCTGGGTGACTAGATTTTTGTTGAGTTAAGGATTAGTGAGGAAAGCACCAAATTATATACAGCATTTATTCATTCTAAATATACCTGAAACTAATCATTGGATAATGTTGTTTAAGTTCAGCTATTTCAACAAGGGGAAAGGGAAGAGAACCAACATTTGCTGAGCCTTGCTAAGCTTTTTTGTAGGCCCTTTACATGTTACCTCATTTGCGTCTCACAACAAACATGCAGAGAAAGACACTGATTTTTAAAAAAAGTCCCCACTTTTTCAGATAAGAAAACTGAGCCCCAGAGAGCCTCAGTGACCTGCCTAAGGTCACACAGCTGATAAGATCTGGACCTAGGTCGAGGTCTGGCCCCAAAGCCCTTTCCGCTACACCCTGCTCATGAAGGCATCCTTATTGAAAGAGCAGAAGAAAGGAAGGAGAGTGTTTTCAGGGGACACTTGATAGAAACAAAATATCCACCATGGAGAGTGAGTAATGAGGAGGGAGGCTGAAGAGATAGGTGGGGACTAGATCGTGAAGGGCCTTGAAAGTCACCTAAGGAATTTGTACTTTATCACAGTCAATGAGGAGTCATTGCAAACATTTCAGAAGGGGCGGGCCTTTCAGTTGGGTGCAGCCTAAGAGAAAGGGAAGTGCTGGTAAGAGCAGATGGGGTAGGGTGGGTGGAACCCCAGAGCCCTGGAGCTGAAAGCTCCTTCTCATCACTCCTCTGACAGATGAGAAAACTGGGCCCAGAGAGGGGAAGTAACATGCTGGAGGGATGCTCTGGGGCACTGCCCAGCTCCCCCCTACCCTTGAGCGCTGGAGCCCTCATTTCCCCAGCTGCAGGGGGTGATGGTGACTGACAGCTTACAGCTAGCCCCTCCTAGGAATGGGCCCTTGGCTGAGCACAGCCACCCTGCCCAAGGCTGTGCACCCATCCTAGGAGGCAGCCTGCATCTAGTAACTGGTCAATTCAGGGACAGAAAGCCCTGGCCCCTTTACCACATTTAGGACAATTCTGAGGGGCCACGCTGACTCCAGAGCTCCCCATGGGAGCTTCCTTCTGTTGTGGCCGCATCACAGTTTGACTTCCTCCTCTGCTCGGTCCTGCTTTCTTCACTCCCTGCAGGTGTTGATCCTGAGCGTGCTCCCCAAGAAAACTCCTGCCTGCAGATCTCCATGTCACACTCTGCTTCCCTGGGAACAAGGCCCGTGACACTTCCCTAAAGTCAGAGGCCAATTCAGTGGGGTCAGGACAGGAACCCATACCTTCTGACTCTCAACCTTTCTACCACACCTGGCTGACTTCCCACCCTGATTCCTCTTAGGCTCTCTCTCTCCATCACATCCATCCAGGAAATTGGGATGAGTGACCTTGGAGACTGGGTCAAAGGATGCTAGAAGAAACGCTGCTCCTGCCCTAGGAGTGCCCTGCACAGTAACGAGCACACGTGTGTGTCGAACAATTAGCGCTGTTACAGGCTCATCGGCTGGGAGGAAATGTCAGGTGCCTTCCTGGCTCATCTACTTGCCTGGGACAGTGGCTGGGGGAACTCAGCCTGGACCAGGCTGAAATATGGAGATCATGTTTATGGCTCAGGGCTTCGAACCCAAGGCCCTGGACCAGGGCTATGCCCGCCTTGAGGACTAAAGCTCTGCCCCAAGACAGAGAGAGGTGTGTTAGGGATTTTCAGAGGGCCCACCGCACCCTGCTGAAGCCATTCCCTGCCCCTCATTTTGCAGCAAGACCCAGGGTTTCACACCTGGCACCCATGCCGTGCCCACTGGCAGGATCTGTTCACTGGAGTCCTCCCTCACAACGTGCCAGCGGCCGCCTTAGCCCTGTTTAGTGGTGAAGTATGAGGAACCTTGCGTTATGGCCTTTTTACAGCCCTGCGGAGCCACAGTGATGGAATTTGTGTAGATTCATTGGCTGTTTTTGTTTATCGCTGTGCAGCGGCAGTGAGGCTCAAAGGAGGCCAAACCCTAGACTTTCAACTGCTCCCTGGGCCCCTCCGAATCGCCCCTCCGTCATGGGGAGCTGGAGAGGGGCTGAGAGGAGGCCTCTGACCCCAGTTGACAATCAGGACACAAAGCTTTTGTTTAAACACCAAATCCACCAAGTAGGAAACATGCCGATACTTAGAGCAGCGTTCACAGTGCCCCACTGCAAGTGAGGCAGATGGGCCACACACCTTAGAAGAAGGCAGTATATGGGCATTTTTAGAAGTTCCAAGGCTTGCGTCAAACAAGATTGAGGGCCAAACAGTGCTTTCAAAAATGCCGTGCTGTGCTAAGGGGAAGAAATGGCAGTGGGTCATTGTGCAAGGAAGATTATGACTGCTCTGGTTAAAACCTCACCAGAATGGACATTCATTGTCCCTGCCCATTTATCCTTCCCCTAGGATGCCATGTTCTGTTTACCATTTCCATAACTGCACTTTGGGCCCCTCAGTCTTCTCCCTCAACCTTGTACTCACGACAACTGCACTCACCTGCCTTGTGACGGTTACACTTAGCCACAGGGTCTCTGTCTTTTCAGAGCCCTACAATTGCCACTGCCCTAGTGGGTTTGCTATAACGTTCTTTCCTGCGGATAGACCTAACCTACAGAGGAAACACTCTTGAATTTCTTAATGGTGCTGGTACCCCTCTCACCAGCATGTTCCTCGGTGCCATGGTAAATGGTGTATTCTGTGCCTTTCTGTTTGAGTTTTCCCATCTTTTTCAGTATATCTACTCCAATATGCTCACTTCTAAATCTTTTCAGCCCTTATTCCACTATTGCCACAGCAACGCTGGCATTTCAACCTCAGTTAGCTTGGATCATCACTTTTTCTATACCTCTAGGAGCCACCCTAGTGGGGAGTTTGCACCATCTCTTGTCCTGGCCGGGGTATTAATCCTATTTTCCAGGAGATTGTTCCCACACTGATAAACTCTCCTTTACCTGACCTTATGGTCTAGCTCCCTTGATCAAGCCCTCTCAGAATCCAATTTTGTGTGCACTTTTTTAGCTCCTGCCAGTCTATGCTGGCTAGTCTGTACAGCTCTTTGGGGTATAGTTACTTTCCTCCTTTATCAAGCTTAGCATGTTCATGCTGTGCCCCAACCCTTGTTATAGGCCTGGTGGCCAGGAGAGGAAGCGAAGACACACTTTGTCTTGGGGAGAAGCTCTGCAACATCTCTAAGCTAGAGATGGAAGCAATGGCCAGCAGGGAAGTCAGGTCATTTCTGCAGGTTCAGAGGGTTCAGAGAAATCTGGGGTTTCGAGATTTTGGTGGCATTAATCTAGATATCCCCAAGTTGTATGTCAGGGTCCTATTCTTTCCCCGGAAGCATCCTGATTTGGGATCAGCAAACTTGACTCTATTGGGAGTTTAATCTTCTTGGAGCTCAATAACCACTGAATTCTATTGGTCTTATAGCTACTCTTCCCCATATTTCTCAAATACTTGATATATCACACCATACCATATGTTCCCTTCTGCCAGTACACCATCCCAATTCACCACCTGGTGAAGGTCTTAACAATAATAGGACTGCCACCTTGTGGCAGGGGACTATCTGTGATCCACTTCCTACTCTGTGACGCGGTCCTCCTTGCCAACTGAGCAGTGAGTGATCTGGTTCCCAAATCCCATCTAAGTGCTGCTTTTCCTGGATAACTCTTAGTTTCAAGTGCTATAATTTTAGTTCCCCGGTGAAGCCGACTCTGAGACAGAATGTAGCATGCATCAAGAGATGTCTCTCGAATTAACACCTGTGGAAGGAGCAGGCATGGGCAGGGGAGGAAGGTGAGCTGCACTGAAGGCCCAACAACAGCCTCAGCCAAGCCCACAGAGGGATCTGGAGTTAGAATGACCCTTCAGAATTGCCCCAAGTTAAGCTGAGATGATCAAGCCTTTATAGCCTTTCTTTGGTCAGTCACGGTGTGCTGCCCCAGAAAACTTCGTGACCTTGAGTGAGGCAACTCTCTATACCTGAGGCAATCCAACTGTTATCTCAGTGGCTCAGCCCAAAAGTCCTTTATTGAAATGGGAGATAGGCTGGCACATCAGAGTATCCAACACAGGCCCCAACTCTTTGCTCTAAACATAGTCGATTAAAAGTAAAGAATGAAAGTGTAGTTGACTTACAATGTTGTGTTAGTTTTTTTTTTAAAAAAGTAAAGAATTAAGCATTTATCTTGTCCTTCCTATATGAATTGTATTTCAGAGTAACCAAGTAGCCATGGTTAACGAGGATAAATTCTACAAAGAAGGATCAAGTTAATAAATTACAAAGAAATGATGGGATTTGTTTATCATCGTTTTGCAACTCTAATAAAATATTTTTTCAGGCAATGAATATCAATTGATGAAATTATAAAGTAAAAGGTTGATGGGAAACTTTATAGTAGAACATTCAGGCTGCCTCTACATGAACCCGCTGATCAATCTGAACATCACTAAGCGTTAGTATGTACTTTCCAATGTTACAGAATAAGAAGTACAAAGCATCTCTGAGCATTCCTGCAGAAAAAAAAAAAAACACTTTGTACTGGAATCTAATGAAGACTTTAGAGCCAGCTTATGGTTTACATTTAAGCTACACTTATTCCCCTAACAAGAGGAGCAAACTAAGTAACAACACAAATAAGCAAACAGACAAATGAGAATGTAGCACATTCAACAGTACAAGTGACTTGGTTTCTTCAATGACGCAATAGAATGAAGAAAAAAAAAAGAGGAGAGACTGTTTTAGATTAAAGTAGATTTAAGACCCATAACCAAGTGCAATGTGTACATCTTGTTTGGATCTAGATGTATACAAACCAAATGTAAGGAGACATTTTGGGGGATAATTGAGGAAATCAGAATATGGACTGAGTAGTAGGGGATATCAAAGTTAGGAACTTTGTTCAGCGTGAAAGTGGCATTGTTGCTGCTTATTTTTAGAAAATGTCCATATTTTTGGAGGACATTGAAGTATATAGAGTAAAATGAGATGTGAGATTTGCTCAAAAATACTTACAGAAATAAAAAAAAGAAAATAGATAAAGCAAGTATGAAAAAGTCCTAATAATTTTTGAATCTGAATAATAAATAGCTGCAGATTCATTGTATCATTCTCTGTACTTCTGCATATTTAAAAAACTTTAAGACACCAAAAAAAGAGACAAATGTAAAAGACTCAGTGGGGGGACATAATGCTCTAATAATATAAATATATAATAAACATCTGAGAAGGTATTTAGCTACACTGGTAGGGAAATGTAAATTAAAACAATAAAGAGGTAGTATTTTCTTATTCAAAAGATTGGCCAAAAGTTAAAAGATCAAAACCATCTAGTGCTATGAATGTGGCAAAGTAGCTGTTTCCTAGGGAGTAAATTGCCTCCATCTTACAGTACTTATTAAGAGTAAACCACACATAGGCTATTAAAAACAACATTCTGTATAAATAATTGTACCAGAAATTCATGATCTCTTACAAGAGGATGGCTGAGGAAGCACTTTTTTATTGGCCCAAAAAAAAAGAATTGAGAACAATTATTACAGAGGAATGGTCAAATAAATAATGGTCCATCTACACCAGGAAACATTTTTAAAAAAAAAAAATCTTTTTTTCTGTAATCAGTATATGTTTAATGGTACAAAAATTAGAAAACACAAATCAGAAAAAAAGGCAAAAAATTCATAACTCCAGACCTGAAGATACCATCTTGGAATACGTCACTTCAGGTGTTTCTCATTGTGGGGTGTGGGTGTGGTCGTGTGCGTGCACGCACGCACACATATGTATGTATGTGTATATGTACTTATTTTTCCAATAAAAGATATCATGTTACACAGTATGTGGCAACTTCTTGTTTCCTTAATTCTCTCATGAATATTTTCCACAGGAATAAATTTTCATCCACAAACATGGCCTTGAAGAACTGCATAGTATTCCGTTTTATGGATTCTCTGTAACCTAACCCATCCCCTACTTTGGGGTATTTAAGTGCGTTCCAATTTCTCCTTTTATAAACAGCCTCCCTGCACGCTTGCAAAGCTTTGAAGAGGATTTGCCAATCGACTTCTAGAAAGTTCTGGCTGCTTCGGGAGGCATTTGAGGCAAAATAGTCCGAATGCTTTCCCATCACGCGAGCCTGCTATCTCCCCAGATACCAAAACTGTAGTCTTTAGAACTTGTAAGACTTGTCTTATCCTGCCCGTTAGTCATGCCGCTGAACTGGGACTCTGTTCCAGAAATCCCTACACCCTCTCCCTCCCCTCGCCTCATTCCCGCCCCTCCCCACGCACCCGCCCCCTCCCCCCAACGCTTTCCCGCTCGGCGGCCTGGCCTATGGCGAACGCCAAGAATTAATTAGGGGCGGGGATCGAGGAGCGGCTGTCAGGAGGTCGCCATATTTCTGTACGGCCCGGCGGCCGGCCCGGCAGTCGGCGGGTCGGGAGAGGTGCTGACAGGGCGGGGCCACCGCGCGGCTCTGCCGGCCTCACCCCTCCCGCGCCGGACAGGTGGCTGGAGCGCGCCCCGCCCCCGCCAGCTGCGGGTGGGAGCGAGGGAGGGCCGGTCCCGGACGGCGGCCGCCAGCTGCGAGCGGGAGTGAGCTAGGGCCAGTCCGGGACGGCCGGGCGAGGAGTCCGGCGGCGGCAAACGAGTATCGTGGCGGCCAAAAAAATGCTCCTGTACCGAGGGGCCCCCGCGGGCCCTGGCGCGCCGGGTGGCGCGCTGGCCCGGCCGGGCGGCGGCCCGCAGGCCTTTGGGATCCGCCTGAGCACGGTAAGTCGGGGGCCCGAGGGGGCGGACGCGCGCGCGCGCGCCGGGCCCGGGGCTGCGGGGGGCGCGCGGGGAAGGCCCGGCGGGCCGAGGCCTCACCCGGGACGGGACCTTCTCTCGCCCCCAGATGAGCCCCCGCTACCTACAGAGCAACTCCAGCAGCCACACGCGACCCTTCAGTGCCATCGCGGAGCTGCTAGGTGAGTGGCGAGGGCGGGCCTGGCCGCGATCGCCCGAGGCAGCGGTGCCAACGTGGTGCCGCGGACGCGAGAGGAATGTGCGGAGCTGCGCGGGGCGGGCCGGGGTTGGGTTGGGGGCGTCAGGACCCATCCTGGCTCCGCAGGGTCGGCTCTGTCGCCCGGAACAAGGTTCCACGAATAAAGCTGAGGAAACAAGGTGTGTCCGAAGACTTAGGACTCCTGTGTGGTTTTTCTCTCTGGCTCGTGATGTCTCGGGCACTTTAGGATAACCTAGTTAATAATCAAAAGGAGATGCATAAAAATATCGGGCCCCAAGGCAGCAGGACTCCACACGGACTGGCGACCCATGGAGGGCGCCAAGCTAGCAAAGGGTCACGATAGAGGACCCGGTAGGCCGTGAAGAAAGATATGGAAAATGGAATTCTTTAACTTTTGGGACCAGAGAGTCTGGGAATGATGGGACATCTCTTAAGAGATGACACGAGTGCATTTGGCTCCCGGCTACTGCGGAGGGCTAGGTCCGTGGTCCACGAGCGCCCTCACACCGCTGGAATGAATACTGAGCACTTAACCTCTCGCTCCACCGATGTTTGCTTTTAAAGCGTTTTCAGTTGATCCCTTGAAGCCAAGTACACCAGCTTTTGCAGTAGTGTGCTAAATACTGTGTGGAAAGCAAAGAAGAGAAACATTCCTGGACAAAATGCAGCAGCATACAGAGCACATTGCAAATGTTTTAAAAATTGAAAGAAGGGAGAGCTGGCTATGGGGCAAGGTAACACAACAAAATCTTGAAAATGGTTTCAAAGCTCCCCAAATGAATCACTTTCTTATTTGCAATCACTGTGGCCATGCAGTGTGAATTGTCTCAGGCAAGAAGTCAGTGGGCAGCGGGAGGAGATGGTCAGGAGAGTTATTTGGAAGGGTGATGGGGAATTTTGATGATTCGTTTGACCATAACACAGAATGCTTACAATATGTATGACTGTTTCAATAGAAAGTGAAGGGGAAAAAGTGACATTGGCACGTTTTGAATCCTAGAGAACAGGGACTATATTTTTAAGGTTTTGCACCGTGCCTTGAATGAAACTTCACAGTGGAATGAGATCTGCGTGCATGTAACTTAACAAAAAAGAAAAGAGAGGAAAAAGTAACAATTTACTTAGTGGGAAATGGGAGACAGAAATGTATTGTCCCCTCACAGTGGCACTGCACAAAACGCTGTGTACCTATGCTCTACCATGTACTGAACTTTACAGTGATTTAAAGAGGGTTCCATTTATAATTGTGAATATATATGATTTATGTCTTAAGCATTAACTCAGAGAACCTAATTCTGGCCTAAGATGACCCATATGAGTGTAAGTATCTATGTGTGTTATATACATACACACATGCCTGCACATATACGTACAAACACACAGGTTTTAAAATCAAATCACAACTATTTGTGGTCATTTAATACTAGGGGAAAGGGAGAGCAAAGTATTAACTGATAATCCAAAGCTTTCATTTTAGGTTTTCCTTCAACAGTTTTCTCCTCCACTTACACATTAATTTTCTGGTGAATCATTTATTCAATAAATATTTATTGAGAACTCACTGTGGGCAATGCCACTGTGGTAGGTACAAAAATGAATATAACACAGATTCATATTCTGGTAGGGGAGATAAAAACATGTACAGAAGATTTATTCTTTGTATTATGACAAAATAGAAAGTGATATATTGGCAAAGATAGACACATCGGGTGCTGTGGTCATTCAGAGGAAGGACGGATGACTCCAGCTTACCAGGAGGAGGAGGGTTAGGAAAGGCTTTGGAGAGGAGGTGACATTTGAGCTGAGATTTGAAGGATTGGGACATGTGGATATGGGTATGGGGAGGGGAGGGCATTCCAGGCAAAAGGAACAACTGCATGAATAAAGGCATGAAGAGTATTGAGTAGTTGAGTTTAATTGGAGCATGGAGTTCACGAATAGTCAAAACTGTAGGTCCTTGGAGAGTTTACATAGAGCTTTCACATACATTTTTAACTTTACCCTTTGAGGTAAATGGCATCATGGTTATTGTTCTCATCCTGCAGATAAGGATACAGAGGCTCAGAGAATCTACTTGACTTTTCCAAGGTTACATGTTTACAGATCCGAGACTCAAACATTGGTCTTTTTACTCCAAGTACCAAGTAGGGAATGAGGTTAGAAAGGTGGACTGGGCCCAGGACGTGACTGGGAAGCTTGGGTATTTGGGCTTTTAGTCTGAAGTTTTCTGAGCAGAGGAGTGTCATGGTCAGAGCTGGGCTTCAGGAAAGTTAATCTTGCAGCATTGTATAAGACTGAAAAAGAAGCGAGACATAGCTTTGAAAGACTAGTTATCACAGTAATCCAGATGAGAGGGAGTAAACTCTGTAAACTAAGAAAGTGACAATGGAAATAGAAAGAGCAAGATGGGAGAGAGCCTAGGGATGTATAGGGTAAAGGAGAGAAAGATAAAAAATGACTTTTGAATTTCAAAATTGTGGTCAGTTGAATGCTGACACTGTGTGTGTGTGTGTGTGTGTGTGTGTGTGTGTGTGTGTGTGTGTGTGTGTGTGTGTGTTTGTACAGAGAGAGAGAGAGAGAACAAGAACACAGAGGAAGAATAACCTTGTATCAGAAGATGATGTCCTTAATTTTCAACAGGAATACTTTTCGATACTTGCAGTATGTCTATAGGGCAGCAGCTTGGCCCTGGCAACCTTGCAGGAATCCACATAGGTCATCCTCCTGGAACAGGAGAGGATGGGAGGAAGCCCTACATCAAAGCCATCTCCCACTTGCTGTCCTCTCTCCAGTGATGCTGTCACGGGACAGTTTCTAATTGCCTCCCAGGTTATGATGAGCTATGAAGCTTGAGTTACAATGCTTTTTTAGAAGACCAGAGGTCAGATGATTAGGGGATAAGATAGATTCCCAGGGATCTGGTTTCTCATGCTCTTGCCTAAGTGGTGAGAGAGGGGAGTTAGAGTCCTCCCGCTAAGGGTGGCATGGGCCGGGTTAGGAGAGCTAAAACTCCTTGGGATCTGGTAGCACATGAGATTGTGCAGCTCTTACCTAAGTGGTGAGTGAAGGGGAAGGAATCAGGGTTCTCTCACTGCCCTACCTGTTCATAGGCTAGGTGGGCTGGGCCATGGGAGAAGGTAGATTCCCTGGGATTTGATAGCATAAGCTTCGTGTTGATAAATTTTTGGAAGGTTAAGCAGCAAGAGGGAAGATTGAAACCATCCTCCAGATTGGTGCCTTATTATTATAAGTTCATTTATCAAGGCCGACCTTGTTATTATTATAATTTCATTTGTTGAGGCTGAGTGGAAAGCCACTTAAAACTGAAAGTAAGTGCAAAGCTGTACTGACTGCTGCTGGCCTGCCTGCTGATCTCTTTTCCCCTGCTGCTCCAGCTGACCCTGGCCTCTGGAGTGCCCCCCCCCCCCCCCGCCGTACTCCACCTGCTTCCAGCCAAGGAGATAAAATATCTAGCTGCTCCTGGCAGTTACCTTGTAACTCCTGAAATGCCTGTATTAAAACTCTTTGGTATATTCCTGTAAAAAACAACAAAACAAAACCAAAACAAAAAACACCTAGTAAAGTTTGGGCAAAATTTGTAGTAAAGAGAAAAAAAGTAAAAGTGGTTTTGTGAGAGGACTGAAAGCTGGTTCATTGAATGTCCAATTGTACAAAGGCAGAATTGGAATTGATATATGTTGTATGTTTCCATTGTGAATGTTCATAAAGTGTTAGAAAAAAATTCCTGTATGTCCAAAGTTTTCGGAGTAGAAATGAGGTCCTGTTGGTGGACAAGTTAAAGGTATCAGTCTTAGTGGCCCTGGCTTTCTGCCAGCAGGAGTGATTGATAGGTTCTAAAACAATTCAGGGCCTGCTTGCCAAGTGGTTTCTTGAAACAATGTAGGCAACTTCACAATGCTGAATCCTTCTGTCAGTTAAAGAAAAAAAACTGCTGCCTCTTATTACAAAGTAAAACACTGTATTTCTGATAAAGCCTCTGTTGCATGTCAAACTTAAAATTGCTGCCAAAAGCTGGCCCAGTTGATTTACCACATGACACAAGGCTCGACCCCAACTAGTCCTTAAAGATTGACTATATCAGACCTTTTAACCTTCCTCTGGGGCTGTTAGTGATTCCTTAGTGCTATTAAGACTTTTGGGGGGTTACAATGAGTGACAGTTTTATCAGTGACTCTGGCAACACCATTGGGGCCCTTGAAATTAATCTGTCTTGTTTTATTTGATGGACATTCTACACATTTAAGTGATTGTAACTGATACTTTTAATTGTGTAATAAAGTTGATGTTTTGAATATGTGCAATACTTTTCTTGCTTGTGATGGATGTTCCCAGTAGAGAAATGCCATGATTTGAACACTGGTTGTGGGATGAGTATACAACCAGAACCCCACCTGGATCTCTCAGCCCAGCCACATGAGTGTCAGTAAAGTAGTATAGAATGTCAGGGAAAGGGAAAGGGGTGGAAGGGAAGGTCTTTGTCTTGATGATTAAAGAGCTAAAAAAGACAGGAATGCTTAAGAAACATATCCAACAGGTTGTACAAACTGCCCTCCCACTCAGGCCGGTGAGCCCTAATGAGGCTTTTCTACCACATGTGTCAGTGACTGACAGTTATGTAAACTGGTGCCTATGGCAAAAAGATGTGGCCACTAGACAATGGCGCCCCCTGGGGATGTAGACATGGCACACATGTTAGAACATGCTAGATTTGATGTCTTTGGAGTCTTAGCTAATTAACCCATTTTGAAGACCTAACTCAGGAAGAATCATGAAACTTTCTATATATTTTCTTCCTACTTTAATCCTATGTTCTCCATTTAATGAGGTTGGACAGCCTCACCTTCAAGACTATTACAGAGTGCCTAAGCAGAATCACTCCTTCTCTCTAAGCATGTTTTTCCCTATAACCTAGTAAGTGCACTACCATTAATGCTCCCTGCTCACCTTCTGGAACATTCACATGAAGGGAATAAAGGACAGTTTCTATGTCTTAGGAGCACTGAAGTAGATATTTTAGTAGAATATTAGAAAAAGAGATCTAATATCACAGATTTCTACCTTTTGCAGATAATGCTGTAGATCCAGATGTATCCGCCAGGACGGTCTTTATAGATGTTGAGGAGGTCAAGAATAAATCTTGTTTGACCTTTACTGATGATGGATGTGGGATGACACCTCATAAACTACACCGAATGCTCAGGTAAAAATGTCTTCATTCTTTTTCTCTTGTCGTGAGTTCATGAACTCTATTTAAAGCTTAATAATGTCCTTTAGTATTTTACTTTCCCTTTATTCACTGAACCAATATTTATTGAGCAACTGTTATGTGCTAGGGCACTGGTTATGAAATAGACACTTTCCTCACCGAACTTACAGTCTAGCTGGCAATTCAGACAGTCAAGCAGTAATCATAACAAAAAGTGATAGGTATAATGATAGGAAAGTATAAGATGCAATGAGATAACTTACCAGGGGAACCCAGTCTGATCCAGGAGGTCAGGAAAAGCCTCTTAGATGAAGTGATATTTAAGCTGAGATCTAAGGGTAAGTAGTAGAATTTAACATGGTGAAAGAGCAAGGGGCAAGGGATGAGAGTCTAGGCAAATAAAACAGCAAGAGTAAAAAGACCTGGAGGTCTTCAGTGGTCTGAGACCTCCTCCAATTTATATTAACTTAAATGCACTCTTAGATCACAAGTATTGGAGATGGAACAATTTATGGATTAGAATGATGAACATGCCTGGATATAATCAAGCATCACAAAGGATAAATAGAGGGCATCATACACATAACCTTTAATGGTTTTGTAGTAGAATTGCAGAGTTAGAAAGTTCTCTTTTCTAACTGCTGAAGACTGGTGATAGTTTTCTCTTGCACTCTGAGTTCATGTAATTACTCTAAAACGTTTGTAGTTGAGAATGTAAGTTTGTACTTCATTATCTTCACGTATCACTCAGTGAAAAAAGAGTATTTCCTCAACTCCTTCCTTCTCTCTTCCTTTTTTAGCAGATGAGGTTGGTTACTCTCCACATGGCTTCCTGAACTAGTGTGTGAAGCATGAGTAACAGTAGAGGGATTTGGTAGAGGAGGGAAAGGGCTCTGAGCTATAAAAATGGAAAAATTCATTTAGTTGTAGTTCTCTTTGAAGGTATGCTAATTCTATAACCCTATTTGTAGGGATGTCCCTTTGATCCAATAAAGAAAAGTGAAATTTGAGCATAACCAATTATAAATTTGGTTATGTTTTACCACTTAGCAGTCTATGTACCTTCTGTCTCAGATCCTCATAATTAGAAGAATATTTGAGGAAGAATGTGGTCAGTATGATGGTAAAGGTATAGAGTTGGCCCTGTTTTTAACTTACAGCCCCACTTTTATCTCCTAAAGTTAATATTTTATATTAAGAAGAACAGAATGTTAGATGGGATAGAACCAAAATAATTATGTATCTAATTCTATATGTACTAGTTTTTTTCCCTGAAACCACTTATCCTCTTATCATTTCCTTCCCTCCAACCTTATCCCAGTGACATGGGTGTCAAATCTTACCACCTTCCATTTTGTCTGTGAAACTACATCTCTGAAAGTTGGTGCTTACAGTTACAAGACAGGAGGAAGGAGGAGGATGGTTTTAAAATAATTGTAATGATTTTTGTTCCAGATTCTTTAAACAAATTTTTACCGAGCACCTATGTGAGAATCACTCTCCAGTGTGGTGAACCAGACATGAGCCTTGTTGTCAAGGAGCTGACAGTTTAGTGAGAAAGATAGAAAAGCATCAACTAGTAATACAACTGCATAGGTTATCCCACTAGTGGTAAGTGCTGTGAAGGAGGAGTGCAGTTTCTATGAGAGCATATAATGGAGGGATCTAATCTAGTCTGTGTACTCAAAAAAGGCTACCCTGAAAAAATGACATTTGAGTTCAAATATGAAGGAGGAGCAAAACAGGCAGAAACTGCTTTAGCCATTGCATCTTTTGATATTATCGTGCCAAATATGTTTCCCTCTAATTTGAACTGGACAATTGCTCCTCACATTTAAAAATTAATTTTAGAGAATTTTTTTAAATGAGTCCTCAGTTGTGTATAGTTATATGTTTTGGATTTTATTTCTGATCATATCTTAAAATAAACTTGAATCAGTTAGAAGGTTCCATTTATTTAAAAGAGATCATTTAGTTCAATTCTAACCTCCAGCCAAGGATTCAACTTACTACAGTTTGCTTTTAAATAGATGAGCTTTAGAGGTAGCTTTGAAAATTATTATTAAGTATGCTAATTTTTCTGTTTGTGGTTTGGGGCATATTATTTTTATATTTAGAAAAAATAATAGAGATAATTATGCAAAATTATTAAGCCTACAGAAATTCTATTTGACCTATAACATTTGTTATAATCTTATCCACATTTTCCAACTCTTTATGCTGTTCTTCCTATTTTCAGGCTAATAAAATAGTTATGTACCTGAAGCAACAGTTTCTCCCATAAATACAGAGCCCCATGAAAATCAAGTTAAAAAGAAAAAGCCTATCATTAAATTCCTTTAAGATTCACAATTAATTTTCTTTAGCTTCTGGGGATAGTGTGTGAACCAGCTAGTCTATGTATTTAGTTGCCTTTTTCAGCAGGGTGGAAACCCTCTTTTAAAAGTCAAGGATTAAAAGCAGCCACAGATTCATGGATTGAAGGTATTTGCTACCTCTGCTCAGAAGTGAATTTCCTAGTTCTTCCAAAGCAACAGCCAGGGAATCATAATGTGCTTAGCAGTCTTTCATTCTTTTATATTACATATTGAATCAACCAGTATATCTAGGGGACAGCAGTACCTGCCCTTGTATGTCCATGAATTTGCTAAAGTTTGTTTCATTGGTCAGAGTCCAAATTTAAAATTACCTCTCTATGTTCTAGAATCTTGACTTTTAAAGGAACTCAGGAGAAAGCTTATATCTTCCTGGATTCCACTCAAAGAGCTGATATCCCAGCAGTGTGTACACATTGAGTCTATTATGTGAGAGGTTAGAACAGGATTTTCTTGATAAAGAGAAACCACCTGTCCAAGCCGAGATATCTCTGTGGAAAATCAGTGAATTATACCAAACTATGTAAGATTCATTCCTACAATTCTGTTATCTGTTGTGAGGCTTGTATATTAGGTAGTTATTGGTTGGTATCTGACAGCCCTTCTGTGATTTTCAGTTAAATGGAGTACCTAACATGGGAATCCAGGTGAAATAAAAGAACATGTGAAAAGAGTTAAGGGTAACATAACAACAATAACATACTGAGCTTCCAGCTCCTCTCATCTCATTATTCTCATCCTTTTCCATTTCTGGTTCTGGCCCTGGGCCACTACTTATCTTCTCAACCTTATATACTCATTTGGTCTCCCAAAACTATAACACAATGAAAGTTTACACTTACAAAGGAGAAAGAAACAATAAATGGCAGAAGAGGCAGGAATGGTAAGGAAATGAAAGGAATAATATAGTCTTCCTATTTACACCACTTACCCTTGATCACCTAATTGAAGCTTTTGTGGCATTAGAGAAGGTTAAAGTCCAAATAACCTTACAGATTCATTTCATGTAGTTTATGAAGAGCCCTGAGTTTTAGATATGCCATTAAATCTGAAGTAGAGGTAGAGGTTAGCACATGACAATTCTTAGAATGACTTCTAGAAATACTTTAAAATTAAAATTTGAATGCTACTTTGTAAGTTATAAAATTAAAATTTGAATGCTACTTTGTAAGTTAATATATACATACAGTGTATTATTTAATCCTCCTAATGACCCTATTGTTTTTAGGTAATTCTTCCACAAGAGGAAAATGAACGCCTGAATCTTACCTTTGATAAAGTTATTTCCTGGAATACTAAGACCCATAGGCTACAGAAACTTAATGCTCTTTTGGTATTTTAAAAGGAAATTCTGCCCTAGAAATTACCTTTTTATGTGGTTGGATTTATTTGTTAGATACACAAAGCTCCTGTAAAGTGTCTGTTCTAGAAGGACATAATGGTATTATTGTATAACACTTTGAAATAGAAAATTAAAAGGTAGGCCTCCTTCCTTAGGGAGTAAGCACAAACCACAGCCTCCACGAAGTAGAAATCAGGCACCTCATCCGTGCTTAAAACGGTAAGAGCCAAAGCCAAGCTGCTCAGCCGTAACAGATAGAACATCTACTTTATTGATGTAGGAGAAACATCTAATCTGTAATATACAAAATCCTTCCTTAAACTGTAAACCAGAAGGGCAAGAATGTCTCTTTTAATTATTGTGTCTCCAGTGCTTAGCACAATGCATGGCACATAGCAGGTACTCAGCAAATATTTATTGAGTGAATGGTAGTATACACGTTGTAAACTTAGTCCATCTGGAGAGAACCAACCCTTAAAAATTAGTTTTATTTGTGACTAGAGGAGATATATGAATCATTTTCTAGATTTATTAAGAAGATAATAATCATTTTCTAGACTTCATGTCTTTACATTTTTGGGGTTTGATTATTTTGTTGTGTGTTTGAATGGAAAATCTAAGAAAGAGAAAGGGTCTGGCTTCCAGATTAAGCTGATCACATAAGAGGCTACAGAGATTGTTGAGGTGACTCACTGAAAGGCCCTTGATAAAACAAGAGAGACTTTATACTGCAGCTGTTTGCTGATATTCAGAGGCAGAACTACCTATTTTTATCCCTTGGCCACATTCCAATGAACTGTCCCAGCAGATAGAGCAGAGGGTAAGAATTGAAAGTGTTATCCTTTGGGTGAATAGTTGAACTTGTCAAGCTATGTAATCTCTGGCTTTCAGATTTCTAGAGGGCGATATAACTAGATTGGGGATGCCTAGTCTAGTACCTCTGAGTAGTGCTAGTATCTGGTACTCTTGTTACCCTCTCCAAGGTGTGCTCAGAGATAACCACCCTTTTCATCTTCCCTTAACTTTACTATTAGTGATCAGAGCTATTTTCTTGAGATAAGAAAAACAGCTGTCCATGGCCTTTTCCAGCTCTCTCTGTTAGTGGAAAGAGGCTGCCTTTACATTTATAAAGCATGACTCTAATGTAATGGAAGTGTTTATATACTCACAAACCACACAGGAAAATCAGTCCCATTTCTCCATAGTAATTGCCTATGTTTTTAACTTAATAGGTTTGC
Source organism: Camelus bactrianus (assembly GCF_048773025.1). Classification (NCBI taxonomy): domain Eukaryota; kingdom Metazoa; phylum Chordata; class Mammalia; order Artiodactyla; family Camelidae; genus Camelus; species Camelus bactrianus. Next base: position 84,819,314 of record NC_133575.1, read on the forward strand.
CCAGAAATACCAAAAGGAAGGAAAAAGTGGGGGGGGGGAGGTTACAAGTTTTCTTCATTTGTAAGCCAAACATTCTGCCTGTCACCTATCTTAGGGTGCTTTTTACCTTTCTAATTTATTTTTTTCTCATTTCCTTTTTCTTGTGTAATTGCAGCTTTGGCTTTACAGATAAAGTAATAAAGAAGAGCCAGTGTCCAATCGGAGTCTTTGGTAATGGTTTCAAGTCAGGCTCCATGCGTCTAGGAAAGGATGCTCTTGTCTTCACCAAGAATGGGGGTACTCTCACTGTTGGACTACTGTCACAAACCTATCTGGAATGTGTCCAGGCCCAAGCAATTATTGTACCAATTGTTCCATTCAACCAGCAAAACAATATCCTTTCTAGAAATGGAAAATGTTAGTTAAAAATTAGTCTAATCTGACTATTTTGATAGAAACAAATCCAGCTATCATTTTCATATATAAAGAGGTATTCAAATGTCTTACATTTAACTAGAATTTAATCCTATTAAGTACTTTTAAAATAAATGAACCATTGACAGAGGCTTAGAAATGTTTTTGTTATATTGCAGTTTTCACTGTTAGGCGATTTGAACTATGTAGTGTCTCCCCTATCCCACCGCTCCCATGGTAAAGTTCCCCGGGGCCTTCTATTTTTTTCCCCTAAGGGTAGTTACATTTGCGTCATACCCCCAGAAACATACTATTCATCAGCTTATCTGATAGCTAATAGCTCATTTTCTTATATCTGGACAAGCTATTATTTCTGTCAGACACGAGGTTGTTTACGCAAGCAGTATAGCAGTAAAGTTTGAACTCATTGCTTCCAAAGAGTTGAGAGGTTCAGCCTTTGACCTATTTCTTAAATATAAGGCTGCCTTAATTTATGTTGTATCTTTGAAGCTATATTCTGCAGCAGTAGCTGATTTTGGTGTTTATCTTTACAACCTTTCTGTGTTTTCCCCATTTCCTTTCTTCTGTAGCAGTAATGCCCATGCTTTATATCTATATGTCTATATTTTGTCTCAACATGCAACCCAAAAGGCAGATCTTCCTAACTGATAGCATCCTCTTAAGATATTAATTTTTCTTTGACTATGTTTGGTTTTACAAAAAATGATTATTACTGAGGATTCCTTGCCCAGCCTAGAAGCCATCTTGAACTATTCAATTTTCAACAGTGAAAGTGACCTGCTGTCCCAGTTTGATGCCATCCCAGGCAAAAAAGGCACTCGTGTTCTCATTTGGAACATCCGCAGGTATAGTATTCCAAAGGTGATAGATTCTAATAAGCAAAGGTAGTATGATGAAGCACATTTCAATAAATCTCTCTAGAGAAGCAGAGAAGATGAATTTTGATACATATTTGTATCTCATTACATACCTTCCCTTAACTTTTTTAGAACTACAGCTCTGTTTGAGACAATGCTCCTTACTGGTAAAATGTGGAAATTGATAAAGTGGAGACGTGCATATCCTGTGGCTAATTACCATCGAGATAGTTTAACATTATGCTAAAATCTTCAGAATCCATTATAAATATCTACTTTATATTCATGGACACTGTTTTGCGATAGGTCAGTGATAGTTATTTTACCTATTTGACGATGAAAATGAAGTATGAGAAATTAGGGTAACAAAGCACAAGACAATCTTTAAAAATAAAGACCTCTGTATTAGTGCTTTTAGAGTAGCTGGATTAGAAGTAGAAAAATCTTTGAAGCAGATAAATTTGAACTATAATGAGGGTGGCTCCAGGTCACATATTTAAAGCTAATAAAACAATCTGGAAATCATATCTAGGGTATGTCATCTGTTTAGCCTTGTCATGTTAAATGGAATACATTTAACAGTGTCTACTGAAACCTAAAAATTTTTAATATAGAATAGAAGTGTTACTCTTAATGTTTAATAGAACAGAATGTCAGATATATTCATTCTTCTTTTTCTCCTTAGGTCAAGTATTTTACCTCATTTCTTAGGTGGGTAAAACTTAGATAAAAACAATGCTGGTTCATATAGAGAGTACTTTCAATTAAAAAAAAGTAAGGTAATACACATCTTCTGTGTCCTACTCGGAAAGCCTCAAGTAACATAATTTATATCATAAAGGATCATTTTCATGAGGTATTTTCAGTGATTGAAACACATTAAGCAGACTTTTTTCTTTGTACATTGTTTTTCAGTTATATGATACTAGGTGTTATGTAAATAAAGGATTCCATGGTCAAATAACTTTGGGAAAAGCTGGCTTAAACAAAGCTTTCCATGTTAATTTATTGCAGGATCTCTCACAGGCTTTACTGTGCTAATGTTATTTCAAAATGCATTGAAAATATTTAAGAGAGCAATACAGTATGCAGTATTTCCCAATTTCAAAAACTGTTTCTCAGGACCTCTTTTCCTTGGATGATGGGTGGTGAGGGGCTGGGAGGACAGGGAATCTCCTCAGAGTACATGTGTTTGATTTGGGTTGGGTGGCAATAATCAGGATTACCCTGGAAAATACAGAATATATTATTATAGTGACAAGAGCTTTATACAGGACATGTATTGTAGTGGCTTTGGTTTAGCCCTGAAGAAGGCACTACATTTTCAATGCAGCAGCCCTGAGCTTGTGAAGCCTAAAGTATGAGGAGGGTATCCCTAGAGCTTGAGGTGGTTCTGAGAGCCAGGAATTGTTTTTCATTTTTTTTTATTAAACTGCCTTTATTTATGTCTTTATTTCTTTTTTTAAGAGTATCTTTAAAAAGGGGGAGGGGATACTGTTCCACAGAGCAAATTTTGGGAACTATTGTTCTGTTGTATATTTTTTCCCTATAATATAACCCATTATTTGTTTTGAGTTTTTTCTGGGAACAAAGAAAAGTCTTGCCTTTTTTCCTTGGCAGTTGCTAGTGATGTAGCCCAGTGTCTTGGAATGGGCCATATTTAAGTGACCCAAAAGGATTATGAGAAGAAAGGTCCTTATGAAAGGAACAGGAATAGTATCATATTTAAATGATAATTCCATAAATGATATACTAGAAGACTAACAAATATATGCTGTTTCTATAACAACCTTTTTTTCCTTCTGAAAAATAGGATTAGACCTGGAGAAATATTATATCATTAGTCCTTATACTATTGTTGAAGTTAGAAAGAGTAGGTTTTGACTCATTTCTTTATTCAGTTGGGGAAAATGATGTTGAATGACCTACCAAGCAATACCCAGAAAGCTGGAATCTGTTTAAGATCCTGCTTCAAGGAGAGCTGACATCCATTTGATTTATTAAATCACAGATACTACCACCTTGCTTTTTTTTAAATTTCTTTCTGTACTTGGCATCATCATGTCTATGAAATGTAGTATATTTGTTAAGACTGGAAATACTCTTAAATATTGTGTGATCTTCAAACCAAGTAACCTGTAGTTCCTTTGCACTGGTAGTCAGGGAAAGAAGTAGGTATCTGAGTTTTGGCTTATTTTGTTTCTTTTCTCTTGGGTTCCTAGTGCATTTTTGTCCTTTGGAGCCAGTTTTTGTTAGATTGGTACTTGTCTCTTTTACCCAGAAATAAAGATGGAAAGTCCGAGTTGGACTTTGATACAGATCAGTATGACATCCTGGTATCAGACTTTGGCACAGAAGAAAAAGAGACTGGTGGTATTACCTCTGAGCTGCCAGAAACAGAGTATTCTTTGCGGGTGAGTAAGAGTGGTTTTTCTTCAACAGTGAGAGGTAAGATGTCCTGTAACGTGAAAATATTATGGAACAAGATCTCACTTTAGTTATATAAAGATGACATCCTTTTAACCTTACGGTAGGATTCCTCTTCACTGTCTTATCTGAAACAGTGTAGCTAATATAGTCAGCAGCACTTAGTGTGGTAGTTGACATAGCATAACAAGGTATAGAAACTGAGCCAAATCTTTGCCCAGAATAGACCTCAGTTGCTAGCAGTTTTTTATGGGGACGTCAGTAGCATTGGCAATATTGTATAACTTTCCCTTCACTGTTCCTTAGGCATTTTGTGGTATTTTATATATGAAGCCACGAATGAAAATTTTTCTGCGTCAAAAGAAGGTGACTACCCAGATGATTGCCAAGAGCCTGGCCAATGTAGGATATGATATATATAAACCTACCTTCACAGTATCCTTACAACTACGTGAAGCTGACCTCTTTGTTCCAGGTTTAGATTTCCAAGTTGGCACAGAAAAACAAAAACCTTTCCTTTTCCAATTCAAACATGTGTGTTATAGTACAAACCCTATTTCATTGTACCCTGAGGAGGTATTTCTTGAATGCCAGTCTATGCACCAGTTTTATCAGCAATCACTTGGAAATTATTAAAATAATACAACATCCTGAGGTTTTAGAGATTCTAGTTCAGTGAATTTTGAAATCTCTCTTTTTAATAAATAGTCATTTCTTTTAAAAATCCTCAGCTGATTATAACAAATAGCCAGGTTTGAAAAGCTCTGCTGTAAGGAATGATCCACACCATTTGGTTTGTACTGGAATTTCATTATATATTACATTGATTGAAATAAGCAAAATATTGACTAGAACTTGTTAATCTTTTGGACATACTATGATTTTTGTCATAACAAGTCCAGACTTATATTGATAGAACTTAAGAGAGTGGAAATTAAAGGTTGATTTTCTAGGGTAAGATAAATCTTCAACAGATTTGACATGGATCTCCTGGGACTTCTCATAATGGCAGCCACTCAGAGAATAATTACTCACTTCTAACCTCCATTGTCCTGGGAATGAATTTCAAAGTCTTGAGAAAATCTTAAATTATAGAAATTAGGTCCATCTTCACTGATAGATTTGGGGGCCAAGAAAGTCTTTGAAAGGGTGAGAATTCACAAGCAGTTATGAAGAATTGCTCTTGTAATTTATTTTCTAGTAACTAAATTCTGCTCTTGCCCCAGGAAACATGTTCACACTCTATTTGCTTTATCAAAGGTGTTATCTAGCCCGCTTTGTCTTTCTTCCTCTGACCAAAAATTAGAAATTGCTATTTCCTTTTTAAAAGCCATATAGTTGTTGCTCATAGCAGATGGATTTTCTCCTTTTGGAGAACACATACCTTGTCTGTTTTTTTTTTTTTAAAGCTCTAAACAAACCTGACTTAACAAAGCCAAAGCTAACATTGGTAGTATCTGTAGGCAAATTAGTTATAATATCACTGTATGTAGCTAGGATCTTAGTGCTGTAGCTTTAATGGAGCCAGTCTAAAAAAGTGCTTTTCAACTACTGTTTCAGAATATACCACATTTCTGCTTCCAGCTTCTTTCTTTTGTGGATTTGTATCAGGGTAACTCCTATGCGTGCATTCCATGTGTACCTCAGCTCTTCTCAGCATCCCTTCCCATTAAATTAGTTACCTTCCCCTATTAGAATTTGGGTTAAACAAATTCACTATAGGCATGAAACTACTAATAGAGTCTCCCTAAGATCACTGAAGGACAAGATTACTGATACTAACTTATTTATTCCTCAGTTATTAAAGGATCTCCTCTTGTCCTTTCTCCCTATACTAATTTGGGGGAACCTCCTACCCCAGTGTACTCCCACCCCATAATTTAGAATTTAAAAGTATACAACAGAAAGAATTTGACAGTCTTTATCTTTAAAATGTTCATTTTTTATTGAAATACAGTCAGTTGCAATGTATCAGTTTCTGGTATACAGCACAATGTCCCAGTCATGTATATACATACATATATGTATTTTCATAAAAAATGTTAATTTTATGGTATACAGTTTTTGTTTTTTGTTTTGGAGAGTTTTGTCCTGTTCTGTTTTTACACTGGAATAGGATCTTATTTGAGGTTTGATTTAAGCTTCTAGAACCCAGAACATTATATGTTCTGAGCCAAATATTACTTATGTATGTACCCACTTGTGTCATGTCTTCATGTAATACCTGACCCATTTGTCACATGCATTTGATGCCAAGTAGCTTGTTCTTAGAGGGGGTAATGGAGATTATTTCTTGAAAAAGTAATACAAACAGATTTTCATGTGACTCATTTTGGACATGAGGATTTCTTAGTACTTTTTTAATGAAAATGTAAGTTTCTCTGTCTCCCCTTTATCTTTCTCACTGTCTTACCTTGGTTTTTAAATCAAATAGGACTTGCTAAAAACTGATAATTATTCATGTTTTATGTACAATAATTAGTTCTCTTTATTTCACTTACCCAAGCTTGTTAACTTCTTTCCATGAAATATATTACAACAGGACTATTTATTGTCCTTTACCTTTAAGTGATTTTGTTCTTGGTGCTTTTGCTGTCATTGTGTTTTGTATGGTAGCCACACTTACCTTATTGCTTATAATTGTGTGGATCTGTGTTGTACCATGTACAATTCTTACCTTACCTAGCAGTAAATGAAGCAATTAGCAATGGTTAAGAAACATTTTGTAATTATTTATGAATTTTTAAATCACTGATAGTATTTTGGTATATTTTCTTACAGTCTTTTCTATGTATATGCATTTATTTTTAAATTTTATTTTTATTGAAGTATAGTTGATTTCCAGTGTTGTGTTAGTTTCCGATGTACAGCAAAGTGATTCAGTTATACATATATACATTCTTTTCATATTCTTTTCCATTATGGTTTATTACAGGATGTTGAATATAGTTCCCTGTGCTATACAGTAGGACCTGGTTGCTTATCTATTTTATATATATAGTACTTTGTATCTGCTAATCTCAAACTCCCAATTTTTCCCTCTCCCCTTCCCCTTTCCCTTTTGGTAATCATAGTCTATGTATATATTTATAATACATATTTTTAGATGATAATTGTTATTATAGTCTGAACATTTCCTAATGTTCCCAAATATTTTTCAAGTACATCATTTTAAGAGCTGCATAATAGACCATATGGATATACCAAGATTTATTTAGTCATTCCCTTATTATCAGACATTTAAATTACTTTTTTAGCCATTATAAATAATTGATAAATTTCTGTAACTCATAAAACTGTTTGGTCTTCCCTGGTTATTTCTGTAGGATAAATTCCTAGAAAGAGAATTATTTGGTCAAAGTTTAAGAATATTTTCAAAGCTATTGCTACAGATTTTTTAAATGCCTTCTAGAAAGGTTGTACCAATTTGTATCCAGTGGTGTCTGATGTTTTTTGCTATAATACAGTACAAAATTTTGTCTGCTAAAACCCCTGGTGTTTGTCTCCTTAATGATTTTCTTCTCAGAATAAGCAGGTGAAAATAACTTTTGGGTTCTCTTGCAAGAATAATAACCAGTTTGGAGTAATGATGTATCATAATAACCGACTCATAAAGTCTTTTGAGAAGGTGGGATGCCAGGTGAAGGTGAGTAGTTAATGCTTCTTTGACATAGAATGCCGAGAAGAGTCAGAAAAGGATTTGAAATTTGCAAAGGGAATATACTCATGAGTGGCTTTTTATTCCCATCTTGAGTTGGTTGTTAAATCTGATCCTGGAATTCTGTGTTACCAGTGAACTGACTTGTGTCCAGAAGCTCTTTTTACTTCTCATTCTTTGTAGACTTAATCAACCCAGGAACTTTACTGAATGCATTTTCCAGGTGGCTATTAATAAGAGGGAGAATTAGAGCATAAGCAACTCTGCCATGTGTATAAGCTTCTAGTGTTTAAGGTTGCTCTTTCCATTTTCTTGGGAAGATAATAAAGCATAGTGGAAGATACATAAATTTTAGTGGATGATGACAAGAATTCGAGTCCCAGCTTTTCCACCTAAAAGCCGTATAACCTGTGCTCTGTTGTTTAACTTCTCTGAGGCTCAATTTTCTTACTGGTAAAATGGAAACAAGAATAATAATTTTACCTACTCTGCCTACCTTAGAGTTTAAGGATTGAGAGCTTTAAATGGGATAAATTAAGTGAAAGTATTTTATAAACTGAAGAATACAAATATTACCATCATCTTAAAATTTTAATGACAATTTAAAATAGTAATATCCACAAGTATCTCATTCATTCCTATTTTGCAGATAAGATTGCTCAAGCACAAAGAATGATAAACTGCGTTATATTACACAGTAGGACAAAGTTACATATGACCCAAGAGAGCTAGTTTTCAGCCTATATTGCTTTTCATTGTTATATTGTCTTTATACAGCTTGTTTGTGTGCAAGTCTAATTATACTTTGACTCCGTTCCTTCTATTAAAGAATACAAAAATGATTTTAAATCCAAACATCTCTTGTATCAGTTTGTAATTAATAATCACTGCAAGTCTGACTCTTTTTAGTAGTTGTTTGGTGGCCTACATATATAAAAATTGTTTATTTTAATAGAATATTTTAATTACATAACATCATTAAATTTTTTTCAGATGAAATTTGCTTTCAGTTCCCTAGAACAGGAGTATATAACCGTGATTTTTTAACCCTGTCACTCTTTGTTTAAATGAAATCTTATAACTATCTCATAATATAAAACAGGTGAAAGTGGGCAAAGTGTGGGTGAAGTAGAGATAACTATTAATCCCTCCCTGGAAAATCCTGGGGAACCTATGGAGCACAGTTTGAAAATCTCTGCTCTAGATTTTGCCAGAGGTTCCAGTTCATTATAATACAGTCTGTTGAAGTAGATCCTCCCTTAGTGATTCTCTAGATCTTGCTGCCCTTTCCTTGCCCATGGATGTTACGCAACCCTTCTATTATTTTTGGAATCAAAAGGAAGTGCCTCCAGGCAGTCAACAGTAATGTAAGTGTTGAAATTAATATTTTTCTTCTAAGCCAACTCATGGAGAAGGTGTGGGAGTAATTGGAGTCATTGAGTGCAATTTCTTAAAACCTGCCTACAACAAACAAGACTTTGAGTACACCAAGGAGTACCGGTGAGTCCAACCTGAGGTGTTTCTGAAAGTTTCTTCAGATGTGATTCTATTCTCTGAAACGTCTAAAATCATCTCTAAAAACCAGCCAGATAAGTTAACTTCCTTCAAATCTATTATCTAAAATTAGAGATAAAATGATTTGATTTTTCTGTTAAAGCTTGCTGATACATGATATATGGAGCCCAACTGAGATAAACCTTAACTTTAAAAATTATGGAAAGAGCATAGAAATTTAGTAAAACAGTTCTGGTAAAACAAAGAGCCTTGGAATTGATCTTAATGAAAAGAGATGAGTGCATATAAAGTTAATGAATGTGTTGAGGGGAAAAAAAAGCAGTTTGAAGTTTGTCCCAAAAGATTTCTTGAAGTCAGTGAACAGACTGAGAGGAACGTATTGGAGTGGCAGGAAAGACGTATGTTTTCAGGGAAACATTTAATGGGTAAGACCAATAAAGAATCAGAAAGGAACTTGACATTGAAGCTGAACCAGCAAGGATATTTTTAGGAGACAAAGAAAGGAGTTGTTAAAGCCAGTATATAATTGTTTTAAAACTTTTGGGGAGGGATGGATCATACATTCCTTCTTTAATTAAGTATTATGAGATATCTCCTACGTGCCAGATACTAGCTCCATAAGAATAAAAGATAACAATCATTGATGCCTATGAACAAATGGGATAAGATGTATGTAAATAAGAAACTTAAATATCTATAAAATAATTACTTTAATGGGAGATATATGCAAAATGGGAAGAACCTTTAAATATGCCTACCAGAGTCAAGGAAGGCTTCACAAAGCAAAATATATTTGACTTAAAACTTCAAGGAAAAATTGGAGTTTGTTTGGTAGACAGATAGGGGAAGGACATTCTAAGCAGAGGGAAGTATGTGAAAGGGCGAAGAGTGTTCTAGGAGTATTGAGAAAGAAGGCATAAGGACATTTGGTATTGTTTTCCTTGAAATCTCAATAGCAAACTTTTTCTTACAGTAGAGGAAAAGTAATTCCCCAAATCTCTTTTGTTTTGTGTCCAAAACTGTAGTAAAATTAGTTATATGTTGTACCTTAATTTATATAAAACCATAAGAATTTTAGGTTTAGTATTTGACAAAAAGAGAACTATTTGGATGGCAAGCCCAGATTAATTTCAGGGTAATTGGTTCTTGGTCACTAGGGCTCCTCATAGGTTATGATAACTGCTTGCCCTTAGTTTAAGTAAAATGATCTTTTGAGTCTGGCCCATAATGAAGATCTTTGACTAGGACTTGACTCATAAGAGTGAAAATTTAAAAATTACATGAGTTTGACAGAAGTCTCAGAGCCAAGTCATTCTGTTTCCCTTGAGTGAAAGGAATAGTGAATTTCTAGTGATTAATCAAATAGTTAAGATTTGTGAAACCCAAATGTTAGATATTAAAAATTACATAACATCTCTCTTTTGCCATCTTTGCCACATCCCCATCTACGTTTTAAGTTTTAGAGGTATTAGATCCTTGGTTTGTGATGTTTAGTTTCAGTATGATGAGTTTGAGCTGATGACCGGGGATCCAGATCTGGATATTCCATAGGCAGTAGGTTTATTCAGTTAAACATATAGGATTTCTGGCTTAAGTAGCTTAATATCTACTACACATTTTATTAAAAACAGAAATCTATTATACTATCTTGTATACAGAGTCTTCTGAGGATAATACATTTGCATAACTCATCCCAATTCTGGCATCATTTCCCTTTTTACTCAGTTTATTTTATATTAAATGAAAAGGTGTTTAGTTAAAAAATAAGGGAATTTGAGAGGATGGTTATAAAAGGTTGTCTGCTATCACAAACTCATCCTCTGTGTATTTACTTTAGATATCAAAGCTGCAAATGCTAAAAAAGATAGCAGCCATCATACTGCTGGAATGTCTACAAATAAATCATTTGTAATATCACTTTTAATAGTTGTGGATATCAGATTTCGGCTACAGCTATCAGGGCTCAAACTTACATTTTTAGAGTGAATTTTGGTTGAAGAAATGCGGTCAGCACATACTAACTGAGCACCTCACTGGTGCATAGCACAGTGGCTAGGCTTTGTGGAATTTTCCAGAGAAATTGAGATATGGTTGCTGTCTTTGAAGAGTTCACAGTCTAATGACAGATTGTCACATACACGAAATGGTTTAAAGAACAATAAACTGGATGTTTGATCAATCAAAACTAAGTGGTGTGGTATATGAAGCACTCCCTGACAGAACAGATAGGGAAGGTTTTAGGTAGAAGGTATGACCTGAAAGTAACCTTTAAGGATATAAGTTTTGGAAAAGGAGGGAAGGGAATTCCAGAATGGAATTACAGCATGAGCTAAGGCAGTGACAGGAACTCAGAATGGGAAGAATATGGGGAGTGGGGATAAGGGGATGTAACTGGAGTGAAGGGGGATAAAGTCAGATGGATAGAGTAGGGCCCTATTCTAGAGCAGGGTTTGGCAAATTTTTCTCTGAAGGGCCAGGAAGTAAATATTTTAAGCTTTGTGGGCCATGTGGTCTCTGTCACGACTACTCAATTCTGCTATAGTATGAAAGCAGCCATAGACAATAAGAATTAATAACGTGTCTGTGTCCAATACAATTTTATTTATGAAAACAGTGGCCTGTATTTGGCCCACAGGCTGTAGTTTGCTGACCCTGTTCTAGAGCCACAGTTCCCAACTCTGTGACAAGCTACACATAATGAACTTATGGGGAGCCACAGGATATTTAAATTGTGAGGGAAATACAGTGATACTTGACTCTTGCCTATAAGCAATAGAAATTATTTTCTGTTGTTGTGGTAACAAATTACTACAAACTTAGTGGCTTAGGACACTAATTTATTGTCTTAGAATTGTATTGGTTAGAAGTCTGTCACAGATCTCTGGGCATTGGCAAGGCTGCATTTATTCCTAGGGGCTCTAGGGGAAAATCTGTTGCTTTGACTTTTCCAACTTTTAGAGGCTGCCAGCATTCCTTGGCCCTCTTCCTCCACCATCATCAGTAGTGGGTTGGGTCCTCATATTGCATCATTCTGATGACATTACTCGTGTCATCACATCTCCTCCTCTGATTCTGACTCTTCTGCCTCACTTTTCCATTGTTAAGGATCCTTGTGATTAGGTTGGATAATTCAGGATAATCTAAAGGTCAGCTGATGAGTAACCTTAATTCCATCTTCAACCTTAATTCTCTCTTGCCATGTAACCTAATATATTCATAGGTTTCATGGATTATGACACAAGACATCTTTGGAGGACCATTATTCTGCCTACCACAGTCTGCCCTCTGAACCTGTAAGGTCCACTTACATCACACATTTACCCCATCTCAGCATCCCCCAAAATCTTTTTTTAAACATTTTTTATTGATTTATAATCATTTTACAATGTGTCAAATTCCAGTGTTCAGCACAATTTTTCAGTTATACATGAACATATATATATATTCATTGTCACATTTTTTTCTCTGTGAGCTACCATAAGATTTTGTGTATATTTCCCTGTGCTATACAGTATAATCTTGTTTATTGATTCTACAATTTTGAAATCCCATCTATCCCTTCCCACCCTCCACCCCCTTGACAACCACAAGTTTGTATTCTACATCTGTGAGTCTATTTCTGTTTTGTATTTACACTTTGTTTGTTTGTTTGTTTTTGTTTTTGTTTTTTAGATTCCACATATGAGCGATCTTATATGGTATTTTTCTTTCTCTTTCTGGCTTACTTCACTTAGAATGACATTCTCCAGGAGCATCCATGTTGCTGCAAATGGCATTATGTTGTCGGTTTTTATGGCTGAGTAGTATTCCATTGTATAAATATACCACTTCTTCTTTATCCAGTCACCTGTTGATGGACATTTAGGCTGTTACCATGTTTTGGCTATTGTAAATAGTGCTGCTATGAACATTAGGGTGCAGGTGTCATCCTGAAGTAGGATTCCTTCTGGATATAAGCCCAGGAGTGGGATTCCTGGGTCATACGGTAAGTCTATTCCTAGTCTTTTGAGGAATCTCCACACTGTTTTCCATAGTGGCTGCACCAAACTGCATTCCCACCAGCAGTGTAGGAGGGTTCCCCTTTCTCCACAGCTCTCCATTTGTCATTTGTGGATATCTGAATGACAGCCATTCTGACTGGTGTGAGGTGATACCTCATTGTAGTTTTGATTTGCATTTCTCTGATAATTAGTGATATTGAGCATTTTTTCATGTGCCTTTTGATCATTTGTATGTGTTCCTTGGAGAATTGTTTGTTTAGGTCTTCTGCCCATTTTTGGATTGGGTTGTTTATTTTTTTCTTATTGAGTTGTATGAGCTGCTTATATATTCTGGAGATCAAGCCTTTGTCGGTTTCATTTGCAAAGATCTTCTCCCATTCCGTAGGTTGTCTTTTTGTTTTACTTATGGTTTCCTTTGCTGTGCAGAAGCTTGTAAGTTTCATTAGGTCCCATTTGTTTATTCTTGCTTTTATTTCTATTGCTTGGGTAGGCTGTTCTAGGAGAATATTTTTGAGATGTATGTCAGATAATGTTTTGCCTATATTTTCCTCTAGGAGGTTTATTGTATCTTGTCTTATGTTTAAGCCTTTGATCCATTTTGAGTTGATTTTTGTGTATGGTGTGAGGGAGTGTTCTAGCTTCATTGCTTTACATGCTGCTGTCCAGTTTTCCCAACACCATTTGCTGAAGAGACTGTCTTTATTCCATTGTATATTCTTGCCTTCTTTGTCGAAGATGAGTTGACCAAAAGTTTGTGGGTTCATTTCTGGGCTCTCTATTCTGTTCCATTGGTCTATATGTCTGTTTTGGTACCAATACCATGCTGTTTTGATGACTGTAGCTCTATAGTGTTGTCTGAAGTCTGGGAGAGTTATTCCTCCAGCCTCTTTCTCTTCAGTAATGCTTTGGCAATTCTAGGTCTTTGATGGTTCCATATAAATTTTATTATGATTTGTTCTAGTTCTGTGAAATATGTCCTGGGTAATTTGATAGGGATTGCATTAAATCTGTAGATTGCCTTGGGCAGTGTGACCATTTTAACAATATTGATTCTTCCAATCCAAGATCATGGGATATCTTTCCATTTTTTAAAGTCTTCTTTAATTTCCTTCATCAATGGTTTATAGTTTTCTGTGTATAATTCTTTCATCTCCTTGGTTAGATTTATTCCCAAATATTTTATTACTTTGGGTGCTATTTTAAAGGGGATTGTTTCTTTACTTTCTTTTTCTGTTGATTCATCGTTAGTGTAAAGAAATGCAACTGATTTTTTAACGTTAATCTTGTAACCTGCTACCTTGCTGAATTGTTCGATCAGCTCTAGTAGTTTTTGTGTGGACCTTTTAGGGTTTTCTATATATAGTAACATGTCATTGGCATATAGTGACACTTTTACCTCTTCTTTTCCAATTTGGATCCCTTTTATTTCTCTCTCTTGCCTGACTGCTGTGGCTAGGACTTCTAGGACTGTGTTGAATAGGAGTGGTGATAGTGGGCAGCCTTGTCTTGTCCCAGATTTTAGTGTGAAGCTTTTGAGTTTTTCACCATTGAGTACTATGCTGGCTGTAGGTTTGTCATATATAGCTTTTATTATGTTGAAATATGTTCCCTCTATACCCACTTTGGCGAGAGTTTTTGTCATAAATGGGTGTTGAATTTTATCAAATGCTTTTTCTGCATCTATTGAGATGATCATGTGGTTTTTGTCCTTTCTCTTGTTGATGTGATGTATTACATTGATTGATTTGCATATGTTGAACCACCCTTGTGTCCCTGGGATGAACCCCACTTGGTCATGATGTATAATCCTTTTTATGTGCTGTTGGATTCTATTTGCTAATATTTTGGTGAGGATTTTGGAGTCTATGTCCGTCAGTGATATTGGCCTATAATTCTCTTTTTTGGTAGTGTCTTTGCCTGGTTTTGGTATCAGGGTGATGGTGGCTTCATAGAATGAGTTTGGGAGTATTCCCTCCTTTTCAATCTTCTGGAAGAGTTTGAGAAGGACTGGTATGAGTTCTTCTTTGTATGTTTGGTAGAATTCCCCAGTGAAGCCGTCCGGTCCTGGACTTTTATTTGTAGGAAGGTTTTTTATTGCTATTTCGATTTCATTTCTAGTGATCAGTTTGTTCAAGTGGTCAGTTTCTTCTTGATTCAGTCCCAAAATCTTAACTCTTACATCAACTCAAAGTCTAAACTCTTGTCTTAATGTCGTCAGCTCAAAATCCCCAAATCTCCTCATCTAAATCAAATATGGGTGATACTCTGAGTCTGATGCAATATATTAGTGTAAAATTCTGCTCCATCTGCAGATGTATCTTTTTTTTTTGTATTTTGCTCCTAAAATTTAATGATGGGACAGGCATAGGATATCAGTTATAGATATTCCAGTTTAAACATGGAGGAAATATTGGAGGAAAAAAGAACCACAAGATTCCAAGCAATTTCAAAATCCAGTCAAGCCAACTCCATTAAATTTCAAGACCTGGGAATAATCTGGGGCTTTCAACTCCACCCTCTGGATTTAAGGCTCTGTTCTCTGGGTTCATGGCACCACCCTCAGAGTCATCTTTCCTTCTTCATGTAAAGTAGGATGTATTTTCAGCTGAGTAGTTTCATCAGCCTGTTTCCTGACTGTAGAGTTTTGAGGGTCCAAAAACTGTCTTTCATCTATACTCTCTCTGTCCCTTTCAATCCAATCCAGTCTAGCAATTTTTGTTCTCGTATACTATTCTTAAGGACCTTGTGGGTCTCAAGTATATATGGTGGATATTCACTCCATTAGACAACACTCTTGACAGGTCTTTCCTAGATAATCCTATTTCTGTTCTTGGCTCTGCTGAGATGGTGGTAGAGATCTGATTGAAATGTTTAATCTTTTCAGAGAGGTTTTTGTGTGACCCAATACATTGACCTTTTGATCTTCCTGAAGTAATAGCAAAAGATTGTCCAGCCACTGCCTTGGCTTTTTCTCTAGAGCATGTATTCTTGACAGTGAATCTCTAAGTTTTAGCATCCTTTGTTGTCTGGATAAGTTGATAGTTTCCAAAATCATTAAGTCCTGGTTCTTTTTGTTTAACAATTTTTCCCTCAATTTCTTTCCTTCCTTTCACATTTTATGTAAGCAGCAACCAACACCAGGACATACTTTCAACACTTTGCTTGGAAATCCCCTTGGCTAAATATCCAGTTTTATCATTTATAAGTTCTGCTTTCCACATAACTGTAGGACACAATTCTGCTGAGCTTTCTGCCACTATAAGGATCACCTTCCCTCAAGTTTTCCAATTATATGTTCCTCATTTCCTTCTGAGCCTTCACCAGCAACAACTTTAACACCCATAATTCTACTAACAGTCTGTTCACAATGTTTCAGAAATTCTCTGAGGAAATTTGTGTTTTCTGTACCATGCTCTGTGCTTCTGAGCCCTCACAGTGGGATGTTTAACATCCATATTTCTAATAACAGTCTGTTCAAGGTAATCCAGGCAATTTCTGTGATGCTCCTCAAATTCTTCCAGCCTCTGCTCACTGCCCAATTCCAAAGCTACTTCTTCTGCACTTTTAGGTATTTGTTATAGTAGCACCCCACTTCCAGGTACAAAAATGTTTACATTCCTTTTGATTACATCACATCTTTGTGAATCTGGGTTTTTTTGTGATTTCTGTGATAAAAAGCAAGTAATAGATAAAAATCAGTATTGAATAAGAAATGAGGGAAGCTGTGTCCAATTTGATTCCAAGGTTTGAGTGGTTGAGCAGTACCCAACAGGCATACCCATCCCACTATATGTAATTGTGGCTATTTAAGAATGAAGTAGAATTGTTTTTAATTTATATATATATAATTTTTTTCAAATGGATACTAAATTTTAGTACATAAATACTTATAAAGTTGTTTGGACCTAACTGTTTAATAGTAAATGGAACTAGTACATATTTCTTTTGACCGAAGGGTGTCGTGAAAAACTTGAGACACTAAAGGTGCCATGAACCAAGATGGTTTGAGAACTTCTGTCTTAGAGGGACATTGGATAGAGTAGTTGATACTTTAAGCAATGAGAATTCATTGCATATTTTTGAATAGAGAAGTGACTTGAAACAATTCTATCTTAAGAATATAGTACATTGTACTTATGCACTGCTTTATGGTGTATAAGCTGCTTTATGTGAAAGCACTTTATAAACCATATGTCAGTTGATAAATCTGAAAACAGAATGCAGAATAGATTGAAAAAAAAAGATTAAATGCTATTGGAGTAATCTAGGTATGAGGTGACGACCTGAAATAAGAGTAGCTGTGAAAAAGGAAGTATATGACAGATAGTGTGAAAAAAAGATCAGAAAATTTGGTGATATATTAATAATGGGATAAGGGAAATAAAGGAGAGGAAAGAATCAAAGGTCACTTCAAAGCCTCAAATTGAGTAGACTGGGACATTGGCAGGATCATTGATAGATAATGAAGTTGGGAAAAGGAACAGTTTCATGTAGTGGCAATGGTGGAAACTTGATTGTAGAGGATTAAGACAAGAGAGAATGAAGAGGAGGTAGTAGGTATAGACCACATATACCAAGTTTGGGGAAGTAGAAGGGAGGAGATTAACAGAACAGTGGAGTCAAGGCAGGTTTTTGCAAGAAGGAGTGGGGTTTCAGAATACATGAGAACGGTGTCTTGATTGAGGTGATGCTTGCATGGCTGTATGCATTTCTCAAAACTGATAGAACTGCACACTTTAAAAGATGAATTTTATCCTGTGTAAATTTTACCTTAATATTTTTGCCTGAATACATGAGAACAGAAGTTTATTTTTATGTTTTAAGTTGAGCTATAATTCACATACCATAAATGTCACCATTTTAAATGGTATACTTCAGTGGTTTTTAGTATTTTCAAAAAGGTGTACAACCATCACCACTCTCTAACTCCAAAACATTTTCATCATCCCCAAAAGGAACCCCTTGTCCACTAGCAGTCATTCTCCATTTCCCCTCCTCTCCAACCCCTGGTGACCACATATCTAGTAACTTTTTTCATTTTTTACTGTGGTAAAGCATACCTAGCATAAAATTTACCATCTTAACCATTTTTAAGTGTACAGTTTGGTGGTATTAAGTACATTTATACTGTTATGCAACCATCACCACCATCCATCTCCAGAACTCTTTATCTTGCAAAACTAAAATTCTCTACCTATTACACAGTAACTCCCCATTCTTAACTCTTCCTGGCCCTTGGCAACCACCATTCTAATTTTTGTCTATGAATTTGACTACTATGAGTACCTCATATAAGTGAAATCATGCAATATTTGTCTTTTGGGACTGGCTTGTTTCATGAACATAATGTCCTCAAGGTTCATCTATGTTGTAGCATATGTCAGAATTTCCTTCCTTTAAAGCTGAATAATAATCTATTGTATGTATATACTGCATTTTGCATTTTGTCCATCAGTGGACACTTGGGTTGCTTCCACATTTTAGCTCTTCTGATTTGTAGTCTGTGATTTTGTCTAATATTCGTATAGCCATCCTTGCTCTCTTTTGGTTACTATTTATATGAGATATCCTTTTCCATTCTTTCACTTTCAACTTATTTGTGTCTTTGTATCTAAAGTTAGTCTCCAATAGACAGCATATACTTAGATCATTTTTTAAACCCATATATATTACCTATCTCTCTGTATCTTTTGTTTGGAGAGTTTAATCCATTTACATTTAAAGTAATTATTGATAAAAAGGACTTCTGTCATTTTGCTATTTATTTTACATGCTCTTTATAGATATTTTGTCCCTCATCTCCTGTATTACTATCTTCTTTTGTGTTTAGTTGATTTTTGGTAGTGAAACCTTTAAATTCTTTTCATTTCCTTTTGTGTATGTTTTATAGTTATTTCTTTGTGGTTACAAAGGGATTACATGATCCTGTGATCAGGAGTAGCAAACAGTGATCAGAGCACAAATCCCCAGTATTTAGAGGACAGGGTCCTTTTTGCCCACCCTGGCTCCTGCAAGCTGCTCTTGGAACATGTGCACAGACAGCTGCCTGTCAGAGGACTGGGGTAGGAAATGAATAGCTACCACTAAAAGCTGAAATTTGCCAATTTATCATCCAAGAATTCCCCTGGAAATTATAGGTCTTCAGTAGACTCCAGAGTTCCAAATAGTTACATTAGACAGATTCTGCCAGGGCAATTGTTTTCTAGATGGGGAGGCAGATTCCTGGTGCTTCCTGTTCTACCATCTTCCCAGAATCCCATCTAATCTACTTTTTTCAAATGATTGATTGATTGATTGATTGATTGATTGATTGATTGATTTTTTTTAATGGAGGTACTGGGGATTGAACCCAGGGCCTCATGCATGCTAAACATGTACTCTACCTCTACCATTGAGCAATACCACCACCACCACCCCCAATCTACATTTTTTAAGTAGATTAAAAGTAGAATTTTAAGAGAAAACAAGGAATGGTTCTTCATCTGTGACTTTTAGATAAGGATATAAGCATAGAGGTAGGAACATTGGTATGTTGTAGGGGAATAAGATTTTTATAGGGAAGCTTATATATAATTATTTTAATCTTCTCTGTGCAGTCAGAATCTAATTTAATATGAGTAAGGAGTTAAGGAAGAATTCCTCTTTAGGAGAGAAGAGGTCTGCAAAACACTTGGGGAATGATCCAGGGAGTCAAGAGATTTTCAAAATACTAAATTTGTAGTATTTCAATTATCTACAGCTCTACATTAAGTTGTAATCCTGGGTTGTAGAATTAAATAGGAATTAGTCACTAGAAATTGGCAGTTTTTAAAAGTAAAATTCAGGTTTTATACACATTATATCATTTGACCCTGGGTCTGCTTTTGTTCATTTGGGAAAAGATAAAGGAGAAAAGGCAAGAGCCATAATTACAGTACAGCCTCCACTAACAGCTATGTGGTGGAAGGTTGAAGGAGACTTTGTTGCCCATTGGTGCTGTAACTGCTATGATCAACATTTAGATGAAGAACTATATAGACATTTTAGTATTTGATTGATTTGTAATAGATAGGGTGCAGTATTTGACCCTCTGACTTTCAACTTGGTCCTGAATTGTTTATCTGTAGTTATCTGACAATAACCCCCCAATAACATATCTACTATTTAGTCTTCCGTCATTGTCTCTAATATCAGCTCCCCTCACCACGATTCTAAAAGCCCTGAAAATTTGGAGAACACAGTATTTTTTAAGACTTGTAATCATCTTATCTTTTCAACCAAAGTGACTATTCAATATTATGACTTTGTCATTTTGACATGTAACTTGCAAAGGCATTGGATTCCCATCCTAGTTTCTGAAAGTTTAGATGTTCAAACCTATGGTGGATATTCTAAATTGCTGGTTTCTGTTAAATGGTAGCATCTTAAAGATTGCAGAATTATTCAACAAATTCTCAACATTGATATGCTTAAGTACATTTATTTATTTATTTATTTTTCTGTCAGGTTGACAATAAATGCCCTTGCCCAGAAGCTCAATGCTTATTGGAAGGAAAAGACCTCCCAAGAGAATTTTGAGACCTCAGCCATAGTCAGGCCAATACCGTGAGTAGTAACTTTAGAATATAAAAATATTAAGGGTAATTTCTATAGAGCAAATGGAAGGAATAGGGTAAGGTGGTGTTTTTGCATAAGGAAGTTTAATTAACTAAAAACAGGAAATCACAGGTACTAACTTCATCATTCTCTCTAGACCTCTTCATTCTGGTATAACACTTATGTTGTTTGGATCATAAATATGAAGAGTTTAGTACTGTCAGTTTATCCTATAGGCAGTGTGATATAGTGGAAGATGATAGGTATTTAAATCAGCTACTCCTGGTTTTAAAATCTGGATCTGCTTCTTAATAGTTGGGTGAGCTTGAGTAAGTAAGTCCTTTCACCTCTCTGAGTATATTCAATAAGGTGACATAACCTTTTTAGCACAGTACCTGGTATATAGTAGGCATTCAGAAATCTTAGCAAACTTCCCTTCCCTTTATTCCTAGTGAACATTGTTGGAACCGTACCAAGAAATTTGATAATAGAAATAGAGAACCCAAAACATCAGAAAAATGTAGAATTTATTGAATCTAAGACAGGGAATTATACACAGAATGGTGGATCAGGATGAAATGCCTCAGTAAGCCAAGAAAGGAGCATAACACAGAGGATAGAGTGGGTAATAACACGTATACAGTCAATTACACCATCAAGACAAAGACTAGAGTGTTAAAAGTTCATTTTGGGATAAGCACCTGTTTTTTTAGATGGAAATCATCAGACAAATGTGTGATATAAAATTTTGTTCCAAATGCAACATGATTCACTGCCATATGAATATCACTGTCTTATTCTAAAGATCCTTGCTCATGCCCAACCTCCATGATTTTCAAAGAAATGCAGATTAAGATGAGATGCCTTTTTTGCCTTTTAAGTAAGCAGTGACTAATGCAATAAAATAGATGTTCATATATTCCTAGAGTGTGTGTATGTATGCTATATAGCCTTTCTGGAGATAGAATTGTAATAATGATTATTTATTAAGTACTTACTTATATGTCAGGTACTTGTCTAAGTTCTTTCCATGTTTTTACATTTATTTAATCATCACAACAACTTTGTGAACTAGACAGATGATATTATTACTTCTTTGCAAATGTAGACACTGACACACTGAGCGCTTAAATAACTTGTTCAAGACTAGACAAGTAGAAACTGGTAGATCCAAGGTCCAAAATTATAGGCAGCCCAGCTCCCAAACCCAAGTTCTTAATCACAACACCCTTCTGGAAGGATGCAATGAGAAGGATATGTCATAGCCCCTGCAACTACCTATTTATTACAAGCACGAGCTAAAAGCCTCTCCTGTCTGCCTGGATGAAAGGATCTACTATGGCCTGCATGTAACCTGAGGCAGGGAGTTGCTGTCTCTAATGCTTGTCCCTGACAGAGTAATATTAGCGTGCTTCTGCAAGAGACTCTTCTGTGCATGTGCATGTAAAACCAAAGCTAATAGGACCTTTCTTCTCTGTTTCCATTACTGCTGAAACTGCTTTCTCTGGCTCTAAGTAAAACAGTCGCTGTATGGAAATATATAGACACCAGAGGTCAGGCCTGAGCTTAGAGCTTAGAGGTTGCAAGCCTGGAGCATCCTGCAGCTAGGAGATAGGAAGCTGTGTGTCCAAAAATGTGTATGAATTCTCTTTGTTAAAACAGAGTCTTGAACAAGAAGGGGACATTGTATTTGAGTGGTAGACTTAATGAGCATCTTTTATTTTCTTTTTTATATCTTTATATGTTTTCTAGTTTTTCTATATACACTGATATTGCTTTTATAAGTAGGAAAAAAGGACTATTTAAAAAGATAAGAAAAATATTGAACTAAGACATAAAAGAATCACACTACTTTATTAAAATGTCTAGTATAAGAGCAGTATAAATGTAACATACAGAAAACTGTCCTAGGCTAAATTACAGGGTTTACAACTTGGTTCTAGGTGCCTCTCTACTCTCTTTCTGTGCTTTTCTCCAGCCTTTCCCCTTCCCACTCTGATCTGCCTTTCACATATTAGATGCTGACTACTTCTGCTATATATGGACCACCTCCTCTAACAGAGAAACACATTCACTTTAAAGTGTAGGTCATTGGGTTACACTTCCTGGGGGAGATGGAAATGGGTATGTGTTTTAAAAGTAGAACTCTTGAAGAATTTTATCTTAATAATTTAACCCAGTTGTTGGACTGGAGCCACCATTTCTAGTTATGAAATGTAATCAAATTTGTTACTTTTTCGGATTAACTTTGGGAATATCAAACTAATAAAATTTTGATTTAAGTATAAACAAAGAAATTTTGAAAGGTAAAAAAAGAGGACTAGGGAGACTGCAGGGAAATGGGATAGACATTTTGATGACGATGCTTCAATAACTCTCAGAAATGCATTTCAAATCTATCATGGGATTGTATAGAAGCAAATAAAATGATACTATGGGTTTTACTTTTTAGTAATACTATAATATATATAAATTTTTTTGCTGATTAATGAATTTTCAAGTTAAAATTATCCTTTTGTTTGCTTAGAACAAGAGATGCTGGGATAGATGGGAGGGCATAGCTCAGAGGTAGAGCACATGCTTAGCATGGGCAAGGTCCTAGGTTCAATCCCAGTACCTCCACTTAAAATTAACTAAATAAATAAACCCAATTAACTCCCCCTGCAAAAAAATTTTTTAATTAAAAAAAGAAAAGGAAAAAAAAGAGAGATTCTGGGATAAATACTATTGACTTCTATAACATGGTAGCTCACCACGTTAAGACTTGCTACTATTTTTCATATCCATATCTGGTCTAGTTCTATCATTATTTTATCTGTGAAGATCAAGATATATATATATATATTTTTTTTTAGACATCTAACTATAGTATTTCTAACACATTTCATATATAAAATCATGTTTTTTTTGCTTTTAGGGTATGCCTCCCTAATATAAGACAGAGCACAGAGCTAGAATATACAGTCATACTTCTGTTTTCCTTCACTCAGGAAGATTCCTGATCAGACATGGGTACAATGTGATGAATGTCTTAAATGGAGAAAGCTTCCTGGCAAGGTTGATCCATCTACATTACCTGCAAGATGGTTTTGTTACTATAATTCCCATCCAAAGTACAGGTAAGGTTAAGACTCACTATTATGCCAGAGATAACACCTGATTTGTCTCTATATTCTAAAACGTTCTTCATCTCAAATCCACAGTCTTCAGCCTGGCATTCAAGCCCCTGTGCTAACTGGTCCCACTCTACCTATCCAGCCTTATTATTCATTGTATCTTAACACAAACCCTCTGCTTTAGCAGGCCTGTAGCTTCACTCTTCCCTGCACGTGCCACACATATTCCCTCCTCCATGACTTGATGTTGTCATCCCACTTGCTTACAGTGGCTTTCTGCATTCCATCTGCATCCAAATTGTATCTGTCTGGAAAGCTTATTTTGTGTGATACTTCTCTGTTGACAGTAGTTTACAGTGATTTTACTCTGGCTTCCTGTGGTATTTAATTCTTGACATTTGTTCACATACTATTTGAATTTTTCGGATGTTTTTCATGTGTATGAACTTGGGCTCTTCAAGCGATTGTAAACTATTCGAGAATAAGGGATTTACTTTTCAGGTTGAGTCGATGCTTTTCTTCATATGCTTCCTATACCTGAATCTGTTATAGTACCTATTGTACATTCAATGTATGTTTGTCTTTCTAATATATTCCTTGAAGCAGCTAACATCTAGATAGTGCCTGGCATAGCCATAAGCATTCATTTCAATTTAACAGATATTTTTGATCTAAGTCAGTCTCATAGGTTCATAGTAATAACTCAGTTTGCTTCAATTCAGCTGTGACTTTCTTAATTTTTTTTCTGCAGAGTAAATCCTGACAGAGAAAAGGTACTAACCCAGAATATGCTTTTTAGAAAAAGTAAAAGTTTAAAAGGGAGAAAATTAAGTAAATGAAGTCCAGGTCTGTAATGAGCAAGCATTCCCCCATAGTCTCCAGATGTGCTTCAGTACCTCTCCAGGGAGAGTAACTGGGATTGTGTGATTAAAACATGGGACAGAGTGCTTAGAAGTCTCAGTTTTTGAATCCTGTATATCCTATCAGTTTATACTTAGTCCAGAAGACATAACCTCTCAGGGCACTTTGTCGCCTTATAAAATGGGTATAACATAGGGTTTCCACTTATTACTAATTTTTGTTTATTTGTTCCTAGGAATTTTCTGAATACATGTTCTAGTACTCTTTTCAGCTTTTACTCCCAAAATTCTCTTCTTCAGAATAAGCTAAATACTACATATAGCAAATGTCTTTTCATTTATAGAATCCTCTCTTTCTCCTCTTAGCTAATCTTTGTTCTGTTCTTTTTTATAATGGAAGCTCCTAGTCTCTTCTTGCTGCTGTCATAGCCTCTGATTTTCTTGTTCAGGCATCATCACATAGTTTAGGGATTCTTCTGCTTCTAGACTGCACTTTGGGAGTTACTTTCCTAGTAGACGAGAGGCAAAAGGCCTAGGTTCTAGTTTCAGCAATATTCCTTTGTGTGGAACCTCAAGCAAGTCTCTTGTGCTTGAACCTCACTGTGTAAATATAGAGATTATGTTTTATGCTGTCCACCATAATATGAATTTTGTAGCTATCAGGTACTTTGAATGACTTGGGAGAAAGGTGATACATGCACCAAAAATAATGATATGATATACCTCGAAATAAGAACTGCTACATGTTAACCTGCACACAGGTTTTGTAATACGGGTAGAGTCTGAACTCTATAACGTTGGAAGGTTGTTAACCTGCCTTGTCATAGTTGGGAGGAAAGTAAGGGGTAAAAATGAAGGACACGTTTTGTTTCCAAAAGATGATTTCTTCTCTGTACTACAGGAGATGCTCTGTTCCAGAGGAACAAGAACTCATTGATGAAGACCTGTACTTGAACAAAGCTAAGAAACAGTTGAGTATACCCGAGGTGGTGTTCTGTATCATGCAGTAGTGCAGCCTGAGCCTTCCTAATAGGACAGGGGAATTTTGAGACGAGAGATGACTTTCTTTGTTTTGTTTATAATGATTTCCCTATTGATCTCTCTGTTCTTCTAATTCTTTATTCTTTGTAATCATCTCCTGAATGTCTCAACTAGTGGTTGACTTAGCCTCTCTCCTTCCCCCGCTCCTCTTTTGATAGGACATTTGAAAGCTCTCTTTAATCATAGAGTTCAGGAAGGAACCCTTAGTTACAAAAAGAGGCTCACACTATTTCTAGTTTAGAAGGAACATTTCAGCCTAAATCTACAATGGTAATCCATTTCAGACTGAGAAATTTCATGAGTGAACTAAATAGCACTTTTATCTTCTCCTATAGAGATCAAACTGTTGAGAAGAAGAAGTTGCCAATGGAAAATGACAGCCACCAGGTGAGAGACAGCCCACCCTCATCCTTTTCTCACATAAAATTTTCCCCAACAGAAGACATAGGTTGAAGGAAGCAGCACTCTTGAAAGCTGCATAGAAATAATGAACCATTTGTTCTAGTGGTCTTTTTTTTCATTGGATGTTTTGATTTTGCTTTGATCTGCTGCTACTGATGTTCAGATCACCAAAAATAGATGAGCCAAATCATTTATTGCCCATATTTAGATTCAGTACTGATTCTGGACAGTGTGAATGTCATATTTGTTGTCACAGAATATTCAGGGTTATGTTCCATCCTCATACAGGCTGCTCCTGTTGAGTGTCTGGTTTTCCTCAGTCTCCTTTCTTCCAGGATTCAGGGGTGATTCCTTCCTCCTTCCTTGGGAAGAAGGGGTGGTTCTTTGTGCCCCTTCCCTATCCCTGCTTTCAGGCTGGCTGGCTTTATAAAGACTCTGCTGTTTTGAATTTTCAGGAGCACTGTCTCTCGGACATGGTTGCCCAGCTCCGGACGCTGAAGGGTGCAATAAGGTTGGCCGTCCTTTCAGGGACACTCCTTTCCTGACAGCCACCATAGCACCCATATATCTTCCCCTCCCAACCTTGCCTTTCTGCATGATTTTCCTCTTGACCCTCTTTCCCAGAGATATCTGCTAGTAGCATGTTAGATTCACTTTCCACCCACTCAGTCAGGGTAGGTCAGACTGGTGAGGATAGAGGCAAAAAAATACTAATTCTTCTGACACCCTACCAAGACCCAGGTGTATTCATAAACAGGTTTCATACCCTAATGTCTTGGCTCAATAGTCTAATCTAGAGATTGGGAGATTTCCTGGGACTGCCCTGTCCTCAGTCAGTTTACCTCCCCTTTATACTCCTTCACCTTCATCATTCATACTATCTTCATAAGCTGGCTCTCCCACAAGATCCCAGATGCATGTCTCTGTGTGTGTGCAATGTGAATACATGTTAGTCTCGCATGCATTTCTCCAAGACCAGCACAGACTCTTGCTGCAGTGCTTATTCCCTCCATCCCTGCCCTCATCACAGATCTCAGAGGAGTGAAAACTCAGCCTTAAACTGGGTCACAGTAGAGAATTAGACACTGATTAGGGGACCTGGGTTTGTGTTGTGGGTGGGATGACTCTAGGAGCCAATAAGTGATTTGGGGAGGTCTGTTGGTGTCCAGCTGATAAGGTTATAACTGAACATGCCTGGGGTCAGTGTTCTAGTGTTCATTACTGCGCACTGTTTGTTTTGTGTAGGAAACAGTTTCTTTTTATTTGGCCAAGTGTTCTTTCCTAGCATCAGAGGATTGACTCATCCTTTGGTATTTAGTTTGAAATTGGGATTTTAATGAATTGTTTCTTTCTTTACTAGGTATTCACTAATCCACTGAAGATCCCTTCTATTCAAGATATGGATGACTTGAATAATAAGACAACTGGATATGAGGGAATTGATAGCCCAGGCCAGCTTTCATCTGTTGGAGAAGAAAGCAGAACACCTTCTCTTCAACTTAAGCCTCTGGATTCCAGTGTTTTTCCATTTTCCAGGTGGGTAAAAAACAGTCTCTCTTCAGTGAGCCTCAAGGTTTGTTTTTTTTCTGTAAAATACATTGGTATGGTTATCATGTTTTTCCTAAGGCCTGGCATGGAATTCAGAGGAAAAACAACATTTTTGAGTTGATAGAATTGTGTGTTGCATATGCCCCCAATTTTTCAACATTATAACTGCTATGTCAAGTCTGTCTACCTATCTCTCTATCTTTTTTTTTTTACTTTTTTGAGGTAATCATCTGATGAATGTTCTTTTATGGATTATGTATTCACATTATGTTGGGAATTGTGTAAGTGAAATAATGGACATGAAAACTCTTTGCATACTGTAATGTAGTATACAAATGTAAGGTAATATTACATAGATAAGCATTGTTTCTTTCATTAAGTTTAGGAATAGTAAAATCCTGTGGGGCCCCATAGGCCTAGCACACGTTGGCCACATATAAAAATGAGTATTAGAAGTTTGTGCCATTAGATAAGACTTCTAGTTTCCTAGAGTAAATTTTGAGTATAAGTTTAGTCTTGGGATTTATTTTCCATCTTTCAGCACCTCGTCCATATTATTTTGTTAGTATTTACAACAAGAATTTTCTTAAATATCAGGAATATTTGAAGAACTAAAATGTATGCCCCACTGCTGCCATGAGACTGGAACTCAGAACTGTTGATTATGACTTGCTTTCTCCTCTCTACTGTGCTTCTCGCTTCTGGCAGGGCCAAGCCATAGGGAAGGTACAGAGTTGCTCTCTAATAGTAGAAACTTCTACAGTCCTCAATAATGTGACTATTATATAGTGGGTTGTGAACTTTATATTAACCCTTTTCAGTTTGGATATCTTCTCAACATACTGCAGGAGAAAAGCAATGGATATATGATAGGATAAAAATGACTCCTGTCCCTGCCCCTCTTAATGTTACTGATTCTTTTCCCTCTTCCTTGCTTCTTAGGTGAGTGTTTTCAGCTTCTCACCTAGACAAGCATCTCTTCATGTGTGCAAGTGCCCTATTCGATGATTCTTCCACAATTAAGCCCTGTAGATATTAAAAGAACCCCATGACCCCCTGAGAATGAACAAAAAGTCTCAAGGGGAAGTAAGCTATTAGGAGAAAAACTAATAAAACTCTGAAGAGATGAAACAAGAATCTGTATGAAAGCATCTAAAACAGTGCCTTGGAAGATAGTAGGTACTTAGTAACTAGTGGTTGAATCTGAGTCATATTGAAGGAACAATTTCTAAAATAGAACTATACAGCAAGGGGGTAAGAATTATAGCCTAGTTGGTCTCAGGGATTTGAGTTTAATTCTTCTGTTTCCATACATAGTTTTCCAGCTCCCATTGTAGGTTGGGAGGGGTGTACAGTAAAGTGCTGTATTTTTTTAAGCACATTGTTACCACTCTACCTTGATCTCCTTGAGTTGGTTGTATATCAAAGTTGTCACTGGAATATCAAGGTGTCATTGCTCTTGAAGGCTGTCCTTTCCCTGCTGTGACCACTTTTCCTTTCCCTTCAGTGTTTCTGCTGTTACTATCTAGTGGATTTTGGTAACTTGAAGGAGATTACAAATGCTAACCTATGTTATGTGTGTATTTTATGAGTGTAGTATGGCAGTACATCCATTGGGTGGCATACTTCATCAGTCTTTATTAGGATTTCTGTATAAGTCTTTATGGAACTGCTATATCCAGAGCCGAGTTTTGGCTCTAGAAGACAGGTAAAGTACTTTGACTGTTTATGTGTAACTTTAATTTGAGAATAATATTCTTTCAAGAGATATGTGATAATTGGTGCTGCTAATGTCTTATGTGAGGTCAGTAAATGATGGTGATGTCACTTTGAGCTACATGTGTAGGGGGATTCAGATTAATTGGAAATAAGCTGCCTTTTTATAGAGGAAAAGTAAGGTATTCAAGAGTTGAGTAAAATACATAGGGTTTTCTGATAAAAGAGTGTTAAAGGGAATCATAGGTTTAGTCAAGAGTTACAAAGATCTCCTTTGTTATCAAAACCTGAAGCTGATAAGGGTCTTTGGGTCATGTAGTACAACTCTCTAACTCTAGATAAAATAAAGCCTACACTAACCAAGAGTGTTTTAAAATTTTCTAGTGTGGTAGCTTATAAGACCTAAAAGGGGCTCCGGATGCATCATTGGAAACAGCTTTGTGAATGTAGCAATGGGAGGTGAAGACCTGCAATAAAGAGTAGATTCAGCCAGTATTTAAGCAAGCATAACCTTTTAGGGGAAGATAGCTTATTTCTGTTAAAGGAAATAGTCCTTCCTGTTCATTCATTCTACATATATTTGAGTGCTTACTGTATGAAAGCAGTGCTCTAAGGAATCAAAGATGAAGGAGCTTATGGTACTCAAAGTTATATATGTAAGCATCCCTAATACATGCTAGGTTTCATATGAGTGATATAAATTAAGGTCTAAAGTAGCCATGAGCATATGGACAAAGGTGAGAATTAGTGGCTATAATTTATTTAGCTGTTTAGAGAACTTTTGAGCAAGCTATTATGTCAAAGACTAATTATTTAATGTTTTAAAAGGATAACAAAAAATCCAAATTACATTTTAGTAGTGGAAGGAGAGGGGAAAAGACATTCTAATATATTTAAAAGAATATTGAAACAACAAATACAAGTTAGAAATAGAAAAAACAATTTTGTAAGTGAATAAGATTGATTCGGGGGCCAGTATTAACATTTTAAAATATGATCTTTGAGAGGGACTTCCAGAATGGCAAAATGAGGAGTGTGATGAACTCTTTCACCAACATATAACCATTTAACTGGAGAAAAATTATTAAACAAAACAATCATCCCTACTTCCTGGAAATTGTCCTAGGAGCATACAGCTAATAGAGAAACATTCATTCAAGAAAATCTGTTAAGTCTCAGAAAGAACAGCAAGAGTCTATGGCATTTAGTCTGCTCTTATCCCCCTCCAAACTATGTTTTATGAAAACTATTCAAGGAGCTCTAACCAAGTGGATGTGATCAAGAAGTTGGGGGCTCCCTCTTCCCCAGCTCTTAAACTAGAGCTATGGTTTCACCTGCCCCTGGAAGGGGCAGGCCTCTGATATTTCTCATATTCCCTAGGTCTGTTTTGCAGAAGTTCTGTTCAGGCAAACTCAAGAGGACCAGGTCTTTCTTCTTCCACTCAGCTTTCTCTTCCCCCTCCCAGTCCCCACTCAGAGGTTGGAAGCACTCACCTGGGGACAGCTTGCTGACAATCCTGAACCCCTACTGCACCAACCCCAGCTTACTTATAGGGCAGAGGCTCATGCCAGAAGGAACAAGCCAAAAACCATCCCAGCGTCCATTTGTAAAGAAAAGGTTTCACTCTTGGAGAGTGGGCCACAGTCCTTGCCCCTAGCTCTTACACAGTGGCATAAAGGTTCTGCTTAGGGAGAGAAGGAGGCCTTACAGTTGAAGAACTCCCAATTCTACCTGAAGGAACTGACTTTGTGTGGAACAGATCATGGAGAATTCCATTCCTAAGAGTATTATCAAAAACAATGAAAATCTTAGTGGAGAACAATTAAGAAGGCACTCATAGCTCCATGATACAAGTTACAACAGGCAAAATGACTGAGTAATCAGAAATTTGTTAACAGAGAGAACTAATCAAAAGAACAGCTAAGAAGAGCTCTCTTGGGATCATAGTCAACACTGTGCAGGAAGGTTGTGCGTAAGCACAAGACTGTACCACTCAGGAGATAAGGTGGACTTTAAAGCAGTCCCCAAGCCTCACACAGATCAAACAACAAAGGTCAGGAGCCTCACTGGCACTAAGGACTTAAGCACAACCTCTGATTAACCACTGGCTGAACAATAAACTACTCTGACCCAGGAGCCATTCCTAGGAAGCCAGGCTTAAAAATAAAATTGTACATATCCATGGTAGTCTGGAAGACTGTACGTGCATAAGGCTGTGCCCTCTTAGAGGTAACCGAAGAGGAAAAATCCAAGTTACTACTACCTGGCTGAATGTGAGGCAGAAACATAAACTCCTTGACCTGTGATAGCAGCCTTCAAGCCACATATACATTCAGTGGCAAAAGGTAAAAATCTAACTGGATAAGGGGTCTTAATCATGACTTTTGACCTATGCTAACCCAAGGAAACTCCTAGGTTGCCAGATAAAAGATTAAAAACCAAGAAGAAATTTGAGCAGGAACATCAGAGGTTGCATACTACAGAGGAAATAAATTTCAAGGAATCAGTTTAGCCAAGTCACTACTAAAAAAAAAAACAGCAAACAACAGGAACATCCACTCAGGGAGGTAGGATCAGTGTCCAGAATTGCTGTACTATATTATCTAAAATATCAATTACCAATAAAAAATTATGAGACTTGCAAAGAAACAGGAAAGTGTGATCTGTACATAGGGGAAAAAAGAAGCAGGTAATAGAAACTGCTCCTAAAAAGACTCAAGCGTTAGATTTAGCAAAGACTTCAAAGCAGCCATTATAAATATGTTCAAAGAACATGTTTCATCAAATGTAAGATATTAATAAAGGGACAGAAATTATTTTTAAAAGGAACCAAATGGAAATTCTTGAGGTAAAATATGCAATAACTAATATAACCATTTCACTAAAAGGACTGCACAGCACATTAAGGCTGGCAGAAGAAAGAATCAGCAAACTTGAAGTTATATCAGTTACAGATTATGCCATCTGAAGAACAGAGAGGAAAAAGAATGAAGAAAAATGGAAAAAGCCTCAGAGAAATGTGGGACACCATTAAGTGCACCCAGCATACGTAAAATAGGAGTATAAGAAGGAGAAGAGAGGGGGAGGAAAACCAGTAGAAATGATATTCAAAGAAATAACGGCTGAAAAGTTTCCAAATTTGATGAAAAACATTAATCTACACATCCAAGAAGCTCAAGTAACTCAAAATAGAAACAATACAAAGAGATTTGTAGCCATACAGTGAAAATATTGTGAAAATATTGAAAACCAAAAGTAAAGAGAATATCTTGAAAGCAGGAAGAGAAAAAAATATTCATCATGTAAAAGAGAACCTCAATAAAATTAACAACTGGCTTCTTATCAGAAACATTGGATACCAGGAGGCAGTGGGATGACATATTCATAGTACTGAAAGAAAGACTTCAACCAGGGATCATAAATCCAGTAAAACTATCTTTAGAAAATGAAGGTTAAATAGATACATTCCTTTATAAACAAAAGTTGATGGAATTTTTTTCTAGCAAAACTGCCATGCAAGAAATACTGAAGAGAGTTCTTTAGCCTGAAAGCAAGTGATACCAGATAGTAATTCAAATTCACATGAAAAAACAGAGTACTGGCAATGATAAATGTAATTAATTATAAAAGCTAATACAGTGGCATATTTCTTCTTTCTATGCTTAACTGACTTAAAGAATAATTGCATAAACAATATGTATATATTTGTATATATTTTCATATATATGTATATAATTTTATTGTTGGGCTTATCTGCAGATGTAAAATGTTTGCCAATAACAGCACAGAGGAGGTGAGTGGAAACAAAGCTGTACTGGAGTAAGGAAATAAAACCAGATGGTAACTCAGACCCATAGTAAGAAATGAAGAAAATAAAAAAATGGAAAAATAAGAAGATTGATTTAGCAAACTCTATAAATATAAATATGTACTTGCTCTACTTTCTTCTCCCACTTCCTCAAAAGATATAACATTACATAAGTAATGATTGTAGTAATGTTTTGTTAGATTTGTAAATGTTGAACTAGAAAATACCCACATAACATGGAAAGAGGAACAGTAGAGGAAGAAAGGAACAAAGAAGGCATGACACATACAGAAAACAGAAAGCTAAATAGTGGACATCAATTTTTTCATATCAGTAATAATATTAAATATGACTAGATTAAACAATTCATCTCCAGTTGGAGATTATCAGATTGGATTTTTTAAATCCAACTATACTACCTATATGCTTTAGATTCAGAGATAAAAATGGTTGAAAATAAAAAGTTGAAGAAAGACATACCATACAAGCAGCAACCATAAGAGAGCTACCGTGGCTATACAAATATCAGGCAAAATTGACTTTAAACAGAAAATGTTACTAGATATAAAGAGGAATATTTCATATTGATAAAGTCCATCAGGAAAATATAAAAATTATACCCATATATGGACCTAACAACAGAGGCCCCAAAATGAATGAACCAAAAGCAGACAGAATTGAAGGGAGAAATAGACAATTTAATAATAATAGTCGGAGACTTCACTTTACCACTTTCAATAATGGGTACAAGATCAACAACGAAATAGAAGAGTTGAAGAATTCTATAAACCAACTGGACCTGACAGATATGTAGAGCATTTTGCCCCCAAACAGCATAACACATTTTCTTCTCAAGTGCACATGGAATATTTTCCAGGGCAGGCCATATATTATGCCATAAAACAAGCCTTAAGAAATTTAAAAGGATTGACCTCATACAAAGGATGTTCTTCAACCACAGTGGAGTTAAATTAGAAATCAACAACAGAAGGAAATTTGGGAAATTCACAAATATGTGGAAATTAAATAATACACTCCAAAATAATAAATGAATCCCTGTCAAAATATCAGCTGGCTTCTCTGCAGACAGCCAATGGAGGAATATGACAAAAAGGAAAAAGAAAATGAGAAGAGATTATGTAGCTGGAAAAGAATTACTAATATGTAAACCCTAAATTAATCTTTACTAAATGAATACAGATCTGGAATAAATTGATTCCTAAAGGGAAGAACCAGAAGTATTTATAGAACCAATAAGTAAAATCCACTCATTGCCTTTCATTGACATAATAGTTCTAAGAGTTTGAGAGATCCAAAAGGAAGAATCCAGCTGCCTATGAAAATAACAAATGAGCAACTCGTCTGGATAATGGTTCCTTGTCTCTGAAAGACCCTTCTCTGGGAGAGGACTCTACACTGTAGTGTCTTGAAGACACAATAAACTTATTGTGGGCTGCAAAAAAAAAAACCAAAACAAACAAAAACATAATAATTCATTTTTGATCACCTCTTATGTACAAAATTTTGTTCCCTCATCCCCAAGTAGCACAGTTAAGCTCCCTTCTGTCAAGGAGCTTATACTTAAGTGGCGAACCTACAATACACACACACAGTAGAAAGTAATATATGTTATATAGAGATTACTAAATTGCTATAGGAATTCAGAGGTTGCATTTGAACTGGACTTAGACATGCAGTGTTGAGGAGAAGTGCATTCCAATCAAAAGAAGCAGCATGGGAAATCATGGGGTATTCTGTTTGGCTGGTGTTTTTGAAGGGAAATAGTGAGAGAAAAAGCTAGGGCCAAATTATATCCCAGCTCTGCCACTTACTAGCTACATGATTTTCACTAGTTATTTAACTTCTCTAGGCCTGAGCATCCTTTTAAAAGTGAAGTTAAGAATACCACCTACCTCAGGTTTAACTGGGAGATTTGGGTCAGACCATACACATTAAGACTTTTCACACTGTCTGGCACAGAGTAAGTGTTCAACAACTGTTTCCTATGTTTTGGAATGGAAAAGCTCAAATACCAAGCTAAGACATTAAAGCTTTTATGTTGTGGGGAACAATACCTAAAGATTTCAAGTAGGGAGGTGACATAATCAGAGCAATGCCATAGGAAGATTAACTTGGCAGTGGGTGAGCTGGAGGTGTGACAAGGGGATACTGGAGGTAGCCATTGCAATAGTCCAGGAGAAGTCATGAGAGCTTGAACTTTTGAGTATTGATAATGTAAAACTATATAAAATTACTGAGAGTTTGGTGGTATCGAACACAAATAGGAAACATAGGAGAAGGAGCATATTTGAAGGTAAAAGTGAAAGCTCAGTTTTATACATACTGAGTGAGATGCCAGTGGGACCTCCAGAAAGAAATATGTGATAGGCAGTTGGAAATTCAGTGCTGGAGATCAGGGCTGGGGGAATGACTTGGGGGTTACTTCCCAGAAGTTCGAGCCAAAAGGTTGTATGACATTACGAAAGGAAAAAAAATGTACGGAGAGAAGAGAATTAAGGACCTTAATTCTTCCCTTAGCGGTGGGAAATTGAAGAGAAGGCAGATAATGTGACCTTAATGGCTTTTCATAAAACTTTGTTGTTTCTATTTAGTAGCATATACTATTCCTTCATACCAGCAAACTGTTTTACTATTTGCCTCAGTTCCACAGCTAAATGGACCATCTACAGTGGCCCTTATGCATGTTTAAAGATGGATACATTTGTTCTTACATAGCCCCTAAGTCCTTTTGCTTTCCCCCTAAGGCTGACACTACAAGATCTATTAAGATAGCAGACCAATTTTATTTCAGGGTGAACACTAGTTTTGGAGAACATTAAGGCGTTATAAGAAGCTAAGGTTTATGATGTCTTAACAGATACTCTCAGAAATTGCAGAGAAATGTGGGCATCCTTGAGATACGGTGGCCAATAACATGCCTGGTTCTTTCTCATTGAAAATTTGAAAGTTAATTTTTACCTTGAAATTTCCTGGTTTTCTGGAGAGAGAGCAGAATAGTTATAAGGATAAAAATGGGGGTCCCATCCTGCTGCATGATATATATAATTGCCTATGGATTTCACTGGCATCGTTTTTTTTTGTTGTTTGTGTGTGTGTGTGTGTGTGTGTGTGTGTGTGTGTGTTCCTTCAACCGTTAGTGTATATAGCAGCCAGAAATGGAAGGTGATTTGAGGTCACTATCCTGGCCTTTCCTGAAGAACTGAGGGAGTGCCTGTTTACCCCAACAGAGGGGAATTCTTTTGTGAAAAATGAGAAATGACTTGAATTGGCCAATTCAGTTTCTTTGTTTCTGACTAGAGCCTTGTGTTTTAATTAACTTTTACAAGTGGATAATGGGCAGTAGCCCCAATCCAGTTGGCTGGCAAAGGCATTGTGTAGTGTTCCGTTGGAATATAAAAATGTGCGTTAAGTCTTTGATCCTGGAAGGTTTTTGTGACACTTTAAAGTTAACGAGCTGGCTCAGTCTCCTCTACATATTCCAATAGGCTTTTTATGACCTTTTTTTCCATTCTTGTGTTAGGGGATTTTGCATGTGGTTTTTTTGTTTGTTTGTTTTTCCTCCCTCTACTTGTCTTTTGGAAACTTTTAAGTCAGTCTAGTTTCCATCCTATTTTCAGAAATCTTAGCAAGGTCAGCCTGGTCCTGTTTTATCCAGATACCGTGTCTTCACGCCTTTTGATTTCATCTCTCCGTTAAGGCCTGTTGCTATGTCAGCAAATTGCATGAGTGAACGGGTTGTGGTTTGAGAGTAAAGATGTAGTCCTAACCTGAAATGCCCTGTGAATAACAGCTAGAGTCAGTTTTAACATGGGAAATTTGAGGACGGGGTTCCATAGGATAAGGAAGATACTTCGCTTGTATTGTGACAGCTTAAAATTGAATTTCCTCTTCTTGCAGTAAGTACAAATGGATCCTAGGTGAGGAACCTGTGGAGAAACGAAGAAGGCTCCAGAACGATATGACAACACCTCCTCTGGATTATTCCATGCCTGGCCCTTACAGGAGGGTAGAGGCAGCAGTTGCCTACCCAGAAGGGGAGAACAGCCACGAGAAATCCAGTTCTGAGAGAAGCACACCACCGTACCTTTCGCCGGAATACCCCGAAGCAATCAAGAACACCGGTCAGAGTAGGGAGGTTTCAGTTCTGTATTCAGGGGCCCAAGACCAACAGCAGGGGGCCCTTGTCTCTGAAGAATTAGAAGATCAGATGCCAAGATTGGTAGCAGAAGAATCTAACAGGGGCAGCACACACATAAACAAGGAAGAAGTAAACAAGGGACCTTTTGTAGCTGTTGTCGGTGTTGCAAAAGGTGTTAGAGATTCAGGAGCTCCCATTCAGCTGATCCCTTTTAACAGAGAGGAGCTTGCTGAGAGGAGAAAAGCAGTTGAATCCTGGAACCCGGTGCCTTATTCTTCCGTGGCCTCTGCTGCCACCCCTGCTGCAGCCGTTGTGGAGAAAGGAAGAGGCTACGAGGAGAGCGGAGGTCGTAATACACCAAAGATGAAGAACCAAAGAGAGCTAGAAGAACTGAAGAGAACCACAGAAAAGTTGGAACGTGTTTTGGCAGAAAGGAATATGTTCCAGCAAAAGGTTAGGGGCAACACCTTACCACCAGGAATACAAGGTCATTGTAACTGAGGGACTAGAGAGTTGGAATTCCGATGAACTCATGTTCTGAGGCCTTAAACAAAATAAGCCATTGAGTGATTCTGTGGTATGTCTCAGACTAAGTGAACCCTAATGTTCTTCCTTCCCATATTTTGGGATGAAAAGGCCCATAGGGAGAAGAATATCTGTAGAGGAATTCCAGGGTGAATAGTCGGGAAATTTGGGGGCACTCTCTTTAGCTTTCAGTAGTATGTGGGGTCATTGAATTTCTG
Source organism: Camelus bactrianus (assembly GCF_048773025.1). Lineage (NCBI taxonomy): Eukaryota > Metazoa > Chordata > Mammalia > Artiodactyla > Camelidae > Camelus > Camelus bactrianus. The sequence goes on from NC_133575.1 coordinate 84,857,154, forward strand.
TTTCTTGGACTGCAGGTGGAGGAGCTGGAACAGGAGAGGAATCACTGGCATTCTGAATTCAAGAAAGTCCAACATGAATTGGTGACTTATAGCGCCCAGGAGACGGAAGGCTTGTATTGGAGCAAGAAACACATGGGCTATCGCCAAGCTGAATTCCAGATTCTGAAAGCTGAGCTGGAAAGAACCAAAGAGGAAAAGCAGGAACTAAAAGAGAAACTGAAAGAGACGGAGACACACCTGGAAGTGCTGCAGAAGGCTCAGGTCTCCTACCGGACCCCAGAGGGAGATGACCTAGAAAGGTTAATTACTAGGGTTTAGTTATCAGCCTGAGAGTGCTAATGGGAAGCATCCCTTAGGACCCCTCGTTACTGGTCGCAGATAAGGGAAGAAGCCTTAATTAAATCCTAGGCCACCAAGGATTGAGGAATCACTTCTTAGAGAGCTGCAGCCAGTCTCCCTGTGCTTGGTGGCATTGTGCTTCCTTCTTTCTTTCTAGCTAATGGAAATGTAATTGTTGAGAGATGTAGGCCCATGTTGAAGGAGCTTCATTTTGTTCTGTTGGCTAACGACTTCATGTCATCTCTTCTCCTGTCCCTCACTCCATCATACAGGGCTTTGGCAAAGCTTACGCGGCTGCGTACCCACGTCAGCTATCTCCTTACTTCTGTCCTCCCTCACTTGGAGCTTCGTGAGATCGGGTTTGACTCAGAACAAGTGGATGGGATCCTGTATACGGTGCTGGAGGCAAATCACATACTGGATTGAGCACCAGATACTTTATATCCCCTTTTCTACCCTTCTCTTCCCTCTCCTTTCCTTCCTCCCTCCCACACCTCTCTCTCTTTTTCTCTCTCTCTCCCATCTTCCCTCCCTCCCTCTCTCTCTCTCTTTCTTTCTCTCTCACCTTTATGCCTTACATCGAGAATCTTTGAGTAAATCCTGGCTCTTAATCAGTCTGCTTCTCATTCAGTCTTGGTGTGGAGAAAGAGTCTAGTTAAATAGGCTTTTAAGAATCCCAGGAACAGAAGAGTAATAGTCACCAAACCAGGTGACTGGAAAGCTTTAACTTTCATGACTCAGATACTTGGCCTATTTCATATTGTTTCTGATGATTTGTATTCATTTAGGTTAAATCAGTCAGCAAATATTGGGTCCAATGTACCAACTGTTTGGGGATAAGTTAAGAAGCATAACTCATGGTTTCAGCCTTCAAGGATCTCACAATCTAGTTGGAAACACAAGATACACACCAAGTTAATTGACTTGTACAAGCAAGTGGCACAAACATGATAGAGAAGTTCTGGGGGAGGAAGGCATCACATCAGAAATGGGACCTAAACTAAGGTTGGTTTAAAGAGCGGCATGACAACACTGTTAACGACTGTTGTTCTTTACGTGGTAGGACTGTGGTTGATAGTTTTTCTTCTCCCTATCTTCCTGCTTTTTTCAAATTTTCTATAATAAACCTGTTATTCTTCTTACATTGGAAAAAATAAATCGTTTTTAAAAAGAATGAGTAGGCTTGGATTTAGATATCACATGAGAGACTGTGTGAAAACATAAGGTAAATTTTAATTTGTAATTTATGTCATATTTAGCATCACTTCTGGAAGCATAGCATGAACAAAAGCACAGAAAAGGCTGGAATGTAAAAAATGTGTTTGGTAGGAGTGATGGGTTAATGTAAAGGGAACTAAGGTTAAATCATGACCCATTTACCTACCCCCCTCTGTGGTATTTGCATTTTAATAAGGAATTCTTGAAAAGGAAATCTTCAAAGCTTAAATTTTTAAAATGTGTATCAGCAAACTGTGGGACTTCAGGTTGTGAGGGAGGTATTTTAGAGCAGCGAGATCTGTTTGTTGTCCCTCAGAGTACACTTACCTACTCTTCAGGCTGGTGCTGAGTGAGAGGTGGCTCTCATATCAAAAGTGGTAAAACCTTCTTGTAAAAGTAGACATTTTGTTTATTCATTTCTTTATTATATTTATTTATTACTATGTATTTACATAGTGTATACTCTCCAAACAGTTCAAGGTACTCTTCAAAAGATACTGAATAACAAACACATAAAATATACCAACAGTGAAAAATAGGAAGTAATGGAGAATCTGTAAAAGGGAGGTGGGATCAAGCAATCAGAAAAGAGTTAGCTCGTCTGGAGGAATGTTTTGGGTATTCATTCTGTTTCTCCTCTGCGTAGTTACTTCAGAAGACTCTCCCAAACGTGTTTTAACTATATTGAAAGGAAGCCCATCGTCGATTTTCCCAGTGGGATTGCAAGGAATAGGGGGAGGCCAGAGCCATGATTTACCACTAGCATGAGTGCTTAAAGCTGTCCCTGGCCCCCTTTTCTCACGTCACTGCAGCTCTTCCCTGACACGTGATTGATTCTCACATCCAGCATTTAGACCATGATATGGAAGACCTCGGTTGTCTAAATATAAATTTATTGAAGGATGGGTGGGAGCACATTCAGCCATTGTCTCAGGGATACTTGTTCTTCAGATGGGGGCCGTGAAAGGGCAGGACTTTGCACTGACATGGACAATATTGGAAGGGAGGATGGTATAGGGAAAAATTCAGAGCCTTGAAGATTCAGCCTGAGAGAGAGGGGAGTGTGTATGTGTGTGTGTGTATGTGTGTGTGTGTGGTCAGTGTAGGGGCAGAGTAGGAAGGAGTACAGGCAATTGAGCTTTAAAATGAGAAAGGTGTAAAAAATTAATTCATCCTTACCAGTACTTACTCTCTGTGGTCTCAACCCCAAACTCCTTCTTCCAGCCACAGTTACCTGTTGCGTCCATTCACTACAATACCAGAGCTACCCCTCTGTTCCCTGTTTACAGTGAAACCATACCAGCATGCGGTCCCTTTACCCAAAGTTAAATGCCACAGAGGAGAGATCGGAGAGAGTCACCCAGCCCTACTAGAGCTTATGATATAGTGTGGAGGCAAAAGGCATTGAGAAGAAGAAAGTGGGCGCCTCCTGGCTATCCTGTTAGGGGAACATAATCATAATCCTCTTTTCAAGTGTCTCTCCCATTTGCCCTTTAACTTTCAGTTTCCACAGTCAACATTTAGGTCCTTACAACCTCATGCCTCCCTAATTAAAACAGATTCTTAACTGGCTTCCCTTGTCTCCTATTCTCACTCATTCAGCCCACTCTACTCACTGTCACTGAATTGCTTTTAAGGACCTCACCAGATTAGGCCTCTGCTCAAAGACTTGCCAGTGTTCCCAGTTGCCCACTGAGTGCAATACAACTTCCCATCTGGCTTCAACCACGCACTCCAGACTCTTCCAGCATTCCAAACACAAAGCATGTTCCATCCAAACTGAACTACTTTTCAGTTTCTGAACCTGTCTTGAGATTTTCTCCTTTTCCACCTTTGCCACTTCATTCTCTTTGCCTGGAATGTCTTCCTTCATCATCTTTCCTTTGGCTCAAATACCACCTTTTTTCTTGGAAACCCCTCTGATTAACCTAGCCAAACATGACGTTTTCTTTGAACATACAAGTTTTTTGTCACTTATAAGGCTCTTATCACAAATTTCCTTGTTCTGTGTTCCCTATTAGCTCCACATTCAAATATTCAACCACCTACTTGACATTTACACTTCCATGTCTCACAGGCATTTCAAATAAATCATATTAAACAGTGATACATACACACTGTGGGACTGTTCCTTCCTCCAACTTTCCTCATTTCAGAAAATGGCACCTCCACCCACCCAGTTGCTTAAGCTGTAAACCTGGAAGTCATCCTAGATCCTCCTCTCCTCTAGCCCCACACATCCAGCCTGCCAGAAAGTCTGTCAATTCTGTCTTCGAAGTATAGCTTGACTCTACTCATTTTTACCACATCTATCTTAATACAAACTATCATCACCTCCCACAAATAATTGCAAGTCCTAAATGGTTCCTTGCTTCCACTCTTGTTCCCACAATTGTCTTACTACAACCAGAGTGATTAAAAAAAAAAAAAAAAAAGATCACATGACTCCCTGCTTAAACTCCTGCAGTGACTTATTGCACTTGGAATAAAATCTATACTCCTTACAAAGTCCTACAAGACCCCTGCCTGCTTCTTCTGCTCTATCTCTTGCAACTCTTCATCATACCTCACTTTTCCCCTTGCTCACTGTGGTCTTCCCACTGAAATATTTCAGGCTCTTACTTAATGTAGAGCCTTTATCCATGCTGTTTCCTCACTTGGAATGCTCACATCTCCAGTCTTGGTATAGCGGGCTATTGCTCGTCCTTCAGGTCTTTGTCTAAGTGTCAGCTTTCTCAGACAGGCCTTCCCTGGCAGCCATTTCTCTCTGAGAAATCTTCTGCTCACTTTTTCCAAGAGCAGTGATAGTTTATTTCCAGAGAAGAAAGAGGAGCTATCCTCTTTCAAAGAATAGACAGAACATGCCTCAAGAAAATACAGTCATACCTTGTTTTATTGCGCTTCACAGGTACTGCATTTTTATTTTTGTTTTTGTTTTTGTGCCAACCTTGTGTGGAGCAAGTCTAATTGGTGCCATTTTTCCAGCAGCATTTGCTCACGTCATCTCTCTGTCAACATTTTGGTAATTCTTGTGATATTTCAATCTTTTTCACTATCATTATATTTGTTATGATGATCTGTGATCAATGATCTTTTATGTTACTCACTGAAGGCTCAGATGATGGTTAGCATTTTTTAGCAATAAAGTATTTTAATTGTGTTTTTAATTAAGGTATGCATGTGCATTGTTTTGTTAGACATAATGCTAGTGCACACTTAACAGACTACAATATAGTGTAAACATAACTTTTATATGCCCTCGGAAACAAAAAAATTCGTGTGACCTGCTTTATTGAGATGTTCACTTTATTGCAGTGGTCTGGAACCAAACCTGCAATATATCTGAGGTATACCTCTTAAGTTCCCCACACGTATTAGGAAGTGAGTAGGGTTAGCCCACCGCCAAATTCTTGAGCTCTGCATCCACTAATTCAACTAACCACAGATTTTAAATATATATTTTTTTAAATCCAGAAATTTACAAAAAAGCAAAACTTGAAATTGCTACCTGTGGGCACTATTTACATATCATTTACATTGTGTTTACAACTATTTACATAACATTTACATTTTATCAGGTATTATAAGTAGCTAGAGATGATTTAAAGTATAGGGGAGGATGTGTATAGGTTGTATACAAATCGTACATCATTTTGTTAAGGGACTAGAGCAGTCTTGGATTTTGGTATCCAATGAGGTCCTGGAACCAGTCCCACACAGTAGCAAAAGGGCAACTGTATGTACATGCTTGTTGGATGAACAAATGGGAAGCTAGAAGAGGACTAGGTCAGAGACTTTGTGGCTGCAGGGGACAAGAAGATTTGCTTGCCCAAGACCAGCGATTGCAAATAATCTAGGGTAACAATGTAGAGACTTAATTGGGAGGCTCTCAGTTCCTAAGGGTAATCTCCAGATAGAACACGTTTCAGAGTTCTGTACTATGAAGTAAAACCTCTTTCTGTAGTACTGTGTTAGGACTGAAGCAAGGGGTATGCTTAGGAAAGCTAGGGGTGAGCTCATGCTAAATCAAGTGTAATCTCCTCAGACAAATAACTTGTGCTTGGTGACAAGTACATCCCTAACTCATAACTTACCTTAAGCAGAGAGGAAATTCATGAACCATACTTTATGAATCAAAAGTCAGAAATGTGGTTAGATAATAAACTACAAAACTGGAAAGAACTGACTTACTCTTGGGTATGTTAAAGCTTTATTTATTAAGTGAGACATAAATAGCATTCATTTTCTAATGGAAAATAAAATCTGCAGAAGAAATGTGTTTCATTACTTGCCTCTACACCTAAACCCAAAGTTTTTACGTGAATCACCAGAGATCCCAAACACACTTCTAGATAATATTGCACGTTCCATACAGCATTGCATCCTCAGGTGCAGGCAAGATGCCTTTAAGCAAAGGCTCAAGAAAGTGTTCCAAAAGGCGTGATCTTCCAGGTGGGCTATGGAAACCTGTAAGGATTGGAAAGGAGGAGGTGTGTGTTGGGGGGGGAGGGTTTTCTACATGTAGGGAATAGTATAAGAAAAGTCACAAGTCTGGGTCGAGGATGAATCAGGGAACATCCAAGAGGGTTTGAAGAATAGTGAATTATTCAATTTGGAGCATAAGGAAGAGAATGAACCAAGGGTTTTGAATGCCTGCAAGTGGGGGGCTATACCAAATCTGTTTAACAGTAGAGCCTTCGTAGGATATGAATTCAGAAAGTGGCTGTTGAAATCTCCCCAACTGTCTTTGAGTTTGGGAAATTATCCCCAGTTTGCAGTTCCCTTGGACTAAGCTTTTCCTTAGAAGTAGGACCTGATAGATCATGGTTCTGTCCCACCTCAGATTTTCACAAATGTGCATGAAGGTCAAAGAGCCATCATTACCTCTCTCTTCTCCAACTTCTCAAGTCTTTTCCTCTGGCTTCTGCTAATGGAATTTGATGAGCAGAAGCCTATTCAAGATCTTCAAGTTATTCATTCAGACTTCTGGGAAGGATCTTGAGAAGATTTGGCCTGGGAAAAATATCCCCTTGCTAATGTAGATTCCAATCTGTGGTAGAAAATATACTTTATCATCTGCCTCCTTTTCCCAAAGAGATACACATTTTAGTGTGACTTTGGCACTACTTTCTAGGTCACCAACATGCTTAGGATACAGTTAACCATTTGTTGAGGACCTACACACTGAGAGGCAGGCATCATTCCCATTTTACAGATGCAGAAACTAAAGTGTAAAGAATTGAAGAGTCTCTCCCAAGACTACACATCTGGAAAGTGCAGAAGCCAAACCAAACCCAGGTTTGACTCCAAAGTCCATGCTCTCCCTTCTGTACCATGCTATGTTGAAAATGATCAGTCTTGTCTTCTTCTTGACAAGAAAATGTTACAGCCAGCCCACACGAATAGGAATTTCCAAGGAAGAAAGTTCCACTATCCCACACAATGTTTAACTGCCCTCATGATCAGGAAATCGTTCACTTATGTAACGAATATCCCTCCAAACAACGTGGAAATTCATTTCCTCTTGACTGGGTTTTTCACTCAGGGCTGTCGCTTGGCAGCTTTCCTGATACCAAAACAGCCATCAAGATCCTATTCTTACACTCCAGGAGGTCTTGGACTTGTTGGCCTCTGCCTTTGAGTGTTCTCACTGGCTCCCTTGCACCACCCCCTCTGACAGTGCTGAGTTGGGCAAGTCTCTTGGGGAGTGAGAAAGTGACACTTGAGAACATATTGGTTTATTATTACACACAGAAGAGTAAAATTAACCACCTGAGGTGCCTTTGGAATTGCCAAGGGAAAGATGACACCACCTTTCTCATCTTGTCTGCTTTTTCCTTGATTTCTACCTCATGTCCATTTTTGAAGCTGTTGAATCATTTAGTTGAAGGGTACATGTGTTACTCAGAGAAGTCCCCTGGTCCCCCAAATTCCAGCATCCAGTGTCTCTGAATTAGTGTTCTCTTTTAAAAGCTCACTGGACTCATCTTCTCATTCTGGCTCCTTTAAGGGCTAAATTGAGAAACTAGCACAAATTCTGGTGTTAATGGTTAATCTGTGGCTGAATGTATTTTTCTTCCCAGAAAGCATACTTACTTTTTAATCAAGGCATTCAGTGCCTTTGAACCAAGAGAGCAGGGTCTTTACAATATCATCAGGTATCCTCTGTGGGGATGCTGATCCACCCCCTTGCATCCCACTGGGAAATTCTAGAAATGAGTCCAAGTCAAGAGGCTGCAAGGAGCATCTTCTCTTTGTGCTTGTGGTGTGACTGGCCTTTCTCCTGAGCAACCCACACAGAACTTTGTTAAATATCACAGACTTTGAAAGGGTTACTGGAGAAAAGGAGTTACTACTGAAACACTGGGTTGCCTGTCACCCTACTCATACTCATTTAGCGTCTAATTTCCCATCCCATTATCCTCCCTAATATCTGTTTGAAAGCAGGTGAATTTCCTCAGTGTTTTCTCCACGAGGTCGTGTTTGCAAATAGAAAGTTGTTCAAAGCCCTCCCGGGAAGCGCCTTGTGGAGTGGTGCGGGGAGGGGGCATTCTGGAGCAATGGGATTTTAGGGATGAGAGGAAAGCAGGATCTGATGATTTGCTCTTGTGTGGTGACTTCCCCCTTTGTCAAGCCCTAAGACACTCCTGTTTGTCTTGTCGAAAAAAGAGGCCTAGAGCAAGGAAATGTAGGTAAGTTTTAACTAGGAATCCTTGAGCCGCAAGTGTCAGGAAAGAGGTGAGTTGTGTGAGGCGGAGGGGGTGGTCACGGTCAGATTACAGCTGCTGTATTGCTGTGCCTGATAACAGCCTGTTAATATTTTATCAGTGATCACATCACAGCACGTAGGGGGCCACCATTTAGGGCAAAAGAGAGTGATAACCTGCTGAACTTCCTGTTTGAAGTGCTCCCCCCGCCACCCCTCCAGTCAAGATAACAGAATTTCTCATCAAAGCTGGGAGCCGCTCACTGGGACAACAGCAAGATCCGGTAAGGCGAAGGCCGGGCCTCAGCGGGCTGAGGAGGAGCGCATGCACTTTCCCGTCCCGGGCTTCCGTGTCCCGGAGTGGGCAGCTGCAGGCACGAATGGACCCCCTGTCCATGAGCCTAGGGCTGAATGGGAGAGAACTGTTGACCCTGCAAGGCCTCATTTGGCATCCTCTCTCCTTGCTCCCTCCTCCAGCTCCTGTGTTTCTCTTCTGGTCCAGAGCCAAAAGACCTCAGGTTACCTGGATGGGCCCTCCCTCTGCTGCCCCCAGCAGCTTCTGGAGACCTTCCTGGGAGAAGGAGATAGGGAGGAGAGGCTGAGCCCCAGGGTCCCTCTGGCCATCACTGCCACTTAGAGGTCCTGTGAGGAAGACTCAAAGAGCTGCTCCACTGGCTGTGCGGCAGGTCCCTGTTTCCTCCTGAGCACGACCCTCTCCCCTAGTTCTCTATTTCCCATGGTCCTTCAGCCGGAGGAAGCAGTCCCCTTTGATCATCCTCCCCCAGAAGTTCAAGTAGTGCCAGACCCTCATTTCAGAGGGGTTGGGATTTGAGGGGATTTACAGAGCTTTTTTAATGAGCCCCAGACACACCCCTGTCTTATGGCCCTTTTTCCTTATCTCTCACAGGACAGGCCATATTGTGCCTTGTCCCACTGGTCGGTGTGCATGTCTTATCTCCCTTAGATCAACTGTCACCTCCTATGAGGCACAGACTTTGCTTAGTTCACACTTGTTGCCTTCAGCACATTGCCTGCCACCAGGTGAGACTGCAATCAGTGCGGGCCAGCAGGCTAGCTGGCTGGTGACAGAACTGGCTGAGTGACCATTTGACTGACTGGCTGAAGGTCTCACAGAAAGTTAGAGCTTGTCTTTCCACCAAGAAGCCAGTTTCAGCCTCCTCCTCTCAACTGATGGTCCCTTAGCAGTGGGTCACTAGGGACCCCAGGAGGAGAAAACATGAGTCACGCCATTATCAGAGGAATGAGGGAGGGCAGAAACATCTCTCCTTGTGCAAGGGTGGGAAGCTGGAGGCTAGGGAACGAACCCAACGGCCTTCACAACCCCCTAAGTCTACGGCTAATCTAAATTACTTTATGATGGAAGGCAGTGCGGTGAGTGGAAAGCATTCAGCTTGGACCCAGACTCGGGGAGAGTTCTGGGAAACTATTTAGAGCAAGACATCTCTTGCTCAACCAGCCAGAGGGAAGAGTTGCTCTTTATTGGGTCTGCCCTAGTTTTTTTGTTGAGGATGGACATCTAACTCCTTCCAAAAAATCTTCCTAGACTAAAAGGAAGGAGGACCTCTCAGGCCAGCCTCAGCCTAAGATGAAGGGAAGCTCAGTGCCTTATTTTCCTCAAAAGCCCTCATATTCAGGAACAGACGGAGACAGGAGTGGGGCAAGAATCCAAAGGGCAACAGGCCCCTCCTGAGACAGAATCCCAGACCCACGCTGCTGTGGGAATAGGTTCCAAGCTCATGCTCAGACTCGGACACTCTGTGATTTTAGGGAATTTACTCACCTCTCTGGGCCTCCATTTTGTCCCCTGTAAAACACCTGCTTTATTGGGGGTATTTGAAGGACTCAAGGATACTGTGGATTGGAAACTTTGGCTGCCAGGTGGTGGGCCATCAGAGCCTGTACCAGACTGCCGCCCACTCAGCATAGCAGAGTCAGCGTGGCAAATCCACTGTCCAACCTCCAGGACCCCCCAGTCGAGGGCTCTGGGATTCCTGGCGTCAGACCAGAGATATGACCTCTTATTACACTTCTGTTCAGAGAGCACCCTCTCTCCATCCTTATTCCTGCCTGCCACTATTCCGTCTAAACAGTCTTGGATACCAGAGCCCTAGCCTCTGCAACAAAGAAGGCCCACCCTGAGACTGCGTGGGTCGTGCCTCTTATAACTGGCTCCTGTGTGCTGAGGCCCACTGGGTCCGGAGACTGAGGAGGCTGAATCTCGTAGGGCCCGTTACTGTTGATGTTGCCACCGTTAACATCTTTCTGAATCAGCCTTTGTTAATTCCCAGTGAGGTTGGAACCGGGCCAAATCATTGGCCTCTCAAACTCCCACATGTCCAGAAGTAGAGGAATTGGAACTGAGATGTCATGTCTTATTCAAATGTAAGCTTGGCATTCCCCTGATGGGACAGCTCGCTGGGCCCAAGCTGGCCAGCTGGCCAGCACAGCAGGAGGGGCAGTTCCAAGCAGTGAATTGGACCTACTCTCCCAGATCCCCCTCACAGGAGACCAAGAGAGCCTATGTGTCCCCGATGTTACCTTCGTGGCCACACATTGTTGTTTTCAGACAACGTGGGGACCTCTGGCGGGTTCTTCCTACAGGTGGTGAATGTCGTTAGATTGGCAGAGTGCTATTTTGGGAGTCAGGAGACTGGGGCACTAACACCAGCAGTGTGGCCCTGGCAAAATCTCTTTACTGATGTGGGCCTTAGTTTCCCAATCTGCCAAATGGAGATCATCAGATCTATTTCACCCTCCTCATAATGGTGGTTCAGAGATGGATGGTGTAACCCATAGCCATTTAGCAAATAATTTAAATGAAACAACTGTTGTGAAAAGGGAGGATCCCTGGACACAATGAAATGGTTGTTTCTCTATGGGGCAGGGGGATCCTGTTTTCTTAATGTCTCCAGTAAAGTCTAGAATTTTCTATCCACCCAGTGGGTAAAAAGGTCAATTTCCATTCTACTCTCCTCTTAGCCCAATTCCCTCCATCATACCTGCCCAGTCTGAATTAAATTTAATTAATAAAGCATTTATGCAATCAACAAGTGTTTATTGATCACCTACTGTGTGCCCAGTACTCTTATAGATAGTCTGGGAGTTACAGACAGGTCTAAGATACGGCCCCTACCCTCCAAGAGTTTACAATGTACTCGTGAAATCAGATACATACACTTGGAAAGATAACTATCCATCAAAAATTGTGAACGATAAGCATCAAAGAGTGATTTTGACATTGAGGGTTGGAAGATGGAAGGGTAGGAGAGGGACGGAGTGGTCAGATGAGGCTCAGTGAAGGAGGTGGCGCTGAGCAAATTCTCCAAGCCTGAGGAAGACTTGGCTAAGGGGAGAGGGCCTTCCCGCGTCAGAGAGCAGCTTAAATATAGGCAAGAAGGTAGCAATGTGAAAAGCCTGTTACAGATGATGGATGGGCCCCTCCTGCTGGCACTGAGGTTGGGGGAGGTGTACTGGAGTTTGTCAGAAGCTGGTCATGTTCAAGCCGCTGAGGGAAAATGCCTTTGGTTTGTTTGTGACTCTCACCCCTACGCCTGTCCCAGGGGAAGTGGTGCATTGTCAGACCTTGGAGCTGGAACTGTCTGCCTGGAAATCATTCTCTACTCTTCCATCGCAACAGAAATCCCAGGCAGCAGCTCAGCTCTCACTCAGATGAGGGCCAAGGCACCTTGGGCAGGATGACTCCACACTGGAGCCCTTGGATGCCTGCTGGCCACTCTGCAGTGCAGGGTGAAGGATGGTGGGGAGATAAGGAAGAGGACTGATGGGGGCCCATCTGGAGCTGTGGTCTTTCAGAGGCTCTGTAGCGCTCTGTGGGAAGACCCCAGGGGCCTGATCTCAGCCTTTGGCCTGATTTTCCATTAGGCTTGAAGATTCTCTGGAGGCAGCCTCTCTCGGGCCCAAAAGAACCCCTCCCCACTGGAGTTTCCACACATGTTCACCCGGCTTCTCAGATACTCAAGTTCTTATTCTTTCCGAGGCAGCATTGAGGGGTGATATCTTCCTCAGTCCCCAACAGCACCCACGCTGTCATCCCCCAGCCCACAGCCATCTCTGGAAAAGCAAGTTTCCTGTTCCTAAACAAACCATTACATAGGCCCCTTAGCCTTGTTGTTAAGCAGGACGCCAAGTCAGAGGGAGGCAGGGGCTTCAGCGAAAGTTGGAGCTGTAGCTTCTGAGGGAGTTCCTTGGAAGGATCAGTCTACGGCCTCCTTGAATGCTCCACCATATTTTCTTTACTTTTCTCTGGGCAGTGATTCTGGTGTTTTTTTGGTCCTCGGCTGCTGCCCCTCCCTCCCATCCTACACCTAGTTACTCTCTGTTCCCTCAGTACTGTGGGATGGCTTTATTTCAGTTCATACACAAACCAGTCTAGACACTGTGGAGTCATAAACAAGAATGGGATGGAGGCTCCAGGGCCTGTTACTGGCCAGTCAGTTTCTTTGGAGGGAGGCTTGAGAAGGAGGTCAGAGCCATCCCCATAGAAGCCACCCTCCTACCCACCCACCCCCATCCCCCAGCAATGAGCTAAGAGCCAACCTCAGCAAGAGGGAGGGTCTTTGATCACAGAGAGGGTCGGTCAGTCGGATGTGATTAGTGGATTCTGGATGGATTCCCAGGTAAACCACAGGACAGAAGGACCTAGCCCAGGGTAGAAGGGTGAGTTCAGAGTTGAGGGCTGGGGATTCAGGGTGGGGGATGGGGAACCAAGGTGAAAGAAACAGAAATTCTGGCTTGGCCAGCATCTGGACAGTTCAACCTGCATGCTCTCACACCAGCTCCCGTTTCTGCCTCTGCTTGATCCAGTGGTCAAAGTCAGTGTATCCTCAGCAGAACCTTCTGACATCATCCAGTGGCAATGTCCCTCACCTGTGGCCCCGGGGGGTGGGGGGCGTCCACTGGTTTTCACAGACCCAGCCACCCCCCAGCTCTGGCCCCTGGTTCTTCACACATACCCTGTCAGGCTGTAGGAGTTAAACTCACTCTTGACCTTGGGTGGTTGACCCGGCCTTGGAGAGCTCCTAGTGGCGAGGGGTTGGGACTGGTAGGCATCATAATAGTTGGAGTGATTTCCCCGGGATGAGCAGGAGAAGCAGAGGATGATTCCAGCTACCAGGGAGAACACAGACGAAATGATACCCAAGTAAAGAGCTTCTCCGATCTCAAATTTCATGCTGTCGGGCACCAGTGGGGAGTAGAAGTCCCGCAGGATCCCATGAAGATTCCAGGCGACAGGGATGAAGCCCAGGAGACCACCAAGGATGAAGAAGACTCCACCTACTACTGCCACTCTGTCTTTGGCTCGCGAGCCCTGGCAGAAGACGGTGCATCTCATGCCCACCACAGAGATAACACAGCCCAGCGAGGAGATTGCACTGGACGTCACCATCATGGCCTGGGCAGCCTGGATGTCAGAAGGCAGGCCTAGAAGGGTGCTGTAGATGTCACACTGGGTGATGCCTGTGCTGTGTGTGGCACACTCCATCCAGAGGCCCTTGGAGAAGCCGACGGCGGTCACAATGCTGGCACCAACATAAGAACTTGTTCGCCAGCTGGGGAGTAGCATGGCAACCAGGGTGCCCATCAGCCCCAGAAGGCCCAGGATGTAGCCTACAAGTTGGAGGCCAAGAGAGGCCATGGCGGACCTCTAAGTGGGCGCGTCTTCAGGGCCCGCTCTCTTGTCTTCTGGCTGTTGCTCTTGCTCTTTGGCTCCCGGCCTCTAATGGCTCATTTCAGAGCGTCTCTGCCAGGCCGACTTCTCTCCTCCTTACAAGTGTCTGTGGGTGGCCACAAGCAGGCTCAAGAAGGCATCTAGAAGACCTAAAAAAAATCCATAAACCAGATTAAATATTGACCAGAAGCTTATGAGAAACCAGAAAATGCTGGATGCCTTTTGACCTTTGTTATCTTTAGAAATAACACATGCGAAAGAAAAAAAAAAAAACTTTGAAAGTGAAGCCAAAATGTCATCACCTCCTGCGTAGGCACATGCTTTGGACTGGCAGCTAGACAAAGCCAAGGGCCAGACAGGTGGCTGCTTTCCGAGAAGGTGGTGATGGCAGTGTCGGTTGTGGTGACTGTGTTAACTCCAGGTCAGGCTGTTGGCTGGCACGGTTCTGACTCCAAGGCCTCCTGTTTAACACATTGCCCAGCAACAGAGCCATGGGGCCCCTGGATTGCACACTGGGGCCAAACTCCAGGAGACTGGGTCAGGAGGAAGAGGCCCTAAGATACAGCCTTGGACTCCCACTTATTAGAGGCCTCTTGAGTCTCCAAAGGCATAGAGAGTAATGATCTAGCCCTGGGTCATCTGTGAAATGAAAGTTTACTCCATGGAAGGTTGGGGCAGGCAACAAAGCCTTCTGTCCATACGCTGAGAGTTCCAGTCCTCCCAGCCCTTCCCAAATCCCCCTCCACAGGCTAGCCTAAGGCCTCCAGCACGGATCACACACCCAGACATTTCCTGTCTGCTCTCCTAATAGATGCCCCACCATCCCTAGGCCTCTCAGGTGATGTGGCAGGACTCTGGAGTAAAGGATTTTCCAAGGCCTGGAGGGAGGCCTGAAATTCCCTAGACTATCTGTTAGGGACACTAGGATGGACAGAGGAAAGGCTCCCTGCTCTAGAGTAGAGGGCTCTGTAAGAGGCAGGCATCCGAGTCAATGCTCTAGAATCTCAGAGCTGTTCAGGATTTTGCAGTGTTCAGTGAGCCCCTGCACAACACTCCTACCAAGTTCAAGACACTAAGGGTCAAGGGTACATCCTTCTCTCTATCCACTACAAGACCCTCCAGCCCACTAGTTTTTCAAGCCACCATAATCTGGCTGTTCCATTTTAACCTCCTTCAAAATTTCTTTCTCTCAGGGGGAGAGTATAGCTCAAGTGGTAGAGCACATGCTTAGCATGCACAAGGCCCTGGGTTCAATCCCCAGTACCTCCATTAAAAATAAAACTTAATAATAATAAATAGACCTAATGATCTCCCCACCCCAGAAAATAAAATAAAAAAAATTTTTATAATTTCTTTTTTTAATCATCTCTCAAATGTGAATATTAAACATATCCACCTCCATGACATAATTAATCTCCTACCCATCCACTGGCACTCCCAAATCTGTATTTTCAGCATAGACATTCCTCCTGGGCTTCATGATTTCTGGATTAATCACCTATTTAAATGGTCCACTTGGAAGTCCCATAGGCACCTCTCATTTGACATGTTAAAAGAGAACTCATCACCTCTCCCATTACACCTCTCTCCAAACGGTTGTTCCCTGGGTTCCCTCTGGTCACTGAATGATACCTCTATCTATTTCCTTGCAATGGACCCAAAGCCTAGAAGTGATTCTTAACACCTCTCTCCCTTACCTTCTAGCGTCACTGTCTCACCAATTCTTGATGACACTTCAAATCCATAGCACCCTTCTCTCCATCCCCCTGCTCCTTCCACAGTCCAGTGCTTCGTTATCTTCTCTCCCCTGGAATCTAGCAATGTCCTAACCGGTCTTATTTCCAATCTTGCTTCCTCCAATTCATTCTCCATGCTGTTGTTAAGGTGATCTTTCAACACTGATTTGATCAAGTCTCTACTCTGCGTAAAACATTCCAGTGGCTCCCCAGTGGCTAAAGGATAAAGTCCAAACTTGTTTGTACTCGATGACCCGTCAAGCTTCATCTCTTGCCATTCCCCTCCTCATACTCAGCTCTTGCTGAACTAAATTACTTTCAGTCCTCAATCATGTCATGTTGTCTTTTTGCTTCCAAACCTGAACACAGGCTGTTCCTACTGTGCAGAATGTTCTCATCCTTTAGGGTTCAACTCAGATGTCTTTTACTCTAGCCTGGGTCACGTTCCCCTCCTCTCTCTGTGTTCTTATGGTATCTTGTGTTTACTCACCTCCATCATAGTACTACTACTACTACTACTATTACTACTACTACTACTACTAATAATAATAATAATAGTAACACTCATAGAGTGTACCCTATGTGACCATTATGAGCACTTTATACATATTAACTCAATCATCACAATGTCTTGCGGTAGGTACCAATAATCCCTATTGGATAGATAAGGAAACTGAGATACAGATAATACTTATTTCAATATACTGTAATTTCCTCTTTATATTCTATTCTTCCCCCATTAGTCTGTGAGCTACCTGAGAGCAAGGACTGCATCTTATCCATCTCTGCATCTCCAGTGCCTAGCACAGTGCGTTACCCACCCATTACACACCCAGAGCAGGTATTCAAAAATGTCTTTCAAATGAATAAATATAAATGGTAAAGAGGTTTAAGGGACTATAAGATATAATCTTTTAAATGAGTCAATAACCATTCAGAGTAAGGGACAAGAGCTGCCCAATGTTGGGAATGAAGATTGAAAGAGAATCAGAGGAAGAGGAAGGGAAATGAAGAGGGGTTGGGGAACACAGGAGAAAGAGAGAGAAATAGAGATGGAGTTTCACCATTTTATATGTATATGCATTTGCTGGGTATCTTGTCGCTTCCACCAAATTCTAAGCAATTTGAGGGAAGAAACCATACATCAGATTTGGGTGGTGCCTCTGCAGCATTGGGTGCATGGTTGATAGACGATACTACTCATCAGTGATGGATATGAAAATGTCAATGTGGATGCAAAGCAGCACGCAGCAGGGGCCAAAAAACATTTGATAGGAGGTGCAGAGGGCAATCTATTTGACTCCCAGCTCTGTCACTTATCAGCTGTGACACCGCACAAGTCTTTTCCGTGCATTGGTTTTCTTATTGCTAAAATGGGCACAATTCTACCTATCCTGATCATGACTGTGCACCTCAATGGGGCCTTCAGAGCTGCTTGGAAGTCCTTCAACTTCTCCCTGGTGAGCATCTCCTGGTGATGACATCAAATACTTAGCACTCTCTTTGAGCTCTCCACCCTACTTCCTCCCTCTGCAGCTATTGCCCTAGCCCCATCATGCTCTTTGCAGCCAAGATTCTTAAACAAGCCATTTTAATACTGATGTCTCTACTTCTTCCCCCTCCTACTCGCTACTCAACTCTTTGAAGTTAGGCTTCGGCCATTAGCCCTCCACTGAAAATGTTCTCACCAAGGTCACTCCAATTTCCTGGTCCCCAAATCCAGTCGTCATATCTCTGTCATCTCACCTGGTCCTTCTCCTTCATATATCTGTCTTCTCCCTTGTTTTCTGTAGCACCACTCCCAGTTTTCCCTGCTCCTTAAAATGATTCCTTTAGGTCTCCTTTATAAGTTCTGTCTCTTCTACCCATTCTCTAAATCTGCCTAATCCCTCCACCCCAGGGTTTCATCTAGTCTTCTAGACTGCTCTTCGTGTGCTTTACACTCTCCATGGGTGATCACATCCACTCTGTCTCTATGCCAATGAATATTGAATCCATTCATCTGACATAGATCTCTCTCCTGAACTCAAGATTTGTATATGCAGCTGCATTTGGAATGACCCCATCTGAACAGTTTAATGGTACCTCCAACTCAACATTTTGCAAAGTTGAAATCACCTTTAGTCTTCTCTCTCCACCCCCAAACTATTTCTCATACAGAGTTCCCTATCTCAGTGGGACCGTCATTCATCCAGCAACCAAGCCAGTCACCCTTGGTTGGTTCCTCATCTCTTCTTAATGTGTAATCACTTACAAAGTCCTATCAGATCTATTTTCAAGATACATCCTGAATGCTTCCACTTAATTCCATCTTCACTGCTTGGACTTTAGTTCAAATCCTGTAACTATTACCTCTTGTCCAGTTGAAAATCTCATAGGTACCTCAAATTGGTTTCTCTAATTCCACTTCTGCCCTGCCCCGGCAATCAATCCAGTAGACAAGGATCTTTCTAAAACGTCAATCAAATCATTAGTACCACCCCACCTCTTTGCCATGCTTAAAAA
Source organism: Camelus bactrianus (assembly GCF_048773025.1). Classification (NCBI taxonomy): domain Eukaryota; kingdom Metazoa; phylum Chordata; class Mammalia; order Artiodactyla; family Camelidae; genus Camelus; species Camelus bactrianus. The sequence goes on from NC_133575.1 coordinate 84,875,368, forward strand.
ACTTTGAGACCTCTTAATTGCTTTCACAATGAAGTTCAAAGCGTCTTGCCCAGGAAATCAGGAAAGCCCTCCAAAGTCTGACTCCTGCTTTTCTTCTGAGGCTCACCTGTAACCAGTAACCTCCAACTTCATACTTTATGCTCCTCTGTGCATACACACACACACACACACACACACACACACACACACACACACACACACACAATCCAATCATACCTGCACATGTGCTTCTCTGAAGTTGCCTTTCTCTCTGTCTCCAGACCCTTAACCATGTTATTCAACCATCCACCCTTTGCTTGGATAATTGCTAGTCATCCTTCAGGACTCGTCCTCTCCGTGAAACCTTCCCTGGACCATTCTTCCCACCCAAGCTGGGTTAAATACTTTCCCTTTGTGCTTCCTATCCACATATGAGCTTTCAGAGAGGGTTGGTGAGCTACCTTGAGGTTTGTGGGGAGAAGACTTCCCTGCCTCCCAGAGGAACAGCTCCTGCTTTGGCCTTCCTGGGGTGGTGGCAGAAGAGCACAGCTTGGGTTTCCCATGGGAGTCAACAGTGTCCCCAAGAGGAGAGCCTCTCCCCAGAGCCAGTCCTAACTCAGCAGAAGTTAAGTAGGAAAGTGGCTTGGGGCTGAGGGAAGGCAGAATTTTAAAAATATTGTCACTGAGGCTTGGAATCTAAAGAGTCTGGGGGAAGAACAAGTCATTGAAGCTTATTCAAATGGGAAAAAATGGCCCAGTGGGGTCGGCTTTCTGCCAGGGTCTGGAAGTCAGAGGTGGACAAAACTAGCAAGTGGTTGGATGGTGAGCCAGTCTGGGTTCTACTTTTCTTTGTGTGATGAGCAGTGGAGGGTTTAGAGAATGAGTCTTGGCCTGAGAATCAAGACTAACTTCATATCTCGCCTCTGCCTGGAACCTGTTGAGGAAGTCCCCTAACTTCTCAGGCCCCTAATTTTGATGAGAAAAAAAAATCTCCAAAGTTTTAAGTCTCAAATAAAGGAATGGGGACAGGAAGCCACTTTGACAAATCTAGAAGACTGAACAGCTGTTCTTAGAAGCAGGCAGCTTTCAAAATAACTCCTCTCTTCAAGGGGTTCTCCTAGAAGTCAAGCCTTGGTGGCTTGGGAAGAACACAGAACTCTAGGCTTGCCAGCTGAATTTGTCTTCTGGGCATGAGGCCAACACAAGCCATGGCCCAAGGGCTGGGCAAGAAGGCTTCGCTTAGGATTCTTACTTAATTTTCCTTAGGGGAGGGATTGGAACTGCAGGAGAGGATTAGGAGGGTCAAGACTGACAGCAGCTCCTGAATTAACCCCTTCTTGCCTGGGTACTTGCCCTGCTATTCCCCACTTTTTGCTCCAACAGTCTGGTGCATGGTACCCTTCGTTGGAGGGCACTCTCATAAGACTCTGTGGGATAAGACAGGTGGGGTTCTCATGCTCTAGGAAGGATCTGATGTGGTGTTCTGGGGGCGATGGAGGCCACTACAGCTCTCTTCTGTCAACTAACCTCATTTCAGTCTCACGGCCTCTCAAGGAAATCTGAGACACTTGCTGTCCTCTCCGCACCTCACCTCCCCACAACCGAGGGCTCTAGTATGTGGCAAAGCCATTCCTTTGAAGCCCTACTTTCTGGAAAGCTTGTTCTTGGAGCAGTTCACCTTTCCTTCTGCATCAGTTGGTTGATGACAGCTCAGGGAACAACTGGATTGAGAGGTTTTCTAATTGGTTTAAAAAGAAGTTTATTTTGGTCCTGATCATCACAGTAAAGCACTCTCATGTTAGCATGCTAGAAAACACAGAAAGGCAGAATTTAGGAAACAGACATCACCTACAATCTCCCAGGCTCTGAGTACTGTTAATGTTTTGGTTCCGACTCCATTTTCAAAGAGGCCTCTTGAAGAGAATAATGTCTCAGTCCAAAGAAGGAATTTCTTTTTTTTTAATTGAGATATAATTGACATATAACACTGTATTGGCTTTAGGTGTCCATGATTTGATATATGCATATACTGCAAACTGATCGCCACCATGAGTTTAATAACTCTCACTACACACAGTCACAAATTTGTTCTTTTTTTTCCTCTGATGAGAACTTCTATCATCTACTCTCTTAGCAACTTTCAAATATACAATACAGGATTGTTAACTGTAGTCACCACGCTGTGCATGACATCCCCAGGATTTATTTATCTTATAACTGGAAGTTTGTACCATTTGACCCCCTTCACCCATTTCATCCACACATCCCCACCCCCACTTCTGGCAAGCATCAATCTGTTCTCTGTATCTATTAGCTCCATTTTGGGGTTTTTTTGTTTGTTTTTTTATCTTAGATTCCACTTATAAGCGAGATCACACGGGATTTGTCTTTCTCTGGCTTATTTCACTTAGCACAATGCTCTCGAGGTCCATCCGTGTTGTTGTAAATGGCAGGATTTTCTTCAAAGAAAGAATTTCTAATGACAAACTTGCAGACAGAAGGGAGAGAGTTATCTGAGGGCTTAAGGGGGAGACTTTACGACTTTACTCAGAAATTATCTTCTGCCCACTCCCTGAGCTTTAGTGCCAAGGAAGGCACTAGAACTATGAGGGAGCACCCTTCCAATCTTCCTCAGCCCCCTGCAGTGAAGCAGAGGGGTAAATTGTAGCTCCTTTCCTTCCATCCCTTTATCTCAGTCCTTTTGCCCTCAAAAGCACCATTCAGAAATTATTATCTAATTTGGAGAGTGCGTCCCCTGGCCCCGCAGTTTCAAAGACTGGAAGCTTTGTGGTAGCCTTGAGGGAACAAATACTCCCAACCCAAGTGCCTCCTGAATTCCCCCTCCTGCCCCCTTCCCTCGGGCCCTGAGGTGGCCCAGCCAGGCTTCGCAGCCCTGGGCCAAATTGATGCTAACCAGGAACCAGAGCCCACCTAGGCAGGAAATAAATAAGAATTGAGGCACTTACGAGGAGATTCTTTTGCAGAGCCTTGGAGGAGATGTGTGGCCCTGGAGAGGAAGGAAGGGCTCCCGAGGGAGGGGAGGAGGTTGCAAGGGGCCCCAGGCTGAGGTGATAGAGGATTTCTAATTGTTCGCTGCAGCTTTGCAAAATCCATCTGCAAATCTCAGCCTTGGGTCAGAGACTTATTACAGATCAGAATTAAACCCCTGGAAGCTATGGAAGATTGAGGTACTTAAAAAAAAAAAAACCTTCGGTGAGTGTTGTGTTTTTCCTGTCAAAAACTCCAGCTGGGCTTTTGTGTGGTGACCTCTGCGAGCCCAGGAGAGGTCTTGGAAGGAGAGGGCTTTGGCCCAAGGAGGAATTCGGAACATTTCAGCTTTGGGGTGGGGGTGGGAGGGGGCTCTGTTAACCCCCATTAAGTGTTCCTGGCCAGCGGCCCTGAGGCCCAGCAAGAAGTAAGCTTCATAAAAACGGCCCCGGTGAATAGTTCCTAAGCAGCCCTGCACTGCCTACACCCCTGCAGGCTCTTCCATCCAGCTTTTTCTCTAGCGAGCTCCCAGCCCTACCTCGCCCTTCAGATTGACTCCAAGACACAAGGAAGACATGTGTACTGTAGGTTCAGACCCTGGTGGCTTCAAAAAGCAGCTCCTGGTCCTTACAAGGTGGGCCTGAGGCAGCCATGATAATTGGTGGGCCTCTCCTTCATAACCACAACATCTAGAGCACGCTCTGCGTCACCTGAGTCTCTCAAAAGTTCTGTGGAGTGGAGTATGGCGATTGGCTTTCCTCCCTAAATGAAAAAAAAAAAAAGCTTCCCTATTTTTTTTTCTGATTAGAGACATACTAGAGGCTATTGCAAAGAATTCAGAAAACAAAGTATAAAGAAGAAAATATAGGTCCTCCTAATACCACAAACAAGAGATATAGCTTAATGATGATTAACATTTTGATGTACGGTAGAAGACATGAATAGAAATATTTTTTATGAAACTGAATCACATTATTCCCTACAATTCTGTAACCTTCTATCACCTCTAAATAATTTAATGATATAACATTGACATGGTCCACTGACATGGCCCTATTTTCAGGTCAATGACAAAACAGATCTGCCTCATCCTCTTATGGGTGTGCTGTATTCTATCATATAGAAATATAATTTATTTAACCATTAACTATTAGACATTTTTGTTATTTCCATTTTCTCACTATTATAACCTAGCATCTTTGCACATAAAGCTGACAAATTCCAAGGACTAGAATTGCTAGGTCAGAGAGCATGGATGCTTTAAAGGCTAATACAACATATTACAGAAGTCGGGCAGCTATTATTATTTCCAGAGGAGAAAGCCTGGGCCCAGTGAGATGAGATGAATGACTCCCCCAGCATCCCAAGTTGAGCAGTAATAGTTAGATCTGGAATCTGCATCTCTAGATGTCTGGTTCAGTAAACTTGCCAGCGTACCACACTGACTTTCTTCCAAGGATTGCTATATAAAAATGATAAGGCTAGTGGCCACTATTCTTTGGACACTTTCTAGGTGTCAGGCACTGTGCTGAGGGTTTCATATGCACCATCTGACTGAGTTACAGCAGAGCAGAAACAAGCCTGGGTTTTAAGAGCCAGCTCTGGAGGGTGGCTCTCAATCATTAGGCTCTACTCCATTTTGGAAACAATATCAAAGCAAACAACCAGATTTGTTGCCTCATGTGAATTCAGTGAAGCAAATCAGAAATCATCCTCCTTCCCAAGGTGGCCCATAATTGCCTTGCAGGTACAAATCCTGATCCCCTAGCAGTGATCCTGAGCAGGGGTCTTTCCAGGGAGCAACCCCTTGGCAGGCTGGGACAGGCTAAAAGGGCTGCCATGCCTGAGCTCAGGCCTGGGGAGTCTGTGGGCAAGAAAGTAAGCAAGACTGAAGGGGCAGGAGGGCTAGCAGCCTAATCCTCTAACCAGCTGTGTGACCTGGGGCAAACCTTCACATCTTTCTCCAGGCTTCACCCAGTTGACTTCCCAAGCCTGGGCTAAAGTCTATGAAAGCATTTTGACAAGTAGAAATGCTAGTTGAATGCAAGATAGAATTTGGGGTAGAGGGGCACCTTATCAGCTCACAGTGAGTCTGTGCTATTGAGGATAGGAAAAGGCAGAATCTCAGCGGCAGGTGCCAGGGCGGATGAGGGCAGGATGTGGTTACCAGATTGGCAGTCACTCAAGGAGTAGGCTCCAACACTGCATTTCCTATGGGTCGGTACTATCAGATCCTGGTGGAATCATGCCAAAGACTGTGACTCCTTGGTGTGAAGCCTAGGAGGCTCTTTAGTAATCTGCTAAGACTCCTGCTGAGAGCCTAGGTAGGTGGAGGAATTGAGGAGTCTGAAAGAAGATAGGAAAAAATAGCTGTCCGCAAAAAGCAGAATCTGGTTAAGGAAGGGAGTCAGCAGTGAGAGTATAAAGGGAGGAAAATGAGATCTGGGAAGAGACGGCTTCTGGAGGCGAGCAGGAGAAGAGGTAGGAGAGGGGTATTTGAGGAGGAAAATCTCAGAGAGATCTGTATAAAGCAGAGTCTTGAGGAAGAGGGAGGAGATGATGCTATGAAAGGAGGAGTCTAGAAGGAGAAATAAGAGAGATTCTTGGGGCAAAGGGGCAGGAAAGAAAGGACTATGGGAGAAGGAATTAAGGGCAGAGAGGAGTCTATCCCCACTATTCCACCAAGCCAAGAAGTTCTCATCAAGTTTACGAATGACCCCTGTGTCATCAAATCCAATGGCCACCTTCCAGTCCTTAATTTTTTTGACTTCTACACAGCATTCAATACCCCTATTAACTTTGCCCTTCTTGAATTGCCTTCTTCTCTTGGCCCCTGTGATACAACACTCCCCTGATATTCCTTCTATCTCTCTGGCTACTTCTTCATTGACTCCTCCTCCTCCGTATAGGTGTCTTTCAGGAGCCTGACCTAGTCACTCTGCCTTTCCACCCTTGAAAGTCTCACTTGTCTCCCCTGGTTTCAATTACCCTGTACAGTCTGATGACTTCCAAACAGTCATTTTCAGCCCAGACGTCTCTGAAATTCAGACCCCTATATGCTAACATTCCCATTTGGGTATCTCAAACTCAACATGTCCAAAATTGTATCGTTGATTCCCTTTGAACTAAAACCAGTTCTCCTTCAATCTTCTCCTTTTGAGAAAACCAGTTGTTCAGCCGGAAACCTCAGAGTTAGACTTCATTTCACCCTTTTCTCTTTCTCTGACCCGCCATACTGCATGGCATTTGATCTGTAAACCCTTAAGTCCTACCTCCACTATATAGCTCATTCATCTATCTATTGGTTTTCAATGTAAAGATGATACATCCATTACCATCCATTACCATCATCTCTCTCTCTCCAAATTTGTGGTCTCAGGATCCTTTTACACTTTCAAAAATTATTTAGGAAACAAGCCAATGTCCTTCAACTAGTGAATGGATCAACAAACTCCGGCACATCTGTACAATGGAATACTACTCAGCAATAAAAAGGAATGTACTATTGATACAGGCAACCATATGGATGAAGCTCAAATGTATTCTGCTGAGTGAAAGAACCCAGATACAAAAGGCTTCTTACTATGTAATTCCATTTATATGACATTCTTGAAAAAGCTATAGGGATGAAGAACAGATTAGTGGTTGCCTAGAGTTAGAGGTGGGGGAAGGGCTTGACTACAAGGATGTGGCATGTGGAATTATTTCGGGTGTTGGCACTGTAAAAACTATCATATAAGTCTACAATTCATGGGACTGCATACCTGAAAGAGTGAATTTTATATGCCCTTTCACATTTTGTCACACATAATATAAAATGACATGTGTGCATATTTAAAAATAAACAAATGAAAAGAATTAGTTAAAAGATTGTTAAAGACTCCAAAAGAGCTTTCATTTTTATAGGTTGTCACTATCGAGATTTAACATACTAGACATTAAAACTGATCAGCTTTAAAACTATTTTAAAACTTAAAATCACAATGATAAACCCATTGCATGGTCAAAATATCATATATTTATGAAAAATTACTATTTTCCAGAACAAAAAAAATTAGCAAGCTAACTGGTAAATCTCTTTAATATCTGGCTGAATAAAAAAGCAGCTGGATTCTTCTTGTATCTGCTTTTGCAGTCAATCTGCTATAATATGCTGTTCTGGTTAAAGTAAAGAAGAAAATCTATTCTCACAAAGATATGTAGTTAGAGAAGGGGGTTATTTAATAGCTTTTTGACAGAATTCTAAGAATGACCCTCCAAATTACTCTAACTTGGTATAAGTTTTCTTCACTTTAAGAGTGGGTACTTAAGATGTTGATCACTGCCATGATTATGTTAGTTATTTGGCAAAGAGAGATTCTCCAGGTGGGACTAATCTAATTATGTGAGTCCTTTCAAAGCAGAGTGCTTTGTCTGGCTAGTGGCAGAATAGGAAGTCAGAGAGATTGGAAGCTTAAGAGGGATTTGATTTGCCCTTGATGGTTTGAACATGGAAGTGTCCCATGAGGAGAAATGGGCAGCCTCTAGGAGCAGAGAGCAGCCTTTGGATGACAGCCAGAGAGGCAACGGGACTTCAGGACCTCAGACCTACAGCCCGAAGGAACTAGTTTTCCCTAATGTTCTGACTGAGCTTGAAAGAAGGTTTTTCATCCCAGAACCTCCAGATAGCATCAACTTGACTTCAGCCTTGTGAGATCCTAAGCAGAGAACTCAGGTGAACCCCGCTGGACTTCTGAGCTACAGAACTGTGAAATAAGATACGGGTGTTACGTTAAGTTGTTACGTCTGTGGTAATTTTTTATGGCAGAAAACAAATACACTGTGGGTATTCTTCTTTGATACTGCATCGAAACTTCACAAGAGGTCATTTCTTAATGTTTATTTGCAGTGTTGAATCTGAAACCATATCAATGAACCTTTTGTACTCTGTTACATTAAAATCCATTGGCCTAACGCCCTTTGAATGGATCTATTATCCACGCATGATTTTGTAACATCATGTGTTAGTCATTTGGAAAATATTGGCCCGCCCAGTTATACAGATCTTCCAATTGTTGACTCATTTCATGATTATAAAATATGAAAGCCCACATTCATTAATATCACTACTAATCTTATCAGACATGTCTTTAGGGTATGGAGAAACTCTTGAGCTTACAGTGGCAGTTACAAGTTATCCAAAATTCTGTTTCTCACTTGAAAACTTAAAGTTTATCAGTGACAACAAATACTATCAGTTGTTTTCCTTGAGATGACAGGACAGTTTATTCATTTTCAACAAAATGCTGGGCAAATACCCAAGTCTGAATATCCATAGTTTTTCTGTCAGTTGTTCTTCCAAGTTAAAAAAAAAAAAAAGTGTTCCATGAAAAACTGGCTAGTTTAGCTTGCAATTCAATCACACAAGTGCTTTTCCTCATGACAACCATCATAATTCAGCATGTAGTGGGATGGCTTTCTATATCCTTCCTATTTTGTCACACAGACTATTTAAAACATGTACTCAAAGGGTTAAGATTTAATAAGAATGAATAATCTTTACTGTTTCATTAAGACATTTTTAAGCGAAACTGACATTTCTTCTGCTGAGAATACACTGATGATGAAGAATAACAGGAACATAGTTTGGTGTCACTGCCTTGACCCCTGCTAAGGTGGTAGCACTTTTACCCAAGGTTGGTTTTGCTCCATCTGTGCAAAGGTCAGCCCAGTGGAAACAGCAAATCATGTCTCAGTATTATCATAAAAGCAGCTTTGATTAAACCCCCCTAACTGAGTCTTAGGGGCCCCCAAGGGTCTTTGGATCACACTTTTAGGGCTGCTGCTCTGGACCGAGGCTGGAAGGAGAGGGAAAGATGGCAAGTGGAGATGAAACTTGAAACACGCTGAGAAACGTTCTGTCAATAGAGGAGGCAGCTGGGAAGATAGAGAAGAAGAGAATTTCTCTACTGGAGATAATTTCTAGATTCCTTCCCCAACAAGGACCTCTGCTGTGCACTTTCTCACTCCTGACCTGCTTTGCTCCTGAGCTGTCCCAGCCAAGTCAACAGCTACCCTCTAAGGCTCCCCTATCCTGGGATCTTGGCTACTCCACCTTGCAAGGCCAAAATACTAATGGAGAAACTGATCCTGGCCCATGCGCCTGTCATAATTATTTGTCACCCTAGCCTAGAGCCCCAAGGCTCTGCTAGACTGAATCCTTTCGTCCTTTTCAGACCAACGACCCTGTGTCAAATGGCATTCCATTCCCATGGCATGAGTGGCCACTGGGTGCCCAGTCCTGTGCCAGGTGCTGATGGGAGGGAGGAGAGATGACAAAGCCACAGTCCCTCCCCCCATCGCCTCAATAGAGCGCCTTGCTTCACATCTGGAAAGACAGCTCAGATGATAAGGCTATGGAAGCAGGCAGATATCAGCATGTCTTGGAGGCTTCCTGGAGTAAGTGTGGGTTTAAGGAAGACCTAGAAAAGAGAGGTAGAAACTAAGCCACGGGGGAGAGAGAAGGCATTCTAGACCTAGGCAGGGAGGTAGTGACAATCATGTGCAGGGCCAGTGTAGTAACCAGACTGCTGCAAGTGAGAGGATGGAGAGCTGGGCAGAGTCAGAAGTGAGGCTGAAAACAGAGGGAAAACTGTGAATGTCCGACTTGTTCCGTCAGTCATGGGTTGCCGAGGCAGGCATGTGAGCAGAATGGAGGTTGTGTTTTAACTGAATCTGAATCTGGCCAAGTGTGCAGAAAACACCTGAAAGTGTGTGGGACAAAGAGAATGAATGCCAATTTACCTACAGTATTTCATTCTATCCTCACTCCAGCCCTGTGAGATGGGTACTACTGTTTTCATGTCCAGGAAACTGAGGCCTGGAGAGATGGGTTAACTTACCTAAGGTCACCTGGATGATAAACTACAGAGGAGGGATTCCAACCCAGGCCTGCTTCCAAAGCCTATGCTTTGAGTAACCACTGTGATGGAGTGGTTAATTATCATAATTATCATAATGTAACAGCCAACATATGTTGAGTCCTAAATACACATCAGGCTGCACAGTCTATACACGCTTTCATTCATTCTTCATGACAACCCTGTGAGGTAGGCACCGTTATTACCTCATTCACAGATGGGGAAACTGAGAGATGAGGGGTCAAGTCATTTGGCCCAGGCCACACAGCTAAGTGCTCAAGCTAGGACACACACCCAAGTCCACCCAACTCTAAAGCCCAGACTTTTCCACTTTAAGGTCTACTGCGGAAATACAGATATAAGATGATAAGGACCTGCGCTGGAGTGGTAGCCCACCCGCTCTATAGCACTGGCTAGTAAGGGCTGAGTCAGGAGCTGGCATGCACGAAGCACTGACAGCATTTCCAGCCGCCCTCATTTGGGGGTCCGGAGGGGTTGCCATTGGCAGATCAGGCCCAGGCCCAGAGCCCTGGTGATGGCTCTGGTGGAGACTCGCTCAGGTTGCAGCACCATCACCTACTTCCACTGGCCCCTTCTGCCATCTGCCTCACTCCATAGCAGTGCACAGGCCTCAAAGCCTGACACCGGGGGCAGCTGTCAAATGGACCACACCTTCCACACAGCCACGTTCTAAAATCTCAGAGAGCGCTGAAGCAAAACAGACTTGAATTCCAATCTCAGATCCATTATCACTAGCTATTTGGTAAGTCACTTAGTCTCTCTGTGTCTCAGGTTCCTGATTTTTTTTTAATTGAAGTATAGCTGATTTACAGTGTTATGTTAGATTCAGGTGCACAGCAAAGTGATTCAGTTATACATGTACATACATACGTTCTTTTTCAGATTCTTTTCCATTATCCTGCTTGTCTTGAAATGTGAGGAATGAGAGTACCTGCCTCATAGGATTTCCGGAAGGAGTAAATGAAACAATAAAGCAATAAAATGCTTCACACAGCACCTGGCATATCATAAGCACTCAATAAATGTTGCCTGTTTTGTTGCAGTGGTGGTTATTAGTTTGTCAGGATCGGCTTCCTAAGAGAGTACCTGCTGCTAGTTCCCAGTGTGTGTCGTTTACTTACGCAGGATCAGCAGGACGCCAAGACTATAAACAGATAAGAGAAGAGAATGCACTATTGAGAATTCTGGCATCACTGCTCCTTCCCCAGGCCTCTGGCCAGGATGGGAAAGAAGGCTGGCTGGCGGAAGAGGGGCTGGGGAGGCTGGCCGGAGGAGCCAGGGATGGGGCTGGATGGAGCAAATGGAGGAGGGAAGGAGCCCAGCTGGGAGTGACCCGCCCAGGCACCCTCCCTCCCACCCTTCCTGCTCCCCCAGAGTTCTGTTTTTCTAGGCCCCTGCCATCCAAATGAGGAGCAAATGGGGAGCTGCGAGGGCCTCTGCCCAGAGAGCCCGGCACCACATGAGCCACCACCCAGGCTCAAATGGCGGCCAAGAGGCAGAAAGTGCAGGCGGAGAGCTGACCCGACAACAAACTGTTCTCTGGAGGGGACCCCCTGTCCCAGGCATCCAAGGGGCTAGGTCCAAGACTTGGCACATTTGGGACATTTGGACTTGAGGGCAGAGGTCCCCGGCACCATTTGCTATTTTTGCTTTGGGGACAGGCTTGGGTGGGAAGAGAATCTCCCCCGTCCCTTCTCTCTCACAGCACACCCTGCCTTGCCTCCGGCCTCCACTTGGCCCCCATTCTGATTTTGAGGCTTCCTGCTCCAACCCCAGGGACCCTGACTCCAGAGGCAAAGGCGAGAGGGAGAGAGGAAGATGTCTCTTGCTGAGGTGAGAGCAGAGCCTGTTCAGGGACTTTCAGCCTGGCATTCCAGGTCCTCCTCCTGTTTCCTGCTGGCCTAGACCCTCCATATCCCCTGTACGGAGTAGGGGGCTTCTCTGCACCAGCCCCCAGTGGTGGTTCAGAGCCCAGAGACTCCCCAAGTTCAAATCCGTGCCTTGTCACTTTCAACTCTGTGACCTCAGGCAAGTTCTTTAATCTCACCTATAAATGAGGCTTGAAATCGTGTCTTCCTCATGGGGTTGTTTGTGAGACTTAATCCATGCAAAATGCTTAAAACAGTGCCCAGTACATAAATGTTTAACAAATGTTCTATCCCCTTACTCTCTACTTTTGTGCCAAGATTACATTTCCCCTTCTCTCTGCCTACTTAAGCCCAGCCCCGCTAGACTGCCCCCTCTTCCACGAGGTCTCCCAGGGATTACCTGTTCTCCTGACCTCTGTTAAGCTCCCTGGTGAGGTTAGGCCCATTTGGAGAGCAAGAACTCTAACATGAACGGCACTAAGTAAATGAATCACAGAATAACATCTAGTCCCTGTGGTGTGGTCAAATTTTGTGACCAGGACCCACAATAAGACATGTATTTTACAACATGACCCAGGACATGCATCTGTGTATCTTTAAATTTAGATCTAGATATATCATTAAAACAAAAGTTTCACAGAACAATAATACACCCTTACCCCCATGCAATTCATTCCTCTATTTGCTATTCATTCATTTTGTTCAATGCTGGCTGCAACCCACTAAATTGATTTTAAGCCCTGCCACTGGTTGTGACCCACAGTGTTCTCCATGATAAGCCCTCTATGGGGTGGGATTAAGACCTCCAAAGGCCCTGAACTGTGAAAAGATTCCAGGTGAAAGGCGTGGCCTGTTCATAGAGGGGAGGTCTCTACAGGGGAGCTGCTGAGGAGGGTGCGTGGGGGGCACTGGAGGCAGAAGACTGGAGAGGCAGGCTGGGCTTGGGCAGCAAAGGGCTTCAACTGCCACACAAAGGAGATTAGACATCTCCCATAGGCAACTGGGAATCACTGAAAGTGTTTAAATACAGGAGGGGCATACTCAGCCCTGTGGGGGTTTTGGGGTTTTTTGTTTGTTTGTTTTGTTTCTCTCAGTGCTGTGTTTTAGAAACATCACTGGGATGGCTGTGAGAAGGATGGACTGTTAAGGCCAAGTCAAGGATGGGGGAACCTATCTGGAAGCTGTTTCAGGCATCCAGGTGAGCGAGGACGGATGAAGCCAAAATGGAAGAAACAACCTGGAGAGGAGGGAACACAGAGGAGGCAAATGTGAGCGGTGGTGACTACTACAGTCAGCAGGGCTTGCTGGAGGAGGCTTCTCACTTGCGTAGCTGGGCCAGTGTGACGCTTGTTCCCGAGGCAGGTATGAGTTCAAGACGCCTGTCAGGAACGTTTCAGGCTGGAAATATAATTCTCAGTCTTTCATTCATTCAATCAACATGAATGGGACTGACATGGAGAAATTAACATTTTATCTTGCCAAGTAGGGACATTAAAGAAACGTTCCACCACTGCGAGCATTTCAAAAAAATAAAAAAAGAGAAAGAGAGAGACTATATATATTTTGACACCAAAAAAAACCAAAACAAAACAGAAGGGCATCATGTCATAATAAAGGACACTTTTTTATAATGGAAGATATTTGGGGGGGTGGTATAGCTCAGTGGTAGAGTACACGCTTAGCATGCACAAACTCCTGGGTTCAATCCCTAGGACCACCATTAATGCATATATACATATATATAAACTTCAGTTTTGGTGCTTTTCCCATTTGGCGGTGACCCATTGAAAACATTACTGTGTATCAGCCTGACTTGTGGACTGTAATTGAGAACCAGCAATTTGAGGAGTGGGCAGAGGAAGGGAGGTCAGCAAAAGATACCCAGAAGAATGGTTCCAAAAGTAGGAGGAAAGCCAGGAGAGAGTGACCAAGAGAGGAAGGAGAATTTTAGAAATAAGGACTTGCCCAACAGTGCCTTTGGCTATGCAGAGTTCAAAGAGATCACGGAACTTGGCAATTAGGAGGTCACTGGTGACCTTTGGTAGCGCCCTTTCATGAGGAGGACGGGGCTGCGGCCAAACTGCACTAAGCTGAGGCACGAACAGGCAGTTGGGAAAACTCTACACTCTACTTTCAACAAATCTCCAGGTGAAGGAAAGATAGGAGAGAGGGAAGGAGGGAGGGGAGGGGAGAGAAAGAGATTGAGAGCGAGACAGAGAGCTAGCAAGTTCGGGGAGCAAAAGAACATGTCTCGGGAAGTAGGGGCCCTGTTCTGGGGGATGACAGAGAAGGCATTTTATGATCCGAAGGGAAAGAGAGGGTAGAAAGAAGCTGAAGTTTCCTGAAGAGAAGGACCATAATGTCTGGAGGAAGGGCACAGAGGAGGAAGGTGGATGAGGCCAAGGCCCAGGTGAACAGATTAGCCTTTAACGAGAGGGGCACCTTGTCCCCTGAGAAGGGAGGGCTGGAGGGGAAGGAAGTTGGAGAGGCAGGCCAGTTTGGGGGGGTGGGGCAGGGCACTGAGGTAATTCACGCTTGAAAGCCTCTGTTTTCTCAGGGAAGTGAGAGGAGAGGTTGTTCTGTGTGCAAGCGGGGAGAGGGCTAGAGGGAGGGGCAGGTACATGGGAGGGAGCTGAAGGAAGTTTGGAACGTGGCCCAGGGAAGTGTGGAGGCTGGGGCTGGGGAGTCTACAAGGGAACGTGCCCAAGGGTGGCAGAGGGGTACCAGGCACAGCTGAGGTTGATGGAATCTGTCTTCCCCTGTGCAGGTCTTGTCTCCCTCCCTGGGCTGTAAGCACCTTGAGGCACTGTCTGCTCCTCTTTCTAGTCCATTCTCTCGCCTGGCAATGTCCCGCAGGGTCTGGCCATTGGAGGCACCAAGTCCTCTCAGAGTGCTCTGCCAAAGCAACAACTGACAAAACCCAGAAGCACTACAGGGCTGTTAGGGAAAACAGAGGTAGGACCATAATTGCCCTGACAGGAAGTTCTTCATTTTGGTTGTTCCAGACCTTTCTTGTCGCCTTGCTGGCCACCTCACTCCTGTTCTGTGCTGAGTGCAAAGGAAGACAGCCAGGCGCCCACTTGGGCCCAGCAATCCTTGTAGGCCTGAAATCCTGGGAGTGGCCAACAAGAGGGCCCAGTGGCTTCATCTTCCACAAGCTGAACGAGGTTGGGGCAATTCTCAGGAGGAAGCAAGACAGAGCAATTGTGCAGAGAGAACAAAGATCCATTATGATAGGCCTGAAGGCTATCTGGGCTCCGCGAGAGGAAGCTGGGAGCTGACATGAGGGAACCCCCGAGGCCTGTGGCTCCGGACAGCCCCAGTTGTGAAAGATTGTGGCTGGAAGAACACAAGTTCAGCGTTGGCTGGGCATGAGCCCCAGGCTCAGGACGAGTATCTCCCTCTTCTGCCTTTCTTTCCTCCCTCCTGCCTATTTTCAGAGTCCATGGCCGCCTAGAGGTCAAAAAGATCCCCGGGTGTGACTACAGGGCTGCTTCTTTCTCCTTCGCATGCCACCTCCTTCCAGATCAGTCTCACCCCTCATCGGAGCCAGAGACACAGTGCAAAAAAAATTCTCAGTTCCCGAAGGTAAATTTAGCAAGAACCCTCAGAGAGTTGTAGAAACTCAGGTTCCCCAGTAGTCCTCCTCACCAACCACCGCCCCCACCAAGATTTTCCTCTCCAGGATCCAGGATCCAGGATCCGGCCTGCACTTACACAACTCAGGGACAGAGAGGCTCAGCCCAGTCTGAGGAGGCTCATTTCACAGCATATAATAAACCTCTGTGTATTGAGGGCCAGTGCCAGGCCTTTGGGTTAGGGGGTGGCTGGGCTGTTGCAAAGTTTTCCCTTGACTGAGGCAAAATGTATCTCCCTGTAGCTTCTACCCCTGGGCCTCAGCCCTACCCTTTGGAGTCACACAGAACAAGTGCAATCTCACTGCAGTCTCATCCTCAGATATTTGAAAATGGCTGTCATTTCCACAAGAGTTTTGTCTCCTCTGTGGATAAGCATTTCTTTCTTTTTCTTTTTATGGGTCTTAACTTTTTACCACCAGGGCTTGTGGAACTTTGTAGAAAAATTCAGAAAAGCCTAAAGAAGGAAGTTAAAAATCTCCTACAGTCTTACTGCCAGAACCGATCACTGTAACATTTTCCTTTCGTCTAACCAGTCAAGTCTGTTTTTTCTGCATACTGTATATTCTACACCTTTTTTTCCTGACCAAAATAGGATCAACCTCCAAGTTATAGTGCACAGGCTTCTTTTTCTTTTTTTTTTTTTTCACGCTTCAATATATTACCTTTTCCCCTAGTCTTCTACCAAGCCAATTTTAATATGAAATTGTAGAACCGTTCAATGATTTATTTAGCCAGCGTTCTGAAGTGAGACATTTGGGTTGTTTCCAATTTTCCTTTCCTACAAAGAACTCAGAGGAGGTGGAATTTGAAGTGGGGTGTAGGTAGGCGGTAGGTGAATAGACAAAAGAAGTCCTTGAATCCAGTTATTCACACTGTTCTAGCATCTGATCTTTTAACCTTTCTGCGTTGATAATCATGCTTCCTGGAACATGATTGTGAATGCCTGCTTAGGATTCGGCTGCAAGGACTTACCCTAATTAATAACTGGTTTCCTATGATTGGACATTGAGGTGGTTTCTAATTTTTGACGATTACACACTTGGCTGTGATGAATATCCAAGAAGCTAAATAAATCTGTGCTGGTACTCAACACAGAGGTCAAGAGGCATATTTTCAGGACCTCTAAAGCATAAGGAACTTGCCAGTAGTTGTAACTGGAAGCCTTTTGGCAAAGGACCCGAAGACTGGCTGAGGCCGAGGACTGTGCCTCAGCCACTGAGCTCGTCCGCGGTCAGTGCGCATCGGCCCAGCCCCGTCACAGTGTGCAGGCTGACTGTGTCCCTTGGGACCACTGGGCTCGCATCCTCCTCTCACACGTGAGGGAACCGAGGCCCTGGGGCCAGAGATGGTCCTGCGGTGCCTTCGCAGCTGGGCCAGGCTCTGCCTCCCCCCCGGCACCCTGGATCCCAGACTGGAAACTGAGCTCTGAGATCTGGCATCGTACCCGGAAACCCTGGAAATGATGCCTGGGTTCCTTTACCGGACCCCTTCCTGCTGAGGCTGGAGAGGAGATTCAGGCCCTTCTGCAAACGAACTGACCAGTAAAGGGGAGGGTGTGGAAAGAAGACCTGAGGTTCACCCCACAGGCAACTGGACGTGCCCCACCCAGAACCTCCTTTTTCTCTCCTCTAACGCGGGTGGTATCCTCATGGCAGTCACCTTGTATCAGGTCCACCTGGCAAATCTCTTTGAGGTTGGAGCTGAAATAACCTGCGAATCCCTCACTCGCCTTAGCCGAGTCAGCTGTCCTTTCTCGCTGGGACCGGCTTTTGCTAAGGGCCAGTCTACTCAGCCCTCTGTGCCTGATAACTTGATGCAGTTTCCAGCCAGCTTCCCTCCTTCCCCCTGTCTGGTGCTGCCACTGCCTTGGGGAATTCGCACAAATGGTGTGTGATTTGCCCCTTTTGTGTTTTCCTTTCTGACTTGGAGGTAAAGAAAACCCCTCACCCCCCACTGACTCTCTGTTTATTCAACTGGGAGAGATTTCACACCCAGGAACACAGCTCTCTCCCCTGAGCCCTTTTCCTAAATCTCCATCCCCCAACCCCCTGCCCCAGGTATCCCATTCCTGCTCTTCCCTGAATAATTTATTAGTCCAGGCAGGCCTTAAAAAGGGTCTCCCAGGAAAGGCCAAAAGAGTGCGGGCGGTTCTGAGAAGTAGGAGCCCCCACATTCTGCTTGGCCGTGACATGCACACACTAAGGATGGACCCCACTGCTCCCGTGGCCGCTGCCACCCCAGCCCCGACCCTGGCCGCGGCTCCAGCCCCAGTGCAGGACCCCCTGGCACTCCTCGGCCTGGGAAGCCCATCGCCCCTTCTCTCCTCTGGGCAAGAAGTAGATGGGAGTGAAAGGTAAGTGGAACTTGGCCTTTGGCAACTTGAACTCAGGCTTAGTGGGGTTCCTGGGGGGGCAAAGGGAAATGAGATGTCCGGGGCACCCCTGTTCTCTGTGAAGGGAAAAGGCAAAGGCCTTGTAGACCTCAGGGTGTCCCCTCCACCCCTCGGACTGGGATATCTCAAACGACTTTTCACCTCGCTAATCCCTCTGGCTAGCAGGAGGGGACTTGGGGACAGTGGTCTCCACCAAAGTTGACTTGTGGGCCAAGTTGTCCAGTCCCCAGTGGGGCTGAGGGAAGATTGCCACAAAACCTGGGTTGAATGTTACCTAGACTGCAGAGCAGGGAAAGAGTGCCAAAGTCCCAGGAGGCCTGTGACTGGGAGACTGTCTTTCCTGACCACACCATAAGATTTTCATTTGCTTTTTTCCTACCTCTGGAAGTCTAGTGGGGAAGCAGTGAACCTAGGAATATTTCTGGCCCCTCTCCCCAGCCCAGGAAGAGGGTAGAACTGTGAGCTCTACTTCTTGGAGAGATATTTTCCACCTGACCCTCTTTTGTGTAACAGTCAACAAACATTTACTGAAACACCTACTGTGTACCAGGCATTAAGCTAGGTGTTGGGGATTTAGATATGATGGAACATCAATCTACCCTTAAGAAGCTCTAAGACAAGTAAACAGACAATCACCAAAGAGTGTGATAACACTGTTGAAGTGGAGACGGGGGAGAGGCATCTGTCCTGACCTGGCCTCAGGGTCCTTAGGAAAGAAAGGCTTCCTGGGGGAGGTGGAATCTGAGCCAAGTTTTTTGCTGGCCTCCTTTGTTATCTCAGGGAGCCCGCGTTCCAGTCTCTTCTTTTCTCCACCAACTGATCTCTCCTCTCTGTCCTAGAGGAGCTTGTCTTTGGAGGCCCTGGCTGACCTCTACAAACGACCTCCCAAGGCAGGTGAGGAAATCGGTGGGTTTGGTGAGGTTGAGCCCTTGTTCGATGTGTTCGCGCGCGCACACAGCTGAGTGCATTCACGCTGACCGGGCCCCTTCCCAGAGAGCCCCTGACTTCCATCCAGGTCTGCCCACCCAAGAAAGCCCCATTCCCAGCCTCACCCACATGTGATTCCCACAACAGCTCTAGGAGTAAGGCAGAGATGAGGTTTCTGGGGCAACTGGGAAGATGAAGAGACTGAGGCTCAGAGTGGGGGAGGGATGCAGGCACCCAGCCCCAGGGCTCTTTCTCCACCCCCACCCACCCCTGCATATTTGCTGCTCCGGTAGAACTGTGTCCCCTGGATGGTCTCCAAACAGGTGTTAGAACAGGGACAGGAGAGCAAACAACACCCCAGACTCTGTCCACTTGTTTTTCAACCAGAACCAGGACAGACCACCTTGTTGAGGAGGCGGGGGCTGGACCCCAGAGATGTCTAAGGTCTCTTCCACATCATCTTACCTACAGTTTCCTGGCCCCTGATATGGGAGAGGCAGTGATCTGGCCATGTACTTTGGGCCACATGCTAGCTTTTGCTTTGGACAGGCCACTGGTGGGGCAACAGGTGCCAAGGTCACCAAGGCTGACTCCGAGTTCCATCACCCCGTCAGGTAAGCTTCTGGCACCAAGCTAAGAATTTGACGTAGCTCCATTAGCTCTTTAATTTCTCACAACAGCCATGTGAAGCAGGAGGAGGGAGGCACTGCTATGATCACTATTTCATAGACCAGGAAAATAAAGCTCAAAGAAATTAAGGGACTTGGCCAAGGTTGCCTCCCCAGAGTCACTGGCAATGACCCTAAGAATGAGCCCCTATGGGAGGGATCAGTGAAGAAAACCTTAGTCAGAGATGGAGGACACAGGGCTAGAGAATTCTTGGCTGGAGGCTTTCTGAGGTAGTGGGGCAGGATGTGTGTCAGGATGGATACATGCTGGGGATGGGGCTCTCCACAGCTCTAGGCCCACCAGACATCACTTTCCTGCCTGCAGCCATTCTGTAGCAATCCCAAAAGTTCTGTTACAAAGCTCTCTTTCTTCCTTTCCCTCTCCCCTCATTACTGCAGGTAGATGGAGTTTAGGGGCTGGCTTCCTTCTTGGCCCTATGGACCCTTCTGCACATATGAGCCCTGTCTAAGTTAGGGGCCATGTTTCTTTTCCGTCCACAGGCTCTTCTGGCCTAAATCCCGCTCCTTTGACTACCTGTACAGTGATGGGGAGATTTTACTACAGAACTTCCCTGTTCAGGCGACCATCAACCTCTATGAGGACCCAGACAGTGAAAAAGAGGAAGAAGAGGAGGAAGAGGAGGACAAAGAAGATGAGGCAGATGAAAAGGGGCCAGAAGGGGGTGTGAAGGTACCAGGGTCAGCTCCACAGATGGCCACGGCTCCTCCTCCTTTCCTGCCCCAGACCTGTCCCATCTGAGCCGGTGAGAGTCTGACTGGGGTTCAGCATGCCTAGCAAGGCTCCAGGGCATCAATTAGCCAGGAATCTCCAGGCACGGGTCTCTGGATTGAAAGTTGGGTCCCCAGGTCACGAGCTCACCTGGGCTATACCCAACTGGCCTGTGAGCCCGGGGCCTCCAGCATCTCATTGGGTTGCTGTTATGTTGACAGTGAGAGGGTCCTAGGAACTCTAGGGGAAGGAAGACTTGCTTTATGAAGCCCCCAGGAAGCAGATCAAGACAGGGCATGTGCATGAGGAGGGGAACTGTCACTCCTCAGGGCTCTTTGACTCCCCAGCCTTGCAGGTGGTCACCCAGTCCTGTCTCCCAGTGGAATGCCTGACTTTTGGCTTCACCTCCAGGGATACAATACCAACACCTGACCCAGGCACAGCTGGGGTGCCTTTCTGATGGACCTGGCAGGAAGGGAAGGGGCCATCTAGAGAATCAGCTTTCTTTGGGGACCTCCCCCTTCTTGCCTGTTATCTACTGGGGTCTGTGTGTTGGCATGAGATGAATCAGGAGAAAAATAAACTAGATGATGTTTACCTTTTTCCTGGAACTGTACTGATTTCTTAACTGAACTCTGCCCATGTTGTGAACCCACAGGCAGAGGGTCAGAGACCAGCTCAAGGCCAATTTACTGCTCTGAGGTCGGTTCACAGATCTTTCTCCATGGGACTGTACAACTGGAGGCCCAACGGAGGGCCAGGCTCTCTTGGTCAACGTGTGAAATCAGGCTTGATTAAAACTGAAAGACAGCTTGGAAAGGGAACAAAAAGGCCCCCAGAGGGCAGCTTAAAAGTTGGAAGTAGGGCTGGGAGTGGGGGAAGGTGAGAGGTGCAGCGTCAGTCGAGCCTTGGAGATGAGTGTGTGTATGTGGGGAGGGAGCTTGGGAGGCTACCATTCCTGTCAAGTTTATCTTGTCAGTTCCCTTTGTCTCTGCTGCAGCTCAGGCCCTCAGCTACCCCTGTCCCAATCACTCTCCACCTCATTTTCTTGCCTCCATCCGGCATGTTCCCTTTCAATTCCTCCTCCACATTGGCCACCAGATCACACCATGTTGTGCCCCTGCTCAAAGCCCTGCTGTGGTTCTTCATTGCCTCATCAACAGTTGGACTTTTTTTTGTTTTAATCACAGGTCCGCTTGAGAAGCTATAGCTTCTCTACTCATCCATTCACAAACCAAGTGCTCAACTTGATATGCAAGGCCTGGTTCCAATTGCCTGGTTCTCGCCTGTCTCTTCAGATTCATCTCTCAACAGCTGAAGCCAATGCTGTGTGTCCTTGAATGTTTCACGCTTTCTAATGTTTCTGTGGCTTTAATCCTCTGTCCAGAATGCTTTTCCACTTTTGTATGTCTGATAAACTCCCAGGCATCCAATAGGATTAGCTCAGCCACCTCTCCTGTGAGAAGGCTCCCCAGACCCAAAAGCCCAGGCTGGGCGCCCCAATACATTCAGTACCTCCTCGACCATAGCACCTGTCGGTCTTCCTGGACAGCCAGATGGGGCTGTGTTTGATATCTCCGTGTGGCTTCTTTGCACAGCACCCTGCCTGGCACAAGGGAGGGGCTCAGGAATTGCTGAAGGAAAGAGATTAGCAGGTCTTCCAAAAGCAGTTCTTGGTAGAACCACCTCTGTCCCCTCACTTCCTGGCTTCCCACATCCTTGCTGAGCTACAGACAGGAGGGGGTAACATGATCTGATTCAGGAGTAAAATGCTGGCCATCTTTCTCTCCTCTCTCAATATAAGATAGTTCTGAGCCCTGGCTGGGACTTCCTTGAATGGAACACAGCCTTGAGCAGACCGCCAAAATCACCCACTGGTGCCATATATTGGTCAAAATTTAACTTTTTTCCTTAATTAAGGATGCCAGGCAGTTGACCTTTGGTCACTTTAATTCCTGTCATCCATTCTGTTTCTGCTTGTATGTTAAGTGGAATTTACCAGGTGCTAGCTGTATGACCTTGGGCAAGTTACTTATCCACTCTGAGCCTCAGTCTCCTCATCTGTAAATCGGAGAAAGTAATGATACTCCCTCTCGGGGTTGTTGTAAGGACTCAGTGAGCTAATATGTAAAATACTTAGCACAATTCCTGGCACATAGTAAAAGCACACAATCAGTGGTAGTGTTGACAGAAATCATATTTGTAGTAGTGGTTATTATGAATTTTATAGCAGAAATGAGCTAACAGACTAGAGTCAGCTAATGACTAGTTTATTCAACTCACCACGGATTTGTCAGTCATCTCCACCTGATCTCTGGCACCATCTGATAGTTTACCAGTCAAAGCACCTTTGCAGTGTTTGTCCCTCCTTAAATAAACAAGTAAAGAAACAGAGGTCAAATGTGGCTTTCAGGCTCACTTTCACAAGTTTCCGGTCCTTTTTTCCCAGGAGAGAGGTTTCAAAACTTATTTTTCTGTGTGCTTTAGCAGGAACACCTTTCTTCTGAATTGAATGCAGAAGCTCAACAAACCAAATAAAGATGGATCTGCCCTGGTGGGAACCACAATGGGAAATGCAGGATTTCTACTTTGGTGTCTCCTCTCTTGTAAATGAATCCTCTCCACCCTCTTTCTGGGAGGCACCTTCAGAGATCCCTAGATTGTGGGGAAGATTATTTGAAAACCACTATCCCAAGGGTTAAACAAAGATTGATTTGAAGTCGAAGGGTGATTAGTATTTTAACATGTTCAGTGTTCCGTTTAAAATCCTTGTTTTGGGTCCTAAGCTCCCAGCATTTCATAGCACAAAAATTGCTCGAGTCTTTGTACCGTAGGTAGTAGGGGTTTAAAATCCCTGGAATCCCAATATCCTTGGTTTTAGGGTATTATATAGCATAGAATTACAAATCCCTAAATCCCCAGTGGCTTAAAAACCCTAAAACCTTTGGAGCAGTAATTCTTAACTCAGAACGAGCTCCTCTCACATCCCCCTACCTCCCTCTTACTGCGCATGTGCAGTTGGTCAGTGGCAGCCATTTTGTGTCACTTCCCTCCCCGGCCCCTGCCCTGACATGGCTTCCAGTCCTCGTCCCACACATGGTTGCTAAGTGATTGGAGTTCACTGTTCTGACTAATCAGAGCCCAGTGTGAGTTACTTTGTTATGGGCGTACCCAGTACTTGTAGCAACTTCAAATCTGGCACACAAACTCAGGGGCAAAAATCTGCAAAACTCCACGTCCTTCCTCTGGCTCCACACCAGCTGGCCCCTCCTCGTGCTCCCTGCGTCCTTACCCCCACACTGATGCCTCCCGTTTCCCTCACAACCGTAACAACACAGAGAGGGCACATCGGTTGAGTGTGAGGCTTCATTTGAAAGCTGGACCTTGAAGGATGAGCTCAGGTAGAGATGGAGAGAGAAGCAGTCCCAGAAAGAAGTGGCAGTGTGAATTCCTTCATTAAACAAATTTTTATTAAGCACCTGCTCTGTGCCGGGCATTAACATTGTAATGATTAAGAGCATGGGCTTTGGAGGCAGATGTACCTGGGTTCCAATCCCATATCTGCCACTGCTGATTCTATCAATCCACTCCCTTCCGGTGTCAAGGTCAGCCCTCTGCTCTCAGCCCTCTACCTACCATCTCTGTCGTCCTTTATTGTATCACAGACAGACAGACAGACAGACAGACACACACACACACACACACACACACACGCTCGTTGAAAGAGTTGCCTATTTGCTCCTCAGTCTCTGGGCAAGGAAAGCCCCCTCCCCCACCCCAGTGAGTGTTACCAATCCCCCTCTCCCCCAACTGTACCTGTGTGTTGTCTACTGGGCATTTTGTCTCCTCTCCGCCCCTGGCCCCTGTTGTAAAATGGTGGCCAGTCCTCCTCCCAGTCCAAGCTGTTAGGTGGCCTGAGTTCACTGTTTGGACCTGTCGGGGGCCTGGTGTCGGTTACTAGGTCTTTGGTTTACTCCCCAGCTCGCGAGGCTTGTAGCAACCTCTACGCAAGCACATAAACCCAGGTAGAAAACCTGGCCAAGAGGGAGTCCTCAGGAAGCGGTAGCAGCGCACTCAGCCAGGCACTTGCTACTCAGGTTACATCCACGAGCTCCTCTGGTACTGTGATCGCAGCCATCCTCGGGGAGAGACACAGTTATTATGCCCATTTATGAATGAGGAAAACAAAGAGTTAGGAAGGCTTTTGTCCCTGGGTTTGTGTGCTGGTCTGGAGGTTGCTATGAGCCTGCCCAGCCGGGGGTAAGACTCAGTTACCAAGACCAGGCCCCGGACAGGTCAGAACCCTGAGCACAGGCCACTTATTTTACAACGGGAGACTGAGGCGTGGAGACAAAGTCCCCACCGGATAACCACACAGGCACAGTTGGGGGGGTGGGGGGGTAGGAGGTGGTAACACCCACTGAGCTGAACGAGGGGGACTTTCCTGTCCAGAAGGGTCAAGGCAGCAGGGTGGCTGGGAGGGTGACAGTTACAACAGCTGACAGTGTTTGAGTCCTGACTACAGACTGGGTGCATGGCTACAAACCTTGCCTGGATTAACTGCTTTAGTATGACAACCCTGAGGGACAGGTAAAACTAGGGAAACTAAAGCTTAGAGTGTTTTTTTTTTAACTTGCTCTAAATTACCCAGCTGGTAATTCGTAGCGCCTTCTACCCACCAGGCACTTTACATGTATTGTTTAATCCTCACAACAAGCCTGAGACATAAGTAGTATT
This sequence comes from Camelus bactrianus, assembly GCF_048773025.1. Classification (NCBI taxonomy): domain Eukaryota; kingdom Metazoa; phylum Chordata; class Mammalia; order Artiodactyla; family Camelidae; genus Camelus; species Camelus bactrianus. Next base: position 84,900,215 of record NC_133575.1, read on the forward strand.
GTTATCCCCATTTTATAAATGAGCAAACTGAGGTTCAGAGAGGTGAAGGAATCAGCTCAAGGTCAGACAAAGAATCAATGGCTGAGCCAACATTTGAGAGGTGACAGCATTTGCCCCAGGTTACGCCAGTGATAAGTAGCAGGACTGGAATTCCTGTCTGTCTCATAGCAGAGCCCCAGGGCTTCCAGGAGGTGGAATCCACAGGGCTCGGTGAAGGATGAAATCTGTGGGATGGTGAGGGAGAAAAGGTTTCAGTTCCAGCTGGCTAGAGAGACCCCCCAGGCCAAGGAGAGCTCAGGACTGCTGAAGGGTGTCACAAGGGAGGGCCGTTTGGGGGCCTCCTGCCGGGCAGTGGCAACCTCTCACAGAGCCTGGGCTCTTTGGGGTCCTGGCCTAGCAGTGGCCAGGGGCCGATGAGGGACTTCTGTTCCCACCCCTCAGCGCTGTGCCGCCTCTGAGTGGACTAGCCCTGGCTGGGCAAGCTTCCTTCTGGCTGGACAGTCTGGACCCAGAGGGAGGAACTACCAATTATCCAACTCTCCTGAGATGCACCAGGCACTGAGCTCAGCACCACACACACTCTATCCCGAACAAGGCTCAGCAAACCCCAGGACTGGGGGGAGTGCTGTCCTCATGTTACAGATGGGAAACGGGCTCTGAGAGGTGAAGGCACAGTCAGGAAGTGGGGCAGCTGGGGGAGAGAGTCCCGGCTCTTAACCACTCGGCTCCTCCCACCCTCCACTCCTTCCCACTGAGAGTCCTGTCACAGCAGGGCAGCTTGCCTGCTGTCCCGTGGCCTGCATGGAAGAAAAGCCCTTAAACTGTCATGCAAAGGCACTTCTAGCCCCACCATGGGGGACACCTGGGGACTGGGGCCAAGTATGAATTAAAAGGGATTGAGGGAAAAGCCAAGAGCAACCTGGAGTCAGGGTCTGGGTTCTTCCAGAAGTCTTCCAGCCCTGGGCGAGAACAGCCAGCTCCCACGTCCCCTAGCAATTCAACTGGTGTCCGTTAACGGTAGGGCAGGCAGCGCCCCCTGGTGGCTGAGCTCTGAAATAGGCACAGGATGGGGAGACCCGCACGCCCAGAGGATTCTATGGCCAGCAACTTAGTGCCAGGCAGTTATGGGGACAGGCTCTGGAGTCAGACTCGACCTGGGTTTCAAATACTGGGTCTTTGCTAGCTAAGTGATGGTGGGCAAAATAGTCTCTAAGCCTCGGTTTCTCCATCTATAAGATAGGGATGGTAGTAATAGTAATTTCACAGGATAATTGCTAGGATTAAATGAGATAATACATGTCAAGGACTTAGCAGAGTCCTTGGCACATTACAGATGTGAGATAAAAATGTGTGTGTAGTGTGTGTGCACACGCGTATACATATGTGTGCATATAGTATATAATCATTTTCCTTTTTTTACACAAGCTATCATTTTAGTAGTTACATCTTTGACTCCCTGTAACTTCACTATCTAGCTCTCTGAGGTCCCTGGGGTCCCCAAGCCCACTGTCTTGCCTCAAGGAAGGCACTGTCAATACACCTAAGGCTTGTGGGCGAGACACTGGCTTTTCTCCATGCATAGTTTCAAGAGTCTTGGACTGCACATCCTTGTCCTTCACTGGCCTGTGAATGTTAGTAAGCTTGCTTTGCACATGTGCTGGGCTCTTTCTGTGCTTCAGAGCAGCCTGACCTCTGTGATCGCATTTGAATCTCTCATTACTCCCCAGGAGATAGTCCCATTTTTCAGTGAGGAAATTGAAGATGATGGGAAGAGAAGTCACTTGCTGAAGGTTGCACGGCAAGTCAGTACAGGAGTCAAGACTAGATCCCAGAATCTTGTGTTGAGTCCATTGCCTTCCTACCGGCCCTAGCAATCATCCAGGGCCCTGAGCTCTGGCGGAACATGAAGCACCTATAACGCAGGATGCGGCTTGTTGTTTGGAAGTCACATCACTGCACTCTGACAGTGGGTTTCCTGCTTCTACCGGGGCCAAGGCTGTCTCCCTTGTAAACTGTCAAACTGTGTTCTTTTCCTCAAAGAAATGACAGCAAGTGACTAGGACCGGTGACCCAAGACAGCCACATCTCCAACACATGCCAAGAATGAAATGTCAGATGACAGGTTTGAGGAGAGATGAACATTATCTCCCCAGCCAAGCTGCAGGCACTGCTGAGAAATTAACTGCTGTCCCGTACTCACAGCCAACTTGATTTAGCCATTCTGCTCATGTTGGACGGAGCTGTCAAGGACTCAAAAGGGCAACTCTGCCCTGAGTCAGGATGAAGATTGGGAGGTGTTGATGTGTGTCATCCATGTGGGTCCTGACAGCAGCACCTGTTTGCAGGCACAAAGGGAAGCAGTATGATAATAGTTCTCAGGGTCCCTTGACGTGACTATGGTGGGGAGAGAATGCAGGCTTGGGTGTCAGTACCAGAGGCTGGGCTCCTCCCATTCTGACACACTGGCAACTGCATGAACCCTGCTGAGATAACAAATCACTGAGCCCACAGACCGCCTCCTCAGGCCCTATGTTACACAGAAACCCTGGCAAGCTTGGTTCTGCCGCAAGAGGAATCATGTTACTTCCCCCTGGAGTACAGGATCTCTGGGTGTCACTGAATTTCTCTTTCTGCTGTTACCCGCTCTTCACTCTGTCATCACCATGGCAACGCGAGAGGGAGCCAGCCTGGAAATCAACTCCTCCCCAGCAGACATATGTGGTGTAGCAGCAAGTACACGCTCTCTAATGTGAGGGAAGGAGAACATTTTTAACCCTCTCTCCGTGCTTCAGCCTCGGTCCCTGGTGAAGAGCAAATTCTATCACCTACAATTCTGGTGTTTGATAAACCTCTTTCTGAGACTTTATGGCACATGAATTGCTAATCTGATTGGTCTGAGATGAATTACTAGGCTACATCTTGCCACCGAGCAGGGTCATCATGGTGAAAAGCACCATACATCAGTGACTGTATGTTGTTTTTACCGACTCCGGATGATTAGGTCAGGCTGCATTTGTTCTGAAGACCTTAGCATCTCAGATTCAGCGGGAAAGGAGTAGCTTAAATTGCATTTTCCAATCCATTTGTCAAACCAGAGAACCCGACAACAGAAAGATAGAAAGAGGGGAAGAGGGGTTACCAAGCATATGCTGCGTTCTCGAATCAAGCTGTTGTTAATGACACTTGCTTGCTGTTCTAATCGCTCCCTGTGAATATAGCTTTCTCAGTGGAAAGCCTGGGAGAGAAGAAGGGGGAAGAGTGGGATTCAGGCATGAGAAGACCCCCTTGAACCCACAATACCTAAGAAGGTTTGCCCAGGGTCAGAGTCTCATCCCAGCCTATGTCTACGCTGGACAGAGAGGGTGTATTTGTTCAATTCCCTCACCTTCCCCTGATCTCTGAGGATCTCGGGTCGGGGTGGGAAGGCAAATTCAATTTTAACTCAAATTTCATATTGAGCTTCTAGTTGTGTGTATCTCTTTCACGGACACCCAGAAGTGACGGGATTATGTTGTGAAACTGTGACCCTGGGAGTTTTGCCTTGGGCTAATGGAACATTTCCCCTGCTCAAACAGATCCATGGGACTTTGTTTAATTATCAAACCGCTTTTGGAAAATCAATGACAATTTCCATAGGTAAGAAAGGTTTAAAATAAAAATCCATTCTTTGTAAACTATCAGATTTTATTAATAGTGAATATTTTCTGGGGTGAGGGCAGTGTTGTGGGAAGGAAAGGGGACTGGAATCACGAGACTTCACTCAGGTACTTGTTCAGGTTCTGTCATTTATTGTCTGTAATATGTCGGACAACTGATTTCATTTCCTCATCTTGAAAATGGGGATAGTCCTTAGCCTGTCAACCTCTTAGGTTTGTTGGAAATGAGGTTTGAGTGGGTAGTTAAATGATGAAACCACTCTGAAAATTGTAAAATGTTATATACATTTGGATTTTAATAAGCACTGTGAGAGGAACCTCAGTAGAATAGCCTGCCTTTCGAAATGCAGGCACAAGCCCCTGAAATTTCTGGGAGAAAACCTTGGAGACCTGGCATAAAAGCTGTTCAGGTAAATTACTAGAGGAGCTGAGGCTCGTGGCTTCATTCCTTGAGGGAACTGAAATATTTCCACTTTTTTGTCTGCCCAACTTTCCTGGATACTCCATTCCTAATTACTTGGAGAAGCTGTCCAAGAGGCTTGGTACACAAAATTGTGGATATGGGAGCAGTAGCTTTGCTTGAATTGATAGGAGTGGTGAATTTTGGTAGTTGCCACTGGCAGTGGCTTACAAAATCCTTTGTTCATGCTATTTCTCCATACCTAGGCTGCCCGTGCATTTGAGTAAAATGAACATATTATGCCACTCTGAATGTACTCAGCATGTTAGGAAAATGGATTCCCCCCACCCCACTAGAAACCACTTTAAGGACTCACACTATTTAAATTCCAAAAAGATACCAGAAATTCTTTTTAAATTCTCCAAAATGGTGGGAAAATTTGCAAATAATCTATAAAAGAATGACCACAGGCACAAGAACAACACTAAAAATAGTAGGAGAAATCCCAACTGACTAAAAAGTTTGCTGAAACATAAAAAGTAAAATAAAACCAGAGTCATGGGAATGAAAATAGAATTATTAAAAGTATCACATGGAGAATAATATATGGAGAGTGTGGACTTGTGGAAGGACGTGAACTTGAGTGATCAGCTTCAAGAAAAAGTTAGGAAAAGTCCTGGGGCCAGTGACATGGCAGATGTCCATGTGCTCCTTGATATGGCCTTTCTCTCCTATAACCTCACAAATCTTGAGGAAGAATAAAAAAATCATCATATGCTTTTTGGGTTTTGATTAATTTTAGAAGATGTTGAGCGGGGTGGGGTTTGGGGCCAGGTTCTGATTAGAGGCACCAGAAAGCCTGTTGTGCATTTAGAAACAGAGAAAAATTTCAGAGACACACAAGACAATAGAGACAAAATCACAGAAAGAACTCTGAGTTTCCTGTGATCCTGGAATTGGGGTGCAAGCCAAATATACTAAATCTTTGATGAGGGCTAGGGTAGATATGGTGGCTTGGTGTTCAACTCCATTCCACCTTCATACTAAGGTGTCATCATGTAATGTAGTTGCTAGAAAGTACACACACACACAGACACACACACGTTTTCCAGAATTCCTTGCAGCTGAGATTCTGAATATGATTTAGGTTCAGCTGATCAGATGCACAAGCATGAGATTGGAAAGGTGTAACATGGCTTTGGCTTCATTTCTGCCACCAAACACAGGAGTTGAGATGTGTAGTTATTTTCTGGGAGGGTTAACAGAGGTCCCAGGGGCCAGTCATTAACTACGCGGGAGTCAGCAGGCAGTGCATGTGGCACCTATTTTTGCTGGTGCAAGTTGAACTGTATGTGGCATGTTTCTGCAGCTGGTAGCGGTAGTAATGGCTTCCAGATTGTGGTAATAGTAACAAGGTTCCAGAGCCAGAAATTTCTTGACTATATGGAGATACAGCAATGCTCTTTGATGTCTTGGTTTTGTGTAGCCTTGAGAATCATTCTTGAAAGCTCAACACAGCATGTTTCTTCAGCCCTCCTGAACAATTCTACACACCATTTGATACTCTGTAATAAATTGCTTCCTCCTTAGACTAACTTGAGTGGCTTCTGTCCTCTGAAACTGAACCCTGACCAATGAAGGATGTAGTACCTACCACAAGTGCTCAGAGGTGATAGTGTTTCAAGAAAATGGGAAACTGGAATCGATTAGATAGCCTGATTAGATTTGAAAGCAGTGATAAGTCTGTTAATATTTGAAGATGAGATGCTGGTTGTTGATGACACATAATGGCAAACCAACCGAATTCTTACTGGTGTGCATCTACAATGACGTGCCTACTGAAGGCAAGGCTTGATGGACTAAGTAGCTGCTCCTACAGGTTATTTTGGCAGTAATAATAAACCCAAGAACTATGGAGTAGGATGACTTCAAACTGTGCTCTAGACATTTAAGAAAGTGGCAATCTTAAGATTTAAATTCCCAGCTCAAGAAACAAAACAAGTTTCTATTCTCTTAGCTCTTGTTGACATAGAGCTGTCATAGCTGAAAATTAGTCTTACCTTTTGAGTTTTTGAATTACAATATACATTAAACTCACAGCCTTGTCAGGGGTCACTTTTGTGAAAGTAAGAGCATTTATTTGGTTAGAGTGAGCCCCTCTAGAATAGAAATTAGGCTATTTGGGTGAATTCAGATGACTCTAAGTACTTCACCAATGAGCCTTCTTTGCCTGTGGAAGCATCCCTGGTTTGATGAGGCTGGCCCTGTTTTGCTTGAACGTCCTAAAGTTACTTTGCAAGGAAATGTCAATTTTCCTCATGTGCCATCCCTACTACCTCTCTTTGCTTCCAGACCTATAACTAGAGTTAGATCACAGTATGCTCCAAGGAGACAAATACAAGTCTGAGCTGGAAGGAGGAAACTGAGAAATTTTGCTAGTTTATCATGGCAGAAATTTGGAGAATATGTGTGGGAATGTATTTTGAGGATGCTATACCATGGAAAATGTAACTTTAGATTGAGTTAAATATATCAACACCTGAATACTTACCAGAGATTCTGGATTCAATTACTAGCTTGCACAATTGGAAGTGGTTCTATTTACTTGGTTGATTGAAGTCAAGGCTGAAAGTTAGCCCATATTAAATGAAGTTGATATGCCAGATATCCTTAGTATAATGTAGAGGAAGTACTCCAAAGACTTAAGGAAATAGGAACATTGGAATACATTTATGATACATGACCCACTCATCTACATCCTAACCAAGTCCCCCAATAGGACCTAGGGGATGTTCTCTTCCCCAAGACATGGAAATATACATTGATGAGAGGAGCCCTATTACTCCTGGAACATGCTACAGTGGTAGTCTTCAGTAGACCAGAGATAGCGGTGAGGGATGCTGCCACTGAAAGGAACTTGTTCATTTCAATGAGAACGATGAGATCTTAGAATGGAAGGGACCAAGCAGCAACAGTCAATGACCAGAGACAGGGTTGAGCGTGGGTTGCGTGACGGAAGCATGGCCAGAGAAGTTATCTGAATGTTTTGACCCGCAGAGAAGTTTGGTAATGGCTAATTGTTCTTCAGATCCCTTAGCTGGAATTAGATGAGCAGTCTACTAATTCTTTACTTCGTCTGTATATCCAAAACGTTTCTGTCTGGTAAATAAAGATCTAATTTGAGTAACTATGGTGGAGATTCATGGCCTCTCACCTAAGTCTGCAGACCTGAATCAGTTCACACACCCAGAGGCCCTGGGAGGGAAAGCCAGGTACCATTGAGGAAGAACTCAGCAATACCATAAGCATGTGTTGTAGACTTTCTTCCTAGCTTTCCTCTTTCCTTCTTCTAGTGAGAGGGGCCTGTGGTTGCTTACTGGGGTAGCCAACACTGGGCAACTGGAAACACTCATACTTTCCAGAAATTATTGGATACTGACTCTGAATTCATATTCATCTGGGGCTGGTGGCAAGGAGGTTGGGTGGGGGGAGCATTTAGAACACAACGGTCATCCACTGGTCAGAGTCAGGGCTTATGGAGTTAAGAAACATAATTTTATCCTGAATCCATTTGCACTAGGTTCAGTGGATCTGCAAATGCATTATACGGTTCTTAGTTTATGAATGAACATTTGAAACAGCATTACTCAGCAACTGGCAGATCTATCACATTTGCTCCCTGACCAGTACAGTAAGGGTTATTTATGGTAGAAAAGGCCAAGTAGAATTCAGTGTACCTGTCAATACTGTATCCCAAGGGGAAATCACAGAGATGAATGCCCACCAAAGAGCTGAAGGATGTGTGTGTGTATGGGAGGAGGGAGGTGATTTCTATTACATCCTCATTTTAACTTGCCTGTCTGACCTGTGCCAAGTATGCAGGTCTTGGACAATGATAGGTGATAATCAAAATTTAATAATTAATAGCAAACAGGATTTTTTTTAAAGCTAGATAAATCATAAGAAACTATAGAACACTAGAAACACAAAGATCTTAAAAGCAGCCACAAAGAATAAGACATTACCTGCAAAGGAAGACAAGTCGAATTAGAAGCTAGGAAATCTACTGCTTGGTGCTTCTGGGAAGGGGAAAAAGATGTAGTTCTGATGACAGAAATGGAAGCTGCAGTATAATGTGAGATTAAGGATACAATGCCCTTCTGCCAGTGATTGTAAGCCTAGGAATATAGCTACCAGGATAATCTGCTTGCCTTGCCTCGAGGGATTGTGGCCGGGCTCCCAGTGTCACATGTTATCAATCTTACTTTAGATAGCCAAAGAAATGGATTCTGGCTGGCAAAGCAGAAAAAGACTTTATTGAACTGTTGGGCTCACAGATCCATGAAGCTCCTCCCACCCAAAAAAGGAGGATGTAGTCTGGGCATCCAAAGGTACTTTTAAGTCCTACTTCAGAACCAAAGTGTTGATGTGAAGATGCCACCCCTGCCACCAGAATGCATTCTCCATTTTCCCTCCTGCTCTGCTATATATTGAGAAATTCCAGGCAGAAACATCTGATTGACCAATCCTTGGTCATGTTGCTACCAGGGGTGGAGATTCTGGGAAAGCAAACATCTGGTCTTTTGTATGATGGGCAGAAAACTGATGATTGGTTGTTAGGGTTGGGGAGAGAGTGTCACTGTGAAGGGATGGCATGAGAGGTTTTTGGGTGATGGAACTGTTCTGTATTCTAATTGTGGTGATGGTTAGAGGAATATACACCCATGTTCAAAATTCACAGATGTGTACACCAAAAAGAAGTTAATTTATTGAATGATAATTTATAACCACCCCCCAAAAAACACCACTCATGGCCTCATGACCAGTTGAAGAAATGAGGGCTATAGTAGCTACTCATAGTTTCTCCCTTTCTCTTTTAGGTACATAATTATATAAAATTGATTTATGTGACAGATGACTGGATTAAGAAGTTGTGGTATATATATGCAATGGAATACTACTCAGCCATAAAAAAGCCATTTGCAGCAGCATGAATGGACCTGGAGATCATCATTCTAAGTGAAGTAAGCCAGAAAGAGAAAGAAAAATACCATATGATATCACTTATATGTGGAATCTAAAGTAAAGACACAAGTGAACTTACTTACAAAACAGAAACAGACTCACAGACATAGAAAACAAACTTACGGTTACCAGGGGGGAAAGATGGTGGGAAGGGTGGGAAGGGATAAATTGGGAATTCGAGATTTGCAGATACTCACTACTATATATAAAATAGATAAAGAACAAGTTTCTTCTGTATCACACAAAGAATTCAATATCTTGTAGTAAGCTATAATGGAAAAGAATATGAGACCCAGTATCTGTATGTATATGTATGACTGAAACATTATGCTGTACACCAGAAATTGACACATTGTAAACTGACTGGACTTCAATAAAAATTTTTAAAAATAAGAAATCAGAAAAAAATAAACCATTTATGCCCTTTTCCTCTACAATTTTATATAAGGTGAGTAGATGATAATTAACTTTTTTTCAGTCCACATGTTACAGAATATCAAGATGGGATTGAGACTGAGTTAGGATGGACGAATGGACATTACCCCCTCGATTGATTCAAGTAACCAACAGAAACTTGGGTTTTCCCTTAGGAGTGAGGATTTGTGCATTTTTGTTGGTATGAAGGAGATTTGTCATGATAGGCAGCAGCATGCTATTAACACTATTAGCCGTTATATAGAAGTATGGGAAGAAGGGGGTGCTGCATGGGAAAAGAGGTGGATACATAGGTAGGTGCTTGTGGTCGACAGACTCTACTGTGCACACCTGTAATCCCTGCCTCCTGATGTTCATGCCCTTGTGTAAGTCTCTCCCCTTGAAAGTGGGCGGGACCTGTGACTTGCCTTTAACCAACAGATTACAGCAAAGGGGATATGTCACCACTGTTAGATTATAAGACACTGTCCTGCTGGTAGAATATATATTATGTATATAAGAAATTATATATACACACACACACACATAATACATATATACATAATGTATATAAGACACTGTCCTGCTGGTAGGCTTGCTTTAGAGACTCTCCTTGCTGGATTGATGAAGGAAGTGGCCATTTGGGGGAAGCCCACATGGCAAGGCTGGGTAGCCTGAAGAAGCTGAGGGCAGTTGCGGGGAGCCTAGCAAAGCCTCTAGGAACTTGGGGGGGGGGGCATTAGCCGACTATCTGGAAGAAGGTGGGGCCTCAGGACCTATAACTATATGGAAATGAATTCTACCAACAGCCTAAGTGAGCTCCGAAGTGGATCCTTTCCCAATTAAGCCTCCACATGAGAGCCAGCTTAGTTGACACCCTGGTTTTGCAGCCTTGTGAGATCCTAAGCAGAGGACACAGCTAAGCTGAGCCCAGAGTCCTGACCCATTGAAATGGTGAGAGAATGGGTGAGATGATTGAAATGGTGATCATTTGTTGCAGAGCAATAGAAATCAAATACGTTGCTCAGTGTTCATTCCAGCCTCTCAGCGTGCCATCCTGTACTGCAGAGGCTAAAAAGCAAAGAGCACGTTTCCCAGATTCCCTTGCAACTAGGATTCTGGATATATTATGGGCCAGCCAGATGCACACTCATGAGACTTAAATGGCAGAAGGGAAATGGAGGCTATGCTTATGCCATTTCTGCTGGTAAACGTGGTTGTGAAGATGTCTGGTTGTTCTACTGCAATATAGTCACTAGACTGTGGGTGCTGAGAGGCAGGATACTTGGCATCTATTTTGCTGGTATAAATCATAGCAGGTGGAGGGTACTTCTGGAGATAGCAGCTGTAGTGTTGGCTTTTCATCATGGCAGTAGAAGCAGCAGTTTCCTGATTGCAGAAGAATTAGCAACTCCCTTGGTGGCCTGGTTCTGTGGTATAGCTTTGGAAGTTGTTCTCAAAAGCTCAATTTAGAGTCAGTCCTCTTGATAATTCTGTAAGCCACTTTATGTCTGGCAATAAATCTTGTCCTGCCTAAACTAATCATGGTGAATTCTGTTCTCTGCAACTGAACCTTAACTAACACAGGAGGGAAGTCCTTAAGGGGTAACTGAGTTAAGTAGAAATAAAAAGATGTCATCATAATGATAGTAAGATCTTTAAGTAAGCCATTTTTCATGTTTATTATAACAGATTTGTAACATTTATTTTTATAAAGACAAGTAAAGCCACCTCATAACATTTAATGTATAAGGTATAATGCACTGGTTCAGTGTGACACAACTATGTAAAATTTTAAATATTAAGAACAACTCATTTGCTTAACAAGGTAGCAACTACAAAACTATGTGTTCAGCTTATTTCTCCTTCAGACTCAGAAAATAAATGTCTCTTTAACTTGCATTTATAATCTTTCTGCAACTCAAAAATCTCTTTAGGTATTCAATTTTAATTAATCTAGGCTAAAATACAATACTAAGTAATCTTCAATATTTTGATTTTAAAGTCATATCAAACATTAACATATGATCTTAAGAAAGTATCATTTTTGTAAATACAATTGATAAATATTCAACAAAGTATGTGCAATAGTGCCTCTGTATATAAGCATAGAACCTTGGGTTTTTAGAGCTACTGTAGTGTAATTGAACAATCACTGCTTAATAGCTGATGTGTGATAGTTCACATATAAACTGCTCACTCTAAAATGTGTACATGTTTCAGGCAAATCATTTCTGAGAAAAGGCACAGATGCTTATTTACCAACTATCTCTTTAAGTGGTAATTTCCTTGAAAAGATGAGGTTGACAAAATAATTTTAAAGACACCACTAGTAAGTGTTTGGCCAAGCCCAATTTGTAAAATTTTCAAAAAGTCAACTTGAAAATTTTTGAATCTCTCTGAAAATCTCTCTTGAAAATATTCTTGAATATTCCGTGCTGATGAGGCCCTCTGTGTTAGGCCCTGTTCATGGTGGAATCTTGCCAAAGGCTCACTATACCAATTCTTTTCCAAAAACGGAGACTTCTTGGGTCATTCTAAAGGATGTCTGCCCTTTCACTGTTTCAAATCTGAAAAGACAAAAGGCTTTAAAACCAAAGTCTTTTTTTGAAGAAAGAAGTTCCAGTAGATGGCTTCTTCCCATAATTTCCTAAGTCAACTGATTAATAAATTGCTCTTGTCAGAAACAGCACAGAAGATTGGACGAGTGTGTGTGTGTTTTCTTTAAAGTGCTAACAAAGCCCATTATCTCTAAATGAACTTTCATCGTAATGACTGAAATATAAGCAGCATAAAGTATATAGAAATTAGACATCTAAATCAGATTGATCACAACTGTTTAGACAGATGCCGGAAACTCTATACATCATCTTAATGATCATTACACACAAGTACAGGCACAACTTGGATGTTGCAGGTTCAGTTCTGGATCACCTCAATAAAAGCGAGTACTGCAATACAGCGAGTCACATGAATTTTCTGGTTTCCCAGGGCATATAAAAATTACGTTTGACACTACAGTGTAGTGTATTAAGTGTGGCAATACCATTATGTTTAACAAAACAATGCACATACCTTAATTAAAACTGCTGTATTACTAAAAAGTGCTAAACATCACCTGAGCCCTCAGTGAGTCTAACAGTAACATCACAGATCACTGATCACAGACCATCGTAACAAATATAATAATAATGAAAAAGTTTCCAACATTGCAAGAATTAACAAAATGTGACAGATGCAAAGTGAGCAAATGCTATTGGAAAATTGGCACTGATAGACTTGCTCAATGCAGGGTTGCCATGAGCCTTCAGTTTTCAATAAAACTAGTATCTGTGAAAAGCAATAAAGCAAGGTGCGATAAAACGATGTATGCCTGTATCCTTTATGAATTTGCCAGACTGATACAATCATTCAGTCTCTCTAATGTAACTTAAAATACGACTGGTGAGAATCCCAAATCTGAAACTAGAACCAAAGCAGTCACAAGTACTCTTAGACAAATGCCACAAACAGCAGTGCTCAGAATTTCAAGTAATTTTTCAGTCTAATGAGAGATCTTATACACAGTTAATTGTACTGTGCATTAACCCTTCTGAACTGGCTGGCTTTAGACAGCTCCAATCCAAATCCAATATTGTTCTTCCTTATATCAGCCCAGAGTTTTGAGTTCTTTATTTTCATCAGTAACAGAGCTAGAAGTGTGAGTCAGCAGCTTCTGAACTGCTCAGGTAGGGAGAATGTAGAAGTTACTGAAAAACCATTTATTATCAGAAGACTGAAAGAGATTAACTTTAAAAAGTTAATATTATTTCAGTTAGATAACTTGAAAATGAGATTCCCATATGGCAATCTTCTAGATAATTGATTAAGGCTATAGATCTAAGAGCCTGCTTTCTAAAGCATTCTAACAGAACTGGGGCAATTTGGAAAGTAGGATTTATCAATATGACAAGTCAGCATCACTAATACACAAACATAACACCACATTTTCAAAAATCATTAGTAATTCATATGTAAAAAGCAGCACAAACTAGTGATTTCCTTACTAAAAGTGGGGTGGTGGTGCCCTCTGGTGGCAATATTTAGCATACTCCCCGATATTGCTCATCTTGTGAAATATAAAAAGTATATTTGTATTAGAGAATATCAAAATTGAATATTACCACAAAGGAATGAATCATTGTGCTTCCAAGTATCTTTTTTTTAAAACTTCAGACACATTGGTAACAAGATAAATCCTTGATCTCTACTCCCAGGAATCAAGCTGACAGCTACAAGAACCTTGGTAAACTTGTCTATAATAGGCAATTCCTGTTAAGAGACTTACATCTTGGTTCTAGAACTTAGTTGAGAGGTTTTTGCATTTTCTAGTTTGGCTTTTACATCTATGGGTTTCTCAAAAAACTTTACCAATGCTGGTTCATTCAACAAAGATGCAAGAATCTGTTCAAATGCAAATGACCACTGAGGGTCTTCCCTGAGAGAGAAGGGCTCTTTCTCCAAGTGGCTCTCTGTTTGTCCCTCACTGGATCCTCTGGAAGCACCCACTGCACTAGAGAATCCTTTGGCTGATGACTGAGGGCTTTGTAGTTTCCTTCCCACTTCTTCCATCCTGAGCAAAAGGCTGGTTACAACAGCAATGGCCTGATACAATGACTCTTCGTCAGGGTCCTCATGAAATAAGTTATATAGAGTCTTTGAAAACTGGATAAATTGTGACTAGAAGACACAAGTTAGAAAAATCACACTTGATATTAGATTTAGCAAATATAAAGAGAACTTAGAAGTGAATAGTCTTCTATTAAGAATTTGTACCGTATAACCTTCACCACAGAAGTTATAAGAACTGATGATTAATCCCCAAATAAATCTTGGTTCTAGAAAGATGGGTATGAACCATGAAAGGAAATTCCACTAAGCCTTCTCATTTACTGCCTAATAATAGAAAATCATATACATATATTATATATATAATAATTCCTGGACAATATCTGCCAACATTCCTTCAATGTTAAGTGGTATTTCTGACTAGGCAAAGTCTCACATTTCCTTACATGGAAATCATTCATTCATTAACCAATCTTACTGAACAGATTGGGAATGAGTTCCCCTGATCTCCCCAAAAAGATAGAGTGGGCAGCACAATTAGGATGACTTAAATTTAAGGAAGAATGTTTGGGGACCTACCTAGTAGTACAAGGTAGCTCTAAGGAAGGAGCCCATTTGGCCATGTTTCTCTTTAAAGGCTAAGGTGAAGCCCAAGTAGAGAAATAAACTGGACTGTCTGCTAGTTGACCCTAGATATTTCTAGAAGCTATTTGTCAATTAAGAAAAACAATTATTCCAACACAAAAGTCCTATAAACCAATCATCCTACTAGAAAAGTTTATCTATAAATAAAAAGCAAATAAAAAGGTATAAAAATATATGGTACCAAACTTTTAAGTTTTATTTATCTTTCTTCCTTAGTCTGTAGTACTGTTTGTTTATTAGAAATTTAGAATAAATATATCATGTTGATTAATTTTTTAAAAAAGTACTTACTCAACTATCAAATTAGCCCATTGAGAAAAACTAAATTATTTCATATTTCTCATTTTGGTAAAGTTGTGGGAATCCTCAGTATCTACACCAAAAGATTTTAATTAAAAAATTTAATTTAAAAACCTGTTTTGAAACTCTAGATGCATTTGTGTTTAAAGAAGAAAATAATTTAAAAATTTACTCCCATTCTTTTATGCTCATATGAAACTTACAGAGAGAATACAAAAATTATTTATTTTTATAATAGCATGTTAGCTATTTTATTTTAGATCTGGATACACCCACATTCATTAAAAAAAAATCTCACAAGAAAACCAGGATTTTTCTTTGAAAATACTATACCTGATTCATTCTTGGTAAATCCTTAATGTTGTCTTCTTTTTTTAAAAGCTCATCTTGCCACTGACTTAGATATGCTTGAATATCAACTTTTCCTTTTCCTGAATGAGGGGAATAAAACCATTTCATAATGAAAATTCAACTATATTTTCCTAATACCCGAAAAGAACAATTATGATTGAAAGATATTTCATTGAGATATAAAACTCTACTTTTGTTTTACTCCAGAATTTGATCTGACTAAACCTTTTATTTCACTCACTGTCTCTCAAAATACATACTCCACTTCCATTCAACCAAAACCTACTTTTGAAAGGTTGGGGACTAGGGAAGATGTGAGTAGAGAGGGAGAAGAATACATTTTAGATTAAACAGTACACCCTGGCTTGATGATGTAAAGCTCATGTAGACTTTCTCATGCATCCCACTAAGTTTAAAATAGGTTCTATATGATGTTCTTAATATGCAGATACCAAAGTGGTCTATGGTGGCTCTTTTTCAAAAATTCAAAACAGTACTTATTCATTCATTCCTTTGAATAGTTTAATTATAATGTTATTAATGTGACTTTATTACTAATAATTTAGATCTCTTGAAAAACTAGGATATACTGAACAACCTGGTGAAGCTGGCATATTCAGCAATTCCTTATTTTTAACTAAATATTACTCAAAAACACAGGAAGAATGATGGACTTTTGGAGAACAATCTGACAGCCTCTATCAAAATATTAAATGTGCACATTCTTTGTGACCCAGCATTCTCATACCTCTATTAATTTATCTTATCCTAAAGAAACAGGTGCAAAAGTATCCTAAAATGTAAGTATAAAAATGTTTGTTGGACCATAGATTGCAGTATAATTAATTGGAAACAACCTAAATGTTCATCAATATTGAGCTAGTTACTGAAATAATTGATGGTACAACCAAATAGTGGAATACTCTGTACCCATCAAAAAGACAGATCCAAATGTACTGACATGAAAAGATGTTCATGATATACCATAAAATCAAAAGAGCAAACTGCAGAAGAGTATTTATGAAATGTTTCTTTTTTTTAAAAAAGAGAGATGTCTATTTATATTTGTTTATACATAGAAACAGGTCTAGAAAAATTATAGACCAAAATGTTTTCATGTTTACTTCAGGGTGAGGTTGGGGGGGGCGGGTATGAGGATTTCAGTACATTTAAATTTCTTTTATAAAGATTATCTATTACTTATGTAATTAAAGTAAATATTTTCAGAATAATAAAATTAAATTAATATGGGTCATATACTATTATATTTTCTATAACTTCTAAGACTATCAAGAGAAGAAAGAATAAATTGTGAAACTAACACAAAGGAACTGAAAAAGCTCTCAGGACAAATCAATAGACTTTAAAGGAAATCCATGTTTCCCTTTTGTGTAGTTAACACTATTTACAAAAACAGTAACTTAAACTAAGTAACTCCTAGATCATATACCTTTTTCAGGGCTTTTTTTTACTGATTCTGCTTCCTTCTCCTTTGCAGGCTTGGAAACTAGAGGAAAAGAGGACAATCACATTTTGTAAAATATTTAACAAATACCTTTTGAAAATAAAATAATATTTTATATAAAGACTTACAAGCACGTGTTATTTTCTTCAATTCAGCAAACCAATTATAGCTAATCTGACCTCCTATCATTAGAAGACAAAGTATTAAGAACTTTTACAAGAACACTGAGGAAAAATCCGTATGAAAAAAAATCTTAGAAGGAAATATATCAAATATTTATTGGTATACATTAATAAATAAATACAATTTATTTCTAGGTGGTATGTGGTATTTTCTTCCTTATGATTTTCTTCAAATTAAATTGTATTACTTCAGTGGGGAGGGTATAGTTCAAGTGGTAGAGCGCACGCTTAGCATGCATGAGGTCCTGGGTTCAATCCCTATTACCACCATTTAAAAAAAAGAATAAAAAAATTGTATTAATTCTATTACTAGGATAAAAACATACTGGAAGTCAAAAGCCTGAGCTACTAGTCCTGACTGTGGTAAAACCTCACTGAAAAATCTTGCACAAGTCATGTCTCCTTTCTGGGCCTCAAGTGCCCTCTACATAATTAAGGGACTTGACTAGATGATTGGTAAAGGTCTCTTTGAACTTAATGTTCAAACACTAACACAGAGTAATCATAAACATACATTAAAAAAGATATCCTTCTAAAGACATTCATATTTATGAAAAAGGAGCAAGAGACAC
The DNA here is from genome assembly GCF_048773025.1 of Camelus bactrianus. NCBI lineage: Eukaryota > Metazoa > Chordata > Mammalia > Artiodactyla > Camelidae > Camelus > Camelus bactrianus. The sequence goes on from NC_133575.1 coordinate 84,917,833, forward strand.
AAAAATAAGCTTGTAATACTTCTCAATTATGTCTTGAGACAGACTCATCCCTGTCTCCCACACCTACAGTGATTTATATTAAGGATTCACTGTTTGAATAATAGCTATGACCTTCAATCATCAAAGATTCTATTGTCTTCATTGCATTTTAACAAAGCATGAAAAACAGTCTGATACATTTTAGAAATTTATGCTACAAAAGTAGAAATAAAATGCATTTTCTTTCTAATTCTCCAATAAGTAAGAAATTCCATAAATCACAACCCAAAATGTAGTTTAGTTAACCAGTCAAATATTCATGGCATACTTACCATGCATTTAGGGCTGGGCTAAGTGCTATGACAGCACAAAAGAAGTATAAGGTATAATTAACCCAAATTTTACTAGTGGTAGCTGGGTAAAGAATATTTAAGCCAGGAAGATCTCTGAGAGACTAGCCATCACAACAGATACATTTTAAACAGATATTTACCATGGAGCTGACTGAAATAAAGTAATTCTTCCTTGGAAAGTTCATCACACTTTGAGGGGTCCTTAGACTTGACTTCAGTATAAGCTGAAAACAGATAACCCAAATCACATTTATAACAATAAGAGACAGAAACAAGCCCTATAATGGGTCGATTAAATCTGGGGGCAGAGAATTAAACAAAGGGTCCCTGTAAAAGAAAGACATATGTGAAGAAATGTGGAAGTGGTACAACTATACTGTATAGCAAATAACAAGGAGTATTTGAGCACTTTGAGTTCTATTATTTCTCCAAATTACTTGATTTTTAAATAGTTTTTCAAGAGCCATTACAAGTTGAAATAAAAAAAATCTGGCATTTGGAAATCTCTGAAAACGTGGCCTCAGTCATTTGAAAACATCTTTAGTAATAAAGAAAACATGAAGTTGACTGCTCTAACAGTGTTTTTCTATTTTTGATCCTTCTACGGAAAGTATATTCATTCCACGGCAATATCAGACATTCTAATGACAATTTGACTTGACAATGCAAAGTTCTTCATAATTAAATTTTTTGGTTTGTCCTTTGTTTTTAATGCTGTTTGTGATTTGAGTTTGTGAAGGGCTAAAGACGGCTTTTAGATTTTTGGTCTGGTAAAGAATAGTTCCCAGCTATCCTTGGAAGATTCTAAAAGAGAACCCACATGTAGTTTTATACAAATTATGAGGTGTTTTGTTGTTGTTGTTTTGGTGAATTACCCTATCTAAGCTAAAAGGTACTTTTGCAATGTTCCTTTAAAGCCTAAGACTGTTTTCCCAAAATATGGATTGGTCTGGGAAAGGCAGCCAAGGCAGCCTCTTAACGTCAGAGGGAAACAAAGTGGAAGGCTGTGGTAACATTAAAGCAGTATGGCAGTGTGATTGAAAAACGTTGATCGCCATATCAGTAAACAAAGATGTTGCAGTCATCAAGCCATCACACTGCAGCCGCCCTGACGGTAAGCCCTGAGGGAATACAGGGTGGGAGGCACAGGATACTGGCCTTAGATAGCAAAGGAATGATTTCAACTAGCCTAGACTCTTGCATTTTCCCATACAGGGAAAAGCGCTAAGTCATTAACTTGAGATGTCCAGTTCTCTTTAATTACCAGTGATCTTTTGATGTTCTGACTACCTGGTCTTTGTGGCAAAAACTCCTATATATCCTGGCTCCTCCCCTACCTCTTCGGAGCAGTCTCTAAGAGTGATCTGAGAGGCCACCTCCCAGGCATGAAGTCCTCAGAAAGTCTGCTGAATAAAACACAACTCTCAACTTTTAAGTTGTGGATTTTGTTTTTTCAGTCGATAGTAGAATAGAAAGAAAGAAATCTGAACTTGGAGTCAGACCTCAGTTTGAATCCCAGGTACACAATTTATTAGCTATGTAATCTTCAGCAATTAATTTAATCTTTCAGACTCTTAGTTTCTTTATTGTCAAAATTCAAAGAATAATACCACCTTTCAAGGGTATCAGGAGAATGAAATAAAAGAATGCATGTAAAGCAAATGCCTCGACAGAGCAAGTGCTCAATAAATGTTAGCTTTTATTGTTTCCTTTTCCAAATTTTTAATATCCCTGCTGCCTGGTCTCATTTTTCTGAATAATTTGTAGCACTTCACAAGTTCGGCAGTTTGTCTAAAGTTAAATTCTACTCTCAAATGACAACAACAATAATAAAGATTCAACATTATACCAATATTCAAATAATAGATAGTTCTTATACACAAACTATTTATCATTAAATTGACTGACCACTAACAGGAAGGAAACTTGTCGAACCAATCTGTTGTACAGAATCTCTTCCACAGGTTTCAGCACAACTATTTATCAGCAAAAATATTGGTAATATGATTCATGGGCCAAAATGAAGCAATGATCTTATATCATTTGGAAAATTACGTTATTTGTTAAAATGGAATGATACCTGTAATTATACTGGTTAAAATGGAGTCAATTCCTGTACATGACAAACAACTGTTAAACTCTTACCTGGAGGAATATGCAGCTTAAAAAGCAACTTAAGCTTCTCAGTAAAACTTCCATTGTACATTATGTCTGTTCAATAAAATTAAATTGCAAATAATCACATATCCAAAGAACATTCAATCAATTCCAGCAACATAGATTAATTAAGATACAGACACTAGCCAGGGGTTAGAATTCAGTTACTTAAGCTAACAGTTGAACAACTACCCCTCAGCCAGATTCTTTCCTTGAAGTATGTAAGCAAAATACCCTTTATCAGAGGGAAAAAATTAAATGGTCTCCTGCTGAACTCTCCCACAACCTCAACCTAAAATTAATTTTTTTCTTTTGACTGAGGCCTTATGTTTCATTTGAAGAGAGAACTCCTCTTCAAGGGGCAATCCCTGATAAGAAAGCATGCTAGGGTGTCTGGAAAGGCAAAGGAATGATATAACTGGTGGACTATCTACAGGAACAGAATGTTCCTTGAGTATTTCTCTACCACTCTTCTAGGCCATGTGGTTGGATTTTTACTGAGCGGTAATGTGCGCAAGTGTGGGAAAATCAGGACATTCTCTTCCTTCATGTTAGCCACTAAAACACCCAACAGCTTGCTTTTCTGGGTGGGTTGGGGCAAAATACCAATATACTTAGATTTAGCAACAAACACACAAAATGGTCCAGTTATTGCTAAAGCTGGAGACAATGTAAATTAGGCTGATAAAATCTAAGTTGGCAGTAATAGGCAGCACTAAGTATTTCTAGAGGTATTCTTATTTTTTTGCTTTAAAAAAGAAAATTGTCGGACATAATCCTACCAATTGCAGAGGAGAATTCTTTGAAGTTTATAAGGCAGTCAGAGTTTTCATCCAACAGTCTGAATGTCCATAAAGCTAGTGAGTCTCTGTTTGCAGAATGAGCCCAGGGACTCAACAAGTGATACAACACTCTGAACTGCTGGCAGTCAATCTGATACTGTTCCAAATATGGCAGACTGGGATCATGGTACTTCAATACTGGAGAACTCAAACACCAATAATAAGAAAAAAACAACTGTTTCTATTTAAAAAAATGAAAAAAGGAAAGTCATTAAATCAGAAAAAGTAACTTCATAAGATTTTTTTTCTTTTAAACATGTCTATTAAAATAATTCTAAACAAAATAGTTGAGTGGCTGTGGTAAAGTTTTGCTAAGAGTATTATTTTTGATTTAAAGAAGGAAAATAGTACCTTAAAGATGACATAAAGTTCATCCAATTCATGAAGGCTCAATTTCACATCTTGTGAAACAACACGCAACTTTAAAAAGATTAAAAGCAATTTAGAATTTAACACTTTAGTATAGAAATTTTATACAAAAAAGGCAGAGTAGAGTAGGGATGGACTATTCAATAAATGGTATTCAAATAATGGGCTATGTCAGTTGGAAAAAAATATCATTAGAGTCCTATATCACACTATAAACAAAATAAATACTTTACATGTATTAAAGATCTAAATGTTAAAAAAAAAAAGCAATACCAGTACTATAAGCCAATATGAGAAAGTATGTTTATAAATTGTATAATTTTATATTGGGAAGGCTTTGCTAAGTTTGACATGAAACCCACACAACATGTAAGAAAAAAGAGATTTGACTACATAAAAATTTGAAACTTATATACTCTGAAATACACCATCAAAAAGATGAAAGAAACAACAAGACTGAGGGGAAATATTAGCCACAAATATAACTGACAAATAATTAATACCACTAATATACAAAGAGCTCCTAAAAATCAATAAGAAAAATACCTCATAGAAAAATGGGCAAATGCTAAAAATAAGCAACTAAGAAAAAAAATGAAAAAGGTTAATAAACATATGTGATCAATGAAATTAAAAGGTGAGATTTAAGTTTTTTTATCTATCGAATTGGCCCAAATTAAAAGATTTTTAATATGCGATGTTAGTGGGAGTACAGGGATAAGGGCATTCTTACACACTGTTGGTGGGATTATAATTTGATACAAATATTTTGGGTTTTTTCCATTTTATTTATTTAGTGTTTGTTTTTCTTTGGGGGGTAATTAGGTATTAATTTATTTTTTGGAGGTGCTTGGGATTGAGCCCAGGACTTTATACCATCCCCCAATACAAATCTTCTGAAGGATAATTTAGAAGAACCTACTAATTTTTAAATGGGCACACACTTTGAACCAGCTGCCATTTCCAGGGATCTGCCTTACAGAAATATTCTTACAAATGTGTAAGATTAGATATACAGTTGACCCTTGAACAACATGGGGGTTGAGGGGCACTGACCTTCAGCACAGTCAAAAATCTGCATATAACTTTACAGTTGGCCCTCCATATCCATGGTTCCACATCTACATATTCAACCAACCATGTATCTTGTAGTACTGTAATACATGTTTACTCAAGCAAATCCACATGTAGGTGAACCTGTGCAGTTCAAACCCATGTTGTTTAGATAAGGTATTAATTGTAAGAGTGCAAAAAGTGAAAGAGAGAGAGATACTAAATGCATATTAACAAGGAATAGTTAGGTATAAGACCTCCATACTGTGGTAGACTATTCTGTGCATTAAGAAAAGTGAGATATTCAATGATATGCAATGACCGTGAGATATTTCTGAGTGAAAAAACTTGCAGAACAAAGTAATTGATATGATATTTTAAAAACTATATTGCCCCCCCACATACACATTTATGTCTATAGGTATTTAGAAAAAATATCTGGAAGGATACATGCAAAATCATTTTAATATTGGTTACTCCTGGGGTAGAAAACTTACTTTTTTACATTTCTATAATGTTTGAATTATTTACAATAAGCACGTATTACTTTGGTATCTTTTTTAAAGTTAATATATAAAAACGATAAACAAGGGAGCTCTATGGTAACTCTCTCACAGTAACATCACTGAATTATTTAATTGCCATCTAAACCTGGAATCTTCAGAAGTGTTAATTTTCCCAGCTTTGTATCTCTGAGGACTTGATCTTTAAGCCAGTAGGTTTACAAAAACAATCCATGCTTACGATAAAAGCTCAAATAGTACAGAAGGATTTACACAGCAAAGTAAAACGATCCCTCTTCCAAACAGCAATCTATTAATCCCACTCACCAGAGGCAACCAATATAAACAGCTTGTTATGTAGCCATCCAAATATTTCAAAGGAGTACTTAAAACAACCTGTTTTATACCTTTTTCACTTTACCTTAGGGATCCAAGGATAATAATACATAGCAGCAGCACAGACTACTATGTAGGTCAGCTGTTCTTATTGATGAAGCACATCACAAATAGGTTACGCTTAAATGCCTACATCACAGCATTCAATATTAAAGGTCAAATAACACAAAACATGTTGGAGAAACCAATAAATTCAGCCAGAAGAAAATTACTTATTTTCTCTCAAAAAATTTACAGTAAGCTAAGGTGTGGCAAGAATCTAGCTCAAATGTGTAGTCATTTTATTTTCTTCACATGGAATGATAATTTTTTAAAGGAACTTGAGGGGGAAATTACTCCAATTGGTTGTCCCCCACTGGGTGGATACTCACCACATTCTGCTTTGTTGTTTCCTCCAGGGTCTGTATCACATACAATCTATTTCGACACCGCATACTATGTATATCTTCGCAGCGCATATTCCCATATTTCTGCAAGAAATACGATTTCAGTGGATACTCATTCATAATAAATATCCACTTCTCTTACAATTGAATTTCATCAGATTCAATTCTCAGAGGCCTCAGTTCTATTTCTAGCTATTTTCCTAACTTGTTCAGTGATTATGCAAAGTTTCACCTCCCACGTTTCAGTTTTTCTGTATATTCACAGGAGAGGATTCCATCTACTATGGGTCTAGACTAAGTACAAGAACATTGGTAAAATTCTTATTCTCTAAGAAGAGAATGTTTTTCAGCTTTTTATATAATGACAGATACCCATGTGAATATAGTTTCATTTAATGAAAAACAAACTGAAGCAGAGGAGGTTATATAACTTCGGAACAGTTTCACAGAACTCATTTTTTAAAGTTTTTATTTTTATTGAAGTATAGTCAGTTTACAATGTTGTTTCAATTTCTGGTGTACAACATTAATGTTTCAGTTATATATATATATATATATATATAAATTTTCATATTGTTTTTCATTATAGGTTACTCCAAGATACTGAATACAGTTCCCAGTGCTATACAGTAGGACCTTGTTGTCTATTTTATATATAGTAGTTAGTATCTTTCGAATTCCTAATTTATCCCTTCCCACTCCCTTCCCCCTCTGGTAACCTTAAGTTTGTTTTCTATGTCTATGAGTCTGTTTCTGTTTGTTTTATAAATAAGTTCATTTGTGTCTTTTTTTTTAGATTCCACATGTAAGCGATATCATACAGCATTTTTCTTTCTCTTCACAGAACTCATTTTTAAAGTGAAGTCGGATTTTAAATGACTGTATCTTTACTTGTATTATCTTACTCTTAACATACCACTAGAAATATAACTATAGTATCATATGCTATATATTTATGGTATAAAAAAACTTACCTCATTTGACTCTCTAATCAAATCTGTAATATCCACTCTAATATGACTGCTTTTTTCATCACTTACATTTGAACCCTGTTGCACACTTGAAGGCAATGGGCTATCCTTATTAGTGACATTGTCAAAGAACCTATCCAAAAGTGATAGTAATACAAGAATTAGTAGAAGTAAAATGTAGGGAAAATGACAACTAATTTCTCCCTAGTTAGAGATTAATTTCAACTGAGAGGACAAGGGACGGTCTTATGAGGAAGTAGAATTTGAAGATGGTGAGGAATTAGGAAGACATGGGAGCGGGGAATGGGACAATGATGAAATGATTTCAGAGGTGGGAGGAGAGCACAGGGGAAGCAGATAGGCTCAGAGAGTACTCAGCAAACACCACATAGCCCAGTAAGGATGGAATATAGGGTATATAGAGGCATGTAAGGAGAAATAATTTAAGAAAGATATATTGAAGCCTTAACATAGAGAATTCTAAATGCCAGCGTCAGGTGTCTGTATTTTATTCTGTACATAAATGGGATTTACTGCACCATTACAACAGCTACCCAAATATTCATTCATTTAACATATACATAACATAGTGTGTGTGTGCGCACGCGCGCACACACACACACGTTTCAATACAAAATAGCATCCACCGAAAAGGCACTAGGAAAGCTCAGCCTACCTGACTGAAACCAGCTGGAAACCAGAACAATTTCCCCCACTGGATATTTAATATTATCAACCACCTTTCCCTCCTCAAATTGTTCTTATACACTTTATAGCTCAAATTGGGACTATGAAAGTCCCAGCATATTGAATCAACAATACTAGTGTGAATGTGTACATAACCTACTGGTTTACTTCAAAGTAACTGACTTTGATTATATTCTCCTTGGAAACAGAAGAGCAGACTTTAGGCCTAGCTTTTCATTCAACTAACTTTGTGACTTTGAGCAAACTGTTTAAAGTTTCTAGGGCTCAGTTTCCTCACGTATAAAACAAGGAAATTGAACAACATAATCTCTAAGGGGCTCTCCAGATTTATATGTTATAGTTCTCACAGTACCTGTTTAAAGCTGTCACAGCTTCAGCATCATCTTTACATGCCAGCAGTTTGTCTAAATTATAGTCAAGTATTGCCAGTCCCAGTTGTAAAATGGCCTTTATTCCATCATAGAAGAAACAGTCCACCACATTCACTGCACTTTCAATAGGTAGCACACTAATAAAAAGTGTGAGGAACCATGAGAGAGAAACTGAGGAAAAGAATGTCATATCGGTCATGTGTTCGGTCAGCTGGGGGAGATGATCTCTGATAAGTTCTTCAAAGACTGCCTGATCCACCAAGGCACCTGGAGAACACATGAAGAAATTAAAAAATGAACACCTTTTAAAAGGACTTGTTTCTGATATCTTCCCACTTCTATTAGTATGCTGATATATCTCATTTCTCTTCCTTAAATTATGGACTTCTTCAGTGCCTTTTCTATATTTCACACATTTTTTTTTATCTGCTGGCAGTATCATGCATCAAGAGGTACTTGAGAAACTCAATTCATATTCATTTAAATAGTTATTTATGGGATCTTTATTATGTGCAGAAACCTGTAATAGGTGCTGTAAGAGATAGCAACAATTAATGAAATGATCTCATCTTCAAAGAGTTTAATATCTAATAGAACTTAAGGTAAATACACAAATAACTAACACAAGACAATCCAATCAATGACCTAGCCATGATACTGAAGGCTTATGAGGGTGCAAAGGAGAGACCACCTATAGTTTTAAGGTAGGGGCTCACAGCTCTATAAATATTTGATAACTGAAGAAAATATTATATAATTACAAACTGAGAACCTAATCCTTCTTTCAAACCTTGTATATATCTATACAATTCATATAAATGTGGAGATTTTAAGATGATTAAAATCTATCTCTCATATTAAAAAAATTTCAGTAGCTCCAGATGCTTCAGATCACCACTGTTTCAGCAATACAGAGATAGTAAACTTAAAATTTGTATTTTTATAAAGAAACAGACTAGGTATTTTATTTTTAAAACATAACCTATTAAACAATTTTTCCAGTCATATATTCAGTACGAAAAGCTCTTCTCTTGAACATGTCAGTAAACATGACACTTTGATATTGTTTGCATTTTGTATACTTCAAAACTTAATTGATCAGTTCTTCCACTTGACAGATAATTGTATAGACAAGAGGTCTACAAATTGTTTAGAAAAGAAATAAGTGTTCGTATAGGTATATGTGTATGTGAGTTTTTTTTACCAATGATTCGACGATTAAAATAATCAGGTAACATTCGTTCACATACAGCAACCAGAAGCCAGAAAGCTTCTTCCTCTTTTGCATACAGAAGCAACACTGAAGTCAAAATGTTCATTGCCTAAAATTCATAGAAAAATAAAAATAATAAATATTGCTCAGGTAACAATTACATTTCTTCTTCAAACATAGTAGTTTTCAACAATAACAACTATGAGACTAATCATAACGAAACATGAGAACTCTGAGCCAGTCCAAAGCAAAACAAGGTGAAGTCAGACTAATATCTGCTAATCAGTAATTATACATATGTATATATATATTTTATACAATTCAAGGAAAATGAAGCAGTAATATCATGAACACAGAACACAATAATTAAACCTTTCTAATTTAGACTAATTTCAACAAGTAGAAAATATTAATTACTGCAAATCTTGAAAAAACCGTACATACTTTCCAAGACATATTAAAATCGGAGAAACAGACTTCATCTGTATTTTCAACTACCTACAGGAGAATATTCCTTAGATGTCAATCACCCTCAGTTGTGTCCAAATCTAAACATCTTCTTTCCTCTATTAAATAGGATTCTCTTCTTTGATATCTTAATTTTGATCATGCTAGAAACCTTTTATCTTCCAGATACAATCTGTCTTCATATCCTAGAGTTTCTTCTTAGAAAATGTCTTTTAGATTTGCTTTATCCTTTCCACCCCCACTACCATCTTGACTTTCTCCTTCTTCTAATCTATCTTCCATACAAATGTCAGATCATTACTTTTAGACAACATTTGGCCATAGCCTTTATTATAAAGGTAATAAAACCTTTAATGTATAGAGCCTGGAAAGAATGGAAAGGTATGAAGAAAATTAAATCTCCTGTACCCTACCTACCTAGAGATCACCAGCGTTAACAAGTTGATGTATTTTTTGTATGCTTTTATTTCTTTCCCTTTTCTCCTAAAATTTAGACCAAACTGTATATTAAAGTTTGATTTTTTTCACTGAACATTATGTTATACATTTTCAATGCCATTAAATAATTCTTCTAAAACAGTAGTTTTAATGACTGTAAAATAATCTAATAAGTTGAATATACTATAAATTATTTAATCATTCTACTATTATTAGACATTTAGGTTGATTTCAACTTTACACTATTATATATAACACTGAAATGAATATTTTTGTATATAAATCTTCATTTAAGTGTTTTACTATTTTCTCAGGAAAGATACATAGAAATGAAGTTATTTGGTCAAAGAAGATTATTTTTAAATGACTTGATATTATTGCCAAACTATATTCCAGAAAGATTATACTGATTTATAGTTTGAATTACAGTGTTTGAATGCTTATTTCACTGCTCCTTTGTAATAATCATAATTGGCTTTGCTGATTTGATAGCGAAAATGGTATCTCATGGTTTGAATTTGAACTTCTTTGAGGTTGAACTTTGTTTCTTAGACTTTGTTATTAATCTATATTTTTTTGTTCTGTGACTAATCTTTTCATGCCCATTGTTCATTTTTATAATTCAATACTTTTCTTATAGATTTGTATATAAATTATGTCAATTCACTGCCATATCTGGCACAATATTTGACCTCAAGCTCAATTTTTACTCCATCACTTTCCTGTTCAAGAAGCCATAATGAAAAAATGTTAAAAAAAAAAAAAAAAAAAAAAAAGAAGCCATAATGGGAGAAACATCAGTGAAAAATGGCAGAGTAAGGCCCTCCAAAAATGCTCTCCTCTAGAAAAGCAATAAGACTAGCAAAAATTGTCAAAATCATTTTTTCAGAACTCTGAAAATTCACCAAAAGCTTATAGTAATTCAGGAAGCATTTATTTAATAAAATGGCTGACTCTCAGTAAAAATAGTGAGCTCTATGGTATTTTTAATTGCCCTAGTCTCATCCCTCCTCCTCAGCTTCACAGTAACCTTAAAAACCAACACTCAGCAATCATGGTGAAAATCAGCACCTAGAAGCCACGAGAGGGAACAGAATGGGGCTAGAGCTTCTTCAAAGCCCCATTCCCAGAGAACTGTCATTATTTGACCTGTCTGGTGGTTCCCTGGAAGAACACACTCATTGTCTGTCTTTATCTGACCTGACACAGAGCTCACCCAGGGCAAACAGCCTTTCCCTTAGAATGTTCCTTCAAAAAATCAGAAGCAGTTGCTGAACATGTGGCTGCCTGAGGCAGTGGATAACAGTTGGGCCAAATAGTAGGTCATTAAAAGTTAAAATGAAAAGCTGGGAGATGAGATATTCTTGGGGGGCTGTGGAACAACGCTCTTAACATATGCCTGGGAATCTAGAAGGCCAATTGCATTGATATGGCTTTATGCCTGCCCAGAGCTTTGTGTATGCTCAGGAAAGAACAGAAAAGGACCTAAGCTCTTACCTCTGGCTAATCTTGAGGCTCTGCACAAACAGGAAGTGATAGAGAACAGAAAAAAAGCAGAGAAATATCAACAAAGCCCAAAGTTGGTTCTTTGAAAATATTAAAAAACTAGAAATTCCTTTTGGTAGCCTAACCAAAATGATAAAAAACAGAAAGAGAGAAAGGCAGGGGGAGGTGGGGGGGGGATTCAAATTAAAATCAGGAAATAGAGAACATTACTACCAACCTTAACAGAAATAAAAAGGATTATAAGGGAACACGAAGAACAACTGTATGCTAACAAATTAGACGACCTAGATTAAATGGACAATTTCTTAGAAAAACTACCAAGAGCAACTCAAGAAAAAATAGAAAAATCTGAACAGACTTGTAGCAAGTAAAGAAACTGAATGAGAAAATTTCCCACAAAGAAAATTCTAGGAACAGATAGCTTCACTGGCAAATTCTACCACACATTTAAAGAATTAACACCAATCCTTCATTAACTCTTCAAAAAATGTGAGCAGAAGAAACACTACCCAGCTCAATCTTTGAGACCCTGATACCAAAACCAAACAAAGATATCATAATAAAAATATGTATCAATATATTTTATAAATATAAATGCAAAAATCTTCAACAAAATACTAGCAAACTGAACAGTAACATATAAAAAGGATTCCACACTGTGACCCAGTGAGATTTATCCTGGAAACACAAGAGTGGTAAAACTTATGAAAAGTAATCAAAGTAATACACGATATAAAAAATACAGAAACCTCAGTTAAATAGTTGGGTGACCAGAAGGAAGAGCTTTCATGCCCTGCCACTACGGCAGAGCCCAACAGGGAGGAGAAAGACTCCTCGTCTTTCCTGGCAAGGACTCAGCCAAGGAAAAGCCATGGATATTATTATAGCCCTTCCAACTTCCTTATCCCTCTATAAAAGCATTTTCCTCCCCTTGCCGTTGGGGAACTTGCCCATGGCTTGCCATGGTTGTAGACTCCAAATTGCAAATCTCTGTTTATCCCAAATAAACCCATCTTTGCTGAAGAAATATCTGGCAGTCTATTTGTTTCAGGTCAACAATAATATTACTAGAATAAAAGGGAAAAATCATACGATTATCTCAATAGACAAGAAAAATTACTTAACAAAATCTGCCACCCTTTCATGATATAAACACCCAACAATCTAGGAATATAAGAGAACTTCCTCAACATAAGGAGAATCTACAAAACTCCCACAGCTAACATCATACTTAATGATGAAAGACTGATTACTTCCCCCTAAGATAAATAACAAGACAGGAATATGCAGTCTTACCAACTCTCTTCAACACTGTACTCAAAGTTCTAGCCAGCTCAATTAGGCAAGAAAAAGACGGGGGAAAAAAGCATCTGGATTGGAATGGAAGAAGTAAAAATATCACTATTCAGATTCCAGTCTTGTATGTAGAAAATCCTAAGGAATCCACAAAAAAAATCTACTAGAACAAACAAGCTCAGCAAGGTTGCAAGATACAAGACCTCTCTCTCTCTCTCTCTCTCTCTCTCTCTATATATATATATATATATATATAGATCTTTATATTTATATATATGGCAATTGTATTTCTATATACTAGCAATGAATAATCCAAAAATAAAAGCAAGAGAACAATTCCATTTACCATAATGCCAAAAAGGGTAAAATACTTAGAAATAAAATTAACAAAGGAAGTATAAAGCTTGCACATAGGAAACTACAAAACAACCTTGAATGGAATTTTAAAAGAATTAAATAAATGGAAAAGAAAAATGACCTGTGTTCATGGACTAGAAGACTTAATATTGCTAATACATAGTATTCCCCAAGTTGATCTACAGATTCAATGCAATGACTATCAAAATTCCAGCTGGCCTTTTCTTTCTGATTCAGAAAAAGACAAGCAGATCCTAAAATTAATATGGAATTGCAAGAGACCCAAAAGAGCCAAAACAATTTTGGAAAAACATAAAGTTAAAGGACTCACATTTCCCAATTTCAAAACTTACTACACAACTGTAGTAAAAAAAACACAGTATGATACTGGCATAAGAACAGAAATGTAAAGTAATAGAATAGAATTATGAGTCGAGAAATAAACCTTAACATTTATAGCCAATTGATTTTAAGCAAGGGTGCCAAGACAATTCAATGAGTGAAAGATTAGCTTTTTTCAACTAATGACACTGGGACTACTGGCTATCCACAAGTAAAATGAAGCTGGACCCTTTCCATACACCACACACAAAAATTAACACAAAATGGCTGAGATCTAAAATTAAACATGAAAACAATAAAACTCTTAGAAGAAAACATAGAAGTAAATATTTTTGTCCTTGGATTAGGCAATGGCTTCTTAGATATGACATCAAAAGCACACAACAAAAGAAAAAGAGATAAAAATAAAAATTAAAACTTTCCTGCTTCAAAGAACACCATTGAAAAAGTGAAAAAGACAATCCACAGGAGAAAAATTTTGCAAATATTATATCTAATAAAGGACTGGAATTCAGAATATATAAAGAACCATTACAACTCAGCAATATCCCAACTTTAAAAATTGGCAAAGAATTTGAATGGACATTTCTCCTAAGAAGATATATACAAATGGCCAACAAGCACATTAGGGAAATGTGAATCAAAACCACAATAAGATACCACTTCACATTTACTAGGATAGCTATAATAAAAAAGAGAGACAATAAGTGTTATTGAGGATGTGCAGAAATTGGAACCCTTATACATTGCTAGTGGGAATGTAAAATGGTACAGTTTCTTTGAAAAATAGCTTGGCAGTGCCCCAAAATGTTAAACATAAAGTTACCATATAATTCAGCAATTCTACTTCTAGTTAAATACCCAAAAGAATCAAAAACCACATCCACACAAAAAGCTGTATGTGAATATCCATGGCAACATTATTCATAATAGCAAAAATATGGAAACAACCCCAAATGCCCATCAACTGCTGAAAAAACAAAATGCTGTGTATGTATACAATGGAATATTATTCAGCCATAACAAGGAATTAAGTGCTAATACATGCTACAGCATGGATGAACCCTGAAAACAATATGCTAAATGAAACAAGGCAGACACAAAAGACCACATACTGTATCATTCCATTTAGATAAAAGATCCATAAGAGGCAAATCCATAGAGACAGAAAAGTAGATTAGTGATTGCCTAGTGTTGGAGGTAGGGAGAAAAATGGAGTAACTGCTAATGGATATGGGGCTTCTTTTTGGGGTGATGAAAGTGTTCTGGAATTGGATAGCAATGATGGTTGCATGACTTTGTGAATATACCAAAAAAAATAATGGGTGAATTTCTCTAGATAGATGAAAAGAAAAAGGAATCAAAAAAGAAAAGAAAGGGAGAAAAGAAGGAAGAAAACAGATCAGAGAGATGGAAGGCAGGGAGGGAGGGTGGGGAGAAGGAAAGATAAATAAAGCAAGACAGTCAGCCAGCCAAAATGAGTCAGTATGGCTCACATGGGTTTCTGATCCAAAGCAATAAACCCTGTTTACCATATTAAATTCAAATTTTTTACTTTACTTCTTGATTCCAGCATGAACCTAGCCAGTCTGATCTCCAATGCAGGCTTACTCTCATCCGAATGGTATTACTCATAGTGTTACCTGACTCAGAATAACTTTCCTCTGGCCCTCCACGTCTTCAACTTTGCTCTTATCTTTTAGAAGTCACAACCAAGTATTGCCTACTTTGAAGCTGCCTCTATACTACTTATAGATAACATCACAGTCTCTGTGAATGTAAGCTCTTTGAGAAAAGCAGCATTATGCTTCTTTTTTAATCTTTCAGAGATCCTAAAACATGGGAAATACTTGTCATTTAGATGATCCATTCACTTAAATTGCTTTTCATTAAAATACCTGTCTATCTGATAAGTTTCCATGGATACACAGGATTGATCTGTAATCATTCTGAGTGCTCAACCTCATTATAAATGAATGTGTGGCTGAGAGTGCTAGCTATCCACTATAATCCAATCTCCTCTTCTTCCATAGTATCTAAATGTATGTGGGCTCAGCCACGCTGCATTCTGCAGAATTTTTTTGTGAATAGGTGTGACTATGAGAGCAAGATCCTCCAATAAAATGTGGGTGAAGTGATGTATGCAGTTTCCAGGCCTAGCCAATAAAATCTCCCACAATTGTTTCTCCACGCTCTCTCCCCCTTTCTGTGAGTAGTAATGGCAATGAAAGAGCACCTTGGAAGCCACATTTTGAAGATGACAGAGTCTGCTGTTAGCCTAAATCCTTGAAAAATCAATCATATGGAGGAGAGCTACCTACTGACTTGAATACTTGCTCTCCTTGGTTTATTCCTTTAAGTAAACTTCTAGTGTGTTTGAGCTATTATCTGTTTGACATTATCTGTGTAAGCAGTCTAGCACACCCTAACCAATATAGTGAGCTCCTAAAGGAATTTTTTTCAATGATCCCTCCACTGCCTACAATATAAAATTGAAACTCCTGACCTATCCCAATCTACCTCATTTTTTTCCTCCAATTATTTCATTTAATTCCCTCTGCATTTCTACTAAACAGAATATGGCCTTATATGTATTCCACATTTACCTCTGTGTTTGGTTACACTGATCCCTCCACCAAGAATGTTCTTTCATTCCATATCCATACACCCAAAACTCCCCAGTTTCAAGACCTATAAATGCCACCTTTTCAAAGAAGGCTTCTTTGTTCCTGCCAATGAAAACAACTTACCCCTATTATAAACCCTGACTTCATATATTTCTGATAATTTACCTCATTTGTGTTTCATTTGCCAATGAATATGTTTTAATACCTACCAATCCATATACTTTTTTTTTTCCAATCCGTACACTTCTAAGGGAAGGATCCTTATCTGATTCATCTTTATATCGCCTTTGTGGAGCTGTCTGGTGCTCTCTGAAGTCTCTTTGAAGCCTCTCTAAAGCCATAAAACCCCCATTCCTGGGCCCTCCATGTGCCTGGAGCTGACTGGCACCCTTCACCTCCAACTCCCCACTTCAGGATAAAAACATCTTCCTGGATGTGTGTTTATCATAACAAAACTAACCGCCCCCAGGAAATGACTAATCACAATACCCTAGGCAGACAGGCATCACTGCATATCTCGTACTTATCAGAGTCATAAATCCCATTACTCAGAGTAGCCCCTGACAAGTCTTACCTCACTTACAGCCAATCACAAATCTGTTGCCCTATCCCTTTGTGTTCACAGCCCCTTCCTCAATAAAAGACCCTGCACGTTCACCCTTGGTACTCACACAGGCACCTCTCCTCTGTGTGGCCTGCTGTTGCCTGTAGCAGCATATCTACTAAACTTTTGTTTTTTAAGCTGTCCTTTGTCTCTGGTAAATTCTTTTATTACCGGCAACACCAGCCCAGCCTGCTGTGTCCCCAGCAGTCTTGAGCACCAGCAGAGTATCTTTTCCAGAGCAGAAATTCAATAAACATTTGTTAAATGTAAAACAAAAATAATGAAATATCAATTCTAAGTATTCCCACTACCATTCTACTTAGATTAATAATAGCCACTATAATCTCAGTCCAACCTCTGTCCTTATTAATAGAGTTGGATTTGATGTGATTTTATCATTTGGAACATGTAAACAGTTGAGCTAATAATGAAATCATACCTGGCAGTATCCAATTTTGGGATTCCTGAATGCATAAGCAGTGAGTACCCGCCTCAGCGCAGATATGCCAGTGTCACTCTGAAAGGCTGGATGCTCAGGCAGGGAGCGACGCAAATCACGCTCAATTTCTTCAGTAGCCAAGTTGCAGGTCCCTAAGGACTGTTCGACCACTTCAGCATAATAGCCAGGATTAGCAGCCATGTCATTAACAGCACCTGTAAACATGATTACATTAACATTCAAAAGAGGGCTATAATAAGGCTACTACTTGCATACATACATGAAGAATTGAATTACCCTTAAACTTAGCTTTATGCTCACATGGTAACAGAGTACAAACAAGAGAAAAGGAAAAGCTTGACACCAGAATTTATAATATCATGACATCAATCTCATCCAAAAGAATAACATTTTCATAAACTGTCTTTTCCCCTTAACTTTCCTCTGACACTAAGAAATTCCCACCCTATCCCCTGCAATTACCCATATATTGTCTAATAAACTATACTGCTCACACAATGGATGTGTGGATATATAAGTAAGTACATGTAACTACCTTACTCTCTTTGACTAGTCTGAACTCATGAAGAGTAAGACTTTGTCCTAGCCATCTTTGTAATTATTTTTATTTAGCTTGGTGTATAACTCCTAGAACGGGCATAGGTAAAGTCTGCTAAATGAATAAAGTGAATAAATGTAATACCTGAAAAAAGCATCCAGAGCTCTCCTCTTAAGGTCTCTGGAATCCCTCTTACAACCAGATCTCGAGTCTTTTTGGTCCGAAACATGCTAACACCACGCCCGCATTCTGCAAATAGGATGTTCCACGACTGTTCCTTCATCTTTTCTTTCAACTGTAACAAAACAATCAAAGCAACTAAACACAGTGAAAAAACTTAGTTTGAAGTTTCAAATAACTAAATAACTCTCTTCCCCATGAAACAATTCCCAAGGAAATGAAGAACATAGAAAGTCAAAATCAGTCTTCACAGACAGGCCAAATACTGGACCACTGTCATCACTAAAATCTTTTAAATCCATATGAGTATAACAGCGTTAATTTACTATTTTAGTTCTTAGCTAAATGCATATTTAAAAAGCATTACACTTAAGAGGTAAAGTTTTGAATCATCAATCTCATCAAATCACCCCAATAAGGAATGATTATTAGAAATTTATGCAACTAAAACCTAAGGTTCAACTTCCATCTTTTATCTTAATTCTTGGTAACAGCCCTATTGTGTAATGGAATGAAACAGTACTATCTGCTAGAAAATCGATTTTCAAGCTCCCAAAAGAGCTTTCAGTTGTGATACCTTCTAGTCTGATTTAAGATTTTTATTTTTGATCAACTGTTTCAGTCTATAGATTTAAATATTTGGTTTTCCTACCATTTTGGAATTAAGAGTCTCCAAATTTTGAGGATGAAACACTGTCATTAAGGCTTCTGTGTTCACAGTTTTACTGCATTCTCTCTGACATGTCAAAGACTGTACCTCAGTATTATCAGATGGGTCTACAGAATCAGAACTAATAGGAACCTGAAAAAGAAAGAATATAATTGTCCTAAATGTATGCATAAAGGTTTCTGCAAGAAGAAAAAGCGATCATGTTTAACCCGTTATTTATAAACAACAATCTATATACATAACACATATTAAAGCAATGTTTCAGAAGAACATTGTTTTTCTAACAAAATTAGAGATGTCAACAAACCAATGTCTAGAACATCAAACTCATGATCTTAGTGGACCAACTCCCCTACACAGGCAACAAAATACTGGCAAAACATTAAAAAAAAAAAAAAGAACAGTTCAGAATTTTGTAAATTAACCAAAGGCACAGAAAGAACTGAAAAGCATCAATTCAAAATGAACCTCAGTAAGAACACCAGAGTCTGGAAAGTTTAAACCTGAGGCTGTTCCCATTCCCAAGCTCAGAGGTACGGTATCCATGAAAGCCAGCATTATCACAGCCAATGGATCTTTTGGAGCTTTATTAAAAGCCCCATCCCCAGAACACTATTTTCACCAAACCAGCAGCTCCCTGGAAAATCTCCATTCCCAGAGTGTTGTTATAATTTGATTTGATTCAGAGCTCAGCTCTGTGTAAAGGGCCCCATCCCCAGGGCATTCCAGAAAACCATAGCAATCTGCTAATAACATTACAGCTGCTTAAGAGCTGTGATTTCAATTTGAGGCAAACAAGAGACTGACTAAAAATTTAAAAGGAAGATCTTGAGAATCAGATGACCATAGGGGAACTTTGAAAGGTTCCAACATTATCTTGGGTATCTAGAAGTGTGCATGCATATACAGGACTGTGAACCTGGCCCAAGAAAGAAATGAGACAGGAGAAGGCCCCAGTCAGTCAACTCTGGCTGATTTTGGAAATAAGAAATGAAAGCTAAGGCTGATTTATAAACTGCCTAAAGTTTGAAGTATATCTTCACACAAAGATCCCCTGAGCAAAAGGTGGAAAACTTAAATGGTTCAAGGCATTTAAACACTTCTGACCCATCATGGCCTGACCACTAATTGTTTATACTGATTCAGGGGGTGATATGAGAAGACAGGCTTAAAAATAAAAATGAGAACTTAAAAATAAACCAACAAAAAATGTCCCTGAAGAGGCTTGCTTCTTGGATTTTGGCAACTAAGAGTGGAAAGCAGCTATTATAAATATATTCAAAGAACTAAACGGGACTGTTTAAAAAAATAAAGAAACCAGTTAAAAAATGGGCAAAAGATCACCACAGAAAGATGGCAAATAATCACATGAACGATGCTTAACATCATACGTCATTAGGGAATTGCAAATTTAAACAATGGGAGACCACTGCACACCTATTAAAATGGCTAAAATCCAAAACACTGATAGCACCAAGTGCTACTGAGGATGTGGAACAAGAACTCTCTTTTCTTGCTGGTGGCAATGCAAAGCAGTACGGCTACTTTAAGAGATAGTGTGACAGTTTTTTAAAAAGCTAAACATAGTCTTACCACATGATTCAAAAATTGTGCTCTCAAGTATTTACTCAAATGAGTTGAAAACTTATGTCCACACAAAAACCTGCACATGAATGTTTATGGCAGCTTTATTCATAACGGCCAAAAGTTGGAAGCAACTATACTGTCCTTCAATAGGTGAATGGATAAACACTGTGGTACATACAGACAATGGAATATTTTTCAGCAATAAAAAGAAATGATCAACACAACTAAGAATTGGTTTTTTGAAAAGATAAACAAAACTGATAAATCTTTAGCTAGATTTACCAAGAAAAAAAAGGGAGAGAGGATTCAAACATAAAAATTAGAAATGAAAGAGGAGACTTTATGCCTGATAATACAGAAATACAAAAGATCATAAGGTACTACTATGACCAATTATATGCCAACAAACTGGACAACATAGAAGAAAAGGGCAAATTCCTAGAGACATGCAATCTACCAAGACAATCATAAAAACAGAAAATCTGAACATAACCAATAATATATAAGGAAACTGAATCTGTGATCCAAAACCTCCCAGCAAAAACAAAAAGCCCTGGATCACATAGCTTCACAGGTGAAATTTACCAAACATTTAAACAAGAATTAATGCTAATTCTCAAACTCTTCCAAAAAATTGAAGAGGAAGGAACATTCCCAAACTCATTTTACAAGGCCAGCATTCCCCTGATATCAAAGCCAAATAAGGACACTACAAGAACAGAAAATTACAGGTCAAAATCCCTGATGAGTATAGATGCAAAAATTCTCAACAAAATACTAGCAAACTGACTTCAACAGCACATTAAAAGGATCATACACCATCATCAAGTGAAATTTATCCCTGGAGGCAAGGACGGTTCAAAATATACAAATCAAAATGTGATATATCATGTTAATAGAATGAAAGGTAAAAATCTTATGATCATCTCACTAGATACAGAAAATTTATTCTGACAAATATTCAACATCCTTTCATAATAAAATCTCTCACAAAGTGGGCATAGAAGGAACATACCTCAATACAATAAAGGCCATACGTGACAAGCCCAAAGCTATCATCATACTCCATGGTGAAAAGTTGAAAACTTTCTAAGATCAGAAACAAGATAAGGGTGCCCACTCTCACCACTTTTATTCAACAAAGTATTATAAGTTCTAGCCAGAAAAATTAAGGAAGAAAAAGAAACAAAAGTCATGTAAATCAGAAAGAAAGAGGTAAAACTGTTTCTGTTTGCTGATAACATGATCTTATACAGAGAAATGCCTTAAGACTACCAAAAAACTGTTATAACTAATCAATGAATTCAGTGAAGTTTCAGGATACAAAATCAGTTGTGTTTCTATACACTAACAATGAACTATCTGAAAAGAAATAAAGAAAACAATCTCATTTTCATTAGCATCAAAAACAGTAAAATACTTAGGAATAAATTAACCAAGAAAGTGAAAATCTATGTCCCCAAAACTATAAGACACTGATGAAAGAAACTGAAAAAGACACAAATAATTGGAATGATATCTTGTTTTCATGATCAGAAAAATTAATATTGTTAAAATGTCCATACTAACCAAAGCCATCTATAGACTCAAGGCAATTCCTATCAAAATCCAAACGGTATTTTTCATAGAAATAGCAAAAAAAATTCCTAAAATTTATATGGAGCCACAAGAGACCCTGAATAGGCAATGTAATCTTGAGAAAGAACAAAGCTTAAGGCATCACCTTTATTGTGGTAATCATTTTAATATATATGCATATCAAATAATTACACAATGTTATATGTCAACTACTTCAATAAATCTGGAAAAAATCCTGGCAGTTCCTTACACACATAGTTAAAGTTTAATAAATATTTGTTGAATTTTTTTTAATTAAAAAAAAGAAATGAGCTATAAACCACAAAAAGATATGAAGGAACACTAAATACATATTTCTAAGGAAAAGAAGCCAGTCTGAAAAGGTTACATTGGGTAGATTTCAACTAACATTCTGGAAAAGGCATTATTACAGAGACAGTAAAATGATCAGTGGTTACCAAGGGTTCACGGGAGGAATAAACAGGAAGAGCACAGGGGATATTTAGGGCAGGGAAATTATTCTGTATAATAATATAATAATAAGATAAAATACAGGATAACATCCTGTATGATAATGGTGGATACATATTACGCATTTGACAAAACAAATAGAATTGTACAACACTAAGAGTGGACCCTAATGTAAACTATGGAGTTTAGTTAATAATGTATCCATGTTGGTTTATCAGTTATAACCAATGTACCATATCAATGCAAGATGTTAATAATAGGGAAAACTGGGCAGGATTGAGGGCAGGTGGGTGTATATACAAACTCACTGTACTTCTCACTTTTTTTGTAAACCTAAAAATGCTCTAAGAAATAAAAGTCTATTAATTAAAAAGATAAAAAAGTTAAGTATGACAACTGTGTCCCATCAAACAGAGAATAATAGCAGAGATAGAAACGATTAAAACAAAGAATCAATCAACAATGTATGAAGGATTTCAATTTCTTCACATCCTCCTCAACACTTGCTATTGTCTGTTTTTTTTTTTTTTTATTAGAGCTACCCTAGTGGGTGTGAAATAGTATCTCACTGTGGTTTTAATTTGTAGTTCCCTAATGACTAATTATGTTGAACATCTTCATGTGTTTACTGGCCATTTCTTTATCTTCTTTGAAGACATGTGTATTCAGATTCTTTGACTATTAAAAAAATTAGGTTCTTTGCCTTTTATTGTTGAGTTGTAGGAGTTCTTTATATATTCTGGATGGATTTCTCTAATCAGAGATATAATTTGCACATATTTTCTTTCATTCTGTGAATTGTCTTTTCACTTTCTTGATGGTATTATTTACAGAAGAAACACTTCTAATTTTGATGTAGCTCAAGTTGCTTTTATTTTTTTCTTTTGTCATGTGTTTTTGTGTCACAGCTAAAAATATCCATTCTTAAGGATATTCATTGTCCCTGTACAATTTGTTGGATAAACTATTCTCTCATTGAATTTATCCGACACTGTTGAAAAAATCAATTGACCATAAATTTAAGAGTTTATTTCTAGACTCTCAATTCTATTACATTGATCTACGTCTATCCTTATGCCAGGATCACGCTGTCTTGTTTACTACAGCTATGTAGTAAATTTAGAAATTGAGAATTGTGAGTCCTCCAAATTTGCACTTCCTCTTCAATACTGTGTTAGCTATTCTAGGTCCTGTGTATTTCCACATTAATTTTATGGTTTCCAAAGCTTTACTTTTAAAACATGTCCATCACAGTTTCTGTGGATTATAACTATACTAGAAGTCTGGGGTTACCACTAGAAGTACTAAAAAAAGGCTCACTTAATATCATCCCTTTAACTTTAGTAGCTTAAGAAACTTGAAAAGAATTCCCGTGTCTAAGGTGGAGAAAAAGTAGCAGCTTATGGTGGAGCAGTCCAGTAGTATTTCAGCTTGAAACCCAAGAAAGCCAACAAGACCTAGAAGGGTTGGAAATTAAGAGGATTCAAGAAAATTAAAAAGGAGTATTGAAATCAATGTCTGAATATAGGGGTAGGATAGAAGAAGCTTACAAAAGAAAAAATAATTATTAGTGAGTATAGGTCCTATGTTACAAGTTTTCTTTCCTAAAAAGTTTGTTTTGATAAGTCTACTTTACTATTAATGTTAAATTTTGCTGTTCTCATGAGGGATTAAGTCTTTGCAAAATCGATTTAAAACTTCATGGTGGTAGTCTAGATCTCAAGTAAAGTACATTCCCTTACTTGAAGCCATATGACTAAGGCATCAGTTTATCTATTAGTGGTACACCAAAACTACAGGAAAAGTAGCCAAGAAGGAAAAGAAAAATAATCTCTTAAGTAATGAAACCCCAAACATAAATTCATAAAAGGGATGGCAAGTGTGCCAGTTCTAACCATGATTACCTCTTAGGTATTCATTAAATTACATTAATATATTCACCTTCAAAGACATTGGTTTAAAGCAATTTAATATTTGCATTGTTTGAAGAGTATGATAAAGTAGATTATTCAAGAAACTAAGTTTAAATTTCTTAATTTTTTTTTTTTTTTTGGTCTGGCTCTTTTGAATGGGAGGGTTTTACTCCACGGTCATACCAATTCTATATAACCATTTGGGTGCTCACGTTTGTGACAGCTTTAAATTTGGCACTCATCAGACATTTAGTATCTGAGGAAAATCCAATCATATGAGCAAGCAATATAGGTTGCTGACTTTGTAATAGGTATTCTTAGACTGGTTTGGTCTTTGGTATCTGTCATTGACTTTAGAAATAGCATACAGTTTCTAAAAGTGAAGGAAAGATAGAGTAAAGATTAATATTTCTTTATGTGTAACTTTTCTACAAACTATTAGATTTAAATTAGAATATCTCACAAACCCAGCATAATAATGATGGCTGGGTGCCAGAATTGAGCTGTAAAACCAAAAATTACAAAAAAAAAAGTGCAAAGAAACATTTCTTTCAGATATCACAAGCTTACCTTAAAATAGGTTCCTGTTCATAGTACATACTTTTAAATTAGTGCTAATTTCATTTTTTAATAAAACTTCTGGTTTCCTAATGTTGAAATAAATCCACTCCATACAGCTTAAACATCTCTGTCTAATTTATGTTATAGTGACAGAAAACATATCACTTTATTTTAATTGAGGCAAACAAATACCAGTTGTATGGGTTAAACTATTATTCTTATCTGCATTATCATGTAAAATAAGGAAGTCATTACTTCTAATTAGAAAAACTTAGTGCTGGTTATGAGAACTAATGAAACAAGTTTGTTTATTCATACTTTGATAATCTGTAGAAGATATTTGCCCTTCTAAACATTTCAAGGCATAGCTCAATTTCTATGTCTTCTTGACATTCCATAGTTCCTACGATCCACTTATAACGTAGTTTCAAAGCATTGAGTAAATGATCTTTAGCAGTACTTTCCCTTCTTAGGCCACTTGGCTTAAAATTAAGCTAAATGAGCCCATTTTTCTTTCATTTAGTATAGTTTTGAAAAGTTTCCATATCTGGTAATATTTCTTGAGTATATGTGTTAATAAAAATAAAAGATTATTGTGTTTTCTAAGTACTTGATTAGAATTTTTCAAAACCTGGGTATGCACCAGATTTTAACATAGCCTAACAAAAGGTGGAGAATTTTAATTGACACATTTAAAAATTTGGACAGAACTGACATTTATGTATAATCCAAATTACTTCTGGGAGCATTTGTTCTTTATATCATACTTTGATGTACTTAAAGAAAAGTTTCCTAAAGTCATTTCTGTATTCATATTTAGATCTGTCAATTTAGACTTCTTTGAGATTTAGATTAAAAAGGCTTGTTGTTTGTGTAAATTTTACCAGGTTTGGTAAAACTACAGAATGTAATTTTTTCTTTTTGTTTCAGTATGCTAGGTGTAGCTATAAAATAATGTAACCACAATTTCTGTGGTTTAGAAATCAAATGGAACCAGCTCTTGTTTAAAAAGTTCTATCTTTAATACTTTTTTAAATGTGCTATAAATAAAGGTAGACATACACAGATAATACTAAAAGAAGTCAATATTATTCCTCATTGCTGAGATTAATATCTTAAGTACAAATGTTATGACAATTAAAAAATACATTTCCAAGCAAACCAGTATACTGACTGGTATTTTGTATATATCTTTACTAAAACCTCTAAAAATGGGTAAGAGAAACTAGACAACCTTAAAACTTTGACATACATCTGAAAAGATGGTAAACTCATTTTGAAACAGAATCCTTTCTTGACAACTGAGCATACCCAACTATTAGAGAGGTACCTGAGAGTTTTCAGGAGAAAAAATCCAGCTCTTCAGGTTTAAGAGACACAGATAAATTAAAGAAGGAAAGATAAGCAGAGCATTAAATCTAACACACAGATTGAATCTGAAATGGAATAGGACAGAAAAACAAAAGTGACATAAGCAAGAATATGGAAGCACTGAGAGAGAAACTACCAAGAGTGATCAGATTTTACTTGTGTCCTCACATCAAATTACAGTATATCCTAGGTACATACTTGAAGAGAATCAAAGATAAGCAAGTTGGAACAAGACAACTCTTGATGGCCAATATAAAGGTTCTATGTCTAGAACTGAAACATATGTATTTTTTATTACATTTTTTCATTCTGCTTTTATATTACTGAAGGAAATTAGTCTTGTCAAGCCTGATTCTAATTGAGTTGGCATAATATTTTCAGTCTCTGCTCTAGAGAAAGAAGTAAAAGCCTCTATAATTCAATTCAAATAAAATAATACAGCCAGTGAAGCCAATGTTAATTTTTTCTTTGAATTTTTAATTAAAATATAAATTGTTATAATGTGATGTTTTATCAAGCTATTAAAACATGAGGTTCCTTGGCACTGAAACTATCTACATTTCCATGAAAGACAAGCATGAAATTCAGGCTCTTAACTACTCTTTGCCAAGAATATTTGCCTTCTCTAATATTTTACTAGTAAACAGGTATGTCACTATTTTGCTTTGGGCTAGATTATATAAATAAGGCTGACCTATTTAATGTTAAATGAAATTACTCAGACTGGTTTAAAACTGCTGTCTCTCTACAGCAATAAGAGTTGACTTAGAGTCCATTTTCAAGGCCTTGTTGAATTCTCAGATATAGTTGGAGTTGTTAAAAGCCATGTTATGTGAAAGTACAAGGTGTGTATATATGATAAACAGCAAATACAGTCAAAAAAAATCAAATGATAATAATTTTTTAAAAGTATGAGTTTCTAAAAAAGGATGAAGTCCTTAATTTTCACTTCCGTTTTATGTGAGAGAATATAATTTATTTGGTTTTCATCTTTTTAAAAAACTAAACCTCAGTATAAATAGGAAAGGTACTATGAATTCCTTTTGAAAGAATGGACCACACAAAATACAAACCTTTTTTCAAAATGATTTGACTGCTGTATAATTACCTCTGTGCTAATATCATGATACTGAGTTGAAGCTGCCCCGCACTTCAGCCTGAGTTTTGCCACCAATTGCTCAAATTCTTTAACTTCACTGAAGCGAAAAGCTGTTTTTCCTTTGATACTAACGATGACAGATTTGCTGGAATCATTTGTCTTATCTATAGCTAAGACCTGGGGGGTGAAAACATATCATAAATGAATCACGTTTTCCCTTGTTGCTGACACGGTTGGGCAAAATGTATTTAGCTTATTTTTTGTGGCTAAAAATTTCGGTCTATAGTTAGGATGTATTAAGAAATAGACGTTGGGTACTTAGTTGTACCACTGACACAAGCAACCTGGGTGCAAGTTATTTCACTTCTTAAGTAAAAGGTTTAACTAACATGTAACTTTTAAAAATGACAATACAAAAGTAAAAATTTCATGCTGCAATGCTGATAACTGATTTCTGACTTACACAAAAGCTATCAATTCTATTCTTTTTGACCATGTGCATCAAATGCAACAGTATACACTTTGGTATTCATGTCATAAATGTCTGCGTGATCATGCTCCATGTTGAGTCATCCTAAACCCTTATCTTATTTATAAACTTTCAGTTTTTTCTATTTTCATTTTCAATACGAGCTATAAAACTCTTATCCTAGTACACTTATCCTGAAGAATGGTACTCTTATCCTGAAGAATAATACTAAGCTTAAAAAAATTATTATCTAAAAATTACTAAAAGGACATTGCATATTGAGTTTTAAATAATTTACAGAATTACAATATTTTACTCTGTGAATAATAACGTTTTCAAACTAAAAACTTATATGTAACCAAATTTACATTACCTCTCTTAATGGAATGATTACACTACATAGATTGCCATCCTGGCTGGCAAAGCAGATATAGTTTTCTGAGATGCACATTTTTCCATGAGTGTTGAAGTGGCTGAATGGTACCCATAGGAAACATTCATGTACTTCTTTCAAAGTCTCTTCTTTGGGCAGCCTAAAAAAAGCATTAAACTGCTCGCTGTGGGCTCGATTTTCCAGACCTCTAAAGGAAAGAAAAAAAGTGGGGGTTTCAAATGATGACTTCACAAGTATACACACATTCGTATTGATTAATCTAAACGCACTGTAAAGCAAAAAGATTAAACAATATACGCTATGTTCTTCAACAAATTATGAAATGGAAGAAGCACACTGATTCCTAACAAATTCATTTTCTTTGTTGTCTTTTCCAATTTTGTATTATTAGTAGATTACAATGCACAAAAGTTAGAGAGGACGTAGGTCTTCAAACCATCTGTTAAGGGATGATTTGCTGGGAGATTAATATTATATTATTATATATTCCTAATATGTGAATATGGCTAAAACCAATCTTGGCAGACAATAATTTCTATAACTGATTATCAGAAAATCAAGAGAACTACCCAGTTCAAGCAAAATAAAATAATGAAAATTTATGGCATCAAAATTTAGAGAATACTGTACAAAATACTATTAAAATTAAGTGAAGCAAAAATTTTAATGAATGTTTAAAAAATTCAAAGTAGAGGCAAGATCACAAAACAACATTGCTTACACAGTATTGGGTGCAAGATGGGTGTCAATAAATACACATGACTTGTTAACTGATACATAAATATATAAATAAAAAATAATTGCCTAAAATAGTACAGTTTTTCTAGAGGCAATAAACACTTGTGCTAAGCAGCAGTGCCATCTGGGGTAGTAAGTAAATTATGCAAGTTATACCTCAAAGCCAACAAAGTTAAAACTAAATTTATCTTTGCAGCATATACTATCTGAATATGTGGCAGTTCATCATGTCTTTCAAAAATAATTTTGATAAATACGAACAGAAAACCACATTAATTTTTACTTCACTTAAATTGTAATATGGTAGATTATTTCACTATTATTTAAAAGAATAATGTCTTTTATATGAATGAAAAGCTGTCCATGATATATTATTTTAAGTGGGAAAAAAGCAGATTGTAGAATAATATGTGATATTCAGTCCCATTCATGTTTTTGGCAAATATTTTTTTTAATTCATGTATTTAAAAGCCTGAAAGGATATACATCGAATTCAGCTGCTGTTATTATGCTTCCATATTGTTTAAATTGTAAAAGTAATATATATGGTAAAAACAATAAGCTGGAGCAGTAAAGATATTCCATTTTAGAAAAAGTCATTTGGAGACTAAGTCTAAATAAGCTATGGTTCTTTTTAACTTACTAGAGAAAAGGATTTAGATATATATAATTCTCCATAGGCTATTTTAAAAAATGTACATGGCCAAAAATCAAATTTCCTGTACTTCATTCAAATATAGACTTGGTAACGAATTGATAGATGGCCTTTTAGAATATTCTAAGGGAAATTAAATGGCTAAAAGTTTATGTTTATGGTGGCCAATCAAGGAACTACAAAAACAAATGCCTCACTATAATAAAACATAAACTGGATTCTTAATCCTTATAGAGCTCTATTTATAAATAATGCACACTGGGACCTAATTTTGGTAATAAGGTGTAAAAACAATTCACCTGGCTGATCTATTTCCAGAAAAGCAGGAAGGTTCACAAAGGAACCCTTATATATACAGATTTTAGGAATAGTTTAAGAATAGGCAAGAGGGACAACTGTACCCAGTAAGGGCTATGCAGTAATCACACAACCCTCCAGGTCACTTGTTCTGGTCTATCTGTAGGACTTAGGTTCCTCTTATTTTACACTTTCCCATACAGTCTATACCCTCAGCCTCCTTGCCAGAAGCAGCTTTCACTATTTCTGGATCCTCTCCACTCTCCCTCCCCTTTGGCATGCTGATTTCAGTCAACTGTTCCAAGTGTTGAGCAGGATATAAGGGCTCTGGTTGGTTTCAGCAAACCAAATATAGTGGCAAACAGCTACCAGACAGATACTTCTGATGCAGGCACTAATAATGATTAATATTTATCTAGTGTTTTGTATTTTACAAAGTGCTTTCACACATTATATTGCTCATTCCTCACAAGTGCTGAGGTAGAAATGACAGTTGAGAAAACTGAGGTCCTGAGAGATTATGACTTGTCCAAGGGTTGCTCTACTGTCATTCTAAAGCCCATTTTTCACTGACTCCACTTACTTTCCCTTTAAAAAAAATGACACTGTCTATAAGTTATGTTTAAAAATAAACAATACATTAAACAGTTTCAGACCTGAAACTATCTAGACTATCTTAGAGAAATTTAGAGTTAGATTAACCACACACACAACAATCTCTACACTTCTAAAAGCACTCCAGAGCAAATCCTATGAGGATCTCAAGAAATTATTTTCAAGCTTAACTTCTACTACTTCTTAGGATTAAACTTCATGGAGAGGATACTATTCGTAAAATGCATATGAATAACCCCCCCCCCCCAAAAATACACACACACATCAATGATTACTCCGAAGAAAAGTTTTCATATAACATAGAAAAGTTAACTTTTAATGTTATTCAATGCTACTGTCCTCTGGTCAAAGAATAAAAAGTAAGTATGAATTATGTTTTGAATACCTTTTGGTGATTTGTAGAGGATCATCAAGGATTGGATCATTATCAAATGTTTCCTTATCAAAAAGTCTTCTTATAGCATAGTTTGCCAGCTGCTCCATAAGAAGGTATGTTTGGTTAATATGCAAAAACATTGAAAAATAGTGATTCTCTCCTTGGGAACACACATGAATACTCTCTGTCAGTATAACATTTGAAGTCTTTTCAAGTCTTGAGATTGCATCCCAGGAGATAATGAGTTTTACTGCAAATAAGAATAACAAGGAGATATGATTAAATTTCGCAATGTTGACTAATGTTTTCCAATCAGGTCTTTCAAAAACAATAGGTAACCACTTGAAAAATGCTATGAACAACTAAAATACTTTGGAGTTCAAGTTTCATTAAAATTCTGAAGCATAACAATGAGCATTCAATAACGGATGATTCTATGAACAGATATAATTTTTAAATAATTTAAAATTTTCTTCTGATTTCATATTTAAGTCTGTTACTTTACATAATAACATAACCACTGATGTAAAAGCTATACGTGTGCTACGAACAGTTCTGTTTGATTGTTCTTTGTAGCTGTGAGCCATTAGGCACTACGGCTACTATATTTATATTGTATGTTTAAAACAAGGATTAACATATGGATTGAAGAGAGTTGGTAGTTTATAACGGGGAAAGAAAGAAGTTCTATGCCAGATCACCACTGTCATTTAATATTCATTTGCTTCCCACAATATGTAAGGCATTCTATATACACTTCTAATGGTTCCTATGTTAAGCTATCAGTCTTAAAAGCATTCTCTCCCTAGATGAAGTGAACTTTTTAATGTACAGTTTAATTACCCTTTATATCTATCCTATTACTTTATATGCAATCTAACACCATCACAGATAGGTCTGTCTGCAGGTTCAAAGTCATAGTAAGCAATAGAAATCACTTACTTTCTGATCCCAACAAAAAAGAATAGAAGCTTAGAAAGTTGGTGCTAAGATATAGCCAGCCCTGACAAGGAACCCGTCCTTTCCAATAACTGCATGAGTAATACGTCACTAACTTTTCCTGTTCTGGTAAACCAAAATATTTTTCAAATTTCAAAAGGGCTTCTCGAAATTTTTCAGGATCATCTTCTTTTGCAAAAGATTGTTTTCCCTCTTCAGCAATTAATCCCTAAAGGAGACAAAATATTTTCTGAAAATTAATAATTACCTACCAATAAAAATATATTTCACATATTTAAACAGTTCATGGAATATAACTGTATTTCTTCAGCTACATATATCACGTGTATATCATATCCATATATGATATAGACACATATACACATATAAATGTGCACATACACACTTCTCTTAGTACAGAGGCAGAGCAGATTTTCTTTAATTTTGTAATTAGTATTTTTCTAATGTGCCACAAGGAGCTACTACAAAATACAGATGCTCATTATTTTGATTGAGTGAAGGGTTCTTTCACACTCCAAACTCTAGAGATTTTGAAATGAAAATATCTAAGCACTCACAAGGGCACCAAAGACTAACCACTAACTTTACAATTTTCTTTAGCTCCGATTCTGATACTCATATGCCTGCTTTTGCCAATCCTGAAAGGTGCCAGTAAAACAATGACCTTCCAATGCAGCTTTGATCCTCAAATAAGAGGGTCAAAGATTTTAGTATTCCATCTGCAGAATATATCCATGCCACTTACTCTTATCTTTCCTTGTACAAAATTAGTAATATCTTCATTTGAATCAAACACAGACAAGGTCTTCATGATATTTTGTTCTAACCAATCCCAATGTTTGTTTATTTCTTCTCTGTTGGCTCCTGATTAGTAACAAAAAAGAATGAAAGACTCAAAGAAAATTCCACACACACAAAAAAACCTGCTTTTGATATTTATAAGCTTAGTTTAAAAGATAAAGTTATATTTGCTTATTTTCAAAAATGAGCATCATAAAGGAACAGTGGTACTATATTTATTCTCTATTTTATCCTTATATGTGGGTATGAACACTATCTTTCATTATAAGTAAAAAGAATAACATATTTAATGAAAGGGTAGAAAAGAAAATGCAACTCATGAGAAAAGATATAAAATTCTGAAAACAAGATGCCAGTAGCCTGTGCCTATGGTAACTAGTTCTTTTAAGAGACTATATAGAGTACCAGAATATATATATATATATATATATATACACATATACACATATATACATACGTTAATCTTTGGTCTTCAAATAACACAGTTAGTACTATATCTATAATCTGTGTGACTGAAAACAGTGTGCACATGACAACCCTATGCACACTGTATAAATGTGGATTTTAACCGCAGCAACTCTATTTCAGAAGGTATGAAGCCTTTGCTTAGAGTCAACTCTTCTTAAAAGGCCCAGCCAACTAAAAGAAAGTTCATGAAAAAGGTTAGAAACCCTGTAGCAAGGGTAAATCCAAGTGACCTGCTGAACCAGTGTTAGGTGGCTTACTGAGGGTAGGATTAAATACTACAGTTAGCTCTGGGTTGCTTTAGCTGGAAGAACATTTCAGTATCTTTCAGTTTCCCCCTATAACCCACATACCTTTAAGATCTCTCCGGCATTGTAGATTATATAAATCTTATTCAAGAGAAATATCTTGACTTCTCAGTATGTTTTATGATATATGGAGAGTGATATGTCAAAAATTTATTGACACTGCAAAACTGCCTATTTCCTACAATTCAGTTAGAGTTGTATTCATGTTACTAAAGTCATCATACCATGTATAATATCCTTCTTTAATGAACCACAAATAAAAGCCACAGGGAAATTTTAAGGCCTTTATTTTGGTCCTTTAGGTATAAAGAAGCTTCATTAGTAGGTAACTACTATATTTCTGCATCAGGTTAATTTGGGAGAATAAGTTACATAAGAATCCTTTTTTTTTTTAAGTAAAAAGGACTTTTTTTCTAAATAATTTCTACCAACCAGATTTAGAGTTGAGGTTATAGATGTCTCATGATATCAGCAGGTGTAATATCTTTTTCATTTAGTTTAGATGGCATTCATTTTAAGAGAGCCAGGAGAAAACACTCACCAGAAGCACTAAAGGAAATTTAGAGGGAGATGCAAAAAACAAGCCACACATCTTAAAAAATTAATTGTATGCTGTATGTTCACACATATGAACTATCCAGAAATTCACATGCTTTTGTTTTTTTTTAAAGTATATCTACTTGAGAAGAGAGAAAGAAAAAAGGCAGTCTTCCAACATTAAAAAAAAAAAAGCCATAAACCTGGGATTCTAATTTAGACCAACATTATAATGGCCTCATAAAAGAAGTAACAAACTGTCATTGGATATGTATTTTTCTAATTTTGAATTGCTTTGTTAGGAAGAATCATCCTAATTCCTTTTCTACCATAACAGGTATATGTGGAAGCAACTGAACCACCCCAGCATGGATTAATATGTAGCATTACCTGTAAGATATCCCTTCATATTTCAATGATATGATGCCTTTTGTGAGAAAGTAGGTATGTAACTAAAAAGGGTTCATTTTTTCAGGCTTATATTTTCTTAGAGATCAACCTTTAAGTTTCGGGTTTGATTCTCCTCATCTGAGTTATGATGGATGAAACAAAGTACTGCATGGGGAAGTTCTCATCTTCCTTGCAGTTACATTAAGAAGAGGCAGGTTGCAGAAAGGAGTGAGTCATTTAGCAGTAGCACTGACCAAAATTTGCTCAGAATCAGCACTGTTCTAACACATGCTTCAGATCTATCACATTAATGGATTTTTTAAAAAACATAATAATCTGTAATCCTTCTTACATAAACAGTTATATATCTTTCTATTCTCTCAAAGTAGAGTTGTACATTTAACTTGTTTCTAAACCAAAAGATACATATAAATAAATTTAAATACTCAATTTCTTAGTACCCTTATTTGTTTGTATTCCATGTTTTAAAAGTCATACTCACCACATGCAATTGACAGGTAAACTTGAGAATCTGGTGTTTGGTGTAGGATGCGAAATGGAGCTACCTTAGCAGTAGAGTCTAAGACTGAATCAAGAGTCCCAACCAGAAGCCCTGTTGCAATAAAAAGAGACTGTTGAAATAAGGATTTTATAAGAGATAAAATCAGTATCTCTTCATATGACTAACCAATAGATTTTTTTTTAATTTCTAGTCCAAGCTTCCTTATAGAGATTTTTCTTTAAAAAATACTTTGGATGAAGAGATTACAGTGTTCCAGTGTAAGCAGTGCTTGAAAAAAACTATCTTTCAGTAAAAGAATAAATCAGGTTCAATTGTCTAAACCTCACGATATATTTGCAGTACTTATTGACCTCCTTTACAAGGTTGTGTATATAGCAGATAAGAATGTAGATTCTGGTACCAGAAGTTACCTAAGTTTGAATCCTGGCTCTGGTATGTGCTTGTGTCAGCTTGAGCCAGTTGTACTTACCTTTTCCCCCATCGCCATTTGTAAAGTAAGGAGGTAAAAATGGAGCCTACCACAAAAGGTGATTGTACATTTGAAATGAGTTATTGTTACATATAAAATACTTATAAAACATTTAGAACAATGCTTAGCACACAGTAAACCACTCAGTGTTAGTAAATACTATTATATAAGAAAATGTTGGAGAGGGGAGGATATAGCTCAACTGGTAGAGTGCACACTCAGTGTGCACAAGGTCCTGGATTCAATCCTTGGTGACTCCATTAAAAATATAATTAAATAAATAGACCTAATTACCTCTCCCCACCCCCCCAAAAATGTTGGATATTTATACAAGATAAAAACCTTGATTAATTAAAATGCTTAGGTAAAAGATTTTCTTTTTAACATTTAATTCCTCAATTTGGAGTTCAAGGCTTTGATCATTTAGTTTGTTATCTAATATTTCCTACTCCTCCCTAGAATAAAGTTTGCCATTTTCTTAAACAATCAACTAACTTCTCCCTTAAAGTCTTTGCTAAGCAAGTAAGTCTCTTTTTGCCTAGAAATGCTAACGCAAGTCTTGTAGCCCAGTCTAGCTAACCCAAATTCTACATTTTCTTCAAGACCCACTTCCCCCAAGAAATCTTCACTGGCAATTCTGTGCAATTATGCCGTCCTTTTTCTTTAATTACTTATAGCACTTAAATTCTATATGGCACAACCTAGCATCTTAATTATTAGGCTAGTTATTACATCTACTTTCTAAGCGCTTCATGTACATTAATCTTGCCTCCTTCTCTAGAGTATTAGTTCTCTGAGGGCAATAACCATGTCTTCTACCACTGGGTTTGTATCCCCAACTTTCAACACATTGCTGGACACAATGGGAACAAAATGTGTGGACTTAACTGTATCAGTGGGATGGCTGAAATATATAAATCTACTTTCCTTTTCTGGAAGCTTTGATTGGTTGAGTGTTGGTTTTACTTTATGAGGCATTTCTCTTTGATTGAGCATACTGATTTTTGAGGAAAGAATTAAATCAATTTAAAACAGGCCTTTGGCTATCTCCCTATCTTTCCCCACTTAAAAGGAGTTAAGATTTCAAGCAAGCTTTGAATGACAATATAGGTAGGTTGGCAGATGTGAGTTAGGAAGTTATTATAAGTACAGAGGGAGGAAAATTAGAAGAGTAGGAGATACAACAAAGAAATAAAGAGAAGTTTGGATCAACTGAAAGGAAAGGGTGGGAGAGTAGATGTAGGAATTGGTGGAAAGTAAAAATAGGGGTCACAAATGCAGCATATCAACTAGCAATCTGACAGAGGGTTTTGATACTGGGGGTAAAGTATCAAGGAAGAGTTTGGCAATAACATGTGCAGATTATAGAGAAAAGAAGTTATCTGATATGAAACAAGCCATAACATGAACTGAAGGCCAAGAAAAAGAAATATGAACATCCAGACAAATATTATGAAAGCGAAGGTACCAGGGAAGAGAGAATGGGAATGAGGAGGAGAGACACAGGAAGCGATTATCTTTCAACTAATAATCAGGGAATTAGTGGAGAGTTTGGAGGTAAAAGGAAAAATAATTATATCACTCTCAGTGCAAAAAAGTGTGAGAAATTGGAGGTCTGGCTAAGAGATCAAGGATAAAGAAAGAAAAGTGGGCGTGGTCAAAGAAAAAGAAAGAAAAGTGGGAGTTAAACATATGCAGATAACCTCCTCGGAGCAATGTAACTGAAATTATTCAGGAAATGGAGAAAAGGAGAATACTCTCACTTTGAGGATGGGAAAGTGAAAATATTCAAAAAAAGAAAAAGATAAAAGAGTGTTAGTAAAAGACAACCAAAAGAGGTAAACTATCTTCAGGTTGAAAAAATGGAATCAAGTGTATGAATGTCTGTGTATATAAATAAACATATAACTTGACAAAATTGTCAAAATAAAGGAATTATAAGTTCAAATAAAAGCATTCATTAACCACAGCACCACTTTAGTTGCTGGATTTGCCTTCCCAAAATTTAAATTCTAAGCTTTCAAAAGAGTATTTTCAAATTTGCGAGGAAAATCATTTATGTCACCTTTACCACATTTTAAATAAAAGTAGCTTAAATTCTATTTCTTTCTTTATATACACTAGGAAAGCAGTATTAGAACAATGGGAAAAGGAACAAACAGGTAAAGAAAAATTTGGCTCAACTGAGAAATTAACAGTGGGAGTATGGATGTGTGAAGATATGAGAGGAAAAGAGAGGCCACAAATAAGCATTCCTGAGTAACATGATAACAGTTAGCTGTTTGATAGAAAGTCTGAAATTGGGGACAAAGTGCTCAAAATCACCTGCACAAAGGTCATTTTTTGCAGCAGCAGCAGCAGCAGCAGCAGAAACATTTGAAAGATTATAAGTGCTTTACACTATGTAGAAAAGAAATTGTTCAGTTTTTGTAAGTACTTTTAAATCAGGCAGTTATTGTAAAACCATGCAACAAATAATTTGGAAGCTAGCGCTAGAATACATTTCCAGCCGCTTGGGGAAGTCTTTCAGCTCATTAAGCTATAATCATCATCAAGTCCCTGCAAGTCATTTAGGGATTAATATGTGCCAATGTCTGGGTTCTAAAAGTACAAGAAAACAAGCAGACAACTTTGGGTTGCTTTTCTAAGGTTTTCAACCTAAACACAAAGGTTTATCATCTGACAGACTGAACATCCAAGGCCATGAATCAGCCTATATATGGGAAGTTCTATAGCAACAGTAAATTGGAAAGAGAATATATAGTGTCTGTCGGCTGCCTGATAGAACAAGAGATTTTTAAAATACCAAGAAATTCGGGGGGTAGGATATAGCTCAAGTGGTAGAGCATGTGCTGAGCATGCACAAGGTCCTGGGTTCAATCCTCAGTACTTCCTCTAAAAATAAATAAACCTAATTAACCCCCCAAAAAAATAATTTAAAAAATCCAAATTATTCTTTGAATGTCTAGAACTGAGGAAGTTACCAATGTTCTAGACCTTTTAAAGGTCCATGTGGTTTTGGTAGCATCTTGCCATAGAAGTAGCAACAAACTTCTTAAGGCAATTCATCACCATAACTGATGTGAAATGTTTTTTATTCAATGACACAGCAGGATAACAAAAAACCAAGGTCCTATGATTTTAAAAAATATACAATTTGCAGGTAATGATCACTGTTCATGAACCAATTCTTTTTGGATGGATGGACATAGAGCACCACTGACATCAGAGATGAAAAATATCCTAACAGGTCATGTAGTACAACCACCAACGCATTCATCTATTCTACAGTATCCCTGATAGAAAGCCTAGCTTTTTCCTTTTTGACTCCAGAGTTCTCCCAAGGCAGCCTACTGCATTGGTGGGAATTTCTACTAATTAGAAAGTTCTTTCTAAAATATGAAAGGATTTACAGTTGACCCTTGAATGATGCAGGGGTTAGAGATGCTGACCCCCATTCAGTCAAAAATCTGATATAACTTCATAATCAGCCCTCCATATCTGCAGTTCTGTATCCTCGGATTCAAACAACTGTGGATCGTTTAGTACTATTGTATTTATTGAAAAAAAGTCCACATATAAGTGGACCCATGCAGTTCAAACCCTATGTTTTTCAAGGATGAACTGTATATATCCAGATGTTATCATTAGAGCTGGCTTCATGAGCTTGAGACCTGTCCATACGGCCTCATGCTCAGAAGGGCTGCATACTCTGATGCGACCATCTTAAAATTCTTTAATTTTGAACAAAGAGCCCTGCATTTTTATTTTGCACTAGGCCATACAAATTAGGCCAATCCTGTTTACAGTTGTTATTCTGGGCAACAGGATGATGGGTGATCATTATTTTGTTTTCTACATCTACATGTATTTTCTGAAAATTTTACAATAAACATTTTTTAACCTTTATGATAGAAAAATAAAGATTATTTCTTACTTACACACATAAAAAAAGAAAAAGAAAGATCTTTCTTAGGATAAATAAAATGCTACTTCCTTGCAACTTTGGGACAATACAAAACATATGGTCTAGTCATATGATGAGTCTTCAAATATTGTAATTACAGTTATCCAGTATCCCTTTGTTTATTCTTCTCTTCTTCTGGCTTAAAATATACCTAGTTCTTTCACCTGTTTGTTGTATGAGATTGTTTGGGCTTCTTATTACTTCTTCTACCATTCTCTTAACATACCTATTTGTCAAAGCCTCTTACAAAATGTGTCATTCAAACCTGAACACCAGAGAAGATCTGAAAAAATGCAGGGTTTTTAAAAATATTGTGGGCTCCATGATTCTATTAATGCAGTCAAAAATCATACTAGCTTTTTTAGTCGCTACATCATATTATCATTACTAAGCATGTGATTAACTAACCTACTTTGATCTTTTCTACAAATATAAGCACTAATCTAGGTATTCTCTGTTCTGTACAGCTGATTAAAAAAAAACACCTAAATGCAGTTTACTCAGGCTTGACTTCTAAAACTATGAAAGCCTGGAGATTTTAATTTAACTCATCTGGGATAGGGCCTGGGTATTCTATGTTTTTCTTTAACTTTGTATTATAAAATTTTTCAAAAAATGGAATAATATACTAAAACTTCTATGTGCCCTAACTTCAATGACTATCAACATTCTGTCAATCATCTGTCATTTATCCCTCTTAGAGTATTTTAAAGTAAATCCCAGACACTGCATCATTTTACCCATAAATACTCTAGTGTCATTTAGTTTTGTTTTTTTTTAAGGTTCTCAATTGAATCTAACCTGCAGCCTGTGTTGAGAAAACTGATCTATGGTATTAATTGTCCCTTTCAATTTTCAGACACCTGCAAATTTGATAAACATTTCTTTTTATATTAGGTTGATGATAACGATGAACAAGTAGGACCAAGGGCTGAGTGTTGGAGGAAGGGACACTATAAAACAGCCAAAGCTTGAAGATAGTACTCATTATCGACGTGCTGGTTTAGTACGCTTTCGTTTGACAAGTGGCTCTTTCTGCTTGTAAACGAGATTGAGGGCACTGTGTAAGGCAACACTGCTCAAGCTGCAGAAGAGTGACTAAAATGAGCTTCTTAATGACAAACAAGATTTAATTTCCACTCTAAGTAAAATGTGCGATTATAGATGTCGGCCATAGGAATGATTGCTGGAACTTTATAGTGGATTCTGTATCTTGTTCTAAGTTGCCGTGTTTACAAAGTCAAACAAGTATACCTTTACTGAATTTTTTATAATCTCAAGTTCATTAAATGTTAATGAACAAACTAATTAGTAAACTGCCAACACACTTAGTAGTACGTTCAAACAGGAGAAAGTAGTGTTCTCAGTAGAGGTTGTAGGTTTTCCTGAGTCTGTTGCTTTTCCTACGAGATCTACATCCTTAAAACAAGACTGTGAATGCTTATTATACAATAATCCAATAGCCACTGTTGACATTTTGAAAGCTGCCAATTTTACACTTAAGAGCTTTGGAAAAAGTGAATAAAAATAATTCTTCTTTTGTCCTGTTTTCCCTCTCCCTGCATCCTTTTAAAGACATTTGCTTGAAAAGCAGATATATGTAAGCACTCATTCCCTTTCCTAACTGTAATCTTTACTCGTTAAAGGATTTAGAATTTTTTAAGGAAAGTAATTGATGCCATAAATGTCATAAATGGGGGGAAAAAGAATGCACGCATTATCAATATCAAACCCAGCTATACTTCTAAAGATTAAAATATAGGGAAATATACAGCACCTTAATATACTTCAAGACTTATGCATCAATGCACACAAAAAAATAGCCCTCAGACAATTAAAGAAAATACAACATCTAAATTCCTAGGTGCAGAGCAAAAAGCAAGTGTGGCAGTAAATGAATAAACTCATATATAGTACAGTACTTAAAAAACATTAATTAGAAGAACTAAAGGTGGCCATGATTTTGGTTAGTTTAAAACAAGAGGACGACTAATATAATGATAAAAATCAACAAATATGATGTTACCTTGTTTTAAAACTTCACTTTTTTATACTGGAATAAGAGAGAAAAAAACAAGACCACGTAGGTTGAAGGTGAAAGCGCAGTGGAGACAAAAACAACAAAGGTTTAATTCTCAGGTCCCTTTAATTTCTATCTCCAGTTTTCCTCGTCTATAGATGAGGACATTGCTCTTCAACAACATTTCCAGTTGCTAAGGGCACTATATACTGAGTGTCATATTTTCAACCACAAATAAATGAATCTGGAGCACCTGCTGTGTCCCAACAAGTGCCATCTTTTGCTTTTGCACTATCATGCTATTCCTCCCACTTAGAATGTCCTCCCCACTTCTCTTTACCAGACCGCATCCCAGATATTGCTTGTGCTCAGAGATGGCTGATTTAATTAAAAACCATCCAAATGGGGTTTTGGCAAGTTGCTCCACAGATGTCACACTGGAATTCTGCCACCAGAATACCACCTATTGTTATTAATCACTGCTTTTAAAAAATCTTTGTATTATTTAACAGGACATCAGATAAGCATACTTTACACCGAAGTAAAGCTAGCCCTGAAAAATTGCTTTGGAAGTTTTAAATAACCCTCATGCATGACTATAAGCCACCCAAACTAGGCTGATATTGACTACCCTAGTAACTACATACTTGCTTGCTTACTTGTTAACTATTTGTCTGTGCCACCAGATTATAAAGTCTGTGAGGGAGAAACTATTTCTGTTTTATTCACCACTGTATACGCAACACCCAGGGCAGTAGCCAGCTACCACCTCATTTCTCTGCTTCCCTTCACAGCGAAATTCCTGAAAAGAATTACGTATATTTACTCTGCTCCCAAGTATCTGCTTGGATCAT
Source organism: Camelus bactrianus (assembly GCF_048773025.1). Taxonomy (NCBI): domain Eukaryota; kingdom Metazoa; phylum Chordata; class Mammalia; order Artiodactyla; family Camelidae; genus Camelus; species Camelus bactrianus. The sequence goes on from NC_133575.1 coordinate 84,960,038, forward strand.
AGACTCTAGTCCCTCTGGTCTCTGTTCATAGGTCACCTTAAAGAGGTATTCCTAGATCAAATTTATGTAAAAGACTAACCCCTCCTCTCCCTTATCACTGTATCTTAAGTTATTTTTCTTCATATCACTTACCACCACCAGCCAAATATTATTTGCTTATTTGCCTCTCTCAACTAGAATGTTAGCCCCACAAGAATAGGGATTTTGTTTCACTCACTGCTATTAACTCCAGCACCTAAAACAGTGCTTGGTTTTTAGAAGGCACTGACCGTTGTTATCTGTTGAATGAATGTATCTTGTACATTACTCTTACCTTTTCTGCTCATATAGCAGCAGCAAAAGGTGGAAAAGCCGGCAAATTTTCTAATGTAAAGATAATATAAAATCCATACTTTTTCCACAACTGTCCACCAGAAGCATGGGCTTTCACCAGCTGGATCATTAGTTCTTCTTCAAGTGTGACGTTTTTTAAAAATAAAACTAATATAACTAAAGTTACATATACTCTTCAATACCACTCAGTAGGACAAGTGATGCTTATATCTGAAGAAGAACTGTTTGAGGGCTTTTAGGTTTTGAGCAATTGTAGATCAAAAAGAAATGCTGTTCTACTATTTTATTCTAATTCTTATACATTATTCTGATTAAAAACCATAAATGCATAATCATCATCATACCAAAACTCTTGAGTGATTAACTAGTGTTTTGATTTTGCAGTGATATCATTGCATGTTGTATATACTCAATGTTACTACTCCAAATCAATTTCTATATACAACATGGGAAAAGTAATTACTAGGGAAAATGGTACAAATATAGATCCTCATTTGGTCTTCTGGTACAGAAAATGGCACTTAACATCTTATTCCTTCATTAACAGATAAATGAATATGTTTATATAGTTGCTCACAGGTTTCAAAACTCATTTGACTCACATAACAGTGCCATGAGATAGGAAAGATAAGTTTTGTTCCCACTTTACAGATGACAAAACAAAGCCTTTATAAAGCAATTACCACTGAATAGAGACAGAAATATTAAGGAATCAGGGAAGATAAAGGAGGAAGGTTAATGAGGTATGTGGAATTGCTGGACTCAGTGGTGTATTAATGCACTTGTGGATTTTGGCTTGTTGATTTATTTTTTTAAAAATCTCATAGGGTAACCCTCAGGGAAGGCAAAACACACTGTGCTCAGTTCCATCCCTGATACATTTTGATCTAGGTGAAATCAAATAAAAAATTACCTTTAAAGATCTCTTTGAATGATAAAGAACAGCTCTGTAGGTTTTGAAAAATGAAGGATGGCCAGTGTCATCACTTTTTAGTCTTTTTTTCATTAGAATGAAATCTACTTGACAGCAAATATTAATTTTCTACTTACATTACAAATCTCCAATATCTTAACCAAAAAAAAAAAATAAGAAATCAACCTCTTTGCACACAATCCACATTATTATAACTTTAACTCAACTCTTGAGGATTGAGGATTCATGACCCTAAGGTGAACTGGAGTGGTGGTTTCCAGCCTATGCTTAAGGAAGACCCCAGCAGCAAGCAGGGGAGGGGGAAGGGAGAAAGAGCAGTGTATCAGCAGGTATTTGAAAAAAAGGCCCGAGGCTTATAGGTAAGCAGTCAATAATCCTTCCATTATTACCAAGAAACAGTGGTGACACTGACCATCCTTCATATTGCAAAAACTCCTACATAGCTGTCCTTTATAATTCTAAGAGATCTTTAAAAGTAATCTTTTACTTGATTTCACATGACTCAAACTGTTCCAGGGAGGGAGGAAAGGAGAGGAGCACACAGTGTGATTTGCCCTTCCTAGGGGTTGCCCTATAGGATTTTCTCTTTAATAAGCCAAAATGGTATTTATTAATTCACAGTGGGGGGTGTGTGTGAAAGGGTTGATATTTCCTTATGTAAAATGAAATGTCAAGGCCACCATTTGGGCACCCGGGTCCCAGTAATGAGGTACCTGGGAGGCCAAAATTTTACCAGATATTTCCTTTGTGAGCATAGAATGCAATGATATTTTGCTAAGAAAAACTTGAGAACATTTTCAGAGTTGGGTTCTTGAGCTTGGGGTGGGGAAAAAGGAGAGAAAAGCCTTGTATTTTTGAGTGATGATCATTAAGAACTTTTTTGAAAGGCTACCTCAATTTTTTTTATGTGTATGTTTAATTATGACAAATCACTTACACAGTGATTTATTAAGTTTATATAAATATCATAAAACATTTTGAAAGGGAAAGCTCGTTTCAAATGTTACCATGTTCTAGTAATTATAGATGATTCAATTTCAAAGTATGGTGCCAAGATGAAAGAAAAGATAAGGAAACATCGTCTATTTTCATGTTTTTTATCTTAGTCTTGTTCTACATCACAAAAAAACCGGTATCTACTAAGGGAGACTGTCAAGTCCAACACACAAGAACCTGCTTACACTATTCAGATATGGAAAATTCAAGAGTAAAATACTCTGAACAAACTATCTACATTAAAGCTTCTTGATTGGCAGATCTTCCTAAATCCCATACACTAGAGTACTTAATAGAAGGTAGCCCCATTATTTCACTCATGTAGTAGCTCCCATCTGCCAAGTAAATTGTTGATTTGTGCTTAATAAGCCAAATATGCATAAATTATTTTTAATTACATAAAGCCAGGTGCTAGATTTAGGTGCCAGAGAAAAGTCATCATCCTTATTATTCCTTCTTTAACCATCTTAGGGTTCTCTGTTGCTCCAATTCCATTATTAGAATTAAAAAAAATTAAGTCAACCAACTTCACCAAATCCACAGCTATTGCTGTTGCTGATTGCCAATTACCACATGGCCAAAAAATGAAATCTTAAAGAAAGTACAACTATTAACATTTCTAGATGGTCATTATCTTTTCTTCATCAAAAAAATGTATAAATGAATCTTTTAAAGGGGTAGCACATAACACTGGATTTTAGCAAACAAAATGGAAAAGACAAGCTTATGCTGGCACACAGTCAAACTCCCGTGAGAGCTAATCCAAATGTGGATTTGTGGTGAAAGCACAGGAAAGCTCTTGGCTTCAGAATTTTAAGTAAGAATACAGTAATTGAGCAGCCATAAAAATAAGACCACACTTTTGCTCTGGACCAAAAAGAATCAAACAAACCTTAAAAACATCTCTTTGTTCCATTCTGATCCATTTCGTTTAATTTACATGAAATATAGTGGCAGCTCTCACTGGTAATTTCAAGCATCTCGACAATACCACAGGTAAAACAAACATGCGGCGATACGAACTGACCACAAAGATGAGCTATGGCTATTCTCAACATACATGTATGGTAGAAATCCTGGTTTATTCCTTCAGACAAATCCTCTCTTATTCTAGAGATATGGGGCTAGAGTAAATGTGAGTGGGTGAGAGAGAGATAAGAAACTGGTGTAACTGATCCATGCTTTAAGAAAGGATGTCAAATGAAAAACCACACACAGAAAACAAGGAGTGATTATTTAAAGGGACTGTGCAACAAGTAAAAAACAATATAAATACTACATAACAGTGATTTGAGTCTCAAAAATCTAATTTACCTATTACTTTCAGGAACACAGCTGTACAAAGTGAAATATACTTCTTTGGTAAATGTGGACAGAACACCAGAAAATTCTGGTCACGTAAAATTATGGGGAACCAAAATATTATGCTATAACACTGGGCTGTAAAATCTATTTTAATATATTCTGATCTGTTTTGAGTGGACTCAAGTGGGTAAATTACATCACTGGGTAATTATGAACATTGAATCTCAATTTTTAATCTGCAAAATACACACATCTATTAAATGGAACGACTCCTCTGCAAAATAACACATAATTTTTGAACATCAGAAAATGACAAAATGTCAAGTTTAATGAGGCAATTTTTGCTGCCATATTTTCAAGAGGTCCTTTTTAGAAGCTGGATAGGATGAACATGTCTTGCAAGAACTGAAAAACAATGTCCCATAGAACCTCAGAATTTTCTCCACGCAGGGGATGTCGAAAAGAAGGAAATAACAGCACATGTTCATCACCATCCTAACAACACACATGGATTTGGCACTTACTATCTTTTGTCCTCTCAACTCTGAGTTAGACACCATTTAACAGAAGAGAAAAAGCAATGTTATCTCCTCCATGAATCTTTAACCAATCCTTTAGTTATTTGGTTCTAATTGCAACTTGCCTGGTTTAGTCGTTCCTGGTTATAATTTGCCGGGTTTACTGGTTACTTCCCCTAAACCTGACCCTCTGCCACTTATCCAGATTATGAGTCTTTAGGGGGTGGGTATAGCTCAAGTGGTAGAATGTATGCTTAGCATGCATGAGGTCCTGGGTTCAATCCCCATTACCTCCTCCAAGAACAATTAAGTAAACCTAATTACCATTCCCACCTCCCCGCCAAAAAAAAAAAAAAAACCCACCAGATTATGAGCCCTTCAAAGGCAGAAAACTGAATCTTAATTACCTTTGTACCCTAGGATTCCACATGACACATAGCAGGTACATAGGGCTGAATACATGGAATAATTTGTCTAACATCAATCATTCAACAAGAGATTAGGATGGGTCTAAAATGCAGAATTTTGGATTCTTCCTGTTATATCTCGCTGCTGAATTAAGCCTGGTTCATAACTTAAAGGCCACAATACCAAACCAGAAATTGTCATGAAAAAGAGCTCTGGCCTCCCCAAGGACCAAAAGTTTGAATGCCCCTGCCGAAGACGACTGGACTCAAAACAAGATTCCTTGGAGGCTTTAAACACTAGACCAGGAAAGAGTTCTTGATTTGTAAATCAAAGAAGGGAAGGCAGGATGGATTAGGCGGGAAGAGAAACTTCCGTTTGTTTAATTGGTTTGCTTACAACCTTGGCTTTGAAAGAAAGGGCAGCGCCAAACACTCAAGAGAGAAATTAATTACGACAGTTACTTTGAGAGGGGATCCCAAGGATGGAAAACTTGGAGGCAAAGAGAAAGATACTAAATCGGGAGGGGTCAACAATTCTGAGCCCTACCCCTTGCCCTCTCCCCGCACTCCGACCCTCCTCCAGACTCCGTAAATCCCTCATTTGACGCTGATCCCTCTAATTTGATGCCGATCCCTGGAGATATGATTGGAACTCCTCCCTTTCTCCTCACCATCACACTCCCCACTCCCGCCGCCAACACAATTACACCACAAGGGTGATGATTATCGATGTGGGGGGTGTGAAAAAAGTTAAGTCCATAACTGCGAACTGGCCACAGTCACCAGCCTAAATGCGACCTGTTCCAGTCGAACGCTTGTCCCCAGGCCCTCCCCCATGGGAAGCGACAGGGCAGGTACTCTGCCTCAGAAAGAACCCCTCCTTTAACTCTGATCCTTTTTTGGCCTCAGAAAGAACCCTTCCTCCTTTTCCCTGTCCCACCCAAAGAGTGACTGCTGGTCCAGGGAGGCGTTTTCAAGACTCGGGGAGGGCGACGGGAAGGTGGTGGCGGGAGAGGAACCCCAGTGTCCCCCACCCAGGGTTTAGGATCGGGCAGCCGGCGGCGGGCGGCGACGAGTAACTGTTTCCTCACCACCTTTTAGGTCCTAGCGAACACGGCCGCGAGGCCAGGAGTAGGGCGAGGGGAGGATGGCTACAGCTTACCTGTGAGCCCCCCGCCGCCTTCCTCCCCGTAGCCCCGACGCCGCTGCAGCACGAAGTAGTCGTTGGATCTTTCCATCAGCCACAGCTTCAGCGCATTTTTCAGGAGCACTTCCTCGGGCTTCAGCCACATAGCGAAGAACTTTGTGCCGCCCGAGAGCAGCGACCCAAATGCCCTCCTCACCTCACCCCTCCACCCGTTTCTTCCCCTCTACTTCTCCTCCCACCAAATCTACCCCAGACGACAGCCGCTCAGCTTCTGATTTTCCACGCTTCCCCCAACCCTCCCTTCTCTCCCACGTAGGCAGCGAGACTGCCAATTCCCTCCCACAGCGCTACCGCCCGACGGGGAAATAGTCCCGTTCCTTTCCCTTCTGGGTATTGTAGTTTTCTGTCCGCCTTTCTGTACGCAGGCACCTGGAGCGTAGGACTACATTTCCCACAATCCACTGGGGGTGGGAATTGGGTGGGAGTGCTCTCAAAGCGGGTCCCGCCACCAGTTAAGTGGAACTTTGCCTATTGAAAGTTTAAAGCGGGGTTTGTTTTTTTTTTTTTTTTGGGTGCAAATAAGTGAGCCCCAGGGGTAAAAGTGTTGCTTCTTCTCATCGTTTTACAGCCGAAGGTGTTAAACTGTAGAAAACAAAGTTTCTGGAATTCGGGAGTGACGAACGGCCATTCTGGGAAGGAGCAGTAGCCGCAAGTAACGTTTAATGAGTTCTTACTATGACTATAGTGATTTTACGTATAGTATCTCACGTAATCCTTACAGAAGTCTCACAAAGTAGGTCTTATTCTCCACTTTGCACATAAATAAACAAATGCACAGGCGGGTTAGGTGACTTATCCAAGGTCACACTGATTCCTTGCCGGATTCAAAATCTTCCTTAGATTAAGCTCTTTCTGCCCGTTCAGGAAGAATATAAAATCTCCAGAAGCCACACACTGTTTTTCACGCCGTGCGCTCCTCCCTTTCCTAACTTGTTTCTTTAACTACTGTAATCAGCCACAGAAAACGTCTCGTCCAACTTCGCTTTACAGGTTCTAAACAATTTATGAGCAATTTTTTTTTTCTGAAGCACTTTAGGGGAAAAAAAAATCCCTTTCAGGGCAACCTGCACCACTTTGTACCTTGGCAATGATACACAGCTGCTTGAATACTAAGATGAATGAGGTCAGTGGTTTGCGAGACATCAATGCGAGGAATTATTTGAGGGACGTTTTAACTAACTGCAGTTAACTAAGCTCACCAGAATTAAAGAGTGCGCTAAAAGCGAAAACAAGCTTATAGGAAGGAAGGAGTTGGGAGGCGTGTACGAAAACCAAGGGGCGTTTGGCAAGCTGTTTTGAGAATGAAGCTTCAAGGATCCGACTTTGAAAAAAAAATGGGGTGGGTCACACCCGGATGCCAAGTCGTGGAGCCAAATAACCCTGCCTTGGAGAAGCGTCTCTGGCTTAACCCTCCCAAAATGTGGGCCAGCTCAGAAGAGGCAGGCATGTGCTACAAGCAGGGATTTTTTCTTGTTGGTGAGAAAAGGGTCAAATTGGGATTCTCTTCTACTAAAATGCAGTCATTAGTCCCATGGTAGCTTTCTGCGGAGGATGGGAAGAGGCAGTCTTCCAAGAGCCAGTCTTCCAAGAGCCAAACTGCAATGTATCCTTGGGAAAAGCCATCCTAATTTGGGATGTGAACTAAGGAAGATATTTTCTTATCTTCCTGGTGAAAGATCAGTAAATTTGGCAAATGTAGAGATATGTGAGGTTTTATCTTTCTTTCTTCTTACCTCCTTCCCCTTTTTATTTCCTTCCTCATCAAACCACATTCTTTTCCAATACCCTTAAAGTTTAGAGTTGTGGCAAGGGCTGTCCAGAACTCAATTGTTCCTCTGCCTCTTTAGTCTGCAACTCCCTTCAGATGTACCCACATGCTCCCTGTTGTAGAATCAGACCCACTTTTGGCTCAGAGCAGGGCATTTAGAGAGCTCCTGCTGTAGTAAACAAACATTTCATTGATTATGTAAAGAAAACACTTTAAAACTACTCCTGTGATACAACATTTTAGCTTGATCATGAACTATATTTCAAGCCTGTGCAAGTTAAAGTATTTTTCTGAAAGTGCCTTTAACAAAAAGGAGCATGTCACTCAGTTGTGTATGTCAATGTATGTTGTTTTTAGGGAAATGGAATTACAAACTGCCTTGGATATCATTGCTAGCACTGTGCTGGTAATATCTATGTCTATCTATGTATATATAGTCATTTAACCCTCATTAATACGTTTGTACATTTTTACATCCTTACTTTGCATGTGAAGAACAGGAGGCTCAGAGAGGTTAAGTAACTTGCCTAAGTTCACATAACTAAATAAATGGCAGAGCTGGGATTTGAACCTAGATTGTCTGACTACAAACCATGACAATGTACTACCTATGAATATGGTTTATAGATACCTCAAACATGTCCAAAGCCAAATTTATTTCTCCAACACCCCCCTGCCCAAAGTTATTTCTCCTACTAGGTTCTCTAGTTCAGAGCATCACTATTTACCAAGATGCTTAAGCTAAAAATCTTGGAATAGTCTTTTTTTTTCACATTAAAAAAAATTGAAGTATAGTTGATTTACAAAATTGCTTTAGTTTCAAGTGTACAACCAAGTGATTCAGTTATATTTCAGATTATTTTCCATTATAGGTTATTACAAAATATTGAACATTGTTTCCTGTATTATACAGTAAATCCTTGTTGCTTATCTATTTTATGTATAGTGGTGTGTATCTGTTAATTCTATACTCCTAATTTATCCCTCCCTCCCTTCCATTCCCCTTTGGGAAAAGTTGGTTTTCTAAGTCTGTGAATCTGTTTCTGTTTTATAAATATATTCATTTGTCTTATTTTTTAGATTCCTCATACAAGTGATATCATATAATATTTATCTTTATCTGACTTCACTTAGTATGATATTCTTAAGGTTTGTCCATGTTGCTGCAAATGGCAATATTTCATTCTTTTCTATGGCTGAGTAATATTCCATTGTGTATATATATACACCACATCTTCTTTATCCAGTCATCTGTTGATGGACACTTGGTTTGCTTCCATGTCTTGGCTGTTGTAAATAGTGCTGCTATGAACACTAGAGTTCATTAAGGAACCTTGGAATAGTCTTAAACTCTCACCACCTCCACTGTCACAGACACACACACATACCCCCTACTTTTTTTTCCAAAAGTCCAAATCCTCCTATTATCACTTTAGATAAGCCTCACATCACTTTCCTACTACAATATTGTAATAACTTCCCAACTCATCTGTCTGCTTCTATTCTTGTTTTCTGATTTATCCAAGCCACATATGTATGGACACAAAGTTAAAGCACGCAGAGATGAATAATACCTCATTTATCCAGAGGTCAGTCTTCCAGCTGACTCAGCCTTGTAAATCGTAGTTTCAAACACCTATGTGAAAGGTACTGGGAAACCTCAAATAGCAATTCCAAACCCTGTGCCATGGAAAGGCTGAGGCTTTCACTCAAGATTCTACTGGATTCTTATTTGAAATGAATTTCACAAGCTGAGTTGATGCTTTACAGTCTACAGCAGGTTTAGAAACAGTAAGATTCAAAACAGTTGGAGCACTACTAGAGGCGAGCCATCTAAAACTTTACTACTCAAAATACATTCCCGGGACCAGCGGCATTGGCATCACCTGGGAGCTTGCTACAAACTCAGAATCTCAGAGTTCATTCCAGACCTGCTGAATCAGAATGTGCATTTTAACAAGATCCCTGGGTAATTTGTAGGCATATTAAAGTTTTAGATGCACTGATTGAAAGCAAATTAGGTATTTGAAAATCAAAGTTTACAGCAAATTGGGGGGTGATTAATCATGTTTCCATGAAGAGCTACATAAGCATCTTTTAAAAAATAAGCTCTATTATGCTGTACACCAGAAATTGACACAACATTGTAAGCTGACTATACTTCAATAAAAAAGAATGCAAAAACAAGCTCTATTAATGAATTAAGTTTTTTTAGATGATTGAATTGCCTTTTTTAAAAAGTTCATATCAGGGAATTCCCATTAAAATTTTCTAAGGAAATGGGTCAGAACTAGGATGTCGGTTTGAGGAGAAATGGCCATTAACTATCTATGCTAAACCCTACTTCTATCTACTGCTCTTTAACCATCCAAATCTAGGCCTGTCCACAAGTGTCTCATATTCATGAGGTTGTATGTTTCTGGAGAAAAAAAAGTTAAGAACTAGTGGGTGGTGTTTTTCAAACTTTTCACTGAGTTATCTCTAAGGTAGAGGAGAATGAACATTTTTCTTGGAGGTCCAAGTGCCCACCATAATCATGAATTTCATGTAGCATGTAAATCTAAATTTTATACTGTTTAGTATGTTTTTAAATATTTTAAAATTCCACTCCAAAAAGCAGCAGCAATGAGTAAGGTAAATAACTCAAAATTTGCTATAACCTAAAGTGATAAAATTTCTCCAAATATTATAGAACTTAATTAAAATATTTAGTAAATGAACCAAAACTAGATGTGGGGGGTTGGGGAGGAGAACTATTCCTAGCAATCCAATTGTATCTTTAAATGTATTTTTGCTGATTTACCTGGGAACCATGTATATTCTTATGTATAAGATAATACAACCTGACTTCTATAATCTTACAAATGAACTCTGAGAAAACCCCTCTTTAAGTTGAAAACTACTATACACACAGGTATATCTACTGCCACTGTTAAAGCAATCAGCTTATATTTTATGTGAAGGTAATAAAATCTGTTGCTCAAACTCTTTATTATCAAAAGATAATAGCAGGAAGAAAATTCACAAGTGACATAGAATTCCTCTCCTCTGCATATACCCAATAAAATCAAGAACATAATATAGCTACACAAAGACTTGGATGTGGACACTCCTAGCAGCATTATCAACAATCTGAGTGTTTATTAACTGATGAGTGGATAACCAGATGTGGAATAACTATACAATAAAATATTCAGTAATGAAAAAGAATGAAGTACTGATGCATGCTTCAACATGGGTGAACCTTGAAAATATTATGCTAAGTGGAAGAAGCCAGTCACAAAAGGCCATATATGATTCCATTTATATGTAACATCCAGAATAGGCAAATCCTTAGAGCCAGAAAGTAGACTGATGGTTGCCTGGGGCTGGGAATGGGGACAGAAATTGAGTGCAAATGGGTGTGAAGGGACTTTTGGGGCTGATGGAATATTCTAAAACCAGACTGTGGTGATAGTTGCACAACTCTATACATTTGCTAAGTACCTCGGAACCATAAATTTACAACGGGTGAATTTTTGGTATGTAGATTATACTTAAATCCAGGTATTAAAATTCCAAAAATTATAAATCCCAAAAAAAACACCTCCACAGAGCTTGAAATAATTAACTTCCTAAGAATATAGGCCAAATTTATTGCATGGCATCACACACACACACACACATACCCCTAGCATATTGCCACATAAGACATACATAAACCTTGGTTTGATAATCATGGTTCTTAGGTGTTCTAAGCATCTGTTTATTCTTAGCATGTTTGGCAAAATAAAGAGATGCACTCAACTCATTAACAACATCCTAACAATCATACTGCCAAAGAGAAGGCTGAAGGAAAAGATAAATTCATAAAGCAATTAAATGGCCTTATGTCTTGGGTCATATAAAGATGGGCTAGCATAAAAAAAACCATAAAACAAAAAAACCTGAAATGTATATAAAAAACAAAAGAGAACAAACAAAAAACAAACAAAAAAGATGGACTGGCATCATGGTCTTTTTCTAACCTTATATTAACAGTGGTCAAACCTCATTATTTACCTTGCTGACGTTTAAAAACAACTCATGGCAAGTTCAGTTATATTATAACGGGAGCAGTTCCTCCCTATGTAATGCAATATGTAAATATTTATCACACTAAAGTGTTAGTTTTTATTGATCAAATAGATCAATGACCATTTACATCCAACCATTTTTTTCCCTCCCAAATCCAAACATATATTAAAAGTTAGCATATGGGAGTGAAACACTAGACACAAACTTTTATTGGAATATTTTATTTACATTTTATATTTAAAGAGAATCAATACAAATCGGGACATATTTACAGCATTTCAAATCAGTGTACAAGAATGCAATGGTTCATCCATTCTACATTTAGCCAACAAAAATACATGTCTTTTCTGCTTTTGCCTAAATTCTGCTGGAATTTGCACTGGAAACAACTCTAAAACCAAAGATAAGCCACAGAGAATACAAATAAAGTGCATTTTTAAATACCTCTATTTAACTTTGGTGGATGAAGCTTCAAACTTTATATTAAGGCACCTGGAATTCTCCCCCCCCCAATTCTTTTTCAAACACCAAGAAAATGCATTCACGAAATTTATAGCTACATGGACAGAATTTTAGTTTACCTAATGTTATTTTAGCCCATTGAGGTAAAATGTAAACTCAATTTTCAAAGTCAACATTGTTTGGACAACATTTTCTACAGACTAACTTCTGTAGAGAAGTTCATACACAAAGATCAATTACCAATTTTGGGGTGACTTATTCATAATCATTTTCAAGTAGTATGATGATTTATATACTCTGCTTTTGAAAATCCTCTAAGTTTGAGAAATAGTCATACAGCATTTTTGTGAGGAAAGTTTTTGTCTATAATCTTTTGTCAAATTGGTGTCACTAATATACCAATCAATCCAGTCCAGTCCATATTCTCTGATAAACTTTGCTTGACACTCACATGAAGTACATTTAGCCTAATTTTAAAAACAAGAAATAGTTAAAATGAATATTTTGCTTTAACCTTGTTCTATCAACTTAATGTAGCTTAAATAGACATTTCATGAAGTACTAGCCTAAGTTTGCATTGCTTTTTACATTACAATTCCAGATCAATATAAGCACCTGGAGAAAAACCCTGACACATATAGCCCAAGCTAAAGTAGTAGTATTTTTAATTAAGATACTATCATAAAATAAAATGATTACAGCTACTCCACATTTTAAAAGCAACATGTTTTTATAAGAAAATTGTTATAAATGAAAAACATGACCACTTGATGAGAGTTTTGAATGTTTAAAAATGTTGCTACCACTATTGAGAGGAAACTTGCCTATGAAAAACATTATAATGAGTTTGTGGAAAAAAGTTAATAGGTTAAGTATTTTAAGTCATTTAACTATAGCATAATATTAGTCATCTCAGCACTTTCAGTATCATTCTTATTTTATTAAGTTTATCCAGTTCATTAATAGTAAACTAGGCCCTGATTGGCAGTTCTGTTATCACTAAAGGTTCAAGTTTTCTATTGACACAGATTTTATGATTTAATTTCTTGAACAGCAGTCTCTTGATCAGGACTTTCATCTTCTTCAAAGGTTGGGTTGACAACATGAGGAACAACATCCACTGCAATGGAACTTGCTTCATGGTTTACCAGCTGCAGATTCTCATCTTTAAAAAGAAATGGCAATTTTAGGATGATTTTTACCTCCTCTTCTTTAAGACAAAATTCAATAGGCATGTCTAAGAAGCCTTTCTTATCTAATTCCAACATACTCTGGTTAGCAACACATTCCCTGCTCCTCTAATAATTTTAGCATACCTAGTGCCTAGATCTTAGTTTTGAAGTACTGTTCTCCAATAAAAGCCCCCACACCCTGAAGAAATAACTGATTTTAGGGCAAAGGCAAGGAGAGTATAAGACTAACCTAGATTCTAGCCTAAGGGTCAGCAAACTACAGCCTGCAAGCCAAGTCCATAGCTAAGAGTGGTTTTCACATGTTTAAGAGTTTGTAAGATAAAACATCCCCTCCTACCCAAAAAAAGCAACAAAGATCTATGGCCTTCAAAGCCTAAAATATTTACTCTCTGGCCCTTTACAGAAAAAGTTTGCCAATCCCTGGCCTAGAACATCTTGTGGTACCAGAAAGCAAGGATGTACTCAAAAAAAAAAAAAGGATATATTTTCATGTATAATTGAAAAATTGTGCTCTACACTGGAATTTGACACAACATTGTAAAATGATTATAAATCAATAAAAAATGTTAAAAAAAAAAAAAAGGATGGGGTCTGTTGAAAGGAAACAAAACAACTTGAGGGAATTCCCAATGACTAAATCTAGGACAATCTAATAATCATGAAAATAGTATTATGGAGTCAAAGAAATATCTATGAGTCTATACTATTATAAATGAATAATTGAATAAATAAATGGAGAAAGGGATAGCTCTTCCTTAAAATAGAAGCTTAATTGATGTAGAAAGAAGGATGGAAACAGAAAATCACCATTTGGCACACACTTCAGTAATAATTACTGCAAGCAAGAGGCATCAATGATTGTGAAAATTGGTAGGTAAAAGTATGATGAGACAGGATGTTTGTATAGTCTTCAAGTGTCTCTCTATAAAATAATAATTGCAAAGGGAAAAATAATAACTTTAAAAGCAGAAGCTTGGCAGATACCACCTTAACCAAGTGAAGAAAGTTAAAATAATTAGTAATAAGACATGGAAATCATGTGCCTCATTATATGATATGAAGTAGAGAAGGGCACAACATAATTTCTGTGGTATTCTTGCTAGAAATAGACAATGGACAATTCATTTAGTCATTGGGAAACAGCAGACAATTCCAAATTGAGGGACATTCTACTAAATAACTGACTGGTGGCCTTCGGAAGTGTCAAGGTCAAGAAAGACAAAGACTAAAGAAGAGTCACAGATTGGAGACAAAAAAAAGACAATTAAATGCAATGTGGACCTCTCAGCAGACTGGGTAAAGAAGGAACATACCCAAACATAGTAAAGGACATATATGACAAACACACAGCTAACATCATACTCAACAGGAACAAGACAATAGTACCCACTCTCACCACTCATATTCAACATAGTACTGGGAGTCCCAGCCAGAGGAATTAGAAAGGAAAAGAAATAAAAGGCATGAAAATCAGAAAGGAAGAAGTAAAATTATCTATTTCCAGGTGACATGACCTTATATAGAGAAAATGCTAAAGATACCACCAAAAGATTGTTAAAACTAATAAATGAATTCACTGAAATTGCAGCTTACAAAATCAACATACAAAAATCAGCCACATCTCTATACACTAACAATGAAATATCTGAAAGAGAAATATAGGAAGCTATCCCGTTTACAATAGCATCAAAAAGCAATAAAATATTTATGAGTAGATTTAACCAAGGAGATAAAAGATTTGCACTGAAAACTGAAAGACATTGATAAAAGATACTGAAGACACAAATAAATGAAAAGATATCCCATGTTTGTGGATCACAAGAATTAATGTTATTAAAATGTCCATACTACCCCAAACTATATGTAGATTCAGCATAACCCCTATCAAAATTCCAATGACATTTTTTCACAGAAATAGAAAAAAATTTCTAAAATTCATATGAAACTACAAAAGACCCTGGATAGCCAAAGTAATCCTGAGAAAGAAGAACAAAGTGGGTTGCATTGCACTTCCTGATTTAAAACTGTACTACAAAGCTATAGTAATCAACACAGTATGGTACTAGTGTAAAAACAGACACACAGATCAGTGGAACAGAACTGAGAGTTCAGAAATAAACTCATGTGTATGAGGTCAACTAATATTTGACAGGGGAGCCAAGAACACTCAATGGGGAAAAGACAGTCTTCAATAAATGGTGTTGGGTAAACTGGATAAATATACAACAGAATGAAATGGATCCCTATCTTATACTACTTGCAAAAATGAACTCTAAATGGATTAAGGACTTAAAACTAAGACCTGGAACCATAAAACTCTTAGAAGAAAACATAGGGGAAAAGCTCCTTGACACTGGTCTTGGCAATGATTTTAAATATGACACCACAAAGCACAAGCAACAAAAGCAAAAATCAAAAAATGGGACTACGTCAAACTAAAAGCTTCTGCACAGCAAAAGAAATAATCAACAGAATGAAGAGACAAGCTACAAAATGGGAGAAAATATTTGCAAACTACATATCAGATAAGGGGCTAATATCCAAGATATATAAGGAACTCATACAACTCAATAGCAAAAACCCAAATAATCTGGTTTTAAAAAGGGCAGAACTGAGTAGATATTTTTCCAAAGAACACATACACATACAAATGACCAACAGGTACATGAAAAGATGCTCAACATAACTAATCATCAGAAAAATGCAAATCAAAACCACGAGATATCACCTCACACATGTTAGAATAGCTGTTATCAAAAAGACAAGAAATACATATTGGCAATGATGTGAAGAAAAGGAAAACCCCAATGCACTATTGGCGGGAATGTTAATTGGTATAGCTCTACATGTGTGGAGGTTCTCAAAAAATTAAAACTAGAACTACCATATCATCCAGCAATCCCACTTCTGTATATATATCTAAAGTAAATGAAATCACTATCTTGAAGAGATATCTGCACCTCCAAGTTCACTGTAGCATTATTCACAAAAGCCAAGGCATAGAAGTAACCTAGGTGTCTACTGGCTGATGAACAAATAAAGAAAATGTGATATATACACAGTGGAATAACATTTAGTTATGAGAAAGAGGGAAATCCTGCCATTTGCAACAACACGGATGGACTTGAGGGCATTGTGCTAAGTGAAATAAACCAGAGAAAGACAAATAGTCTATGATCTCACTTATATGTAGAATCTAAAAAAAAATGCCAAACTCATTTCTACGGAGGTAATAGTTTTGAATTCTTTTTTCAGTCAGGCCGAAATTATTTTGAAATTTAAAAAAAAGAAACAAACCTGTGCTTGGGCCCTGCATCTCACGGATTTTGATTTAAGTATTCTGGAGTGGAGTCCAGATATCAGCAATGTTTACAGTTTCTCTGAGTGATTCTAATGTGCAGCCAGGGTTAAGAACTAGAGCCCTGATTCAGTGGTTCTCAAAGTGTGGTCCCTGGACCAGCAGCATCAGTATCACCTGGAAACTTACTAGAAATGAAAATTCTCAGGTTCCACTCCAGACCTATTGAGTCAGAAACTGATTGTTTCCTCTCTGTTTTAACAGGCCCTCCTGGTGACTCAATGTATGCTTAAGTTTGAAAGCCAGTTGCTCTAATATAATTGAGCACAATGATGGAAAACATAGGTATGAAGTAATTAACTGTATGTTTACCAAACGTTATTTAAATCAACTATCACCAATAATCAATGGTTAATAGGCAAGACACCCGAACTACTAATATATAGTCATAGATAAAATTAAATCTTTCCTATGTAGTCATTCATTCAACACTTATTTGAATATCTACTATGTGGCAGTCTGTGCTAGGTGCTGGGTATACCAACAGTGAATAATAAGACACTGTCCCTACCCAAAGGGACTTTTAAAATTCAGTGCAATAAGTGCAATGGTAGAAGATCTATGGAAGCAGACAGTAGGGCCACACGTGTGAGTCAAGGGAGGCTTCTTAAAGTGGAGCAAGTTTTAAAGGAGGAACAGGATTTAGATTGGGCTTTTCCAATTTCTTGGGGGAGGAAGAGTGGAAAGAATGGGCAGAGAGAAGATAGCGGCTCAAGCTATGACTGTTGAATTAAGGTTGGAAATTAGGGGATGGATTAGAGGAAAGATGATATTGAATCAATAGGAAAGAAGAGGGGGAAGAATTTATGACCTCTGTAGTTCCTGGTTTGAGGCACTTGGGAAGGTGTTACTACCATTCACACAGATAAAGAATACAGGAAAAGGGATGTGGATCGTCATTTTATTTGCTTCTCAAATTCTCTGCAAAAAATTGTTCTGCCTCCTACCCTCTCCCACAAGAGCAAAACACAAAAAAAAGTAGGTTGGGACTTTTTAAAAAACTGGCCTGGCAATGAAATGAATTACCCTGTACACTCACTCTCCTTTATCTTCAATAAATTCTATTACCACACAGTTACAAGAACAAAAAAAAATATCATCAGGGGCAAATAAACAACGATTATTTATTATAGGTAGACTAAGCCACCGATTATTAAGATTCCTATGACTACTCTGTACTCTAGGAAATGTCTGAAGATTAGATTACAATATGAGGTTTGCATTTACATGATGGCATTCCTCGTGACATATGTAGAAATGGTATCTATGGCACTGATAAACCAACTGAGGATGAAGGTTTATGTCATAGGAAGCTGAAACTTTTACAAGTCATCTTGACATTTTGTTTTCCTTCTACTTTTATGCCAGTATTAGGTTATCTCAAAATGAGGATCAAGAAAATAACTATCAAACCAACAACAACCATGAAGAAAAGGTGGAAGTTAAAGAAAGGGAAAGTAATTTGTATAGGGGTTTTCTCTAAAGAAAAAAGTAACAAAATTCCCTAAAATTTCTCTGCTGGTATTACATCACTAAGTTGCAAATACTGATTCACATGAATTTTGAAATCAATACATTCAACTTTAGTTTCCATGGTTTGTTCATTTCATGGCAAATAATCAACAGGTGGCAGCACATATCATCTAAAACAGTTTCCCATCTGTGCCAAACATGGGTTCTGAACAAGTTGTGTATAGATCAAGGTTTTGAAAACTGAATTCTACTTTATCATGCCAGGACTGCCTTATCTTAATTTATTTATCCTAATTTCTGATTGATCTGCAATAAACAATGGCTTCTAAAGTTTAAAGTATCTCCTTAGCCTCTGTAAATTAATAAGCCACCTCTTAAATGCACTGGTGAGAAGCTTTCCAATAAAAAACCTTTTTCTTCTATGAATAATCCTCACTCTTAATGCATTTCATCTATTTCAGGTATATTTGAATATGTACATATTAAGTTAAGGTAGGGGTGCCTCCTGCACTACCTCACTCTTACTAGAAAAAAAAAACTGGAATGTGTTAATGGATGAATGGAACAAATGTCAAAAAACTGGAGTACTCTGCCAGCGGTATAACTCACAATGGATCATTTGTGGGGTGCTTGCTGCCCCTCAGCGTGGTGCTTACTTGCTGACTGCACATGTTCCTCCAAAGGCGGTTCATCTGCTCCCTGAACTGAAGCATAACCAGACGATGCAGTCTCACTGCGATTATCCTCTTCGTGAGGAGAGGCACTATTGGATGTTTCACTGGATACAGGGACTTGTAAAGACACTGATCCATCTTCAACATCCACCTGTGGAAAGCATTTGAACGCATTAAGAGGCTCTCAGAATCCATATGCTTCTTTGACATATCATTACAAAGTTTCTTCACAGGTGACTTATTAGAGCAATGTTTCTTAACCTTTTAAACCTATAACCCTCTCCCTCCTTTATATTGAAGTTTAGTTGATTTACAATGTCGTGTCAGTTTCAGGTGTACAGCAAAGTGATTCAGTTATGTGTGTGTGTGTGTGTATATATATATATATATACATATATATATATATATATATATACACACACACACACACACACATATACACATAAATTATTTTTCAGATTCTTTTCCATTATAGGTTATTACAAGATATTGAATATAGTTCCCTGTGCTATACAGTAGGTCCTTGTTTATAATCCCTTTTGATGATTAAAAAAATTTCTTGCTGCCCCAGCCAGAGCAACTGGAAGAACTGGGTCCAATGGGGTTAAAGATGTTACAGGTAGATTGCCTTCACATCTGACATGTTCATCTGGGTGATCCCAACAGTTTATAATACAATGCCTGGTACAAGGTGGGCACTCAAAAAAAAAATTCTTATGCTGTCCCCTAGGGGAATTGGGGATCACCATCATCTATATATCTCCTCAAGTCAGGAAGATTTTTGTTGAGCTTGACTTTCTGTTGTGTATTGTGAAATAGGCAGTGTTTATTTACCAAATACACTACAATTCAATACTTATCATGCTTTCTCAAACTTTACATGCTTATTTAACTACTGGTTTGGTTGCTAAGAGTGAAAAAGAGCAAGGGGTATGTATCAGAAGTCAGTTCAGGTCATCACTTCACATTCTGACCAAATAATAAGTACATTTGAGAAGAAGAAAGAAGGAAAATGGAGGTGGTACAACATGGCACCTCACTGTCACTGTGATGTAAGTCGGTCCAATTTCTGTTATAAACTGCAAGTCTATCACATTACATAGCTAAAAAATATGAATGTTGTTTTCCTGAAGGCCCAGGTATATAAATAACACACCACTTAAGTTCCTTCATATAAATAGTTCAGCAACATTTACCTCAATTCCCAAAGCTTTGAGTATGTCACATTTGCACATGGGGCAAGTCCTGTGTTCTAACAGCCATGGGTCAACACATGTCTTATGGAAAATATGGCTAATGAAGGAAAAAAATTGGTTATCAGCTGTGAAATAGCAACAACACTTTGCCTAAAATACTAAGAGGTTAGCCCTATAATTTTACTTAGTCTTTTAACTTATGTATTTTCGCCCCTTTTAAACACACTATTACAGCATAAATCCTAAGAAGGAGCCACAGAAACAAAATTTGGAACCTAAATATAAAAGCCTCATTACCCTAGCTTCATAAAAATTATTTTCAATACTACTTACTTGAAAAACGGCTAAGAAGCTACCTGACCTAAGACTTTGTTCAGTAATTCAGATCTTCATTATCTTTTTATTCCCTAACAGTTAGTCATTCTCAATATAGTACAATAAAGTATCAAGTGCAACATAATTCCGATACATTAGGCAATGTGAGAAGTTCTGAGAATGCCACCATTTAATAGCTAAAAGGAAGAGACAACTTCCAGGAGAGGGACAATAAGAAACCAAAAGAATGAAGACTTCCAAATAGGTACTCATATGTTGATTTTATTTTTTTCTCAGTAAGATTGTCAGAATTATTTTGAATTAAATAATCCAGTACCAAACACACACACACCCTCCACCCCCTCCCCAAAACACAAATAACTAAACAAACAGTGGTGCTGGCTAGGCTCTCAGTTATTTATGGAACTAGCTTCCAAACTGCACCAGATTATGGAAACTTTATATAATTAGCCTTATACCAATGCCAGTGATATTAAAAATAAAGCATTCACCTATATTTTAATGAAAATAAGTTAAAAAAAATAAACACTTTCTTTATATCACATTGGAAACATCCAAAATAGTTTCCCCCAGTGCAACCATTTTTGTAAATCAGCTAGTCTTATTAATGACATAAAAGAAAATCAAACTTACTTGCAGGTTAGGATGCGCACCAAATCATTTGGTTTATATAGTTCAATACACACAGCGCAACTATCTCCATCAGGGCCAATTTCCTATGAGCAAACAGTTACTGTTAGTCTGATGGATAAGAGAAAATACATTAGACTAGAGAGCAAGATCAGAATATACATGTATTTAAATTGCATCAATTCCTACAGAAGGAGGAGCAGGACATCACTAAACTGACTGTTTCAGTAAGTGATTTAAAATTATTTAGACTTAATTGGAATCTTAAAAAAAGTCAAACTTATAGAAACAGAGGGTAGAAAAGTAGTTGCCAGGGGTAAGGGATGGGGAAATAGGGAGAAGTTAGTAAAAGGGTATAAACTTTCAGCTATAAGATGAATAGGGTCTGAGAATCTAATGTAAAACACAGTGACTATAGATGATAACACTCTATTACATAATTGAAATTGGAAAATCAAATGCAATATTTAGACTTTAAAAAGTAAAAGAATAAAGTCAACCAAAGAGGAACAGTACAAAGGGAAACATGTAGCACTGATTTAAACCTTTTCCTGGTTTCAGAATTCACACGCTGCTGTAAGGTCTATGGCTATGTTTTTCCATCAAAAAAAGTAAGATATAATTCACACGCAGTAAAATTCACTGCAATGTTGAGTATACAGTTTTGCAAGTTTGCACAAACACGCAGTTGCTTAATCCCCACCACAATCAAGATATAGGATAGTCCTATTACCCCTATTATAGAGGACAGTCCTCTATACCCTTTTGTTGTTAACCCCTCCTTTCACCCCCATCCTCCAGCAACCACTCATCTCTGTTTCAGGGCCTATAGTTTGGGTTTTTCCAGAATGTCATTGTAAGTGGAATTGTGCACTACATAGCCTTTGAGTCTGGCTTTTTTCATTTAACATAATGCATTTGCAATTCATCCACGTTGTTGTATGTACCAGCAGGGATTCCCCCCTTTTATTGTTAAATAGTATTCCATGATATGGATGTACCACGGTTTTTTAAAACCATTCACCATTTAAAGAACATCTGGGTTCTTTCCAGTTTTTGGTAATTACAAGTAAAGCTGCCATGAACAACTGTGAACAAGTTTTTGTGTGAACGTATTTTTTTCCTCTAGGGTAAACACCTAGTAGTGAGACTGCTGTGTTCTTTGGAGAGTGTATGTTTGATTTCATAAAGAACTGCCAAACTGTTTTCCAGACTGGCTGTACACTGCATTCGCACCAGCAAATGCATGAGAGTTCCAGTTGTTATACATCCAGCCAGCTCTTGGTATTGTCAGTTGAATTGGTTTTAGCCGTTCTAATGAATGTGCTGTGGTATCTCAGTGTGGTTTTACTTTGCATCTCCCTAATGACTAGTGATATTAAGTATCATTTTATGTGCTTTTTTTGCCAGCCATATATTTCTTTGGTAAAATACCTGTTTTATGTATTTTTCCACTAGATTGTTTTCTTCTCTTGAATTTTGAGAGTTCTTTATATATTCTGGATACAGTCCTTTATCAGATATGTGATTTGCAAATATTTTCTCCCAGTCTGTGGCCTGCCTTTTCATTCTCTTAACAGTGTCTTTCAAAGAGCAAAAGTTCTTAATTTGACGGTCAAATTTCTAATTTTTTTCTTTAATGGACTTGTTTTTGGCATATCTAAGTAATCTTTGTCTAACCAAAGCTATGAAGATGCTTTTCTCCAAAGTTTTCTTTTAAAATTTCATAGTTCTAGGTTTTATATTTAGGTCTGTGATCCATTTTGAGTTAATTTTGACAGACAGCATGAAGTATGGATTGAGGTTCATTTTTCTGGAATATGGATATTCATTCATTGCATGTGGAGAGCCAACAATTGACTGCCCTTTCCTCTTGGAACTGCCTTTGCACCTTTGTTGAAAATCAATCGACCATATATATGTGGCTCTATTTCTGGACTCTCTCTTCTGATCCAATGAGCTAAAGGTCTATTCTTTCTCTAATACCGCACTTGCTTGATTACTGTAGCTTTAACATAATTCTGCAAATCAGATAATGTGAGTCATCCAAATTTGTTCTTTATTGAATTGTTTTGGTTAGTCTAGTTCTTTTGCTTCTCCAAATAAACTTCGAATCAACTTGTCCATTTCTACAAAAGATACAAGTAGGATTTTCACTGAAGCTGCATTGAATCTATAGATTAGTTTGGGAGGAATTCACATCTTTGACAACAGAGAGTCTTCTAACCCATGAACGTGGTATATCCCTCCATTTATTTAGGGCTTCTTTGATTTCTTTCTTTCTTGCAGTTTTCAGCATACAGATCTTGTACATATTTTGTAAGATTTATACCTAAGTAGATAATGGTTTTGGTGCCATTTACACGGTATTTTTTACTTCAGTAAGTTCTATAGCTATTTTTTATTGAAGTATAGTACAAACTTCCATAGCTTTTCTTTGGATACATGTTTTATATATCAATGATAGTTTTCAACTGTGCTAAATCTGAAAATGGATGTTCAAGTAAAGTTGTACTGAAGCACTGTATTAACTTCCTGTTGTTGCTGTATCAAATTACCATAACTTAGTGTCTCAAAATGACACAAACTTATTCTTTTACTGATATTGACCATGGCCTCTTTCTTATCACTCCAACCTCTTGCTTTCATTGTCACATCTCCTACTGTATAGTAGTCAAATGTCCCTTATCCTCTCTCTCATAAAGATACTGTGATTATATATAGGAACCACCTGGATAATCCAGGATAATCTCCCTACCTCAAGATCCTTAACTTATTCACATCTGCAAAGTCCCTTTTGCCATAAAGGTAACATTTACCAGTTCCAGGGATTTGGATGTAGATACCTTTGGGGGCCATTATTCAGCCTACCTCCAGTATCAAATAGGTTAAAAAGTCATATTTTGGAAGAACATTTATCTTTTAACAATGGCTTAGTAGCATTGCTTTAAAACAAATAGCATTTAAAAGTCATAAATGCACCTTGTCTCCTTGTTTCAGTGTACGGAGTTGAAGCCTTCCAATAGCTTTTTTAGCATCTGCCTTTAATTGTCTCTGTAATAAAAAAAATAGCAAGTATTAGGAAAAACTATTTTTAAAAGAAATACAATAAAAAGGGTAGAGAGGATTAATAAATATCAGACAAAAGTCAATGTATAAGTGAATTTTAAAATATAAAATTTAATTAACCATAATAAATGTCCATCTATCTGATATCAAGAGGGGTTTTTTAAATTACTGAAACTTTTCACTTATGTTTCCTTATCCTCTTAAACAGCAGCTTTGGGCCACAACGGTAAAGCTGTGTGTCTCTATTCCAAATGGATTCAGATGCTATGAATGTTCAAAGGAATTTTTCTATTTTCAAAAGCCCAGAGAAACTCAAAGTGCATCTTTTCCATTTTCTTTTTTTTTTTTTTCCATTTTCTTTTTTGAATGGTGTCATGTTTGGTAGAAAGTGCATAGGCTTTGGATTCAAATGGACCCAGACTCAAAGTCTGATTTTGTCACTTACTAAATGAATAATACTGGACAAGTCATTAAATCTTTGAGCTTGTTTAGTAGCTAGTACTACTACTTCCTTATATTTTCATCTAGTTATTTTAGAATTTAAAATTGTTTTTGATATCTCTTACCTCATTTAATCCTTACAATAACCTCCTAAAGGAGATATCTCCATTTTAACGTTGAGCAAGTGGGGGCCAGGAAAAGTAAAATAACTTGTCCAAATGATAGAGCTGTTAGTGGAAGTCCGCTCTTCACATTCCAAGATTCCATTATGATACACCATCCAAAATCTTCTAACGTTTTCCTAACTCTTGAATTCTATGGTCTGTCAAATTGTGGCCAGTCCTTACAATGAAAAATCAGTATGCCCACAGGGCTCTGGCCCTCGACCAGACTTCCAAACATCACTACTTTCTTTTCATATAAAGCATGAGCTATTTAGACACCAAGAAGAGAAAAATGCAAATGATACAAAAAATAGAGCCAAGAAGAGAAAACAGGACAAGAGAAAAAATGTAGTTGATGACAAGTCTTTGACAATCATTTTGCACGTTGTCTTTACAGCACTTCTGATTTAGGTTTTAAGCAATGAGCTCTACGACACATTTGGGGAAGTGATAGATCTCTAGGGTATCTACTTGATTAAGTCTATATAGTCTGATTTCTCATTCCAGAATATTCAACAAAATATAAATGCATGAATCTCCACTGCTAGTGTCTATCAATTTATTAGGGATGAACTATATAACTCTGATCATATCCAAGAGTGATGCAAATTAATGAGGTGGGATTGAAGGCAAACTTTAAATGTAATGCCCAAGTCTATGCTGATGAGAAAAGTGGAATTTATAAGACCAGTGCTAAAAAAAAGTGTGTAGGGGGATACAAAAATATAGGGAAAAATCCAAGATACCAGAAGATCCTAAGCAAGGGACTTGATTATAAAGAATCTCTAAAAGATTTGCAGCATAGCATAAACCAATGTTTAACAAAGCAGTCCCAGAATTTAAAAAATATTTTAAAAGGAACTTTGGATATTCCCAATAACTCCCACCAAGCTTTTATAAAGAAAAGACTTCTTCAGATATGTATGTACAACATGTGGTTTTGTTAAGAAGCAGAAACTGTATCCTCAGAGACTGAATAAAGGTCACTTGTAAAGCTGCCATTAGAACTCAAAATTCACTGTTACACTGATAGCAAGAGTTTCCAAGATGCATCCATTCCTCTAAAACCTGACAGATGAGAACAAAATTATGACCAAGTAGTTTATATTAAATATGTTTGGATAATATCATTAAAGTCAAACTTCTGGGTGTCCGAATATATTAACTTTTAAAGACAATATGCCCCAATGCAAATTGTAATTTACATTTTATTTCTTAAAAAAACAGAACTTCAGGAGTCTATCTACTTTGTTACACAAAGTACTTTGGACACTTTTTCGGTACCTCTCCACCATATGAGAATTCCCTCCTACCCTACAAATTCCAACAGCACATTGCTTCTACCTCTTATATTCTGTAGTTGTGTTGTATTGTTCATGTGTCTTTCTCTCCTAGTAGATTGTGAGTGGATGGAGGACTGGGCCTTAATCATTTAAAAAATTTCCCACAATGCCTAGTAGTTGCTCGAAGAATAGCTTCTGAATTCAGAAAAACAGGTTTTCATGATTTTCTCATCCAAGTCAGTTTTACTCATTAAAAGCCTCTATCAAATTTAGGAAACAAAAGGTTTAGAGAAAATGTATTAGGCCCCTACCATGTGTCAGGTTTAACCCTAAGCTTTTTACTTGTGTCATCTTGTTTAATCATTAACAACCTTATGGAACAGGTATTTTAATATCCAAATTTTATAGACAAGAAAATGCTCATAAGCTTGACTGAAGTCCAGGCAGCTGGTTAGTTGCAGAGCTAGGATTCATTCAAGCCCAGGTTCTATCAGGGTTTAAAGCCCATGATCTCTCTACCATAGTACACTGCCTCCATTGTGTAATAGCAGTGTTTAAAACGCTTCACATTCCTTGTGAAGAAGATAAATGAAAGAAATAAGAAAAAAAAAACCCTCAAAGTCAGCTATTATCCAATCTTCAAATCCTTCCTAAATTGGCTACTTCCTGTGATTTGGGGAAATCTTTTAAACAAGTATTTTATATCAACAGACTCTCCCTGCCTCCTCCCCAATCCTGAGAGATACCTGGTCTAAGGCTATTTGGCAGTTAGAGTAGAAGATTGTTTCAAAGCAGCTTGGTTGTTGGCCAATTTTCTTAACAGAAGCTTAATGTCACTATTCTTTTCAAAAGTTGTGATGTTTCCAGTCCTTGAAGAATCTCAGCTACATAGTCTTTTTGTGGTTCTGACTGACACCTTATTTGGGCTGAAAATGAAAAGTCAGGCCAATTCTTATATTACGACATTCAATTTTTAAATTACAGTGAAGGCAAAGATATTCTACCTAGTTCATTTGTGAATTTATACCCAATTAAGTAAAATAAATGTTCAGTCCTGTGATTTGTCAGCCTGGGTTTTGGTTCCAAGACGTTCAGCTTTTAGTTTAACTGAAACCCACAAGAAAAACACTAGGCATGTAGTCAAACCTAATTACATGATAGGGGAGGGCAAGGTATGCAAAAGCAAGGAAAGTGGGTGGATATAAGCAAACTAGATTTTCCTGTTAAGTCACCACTCTTTTTTTAATAAAATTTTTTATAGAAATTTGACTCAGCGTTCATAAAACAGAGTATGTAAAATCAAGAATTATAGTAAGAGAATTATTTTCCTCAGATATATTCCTGTCAATAAAATCAATGTCTGAGTCATATGGCTGTTTAGATATATGAGCAATGAAAGATATTTAATTTTTTCCCAGTGAAAACGTATGCATCAAATCACTGTGTTGTATACCTGAAACTAATGTAATATTGTATGTCAATTACATTTCAGTTTTAAAAAAGCCCCCCAAACCCTCTGCATAATATATGAATGGAAGTGTTCCTAAAGGAAAGAGGAGGTGCAGACTATAAAATAGCTTCCATTAAGTCTAGGGAACTACAAAACTAGGAATACAGACCACTCACATGAAGGTGATCACCGTGAACGGTGGGAGGAAATGCACTGTACAGAAGAGCAGTGAGAAAAGGGGGAATCTGACCCAGGAGCTAGGTCAGAGAAAGACTCTAAAACTAGGTCCTACTCAGACAAGAATCTGTTTAACCTGCTCTTATATAAGAATCAAAATAATGGTTCTGTACAGGGCTCTAAATCTCAAATTTAGGCAGGAACAGATACATATATACAAACACATCTACTACAAATGTGTATATGTTGATAGTGGTACAGTATGCAGACACTTGGTAAGTCTTCCAGTTAATTTTATATACTAGGAGAGAAGAGAAAATTTACTGTAACCAGAAATGTTTCAGATATTTTTAGCCATGCCTTAAGTTCAAGGACAAATTTTAACATAATAATATAGCTAAGTTCTTCCTCATCTGAGCCCACATAAGAGCACAATCTCTCTGGCAGAAAACTACAAGGACATGTGTGACATATTTCTGCCCAAGAAGCCAATTTGAGTCTCAGGGTCCGACACTCATATTGGGGACTGGTCACGAGACAATTCTGCTAGCAATTGGCCATGCTGCCCAAAACTCAGGACCCCAGCAATGAAACCAGGTACATATTATCAATCTTGATTGTTGTGCCAAGTCACCATGACAAGCTAGTACAAAAAGGTCCATTGTTCCAGATGTGTATAACAAAATCATCAATCACTAACTTTAAGAACACTGACTCATTTATTTTGTAACTGAAAGTTTGTACCTCAACCTCCCTCGCCTATTTCTCTCCTCCCCTCACCCCTCTCCCCTCTGGCAACCACCTGTTTCTTGTCTGTATCTATGATTCTGTTTCTATTTGGTTATGTTTGTTCATTTGTTTTGTTCTTTAGGTTCCACATATAAGTGAAAACATACAGTATATCTCTTTCTCTGTCTGACTTATTTCACTTAGTATAATACCTTCTAGATTCATTCATGTTGTTGCAAATGGCAAGATCTCATTCTTTTTTAATGGCTGAGTAATATTCCATCGCATATGAGGAGCTAAGTAGGTACAAACTTTTGGTTACACAATAAGTGAGTCATAGGTATGAAAAGTACAGTGTGTGGAATATGGTCAATAATTATATAATATCCTTTTATGGTGACAAGGGACAACTAGACTTATTCATGGTGATCATTTTGAAGTGCATAGAAAAATTGAATCACTCTGTTACATACCAGGAACTAGCATAGTATTGTAGGTCAATTCTACTTCAAAGACAAGAGATCAGATTCATGGCTACCAGAGGCGGATGGTGGGGGCAGGGGAATTAGATGAAGGTGGTCAAAAGGTACAAATTTTCAGTCATAAGATAAATAAGTACTAGGGGTGTAATGTACAACACGGTAAGTATAATTAACACTGCTGTACATTATAAATAAAAGTTGTCAAGAGAATGAATCCTAAGAGTTCTCATCACAAGGAAAAAATAGTTTTTTTCTATTTCTTTAGTGATGTATCTACATGAGATGATGGATGTTTACTACACTTATTGTGGTGATCATTTCATGATGTATGTAAGTCAAATCATTATGCAGTACACCTTAAACTTACACTGTGCTGTATGTCAATTATATCTCAATAAAACTGGGGGGAAAACAGAAAAGCAAATAAAACAAAACAAACAAAATAAAACCACTCTGAGGGCCACATTTCCAGGGTTGGCCAAGGGCCAAGCATGGTTCCCTGGGAGACTTGCAAGGAATAAGCAACTAGATCTACTGTGTTATCTCTTTCATCACAACCCATCTCCTCTCTCTTGATCAAGGTCTTTTTAACAACAAAACAGTCATAGTCATGTGGGTTTTTTAAATTCATACAGCATTTATATATAAGGTAAGTAAGAACAACACAATCTTATCTAATACTTGCAGAAGGCAATGAAGGATGAAAACAGGCTCAAAGAAATAATTCTTCCAGTCTGTAAGACCATTGAAAACATCTTTATTGATGTATCAATTTAAAATTATCTGTTTACTCCCTTGATCTATGGCCACTTGAACTTTGTGATAAACTTGTACAGAGTTATTTAAAGTAATGAACTAAATCTAATTCTTCCTCAGACCAATCACTCTCCATTGGTATCACATCCTGGAGAAGTTTTAGTTCAGTTTCCCAATACATTCGATTATCACAAGATTTATTTATATAAGGCAGTTGAATCTTACCAACAATACCAGTATTACACCATATCACAACATGGTTATGATACAGCTTGGTTTGGTTACAAAATAAATACGAAGTATCACAGAAATGTTTATTAAATATTCCTAGAACTGTCCTTTGCCCACATATCAGATATTATTATGGAAAAGTGTCAATGGTGATGCTTCTGTCATTTCTAGGTTCATATTAGCTGAGGACAAAGTCAATCATTTGTCTCAACTCACACTATTATATAATTTAGGTTCCCATTGACTGTTGTGCTGCAAGGCCATCTCCCTCACATGGGGAATACATGGGTATCATTCAGTATTATTCCTATGCCTATAGTTTGTCTTATTTTGGACCATCCTTTGGTCAAAGTGTGTCAGAGATCAGCAATGTAAGTTACAATTGCACCCAGAAAATTTCCATAAATGTGGGGATCTGCATGTGTCTCAAAGAGGCTCTTCCTGTGCTTCCGTAAGTAAAAATAGAAGGCCATCACCCCATGACTCTATGGGCCTCCATTTGAAGTAAAATAGTTAACAGACTGTTGTATCAGAGTGTATGCTCCTTCCCAGTGCTGAGTGCTAACGTTCTCTAGCATTATGTATTGGGTCTGTGTGACCACACTGAAAAGTTTTTATCAGCCTTCCTAGTGGATTTCCATTTTTTCCTCTACTCTTGGAAGATGGTTCCTACCAATCTGTCTTTCAGAGAGTACAATTCTTTTTTCCTGAAAGTTACTCTTAATTAAAAATAAATCTAGCTTGTTCCATTATACTAAGGCCAGCTTCCATTTCACCCAGAGCCCTCTTTTGTTCACTGACCAATGTTTACTCCAATACATGCCTTGTTTCCATTGAATACTGGTACTTGTGTATGGTTAGGGTACATGCACTGTACCCTAAAAATGCTAGGTATCCCATGCCAGAATCAAGTATACAGTGGTCACTCCCAAATTCAGTTTAGTCTGAGCATGCCATAAGGTTTTCCACAATCTTCCTTGTCTTAGGTTAGGGTTGTTCCCATGGGGAACATGAATCCACCACATAATGCTTAATATATTATTTTTATTCACAACCCACTGATACTTTTCTTCTTGTCTAAAAGCTTTCCATCCACAAAAACAGGGATGATGTATATTCTTACACATCATACTATGACATGTCAGGCAAATGGCCACTATATGCTGCCCATTATATTGGGGTATTTTGATCATCAAAACTTATAGTTATACATTTATCAGTTTGCTTGACCTATATATACTATGTTATAATGGTTCAGATGGAAGACATTCCTGAATATTCTAGTGAATTCCTAATATTCTAATGAAGGTAAAGTTTTCCATAACTCAGTTTCAGTACCATTTCTACCAGTAAAATGGGTATAATGCAGTTAAATATTTTGTGATAGTTTTAACCATCATATGCATCAAGCTTTACCTTTTGAAAATAATTAGGAAGTCAGGAAAATTATGTAACATGTAAATGACATTTTAGTACTCTCAAATATATATAAGCAAAAGGGATTATCAGTTATATATTTAATCCTTTAGTCACCAAAGGATAACCATATATAGCCCATTAAGTGGTGAAAGATGCCCACTCAAAAGCCTTCTCTAAAAGGTGAGAAGTTTTAAAGTTATTCTTGACCATTTGCACAGAAGTTAATCTTCTTAAAATGTATTGAAAACTATGAAAATTATTTAAATGAGCAATGAAACCAGAGTTAAATATCCAATGGAGCTTGTGCAACACCAGGCAGTACTTTATAAACTATATTGCTTGCTGATGGGGTTTAATGGCACGTTAAAAGGATTAATATAGCACTTGGAGTACAGAAATACATACCCCACCATGAACATCCGCAAACCAAACTTTCTTGTCATTGTTACTATAACCTTTGAATAGTTTGTCATAGTGGATACCAATTTCTTTCCAACCTCAGAGATAAAATCAGCATGATATACAAATGCCAAATATTAACACAGTGTGAAACTGTTGAATGGCCTGGTGCAGGAATTTTAAACATCCTTTTGACCACAGCTAGTAACAGGCTGAACCTGCCACCAATGTGATAAGCTGCTTCTCTAAGAAGAACAGAAGTCAATTAACTTTAAACATTGAGATAGTCATCACTCATTACCATATGCTGGTGTCTAAATCTTTATGAAGGTTTTATAATAAGATTTCAATTTTTCATCTGTTCCTAAATTTAATTAACTTTCTTGCCATATAGAAGTCCTCACTGCTCCCTCACTCTCAGATAAATTGGGTTCACCTTTGCTTATTGAAGAGTGCATGAAGTGGCTAGAATTTCACTGCCTTTGGAGGAACTTCTCAGTACATATTAAAATGTAATCTTGCCCCTACTATGTGATCAGCTGAAAGCATTAAATCTCTACTAAGCATTCTGAAGCAGTGGCACATCATTCTGCTGTTGTGTTGAGAATACTTGAGAGGGAGAGGAGGTAAGAAATGGTGGTGGCATGGACCAGGGTAGAAGCAATGGAAGCGGTGAGGGGTAATTGGATTCTGGATATATAATGAAGGTAGAAATAACAGGACTTGCTGATGGAGGTTATACAGGAAGAGAGAAAGAGAGGAATGAAGATTAACTCCAAGGTTTCTAGCCTGGAGTCAAGAGAAGTTTTTTGAAAATGGAAGCAATAATAGCATGTCTGTGTGCCCACAGTAACAGAAGACAAGGTGGAGGATACAGGATATAGACACAGAGGCATAGATGGGACATGTGGTGGAAGCTTGCTGTGGAAGTACTCTTAATTACTTCAATTTTCTCAGTGGAATAAGATTCAAAATACAAGTTGATTGAGAATAAAGTTGGAGGAGGTGTTCGAGGTTTAAGGAGAAAGGAATATGTATGATTAGTCACCTAGGAAAGGCTAAGAAAAACACAGTACAATTGTCAGGCAGCATTAAGGGCTCACTCTGAGTTTGTGACCGTACATTTAAAGTGAGATTAGCCTGTATAGATATCAGTGTTTTCCTGCTATTTCAGCTCTGCAAAGAGCAGGCATAAGTAGGTGGGAAGCAGTATTTAATCAGGGTTGGGTTTTGACAGCAAGTATAACAAAGAGGGAGAAGGGCCAAGGGAACTGAAGATGTATGCCTTGATCGGGGGAGGGGTGGAAGTTAAGCTGGGTAAGGAGAGAAATGAGGATATCAGAGGATGAGGGGCAATTTAAAGGTGGTAGAATCAGTGCCATACAGCCATCAGTACCTCCCTGTTCAAAGAAGCTTTGGTATTTTTGTTCTGTTATTTCTATACTTTGTATGGGTTTGCACATCAGTTGTTAAAATATGGGAGAAATTGTGAATATGTGACTCTGTTTGGAGCCTCGCACTATATTGTGCACAATTAGATCTTTATCTTTAAACTCGTCTAGTCATGATATTCAGCCTACTGTCTCTTCCTAGCCCTGCCCCCACATGCGAACACACACATGCACAGGCACACACGTGTAAAATAACAGTGTTTATCTTTGAGAGGGTGATGACAGGTTTTTTTTTTTCACTGTTGTTATATGAGGTTTTGGGTGAAGGTTATTTTCCCTTGTGCTTTCTGATTTCTAAATTTTCCATATTGCATATGAAATGTTTTTGGAATTTAGGAAACAATGTATAAAAGAACACATGTATTTACACCCATATATACTTAAATGCTGGCTGTGCTCCCTGATGAGGACTTAAGAAGACAATCAGGCAGGATTAAGGCCATAGACAAATTTCAGAAAATAAAAGATTTGAGAGGATGGAAGCTGACATACTTTTAAAAACTACCAGTTTTCACAAAACATACGTGTGGATCATTTATAGCAAGTGAAGTATATTAAAACGCATGACACTGAATCTACAATTAAGAGTGAAATATTTTTAAATTGGAAGGAAGGACCATTACAAACCTGCTTCCTGCTTTGGGCTCTTGCATTCCGTAATCTTCGAGCAGAATAAAAGATAAAATAGCCCACAGTTGCTGCCGTAATAATAAAGAAGGACACAGAAACGAAGAAAATTGAATAGTGATTCACCCAAGGGCCGTGTTTTTTCCCTACTTCAATGACCATTGTTACTTGTATGCCTCTTTGAATAGACTGCAGAATTTTTGTGCCTTTCAGATTGCCAATCATGATTGCCACAATGTCTCTTGCACCTGTAAAAGAAAAGAAATTCAGTTTTAGTTTGGTAAAGCATTCATAATGTAAAAATTCAGTTGTTAAAGTGATTTTAAATGATTCCCAATGAGACAAAGGAAGGATACTCATTCATTCAGTTAACATTTATTGGGGACATATGCATATGTAAGTTATAGGGGATATAAACATGCTGAGGCTTGGTTACTGATCTTAAGGAACTCACAGTAGAAAGGAAGCTATGATATATAACAAATACCTCCCCTCTCCTCAGGTTTGCCACCTATAATTCAAAAGTATTGAGTGTGGGGCCAAATTTGCCTCTTAGAAGGCTTTCTTAAAGACAAGTTGGCATTAGGATGGTAGGGAGTCAGGCTTACATTCTAGGGAATATGAAATTTGGGAAAGACTGAAATATTTGACTATACATTTCCCAATTTATAAAATGACAGACTATCTCATAAGCTGGCTACTAAAATGTATAAAGATTTACATATCAGGATTAGAAATCTGAGACAAGTAATGATTACAAGCCCAAATGTACAACATGTGCCATTTTTCTATACCCTCGAAAGCAATATGAAATTTGCCCCAGGTGCAAAAAATGGATTTATTAGAAAGGGACCTGACAGAATTTTTTGTAGTGAGGAAAAGATTCTCTATCTTAATTGTGGTGGTATTTACTTAAATGGCATATTTTACTGTATGTAAATTACACCTCAATAAACTTGACCTTTTAAAAAAAATTTGCCCAAGGTGCTCTAAGGCTTTGCATGGACCTAATCAGGTTAGCAATGAATGTAACAGGTAAAATTGATAGAAATGTGTTTCTATTCAACCCCAACTAAAGTAAAATTTGAAATTAGACTAAATTTATTACTTAGTCTAATCGTCTTGAGGCTTAGTGTAAACGCCAAATCACTGTAACACCTTCCTTTTTACTCCAACTTTATAAATCTTGTGATAAAAATAAAAGACAGACATCATCTTTCCCAATGTGAGAAATGTCAGATTACTCACACCATTCCAATGCTTATCAAGGTTTATATTCCTTCTAGTTTAAATGACCTGATACCAATAATCTTTAGGAAAAGAAGAGAGTTCTTTGAATGTTAAGAGATTACCAACCAGAGAAATCTCCCACTGATACTAGGTTAAGATACTAAACTTGGTTAATGACCAAACTCCCATCTGGAATAAGTATGACCACACACACCCCCACACACACACAACTCTAAAAGGCCCTTTAGACTAGAATACAAACGTACAATATTAAAATAGTATTCACACTTTCTGTATCAACTTAAAAGTACAAACCTTACGTGGCAATGCATACTGCAGATTATCAAGAAATATATATTGCAGACTATCAAGTAATCCCTCAAATTCATGGCACCCAGTGGCCAAAGTTTTCAAAAGATCAAAATTCTCTCCTCACTTGAAGTTACTAACTCAAAGAATATATTCATAGGGTATTATTAAAAATCCTTGAAGTTCTAAAAGACACTATTTTTACCTATGATAGCCATTTAGTTAAATCCTTTTATAACTTTACTGACTCATTTGCCATTACTCAGTTCGGTAACATTGACAACTCACTCTTTTCTTATTTACATGAGGAGAGTCTCAAAAGCAATGGGAAGTGAATGAGCCTGAACTGTCTTCTGTTGCATCTTTTTCCTCTATCAGTATATAACTCAAATATCCCTTATGGGTCTAGAGAATTGGCTGTTTTGCAAGAGAGTAGTTCATTTTTCTATTTATTTAGGGGCTTTAAATTTCTAGCTTTGGCACTAAAAGCACAGAAATCATTTCAATTCTCTTCTCATTATTTGTCTTTTCTCTACAAGCCATCTGTCAAGAAAATTTCTGGTTATAAAGGTTTTTTTGCATTTTAATGTTTATATTGTTTATTTTTATCAAAGTATAGTCAGTTTACACTGGTGTGTCAATTTTGGTATACAGGATAATGTTTCAGTCTTACATGTACATACATATATTCCTTTTCATATTCTTTTCATTATAGGTTACCACAAGATATTGAATATAGTTCCCTGTGCTATATGGTAGAAACTTATTCTCTATTTTATATATCTGGTTATAAAGTTTTAATTATATAACCTAGCATTCATTTCTGATATTGTAACCTGTATAATCTTTGAAAGCATAGATCACTCTAAAAATCAGGTTTGGGAATATATGATAATTTTAACGATTTCTTTTTAAATCACAGATATGTCCTTCTAAATTTTTTTGACTAATAAAAATAAGTTTTCATTCTTTTGGAAGATATGAGGTGGGTGGCAGGGCTGAATGCTCAGGAACATACTGGCCATTGTGGTCAGATTAAAAACCAAGGATAATTAAGAAATGTACATTGTCTACACATAAGGAACAATGCTGTGTTTCAGTCACCCCAATTCATATTCATACGTTCTATATGTAGTCTGACTACCTACTGAGATTTCTGATCATACAAAAGATCTACTTCTAAGCATTATCATGTATCTTGTCTTCCCCGAATCCTTGCAGCTATTTAAAAACTGCTCCCCCTCCACTGTTCCCAATCACAGTTAAGGGCATCATAAGCCTCTGGTCACCTGGTTTAGTAACCTCAGAATCACATTTGAATACTCACTGCTAACCTAGTTAGTTATGTAGATGCTACTTTCTTGACATCTCTCATTATCAAATCCTCTTTTTCATTCCTGCTGCCTATGTAATATAGGCTCTTATAATTTCCTTGCCTGAATTACCTCAGTAACCTCCAAACTGGTCACTCTAACTCCAATTTTCCCCCTTTCCTTAAAGTTTCATCAGTGTTTACTTTGCCAGTTGACTTCTGCCATCACTTGGTTGGATCATGCCTCTTCCCTACTCAAAAGTCTTTAGTGGCTCCTTATAATTCATTAAATTTCTGACTCCTTGGCCTAGCATTTAAAGCCTTATATGATCTGGTCCCAAACCCACCTTTCCACACCAGTATCTCATGAACACTTAGATCCAGCCACATGGGATCGGCTGTTGTCATTCACTTTTCCTAATTTTCCTTTTGTTCATTCTGTTCCCTCAGCCTAACATGCCCAACAGCTGCTCTGACATTCCCCTTCCTTCTCTGCTGGTCTATGTATTACTCACATCTCAGCTCAATTGTAGCCTCCTGTGTTATTTTCCCTAGTTCCAAGTGAGAATGTAACGGTTCCCCCTTTGTTCCCGTCACTTGGTTCTTAACCGCTAAGCCAGCACTTTCATTATCCTTTGCATTTCAACTGGTATGCCATACTCCTTCTCCAAACTAAGAACATTCTAAGCGCAGAGACCGTCTTTTAATTAACTAGTAATGCCTTCCTCTACCTGGTATTGCCAGGGAATTAGGTATTCCATATACGTAAAACTTCCAAGTAACAAAAAATTTTACACAAATACTTAACA
Organism: Camelus bactrianus; assembly: GCF_048773025.1. Lineage (NCBI taxonomy): Eukaryota > Metazoa > Chordata > Mammalia > Artiodactyla > Camelidae > Camelus > Camelus bactrianus. The sequence goes on from NC_133575.1 coordinate 84,997,222, forward strand.
GTTTTGAATGAACATTTTAAAAAGTCATCTCTACCGCCCTATTTTCTTGATTATGATTTATTATTGACAGTGGATCATTTTTCTAAGCCATTATTTAATAGGATACTTGGGTTATTTGTCCCCAAACTGTTACGATTTTTCACCAAAGTCATTTTGGAGCTGGGATGGACCTTAGAGATCATCCAGTCTGACTCACTGAGTTCTCACTTTGGGTAATTTTCTTTGGATGAGGGAGGGTCTCTAGCAGCATCTCTGCCCTCTTTCTAACTTTATACTTCTAATGCACTGTCAACTCTGAAAAATCAATCAAGCCTGGGTCTAAGGAAAGACTAAAACAGGCTTCCAGAGAGCTTGAGGGCTTCAGTCCAAGAGCCCTCTGATACTTATATTGGTTGCTCAATGACATTTTTGTTTACTTCCTGAATCCTGGCCATGTCCTGGGTACTTGAAGTTGCCAGGTAAGATTCACGTATAAACTAGACCCTATTCTAAGTGTTTTACCTGCATTAACATATTGAATCCTTACTATACCCATGGCCATTTGCATGTGGAGTTGGTAAAATATGGGTACAACTAGCTGAGCCAGCTGATTCCAGCACACCACTGGACATTACAGAATCAAAACTTAAATACAAGTAGTTCATAATTCAAAACTTACAGCAAAATTAACTTTGCTTCTTCTTTTCACTTCTTCTTATTTACTTTGACAAACTAGTCCAAATGTCATGTACAATCCCAAATTGAATTGTTTTTCTACTTGCTGCTCTGGTAAAGACCACAAAAGAAGATACGTACCCTGAGACTCCAAAGAAGATCAAACTTCTTTTTGTGGAAGAGAAAAAAACCTTTTTCTGATTGGGGTGTGTGAGTGAGGGTGTGTGCATGTGTGTGTTGCTAAAGCAGGCATGCGGAGCCTTTTTCTCCCTTATGCTTTCTCTGTCCTTAAAATACAGGAGATTCAGGGGCTGTTACTATGCTTCAGCTGATCCTTCTCCTCTCAAATTAAAATCAGTGACTCTGTAAGGGATCTTTTTAAAGCACCACAAACATATTCTGCATATAAAGTTAGCCATTCATTATAAGCAACATACATGTGGTCATATTCAGAACTTACTGTGAAGCTTTAATTTCCCTGATTTCTTGTGTGTTGAGGAATAGAAAGTGAAAAGAACACATAAAGGCCAGAAGTTTTTCTCATCTTAAATAGGATTTAGAAAATGTGAAGAACGGTATTTTTTTTCAAAGAGATGATTAAAATACAATCTTTGGCTATCTGGAAGGATGAGGTATTGCTATTCCCTTCTTAGATAAGGTCAAAGCACTTCTTCAGTGATTACGAGAACGGATCTTCCTTGAAGACAAGAGTTCAGACACTCAGGAGAACAAGTTCCATTAACAGAAAACTAACCTATGTCATTGGATCTATGTTCTTTATGCTGCAGGATTCTGCTTATCAGTTTATTCTCTTACAGTTGTCCAACAACATATAAATGGAAATCGTTTTACCACAAGCTTTATTTATTGCTATTTCCTTAAACCATTCTTATAGCTCATCTTTAAAACCAATGTTGACTTACTGATACATAGACTCTTACACAAATGGTCACGCTTCCCACTTTTCTGTCCAAAATTTCACTCTAACAACTATCTCCTCTGGAAAGTATCAGGCTTAGGAAACCAAATATGGGCTGCACAGCTCAGCTGATTAAAACATAGAGCTAATAAGATCAAGGCTATCATTCAATTAAACTTCTTTTGGATCAGTTATGGCCCTAAACTCATTAAGTATTTTGTGACTATCTGTACACATGCCAGACACTGTGCTAGGCCTCAGGGCTACAGAAAGGAATAAAATATAGTCCCTACACTTTAGGCATTTGCAAAATTCTCCTATATATTAGCCATTCACCACTAGGAAGAATATGAACTAAGCCAGTGAAATGAATTGTACGAATCCATTTTCACGGCTTCTAGCAGAAAAAGAGAATTTCCAAATCACTTTCTGAACAGATACTGGGTTAGCAGAACAGCTTCCTATCTAAAAAAGGCAACTTATTGTCCTTCAATGTCCAATAGTTTGTAATATAACAAACTGTACTTGTTTTGATTATTTCTAAACTTGACAGTACTCTTTATTTAAAAATTGGTAACCAGAAAGAGACTAGAGTTTGACAGAGGGAAGAAGTATAATGTGGCAAAAATAACAGTAAAGTGGGAATCAGACTGCCACTTCTGCCTGCAGGAGATAGGGCTGTACTAAGCGTCTAAAATCAATTCTGGCAAACAATATGACTACATTTCTTCTTCTATCCTTATGGAATTTCCAAATCAACTACTAATTTCATCTCATTTTTCCATTAAAAAAAACCATAGCACCCATCCCCCACAAAAAAGAAAAGGAAAAATCTTTAATACGCTAAAAGTGTCTGATGAGGAAAACTGATCATTAATTGGACAACAAACCTTTATGGCCTAAACCTTGATCACAGAACAGCTATCGTTTCAGGATCTGAATCTCTCTAAATCTGCACTTTATTTCAAGGATTTATTCTTGAATTTTAATGTGTTGTAGCCAATAAATTTTCAGAGTTGAAAAGCAAAAGAAAAAAAAAGCTGTCATTTTTACAACTCTAGTGTATTAACACCATTTTATATTTGACAATCTAGTGCTCAAGAAAAGGTAATCTGGACTCTAACTGCTTAAACACAAGTTTCTGGGTCTAGTATTAAGTTAAAAGAAACTTACCTTGATACCACAGATGTAGCAGTCACTCAATTCTATAAGGAATCCTTGAACTTCCTACTTAAAAGTCATTACTAACACAATGTAGCTCAAGTTTTTCACATTTTCACTCTGCTATCTCGAGTATTTTTGGAGAAGGGACAGATCAGAAATAGATAATATTTAAGCAGAAGAAATTCAGACTCCAATTTCTAATGTTCAACAATGAATAAAGGTTTTGCCATGTGCCTATCTTGGGAACCAAGGTAATAAAATAGGCTGTAGCAACTCAACTACTGTTACTGAATATAATTCAGTTAAAATGTAATTCAATTATAATTAATAAAGGTTATCTATCCTTGGTACCACTGGCAAAAAAAATCTTCTAGTCATTATTCATAATATATAGAAATTTGATCCTAGGATCCTGATTCATTTCTTTCAAAAAAACTAATGATATTAGGGCTTCGATCTAATCTTATTTATTTGTGAACACAGAGAAATTCATTAAACAAATTATTTATCAAGTGCAAACTATGTAGGGAGTTCTGTGTTTCTGGATCTTTTCCCTCCACTTTAATATTAATGTGTCAAAATGTAAACTCTAAAACATTTTACAATATATGAAATATTCTAAGCATACTGATGGCATACTATAGCACCTTACCATTCAAACACAAAATACAAAGAGGTGAGGAAAGCTATTCTAGTATCTCTTTCAACCAGTTTCCCACTTCTAATACTAGAAAAGAAGTATTCACAGTGAGAGACATACAAGTAATAAGGGCAACTGAAGGCCAAAGTAGCTCTTCTAAAACTAAGCGCACATTCAATACTGCCCAACATCCTGGTAATACAATGAGGTCAGCACTTCTGAATTCACTTGTGTTTGAAATAAACAAGATCTAGGTGTGATGAATTCCAATATAATTCTCTAATAAGTATTTCATCCATTAGAAAATCTGGAACCAAAGGAAGAAATACAAATGACCAATAGACACATGAAAAAATGCTCAATATCACTATCAGAGAAATGCAAAACAAAACTACAATGAGGTATCACCTCACACCAGTCAGAATGGCCATCATTTAAAAGTCCACAAATGACAAATGCTGGAGAGGCTGTGGGGAAAAGAGAACCCTCCTACACTGCTGGTGGGAATGCAGTTTGGTGCAGCCACTGTGGAAAACAGTATGGAGATTCCTCAAAAGACTAGGAATAGACTTACTATCTGACCCAGGAATCCCACTCCTGAGCATATATCCAGAAGGAACCCTCCTTCAAAGTGACACCTGCACCCCAATGTTCATAGCAGCACTATTTACAATAGCCAAGACATGGAAACAGCCTAAATGTCCATCAACAGATGATTGGATAAAGAAGTTGTGGTATATTTCTACAATGGAATACTACTCAGCCATAAAAAGCGACAACATAACCCCATTTGCAGCAACATGGATGTTCCTGGAGAATGTCATTCTAAGTGAAGTAAGCCAGAAAGAGAAAGAAAAATACCATATGAGATTGCTCTATGTGGAATCTAAAAAAAACCAAAACATAAATACAAAACAGAAACAGACTCACAGACAGACTACAAACTTGTGGTTGCCAAGGGGGTGGGGGGTGGGAAGGGACAGACTGGGATTTCAAAATGTAGAATAGATAAACAAGATTGTACTGTGTAGCACAGGGAAATATATACAGAATCTTGCAGTGGCTCACAGCGAAAGAGAATGTGACAATGAATGTATGTATGTTCATGTATAACTGAAAAACTGTGCTCTGCACTGAAATGACACAACATTGTAAAATGACTATAAGTCAATCAAAAATGTTAAAAAATAAAATAAAATAAAATAAAATAAAATAAAATAAATGTAAATTATTTTAAGAAAGAAAATCTGGAACCAATTCAAGTGGACTTTTTTTAAAAACTTTTTTTATTGAGCTATAGTCATTTGTTCTCTCATTGCATCCCAACAAACACATAAACAAATGATTTCTTTAAAGTGTCTGGCAATATATGTCTGTGGTTTACTGGAATCGGATAAATCAGTACTACACACCCCTTTAATATGTCATTATGCTCCTAACTAGCCTTTAATTAAATTCTAGTCTATTGCAGAATGTGAAATAGGCATTAGTACAGGTTGCCCGTTGGTTAAAGCAATGGTTCTTTAATTTTTTGTATTGTTACAAATCATCTTTTTGAGGGAGGGGCAGTGGTAGTGAAGACGACCACTTTAAAAGCCAACAAATGGAACAGAAGCACAACTACCTGTGTAGTTCAGCACGCTGCCTTTCTTTCTGCCCTGCAACCCCAGATAGCTTTGCTGTAGCTTTTGAAGGTAATACTACATTAGGGAATGGGTCACAGATTCGATATAGCACACAACACACAAAAAAACTTCTGGCAGATGGAGCCCTCAGGAAAACAGCGTATTAAAAACACTGGGAAGTCAGAAGCAATACTGTTCAGAAGGGCACAGATGCATAATTTGTAGATGACATGTCATATTCACCAGTAAACAATTCTTAGAATTATTATTAAAAAAACCCAGTCCTGCCTGGACTATTCTGACTTCTACTAGGGGTCTGTCTAGCATATTTTAAGAACCCAAGGGCTAGATGAGCATTTTTCAAAGTTTTTGGATTTGGGACTCCTTTATACTCTTTAAAGTTCTTTAAAACAAAAGAACTTTTGTTTATATAGATTATATCTGTCCATATTAGCCATATTAGAAGTTAATGGAGGAATTTTTTAAAATGTTTATTCATTCATTTAAAATAACAGCTGTAAATACATATCAATGCAATGAACATATTTGTATTAAAATAACTATATTTTCCCAAAAATGTAAGAAGAGTGGCACTGTCATTTGTGTAGACTTCTTTAATACCAGACCTAACAGAAGACAGTTGGATCTTCATATCTGCTTCTGCATTAGATCTATTGTGATCTGTTTTTCTGGTTGAAGTCTATGAAGAAAATCAGTACTCACACAGATACGTAATTAGAAAACTGAGGAATATTTTAACAGCATTTTCAAATAATTGTACATGTTCATCTTTGATGTTACAACAAAATACAACAAGTGGCGGTTTCTTAAACACTAGGTACAAGGTAGAATTTAAAACCATTATCAGTAAACTCTATGTACTCAGTTAAATAAAAACCATTGATCCAGCATATTGAATGGATCCTTTATCCATGTATGGTTCTGTGACACCATGCATTAGTCATCTGGAAAGTACTGGTTCACTGAATTACGCAAATATTACAAATGGTGACTCATTTCAAGATTATACAATATCAAAAAATCATGGTTATTAATATCACCATTGATCTCATTAGAAGTTGAAGTTTTAGGAAGTTGTCGAGCTCATGTGGTAGGTGAAAGTTTTCCAAAATTCTAATTTTTGCTTGAACACTTAAATTTTAGCATTAGCAACAAATGCTGTCATTTGTTTTCCTTGAAATGACAAGCTCACTTAGTTAATTTTTGAAAAAAGTGCTTCCAGATACCCAAGTCTGAATAACTGCTGTTTGTCAGTAGTTCTTTCAAGTTAAAAAGGAGTTCTCTGGAGAAAGCACGTAGTTGAGCTTACAACTCAGTCGTACAAGCACGTTTCACCTACTTTCCAATTCACCACACAGAATATGCAAAAAAAAAATGTGTGTGTGACAGCTTAGAGATTTAGTAAAATTAATTATTCTTACTGATACATCAAGGACATTCCTAAGTGAAACTGGTATTTTCTTTTTACTGTAAATGCATAGAGGTATAGTATACGTTACAGTTTGGTGCCTCTGTCTCAATTTGCACTAAGGTGCCAGCAGTTTTTTCCACTATTGTGTTTACACCCTCCATGTAAATGTCAACACAGTGAATACTGCAAATAATGGCTACATAGTATTATGAAAATAGTATTGAGCTCACGGACCCCTGAAAGAATCTCATGGACCAGTGCTCCTAGATCCTGTTTTGAAAACTGTTGGGCTAGATCAATGACCCTCAAACTTTAATATGCTTGAGAAATGACCTGGGAAACTTGTTAAAACGCTGAACTCCCTGGGCCCCATTCCTTAATTCAGTATTGTCTGGGGTGGGGCTTGGGAACCTACAGTTTAACAAGTTCTGTGGGTTCTTTTGCTGCCTGTGGTCTGTGGCCCATACTTTTAGAATTATTGGGCTGGAGTTTGATTATAGTTTGATGATGTTATGGTCAAGAAGTTTCAAGATGGTGACGTCACTCTAGACAGATCAATGCCAATCCTTCACCCTGTATAGAAAATCTCTGCCAATAGAATTATTTTGTCTTTATCGGTAAACACTTCATATAGAGAAGTTCAAAAATTAGCCACATAAGAAACAGGCCCATTTCTTTCCTGTTGTGACTAACACATCTCCATTGTCACCTTTGTGTCTCAGTTAAATCACTGTAACAACCTCCTAACTAGTCTCCAAGCCAGCAGTCTCAGGCCTCCAATTCATTCCCCTTGTGGCTCCCAAATAAATTTCTCTAAATAGGAAAAATGTTCGTTAGTACTCCTTTGCCAAAGGCCCTTTAAGAGCTCAGTTTCACCTACAGAATAAAGTTCAGCCTCCTTTCACAAGATCCTGAGTCATCTGCATTAGATATTCAGCTTTTACACTATTGCAGGTTTCCCTTAAGTTATCTGGTTTATTTGAGTTTCACTAAACTATGAACTCCTTCAGGTTAGGGACTGGGTCTTTCATCGATGTAACTGTGTCTAATAGAGTGCCTGGCGCATTAACACATGTCAAATAAATGTTTGATGAATGCAGTTTTAAGTATGCTATATTGAGTGATCATTTGAATCTTGACTGAATCTGAAAACAACTTCATCCTTAAAGGTAATTGTACTGAACAGAGTCTAAGATGTGCCTCTTCCCTACATTCAAAGATAACTTGGCACAACGTATCTGCCTACAGCAAGGGCATATTATCTATATACAGATAAGAAATTAAATACTAATCTTACTCTACAGACCTTGAGTTTAGCATGATGCTTACTGCTAGTGCTGATTCCGCTGAAATCACCATACTGCCAGAGCAGCACTAATGGTGGCAATAATCCCTCTCTGAGCCGGGGCTTGACTATCCTTCGGTTTCACACTTACATTCAGGAGCTACGACAGATGCCATTTTAGCCCCAAGCTCAAGTTAGAACCCAGTCATTCTGGTTCACTAGGAGACTGGCTGTTTGGGCACTTATGAGGAAGTGCAGAGGACATAAAAAAGGAGTCTTGAAGCGGTTGGAACAGGTTGAGTGTTTATACAACCTTAAATTTGTACTGATACTCAGGAAAAGAAAATAATAACATATGTTATTGCCAGACCAGGCAGAAATTGTAGCATGTATGTTATTTGATGAATAGGATATCCTGTAATTGTACTAAAATGTTTATGCTAAAGAAGTTTTCTATTGCCATATCTTTTGTTTTGGGTAGTACAGTTTCTAGAAACCAAATTCAACATTTGTTTTTGCTATTTATGAATGTTTTCTGAAGGAATGCTAGTCAGTAAACTCCACAGCATCAATGCAGTCAACCCTCTGGGATAATAAATTGGGCAACATCCAGAGCTATTCAGAATCTGATAAGGATTTTTAATGGCTCAAGGTAAAGCAATTACTGACTAACAGTATATACACAACAGGTTGAAAACAATTAGATACTTGTTAGGCAGTTTTTAAAAAGACAGGAGATTTAGGGGTTTCAGGGAAAAATTTATACAAATGAATGTTAGAAATTATGGTGATCTTTTGTCCTTCTATTCGTCAGTTCTGTTTTCCTGTAATGTGAGACCTTGGGAAGGAGAATTCCACTGAATAAATCGTTGCTGTATTGGGGGGGGTGGGAAATGAGCAAAAAACCAGGACACAGCCTAGACTTCAAATACAAGTGGGACATGGCCTCCACCACTTGCCACTTTATACTCAAACTTTCAGATAAACTAGTACAAGAATGTATGGGAGGGAAACGTACTCTGTACCTTAAATACTGCCAAACTCTGGGGAGGAACATTTTTGTGTAGGTCTTAAAGCCCTACCTAAATTGATATTTGAGTACCAAACTAAAATATCATTATTAGTCAAAAGAAAAGCAATATAGGCCGAAAATGTCAGCTAGACAGAAAGGACCAGGCCATTGTTTATCTTTAGCTACTTTCCATTCACTTGTCTCCTACCACGACCTCCAGCCACCATGCTCGTCATAAAGGGGGTGTTCAAACTTTTGTAGAAATTGGAACCTCTTTTTGTACATACTCTCTTCATGTATAGTTTGTAATACGGGAATTAGTTTGGAAATTACATTAATCATTAAAATTAGGAAGAGTATTATGTTGAGAGATGGGGTATTCATTGTGACTTTGCCACATGAACGCAAGGATGCAAAGGTTACAGACATCCAATTAGTATTCTATTAGGTATCTGAATTGGAGAAAAAGAGAATTTGGCATGCCTCTATAAATGTTGGTATCATTCAGTTAAAAGAAATCCAAAACTAAGAATAGTCTACTAATTGAGAATATTAAATTTCCTCCTTTATGAAGTATTATAAAAGCTAAGTCCTGTACTAAGGCCTAAAGACTGATAAAAACAAACACAAACCTGTCTCCTTGGTGTTTTCATCCTTTCACATTAAAATGTTTCTGAAAGTCAATAAGGAGAATAAGCCTAGCCTGTATAATTACACTTGTCATATTAACCTGATTTAAAAGGCACCATATTAGTACCAAGACACATAACTAAAATGTTTGTCATCACAGTTGAAAACATTCTGTTCTTATCAGAGTGAGATAATTGGTCTAGTCACTCCTTGACACTGACAGAACTTTGATACAGGTAAAATATGAGGCCAGTCTGAGAGAGAGAGAGACGGAGGGAGGGAGGGAGGGAGGGAGGGAGGGGAGTGGAGGGGAGAGAGAGGGAGAGAGAAGGGAAAAGTTATCAAGTGCATGGCAATCAGTGTTTTCCAAATTATATTTCAGTTGTTAAGTATTTTGATAGGAAAGGGGTTCTATAAATAAATAAGTTTAGAAAACAACACATTGAACAAGGTTAAACCGTGTTTATTTAGCATATCAGAGGCTCTGGGAAGCCCGGCAGTGGTACGCATTGCCAGTCTCCAGGACAGGACTGTACATGAGGGTGAGGAGTGGTTAAGCTATTCTTTAATGAACCAGGCTGTGTAAAAAGTGCTTTATATATTATCTAATTTATCCCTCACAGTAACCCTATGAAGTAGGTACAAATATCATCCCCTATTCTATAGGTGAAAAAGCTGAGTCTTAAAAGACGTTAATTTAGCTAAGGTCACAAAGCCACTGCATGATACAGTTGGGATTCAAATCAAAATCCATCTGATTCCTAAGTCCCCGATCTTTACCACTTTGCCATCAAAAGGTCCAAAGTCATTTCTATTGTTAGAGCTTCACATCTTGATTTTAATGTCTTGCTGATGCTTAAGATGGAAATACACAGGAGAGAAGGACAAAAGTTGTTTCAGTTTCTTGATTATGTGATTCTACCCGTATTTCTCAGAAACCGCCAGAAAAATAGCAATTTGGATTGTCACAGTTTTTTCCCTACTTCTACATATAAAACAATTACATATTTCAAAATGTGGTAGTGAACAGCTGTAATAACCAAAGGTGAAATAGTATGTTTAATAAAAAAAATTGTTAAGTTTCAAGAGAACTAACATTTACAAAATGTCCACTGCATGCCCAGCACTTTATTTACAACATCATAGAAAATGGGCATTATTATCCCCCTTTTTATGAACAAGATAAGTGAAGTCCAGATCACATATTTATTAATTGGTAGGGCTAGAATTCAAACAAAGCCATCTGATTCAAGGACACCTGTTCTACCATTGTAATATGCTATCTCCCAATTTCAGATGGAACACATTCATCTTTGGTACAATGGGTTGAAATAAAAATAGAGCAATGTAGCTTTCTTTACCATCAAAGGATAATTTGCTAGCCTTTAATTACGTTACTCAAGGTATGTCATTTTCCTTGTCTTGTCTGCCAGTTCAACCAAAAGGCATCAGCCAGACAGAAGGAGTAAAATGGATAGGGGGCGGGTGGAGGGCTAGAGCGAGGGAGGTGACTGGTGTTTTTGCACCAGCCAGTTTCACTTTCTTTTAGACATCCTGTTCTCTTGCCAAAATGAAATGATGGTGGTGGAAAACAAGAATTCAAAACCCTCCTACAACTCAACGCACTTCAGACTTGTGTTAAATATAGGTTGCTTGTAGCTCTACGAAATCCTCACTCAATAGAATCACACTTTTCTAGCCTTCATCTGAATGACTGTTGAAATCCTCTAAAGTAAGGAAAGATGTACTGACTTGGAAATCTGTTAATGGTTCACTAAGCCACAAGTCAAAGTTATGGTTTTAAAACTTTTGGGAACGTTACAAATGCTATTAAAATAAGCCAACTTCTGAAATGATCATAGGTTAGGAAAGCAAAATGCAGAGTCCTTAAGGTGAAACACATGGAAAAGGTGAGGTAGATCTTTGGTGAACATTACAAAGAACCTGAGTAAGCAGAGAAAGCTCTCTAAACCAGCATGATTGGGGAGAACACAATAAGCTATATTTTGTAGAGCTATCATTATGAACAATAACCACAACAGAAACACTGATGGGTTGTGTTTCAAAAATTCATTTGTAAATCAGTTGTTTGGAACTAGAGAGAATACATTTTCCCATAGTAGTGCTGCTCAGCAGTGTCTTCGTTCCCAAGTGAGCCCACAGATTATTGTCATGTGAAATGCTTTGAGGACCAAAAACTTCAAAGCAAATATAAATGGTTATTTAAGCCATACTTGTACTAAAACTTCTCAGAAAAAAAATCACGGAAATACCTAAAGCAAAAAAGAAAACAAAAACAAAAACAAAAAAACCCCAAACCCTAAAGCATTTAAAATTTAACTTAAATACTGGGACACAAGAAAAATGCATATTTAATCAGGAAGATTACATGGTTGATGGGAGGTTTTTATGGAGATTGTGGGAGTGAGTTATGGACACATTCAAATTCATCAGATATTGAGAGTACTGGTTTCTTATAATGCTTAATTTCACCTCAAAAGAAATGGAATTGCATAGAAGGAAGCTCAAGGTCTTTTTAAAAAGGAAGATGGGGCTGAGAGAGAAAGAATCTAAGGTAGAATTAATCAAGCTATGAAAGGCAAAGGAAGCGAGAAGAAAAGTAGGACACAAAATGTATCCTAAGAGGAAAAGAAGTGGTACAGAAGCTATCCTTGAGTTTGAGTTTCTTGTGCAAACCACCAACTTGTGGAGCTTCACATAGCAGAATATTATTTCAAGGGAAACGCTAAATTTAAAAACAAGTACAGACAATCCCTGACTTATGATGGTTTGACTTCATGATGGTACAAAAGCAATACGCATACAGTAGAAACTATACTTCAGATTTTGAATCTGGATCTTTTCCTGGGCTAGCGATGTGAGGGACAATACCCTCTCCTGATGCTGGGCAGAAGCAGCCAGCCACGCGATCACAACAGGAAACAACCGATACATCTACAACCATTCTGGACCCAGACAGCCATTTTGTTTTTCACTTTCAGTACAGTGTTCAATAAATTACATGAGATATGCAACACTTTATCATCAAACAGGCTTTGTGTTAGATGATTTTGCCCAACTGTAGGCTCATGTTAGTGTGCTGAGCACGTTTAAAGTAGTTCAGGCTAACTTATGATGTTCAGTAGGTTAGGTGTATTAAGTACATTTTCAACTTACCAATATTTTCAACTTACCGATATTTTCAACTTACGATGGTTTTATCAGGATATAATCCCACCATAAGTCTAGGAAGATCTGTAATTCAGTTTCAACGACGTCCTAAATGCAACTTTGAGCTTGTATGTTCTGTGTATCATTAACAAAGTGTAAAATAAGAACACTATGATTTCCCTCTTCCTTAATTATCACAAAATTTCCTCCTTTTTTTCTAGAATGACAAAGGCTGTTGTCATCAGATGAACTCAGTGTGTCATGGGTGAAAACTGCCAATATATTGGATTCTTCATGCTAAGATGTTAAATTTAGCACTAATCTTAAAAGTACTGAATAGAATAGAAATTGAAGGGGGCTAGTGAGCTGAAGCAGGTCTCCTATGGGAAAGAAACAAAAATACCAAGAAAGGTGAGGTAGGTGTAAAGGGGGAAAGACAACAATATAAATAGTGATACAAAGCATAAAGAGAACTATTCTATTCCATATTAAAACAGAAAAAGGTCAGCCTTTAAAGTTCTTTAGTGTTCAAGGCTCATTTTACATATGAAGAAACCAATTAGTGTTACTGAGAAAGGACCACTCTAACAATTATGTGGGTAAGATATAGCCAAAAGACCAAAGTAATTTCTCTTTAAATTCTCATAATAGTCTGTAAATGACTTCTATTATCAGATATGCTTTGTTCCTGTTGTTGCTATGGCCACATTACTAATGCCTTCTTTAGGATTTATCAACATGATAGAAGTATTTTCAAGTTTTTAAAATACCTGATTTTTTTTCTGATTACAAGTATAAAACATATTCATTATATAGGAAATTCAGAAAATACAGAAAAACAATGAAGAGAACAATAATCACCTATAATTCCACCAACCAGAAATAACCAAGGTTAACATTTTAGTATACTTTCTTTTCAAAAGCTAAGACTTTTTAGTTGCAGGCAGCATTTAACAAAGCTACTTCAACATTTTATCTGAAATGAGAATGATTAATATCTTGAGAGAAACACACATATTAACAAGTGAGTTCAAGCACCATCTTCTTTCAGAAAAGGTCAAAATAAACAGGGGTAACTCAAAATCACTGATTTGTACCTAACCTGAGCATTCAAGCATTAAAACCAAGTAAATCGTGACTAGGTTCTGCACCTAACAGCCTCCATCAAGTTAGGCATGAATCACCAAACTTTCTTTTCCAAAGAAATCAATATTGTAACAAGTCTATGGGTAAGTTCAAGCAGTAATTATATGTCATGATGTATAGAAAGACATACATACAGCGGAAAGAGACAGAACAGGAAATGGAATAATAGCAAAGCGCCCTTGTGTTCTGCTTTGCCCATAGGGCTTCGAAGTGGGTATTAAATGGGGGGAGGTTATAGCTCAGTGGTAGAGTGTGTGCTTAGCACGCACGGGGTCCTGGGTTCAAGCCCTGGTACCTCCATTTTTTTTTTAAAGCCAGTGTTAATAGCAAAACGTGGTAACTCTGAACTGGCTTAGTAACTGTGTCAAAAAGTGCTTGTACTCTGAGCTTGGAAGTAACTTCCTACAGTGTGTAGCTGAGGATCACCGCAGTTAACTAGTTTACCAGCTCCAATGTAGTGAAAGATTTGTTTCTGTGGGTTGCCTGGGCTCCTACCACATGCTGCAAGAGGTCATTTCCTCAGGAGACAAAGTGGACAATCGTGCTGCTTCAAAAATTCCTCAGCTTGGGCAGCAAGGTAGTCTTCAGGGGCTCTTGTCCTCTTCTGTTTCTTGAGCTAGGTGCTGGTTACACAGGTGTGCTTGCTTTGTGAAAATTCACAATGCTATACATGAATTATTTCTGTACCTTTTTTGGTATGTACGTTATTCTTCAGTACCATTTAGATACCCAAAATTATTCACTCCTAGGCAGTATTTGTGGTACCCTACTAAGTAAACTTTGGGGAGAACCCCAACAATAGTTTACAGTTCAGTGGCCATCATGAAAAATAAAAGCTATTTTAGTCAATGAGGCCCTACTTAGCCAAGCAACAAGGACACTGGGTGCAAACCTCATCTGTGACAAGGACACCACCTAAAGGAAGATTATGGAAGAGGAACTAAGGCACAAGTGGTGATCAACCCTTTCAAAAGACCAAGCCCACAACAGGCAATGCATATGGGTTAGGCCAGATCATGTTTATGGCTAGTAAGCGTATTTTTATGTAAATCTCTGTGGGGCATATTTTTGTTTTAAAAGTTCCAATTGACATCCTTCCCCATCACCATTTCTACACTTCCTTTCTGCTAGTTAATGGTAGAGAAGCTCCATCTCCACCTTCCAGTCAAAGACCACCGTCTTCAGCTTACAAGAACATTCTCTTTCTATTTCTAATTACATGGGGAAATGCTTAGAGTAACAAGCAGGGTAGAAAACTGTATATAAAGTATATAATTATAATTCTTTAAATAATATATATGCAAAGCAAAAGAAAATGACAACAAAACATCCCAAAATACTAAAATGGTTACTTTATGGCTTTTTATGCTTTCCTTTAGATTGTATTTTCTTTTTACTGTATTCATATTCATGAAAAAGATAACCAGTATGATAAAAGTAGGATACAAAAGCATACTTATACATGGAAAGAGACAAGAAGGTATATTAATGGTACCATCTCTGTGTTATGGAATTATATGTAGCTTTTTAGTTTTATACTTTTCTGTATTTTCCAAATTTTCTTCAAGAAGCATGGTTAATTTTATGATAAGAAAATCACTTAGTACATATCTTTGGTACTCCCCTCTATTTCCTCCACTTAAGTCTGAGAACAGAGATTAAATGTGGCATTCTATATGAGACAACACACATCTTCCATGGACCAGGCGAAACAATTCTTTATGTGCTTAGAAAAACAACTCACTGATCAAGCTATATTTATTTTTTAGAGGTTTATATGTTATGGAATTCCACATTCACCAGCATGTTCAATGGAAGTCTTTCAATTGGAGACATCAATTGAATGGTGTAAATCAAGTTTTAAAACATCAAAAAAAAAAAAAAAGAACAGGGAAGATTCAATGTAAATACTCATTGGCACTATTTCTCTGTTGCCTAGGTCATTTTGCCATTAAGATCCCATAAAGTGGCCCATGATTGCAACCACCATAAAATTAGGGAGCTTGCAATCTTGAAATATTTATGTATTCTTATTCCTTTGTATATTCAGGCAAGAAACATAGTACCTAGCATATAGTAGACCCTTGATAAATGTTCAAAGAATTGAATTTCAATCTTCTTCTGTTAGATACTTTTCTAGCGAATCTTACAACCCTCTGACATTTTTGTGTATTTAAGTCCACTCAACAAGCATTTCCCGAGCACACACAACACAAAGGTTCCTATGGGGAATCTGAAAATTAAGAGAACATTCAAATGATTAAAGTCTAATAGGAAAGTAAAATATATAAACAAATAACTACCAGCAAAATGCAGACAGTACTATAAAAGAGACTATGGGAGCTAAGGGAAGAGCTTATTTTGGTTTTGGTGTGGGGGCTGTGGTGGGAAGAGCAAAAGAAGTAATTGAGAAAAGCTTCAAAGATGAGGAGGCGTCTGTGTTGGGTTTTGAAGGATGGGTAAGTGTTTTGACCAGCAGAGCTGGGAAGAAGAGGGTACAGAGGCAAGAGCAGAAATACGAGCAAAGGAATGATAATGGGAAAGGGTAGAGAATGTTTAAGGATCAACATAAGACAAGAGGTATACAAAGCTTCAAAAGCAGCTTGGGACTAGATTATTAAGAGTCTTGTATGCCGTTCTGAGGGACATATTCTAAAAATTATAAGTAATGGGCTTTTGAGCAATGGCATATATGTGACCAGAGCTGTGTTCCAGTGGCAATGTGGAAGAACTGGAGGGAAGAAATGACCGGAGGCAGGGAGACCAATTAGGAGGCTAAGTATTTATTCCCAGGAGAAGACACAGGAACTGAAAGCAGGGTAATAATAATTGCCAGGGAGAAAGCAACATACATGAAAAGATTGTAAGTGATGGTATCAACTGGATGTGGCGGTTATTTATTAGAGGAGAGTTGGAGGCCTGGGTGTGAATGCCAGGAGGAAGAGGTGCGAGATGAATGCACTAGTAGAATAACAGAAATGAAACCAAAGAGAGGCAAGAGAAGCAAGAGACTGCTTGGGAAAGTTTCAAAAGGAGAAGTGGTCAACAGTATCAAATACAGTACTGCAAGAAGCCCAAAAGGATGCACATGGGAAGAGATTTTGAAATGGTGTTTTACATTGGTAAATCATCACCACCCAATCTGTTCTCATCTTCTTTTGAACCACTCATTCTACTAAAAAAGGTTCTTTTCGAAGTCAACTTCCTCGGGGGCAAAACAAACAAAAACAAAAAACAGAATAAAAACTAAATGTCAAATGGTTGAGAAGGGATTGGGTGGCCATAAATCAGTGGAAAATCCTATTCCAAAGTCCTTTGTGAATTGAAAGATTGGCTGTTTGAAGGAGCAGTTATTTGAGAAAAGAATGACAAAACATAGGTGGGCCAAAAGGTCATTTTCTTATCAAGAATTCAGTCTAGAGGGGTGGGTATAGTTCAGTGGTAGAGTGAGCTCTTAGCATGCACAAGGTCCTGGGTTCGATCCTCAGTGCCTCAATTAAAAAAAAAACAATTAAAAAAAAAGAATTCAGTCTAGTCACTTTACGCCTAAAGGGTTACAGTTACATGTCAGGTAATAGGGACTGTGAAGTACTCTGGGCTATTCATTTTCAAATTATATACCACTAGCATACAATTCAAGTTCCATTTTCTAAAATACATTTAACTATCTTAATTGTGCTAAAAAAAGTTATAGAAGCTCCCTAAAGGTCAGGCTCTGTGTTAAACAAACACTATCTGTATTAAATTCCACTAACCTTATCAGACAAGTTTATTATTATGCCCATCTTACACAGGAGAAAACTGAGACTTACAGAAGTGAAATACTGGCCTAAGATTTTAAAAATAGTAAGTGGCAGAGGCCATCCTCTTCATATGCTTAACTGTCTTCTAACAACGCATACAAGCTACTGTTTTATATAGCAAACTGTATCCCATGGGAGACCACCAAATCATTAATTTAAGCAGTGTGGTTCATTCACTTTTTTTTATAGACCTCAGGAATAATGCTTCTCCCGCCATCCTCATGAATATGTTTCAAGTTCTTGTAAATGCGTCACGGATTATGAAGCCTGCAGCTCTGCACAGGTCTTTCAATAAGTTCGTGTCTGCATATGTTGACTCAAGGAAAATTGTACAAGGAAGTACTGACACCACTTCAACCCGTGGGCTGTGTTCAACTAGGAAGCTTGCAAGGCTCGGGCTCATCTGCTTGGCAAAAGCAGCAGAGTCAGTTGTGCAATATAACAAGAGCACGCATAATGTGTTTCACCGAGACAGTCCTACATTTTACATGGCTTTAGTGCTTACTCAAAGTTTTGGCTGCTTGTTATCTGATTTTCAGGTTTAAGATGAGACATGTGACTAGTAATTAAACGGTGAAACCAAAACTTTCTCCGAATTCTCTCCCCAGTCTCTGGATCAATTTGAATGAAAAATATCCAGAGATTGAAGGATCAGCTGTTAAAAAAATCTGTCATTTACAATTTTTTTAATCCGTGTGAATCAGGATTCTCCTGGACCCTTTGCAACCAAAATAACATAGAGAAACAAACTGCATGGGCTGCTGTATGGCTCCAGCTACCCTTTGGGAAATTGTGGTATGCATAAAAACAGCGTCATTTTCCTAACTGATTGCTCACATATAGTGGAGTTTCTCTCCAAAACACCAAAGTTTTAAGTCAACTGTTCTAAACCGGTTAGTTCTGTTACTTGAAACAAATGGGTCTTCTTGGTCACAGGACTGTGATTGGTGGGAGTGTGGATGATCAGCACAAACTCCAACAAAGGACAGACAATTCAAGCACAGGCCCCTGTGAGAGTGGGTGAAGAAAGGTTCTGTAAATAAAGACAACAGCAATGGCTTTTCCACATTTGGTGGCCCTTGTATAATTCATGGCAATATATATTAAGTTAATTAACACTTAAACTTCAGTCTTACCTCTTTGCCACTAAGATCCCAGAGAAAATCGTTTTTGACCAGAGATTACAGTGAACCCTGGGACTGTGCTCAGGAATGAGCAGAGCAAACAACACAGCACTTTGCAAACAAATATTTAACAACAGACAGGGATGAAATGCAAAGTGATTTTCCCCTTGTGTTGAAAAGTCGTTTCTCCAGGACTTCAAGGGAGAAATGTAATTCCATACCTCAAGGAACCAGCTAGCTCTTTTAGCTAGTTAGCCTAAGGGTAAACACTGCTACAGTCATCATCTCAGATAATAATACATTTTTAAAGTATCAAAACACTTTTCTGAATGTTGTTTTAATTAAGTGATCAATATTTAGGGCTTTATTTCTTGTATTATTTTTATTAATAAAATAATATATTGCTATTATATTTTAATAATTTTAATAATATATTATATTTATTTTACAGTATCCTGAAACAAAAAGCCATGCTTAGATTCCCAACATTTTTACACTGACAGTTGCATAAGCACATGTTTGTTCATCAGTTTTTTGCATCTTATTAGCATTAGCCTATTGTAATAACTTTAGTTTTTGTTTGTTTGGTTTTGGGTTTTTTTGGGGGGGGTAATTAGGTTTATTTAGTTTTTTTTTTTTTTTAATGGAAGTACTGGGGATTGAACCCAGGACCTCGTGCATGCTAAGCACACACTCTACCACTGAGCTATACCCTCTCCCTTGTAATAACTTTAAATGAGTGTTTATTTTCTGCTAGGTAGTTTACATACGTTATCCTTAATAATCACAGCAATGTAAATATTAGCTCTATTTTATAGATGGGAAAACTGAGATTCAGTAAAGTTAAATAATCTGACCAAGGACACAAAGCTACTGTGTAGTAAATCCAGAATTTGATTCCCATTCTTGACTACAATGCCTGGGCTTTTCCTAGTATACCATACTGTCTCCCAATAAAGTCTAAGTAAGATGTGTATAGAGTTCCTGGCACATAGTGGGAGCTCAACACAAATTTATTTTATTTTCCCCTAAAACTACCAGACAAATATAAGCTTATGTCCTTAACAGAAGTAGGATGAAAGTGGTCTAAATAGGAACCCTCTAATTAAAGAGTACTCTTCAATTCCAAATCATCCATGCAAATAAATCTTGTGTGCAGGAGGCCAAGTCAAATCCTTGCATTTAGGTAGCCAACTTGAAAATGTAAGGACTTTAAAATTGTCCTTATTCTTCATTTCTAACAGCCTTTATAAAAGTAATTTCATTCTAATCAATGAATTATCAACCAAAAGAGACACAGTTGCTCCTTTAATCAACATAAAATCTAAGAATCACAGCATTTTAGAGCTGGAATTCATCTAGAGTTCATCTAGTTCATTTTTGTCTCTGCATGGTCTGCCAACTTGGCCTCCTCCTCCCCCTACCTCTATACTATCATTTGACTAGTGAGTAACTTGTACAAGGTCACAAAGCTGGTAGAGACAGAGAAGGGACTAAAATAACTCAAATCTCCCGAGTTCCAGTTCAGTGCTCTTTCCATTATACCACCCAGCCACTCACTGCAAGTGCTCTCTAGGCAGGGCCAGTGTTTTTAGAAAATACACACAGCCTCCAGATTCATCTCTCCAGAGACTCCTAAAAAGCTAATCCTATCCCCTAACCTTTACCGAAAAGGATGAGGTGTCAAACTCTTTACAGGCATTATTTCATCTCATCCTCAAGGCAAATGTGTGGGAGTGGTTCTTTCTTAGTTCTTTCCCATTTGATTGATGAGGGAACCCAGACTTAAAGACTTCAAATAAGTTGCTCAAGGTCACAGGACAAGTAAGCAGTGGAGCCGGAATTTAACCAAGGTCTGACTGGAGGCCCAGCTCTCAACAACTATGATATACTGCTATAACGTGTCTCTGCCTTTTTCTCCCCCAGTTTTTTTTTTTCCTTTATGTTTTGGGGCCTAGGATCACTATGTACATATGGTATGGATACCTAATCACAAATAGGGGAAAAGGTTTCTGGAAGGATAACTGAAGAGGGAAAAATAGTAACCCACCTCATTTCCACAAATTTAAGACCTACCTGGATTACATTTTCCAAAGTCTAGGCCTTTGCCAGCCTCACGCAGAAACCTCTTCTTTTTTCAATAATACTAATCAACCTGTTTCACCACTCAATAACCTAAATCAGATTTTTCAAAAGCAGAGGAAAGCACTGATACTAGCAATCACTTGGAACCCGAGACCCCTGGGCATAGAATAACCCAAAAGCTAAGCTAAGTTTCTACCAAACTGCAATGAGGTTAACAGGGCACGGTAACACAATCTTGTACTTGATACTAGGAAACAGAGAGAAAAACAAGGAGAGAGGAGGGAAAAATCTGCTTTGGGCCTGAGGCTGTCAACAAGACATGATTGAGGAAGGGATTTCCAGGCCGGCTTCTCCAGTAGGCTTCTCCCCAGTCATTTCAAAGCCAATGACCACCACCAACCAATTAATCCAGCGCAAGACACCCTCGTGAAACCCCGGGAAAAGACGACGCAAAGAGCCCAAACAGTCCTTCTCGAGTTGCCAGCCTCCGCACTCCGTTTGCTTTTACCCTTTTCCACCAGAGGCAAATTCTAAAGGATTTTTCCGCCCAACCCCCTATGCAGGGTGAATCTCGGGAAAGAGAGGACCCTGCCTCACTCGGTGGGGACAAAAAGGACACTCGTTTTCCTTCGGAGCAAGGGGACCGGGGTGGGGGGGGCGGGGAGAACACTGAGGAAAATAAGAGAAAATGGCCTTGGCAGGGTTTGATGGGGCGCAATTAGGTAGCTGCACTCACCCGGGTGAGACATGGGGATGACCTCATTGCGGGTCCCCGGGAAGTTAAAGATGACGGCTCCAGACGCCCCTCTCTCGTAAGCCAGATGGATCTTGTCCGCGAAGGTGCAGCCCCCGCCGCGCTGGATGAGGGCCAACCAGGAGACTTGCACGCTGCTGCCCCAGTCCCTCGTGACGGTGGGCACCGTGAAATTTGTGTGCGGGTTGCAGGCGTTGAGCGCCCCCGGCCCGTCGGGCGGTACCAGTACCCCAGCCACGGGCTCGAGCGGCGAATCCTGGCCGTACACGCCCTCCTCGCTCAGCTCCCACACGGTGCGGTTCACTCCGGTGTGTGGAACCCGCCAGGACACATTGAGGTATGCGGTCCACACCGCTTCGGCTCCCCGGGAGCCCGGGGCGTGCGGACTCAGCGCCAGCAGGAAGCACCAGGCCAGCAATCGGGAAAAGCCGCAGCCACCGCGGCAAGAGACCCCGGCCCCGGGCGGCGGCCCCATGGCGCGCGCGCTCTGCGGTCCCCTCGGGCCCCTGGCACGCGCCCTCCTGGCTCTCGGCGGGACCCTGGCCTCGACCAGGTGCGCGCCAGGTGGGGAGGGGGCGGGGAGAGACTGGCACGCGCGGCGAGCGGGGTCGGAGCTGAGAGGCACGTAAGTCGCTGGAGATGCCGCCGCCGCAGCTGCAGCTCTTCGCAGCTCCAGTCCTCCTCGCCACTGCTGCGGCCGCGTCGGGCTCCGGGGCTTTAGCGCGAAGCTCCGCCCAGCCGACTGGGGGTAGAGGTGGCTGGGAGGGAGGAAAGGACACTGCGGGATCCGCCTCTTAAAAGGGTAACAGGATGGGCCGGCGTTAGAATGGGATCGGTGGCTGTGTGGTCGGTCAGGTGTGGCGTGTCGTTTTATGAAAAATGGGCAGGCGAGGAACTATAGAATCGGCCAACAGAAAAGCTCGCTGGTAGGATGCAAGTCCGTTTTGAATTGCAAGAATATATGTTTCCCTCAGAACGTTTGACTACAGGGCATTTCACGCTTAAGGTGCCAGAACTCGAAAGTACTTCTAAAAAGCGCAGATCTGAAGAGTCTGAGTTGCAGTCAAGAGAATTTGGGTAGGTGGCTGGTGTTTAAGCAGGCTGTTTACTAATTCTCTGGGCGGGAGGAAGCAAAAAGAGCGCCTTACTTTTTTTTTTTTTTTAACCTTTTTCTTTTCCTGCTCCAAACAAGCGTCATACCTGTGTATTTCCTTCTTGCCCTTACCTCATGCTAAATATACTGCATCAAATAAATAAACAAACTGTATCAGATGCCCCTTCTAAAAGTCATCTTAGCTCTCAAGAAAGAATGACTGTTTTCATACACCTCAAAACTAAGTGTCTTTTCTTCAGCTGCCACAAACCAGATTTACCCAAACAGGTATGTCTGCACCATTTAACTACATACTCTTTCTCCATTTCCCACTAAGTAAAAAGAGCCTGACTCACCTTGACAATTCACTCATGTCAATATTGCATTAAGATTTCTTCTTACTTTAAGTGTAGTTTTGTCTATTCTGTCAGTTACCACATTTAGTAGGTGCTCAATAAATAAGCATTCGATTAAAATGAGAGAATACATCTGGCAGCTGACAGGGATAACTCTTGTCCTTGGGGAAATTATCTCTCTGTGCCTCAGTTTCCTCATCATCTGTAAAATAGGGATAATAATAGTACCTACCCCAGAGAGTTGTCTAGATGATCAAATGAGTTCACGGCATAAAACACTTACCACACTGCTTAGCAGAGTGTAAGAATATCTGTTAAACATTAACATTATTAAACAGGTTCAGGGATCTAATACTTTTAAAATAATCTTAGGGTTGTTAATTTGAGGTAATAATCAGAGAGAGTAATGTTCAAGATGCTTAGTTCTAGCCATTTTTTCAGTTTAAAGAAATATAATTTACTTTATTCAGCCCAAAACTTGTTAAATTCCTGAGCAACCACTCCCCTCAGTCACTGGCCCAACATTTACTTAATCAATATTGTTTGCAAAGATTAAGCATGGGACAGTTCTGCGCTTAATGCCCCAGTGGCTTGAGGGAAACCTAGAGGAAAATTAACACCATAAGCAAACAGAACTTAGAATCCAAATAAATGGGCAGTTTTGTGAAACATGAACCATAGGTATCGAAAAGGACTTTAGAGGTCAAGGGAGGTATATGGGACCAAGGGCATGGCACCCCCAACTACTGATGACATTAATCTCTGCGAGAAAAACTACCTAGGGGAAAAGAAAAGGGTAGCATCTGCCATTTTAAAGAAATGGTACAATCCCAGAAATTGTCTGAAATTGCTGGTGAAGAACATTCAATATTCAATCAATATCACCTGCATGACAGTCGACTATATTGTACTTTGAAGAAAGAACGTCTCCAAAAGAAAAGAGATCTTTTATAAGCTATCTACAAAAATGAAGTTTGGAGAGACATTTGTTACTATCCATTGATTCTTAATTATTTATTGCAATCTATAAGCCAATCATGGGCTAAACACTGAGATTTTAAAAAGACATTAACTCTGCTCTCAAAAAGCTTATAAATTAGCTTTGATGAGACAAACAAGCGTACTGATCATTGTAGTGTGTACAGAGTGCTCTATGTATGTGGTGTAAGAGTTATGATAGAGGTATGCTTAGGGCAGTAGTAGGTGATAGCTAAGAGGAGCTAACCCAGACTAGGAAGTAAGGAAAAGCTGCCCAGAGGAGGTCGCACCTGTGCTGAGCTTGAGAGCATTAGCCTTTCTAGGCAGAGAACAATACAAGAAAAGGGGTCAGTTCTTGAGGGTGCATTAGGTAAAGCTAGGGAGCTTGAACCTGACCCAAAAGCAAGGAGTAACATAATCAGGGTTTAAGCAGGAAGTAATATAATCAGCTCTGAATTTTAGAGATCATCTGGCTTCTCTGTGGATAATAGATTGGAAGAGACAAGGATAGAAGCAGGGAGCCCAGACAGAGGATTGTTGGCAGTGCTTCAGGTGAGAAATGAAGGTGGCTTGGACGAGATGGGTAGTGGAGATAAAGAGAATTGGACAGATTGGTAATGTATTTTGGAAGACAGAATCACCAGGGCTTGTTTGGAGGATGAATGAGAGGGAAGACTTAGGGATTGCTCTGAGGTTTTTGGCTTGGAAGACTGGATGGCATTTAATTAGGAGGACGGTTTGAAATGTGTAGAGTGGGTAGGAGAAGTGAGTTCAGTTTTGATCTGTTGAATTCAAGGTACTCATGATGTAACTGGGTAGCACCATCTGGCAGGCAGTTGGATTTTCTGATTGCTGAACACCTACTAAGCACAAGACATTTGTTAAAGGAATTTAACAAGTATACAGAGACAAATGAAACAGTCCCTGCCTCGATGAGTTCGCAGTGTATTAGGAAGGTCAGAGAGGTCAATAAACAATAACAGTACAGTGTAATACATGTCATCACTGAGAAGAGTACAGGGTGCTATGGCAACATGCACGTGGCTGAGTCTTGAAGAACAAATCGAGTTAATCAAGAAAAAAGAGAGTAAGGATATTCAGGCATATGCAATACTATATTACATGAGAACCCTGGGGAACATTCAAGGAACTATCACTCAGTGGTTAGGTATATCAGGGATGTAAGTTGCAAAGGGGAAGCCAAGGGGAGTGAAGCAGGTCAAGTAGGTTGTGCCAGAACATGAAGAGTTTAGAAAACTCTATTAAAGAGTGTGGACTCAGTGCACATGTGCACACACACACACATGCACAAAGTAAATGTGGCGAAATGATAACAACTGTTGAATCCGGATGGTGGATGTATAGGTGTATAGGTGCTCATTGTCTTATTTTTTCAACTTTTCTCCATATTTTAAACTTTTTGTAACGATGAGTCTAGACTGTGAATTTATATTAAAGTCAGCAGATCAAATGAATGATATTGTCAGACCTAGGCTTAAATAGATCATCTGTATTGTATGAGGGCAAGACAGGAGGCAGAGATACTGGGACGGAGGCTGACATCCTCAGCACTGTTCTGGAGGTCTAGCCCAACAGTGGAGATGGAGGTATCAGACTCTCATAGCTTGATGACATGAACCATTAAAATTATCCTTTGAACTCCCCTTGCTGTGAGTCCATCCTCACCAAGCAACGTTCTTATTATCATTTAGCTCCTTGTGTAAATATGCCTGCAGGGAGATTATGTGCTGATCAGCAAACACTAGTATCTGTTCCACTTGGAAGTTATACTTCTCATTATAAATTAATCAATTGGCATTCTGGCTGATATATTGGTCTCTTGTGAATTTGGTTAAGTGTGAGTCAGTCCCCAGGAGCCCAGTCTCTGGTTATACTACCAATCAAGTTTCAAAGCTTACAAAGCTAAGAACCAGACGGTAGATCATAACTGCATCCAAGGCCTCCCACTTTATGGAGCCTTGTCTGCGTAACTCTCTGGCTTTCCCAGACGGTATCCCTCTGTCTCGCTGTGATTTATCTTCAAATGGCAACAGAGACTTGCTACTAAGAATGAGATCTGTTAATTGGGAGCATCAGTATCATCAGCAAGCTTGTGGGAAGTGAAGAATCTCAGGTCCCACGCAGACCTGCTGATTCAGAATCTGCATTTTAATAAGATCCCTGGGTGATTTTTTATTCATCTGAGAAGCCCTGGGATAGCCTAGAGTATTCCTGATGGGTAGCCAGCAACCAGCCTCTGCTTAAACATTCCCCGTGTCAGAGCTTACTACCTCACAGAGTGTTGCATCCTGAGTGGCATTACACTTTTCCTGTTGGAAGGTTCATGCAAAAATAGTGTGACTTTGTTTCAATCCTTCCTCTTCCTCCCACTCAACTCTTCCAACCCCAGCTTCCCAGGGTTTCCATGCGGTTCCCTGGCTGTATCGCTGCTCCACCATGGCTTTTGCTTTGAGCAGTTTCCCTATACTAGGCTTCACCTTATTCATGATCCTCCAATCAAATGTACCAGTCTTAGATGTGTTCCATTGGGGTCCACCTGTACCTAAGGCCAGTAACAGCTATTGTTCATTGAGCATTTACTTTACATGCATTATCTCATTTAATTCTCACAACCATTCATTATGGTCCCCATTTTCAGAAAAAGAAACTGGCCCAGAGAGAATTAGCAAACTCCTAAGCTCATACAGCTAGTAACAGAATCAGGATGCCAGTGCTGTGCTGGCTTTAAGTATTAATAGCTGATAATGACTCAGTATCTTCCCTCTGGAGAGTGGCATTTGCATTCTAACATTGCCTTACACCTAAGAAAGAAAGTTCATGTGAAATGTTTCTGGTATGTGTTTCAGGCACTGTGACCAGTGAGGGAGATAGACTTGGGCCAGGAGCCTTTTTGAATTCCTCAAATCCTACCACAGAGGCTAGTCCTGCCAAATATATGTATCAGCAACACTGAATTGAAAGCCGCCCTGAGCAGTGCACTGTCTCATGATGAACTGGTAAACAGAGCAGCATCCTGCAGAAGCAACAACAGGGTACCACTGTGGCCAATTAGGTTTCTGATCACACTGGGTTTCTGCAGAGGTACAGAGATGGACGATAGCCTTTAATACATCTGCAAGAAACGAGACACCATATCTGGCTTATTACCATTAAATAAAGGGCAAAACACCATCTGGGATAACTAGTGTCTGGGCATTAAAGCAATGTTGTGGCCGCACAGCTCAACAATATAGGGGTAGAGGATGGATGGCGACAAATTTCCACTCTGGGCAGTTGCCCTGTGGATAGCAAGAAGATGATAGTGGTGAGGAGAGTGCGAGCAGCCAAACAAAACAAAAAACCCAAAATGTGATGCTGCAGCATACCTTCAAATAATCTACCATCACTTGCAAATGCAGGTGAAGCTCAGTCAACTCAAGTGGATATACAACCATCAGAAAACAGGGAATTTTTTTTTTAACAAAGCTTTCATGGACACAAATAAAAGACAGAATTTCAGAGAAGGGCTTTACAACAGTATGTGGGCTAGATCTGAAGCTAAGAGCAGTCTTCTCCTATCTGAAACAGTAATAGCTAGCACCGAGAGCCTGCTAGGGGCCAGGCACTTTATACCTATGAGGTGAGTGTTGTATGCTACATGACAGAAGAGACGCAGGCTCAGGTTAAGTAACTCGCTAAGGTCACCTATGGGAATAACCCAATGACAGGATTGAGATTTGACCCCATCTCTTAGTACAAAACTACATTCTTTTTCTTATACAATTTCCCACTCTATATAATATTATGTCCAAAAGTAGAGGTAGGAAGGGAACTTATATTTATTGAGAACTTACTATGTGCCAGACAATTTACATGTATTAATTATATCATTTGATTCTTACAAGTAATAAAATCCTATTATTTTCAGATGAGGAAAATGAGGCTCAGCAAGGTGAAATATCTTGCCAAAGTTCACACGGCTAGTAAGTGACAGAGTTGGAATTCACACGGGAGTATATTTGACTCCAAAATCTATGCCATTTTCACTCTGCTGTACTACCTCTCCACATACGTAGTGAGGATATTACAGGGTGGAAAGAGTCAGTATTTTTTCAGCCAGATCCCATAACACATTTAACCTATGAACAACCCCCTCACCAGAGTGCCCTGATTTCCTTCGGAGCAGCCCCAGAAATCCTAGATAACACAGATTATGAAAGTGCATTTAGTCAAGTGCTTTGTGATTTGTAAATTCTACATCTTCAGTTGCTCACATGAGTGTGGAGGGGAATGCCTATACATGTGTCAAAAAGGTGTTTTATGTTCACTGATGAAAAACTGGTACAGAAAGGAATTGTACTGATGGAGGACAATACAGAAAATTTGAGCTGAATTGTGCCAACTTAATCGCTCTTGGGGGATCAGATTAGCTATCTTGAGTTTAGGAAGATGACTGAGGGGATCTCAGATTGCTAAAGAGGGATGAGGGTGAGGAACAGCCCAAGGCAGGGGGGCAGCAATGACTTCAGGGATAGATTCTGGAGGAAACAATGGACGTGAGTGGTTTGTACCCAGCACTGCAGTATCAGGACAGCCTACTTGGGAAACTCATCTGTTCTCGTGTAGTCCCTCTCTCTCTCTCTCTTTTTTTTTTTCAGGTTTCTAGTAAGATGAAGACTTCCAAAGAATTTAATTTGTGACCACAAGAGATTTATATATATTAAAAGAAAGGAAAACAATTGCTTGGGGAAAATGGGAGGAAAAAATGTGTCTAATGAATTGTGCCCTACAGATATTTGAGGTTTACTTTCAGTCCATTTGTGCTGCTCAGTAGGCTCGATCCACAGAACTCTCCCATTCCAGTCTCTGTTGTTATTTTTAACTCTGCCGTTTACTGGTTATGTGACACCGAGGAAGTTTCTTCTTTCTCAGCTACGAAATAGGGATAATGATAATGCAAAGTTGTGTAGATATATTTTGAACTACTTAATGTTCCTTCAGATTAAAGCCTACCAAACCAGATAGTGTATCCAAAAGAAATATCTGTGATTTTGCTACTGCCTCGGACAAACGACAGAATCATTGTAGAACGGAGTGGGCCTGGCAGGCACGGATAAGATCAGTTTACAAAATTAGGGAGGGGTTAAGTTCTTAAAAATGCACATGGGTAGTAAGTTTTTTTTAACCTACAGACAGAATGGGATTCCTTTTTAATATGAGCCTAATTTGATAATTCCTAGTAAAGCTGGGGCTTCTGGAAAGCTTTTTAAGAATAAACAGAGTTATATTGTAGTGCATAATCACAATCACCTATGGAGGCCAAGGCTTGCGCTTT
Source organism: Camelus bactrianus (assembly GCF_048773025.1). NCBI lineage: Eukaryota > Metazoa > Chordata > Mammalia > Artiodactyla > Camelidae > Camelus > Camelus bactrianus. The sequence continues at coordinate 85,026,428 of NC_133575.1, forward strand.
AGAAGCTAAAGTCAGCCTGACTGTGGGCAAAGGCAGCCTTTGTATTCCAAGGGGCAAAGTCAAAAATTCACAGCTGCCAACTATATGCATTAGGATTAGCTGCAGCTGGCTGGGGCTCAAAATCGATCAATAACTCGGAGTAAACAAGTATCTGGCAATAAGTGACCAGGTGCTAGCACATAGTTGAGACAACTGAAATCAGCTGGCTTACCACTCATGCTTCACACGCTAATTAAGTTCTGTCACACCAGAATTAGATAAGTGTTATGGTTATGTTGGTTGCAGGAAACAGGCCAGGGATAAGCAGGCCTTCAACAAAAAGGGTATTTTACAGCTCCAAAAATTAGTTTGGTTTGACTTCACCACAAATCTGCAGTCAAAAAAGTATAGGAACATTAGCGAGGAAAAATGCTAAAGGAACCATCAAAAGGAAAAAATGCCCCAATCCACTGAGCTACAGCACACCCAGGAATTCATTAAATCAGCTCTCCTTTAGCTGACAATCTTACAATTAGCAGGAGGTACGTATACTTTTTTCTAGGTTGTCTCTGTGCAACTTTGGGTGCAGATAGCATCAGTATACTTTATGTTCCTTATAGCAAATTAGTCTAAATGCAGAAGTCAGTGGCTGCTTAATATTCCGGATGTTGTCAAATCTGGAGCCACAGAAAGCCTTTTACCAGAGGCAGTGAAGTGGCTCAACGATGGGGAAAAGAGAGAGAGAGCACAGAAATTGGAAGCCTGAAGCTATTGTTTGTTTGAAGAAGAGGTTTGTCAAGTTTACCTTCAACAATCCCACCAGTTCATTAAATGTCTTTGTTTTTCTTAGGTGGTGATGGTTGAGGTGTTGAGAGACCCAGTGAGAGCATCTGTTTGGGCCCTACAAGGGGTTTAGGGAACAGCACCCTGCTGGTTTTAGGACCTTCTGTATGTTTGGACTCAAGGCGGGATGAAAACTTTTCAGCACACACTTTGCAGGAACCAGGCTACCTTATATCAGTGCTTTCGATTATGATCCACATAAGGCATTTTCAGCAGAGGTTTTCAAGTTCCAAAATAGTAGTAATAGTCAATTGCTTAAGAGTAGTATACTGGAGCAAAGTGGATTTCTAATGCCTGCTGTCATCCGGCCTTGTTTTTAACAGAATCTTAGCCCTGTCACTGCAAGTTGTGTTAGGTAGCAATGAACAAGCAAAGGACAAGCAGACTTTCCGGGAAAAAATGTGCTCAGCTAACCCACCTGATCACTGCAGTCAATATAGGGATTTCGGAAAAAACAACATTCTTACTAACCTTGACCTCTGGGCTGTCTGACGTACAAAATGGTAAGCAATAACCATCATTGTGCACAGAGGACTTATAGTTTTCTCTTTAGGAGTTTCAGTGATTGAAAAGAAATTTTGACCATTCTCTAATTTATTCATTAGAATAATAAACTTTTTTAGGGCTTCTAATGTCAACAAAGTCTTATGTTAGTTGCAACAAGATCCTTCCACTGAGTATCTTAGTCTACTGGGGGTAATTTGTACCAGGAGAAATATTTTGAGCCCTGTCTTTGTTTTTGCCTATGTGCGTCCAGATTACAATACAAGCTTTAGTTGAAAGCCTAGTCTAATTTCAGTTGCTTACTAGTGGAGAAGAGAAGTGATACTAATTTTCTCTTACACTGTTGTAAATAGCCTTCTAATTAATCTCCCTCCTTTTAGTCTCTCCCCAACTCCAAGTCATCCTTCATAGCACTACCATATTTTACTTTCTAAAACATAGCTATGATTATGTCACTTCTCATTGTATATTGAATAGAATAGAAATTTCTAAACTTGGAGGGCTAGAACCTCAACAATCTAGCTCCATCTGACCACTGTCTCATTTATACCTCCACTGTGTCTGACATATACTTGTATTACATATAGTATCTTCCACGCTGTGCTACATTTATTTACTTACATATCTCTTCCATTAGAGACTGAGTTCCTTGAGAGAAGGAACCATGTACTTTTCTTCTTCGTAGTACCCACTCTTAGCCTGGCACATTAGAATACATTTGAAAAGCGAGTTAGTTGATGGCAAGAACTGGAGGGCAGCCTGCTTAGTTTGCTGGTATGAGTTTTCTCCACTGTTTTTGTTAAGGCATAATTTACATACAAGAAACTTCTCTTTTTTTTAGTGTACCGTTCCGTAAGTTTTGATAAATATGTAGTCATGTAGCCACTACCACAATCAAGATATATAATAGTTTCATCACCCCCAAATTCCACAAGCTATGCCTTTATAGTCAAAGCCTCCACCACCTTTAGCCCCTGGCAACCCTTCGCCTGTTTTCTGTCCCCATGGTTTTGCCTTTTCTAGAATGTTGTATAAATGGAATCACTCAGTATGTAGCTTTTTGTGACTGACTTCTTTCACTTAGTAAAACATGTTTGATTCTTTCATGTTACCGCATTGGCATGATATTTAAACAAAAAAGTGGTCAGAGAGATGCGTGCTGGGAGCGAGTACAAAGTCCTGTGTGACTATAGAGGTGGAATGTTTGCTCTTGACTTAAAGAATTAGGGGAGATTTCATGGAGAAAGTAATGTCTCTTTGAGCAGGGCCTTGAGGGATAGGTGGGATTTTTATAGGTACCAATGGTGAAAGAAGATAATTCAGCAAACGATATAGCAAGAACAAAAACTCGGGGTCAGGAAAGAGCAGAGTGAATTTAGGGAACATTATTTCAGTTTAATTAGAGCACAAGAGGCAGAGTAGTAGGAGACAGGGCAGAAAAGGCAGGTTAGAGCTTTGTTAACCTTGAATAATGTATCTAGGAATTTGGCCTTGATTTATTAGGCACTAGATACTCATTGCAGGTTTTTGATTCAAACACTTCTGGGAGGAGAGTAACAGTTCTGCCTGCAGGTAATTCTGCACCCTGTCTGAGCTGATATAGACTGCTCTCTGTCCCGGTGAGTACACAACTCTGACTCGTAAAACAAGGCAACAAATGACATCTAAATATATCAAAAGAGGGGAGGGCATAGCTCAAGTGGCAGAGCACATGCTTAGCATGCAGGAGGTCCTGGGTTCAAACCCCTAATTACCCCCCTAAAATAAAAATAAATAAATATATCAAAAGCATACCAAGGATATAAAATATCTGCACAACTGATACTTGGCAGAAAACGTGTTCATGAAATGGCTGAATCTGATACTTACCAAAGACTCTCTTGTCTCTCCATTCTTTTGTGTTTTCTCAATTTGCTCTATGGTCAAGGTATGAAAAAGCGAAGTATTGTTCCTGGATTCTATTTTCCTAGTTCTCCACAGAAATAGCTTCTCTGGGTAACTAAGAATTAAGGTTATGGCTTCTGTCTTAGCAGATAGCCAATTTACAAAGTCCTGGTTGAACAGCATTTCTTTCTTTTGTAAAACTGTATTATCCACTGGTATTACTCAAATTCCTATGTAGAAAGAACCCATTCCTATTTGGGATGCTTTTTTTTTCTGAAACAAGAACAGACATTTCACCAAAGACGATATACAGATGGCAAATAAGCACATGAAAAGATGTTCAATGTTGTTAGTCATTGGGGAAATGCTAATTAAAAGCACAATGTGGTATCACTTCATACCTATCAGAATGGCTAAAAAGAAGTGATCACACCAAATGATGGTGAGAATATGGAGAAACTGGATCACATATATATCCATTGTTGGTGAGAATGTAAAATAATGCAGGCAATTTGGAAAACCGTCTGGCAGTTTCTTATAAAACTAAACATACAACTACCAATGCTTCAGCAATGTCAGTCACGGGACTTTATCAGAGAAGTGAAAAATTATGTTCACCAAAACCTGTATACAAATATTTATAGCTGCTTCATTCATTATTGCCAAAGTCTGGAAACAACCCAAATGTTCTTCAATAGGTGAATTTTTAAGATTCCATACCAGAGAATACTACTCAGCAGTAAAAAGGAATGAATTATGAATATAGGCAACTATCTGGATGACTCTCCAGAGAATTAAGCTGAGTGAAAAAAGCCAATCCCCCCAAATTACATAAAGTATGATCTCTTTCATATAATATTTTTGAGATGAAAAATTGTAGTAATTAAGAACAGATTAGTGGTTGTCCAGAATTAAGGAGAAGGTATGGGGTGGAGATATGTGTGACTATAAAAAGGCAACATGAGGGAGCAATGTGGTGATGAAATTGTTCTGAATCTTGACTGTGGTGGTGATCATATGGACCTACACATGTGTTCAAATTGTGTAGAACATGCAAATGAGTGCATGTAAAACTAGGAAAACCTAAATAAGGTGAGTGGATTGTATTGATGTCAATTTCCTGGATGTGATGTTGTACTATAGTAATGTAAGGTGATACCACTGGGGGAACTGGGTAAATGGTATACAGGATCTCTATTTCATATAGCTGTATACGAATCTACAAGTTTTTCAAAATACAAAGTTTTTTTTAAAAAAAAGAAGAATGTGTGTTGTTGTAGAAATGTATAACACATTACTTGAATTTAACTCTAGGAACTTATTTTTGTTTGTTTTTTGCTCAGGAATTTGGATGTTTTCTTACGACATAAATTAAAAGAAAAAGCTCCATGTTTCTAGTTCTGACTATGTTGCCAGGAAGCATAGCGCCCAGACAGGGGCAACTACTTCCGCTTCTGCTGTAATTGTTCTTCACCATTTTTGGGGTCAGAGTTACTTCTGAAAATTTGATGAAACCTATGTACGGGATAAATGAGCACACAATTATTTGCACAATTTCAAGGTGTTTTATAGACCTCATGAAGCTTATCCAGTGACCCCATGTTAATGTTCATCTACTGCTATATTGTTCAATATGGTAGTCAATAACCTCATTTGTTTTTAAATTTATTTAAAATTAAATAAAATTAAAAATTTAGTTCTCCAGGCACATTAGCCACATTTCAAGTGCTCAACAGCCACGGAGGCTTGTGGCTATGTACTGGACAGCACAGAGATAGAACTTTGTATCCCTGCAAAATGTTCTATTGGACAGCATTGCTCTCGAAATTGAGAATACAAGTTACTTGATTTTTCAAAAGTCAACTCCATGTATTGATAATTTATAGAATACTTCAGCTGCATGAAGACCTTGTGTGGCCTATCTGTGCATCTCCAAGGACCCCAGCCTAAGAATCTCCTCTTTAGATAGATTCTAGTTTATCCATAAATGTCTTATTTTATATTGGGTTTAACCAAGGGACTAATTTAAAGCCCCTTTAAATTAGGTAGGCTATAGAAACTAACTTTTTGTCATTTCAATTATTATATACGATGGCAGAAGAAGACAGGGGTGGCACTTGCAAATAGGAAGAATTGTTTCAAGCACATAAAGTAATTTTGGAAGAGAACATAGATGCAGATGAATCGAATTGAGGTATTCAAGAGTCAGGCTTCTCCACATAATAGCAAAACAATTGGTTAAAAGTGGAACATTCAGTTGCCTTGTTCAACTAGTATCTTTTATTTATTTTGGTGTCATATGAACATATGTGATACTAACTGTGGCAACAGGTTATTAAAATAGAAAGAGAGGGAAGAGCAAGATTTTAAATGCTGTGATGGGAAAATAAATAACTGAGTTGAGTATCATCTTAGCTGTATAGGCAGAAGAAAGGTGGAGAAAATACAAGAGAACTTGAGTCTTGCAATAAGCAGCTTTCTGGTTCATTGCAGTTTGTCAAGTATTTAGGAGTAGAAGACATTCACACTTAAAGTAGTAGTCATTTACCAAAGCTCTGATGATCTTTCTCTTATTAGAAGAATTATATTCTTAAAATGTAAACAATATTCTTGCCTTCCTGGCTTTCTCCTTCAAATGTTGGAATAAACTTTTTTATTTTTTGAATTGAATTTCATTTTCCACCTAAAGCTAGGTACGCACCTGAATTATTCTATTGAGGATGTAGTTTCCTCAGGGTCATTGTTTATTAGGCCTCTAAAAAAGAATTGAGTCAGATCTCAATTACAGATACTAGATGGGAAGCAGTGATGTAGATAATACAAAAGAGCAGATTATCAAAGACACTTGGAGTTGGCTTTGAAATGCATTTTTCAGCACATTTTCATCTTATGTTTTATGCAGGCATTCCCTTCAGACCCATAAGAGGTGACTCTGAAGTAGCTTGAGTGATCAAAGAAAGTCAGCCTGAGATTTAAACACTGCCAGTGGACTAGCTGCATGCAGATAATTAAATTAATGGCATAACTTAGCATATTTATATTCTGTATATCACCTTGCTCCCATGAGCAAGTAACCACTAAAGAGAATCTATGGACTCACTAGTCTTATTCATTCTGGGAATTTATGCACATCTTCAAGGTGCTTGGTTTTAAAGTAATCAATCAGATTGATTTTTGTTTTATTTTAATCTATTTGGCTGAACTTGACTGAGTAGCTTCGTGTCCTCTTAATTGAAAGAGTTGCCACATGATGTCAGAAGACATTGGAAATTTTACTTCAGATGCCAATATCGCATGTTACTGTTTAAATATGCTTGAGGCAAGTACCAAGGTGTTTGGATTAAGTCATAAGTGCTCAACGTGCCCTCTGCTGGGCCTTTCTTTCATAAGGTTGGAACAGAAAAATGCTGTGTCATCTGGTGGTACAGTGCGTTGAGAAAACGAATTCCACTGTAACTATCACATGCAATGAATTAACCCTAAATACAGATTCATGAGTCTCTCTGACACAGATAAGTCTGGCTCACTTAGCTAGTTTCAAAAGGAAATTTTTAAATGTTATCTAGATACAAAGAAACGAAAACTTCCGTATGTGCTTGGGAATTCCCCTGTGTTTTATGAAGCAAGACGATCTTACTGTCAGGTAGTCTCCCCATAGATATGTAAGCCAACTAAATAACTCTGCAATTATTATATTTTATGTAATTACCACATTATTATACAAACCAACTAAATAATTCTGCTACAAGAGGATATCTGTGAAAAGGTGGATTATAATTCAAGATTTTTTCAGGGTTTGCAAAGATGCATTGCCACCTACCTCCTGCCCCCCTCCCAAGGGTTTTATCTGAGACCAAATCCTATAAATCAGCAGCTGTTCCTGTAAATTGAGTGGATGTTTTGGGGAAGAATGGGGATTTAGGTTCAGTAGTTACTTTAGTAAAAATTATTTATATATTTTTCTTGGATCAAAATATTTTTGGAGAAGAATGGGGATTTAGGTTCTATGGTTTCTTTAGGAAAAATTATTTCTATATTTTTCACAGATCAAAATATTTTTTAACATCCTCTGTGGTAAAAGTAACAAATATCACCAAGTATCTTCCCCAGAACTTCCTTACAGTCATATAGAGGTGTACACAGTTTGCTTGTTCAAATTGCACACATAGCCACATGTTCCTGCATATAGCTTCAGAAGAAGCAAATCATGAAACTAGACAAAATCTAGAGACTACTGTTTCTGCTCTCCCTGGCCCCAACTGGCACTCCAAAAAATAGAACTGGTCAGAATAATGTTGTTTTCTTTATGAATTTCTCCCTAAGGCACCAAGATCAGTTTTCATACCCCTAGGAATCCAAAAGGTTTTTATTTTTATCAAACTGAAAATTCTCCTGGACTCATTTAAGTCAATGCCCTCAATGAAATCATTGTTCTCTGAGTTTTCTGAGACATCATCCTCAATTGCTTATGCCATTAACAAAATAAATAATACCAGGTACAAAAGTAATTGTTGGAGCACTAGAAATTTGCCTTTTGGTGTGTATTAGTCTTCACTGCTTTTCTTTTGTTATGAAGGTTAGTGGTATGTCAAAGACAAGGGTGAAATGGACTCAGAGACAGGAAAACAAATACAGTAAAGGAATTTAGATGATTTTTTTTTCATATTTCAGTAGAACATGATACTTTACTGTTTAGCCTCTCAGAAATCAGAATACTGCAATCTATGCCATAATTAAATTTATCTGAATGTAAACTGAGGACAATAGGGTTTTTGTTTGTTTACTTTTGCTGTTTTGCTTGGCTGAAGGCAGAGTAGTCTTGAATTACCCTTCCACTTTGAGGAATACTTTCTTCCTCTAAAGCGCAAATAAGGACTGTGATTTGAGAAGACATTTTTTAAAATATGGACTATCTCCAAGATCTTACTGTAAGGAAATGGAAATATCCCCATAAGAAGTTATAGCACAAAAATGTCCCAAATAAATGTCAAAAACCCCACAAAACACCACAACTTCATGTTTTCAAAATGTAATTACAGGTTAAGGGCACAGGTCTGTTAAATGGAAGCCGAAAGTACCAGATTTGTAAGGCATTACTGCTTGAAGGAGACACATCTTGTCAATATTTACCACTTTACTAACATTTTAAGTATTCACAGAGAGGATTAGTGGGCTGTGGACATCGCTTTCTTTAGAGAAGCAGTAGTAGGCTATCCATTAGTTTAAACAATTTTCACAAATGAACAATGTGTATATCCTTTTAGATTTGACTTTTTTCACTGCCAAAGGTACATTCCAAATATACAGAATAAGGAAAATAGAACTCTACTTTCATTATGACATTATTTTGCACCTAGAATAAAACTTTACTAAATCAGACTTGCTTGAAGTTGGCAAGTTCTATAATTGGAATTATAGAATATAGTAATATTTCATTATTTTGGAGGAGGACAAGGACTCATTCTATGATGAAAGAAAATTTATGGGGTATATAAGCTCTGCACTGGGAACAGTTACCTTGTACAAGAAAACCAATTTTTCTCGTGCCTTAGAAAGTATTCATTTACATAAAAGCAATTGGACTATTAATTACAGTCATTTACATTGTTCTTTGAAGCAGATTTCTGTATTTCATTAGCTTTGATTACATTACTGTGAATGTCTGAAAAAAGATTCTCAAAAATGCCCTTCCATAGTTCAGAGATTTCCTGTCAGATAGGCCTTTCTGTTAACAATTTAGCCAAATACAAAATGCAGCTTTAGTATTTTGCAAGTAATACAATAACACAAATGAATTGGTACTACAATCATGCCAAAGAGAAGCACTGCTGGAGATCCTTTAATGAATAGGCAAAGATTGTTTGCAGGGAAATCGTTGCTTTTATGTACTGCATAAAAAGAGTTTCCATTCTCTGAAGGCAGTTAATCATCTCCCCACTCCTCTAAGTGCCAACCCTACATTTTTAACTTAGATTAAACACTGGTGAGAATTAATGTGTTTTCCTTATACTCTACTCAAATTCACATAGTGTGATGTAGATCACTACGTCCACAATAGCTCATATGAATAAGTGAGAGAGGAATTTTAATTCCACAATAGTGTGCAGTGAAACAAGACCTGAACTGGAATCTGGTTCCTTCACTCCATGACCCCGTGTGGGCAGAAGCTCTCTGTGTAGGTGTGTGAATCACTGGTGGTAATCTAGGCAGTTCCTATTGCCAGAGCTTTATATATAGAAGCAGCCTAACAAAGAAGTCATGTCCCCGAGTGGCAGCTGGAGTTGAGACACCAAATAGCTTCAGGGATGGGCGATGGAGACACAAAGAACACTGTGAATAGCCAGCAAGGTTGTCGTTAAGCTGAGGGACTCCACCATTTCTTGGTGGTACTACACTCCGTTGGCTGGAGACAGAATTGTGAAGTTGGTAATATCTGTTTGGGAGAGCATATACTCCCATTTTCAGCCATATTCATTCATTCATTTGTTCATTTGTACATTCATTCATCAGTGAGGGCCTAGTGTTATTTAGTCACTATGCTAAGTGCTGTGTATCCTGAGATGAATGAAACGAGGTGCCTGGATCTCCAACAGTCTAGTTTTGCTTCCAGGTCACACCTCATCCTGTCTGCTATTTTGCATTCAAGTCACTATCAATGAATTCATCCCTATTATGGTATCAGTTGTTAAGGTTAAGATGTTACCTCTCTCAGGATGTGCCTTTCAAACAGAGACTCAAAGACCTTATAGCTTTTAAAACCCAAAGGAATGCTGCTTTATTGATGGACAAAATTTCAGATAATACATCATAAGGTGGAGGATATTTTGGGGCAGGGGGGGAGTCCTTGGACCCAACAAATCACATTACACAGGTGACTGGCTCCAAAGCCTTCTCCAAGACACAAAAAGTGAAGTTATTCTCAAAAAGCAAAGGGAATGCCCCCTCCCCATCAACAGATTAAAAAAAAAGATTTTAGTGGTAAGAAACAAATTCAAACCAAAAAGTCAATACCACTGATTAAGAATTGAATGAATGATATAAAGTATATAGAAGACCACTTCATTTAGTGAACAGTCTAATGTCTGATATTGTTCAAGAGGGCACAACTAGGAACAATGTATGAGAGTCAGAGGGAGGCATATTTTGGTGTAACTTGAAAAATAACTTTCTCAAAGCTTCAGCTGTCCAGTAGTGCATGGAACTACCTTGTGACATGAGTTGTCTGTCACTGCAAGTCCTCAAACAGTAAATGAATGGCCACCAGACAGGGTTTCAGTTGAAGGGACTTCTGAGTCCATGGAAGATTTATATTCTTTTGCGTTTAGTCTGTGAACCTATTAGTCTATGTTAATTGGGAATCCAGGAAAGACAAAAATAAGTACACAAGAATACATAAAAAGAGACAAAAAGCAAATGAATGTGACCTAAACTATGTTTATTAATGTTGATTAGGTGCCAAGCAAAGGAGAGACTGGGGTAAATTGTTAATCAAGAAAGGTTTCTGATAGAACATAAGTTTTGGCCAAGATTTTAAAGTGAGAAAGAGACAGATAGGCGAAGAGGGAAAATAAACCAAGAGGGGGCTGACTTCATCAGCATCATCCCATGACTTCCATCTCCTGGAGTGTCTACTGTGGAATAGGCACCATGCTGAGGGCTTTCTTTCCATGTGTTAGCTCATTTAATCCTCGCAGCCAGTCTCTCAGGCAGTACTATACTATTCCTATTTTAGAGATGAGAGGACAAAGATGAGAAGACTGGAATTCAGAGAAGTTCAGTAACTTGTTCAAGATCACACAGCTAGAAAACAATAGTAGATCTGGTATTCATATCTGGATCTGTCCCCCTGCAAAGCCCATGCCCTATACCCATGTCATCCTGTTGAGGGATGAGAGAGAGAACTATGAAATGTAAAACTTGGGAAGACGGGACAAATAGTTGGCTCTCAGTAAATATTTCTTGAATGAAGAAGGAAACCCTTGCTTTTTAAAGGGGAAAAAAACATTTTTTAATGTCTTCTTTTATTCCCAGTTGTCAGCCAGAGCTTGGTCTCCCTAAGAGCTTAACTCTTAGTCACTGCAGAGGCTCCCCAGGCCCAGGCTATGGATGTGTAAACAAGAAGGAATAACAAACACCCCAGGGCTTTATGCCCTAGCATTTAACCGCACCCCTGCATCCCAGGTGGGTGATGTATCTTGTGGTAATATGTATCAGGTTAGAGCCCTAGTATTTCTCTTTAGGCCTTCTTTATGCTTCCTCGTTGAGCCAAAGGGCTGCAGTTTTCAGGGGAGAAAGGGTACATTTTTTGTGTGTGAAGTGGTCAGAGAAACCACACATCTTCCTTTAGCCAAAATGCAACTCCCCTCTCTCCATCTGAGTTCTGTTACAAGAGTTCTCCACAAAGCCCTTTGGTAAATAACGGCCTTTTTGCATATCCTGGCTTTTTGACAAGACTAATTTTCTAAGAACATTTGCCTGTATGGTTGGAATGGTACTGAATTTCTCAGAATTAACCACTGTGGCCTCCAACTGCAGCTAATCTTACTATACACAAGGTACTGAGCATTTAGATGCTGGTTATATCCTACATGAGGCTAATAAAAATAATCAGTGGAAAATTAATTTGACAAATGGTTTTTTGGTCCATGTAGACATTTTTTAAAGCTAAAATAATGTCAAACATCCTATTTGACTGATTCTACACTCCTCCTCCTCCTCAGCCTCCTCCACTGAATTGACTGCTTTGAGGAAAAGAACTCAATTTACATTTCCATTTGAAAGCTAAAAATATACACAAGTAAATGTAGATTGGATTTAATTCAATTCTAAAATGCAGGGCATCCAGGCATTTAATCATTGCAATTTTGACATCCAAAGGCCTTGACTAGGTTTCTACCAGTTTTTACTAAAAGCCTAATCTCCTCAAATGCCAAGATAGGTAATTAGCATTAGTCATAACAAACAGATCATTTCCCAGAACACTTAATATATTAAAATGGCCCCAAAGAGGTTTTTTTTTCACGTGCTCATCTTTTTATAAGGATTTCATGTTTTTATGAAACATCCTCCAGATATCTATGTAACACCCAACTCAAGCCTCAACTTACCCCTGATCTAAGGCTTTAAAGAAGTTCCATTTGGACCCTTAGGGCTGGTTAGTTTTATACTCGGATCATTCTGCACCTGTGACCTTTCAGTGTGCTCCCCGTCCCTGCCCAAACATTAACATGCCCCCTCTTTCTCCCTTGTAATCTGCAGCCACAGCTCTGCGACTCTTCTGATCTCAATTTTTTCATATTTTCATCTCTGCCCGATTCAGCTCTGCCCTTCTCAACTCCTCCAATACGACCTGCTCTCTTGCGAGTAATTCTCTTATGTTTTATATACAAGGCCAGCCTTCTAAACTGGTGAACAAAGTCCTGTGTTTATCTGAGACAACTTTATTCCTGAATTTAGTTTGAAGCCTTCACACTAATGCTTCCTGGTTTCACATTCATATCATCCTGAGTCATTGCCCCAAATGGAAACAAGTTTGTTTAACCTTCAATTCTGTGCTCCCCCTCCATATGGCTCATTACCTTCTTCCATTGCTTTCCCCCCTAAATTTTCCACTGTGACTTCTAGATTTCTGGTTACATGACACAGGCTTAACTGGTAAAATTCCCTCATTTCATCTTCACTGAGGGTTATACTTAATCTTATGGCCCCTGACCCATCTCACCACTTCTCCCTCAGTTAGTTTTAGTAGAGGCAGCTCATCCTTCTGTACCCCACATATTTTAGGGCTACAAGGGGTGTCCTCACTCCCACATAGTGATTTCCAGGCCTCTTCCCCCCTCCCCCTCATGAATAAAACCCATTTCTTGAAGACTCATGACAGTCAGGAGACTCATGGCACTTGGTTTTACCACCTTTTGTCACTTTCCTCCCTGTTTGGTCATGGACCAACCTCCCAGTCATTTCCCCACGTGTGTGAAGACTTTGTCATTTGGATTGCAGTCATTCTCTCCACTCTAAGCACTTCCATGGTCCAACATCTGGCCTCATTGTGACTCAACTTCAGGGACCTTTGTCTCTATTACATCAGAGTCACCCCACTGCCGTGGCCATACTCTGGACGTTATTATCATCCTGATCTGCTCAACTACTGAAACTGTAACAGAAATACCCCACTTTATGACTGCCTACCCTGTAGCTCTCCGTTTTAGAGCTCAGTACTGATCTTTGAGTTCTCTGCTATCATCTTCTATAACTTTAACATTCATGTTGATGACCCTTCCAACACCATGACCTCATAATTTCTTAATCTCTTCAGCTCCAGTCATCTTAATGCTTCCATTAATAGTGCTTTTTATATTCTGCCTCTATTAGTTTTAGAAATATCAGTTATCCCTACTACATTTTCTTCCTTGAGGGCAATGATCTTGTTTTTGTACCATTTTTATACAATACCTTGCATAGTGTATACTCACCAGAAAGGTAGTAATGTGTACTGATTAAAAGCAGAGATTTTGGAGTCAGGATATCAGAGTTCAAACCCCAGTTCTGCAGTCTACTAGCTGTATGGCCATGAGGGGATTTAACCAACATTTCTATGCCTCAATTTCCTTATATATAAAATGGGAATACTAACACTTTGTATCTCATGGATTGTGGAAATGATTAACTACACTTAGAAGAGTGTTTGGCACATAGCTGATAGAATATTTATTGTCAACAATCGCCTTCACAAAGGGTAAGGTAAAAAAGTGCCATGCTGAAAGGAAAAAAAAGAGCCCCCAATATTAGGAATAATGATACTTGACACAGTAACTTAAAATAGAAATTGAAAGCAAACAAATTATAAAACAAATATTCCTTTCCCTCTATTTGTACTTTCCACTGTGAAGATGCCAGTGTATTGATTATTGCCAGAAACTAGTTTATTTAATTACATGGTGTCACTGTCATTTCATGGTGAAGTCATTAAAAGAGCACACAATAATAAACACTATTAAAATTTAAATAAAAATATGATATACATCTAAAAATCTAAAACTTTATAACTAATAGTATTATATTGTTAAACATTTATTTGATCATGGCAGGCTCTGAACGTAGGTGGAATAGGTTGTTGCTTATTTGATGTGATAAGGGATGCTCTGAAATATGATTTCTCCCAATTGGCTGTTCCACAGTTCTGTCAAAAACGTATATTATCACCAGTTAGAAGTCAGGTTTGTTTGCTTAAACCATGCTGTTTCCAGGTACAAGTAAAATTCCCCCTGGGAGACTTTATCCGAGGAGCTCTGAAATATCTAAGAATTATCTAAATGAGTAAGGCGTAGGACCCGCAAGTCTAGGTAGAAACGGATATAATTTATTTACATGAAGTCCTTCCTGTCTAGGGAAGGTAGTCTTGAGTGATGGAAGAGGGGTAGCTGGGGTAAGAGGACTTAGGAACCAAGGATTGCTGACAACAGAGGGAGAGAATACTAAAGGGGCATTCTGAGAGAGAGGGGGGAGTGGCCCTGTTAGGCTGGAGAGGTAGGCAGAGGCCAGAGCACACAAGTCCTTTTAGGCATGGTAAAGTTTAGATTTTATTCAAAGAACAAGGAAAAGTCGCTAGGTGGGGGGCTTTAAGAAGAGGAGCAAGGTGATCAGACGTCTATTTTTAGAGGATCATGCCAGCTGTCATGTTGAGAAAGCACAGGGTAGACAGCAAGGGTGGAAAAAGGAGCCCATGATGGAAGCCATTTGCAGGAGCCAGCGTGAGAGATGCTAGTAGCCTGAACTAGACTGGTGGTAGTGACATGGTTATATTTTTGGAGGCAGCATTATGTGAAAATATGAAAGAGACATGACTTAGGGAGAGGGAACAGCAAGTGCAAAAACTCACTCATGTTTCTCTATTGGTTTACAAACAGAGGGAAGACCGGACTGGCTGACGCACAGGCGTGTGGAAGAGAGGGTTGTGGAATAAGATCTCATCACATAGAGCCTTGTAGGACATGGCATGAAACCTGGATTTTATTCTAATTGTAACTGACTTACATTTTTCATGGGATCACTCTGGCTGCTGTGTGGGAGACCAGACTCTGTAGAGGGACAGAGTAGGTGGGAGACCTGTAGGGAGGCTATTGCAGTGAGATGGGTGAGAGATATTGGCCTGGGTTTGGATGGAAGCAGCAGACGTGGGAAAAGGGATGGATTTCAGAAATGCTTAGAGGGGGTGGTGGGTATAGCTTAGTAGCTCAGTGGTAGAGCACATGCTTAGCGTGCACGAGGTCCTGGGTTCAATCCCCAGTCCCTCCATTTAAAAAAATGCTTGGAGATTGAATCAGCTGAACTCTAGGTTTAATGAGATGTGGGAGCATGAAGAAGAAGGAGGTTTCAGGTACTTTCAGGCTCAAGGCAGGGGAGGGTTTAGTGGGATTGAGGGACTGAAAGGAGCCCAGTGTGGCTAGAGCTCAGTGAGGGGGAGTGCGGGGAAGTGAGAGAAGATGAGGTCAGGGTGGGAGGCACGAGCCAGCTGATTCATGGCCGGGTAAGGACATGGAAAGCATCTGAATTTATTCCAAGTGCCTTGGGAGGCTCCTGAAGGGTTTTAAACAGGGTATGACTTTTTTTTTTTCTAATAAGTCACTTTGGCTTCGGTGTGAGGAGTAGGCTTGGAAGGGGAGCAAGGGAAGCCAGGAGATGCTTTAGGAGGTTATTGCAGAGGTCTGAGGAAGAAATCTTGTAGATGGCTACACCTGGACAGATTTGAGATTCATTTCAAGTGGAACTGATCAGTTTTCTTGAATTCAACACTTCCTGTATGTATACATCTGAATCTAAACCTTATTGAAGTTTTTATCTTCTCACATCATTTATATACTATGCTTTTATTTCCTGTCTCATTTCTAGAAAAACATTTTTCTAAAATATGTGAGTTTGCTGCTCTGATTAAACCCTTCCTTTCCATGCACTTAATTGCTTGGGAATTGGTGAGTTTGGGGGATTCTGAAATGCTGCACACGTCACCCCGTAAACCCATTTCGTTGAATGCGATCAAAACAATCAAAACGTAAGAACCATTTTATTCCCTTCAAATTACTGACTTTGTGGAAATAAACTACATTCAAATCTAATCGTTTCTTAGGGCTATTTACTTATTAATACTATAACTTTCAAAACCTGTTCGGTCAGCAAGCAAGTACTTAATATATTCTGAATTTGCTTCTTTAATAACTGAGGAGTCCTGACTTTTCTTGCACAGCTGGGACAGAACTGACTGGATGTCTCTGAAGCATTTGGAAAGGGTTGTTACAAATTTACCTAATTACTTAATTACATAGCATATCCTATTTCCAACCCCATCACAATGCCAAATCAAAACACATTGCAAACTGGGAAACTTAAAATGAAAGGTTTACCTCCAAGTACTAGGCTACATGCCATTCCTCCTCAGTGGGAGCTCTTCTCAGACTGGAGTTGCACCCTTCAGAAAACAGATTCTGCTAGTAGAAGGGGTATGAATGGACTGGGTCCAGGAGTAAAGATATTCTGTACCCACATCATGAAACCATGGGAGGCAAGGAGTATAGAAGCATCCCTTAGGCTTGTTGAGGACCTTGAAGCTGGGCTCTAGGGGATGGCGAGGCACCAATATGTAAAATGAAGGGAGAGAGAATGTATTTGTACAACAGTAAGGGCATGGGCATCGTGTATTTACAGTGACAAGGAGGCAAGTCGCCCATGACATCTGGGACCTGGCCTGGTACTACCCATTAGGCTGTGGTGTTTTCTTGCTGAACCTAAATAATTTCACAGAGCATCAAGAGTAGAGAAGGCCATTCTGTAACCATGATGGACCAAGACAAAACAAGACCACTCCATCATTATGTCTGAACCCAGTCAAAATATGAACAGTACCCAAGCCACAAAAATGACCAAGCACCTCCCATCCTGGCCAACGTGAGTGATGGTTGCTTCTTCACCAATTATAGCTGTAGCTTCTGGATCATCTTCCCAACTTGCACGTAAGATGTATTTAGAAATCCAGTCACAGAATTACCCCCATTTTCTGACAGCATCCAAATCCAGAACAAAGCCATCTAAAGTGACAAACTCAACCTGGTTTTCCTGGTTTTAGCACTGAAAGTCTAATGTTCCAGTAAGTCCCTCAGTTTCAGGCCAACTGAGATGGCTGGTCAATGACCTGCTTCTTTAAACTCTCCCTCAAATCATCTGAAGCCAGCCCGAATCCTGTACATCCTTTATCACACCCTCTTATTGAGACACCCCATTGTTGCCTAGGGTGTGCATTCTCCCTTTGCCACAGTAAGTCATAGACCCAACTTCTTCAACTACAAATCTGTTCCTAGTGGTCTTTGGTTGGAGGGCATTGACATCAGTGAAAGTAAAGAGGCACAACATGGTGGAAAGGCTAGTAAGTAGTCCCAGAGGCTAGAAGTTGGGGGAACCAACGAAGGAGGGAAGGGCCACAGCCCTGACGAGGCTAGAGTGTGGTTTTCTGAAAAGGTGGTTTTCAGAGATGATAAAAGATGAGGTGATGGAAGGTAAAGCCACGAGCTTTTGGAGGAGGAGGAAGAGTTGTGGTCCCACCCTCTGTGCCTAAACCAAACACTAATGAAAGTGAAAACCAACAAAGCTTCGCTTATATTATAAAAGGATGACTCAATCTTTAATGGTCGAGGCTGATCATAGAGCTTTTGTATCCACACTTCCTTCCCTGTGTTTGTTAACTGCATCATATAATAGTTTCTACATAAGGGAAATTTTTGTGAGGAAACAGTTCCAATGACACACTAGTTGACAGGTCTTATAACTGCAAAACACTTAACTTACAATTTTAATTCTTTGGGGTTGAGATCATTCAGTGTTAAAGATCAATAGTCATTAAATAAAATAAAGACCCTAAAACAGTGCCTGACATATAGTAAATGGCAATAAATATTAACTACTACAATTACTATGATTATGCAGTGTGCTTATTTTAAAACAGGGGCAATCCTGTAGTTTTTAAAAATGTTTTTGATTACATGTCCTTGATCATATTGGAAGTATATATTCAATGAAAAATTTAATTGCCTTGTTTCTTAAGCTCTGCTCATAGACATATATTCAAATGACTGTGTGCATGCCTTTTAGAGAGATTTACTGTAACTGGTCTTTGGTAAATCTTCTAAATTCAATGTCTAGGTACCTACTTTCCATCAGTTGTCCTCTACTGCATGTTGTAAAGCAAGTTTTGAAAACATGACTACTAGTTTGATACTGTTGATACTTTACAAAAAGCAGAGGAGTGAACAGCAGAAGGCGATTTTCCCCGTAAAAGGAAACCTAGAATATTCAGAATCTCTAAGTTGAAACAGAAAGGAAGTAGGTTCCTTAGAACAGGTTTTAATTTCTAATTTTCTACAAAAATAAACGTTACTTGTAAAAATACAGGAACATGCCAGGAATGTTTATGGAGTGCTCTTCAAAACAATGTGTACGCCTGAGTTCTGGCAATGTCCCGGATATATTTCAAAAAGTAGCAAGTAGAGTTTTGTACATTTACAATAATTTTGTACTGCTAAAGACCTTCTTACCTGGTTTTTTGATACCCAGAAGAACAAGCAGCTTGTTTTTCCAACGTTAGTACTAAATCACTATGTTGTATATATACAACCTGGATGTTCCAATCACTCTACTATTCTTAACACAAATTTGATTTTCTCTTTACCAATTTTGAAATCTGTTTGAATTAATTTACATTAATTTTCTCGGAAGCCAAATTTCATGATGATAATGCCAGTTATCCTGATACTGTGTTCTGCCAGCTCTTACTCTGTTTGAAATTACCATTTTCCCCCACTCTGGTCAAGTCTGGGGTCAAAAATACTTATACCCACATACAGTATAGAAAACTTGGGTCATAAGTCTACTTCCTCCCTGGCTTAAAACCACTTATTTGGAAAGTGACATATTTTACAAAATGAATAAAATAAAAATAATACTAAGAAGTAAATTCCCTTACAAAGTTAATAAATTAGATGATTACATTTTCTTAAAAAGTCATAAAAATACATTTTAAGGGGAAGATTACTTTTGATGTGAATTACAGAGGTATTGTATTTCAGCCATACTGTTTTCAACATATAATGTTTCTTACAGAGTAGTTTCATATGTATTAGTCCCATAAACAGATTAAAATCTCATACATACAGCAGATAGTTGAATTCTCATTTCTATAAACATTTTACACACTTACAATATGCTATTGTCTCATCATAATAATGTGGCTTTGCAGTTACTGCACACTTGTGAATACCTACAACCTTTTTTTGTGTGTGTGAGAAACTGAATCAAACTGAAAAGCACAAATTAAGAATGAAATCAAAATATTTATGTTTTCTTTAATGTTTACAGTTAAAGGCACATTTATTAAAAGCAATTATATAACACACACTGAGAAAACTAATAGAGCTAAGAATATCGTGAAAGAAAACAGGAACCACTTCAGGAATGGCTTTTGCCCTTGGAACAAATCAACTACGAACATTAAGTAATGGTAAAGTAATTCTGAGTTGTGCCGGGCAAGAAAATTTAAAGCACACTTGTTTTACAACCTTATTCATTGCCAGATCCTAGAGTAATTCTAGATGGAATTATCATTTAAAGGTAAACAAAGACATTATCCCTCTTTGGGAATCGGTTATTACTTACCGAAATTTGCCATCTGTAACATCTGGTTGTCAGTCTCTGGACCATTGTAAATCACAACAGCATCAGCATTTCTTCTGCCTGCTATTTGAATTTTTTCTGCAAATGTACAATTACCTCTTTCTATCAGCGCAATCCAGGGCTTCTTTGTATTGGTAAACTCAGTGTTGTAGTTACAAGCTTGGTAGTTATTGTTCTTAGGGATGGCCACCACCCCCATTGCATTAGCCACTGGTGAGGCTAGTCCATAAACACCACATTCACATGTCTCTGTTATAGTGTGGTTGCTGGTTTCATTGTAATAAGTCACAGTCACATAGGCGTTCGTTGAAAAAGACGCTGTGATTTTAAATAAAAAGGTAAAAATTACCAGCAGCCGAAAGCGACTAGACTTATTCTCCTGGCTCATTGCTCATTCCTTTGAGCATAAAATTTAAGATGTTTGCTGATACTTCCAACTATCAGTCACCATTTGTCCACTCAGGTCCCTGCTAAGCAGAAGTTTGAAATTTCAGTTGCGAGTGGGTAATTGATCTCACCTCTAGCAACGTAAGCTCTGAATACGTCAGCTCTATTTCACTTTACTTATCTACGTTCCCTTTTGCTCCGCCTCCAACTGTGCACACCTGTAACCCTTAACCACGACTACCTTAGCAATAAATAACACCATCAACTTTATTCTGCGTGTTAACTTATCAGGATTGGGTGACTTCCTGCACTGACATTTTTTCCTTCTTACTGTTCCAGTTAATGAACTTTCATAAACATGGAGTGGACTGGAATGAGGAACTGGACTCCTGGGAATCCCACGTGACAAGACTGAAAGTCACCTCTCTCAGAATCTCTAAAACACCAAACTGGTTTTCCAAGCCCTGTTAAAATATGCTATCAACCAGTTCAGCCGGAAGTAAGTTGAGAGCCATCATTTTATTGCTACGGTATTAGTAGGATTTATTTCACTGCTCTTTTTCCTCTTCTTTCTTTGTGGAATTTTTCTTAACAGGCTCCCCAAGGAGTATCTTCTGCTACCTTGTTTATTCATCGAAAAGTAAACATATTCCAGTTGCTAGAGATCCTTTCCTTTCAATTATATGCCTTTACCATGGTAGGCACTCAAATATTTGCTGATTGGTTGATACCTGAGTTGATGCATTCCATTAATTTTTATGTCCCGTGTGTTATACTGTAACAAAAGACAGCTCAAGGTTTATTTTTTAACATTTAGAATTTCTAATTCTAGTTCTTTCAAATGTATAGACAGATTTGTTTATTTCATTGCCTCCTTTATTGCAAGCTCTGTTTTTAATCAGGAGTACCTTGGACACTCACTGCACTTGGACATACATTGCTATGGGGTCAACTGGTCTGGGTAAGTTGCTGGGAAAAGGAGATTGAAGTGTGTGCCAAGGGCTAGTGAAGGAGCAGATGAATGGACAGCAAGATAAACAGAGATATCAGGAGTCTCATTGGGCCAAGAGTCAGCAAACTAGATAAACAGGCATCAGGCTATCAGAGAAGCAGAAAGACACTAGGCCAAAAGGAAGGCAGGCACAATGATAGTCTGAAGTCCAAGGAAAATAGTCTGGAATCAGAAATACCACTAGAGTCAAGAGGACAACAAAAAGTAGGAAAATAGGACACACTATTGAAGGAGATGGTCAGTGAAGCTATTCCCCACACCCTGCCTCGCTTCTTCCTGTTCTTGGACACCTGAGGTATTAGTGTTAGACCAGACCCTGAAGGTAGGAACCAACAGTTAACACCAGAGGAGGGGAGCTCAGGGAATCTGCAGTAGAACCTGATGAATAAATCCCAGTAGATGCACAATACAAATATAAACCTTTCTATCCTCATCGGTGTACCCCTCCCCTACAGACTTGGTATTAGTAGCAACATACACATAATAATCACTTAACAATTACTCATGGAATTGAACTGAAAAGTTTAAAGGTCTTGTGTATTAGCTTATGGTCTACTTCAGAGTAAAGGCAAATGGTTTATTTTACTATTAGCACTACCACTTTGATGTTAAAACTCATAATAAGGTCTGTATTCACTAGACAAAGAAAATTATCAAACCGAAAACAGAAGCGTTATCGTCAAAAGCATTAGTTTGCTGATTGCTAATAGACATCTGCGATAAATTCAACATTAGCATTCAATAGGCAATTCATTAGTAAAGTCCTAGAGATTTGATTTCACCTTTCTACCAGTTATTAAATTGCTTCTAAAGGAAAATCACTATGTGCTCTTAAAATGACAACTTTCTGTAACACTTTGTGGCAGTGCTGGTGTATTAAAGAGAACTTTGTTAAACTATTTTAAATTGCTCTGAAGGCTGATGTGCATGACTTTATATAGTAACCAGCATTATATGCCTTGTGTGGAAGTGCTTTTATGTTTCCTTTTATGGCTTTCAGAGAGTCATAACTTACAAAGATAGTTTTAGATTGTTTTTAAAATTTTGCAGTTAAGTAAAATTAGTCCTGGAACAATAAATACCCATCAATGCAGTTTTCCTGTTAATGCTTAAGGTAATTTGCTGGAAGGCGAGTGGTCTAGTACTTATGCAGTATTTTAAAAATTTTGTCTGTGGAACATCAACATTAGACTCACTTGGATATTGATTAAAAGTGAAGATTCCTGGGTCCGACTCCCAGTCAACCTGAATCAAAATCGGAGGGAACTATCTAGAAATTCCCATTTTAAATAGCTCTCCAAGTAATTCTTATGCACTTTACAATTTAAGAACTCTAGATCGTACAACTTGTACATGACAAACAGCACGGAATCGACAGATTAGCTGTTGTCATTTTATGTCAGCCTCGCTGTGCTTCAACTTCCAATCTATAAAGGTTTGATGTTTGTTTGTACTTTAGGTCGTGCTCTGAACATTTCTGAAGTTATCTTACAAACCAAAAGGTTGTGCAAGTGCTGACACTGCAACAGCTAGTGTTAGATCCTCAGAAAAATAAAGACCTCTTCCGGACTTCTTCTCCATTTACACAATGAAAGAAGTTGGATTAGAGTTGATCTCTCAAGTCTTTCCCAGATCTGATAAGCTAGAACTCTATAAAAATAGAAGTTGTTTTGAAACTATCAATTAAAAAATTTTTTCCTTCTTATCAGCACAATTCAGGATGAAGCTGCACTGACAGTAGATGAAACGATAGCATCTAGATAGAAGGTAAGTTCAAAGTACTGGGTAAACCTTGAGCTCTAACAAAACTAACAAGGGCTTGACCCAGTACTATGTACCAGTGGTTTGCAAACTTGTCTGCACATTAGAATCACCTGAGGAGATGTTAACTGCCTTCATGCCCAGGCTACACCCCAATCAGAAATTTGGGGGGTGACGGTGACACATAGGCATAGTAATTTTTAAAACTCCTCAGGTGATACCAATATGAAGCCAAGTTTGAGAACCACTGCTATGTTTCAAACATTTAATACTACTGGATTTTTTCAATTACTTAGAGTTTAAACCTTAATAAATATTAAGTATCTTAGCAAAGGCACATAATTAATAAAGGCATAGAGAAGGGAATTACTCATCTCTTAGGCAAAGAACACTTCAAAATTTTCCATGTGATTGAACACCAGCTATGGCAAACCCATCATTTAAAGATGAGGAAGCATGGGGCTGTGTTTCTAATTGAATGTAGGTTACGCTTTGATTATTCATAGCCCCTTCCAATTCTGGGCTGGGTGACTCTAACCTGCTGTATGTTCAAAAGGAATAAAAAATAATTTTAATATTAGCTCAAGTCAAATAAAAGAAATGACTGAGATCTGATATTACAACATCTCTTGACGTCCAAAGTCAAATATGTCTAGGACCATACAACGGTAAAGATAACTGAAAGTCACCCATATTTTATTAGGTTCCTAAGATAGTGCCTTTGTGATTTGGGAGCAAAGAATTTTTTGTTAGATTTTTTTCCTTTCAGCAGGTATTTGTTAAGAACTGCACCATTAGAATCAGGCAAAATGCCTGAATCTGTATTTTAATATGACCTCCAAAATTTATATGGACTATATCCACTTATCTGACTCTCATTTGTCATCTAGCTGGTCCCCTTATTTTGTTTTGTCTCCTGCATTAGTAAGGTACCTGAAAAGGTAACAGTGAAATAGCAACCAGCTCAATTATAAACCATACTAATGGCTTTGAATAATAAAATTGGTTATAATCTATAGTCCATATTGGCAGAAGGCATCTAGCTATAAACATCAAATATTCTTAGTGTCACCAAATAAGGGTTTCTAATTTCTTAAAAGTTCTTTTCTTAATATGAATAAAATTAATGCAGGATAATTCCAAAAAAGAAATAAAAGTGGCAGAGAGAACACGTGCTCAGATTCTTCTTTTAATAGCCTACCAGAGGATTTCAAATGTGCAGATTTCATGGATCATGTAAAATTAGAAACTTCAGTGAGAGACTGTGGTCCTGTGGTAGACTATGGAATATTTCATAATTTACGAATTGATTTGTTGATACCACAGAAGTGACATCACGGTAGTGTATTTGTGTTGCTTTGGAATCAATGAGCACATATTGTCACTTGAAGATAAGTTCTTCTGATGGTAGTTTGCTATTTTTCCTAGGAAATGGCCACAGTAGCTATCCAGTTTTGCAATAACTGGAAATGTGGACACAGATGTTTAACTCCAAATATGGATAGAAACATTGCTAAAATATAAAATACATCACCATGGGAGTTGTTTTTAAAGATCCTAAATTTTAAAAAAGAGCTCATGTTTCCCATTCAAAATGAGAACAGAAATTACACCTGTTGAAGTGTGTAGTTTTGAAATTGCAGCCTGAGGTTTTTAGTCAATAGCTTTTTAAGTATTAACTTTTCCCCTTCCCCAACATTTCTGTGGCGTTAAAATTGAATTGCCTATTGTTACACATCTGGCAGACTCTTTCCAGTTGAACTCACGGGAGAATCAGAGAAACTCCTTGTGACTTCAAGCTAAGGAACAGCAACAAAAAGCACTGCTAAATCCATTGCCCAGCCAAGAACCCAAAAGAAACTCTAACAACGTTGAATCCCACAAACACAGAGCTGCTCTCTCTAGTGCTAAAAATGAGGGGCTAGGAGGGGAAAAAGACAATACTATGCCGAGCTCTGAGCCTTTTTAACAGCGCTGAGCCTTGCCATGTGTCTGCACCAGTTTAAAATCGAAGTTGGTTATCTCCAAAGCAGCATGGTGTTAAAGGACAGGCACCAACAGGCTGGATGGCCGGTGTGGCTGAAATCAACTCAAGGTGTTTTCGAGTTGTTCAGAGGACCAGATGGCTTCAAAGCAAGACTGTGGGCACATTTGCCCAGGTTTACTTCAAATTTTTACATTAGGCACAATTATTTATAGGGGAAAATGAGAGCAAAGTACAGTAATGGAGGGTCCAAATGATTATGTGCCCTTTGCACTAGAAGGTTTGTTAGAAAATTACTGATAAACTTGCCATAGGCAGAATAGCAGAAGTGCTTCAGCCATTCACGTGTGTTCCTGTGATTTTAGGTTGCTGTAGATTGTTTAAGACAACTTATTTTAAATGTAGAAGAAGATTTTGTAACTGCTTTCCATTAACTTGCTGCTAAATTCCCAGTGTATTGATTGAATCAAGAAAAACCCCAGATGTTACCCCCCTAAAACTGAATTTCCTGTTAATGCTTAATATAGCTTAATACAAAAACCCAGATTCTGTTTGATAAACACTTTTCAACCCATATGGAAGAATCATACTGGCTCATTTAGCAAGTACATATAGGTCTACCAGAGGCCAAAAATACGGAGGCAAGACATCAAATACATTCAAAATGAAACAGGAAACCAAAAAAAGTTATTGTTTAAACTTCTTTAATAATACACTCAAAAGTTTAACACAAGAAGGATTCACTATTTTAATTAACATTTAAACTCATTTTAAAGAACAAAAGACTGAACACATTTATGAACAAATTCCAGCATCTGTCTTGAGGTTCGTGAGATACCCAACACATTTAAAATGTATAGCATGGGAAATCACAGAATCACAGGCCTAGAAGGAAGCCCTACAAGTTAATAGCTTAACTGCAATGAGATTCATCTTAATACTGAATACTTTTTAATTCATGGTCATTTTGGCTTATGTAACTAACCACATAGATGTAACCACAGAGCCTTGCAAATGTGGGATGGCCAATTAAAGTTAACAATGAAGTAAAATAGACAACCAGAATAAGTCAATTCCCTTAGTACTCTTTCATACTTTCAACTCGAGCACTTAAAATGTTAAATTGAAATAAATTTTTACTATTTAAACTCACATTACATGTAACAAAATTACAAATGAACACAACAAGAATACAGACATACTGTAGTCTCTGGCTTAAAGATCACACACTGGCCAAAACATTTAGAAATTCAAAGGATATGAAGTTACACTAGGGAGTGGAAAACCTTAAGACAATTTAGTTTAGCATGCTCACTGTGCAGATGACCAAACTGAAGACCAAAGCAACTGGACCATAACAATCTATGTGTGCTTGTGAAAATGATAGAAACTGTTTTGTTGTGAGAAATGCAGGTTGACCACTTTAGGAGAATTTTATCTTCAAATTAGCAATTCAAACGTTCCCATTATAACTGAATAGAAGTCAGAGGATGTTAAATGTCCATGGAAAGTGCCTCTTGTAACTCAGGATGCCTTATGCTGAGGCTTTAGAATAAAAGTACGCTTCACAAATAGAATGGTGAACACAAATTACTATAATTCAAGATAACAGTCATATAGAAAGAATTAAGGTAAATTTTCTTGATGCATAAAAATGGTTTGATGACCTTTTCAAAATGAATTTAGAATGAAGTGTGTTAGCTCCAAATACAAGACGAACATAAAGCAACTTAACTTTAGAGTTTATGTAATATTCTTGCTAAAAACCAGTTACTGAAATAACCAACAAAATGACAGAATATCTTTAAAGCTGTGCCCTCTTTATAATCTTTAATAATTTCATTTGGCAATTTTTAAGATGTATTATCTGGTCTATAAATTTTATGCAGATAGACTTCTGCTTTATTGTTGCCCAAGCTACAGATATCCAAGATAGCGACGATATGCGCTCTATCCAGTTTACTTGCTGCTTTTATAATATCACCTAAAAGTAAAAAGCAAATAGTTAAATATTTACTTGGATTTAGTATCACATACACTGATTTTTTTCCCTTATAATTAACACTGTTCCTCATCTTCTCCCTCTTCCCTCCAATTCATCACACACCTTCATCAAAGCTATGTTATAGTCATTTCTGTTGATAATAATGACTACATCAAACAGATATGGTCACCAAAAATGTCAAGATGTGGGCTGGAACGTGAAAGCCATATTTATTTATTTGTTTGTTTGTTTGTTTGTTTAGTGGAGCAAAGTAAATCTACATATTTTCAAACTCATTTATGTGGTGCCAAGTAGACAACTTATTGTTACATTTCAAGGAAATACAAAGATAATTTTTTTCTATCTTGAAATTTAATTGTCAATTATTTGCAAAATTTACAAGACATAAAGCAACATAAATATATGTCATTGAAGCTTCTTCTAAAGTATATTTACTTTGAAGTGGCTTTATTAACTGACACTTAGCTTTGGATACTCTTAAGAAGCTTTATCAAAAATGGATCAGGTGCATGACAGTGATGAGAATGGCAGAGCAGGGACTTTCAAGGCTCTGAAAGCAACTTACAAGCTGGAAAAAACTCTCAGATCAACTTTTGCAGAACTCTGGAATCAAGACAAAAACTTAACAACCAGGGGAAAGATTAATGAAGAAAGAAGCTTCTGCACTGCAGTAAGAGTCGTGTTTGACATTGCCCGCCTACTCCCAAGATGGGCAGCAGAATAAAGATGGCCACTCACACTTTTGGTGCAGGTTTTTAGCTCCAGAGGGAGCAAAGCAGACTTTATTCTCAAAGATGCAATTGTGTATTTTGACCTGTCCGGCAGCTCTCTCAAGGTCAGATGCAAGGGCTTGCTTTTGTTTCACCCAATTTGGAGCAGCCCCATGACTAGGGTAGCTTTCCAAGCGGCTTTTGTTGAAAGCATATAAAGGCAAAAGCACTGATCAGAGCAGCTGGTGCAGGGTGAAAAGTTGGGACAAGCAGTCGACAGATCAAAAAGCCTGGGGAAGATAGGGTTGGGAAAAGAGATCTATCGGAGAATAAGGGCTTTTAAGAGCTCCTATGTATCCAGGGAAATCAAGGAGGCCACATGTATGCTCAATGCTGGACGCATGCTTAGAAGAGGTCTGAGAAAACTCACTGTTTACCTCTGGCTGACCATCAGTCTCCACAGAGCAGGAAATGAGAACTAAGACAGAGTTGTAAACAGCCTGGCTAAGCGCGGAAAGGGTGCCACAGCACAGAGCCAATCTGCAAAAACTGGGAGAGTCATTTTTTCTTTTCTTCCTTTTCTTGGCTAAAACCATATTTAAGGAATCTTTTTCAAAACATTAACCGACCGCCACCAAACTACTACATCACAGACTTCAGTGGCTACACACGACAAATACTTCATTTTATATACGAAAAAACTAAAATACTTAAAAGTTAATTAACTTCAGCAAAGTCATAGGGTGATTCTAATCCAGAAGGTCTGGCATCAAGGCATGTGCTCCTAGCCTTTTTGTGCTAAAATGACGTCTCTACAAAATTGTGCCTAACAGCCAGTGGTGGATCTAGGTTTTCTGGAGCCTGAAGCGTATGCTATTTGGAGCGCTTTTTTTATGAACAAGAGTATGAAATACAAAGGAATACCAAAAGGGCTTTGGGAGGAACTGATACAAGTGAGAGCTCCTCAAGTTTAGGTTTCATTAGCTTCACGGGAAAGCCACCTCTGCTAGGCATGTCACAAAGTCTGATGAAGGATTTAAAATTGTGCAAGTTCACTAAAGCACAATTAATATAATAACAACTGCTGGTACTATATAATTTTCTTCTTCTTTGAGTGAGACAGACTTTAATCCAGATGCTTTGGAAAGATTTCAAGATCTTCAGATTTGATGCTAACAGCAGCGACCCAAATCTTAAAAACTCCAAGTGCAATCATATACTGACTTTTACAAATCATGACTTACGTAGTACCTGCAGCATAAAGGATAAGTAAGTCTTCTATATAGATGACTCTGCCTACTAATACTCTGAGCAAATGACAATCTCTCTGTGCCTTAATCTTCTCATCTAGTACCTACATCACAGGCTGTTGTGAGGATTAAATGCATGTAGAGCACTTACAATGGTAGCTGACACAATAGTAAGCACTCAATTAAATATCAGCAACCATCATTTTCTATTTATGAAAACCTAGTATAAAATTAAAATGTTATTATTTACATCACAAAGGAATTGTTTTAAAAGGGTTATAGATTTTTACCTATACGATGAGCTTCTCTACATTTCATTTTAAATTGTTAGAATTACAAAAACTGTACATTTTTAGAAACATCACAAATGCACAAGATGAGTGTGGCAAAGCCAATGCTACGTGTTCACCACTCCAGTTCCTCTCCATGGCCATGTGGGAGACAAAGTGTCCTGGCCTCCCTCATAGCTAGTTTGGGATCATGTAAATGAGTTCTGGCAAATGAAAATGTGAGTGGAAATGTTGCGTCACTTTCAGCCTGACACAATGAAAGGCCAGTGTCTCCTTCATCTCTTTCTTTCTGTGCCTAGACAACCCTAGAAGCCATTTGTTCCTGTTGTAGCTGCAACAGGATGGAAGCACACAGGACTCCTGAATCACCACTGGGAAGAAAGCTAATAACTGATTGCATCAGACTGGGCTTGAGCAAGAAATAAACTTTTACTGCGTTAAATCACTGAGACTTTGGAATTGCCTTGGGACTGCAGCACAGTCCACCCTATCTTGTAATACACTGTGGTATTCCTGTCTCCGAAAATAATATGGGAAACCCTGATTAACTACAGAATAATAAAATTATTTCCTTATGTGTGTTAAGACCCTTCAATAACATGTTATGCTTCTGAAGTGTTTATCAATGGAAACCATGCTTTCAAAGAGGTGGAAAGTGTGTATATACACATAGACACATATATACACATAGACACACGCACACATACACACATCCTTGTACATCATAGTTAAAGATAATACCAATTAGGATACCCTATCAGTCAGTCTTATTCAATAAATGATTTGGGAATTATGGCTAGCCCCTTAGGAAAAAATTAAGCTGGATCTCTATGTCACTCCCTATATCAAAATAAAATTCCAAATAGATTAATTTTAAATTACAAAAATGAAGCCCTATTAACAACAACAACAAACCCAAACAACCCAATTCAAAAATGGGCAAAGGACTTAAATCAACATTTCTCCAAAGAAGATATACAAATAGCCAATAAGCACATGAAAAGATGCTCAGTGTCATTTGTAGTTATGGAAATACAAATCAGAACCACAATGAGAGACCACTCTAAGAGGGCTGTTATCAAAAAGCAGAAAACAACATGTGCTGGTGAGGATGTGGAGAAATTGGGATCCTCATGCATTGCTGGTGGGAATGTAAATGGTGCAGCTGCTGTGGAAAATGGTTTGATGTTCCTCAAAAAGTTAAATATAGTATTAGCATATGACTCAACAATTCCACTCCTTTGTCAATCAAAGGACTGAAAGCAGTGACTTAAACAGGTACTTGCACACCAATATTCATGGCAGAATTATTCACAATAGCCAAGAGACAGAAATAACTCAAGTGTCCATCACTAGATGAATGGATCAGCAAAATGTGCTAGATACATACAACAGAACATTATTCAGCCATAAAAAGAAGTGAGATTCTGGTATATATTACAATATGGATGGGCTTTGAGGATAAAGTGAAATAAGCCAGCTATAAAAGGACAAATACTGTATGACTTCACTTATATGAGGAATCTAGAACAGGCAAATTCATAGAGACAGAAGGTAAGAGAGGTTACCAGGAGCTGGGGAGAGGGAGGAATGGGGAGTTACTGTTTAATGGTACAGAGTTTCTGTTTGGGATGATGAAAATGTTCTGTAAATGGATAGCGGTGATGATTGCACAACATTGTAAATGTACTTAATGTCACTGAATTGCACAGCTAAAAATGGTTAAAGTGGTAAATTTTACGTTCTATATATTTTACCACAATACAAAGTATATATGACTAAAAAAAGCAAAGCTTATAAAATTATCAGAAAAAAACCCACAGTGAATTAAAAAAATAATCTTGGACTGAGTGATGCCTTTTTGAGTATGACATAAAAACCAGCAGCCACAAAAATAAAAAAATTGATATATTTGAGTACATAAAAATAAAACTACTTAAAATGTCAAAACAATCTTCCCATTGAATAAATGTCAAACTGGGTAATAGTATTTGCAACACACAATAAAGGGTTCATTTCTTTTAATATGCAAAGATCAGTTATAAATTAATAATAAAAATAGCTCTTACAGAAAAATGGGAAAGAAAACTAGCATAGAAAGTTCACAGAAAAAATATAAATGGCCGACAAACATATGAAGATGTTCAAGCTTAGAAATAATTAAGAAATGGAAATAAAAATAATGATTTAATACTTCTTTGCCTATCAGTCTGCCAAAGATTAATAAGACTGACAACACCTAGTATTTCTCAGGGCGTGAGTAAAGTGGCACTCTTTCTTTTAGTTAAAGTGCAAATTGGCATAACCTTCTTGAAGGATATTTTGACAATATCTACCAAAATTTTAAATGCATAAATCTTTTGAGTCGGTGGCTTCTAAGAATTCCTCTTACAGAGGTATAAGTGTGCAAAGATTATATATACATATAGATGGACAGATAGAGAGATACTCATTGCAGTACTGTTTACTAATGGCAAAACCATTTGGAAACAATCTAAATGTCCATCAGTAGGATACTGATTAAGTAAATTTTGATATATCTACACAGTGGAGTATTTATAGTTACTAAAACAAAAGAGGTAGCTCTCTATATACTAATATTAAAGCTATCCAAGATACAGTGTTAAAAGGAAAAAGCTGGTTATAAAACCATATGTTTACTATAATTTCATTTGTGTGTATTTAGGAGTGTTTGTGTGTGTGTGCATGTGTGTGTTTGAGAGAGAGAGAGAGAATATATACTGTTATATGCAAAATAATTTCTTAAAGGATTCGAAGAATACTGGTTATTTCCAGACAGTGGGTGAGTGGGTTGGCAGAAGGGATAAGAACTTTCACTTGTACCCTATGCCTTTTTGTATTGTTTGAATTTTAAAATTATGAACATGTAGAGCTTTTGTAATAAAAAAGAAACTAGTGCATAAAAATGTTTAAAAGATGACATCAATGCTATTAGCCACTGCATTACATTATACTGTACCTATTTTTGTCTTTCAGTTTGCAATTATGGAGGGAATAGAAACGCTTTGAATCAGATAGTTCTGGGTTCAGATCCTAGCTGTTACCCATGCTGGTGAATCTCTCTGATTTTCAGTTTCATCATCCATAAATAGGGGATAATGCTTCCCTTGCAAGGCTCTTGTTACGGTTAGTTGTAACTTATGAAAACTGTCCAGGCACAATGCTTTGCACAGAGCTAAATGGACACTATTATTATGTCATGAAAAACATGGTATTTATCACATGTTGGAAAAGAATCCCCTTACTTTTGATTATCATATCACTTTTCTCTTCCAGCGATTCTTGCTCTTCATGTCCCAAATTGTAAGTGCTTTGGCAGAATGGTACCAGGTATCGTTATGTGACCATGTTGGGGACTGCTGGAAGAACACTGGCACTAGCAACTAGTAGGTAGCTGGAAATTTTGCCTTGATATTTTATATCAGTAGTAACATATACATACAGCAGAAGAAATGTGACAGAATTGGATATTGAGTGAAGCAAGAACTGGAGCGCACAGATATTTTAAGTACAGATTAGGGCACTAATGAAGAAATCTGGAATTTCTGGAAGTCTCATGAGCTGAAACGTAGGAAGTAATACTGCAAGTTAACAAATACATCATCTCGAAAACAGACTGTGGGAGAAAGAAAAAAACCTCATCTTTTACAAAATTAGGTAAGTTCAGTCTGCAGTAACGATTACTTCCAAAAGTTACTTCATTATCAGGCACTGCTCAATAAGACTTGTTTAAAAACAACATACACTCAAGAGTTTCATCAGCTTAGAAAGACCCACCACAAAATCCCAACATAATAAAGGCTTTCTTTAAAGCTCTTTTAAATGTAATATTTGTATAAGCCCAACAAAAATGGCTAGAAATTTTCCCACCTGCTTAGGAAGTAGAAATGGCGACAGCAAGTGAATAGGGTAATTATAATTGGACACATAATTTTACAGCTATATAGAAATGATTTAAAGTTTGGTAGAGTATGTAGCAGCCTAAACAATTAGTTGGTTGAAGAGTTTCACTATTGGGATTGCATAGGCTCCCAGCAGTCCTCAAGGAATTTATTGCATAGCACTTGAATAACTACACACTTATGAAAGAAAACAACTGCACTGCACTGTACTGTGGCGGTACTGAAATTTCAGGCAATCGTAAGGTGAAAGGACAAACTGTCTCGCCTGAATGAAAAGGAGAGAAGAGGAGAAGTTGCGCTGCTCCATGTGCACACCAGTCAGGTCTAATGAATATTACATGTGTATTACATTTGTAAATGTGTTATAAGAGAACGTTCTTAATGCCTGCCTGAAATAGAAACCATTCACCTATTCAATTGTATTTAAAAATATATTCTCATTTATAAGTCTTAGGGTACATTACCCAAATAACTCTTTAAACTGTATTAAATGTTAAGGCTAGAACTGTTTCTATACTAAACATCTTAAGGTTAGGACTCTTTGCAGTTTTAATTTTATTTTCTGAGTAAAAAGATACTGAGATTGTCTTACCTGCAAGTGCTCTTGGACCTGGCAATCTGTCACTGCCAGTTACTTCCTGTGAATACACACAGCTATAATTCGTGCAGCTTAATAATGTGGCTATTTGAGATGCTCGGAAATCTTCTGGAGAATACATGGGGAGGAATGCAACATCGATGGCTATCTCATGGTTCAGACCTGTTAGAGAAAAATCAGATCTGATTAGAAGTGCAGGGGGTTAGTACATAGTGCTAACGAGGCCAGGTTTGCCGGTTTGATCCTCACGTGCACCAAATAGCCTCATAACTGTAATAAAAAAAACTATTTCAAAACTAGGGACTAAACCCTTTGCTGTGCGATATTTATGAATACATGCTATTCGTTGAAAGAGGAGACATTTCAGAGCACTCTGTCATCACTACTGGAGATAATAATACCAAATGTTTTACATATTGATGGAAGGCTTAAATTTTAATATCCAGAGGACAGCCTGGTCACATAAATGAAGACATGTAAAGTGTTTTCTTCATCATTCATGACAGGTGCCACTACAGGATAGCAGAATTCAGAGATGAGTTACTGGTTCCCTTATTTCCATTTGGACTTAAGGATCTATGACTCAGGCAAGGCCAGGGATGGTAGTAGCAAGGTTCCATCTGTCCTCAAATATACAAGACAAACTTCAATCCCTCACCATTAGGGCTATAAAAGTTTGCAGTACAGGGGAACAACTAACGTAAATCCTGACCTCTGTGTCATTTCTTTATGTGGGTCAGTATCTACTAGATGTGGATAAAAAAGACTTCCTAGGGGCAAGGGTTTGAGCTTGGGTATTAAAGGATGAGTAGCATTTAAAGACGCAGAGAGAAGGGTATTTCAGGCAGGGCAGGGATTAGCCAAAAGTATAGAAGAGAGTAAGGGAGACCATATTGGCTGGAGCAAGGGTAAACACATGGAGCACAGCCTGAAAACTATGAATTCCACTCAGTTATCCAAACCAGAAACCTAGAAGTTACCCTCAACCCCTCCCTTCTGTTCTTCCCCGATATTTAGTCAGCAAGTCCTATAGATTCCATGACCTGAATTATCTCTCTTATTCATCTCTACAGCAATTCTTAAGTACTGCGTATGGGCCGGTGATAAGTAAACAAAATCCTTCCAGTTAACCTGTAAACTGATCCAGAAATGCAAGTCCATGCTTTGCTTTTTATGGGCAAGTGACACTAAATTCCACAGATTTAACTTAACATACAACTAGGGGCTACTTAAAGCTTTTTAAGGATTACTTAAACTGAAATAGTCATACTATCTAGAATTAACTGTGGATTTCAATTCAGTATTATAAGAATTAGAACTACTTCATAATTCTTAGCAATGCTGTAAAGCTCATGTAAATGTACACACTCTGGGATCCCATTTCCTTGATTCGAATACCAAATCTAAGTCTAAAGATACACCATCAATTTAATGACAGATTTTTAATGAAAAGGAAACACTGCATTAAATGTACCCATGGACCATAAGATGCATTCCAACTTGCAAATGTAAAAAAAAGTATGTCTTAAATTGAGAAAATATCAGGAGTTGGAAATCATGATATTTTTCAGGAAGGTAGCTTTATTACCAGTGTCACTGATAGTATTTTGAGTCGCTTTCTAAATTATAGAATACTGTGAGTTTAGCGTCAACATATGAGCAAAATTTGTCTTGAGTTGTTTGGCTAAAACTAGGGTTCAGAGTGCAAGTGTATAAGCAAACATGCCTTAGGGCCTCTGTACCTGATGTTCCTGTATGTAGAATGTTCTTTCTTTCCCCAGATAACCACACGGCTTGCTCTTTCACCTCCATCAGCTTTCACGTGAAATGTTACTTTCTCAGAGAGACCTCCCTCGACCACTCTGTTTAAAATTTAGCCCTTTCCTAGTACATTGCTCTTTAGCCTCTTTCTTCTACACTTACCACTGTCACATTTTATCATAAGCTTTTTTATCTGTTGTGTTCACTCATGTAACCTCAGCACCTAGAGCAGTGCTGGGCACGTCTTAGGTGCTCAGCAAATATTTGTTAAATTGAGGAAATGAAGGTATATGTGTGTATTTTTAACCTCTAATTTTCAAATATTAGACTTTAAGACATTTGTGCATTGTGTTCAAATATGAATTCATCTATATTCCTGAAATAGCAGAAGAGATGAACATAAATATCCTCCCCACGAATAATCCTCCCAGTGAATAATGCACTTCAATGGTGACTTATTGTTTGTGTGTTACTTAAGTAACTTACAACGTACTATCCAGGTAAATGATAATTTATCTGGACTATATTAAAAATTACACAGAAATATAAAATCAAATAAATAAGCTCATATTCCTCTTTTGTAAAGTGTACTATATGCAATGTATGTATCTTCCTCCAAAACTCTTTGTTACCACTGAATTTCTTTTCCAGTGAAAAGAGTGTGTGTGTGTGTGTGTGTGTGTGTGTGTGTGTGTGTGTGTGTGTGAGTGTGTTGGGGGGCAGCATGATTTGTAATCCCAGCACCTAGCATAGTACTTGGCATATACCATATTTTGTGGAATCTAAGATACCATTGATTTTAAGATAATCATTATTTTATATACTACTAAGAAAGAAAAATGGCACCGACTAAACAAAGGCATGGCATCAACTGTGAGATCCATAACAATTTTCAAAGATGTTAAAACACAGGAAAAAAGTGTCTTATGCTGATAAAATTTGATAGTGGGTACTTAAGGTTTAAGGGTTAAACTACTTTTATTATGCAATAAAATAAGGGAGAGAATTAAGGCTGTGGCAAGAGTAACCAGCTCTGCAACCCACAGAATCCAGTGTGCTGCTCCATTTGAAATACAAGAATGGGAAGTAACTCGGTGGGATAGAATATCTTGAGGATGTAGCCAGTGAGGGAACCAAGAGTGAGTGAATGCAGTGCTACTCAGTTAATTGTTCAAGTAGGCTTCAACCAAGGAAGGCAGGAATTATGTTGGCCTGCTTGGTTGCTTTAATAGGAGAAAAAAAAAATCAAGATTAGTTAAGCCTTATTTTTCCATGTAACTACAGTGTATTAAATTACTTTGATGTTACAATTAATGCTATTAACATTTTAAAATTATCATTTAAATGCATTTTGCAGAAAAGGAGAAGAATCATATAAAATTTTTTGACAAAAAAAATCTATAAAACACTATTTTAACAGCTCTCCTTAAATTATACCTATTGTTACTGGGGTTTGTATCTCTTGATTTCCAAGAGACAGTTGGCTTTCAGAGGTTTATTAAAGGCTGGCTGAATAATTATGTTCCTCACTGTCTAATTCAATGCAAATGTAAGCTTTAATTGACTCATAGCATTTCATGGGTAACTACATTAGTGTTAGCAAAGCCAACGATATACTAATACCACCTATGATTCCAGTCAAGCTTTTGAAAGGTGTCTTATTTTTGGTTTTTGTTTTGTTTTGGGGGGAAGGTAATTAGATTTATTTATTTTTTTTTTAATGGAGGTACTGGGGATTGAACCCAGGACTTCATGAATGCTAAGCATGTGCTCTACCA
This sequence comes from Camelus bactrianus, assembly GCF_048773025.1. Taxonomy (NCBI): domain Eukaryota; kingdom Metazoa; phylum Chordata; class Mammalia; order Artiodactyla; family Camelidae; genus Camelus; species Camelus bactrianus. The sequence goes on from NC_133575.1 coordinate 85,063,810, forward strand.
CTGAGCTATAGTCTCCCCTGCATCTTCCTATTTTTAAGGTGAGAAATAATTCTTAAAATTGATCAAGAGATTTAAAATTTTGCACCTGGGCTAAAGGCACTGAAAATTTAGTCTGTTACTTCATCCCAATATCTTCTCTTTAAAGTGTGTGTTATTACATAATAGGCAGTGGGCTGAGATTTTACCACTTACTATTTATTTGAGTCAAGTGAGATGGCATAACAAGAATTTTTAATACAAGAATTGGTACTTCTAGGGTAGGCTTCTGATATCCCCACAGTACCCAGTTGGTTACTGGGAACCATTAGAACTGTGGAAAGGAAGATCAATAATTCTGTTCAATATTCTCAATAATGATTCACCCTAGACCAGTCAGAGCTAATGACTAAGTAACAGGGTTATGGTCTGAATAATCTTTCTGGATCCCAGAATAAGATACTTTAAAATTACTAGGTCCTCCAAAGGTCAGCAAGATACAGCAGAGAGATAATAAACTGCTAGAAGGTACAATCAGTGTAGGCTGGACAATCTTCATGTTGGAAGAACTTTAAAAATCCTACAGGTTTATCTGCCTTGATTGGTTTAGTCAGTTTTATTTAAAGACAGGAGTATAGAACAGGGGTCAGCAAATTATGAGCTGGGGGGCAGTGTCAAATCTAGTCTCTACCTGGGTTTGTACAACCCATGAGCTAAGAAACTTTTTTTTTCATTTTCAATTGTTCAAAAAAATTGAGAGAATATTTTGTGATATGTCAAAATTATAAGCAATTCAAGTTTGTGTCTATAAATAAAATTTTATTCAAACATAGCCATGCATATTCATGTACATGTTGTCTATTTTTTGCAAATGACATGATACTATACATAGAAAATCCTAAAGATACTACCAGAAAACTACTAGAGCACATCAATGAATCTGGTAAAAGTTTCAGGAGTCAAAATTAATGTACAGAAATCTGTTGCATTTCTACATACTAACAATGAACTATCAGAAGGAGAAATTAAGGAAATAATCCCATTTACCATTACATCAAAAAGAAAAAATACCTACTAGGAATAAACCTATATAAGGAGGCAAAAGACCTGTACTTGGAAAACTGTAAGACACTGATGAAAATTGAAGAGCACCCAAACAGATGGAAAGATATACCATGTTTTTGGGTTGTAAGAATTAGTATTGTTAAAATGACCATACTATCCAAGGCATTCTACAGATTCAATGTAATCTCTATCAAAATACCAATGGCATTTTTCACAGAACTAGAACAAATAATTCTAAAATTTGTATAGAAACACAAAAGACACCAAATAGCCAAAACAATATTGAGAAAAGAAGAACAGAGCTGGAGGAATCATGCATTTCAGACTATACCACAAAGCTACAGTAATCAAAACAGTGTGGTACTGGCACAAAAACAGACACATAGATCAATGGAACAGCATACAGAGCCCAGAAATAAACCCATGCACTTATTGTCAATTAATCTACAACAAAGGAGGCAAGAATATACAATGGAGAAAAGACAGTCCCTTCAATAAGTAGTGCTGGGAAAACTGGACAGCTACATGTAAAAGAATGAAATTAGAACATTCTCCAACATGATATACAAAATAAACTCAAAACAGATTAGACCTAAATGTAAAACCTGAAACATAGGCAGAACGCTTTTTGACATAAATCACAGCCATATATTTTTTTGATCTGTCTCTTAAGACAAAAGAAATAAAAGCAAAAATAAACAAATGAGATCTTAAACTTAGAAGCTTTTGCAGAGCAAAGAAAACCATTGAGAAAACAAAAAGACAACCTATGGAATGGGAGAAAATATCTGCAGATGATATGACTGATAAAGAGTTAATATCCAACATATATAAACAGCTCATACAACTCAACATCAAAAAAACAAACACCTTGTTTAAAAATGGGCAGAACTGAATAGACATTTTTCCAAAGAGGAAATGCAGATGACCAATGGGCAAATGAAAAGATGTTCAACATTGCTAATCATCAGGGAAATGCAAATCAAAACCACAATGAGATATCACTTCACACTTGTCAGAGTGGGTATCATCAAAAAGAACACAAATAGCAAATATTGGCAAGGATGTGGAGAAAAAGGAACCCTCACACACTGTTGGTAGGAATGTAAATTGGTGCAGCTACTGTGGAAAACAGTATGGAGGTTTCTCAAAAAACCAAAAATAGAACTCCAGATGACCTAGCAATTCCACTCCTGGGTATGTATCTGAAAAAAACAAAACACTAATTCAAAAGATACACGCACCCCAATGTTTGCAGCAGCATTATTTACAATTGCTAAGATATGGAAGCAACCTAAGTGTCCATCAAGAGAGGAATGGATAAAGATGATGTGGAATATATATATAATTGAATACTACTCAGCCATAGAAATAATGAAATTTTGCCATTTGTGGAAACATGGATGGACTTGGAGGGCATTATGCTAAGTGAAATAAGTCAGACAGAGAAAGACAAATACTGTATGATATCACATATGTGGAATCTAAAAAAAACAACAGGCTAGTGAGTATAACAAAAAAGAAGTAGACTCACAGATGTAGAGAACAAACTAATGGTTATCAGTGGGGAGAGGGAAGGAGGAAGGACATGATAGGAGTAGGGAATTCAGAGGTATAAACTATTATGTATAAAATAAGCTACAAGGATATATTGTATAACAGGGAATATAGCAAATATTTTATAATAATTATAAGTGGATTATAGCCTTTAAAAATTGTGAATCACTATATTGTACACCTGTAGCATATAACATTATATATCAAACTACTTCAATAAAAAATAAATTTAAAAAATAAGCACTACAGCAGAACTATATATCATAAAAACATAACATAAGAAGTAAGATGTCATACCTGTAAAAAAGGTAATCTTTCAGTTATAGGATTCTATCTTTTAACAAATAGTACATTAAGAAGAGATTTATTTCTCCCTTTTGAGTTCATTCTTCATACCAAGCTTAAAGTATAAAGGTCATTTGTCTGGTTTCATAATAAAACTTGGATTCATACTTTCACAAGATACGATAAATTTGTCACTTTCATGTCCGATATGCAATCTTATCTTAATCAAAATCAGAGAATATCTATACTGTAAGTACTATTAAAAAAGGAGAGGTTCTTAACCTTTATTCTATTCCCAGGTGCCTGACAGATGGGACACAGTCTTGCCAGTGGCTCTCTATGGCAGTAAGTCTCCCTTAGGAAGAGCAGGGAGATTGAATGGGCTGCTTCTCTAGAGTGTACAAGAATTCCAAGGAGTGTGGGAAGGTCTCCCTCAGATGATTTTGATAGGCTACTGCCTCCCACCAATGTTCTATAAGACTCAGTGGATGCAGTACCATTTATCTTAATTCTCTAGATTTTCTCTCTGTATTAAGAAGTTAAACCAGCAAAATGGCAGAGTGGTAGGACAACGAGCTCACCTCTCCTCGTGACTGCAACAAAACCACAACTGAATGCGAAACAACCATCGAAAAAAAGACAACCCTAGCAAAAAAAGATCTTCTGCAACTGGAAACATAAAGAGGGAACCACAGCAGGACGGTAGGAGGGGTGAGCTCGCGATATAATTGGGCTCCATACCCCCCAGGTGGGCAACCCACAAGCTGAAGAATAGTTAAGTCGCAGAGGCCCTCCCACAGGAGTGAGAGCTCTAAGCCCCATGTCAGGCTTCCCAGCCCAGGTTCCGGCATTGGGAGGAGAAGGAGACCCCAGGACATCTGGTTTTGAAGGCCAGTGGGGCTTGGCTCCGGGAGCCCCGTGGGACTGGGGAAAAGGGAGACTTCATTCGCTTGGGAAGCATACACAGAAACTCACGTGCGCCAGGTCTAAGGGCAGAGGCAGGCCTGCCTGCTGGTTTTGGAGGGTATCCTGGGGAAATGGGGGATGGCTGTGGCTCACTCAAGGGAAATAAAAGCTGGTGGCAGACATTCCAGAAGTGTTCATCTACATGACCTTTCCTGGAGGCTGACATCTTGGTCGGATCATTAGCACCAAGACCTAGCCCCACCCAACAGCCTGTAGGGAAGCCTCAGGCCAAACAACATACAGGGTGGGAATACAGCCCCACTCATCAGCAGACTTCTTAAGCCACAAAGGCCTCTAGACACAGCCCTATCCACCAGAGGTCCAGGACCAAGCTTCACCAGCAGTTGGCAGGCACCCGCTCCACCTGCCAGGAACCCTGCATAAGTCTCTAGTCCAGCCTCATCCACCAGGGGCAGATACTAGAAATAAGAAAACAACAATCCCAAAGCCTGTGGAAGGAATCCACAAACACAAGCCAGACTCTACACTGGGACTGGCTGGACCTGACCCTTGGGTGACAAGAGAGGAGTGTACTGATGGGATGCATAGGACGTCTCCCACAGAGGGCCACCTCTTCAAGGTCGAGAAACATAACTAGCCTACCTAAAAATACAAATAGAAAGATAGACTATATGAAGTGGCAGAGGAATATCTCCCAGGCCAAGGCACAAGATAAAATCCCAGAAGAAGAAATAAGTGATGAGGAGACAGGCAATTTATCTGAGAAAGAGTTTAAAGTAATGATGGCCAAGATGTTCAGAGAACTCAAGAGGAGTATAGATGCACAGAGCGAAGTTTTTAGCAAAGAATTGGAAAATATAAAGAATACCCAGAGATGAAGAATAAAATCACTGAAATGAGTAACACACTAGAAGGAACCAAGAATAGACTAAATGAGGCAGAAGAATGGATCAGTGAGCTAGAAGACAGATTAGTGGAAATCACTACTGCAGAACAGAAAAAAGAAAAAAGAATGAAAAGAAATGAGGATAATTTAAGAGAACTCTGGGACAACATTAAGTACACTAATATTCTCATTATAGAGGTCCCAGAAAGAGAAGAGAGAGAGAAAGGGCCTGAGAAAATTTTTGGAGAGATAATCACTGAAAACTTCCCTAACTTGGGAAAGGAAACAGTCACCCAAGTCCAGGAAGCGCAGAGAGTACCACACAGGATCAACCCAAAGAGGTACATACCAAGGCACATAGTCATCAAATTGACAACAATTAAGGATAAGGAGAAAATATTAAAATTAGCAAGAGAAAAGCAACAAATAACATACAAAGGAACGCTCATAAGGTTATTAGCTGATTTTTCAGCAGAAACTACAGGCCAGAAGGGAGTGGCACGACATATTTAAAGTGATGAAAGGGGAAAACTTACAACCAAGAATACTCTATCCAGAAAGGCCCTCATTCAAATTTGAGGGAGAAATCAAAAACTTCCCAGATAAACAAAAGCTAAAAGATTTCAGCACCACCAAACCAGCTTTACAACAAATGTTAAAGGAGCTTCTCTAGTCATTAAACCATAAGAAAAGAGAACAAAAAGAAGAAAGAGGGAAAAAAAGAATTACAAAAGATTGCTTTATCTGTTCGGGGTCTTTTGTGGTTCCTTATAAATTCTGGAATTGTTTGTTCTAGTTCTGTGAGGAATGTCGTATTTTAATGGGGGTTGCATTGGATCTGTGGATTGCTTTGGGTAGTGTGGCCATTTTGACAGTGTTGATTCTTCCAATCCAAGAGCACAAGAAATCTTTCCATTTCTTTGTGTCATTTTGGTTTTCAAAGTATAGTTAACCTCCTTGGTTAAGTTTATTTCTAGGTATTTTGCTGTTATTGATGCAATGAAAATGTTTATGCCAGTTATAAAATTCTGGTTTTTGAAGTGGAAAAAAAAAGTGAATGAAGGGTCACAAATGGCAAAGTATCCTTCTTTTTTATGGGTGAGTTGTATTCCATTACATATAAATATATGCTGCATCTTCTTTATTCAACTATTGATGTGCACTTAGGATGCTTCTGTATCTTGGCAATTATAAATAATGTTGTTGTTAATAGCAGGATGTATGTATCTTTTGGAATTAATTCTTTTGTGGTTGGCTTTATTCCTTTGATAACTATGTAAGTTTAAAAAGGTAAAGCTCTAAACATTCTTAGAAACAAAGAACAGTACATATATGTAAATTTAAAAATATATGTGAAGTAAAAAAAAAAGAAATGAGCCATCAAGCCATGAAAGACATGGAAAAAACTTAAAAGACATATTACTAAATCAAAGAAGCCAGTCTGAAAAGGTTACGAACTGTATGATTCCAACCAAATGACATTCTGGAAAAGACAAAGCTATAGAAACAATAAAAAAGATCGTGGTTTCCAGGGGTTTGGGGAGAGGGAGAGAAGGAGGAATGAATAGATGGAGCACAAGGGATTTTTAGGGCAATGAAATTACTATAATGGTGACTACATGTGATTATGCATTTGTCAAAACCCATAGAATGTACAACATCAAGAGTGAACCCTAATGTAAACTATGGACTTTGGTTGATAATAATGTGTCCATGCCGGTTCATCGATTGTACTAAGTATGCCACCAAATGAAGGATGTTGAGGGTAGGGGAGTATATATGTGTGGGTGGGGAGGGCTATGTGTGAACTCTGTATTTTCTGCTCAATTCTGCTGTGAACCTGAAACTGCTCTAAAAAATAAAGTCATGAAAGGAAGAGAGAAGGAAAAAGAAAGAAAGAAAAGAAAGAAAAGAAAGGAAGGAAGGAAGGAAGGAAGGAAGGAAGGAAGGAAGGAAGGAAGGAAGGAAGAAAGAAAGAAGGAAGGAAGGAAAGAAAGAAAGAAAGAAAGAAAGAAAGAAAGAAAGAAAGAAAGAAAGAAAGAAAGAAAGAAAGAAAAGAAAGAAAGGAAAGAAAGGAAAGAAAGGAAAGGAAAGAAAGAAGTTAAACCATTAGAGAGCTAAGTACTTGGGTCATATAATAATAATTAAGGTGAAAACATATTCCTTTACAGAAATGCCTCATTAAGATTTGACTAAAGATTATACTCAATATCTATAGATATCTATCTATGGATGCAAGAATCAACTATCTGAAGAGCATTTCCGTATCTTTAAACAAGAAAACTGAACTTGAAGATATCAACCCATTTGTTATTCTGTACTATTTATACAGTAACTTCATATAGTAAATTCAGACTTGAGTTTCGTTAGAGGAAAGAAAAACAGGATTCCTATATATGAGTGTCTTCTCTGCAATAGAAGGTATGTTTAGAGACTCAAGAGACATGGCCTGGCTTCCACCTAGATAGGGGGTAGGACTAGATGATATCCAAGCTTCTTTTACCTTTAAAACTAAATATCTCATCAGGAAAAATCCCCTTTCTTCCTTCCTGCCAGAAAGTTCACAGAAAATTGTTACTGAATAGTAGTAATTTGTTATTTACAGGTACCTAGTAATACCTACTTTCTCTGTTTCCTTTTAAATGTTCTGTTTTGTTTTATCCATACATGGCTTATTTTTCACTGTCTTTTATCCCTGTAAATCCAAGTAAGCCTTTGAAAAATGGTAGGATATAAAATAGCACAATTCTAACATGGATTACAGCTGGTTGTACAGAATGACAAATTTGCTTTCCTCATTTGATTCTTGCTTTTAGATGATGCACAGAAAAGCTACAAAGGTTTACAATTATAAGACACTCAAGATGTTTAGAGGATCAGTAACATGTTGAAAAGAAGAAAATATTCAATTTCTATGATTCCAGATGAACTCATGATTTTCATGGTTACTTTTTGTGATGTATGGGAAATCTCTGCTATAATTTTTGTTTCCTTGATATAAAACTAAGATTGATAGACTATCTGAAGAGACTAACTAATGCAGTCTAGCACAAAGAAGCATTTGAAACTTAGGTATGAGAGTGTCTAACAGTGTCATTGGGAATTCATACTTTTCATAATTTTATATATATATATACACACAATCACATATATGTATATATTTATGTGTGAGGAGGTAGGGAAGAAGTGGGAGAGAGTAGAGGGTAAAAAGCAATTTTGATAAAGGGCAAGGTAACTCATTACATTACTATAGGTGTAAAAATCCATGAAATGCATTTTCTTTCAGGCATTTAATTAATTTGCTAATGGCATTTGTCATTCTTTCATTTTAAGGTAACAAGACCTTCCTTTCAAATACAAATCAAAAAATTTCCTTGACTCAGAAAGTAGCTCTTTTAGGCTGAGATGTTATTTTATAATTAACTTCTGTGTGTCCATTTTTCATTCATTAGAAACAAATATTTAAAATAAGTTTAACAATGTGTTGACTTCTTTAAATTTCTGTAAGTTCTATATCTACTTGTCAGTTTAAAACAACCTGAGAAAATCAGCTTATTGTCCTCTATCAGACAAGACAGTTTTTTCAATAGCTTCTTTCTAACCTAAGTTACTTGAGAATTTTATTTTTTCCAGGGTCTAAACAGACCTCTGTTCACAGGATCTTCTCTCAATTAGTATCCCATTCTCTTTAACCTACATTTTACCCTTGATTGGTTCAGATGCACTGAGAAAGAGACGGAGAATATGAGCAAGAAATTGGTGGCTAAAAGAGAAGAAAATTAGTTTTAGAAGCAGTCAGAGTCAGGGAGGAAAGTTCCCTTGGTCCCCACTCTTCTCTTCCCAAATACTTTCCAAGGACTAGCCAATGTTTAAAAGCTCACAGTTAGAGCTTAATGTATTCCAGAATTAGTCCTCCATTCCTCTCCCTGGGCTTAATTTTTTTGGGGGGGAGGGAGGAAATGCTTAATTTTTTAAAGCAAAATAGTATCATCTATATTTAAAGTATGTCAAATTAATAATATTCAAAGAGAAGAACAGTTGACTTACCTAGGATGGTTACCTCAAAATGTCCAAGGCTTCGGGCACTCTTAAAATCATCAAGTTTCTGGGGCCTTCCTTCTGGTGGTACATATTTTGCAGGCTGAGAATTATACTGCCGAGCAAGAAAATTTCGGTGTTCTGAAACAAATTTCCGTGGAATACTTTCAGGATAAATACGGCTGTAACGTAGGTGATCTATTAAGCCAAACTTTTTCTCTCTCCACATCTGACTTTCCCATTTATCGCTTATAGTTTTTCTGGCTTTCCCTCGGTTACTACTGCTTGCACCTTCTCGACCTGTTAAAGACACAATAAGATGAATACAATTGATCTATAAACTAACCAATCAAGTTATTCACTACAAAAAAAGCACAGGTTAATGAGAAATAGTTTAATTAAGTTTAAAAATCAAACAACCACCTACAAAATAATGTCGAAAAGATAATTCTTACTAAAGTGAGGAAAGAACTAAATTCACTTTCAAAATAAACTTTTATTCTAAAATATTAAGAAGTGACATTGTTTTCTCTGTTGCTGGAATTAATGAGATTTGTAATTATCTTCTGCATACTTTTTCTATATTTCCTAAATGCTCTTAAATAAATATTCCTTTTATATTCAGTGACAAATTCAAGTTAAGTCAAATTCATGAGAATAATAACCTTTGGAGATTGGATCACCACTCACTATTGATGGAATGTAAGCTTAAAATAAAATTTTGTTACTCTTTGCTAAAAGTAGCCTGAACAAATATAAAATACAGCCTTTTTCTTGGATATAACTCTCTTATAAATGGACCATTTATTTATCTTACATGATATTCCTTTCAGACGTAAATAACATATGGAATACAAAGAGAGAACTAAAGTAACATGAAAGACCTCTTCAATTCTTTTTTTTTTTAAATTTTTTAAATGGAGGTATCAGGGACTGAACCCAGGACCTTCTGCATGCTAAGCATGCAGTCTACCACTGAGCTATAGCCTCCTTCCTCAAAGACCCCTTCAATTCTTGATTGTTCTCTATCATCAAGCCAATTTATCATTTATGTACAATTTATCTAACACATTTAGTTTCTAAGGCAGAATATAATTTCTTATATATTATGACATTCATCCATTCACTTATTCAGCAAATAATTATTGAGCAACTCTTATGTACCAGATACTGTGTTAAGGAATTTGGTAAAATAATATTTTAATTGAGTAATACACCCTGGGAAAAGACATATAGTAGAATTGGAAAAAATAGATTTTAAAACTTCTCATGTTGTCAGTTCGGCTAGCTGAGGCAAACTGACAGCAACTCTGTTCCAGAGTTTAACCATTCTGCTGAATTGCTTCTTTGCAGGCTGCCTGTGCCTTGGTGTTCATTATTTTCCTGCCATAAAAAACCTTGCTAAGACAGAAGGGCGCTTCAACAGTAAGGTTTCATGTGGTTAATATACCACTTCTGCTTTCTGAACTTTATTCCATATTCCCAGACTACTTTTTTGGTTTCTTAAACCTAGCCAGAGACTTACTGAACATTTATTACAAGGTAAAATACTAGACTGGATTGTAAGAGAAGATGAAGAAGTTGAACTTCTTACCAGGAATTCAAAATACTGCAGTATTAAAAAAAGGTTTTTTTTTAAACTCAAAATTTAGTTGATGAACACACTTAACTTCCTATAATAATGCTTGGCAACAAAAAGGATAAAAATTTAATCATACATGAAGAGGAAAGGAATCAGTCAAAGCCAAGAGAAAAAGTCAATTAATAGGACTAAACTAAGGAGTGGTCAATGACTTAATCTATCTTCTAGAAATGAATTTTCCCTCCCCCAACTAATAAAAGTACATAATTAGATTAGCAATAAGTAGCTATTACAACGACCCAAGTTATAGGGAGAATTCCTGACTGATGTGTTCTAAAATATAGCATGCAAAGAACAAGTTATATTACATTTCAATCTTTTAAAAATTAAGTAATTTCATGTATCTCATAGAAAAAAAATCCTATGATTGACCCTGTCAGTAATAGGTCAGAATATTTTCTATACCTGTTTTCTTATTTGAGTGTTAATATTAAGAACTGGCAAAGTGTAGTGTTTATGTAAAAAGTTCTGAAAAATCATGCATTGTTTTTTAATTTAGGAACTTGGGACTGTAATTTAACTATCCCAATTATATGTTCATAATTAATACAAATGGGTATGAAATCAGTACAAGAGATATTGGCAGTCACTGGTTGTGAATAGCAAGATTTCAAAGGCAATAATTAGCAGAGAGACAAAATACATCTAGAGTTCAGGTTTTTTTCTAAAAATAAGTTGGAAAATTATACACTTGAATTCTTTTATTTTTAGCTTGACTACTACTAAAATTACCATATGAAACACATTATATTTTTATGCCTAATGCATAACTAAGATACAGTTAATTACCTAGCAAAATTATATTTATATATGTCATTATATATTATAATTATAGTGATCATTGTTATTTTAATGATTCATTTTACCCTAATTTCTCGTGAAAATGGATTTATGTCTTAATGAGGAAAAATTTCAAGAGAAGATCACGCTTAGGTTTCGAGGTGAAAAAGGACAGTATAAACGCATGTGGGCACAGTGATTTTGTTTCTTCACAAAATCTACTCTAAGCATTTCATTACGTGGATGAGTGATAGGTAGGAGTGTATGGAGGTGTGGGGAGGGAGAGGAGCTATTTTCTTTCCCTTCTTCCCCCTTGCCTCCATTGATCCCACGCTGGTGTAAGATCTACAAGGCTGAAAGAGAACAGGGTATTTCAGTCAGGGACCAGGCTCTGTACATGGTAGCAAGTATATATAACAGGCTTCTTAAAGGACTGTGTAAGTCAGAGCCATCTATAATGTCTTGTGATCTCAGTAGCACCATTATTGTTTACTGTTAACTTTTCAATGTATGTCTTATCTATTTATCTAAGTTACCAAATATAAAGGATGAGATGTCAAACTTAGTCATCAAAATACCTAGCACAATCAAACCACACAAATTAACTATATATTCAAAAAACAAGTGACTTTTGAATTTACAGACATAGTAATTTCCAAAGCTATCATGAAACATATGTGGGAATACATTAGTAACCATGTTAACACATACAGATCCAATTCATTCATTAAAACTGCAGTATAATACACAAGAGGAGCTCTATTAAACTAAAAAGCTTCTGCACAGCAAAAGAAACCATCAACAAAATGAAAATGCAACCTAGTGAATGGGAGAAAATGAATGCAAATCATATATCTGATAAGGGGTTAATACACAAATATACAAAGAAGTCATTCAATTCAACAGCAAAAAAAAAAAAATCAACCAAATAAACAGAAAACAATCCAATTAAAAAAGGGGTAGAGGATCTGAACAGACATTTTTCTAAAGAAGACATACAAATGGCCAACAGGTACATGAAAAGATGCTTAACACCACTAATTGCTAGGGAAATGCAAATCAAAACCACAAAGAGATATCACCTCGTACCTGCCAGAATGGCTATTATCAAAAAGACAAGAAATAACAAGTGTTGTGGAGGATGTAGAGAAAACAGAACTCTTGTATCCTGTTGGTGGGAAGGTAAATTGGTGCAGCCACTATGGAAAACAATATGGAGGTTCCTCAAAAAAAGTGAAAATAGAACTACCATATGATCCAACAATTCCCTTCTGGGTATTTATCCAAAGAAATCAAAAACACTAACTTAAAAAGGTATATACACCCTTATGTCCATTGTAGCATTATTTACAGTAGCTAAGACCTGAAAACAGCGTAAGTGTCCATTCATGAATGAACAGATAAAAAATGTGTTGTATGTACAGTGGAATATTATTCAGCCACAAAAAGAATGAAATCTTGCCATGGATGAACCTTGAGGGCATTATGCTAAGTTAAATAAGTCAGACAGAGAAAGACAAATACCGTATGATCTCATTTATATGTGGAATAAAAAAAAGACCAAATTCAAACAAACAAAAAAACAAGCTCATAGATACAGAGAACAGACTGGTGGTTGCCAGAGGCAGGGTAAAGTTAGGGGATGGGTAAAGTGGGTGAAGGGAGTCAAAAGGTACAGACTTCCAGTTATAAGATAAATAAGTCATGGAGACTTATTAATGTATGGCACGGTGACTATATTTAACACTGTATTGCATGTTTGAAACTTACTAAATGAGTAGATCTTAAAGGTTTTCATCACAAGAAAAAAATTTTTTAACTATGTTTGGTGATGAATATTAACTACACTTATTGTGGTGATTATTTCACTATGTATACAAAATCAAATCATTAAGTTGTATACCTGGAATTAAAATGTTACATGCTAAGTATACTTCAATTTAAAAAAAAGAAAAAATAATGAATGTAAAGGAGCTTTGTAAATTAGGAAGAACCACTATCAACTTCATTTATCATCCACTTCTTGAGAAACTACCCTATAACAGAAATGCCGTATTAGGGGCTTAGGACTCTATATTAACTGAGTAAGTTTTGGCCTTTGCTCATCAACAGAGATAATATGCACTCTAGTTACATTTCTGTAGAAGTTTTTTTTTAATAATTTGGACAATTTAATTATCAGTTTCTTTAAGGTTTGTGCCAAATAACTAAAAGTTATCAATATATTTTCAATATTGATTATAGTCAAGAAAAAAACATACAAAGAAAAATGAAATGTAAAGGCAGTTATCCATATTGCTTGGATAAAATCATTTATTAAGAAAAACATTTAGACTCAAAAGTAAAAATTTAAACCAATTCTTCATATAGTTAACACATCTAAGGGCTTATACTCATACAGCCTATAAGAATTAACTGATTATTTTTATTTAGTTTCTAGATTTTTTTACAGAGGTATGCAATAAATATGACAACTTTGTGAAACTTACAGTTTAAAAAGTGCTTTCAAACACTTTTAATTAGTCTTAGGCTAATTTCATGAGGCAAATAAAGAGATGTTGTCTATTTTGTAGACAAATTGATACATAGAGTGAGTGAGTTGCCTTTGTTCAAAGAAGTAAATAAAACCAAAATATAGTATTTCAGTATATGATATGAATACATGACATTTTATGTATACATCTTCTGTTAATTAACATTTAGCTTCTCATTTTCCTATTGTAAACAATGCCCCAATACACATCCTAGAACACATCCCCCTGTGTGCCCAAAATATAGGTCACAAGGTATAAAATATTTTCAATAAATTAAGTATTATCAAATTACTCTGAAAGGCAGTTGTACCACATTTATCTAAGAAAGGGAGGGCATGACTTTCTCTCTGATATACACACATATCCGCTTATATTATAAAACAAACAATGGAAGGATACACCACAGAATGAATTTAAAAGTTATCTATAATAGGGGAGAAGGAAGAGGATGCAGGGAACAGGGGTAGAAGCTAAACTTCTTTTAATATATTTTCTTTTGTACATTTGACTTTCAAGCCATAAAAATAATTAAAAAAAATTAAATGCTTATTTGAATAAAGTAATCCTTAAGCATCAAAATAGAAGAAATGAACCTGAGTATCTATCCAGTTGGTAGTATAACCATACAGAGAGGAATATTATTATTGGCTTTAAACTACAATAATTTGACTGTGCATCAAATTATTAGGGTATATTCAAAGGACAAAAGAATTGAAAAACAAAATAAATCTTAACTGTGTATAGTAATACTGCTGATGGAAATGCTGGAGTGCTTATTCTGGAACTGCTTTTATGTGTGGTGAGTTAAAGCAAACAAATTCCTATGTAATATTCTGATTCTATCATCTCCAAGGTCTTTCTGAGCCAGGATTCCTGCAGTGGATAAAAGCCTCTTCAATCTTTAACTTCTAAGTCAAAATTCTGTATTTGTAAATTTGAATTGGAAATATAAAAATGAAATCAAGACATAGTTTGTCTTAACTAACCAAGCAACCAGTCAATTGAGCACATTTTCTAGCTCTGTCCACTGCAAAGGTCTAGAAATAATAACAGTAGCAGTATCAGTGAGCACCCATAATGCCTGATCTATAGTCTCCAAATACCAGAGCTCTGTGGAGAAATGGCTGGAGCAAGAAATGTTCAAGATGAGCATGGACATATCTTGTCAAAGCCAATATCAAAAAAGCCATCACGGCCTATTAGGGTCATCTCAAAAGGACTCATAAGCAAATTTGAAGAGTTTCTTGTTAGCCAAAGATGGGATAGTGCAGTCAGCAATGAGGATGGTAATTGCAATAAAGCACATCAAGTACGTTTAAATCCATGAGTTAAGAACATTATTAAAAACACCAAAAACAAACAAACAAAAAAACTAATTGGTGACCTTTGGAGGCTGCTAGGGATCCAACAGAAAGGAAAAGCCAGGGAGAAAATTTTGTTGGGAAATTAATGTAGTATTCAAAGGCATCCCTATTATCCTGGGGAACTGAAAAAGACAAAAGACAAGTACATGCCAAGGGCAAGACGCATACTCAGAAAAGACCTATGACCTTAAGTTTTCACCTTGGGCTGATTCCTAGGCTCAGTGCAAATCTAGCTAAGTGTTGAAGGAGGCCCAAGTACAGAATCGATCTACAAAGGCTGGAAGGAGTAGTATTTCATTTTTTAGTTCCTGCTGTTTCAAGAAATCTCTGCCAAAACAATAGGTGAATATAAGCTAAGTAACAGAGATTTCAGTGACCACAAACAACAAGAAATAGCCTAAGGAAAAAAATATGTGAGAAAAGTCACTAGACAAATAAATTATAACTTTTAAAAATTAAAACCCTCAGCAAATCCTGAGGAGAATCTAACTTCCAGAGTTCTCATGTTATTATATTCAAATTTCCAGTTTTCCATAAGAAATCAAAAGCATACAAAGAAACAGGAAAGTATGGCCCATTCAAAGGAAAAAATAAATCAACAGAAACAGTCTCTGAAGAAGCCTGCACATTGGACATCTGAAACACTTTAAAACAACTATCTTAAAATATGTTCAAAGAACTAAAAGAAAACATGGACAAAGATCTGAAAGGAATTAGGAAAAAACTGTATGAATAAAATAAGAATATCAAGAAAGAGAAAGAAGCTATAGAAATAGCAATGAACCAAATAGAAATTTTGGAGCTGAGAATTTCAATCGAAATGAGAAATTCACTAGAGGAGTCAATAGCAGATTTGAGCAGGCAGAAAGCTGAATCAGCAAACTTGAAGGTAGGTCAGTTGAAATTATCCAGACTGAGGAGCATAAAGAAAGGAAAGAATGAAGAAAAGTGAGAGGAGTGACCCTTCATGAATAAGAGATCCTCATTAACAGATTTCTCATAAGAAACTTTGACGCTAAAAGGAAGAATAGACGAGAATATCCTCCAAACGAGAATAGGCGCGAATATCCTCCAAACGAGAATAGGCATTTGCAAAAACCCCACAGCTTACATAATACTCAATACTCAGGTACTGAGTTTTCCCCCTAAGAGCAAGAACAAGACAAGAATACCTACTTTCACCACTGCTATTCAACATTGTACTGCAAATTCCAGTTAGAGCAATTAGATAAGATAAAGAAATAAAATAAATCCAAACTGGAAAGGAAGAAATAAAACTACCTCTGTTTGCAGATAACATGATCCTGTGTATAGAAAATTTGCAAGAATTCTCAAGAAAGTAACTAGAGCTAATAAACCAACTCAGCAAATTTTCAGGTTTTCAAGATTAAAACACAAAAATCAGGTGAGTTTTATAAACTAGGAATAAACTATTTGAAAAGAAAATTAATAAAGCTACTCCAATTATAAGAACAACTAAAAGAATAAAATATCTAGGAATAAATTTAACCAAGGAGGTGAAAGACTTGTATGCTGAAAACTACAAAATGTTACTGAAATAAATTTAAAGATACCTAAAAATAAATGGAAAGAAATCCCACGTTCATGGACTGGAAGACTTAATACTAATAAGATGTCAATACTATCCAAAATGATCTACAAATCCCTATCAAAATCTCAAAAGCCTATTTTGCAGAAATAGTAAAACTAATTCTCAAATTCATATGGAATTACAAGGCGTCCTGAATGGTAAAGCAATCTTGAACAAACAACAAAACTAGAGGACTCATATATCCCCATTTCAAAACTTGATACAAAGCCACAGTAAATCAAAACAACAGTGTGATACTGGCATAGGGACATACATATAGACAAGTAGAACAGAATTTGATTTTCAACAAGGGTACTAAGTCAATTCAGTGGGGAAAGAATATTATCTTTGTAAGAGCTAAAACCATAAAACTCATAGAAGAAAACAGGAATAAATCTTCATGATCTTGGATTTGGCAATGGATTCTTAGATATGACATCAAAAGCATTAACAACAGCAACAAAAAAGATGAATTTTACTTCATTAAAATAAGCAAGAGTCAACCAAGAAGGATATGTTGTATCTTGCTAGTGAGTTTAGACCTTATTTTATATATGGTGGGAAGCTAGTAAAGTGTTTTAAGCAAAAAACACAAACTGATTAGTGTTTTGGAAAGATCACTTTGGTGCCACTGTGGAGAAGTGATTTAAATGCTTCTTATTACTAAAGCCTAGGAATTTTAATTTCATCAATATTTTATTACTTCCTCATCATAAGTTAACATTAATTTTGCAAAAAAAGAGACATTTTGTGCATCAAAGAACATTATCAGGGAAGTGAAAAGACAACCTGTAAAACTGGAGAAAATACTTGCAAATCATACATTTGATAAAGGTTTAATATTCATAATTTTAAAACTCCTAAACCTCAAAACAAAAAGACAAACAACTCAATTAAAAAACAGGCAACAGGCAAAAAAAAAAAATACACATTTTTTCAAAGAAGACATACAAGTGCCCAACAAGCACTTGAAATGATGCTCAACATCATTAGTCATTAGGGAAATACAAATCAAAATTACAACAATATATCACTTCACAATGACTAGGATAGCTATATTTTTTTAAAAAGGCAAATAAATGGTAGCAAAGATGTGGAAAAATTGGAACTCTCAAACATTTCTGGTCAGAATGTAAAATGGTGCAGCTGCTATGGAAAACAGTTTGGCAGTTACTCAAAATTTAAATATAGAATTGTCATATGACCCAGAAATTCTAGGTATATACCTCAAAGAACTGAAAACAGGAACCCAAAACAAATGCCTGTTTAGTAATGTTCATAGCAGCACTATTCATAATAGTCAAAAGGTGGAAACAACTCAAGTGCCCATTAACAGATGAATAAACAGATGAATAGATAAATAAAATGATACATTTATCATTTAACAGTTTAATGTCCAGAATAAAAATGTCACAAAAAATCACCTCCAAATCACATTTTATCTATCTATATATCTCACATTCTGTTTGTGTATTTATACATATATCACATTACATATATATATATTATATATATATTATATATATATATTTATATATTATACCTATATATAATGGAATATTATTCAGCCATGAGAAGAAGTACAGTCCTGATACACACTACAACATGGATGAACCTTGAAAACATTAGGCTAACTGAAAACAGCCAGACACAAAAGGACAGATACTGTATGATTCCATATTATGGATTTACCTAAAATAGGCATACTCACAGACAAAGTAGATTAGAGGTTACCACCGGCTGGGTTAGAGAATAGCAGTTATTGCTTAATGGGTACAGAATATGTACTTGGGGTGATGAAAAAGTTTTGGAAATGGATAGTGATGGCTGCACAACATGGTGAATATAATCACTGCTACCGAATCGTGACTTAAAAATGGTTAAAATGGCAAAATGTCTGATATATATATACACCACAATAAATATTAAAACATTCTTTAAATGTTTGGTAGAATTCACCAGTGGCTGTTTAAGAATATTTTAAATATTTAATGAGCCTCTTGATGCAAGAAGATAGCACCTATACAGTAGTCATGACCCCACCAAATCAAACCTGAATATCCCCAGGTCTCTAGATGCAACCATCAAATTTCAGGAAATAAACAAGATAGAGCAACATATTAAGATTATAAAGATGAAATCAGCAGCATCTAGACTGTGGGAAAGTCTATAGGACAAATGACCTGGTTACTTTAACAAATACATTTCATTGAAAAGCAAAAGAGATAGAGATTAAGAATCCATAGGAGATTTATCAGTCACTTGCAATATGAGGACTTTGTTTGGATCCCAATTCAAATAAGCTGAAAAAAAAAGCTTTTGATGACATTTATGACCTCACTGGAAATTGGAAAGCTAAGTGAATATTTGATGATATTAAGAAATTATTGCTAAAGTTTTTGGGTATGATAATGATATTGTGGTAGTACTTAAATGGTCCTTATCTTTTAGAGATATATATTGAAATTTATACAGACAAAATCATATAATATCTATGTCCAAATAATATGGGATGAGTGGATGAAAGTATAGATGAAACAAGATTGGTCAAGAGTTGATAATTATTGGAACCTGACTGTGGGTAACATGGGTATGCTATCCATGAGTTTCTTTTTTCCCTTTGTATAAGAATTTCCTTCATACTGTATTTTCTCCATAAATCTATTATGAAAAATTTCAAACATACAACAAAATTAAAAGAATTTTACAATGAACATGATATATCCAACACCTAGGTTCCCCTATTTTAATGCATGTGGTATGTCCATATCTCTGTTCATCTGTTAATCCATCTTATTTGTATTCTTTTCAAATAAATTGCAGACCTCTTCACTTTTTGATAAATGCTTCAATTCAGCATGTTGAGTTTAATATTTGTTTCAAACGTGTTTGTATAAAATTCATAATGAAATGCACACATCTTAATTATGTGCACTTGACAAAGGTAAATGGTTAGATAACAGAAACCCTTCTCAAGCCATCACTCAAAATTTTCCTTCTGCTCCTTTCCAGTCAATCCCCACCTCTACTTCAACCCCTATCCTAAGGCACCTGCTGTTCTGATTTTTCCACAACGGATTAGTTTTTATTGTCCTGGATTTTAAAATAAATGAATGCATACAGCATATACTCTCTTGTGTAATATTTCTTTCACTCTGTATATTTTGGAGTTTGTCTATTCTGTTACATATTATCAGTAGTTTTTTTTTTTGTACATTTAATACTACTGATGAATGGTATTCCACTGAATGAATATACCACAGCATGTTTATCTGTTCTCCCACGGATGAATAACTGGGCTATTTCCAGTTTGGGCTATTATAAATAAAGCTACTATTAACATCCTTTATAAGTATTTTGTGAATATAGGGGTCTGTAAAATCTGTTTTAGAGTGGAATTTCTGGATAATAAGTTAGGTGTACATTTAGCTTTATGACTGATAGCTTCAGCTTTGTTCAATGTGGTTGGATCGTTTTACATACACACCAATAGTGTACAAGATTTCCAGTTGCTCCACATCCTCACAAATATTTGGTGTTATCAGATTTTGAATATGATAGCCATTCTGGTACTCATGTAGTGGTATCTCACTGTGGTACTAATTTGCATTTTTCTGATAACTAATGATGTTGAATACATGTTCACATCCTTTCTGGCCATTCATAAATCTGTTTTGGGAATGTCTTTCAAATTTTTTGCCCAAATTCAAACCAGTCAACCCAACAGCAAAGAAAGAAACTACAACTATCTTTTAAGCTTTACCTATACTTATTACTAAATAAAACTTAAGCTTCCTACTTTATTTATTCTTCTGTTAATTAAAAATAGTACATTTGAAGGGAGGTACTACCAAAGAAACAAATTAATAAGTAAGTTTGTTTATACTGACTTGCACTTTGGTGATGATACCAAATTGTTCTAAATTTGGGACCAGTATTTTGACAAGGACTTAAACTAATATAAATAAAAAAGAGAAACAAAAATAACTAGCTATGTATCTATTTAAAGTACTTATACTATGCTAGTGGCAGGCATGACCCCAAAATGCAGAATCAAATCAAACAGTAATCTGCATATAATAGTGTTCCATAAAGACTTTATAAATCATCATCAACATCATCATCATCATCATCATCAAAGCAACGTACGTGGGGAGGTGCCTGACGCGGATAGTTTATTTCCTTTTGTTTGTGCAGGAGGTTCTGACTGAGGTACAGGAATTCTATAAAAGAGGAAAAAAAGATAACAAATAGTTATAAACAGAGAGTTGAATGGGAAAAAAACCAATTAGTTCCACTCAGAAGTTATTCTAATTCAATAAATTTAGAAAATATATAGGTTTAGTTTCTTAAAGTAATGCATTAGAAATTTAAAGAAGATACATTCAAATTATGAACAAATATCCATAATAATATAATTCAAATAGTGCAACAGATTTAAATGTTCTTTTAAGGAATATTCTACAGAAAGAAGTATTCAACTTTATTAAATATTAACCCAAGATGGGCATATATATTTCATTTTCTATGACAGGGATTAAAAAATTTGTTCAATAGTTTATTTTCATATTTGCTTTGTTCAAATATTCTGGAAAACTATTTAGCTTAACTCTCCAACCTCATTTCAGAATTTTCTATAAGCCTCATGCTGCTTCAAACCTTCATGCTTTTCTTTCAGCTAGAAAAAAACCCTATTCCCCCTTTCCTTTACCTGGTTAACTCCTATTCCTCCTTCAAAATTTAGCTCAGGTATTATTTCCCACAAGAAGCCATCCCTGATCTCCAGTTAAAGTTCACTGATCCTTGAATACTCTGTCACAGCATCATGAATACACTTTATCATAGCACTCATCACACTGTATTAAAATTACTGGTTTATCAGTCTGTCTCTTCTACAAAATTCTACTATAAGCTCTACAAAAATACAAACGTTATTTTATTTATTTTTTATCTCTACAGAATATCTGCTCAATAACTGTTTATTGAACTAAAAAGATGAAAAGGGAAGCATCTTACTTTGAAGCTGCAGAGAGAAGCTTGCATTTATTTTATTTTATTATTTAAAATTTTTTATTGAATTTTTTGTCAGTTACAATGTGTCAGTTTCTGTGAACAGCATAACGTCCCAGTCATAAAAATATGTATATATACTTTATTTTATTTAACTTACTTTTTATTGACTTATAAGCTTGCATTTAAAATAAAGATTTCCTTCTTAAGAACTTTTAGCATATTTCTATGAGTTTTTTGTATTGTTGTATTTCCAAAACTAAAAGCATACAGTAAAACAGATATGTTCTGTTGTAGAATGTGACATATTGCTCAACTTATTTTATCAAAGGATTTGTCTCTTATGATAGCATTGTTTATTTTACTTATGAATTATTAATTATCTTAAAAGAAGTAGCTTTCATGAAGAAAGAATGAATCCATTTAACTATAAAACTCTAACAAATAAAAACACATTTGTAGTTGTAATTTCAACTTTTCCCCCAAGTATTGAAACATGGTATTTCTAGAAATTAGCCAACTGAAAACATCAATTTTGAGAGAAATCTAAATAACTAAAGAATAGTTAGATTGTACGTATTTTGAGATCCTTAAACAGTATGTATAGACTTGTAAATATATGGTGCTATTAAGTGACTTTTTTCATCTGAAATAAATTAGAAAAAATAGTTTTCCAAACTCTAACAGCACCATTATATTTCATAGAGTTTTTAAAAAGTGGCTTAGGAGATTTTGACTGAAATATACAATCATTCATTTATATGCCTTAAATGTCTTAAAGGTGAGGGGATAAATGACAGAAGTGGAGGTAGACAATGTCTAGGGGTATCAACTGAAGAAACTGAAAAAAGAGAGCTGAAAAATGGAAGTATAAGAAATATACAAGGATATCTGAGGCAAGAAAGGGAGAAGACAGCTAAAAGAAGATAAAGATGCATATGATGAGAGTGGCAGAATATTATAAAAATTGTCAGAGGCAATAAGCTGTACTCTAACCCTGCCCTTTTCATCAGCTTACTGACCTTAGAAAAAAGTCATATAGATTCTATAGTATGCCATTCCCACATTTACATAACAATATTATAATTAATGTTATTGTAGTCTTCCCTGTTGTGCCTTCTGCTTTTCTTAGAAGATGCTGATAAAGATTTTTAAGAATTCATCTAACCATGGTATAGCTTACTTTCTATCTTTACAGAGTAAACATTACCAACAGAATGCAATGAATAAGTTTTAATGTCTCATTTATTATATTTTATTCCTCAGTGCTAACTTTTGAATGAGTCAGTGTATTTTGACTACATTTTACTATCTAACAGAGAGCATCACGGTTCACTATCTACCATTTGCATTAATATGTTCATTGATACAACCTCTTAAATGGTCATATTTACTATTACTGCACCAATGGAAGCAGAACAACAGGTGATACAGACATTGGAGTTAGCAAGCCAGGATATAGAAGTGCAGTGTGCCATCCATTGCGCTACAGAGCCTGACAATAAGCCAGGATTTCAAATACAATGATGTACCAGTAGAGTGACATGCATGGATTCTACAAGGAGAGGGCATGGAAGCTTCATGTTCCCTCTCAGACCTTGCTCTACATGGCTCTTCATTTGGCTCTTGCTGATCTGTATCCTTTATAGTAAAATTGTGATTTTGAGTATAGTGCTTTTCTGAGATCTGTGCGTCATTCTGGTGAGCTATTGACTCTAAAGGGGTCATGGGAACCCCTGAATTTATAGCCAGTTGGTTAGAAGTGAGGGTGATCTGGGGACCAGCTGAATTGAGGCGAGCACCTGAAGTAAGGTCAATCTTGTGGAGGACTAGCTCTTAAACCTATAGAGTCTAATGTTAAATCTGGGTAGTTAGTGTTGGAATTGAATCACAGTATAGCTAATTGGGTTGGAGACCCAACAAGAGCTCAGTGAACTCAACTGATAATTTAATAGCAGACTGGACACACTAAAAGAGTAAATGGAGTAACAGGTCCAAACTGAAGCACAGAATCAAAAACAAAAAAGAAATATGTATATGACTGAAAAACAATACAGTGTAAGGAACTGTTGGTTACAGTTAGAAGTGCTAACATATGAAATAAAATTCACAGAAAGAGAGAAATGAATGAGGTAGAAAATGTATTTGAAGAGACAGTGGCAGATAGTTTTCCAAAACTGATGAAATACATCAATCCACAGATTTAAGAAGCAGTATAAAACAAAGAAAACCACTTGGCACATCATATTTAAACCACTGAAAATCCAAGACAAAATCTTAAAAGCACATAGAGAAAAAGAATGCAATATTTTTGAAGGAGCAATTACAAGACATTAACCTAATTCTTAACAGAAACAATGAAAGCAGTACAACAGTAGAATCAGACATATTTAAAAAAAACCCTGCAACCTAGTGAAAATCTCCTTTAGAAATAAGAGGGAGGGACAATACGGGGGTAGGGGACTGGGAGGTACAGATTACCGGGTGTAATTAAAACTATTTGATTCAGCAAATAGTATGAAAATTGATATAAGCCCAAAATATAGATCTTCCTCAGCATACAATGGGATTAAGTCCCGATAAACCCATTGTAAATTGAAAATATCATACCTTGAATATGAATTTAATACACTTAATCTACTGGACATCATAGCTTAGCTTAGCCTACCTTAAACGTGCTCAGAACACTTACATTAGCCTACAATTGAGCAAAATCATTTAACACAAAGCCAATTTTATAATAAACTGTTGCATATCTCATGTAGTTTATTGAATACTGAACTGAAAGTAAAAAACAGAATGGCTGTATGGGTACAGAATGATTGTGAGTATATCAACTGTTTACCCTTCTGATTTCATAGCTGACTGGGAGCTGTGGCTCACTGTAACTGCCCTACATCATGAGAATATAGCACTACATATCACTAGCCCAGGAAAACATCAAAATTCAAAATTTAAAGTATGGTTTCTACTGAATGTGTATTACTTTAGTATCATCATAAAGTTGAAAAATTATGTGTTGAATCATTGTAAGTTGGGGACCATCTGTATCATTAATTACACTAAAAGTGAATGGAGAGTGATGTCAGCATCATGGTAGAGGGACACGTTTTCTTTGTCTCTTTCTTATCTACAATCAGTAAAACATCCACACCTCAACAAAAGTGCCTCTGCCCAACACACCAGGACATCAGAGAGTTCCACATATCTGTTCATCTAAAGGTGGATAGACTGGAACACACAGAGGAGATAGAACTTGGGGAAAAGTGGAGGTGGTGCCTATAATCCTGGTCCCCAGCCATGGCAGCTGAACCCTCAGTCCCAGAGAAACTAGTAGCAACAGGCAAGGTGACATATACAACTCTGGCCTCCTGGCCACAGTGGTAACCACAGCCACAGTTATCTGGGCAGCAGTAGCAGTAGGGCCTGGGACCTGTCTCTTCAGCCATGGAGGCGCCCATGACTCCACCCTTCCCCGCTCTCTGCCTACAGTGGCAGAGTCCCTGAACCTGACAACACTGAACAGGGCAGAGATTCCTGTGCCACTTGGGCTACCCCCAACCCTGTGGTGGCAGAGCCTGCAACTCAGGAGATCCTGGACATGGCAGAAGAGTCCACCACCCTGGTGCCCCAGACAGTGACACCAGCCACACTAGGAGCAGTAAGGCTCCAAAGACCCTGGAGAAATAAGCTGTGATAACTAAGGCACTGGGTGACACCTCTGACAAAGGTGGTGGAGAATGGAAAGTGCTGACTCTCAAATATAACCAGAGGCAGCTTAAGTAAATCAAAAACTTATACTATAGTGCCACCTACTGGAAATAAAAGCAAGGTCTCTTAACTTCTGTTGAATTGTTAGAATTAAGTGAAGAAGAAAAAAAAGGTTTATCTAAAAAAAGGTGTTTGCCACTTGAAATAAGCCGGCAGAGGAGCAACTCATCAAGTACCATGAAGAACCACAGTAACACTGTACCAGAGAAATAAAATGACAATTCTCCAGAAACCAAACTTAAAATCATAGAATATTGTGATCCGATAGAGAATTCAAAATAGCTGTCATGAAACTCAATGAGCTACAATAAAACTCAGAAAGGTAGTTCAATGAGCTCAAACAATTTTAAGAATGCATTTCAAAGCACTGGAGACAGAGGAGACCATATGGAAGAGAGAATTTGCAAGCTTGAAGACAAATATAGAAATGATACAAGTAAAAGAGGTAAGAGAATTAAAATATTTTTTTTAATTGAGTGAATTATACAAGAGCTATCTGACTCTGTTAGGAAGGGCAATCTTAGTGTAATGGATATCCTAGAAGAAGAAGAAGAGAGAGAAGGGAGCAGAGAGTTTTTTTAAATAAACAGTAGCTAAGTACCTCCCAAACCTAGAAAAGGAATTAGCTATACAAGTCCATGAAGGTAAGAGAATACCTGTCTCAATGCGAAAAGACCTTCTCTAAGACACTTTATATCAAAATTGTCAAAAGGCAATGACACAGAAAGAATTTTAAAGGCAGTCAGGGAAAAGAGGATGGTAACCTACAAAGGAACCTACATTAGACTATTAGCAGATTTCTCAGTAGAAACTCAACAGGTTAAGAGGGTAGAATGACATTTTCAAAATACTGAAAGATAAAAACTGTCACTCGGGAATGCTCTATGCAGCAAAGTTATCATTCAGATATGAAGGAGAAATAAAGACTTTACCAGACAAACAAAAACTGAGGGAGTTCATTAATACTAGACCTGCCTTGTAAGAAATGTTGAATGGAGCTCTTCTACCAGAAACAAAAAAGCAAAAGTACACAAAACTTTGAGTAAGGTAATAAATAGACATGGAAGTTTACAGTAATAGAGGCTTACCTCAACAAAGAAAAAACATCTCAAATAAACAATTTAACCTTACATCTAAAGGAAGCAGAAAAGAACAAAAAGCCCATAGTCAGTAGAAGGAAGGAAATAATAAAGATCCAGGAGGAAATAAATGAAATAGAGACTTAAAAAATGGAAAAAAATCAATCCAACTAAGAGGTGTTTCTTTGAGAAGATGAATAAAATTGACAAACCTTTAGCCAGACTCAAAAACAAAAAAAGAGAAGACTGAGAAATAAAATCAGAAATGGAAGATGAGAAATAACAGATACTACAGAAATACTAAGGCTTACAAAAGAATATTATGAACAATTATATGCCAACTAATTGGACAACCTGGAAGAAATGAACAAATCCTTAGGATCATACAACTTTCCAAGACTGAAGCATGAAGAAATAGAAAATCTAAATAGACAGATCATTAGTAAAGAGGCTGAAATAGTAATAAAAAACCTCCTCAAAAATCAAAAGTCCAGGACCAGACAGCTTCACAGGTGAATTCTACCAAACATTCAAAGAAGATTTAATACCTATCCTTATCAAACTCTTCCAAAAAATTAAAGAGAAGGGAACACATCCCAATTCATTTTAAAAAACCAACATCAAACTAAATATCAACATGAGACACAGACAACACACAAAAAAGAAAATTATGAGCCAGTGTCTCTGGTGAATATAAATGTAAAAATCCTGAAAAAAATAGCAAATGTAATATAACAATACACTAAAAGTATCATACACCATGATCAAGTGGCATTTATTCCAGAAATGCAAAGATTTAGTATCTGCAAATCAATCAGCATGATATACCACCTTAACACAAAGCTAAAAATCATATGATCATCTCATAAACGCAGAAAAAGCATTTGAGAAGATTCAACACCCATTCGTGGTAAAAACTCAATATAATAGGTACAGAAGGAACATACCTCAACATAATAAAGGCCATATATGACAAACCTACAACATAATACTCAGTGGTGAAAAACTGAAAACTATCTCTCTAAAATCAGGAACAAGACAAGGATGCCCACCCTTGCCACTCTTATTCAATATATTATTGGAAGTCCTAGCCAGAGAAATTAGGCAAGAAAAAGAAATAAAAAGCATCAAAATGAAAAAGAGGTAAAACTGTCACTATTTGTAGATGACATGATTTTATATATAGAAAACCCTAATGACTCTACAAAAACGGTTAGAAATAATAAACAAATACAGTAAAGTTGCAGAGGACAAAGTCAACATACAAAATCTGCTGCAATTCTATATACTAATAGTAAGCTAGGAGAAAGAGAAATTAGGAAAACAATCTCATTTACAATTGCAGCAAAAAGAATAAAATACTTAGAAATAAATTTAACAGAGGAGGTAAAAAACCTATATGATAAAAACTATAAGACATTATAGTTTTAAGACATTATAACACATTGTCGAAAGAAATTGAATAAACAAATAAATAAAAAATATTCTGTATTCATGGATTGAAAGAATAAAATGTCCATATCACCTACAGCAATCTACAGATTCACTGCAATCCTTATCAAAATCCCAAGGACATTTTTACAGAGATAGAACAAAAAATTCTAAAATTTATATGAAACCAAAACAGACTCTGAATAACCAAAACAATCATGAGAAAAAAGAACAAAGCTGGAAGTATCACATGCCCTAACTTCAAACTATATTACAAAGCTAAATTAATCAAAACAGCATGGTATTTGCAGAAAACCTGATACATACATAAATCAATGAAACAGAATTGAAAGCCTAGAAATAAACTCACGCATATGTGAACAATTAATTTGCAACAAAGGAGCAAAGAATATACAATGGTAGAAGGAGTCTCTTCAACAAATGGTGTTGGGAAAACCAGATACCCACATGCAAAAAAAAATGAAACTGGTCCACTATCTCATACCATACACAAAATTCAACTCAAAATGGATCAAAAACTTGAATATAAGCCCTGAAACCATTCAACTCCTAGAAGAAAATATAGGCAGTATGTTCTTTGACATCAGTCTTAGCAATATCTTTTTAGATATGTCTCCTAGGCAAGGGAAACAAAAGCAAAATAAAAACACATATGAGACTACATCAAACTAAAAAGCTTCTGCACAGCAAAAATCATTAATAAAATGAAAACACAACCTACCAAATGGAAGAAGATATTTGTAAATCACATACCCAATAAGGGGTTACTATCCAAAATATACAAAGAACTTATACAACTCCACCTCAAAAAACAAACAACCCAATTTTTAAAATGAGCAGGGGATCTGAATAGACATTTTCCCAAAGAAGACAGATGGCCAACAGGCACTTGAAAAGATGCTTAACATCACTAAGTATCAGGGAAATGCAAATGAAAACCACAATGAGGTATCACTTCACACCTTCACACCTGTCAGAATTGCTACTATCAAAAAGATAACAAATAAAAGTGTTGGTGAGGATGTGGAGAAAAGGAAACCCTCATACATTGTTGGCAGGAGTGTAAGTTGGTATAGGCACTATGGAAAATGGTATGAAGATCCCTCAAAAAATTAATAGAACTACACTATATGATCAACCTATCCCCCTTCTGGGTATTTACCAAAAGAGCAGGAAAACACTAATTTTAAAAGATATATGCACCCTTATGTTCACAGCAGCATTATTTGCTATAGCCAAGATATGGAAACAACCTAAGTGTTCATCAACAGATGGATGAATAAAGATGTGGTATATACACACAATGGAATGTTACTCAGCCATAAACAAGATGAAATCTTGCCATTTGTGACAACACAGACCCTGAGGGTATTACACTAATTGAAACAAGTCAGATAGAGAAAGACAAATACTGTATGATCTCACATGTGGAAAAAAAAGACAAAAAAGGATCTTTTTTTGTAATTCCTTATTTTAAACTCATGTTCAATTAGTCTATTCTGAGCATGGCAAATAAGAAAGCTTCTGCTATGAGTTGAACTGTGTCCCCTCAAAATTCATGTTGAAGTCCTAACTCCCAGTACCTTGGAATGTGATCTTATTTGGACACAGAGTCACTAAGGATGTAATTAGTTAAGACGCTGTCATACTAGAGTAGGGTGGGCCCCTACTCTAATATGACTGACATCCTTATCAAAAAGGGAAATTTGGACACACATTCAGATTGGGGTGATGTTTCCACAGGCCAATGAATGTCAAAGATTGCCAGCAAACCACCAGATGCAAGGGGAGAGGCAAAGAACAGATTCTTCCTCACAGCCCTCAAAAGGAACCCACCCTGCTGACACCTTGATCTTGGACTTACAGAACTGTGAGACTATAAATTTCTGTTGTTTAAGGCAGTTTGTGGTACTTTGTTACATCAGCCCGAGAAAACTAATACAGATTTTGGTACCAGGAAGTGGTGTGCTGCTGTAACAAATACATAAAAATGCGGAAGTGGCTTCATATTTCGGTGTTAAGTGGATGCTGAAAGAGTTTTGAGGTGCATAACAGAAAAATCCTAGATAGCCTTGAAGAGAATGTTGGTAGAAACACAAATTTTGAAGGAGAATCTGTTGAGGGCTTAGAAGAAAAAGGAGAGAGCTGTACAGAAAGTTTCAGCTCTTAGAGAATACATGCATTGTCATGAACAGAACTATAAGTATGAATGTAAAAGGTGCTTCTGGTGAGACCTCATACAGAAATAAGGAATGTGTTATTGAAAACTGGATGAAAGATGATCTTTGTTATAAAGTGGCAGAAGATTTGGCTGAACTGTGTTCTGTTGGATGGAAAGTGAAACTTGTATACAATGAACTTGCATATTTAAGGAAGAGATTTCTAAGCAAAGTGATGAAGGCACAGCCTGGTTTCTTCTTGCTGCTTATGGTAAAATACGAAAGGGGAGAGAAAAGTTGAAAAGGGAATTAGCTGTTAAGAAAAAAGAACCAGAACTTCAATACTTGAAACATTCTCAGCCTATCCATATTGCAAAAAATAAGAAAGCTTGCTCTGGAGACAACACTAAGGGCATTGCTAAACAACCATTTGCCCAAGAAATTGTGACTTGTGGATCCAATCAGCCAACTCAGTAGGCATGCTTGGACTGAAGGAAACATAGGTGGGAAGAAATGAAGCAATGTTGCTGGACTTCTGGAATTGTATAGTCAGGAAATGAGCTGATAAGATATCCAGCTGTGGTCAAGTATTATCCTTCAAGAAAAGGGAAGAATGACCATGAGGATGAGGCTATTTCCTCAGTTCCAGAGAGCAGAGACACCTCCTCAATTCCAGAAGCCAGGACCACCTTCCCAGTTCCAGAGTCCCAGGCCACCACTCAGTGCCAAGGGGATGGGGAAGCCATCCCAGTGGGCCCAGAGGACACAGTATTCTGCCAGAGAGGATAATTCTGGGGCCTTAAAATCAAATGGAATTCATCCTTGCTATATTTCAGACTTGCCTGTGACCCATGATCCCCCTCTTATTTCCAATTTCTCCCTTTTGAAATGGGCATACCTATCCTATGTCTGTTCCACAACTGTATTTTGGACAGATAACATGCCTAGCTTCACAGATTCACAGACGGAAAAGAATTCTGCCCCAGGATAAATCACCTTGCAACTCATCCATACATGATTTATATGACATTTAGGACTTAAAGTTGATGTTGGTATAGATTAAGACTGGGATTTCAAAATTGTAGAATAGATAAACAAGATTATACTGTATAGCACAGGGAAATATACACAAAATGTTATGGTAGCTCACAGAGAAGAAAATGTGACAATGAGTGTGTATATGTCCATGTATGACTGAAAAATTGTGCTGAACACTGGAATTTGACACAACATTGTAAAATGATTATAAATCAATAAAAATGTTAAAAAAAGATTTTTGGAGATGTTGTGATGGGGTGAATCTATTTTGCATGTGAGACAGACATAGATTTTTAGAGGGCAGACTGTTATGGGTTGTGTTATGTCCCCACTAAATGCCACAGTGACTACCAATATGTAACCAATTACATCTTCAATATGACCTTATTTGGAAATATGGTCACTGAAGATGTAATTGGTTAAGATGTGTTCATACTGGAACAGAGCAGTAACTCCAGAGTGGGTCCCTAATCCAATATGGCTGGTGTCCTTAAAGAAAAATTTGGACATGTATGCACAGAGAGAATCTCATATGAAAATGAAGGCAGAGGTTGAGGTGATGTGTACATAAGCCAAGGAATACCACAGATTGACAGTAAACCGCAAGAAGCTAGGGGAGGTGCACAGAACAGACTCTTTCTCACAGTTCACAGAAGGAAACTACTCTGCCTACATCTGTATCTTAGACTTCGGCAGCCCTAGAGAACTGACACAACTTTTAGTACAATTGTTCATTCTACAGGATAAAAAAAAATTTTTAATTAACATTCTATGTATATACTTAATACAAATGACTTACAGTTTGGCACATGGCCCTTGCAGAATTCTTTTCTTCTTGCTAGGGCTAAAAACTGCACTTGCAGTTTGAAGACTTTGAGAACTCACAGGACTATCCTCTTGATTCTGTCTACCATCTCTTTCCTGACTTTGATCTTCTCTTTTATTTGCTTGGGATGTTGAGGGTTGGTTAGCACTCTAAAACCAAAAATTTAAAGAAAACATTTGAAACTAATTCACAAAAACTATTTCTCCCTTACAAGACTCTACAATTTTAGTTCACTTGTTTTTCATTATCTTAAGAGTTGTGACAAAACTTTGCAATCATAGCAATACTTTTATAAATTTGATTTACGTTAATCCATCTGCTATGAAAATATTTTAAAAAGTTAAGATAAACAATAGTTGTTCTTATATTAGTCTAATTGTAAAGTTGGATTAGATGTTTATTTCCATATGAACAGTAATCCTAGAAATAATTTTTTAAAAGATAAACTCATGGAAAAAATTAACTTATTTGTCTTGATTTTGTCCAGATTCCAGAAGTGGCCTCTTCTACAGCATTTATCCTACAAGAGTCACTGCTACCTCTTATAGAACCTGGGTAAAACTGCCAAGCCTGATACAGAGTTAAAAATTTCCAGTGGAAGTGTTCCTATAGTTCTGGCCTGGACAAAAGGTAGGAAAAGAATATAATCACATATACCACGTGGGACTTTAAAAAGACAATCGTGATAGGCTTATATTACACAGAAGGCCAAAACAAGATACCAAGTTTTGAGGGCTTAGGGAAGTATAAGAGGCTGTGATCTTCAAGACTGCTCCAAATAAATGACATAAAAAGGAAACAAAAAATAAATAAAAATGATTTCTTTCCACTTAGGTTTCCATTATTGAGTCAAATACATCTGAGTTCTGAATAAAATGTACAAGATACCAATTGTGATTACAATCTCAGTGCTTTCAGAGCTATACTCTTCTCTGGCACCATACCCGTAGTGTTTCAGATGCTGAGGCATTTTCAGTTGCACTGTTATGGGGGACATACTTTATACCAGTAATTATCCCCTGAATTGCAATGCGCTTTTGTTCCCTATACTGCAGGCCTTCAACCTCCTTCCTCACTTCACTTATAGCTGTCAAGAGGGACTCAACTGCAAAAGAGTAATTCCAAGGAAATTGTGTTAAAGAACTGAAATGACAAAAGTAACAATTAGATTTGCAAAGTAATTTTACAACATGAAAATTATAAACTTGCTAAATAACTTAAACATGTGAGACTTTGTATTTATATTTGGCACCCCCTTACGTATTTTTTGTAAAATAGGCACATTTATCAGTTCAATTGTGATACAGTCTTCTAGTCTGGAGTCTTAATTTGAAGCAGAAATTTTGCATGTTGAAACTACAAAGTGTTACCTAGCCACTGCATAGAAACACACATTTTGATATTTTCTATATTCTACATACTATATACAGCATATACTACATACTGCTGACATTATGAAGTACAGGAGGATGCCAATATTTAGATAGGTCAGTATTTCAAAGTTTCTCTTTTTTTCCAAAACCATGAAATTATTCCATAGCTTTTCAAAAAGAATATACTTATGTTAAACTTTCCAACTGTCATATCTTGATTCTACTAAAATAAATTAATATTAGGCCTCTCATTAGTACTTATTCTGAATCTCATTGATTTGGGTTATCATTTTTATTTAAAGGCAGAGAACTAAATTATGTTATATCCAAAACACATTCGGCCCTCCATATCCACAGGTTTTGCAAACCCATGGATACAAAGGGCCAACGATGGTATTCTCTCTACTGAGCCATTTTATATAAGGGACTTGAGTGTCTCCAGATTTTGGTATCTGTGGGGGCTGCTGGAACCAATGCCCTGCAGATACCAAGGGACTGTCTATATATCATTCCACAAGAGTAGCATAATACAGTTGTCAGTATCTTGATAGCAAACTGTCCAGTGACTTCTTTGATATCTTTGGTCTAAATAATGTCACAGGAGTTGGGATCTACCAACTCAGATTTGATCCCAATGACCTTAAATCAAGGTATTATCTCTACCTAGTCATAGTCTATGTTCCTTTTTTCTTGTAGTCTAATAAAATTAAAACATTAACCTTTACAAGGCATGACATATGTTTTGATAAAGATCAAATTATCAATGAGTGTTGGTACACTTTGTCTCACTCCCATAAAAGAATAAAGATAACTAATAGATATGGCATAAACCATATATATATATATATGTATATATATATATATATATATATATATATATATATAGCATATAAACATATCATAAAGGACGAGAGATTACATCAGTACCTTTAACGGAACTACTGTACTTCGAAAATGTCTCTGGCACTGGTGGATAGGGGTAATATCCACCAATAACAGTATTCTTCAGTTCTCCAGAATCAGTCTTTGCTTTAACCCACTGATTGAAGTTTTTTACCTTGGGATCGTTGATATACGGCTGGCCTCTATGACCTTTTTGCAGGAAGGGTAAAGTGCAAAAATATGAGAAAAAAAACAAAAACAAAAAACAACTCACTGTAATAAACCACATGGACTATTTTTGGTATATAAACAGTTTAATATTATATCAGTCTTATGTCACCAAGAAAAGAAGCTAACTATGCAGCAGATAATTATACTGAATATGAATACAAAAATTATCAAAGACAGTTAACAAATCCTAGGTCAAAAAGGAAATTAGACATATGTTAGAGTTTACATGGACTAAACTGTAGCTGTCAACAGGATACTGAAAAGCCAGAAGGAAAAGAAAACTAATAATCTGGATTTTTCTAACTATCCAAATGGTTAGCATCTTTTTAAAAAACTGATTTTTATGTACTAACCTGAAGGTATGGCAGAATGTATGAACTAAACTGCCTATGAATATAGATCAGCATTTAAACTCATGTTTTTAAAA
Source organism: Camelus bactrianus (assembly GCF_048773025.1). NCBI lineage: Eukaryota > Metazoa > Chordata > Mammalia > Artiodactyla > Camelidae > Camelus > Camelus bactrianus. The sequence continues at coordinate 85,098,703 of NC_133575.1, forward strand.
CATACTTCAAAGTGTCATTTACATCTAATATTATTAGTATATATTACAACTGATACTCATATTTATTTATTTATTGAAATATAATCAGTTTACAATGCTGTGTCAATTTCTGGTATACAGCACAATACTTCAGTAGTACAGGAACATACATATATTCACTTTTATATTCTTTTTCATCATAAGTTACTGTAAGATATTGAATATGGTTCCCTGTGCTATACAGTATAAACTTGTTGTTTATATATTTTATACATATTAGTATCTGCAAATCTCAAACTTCCAATTTATCCCTTCCCACCTCCTTCCTCCCCTGGTAACCATAAGTTTGTTTTCTATGTCTGTGGGTCTGTTTCTGTTTTGTAAATGAGTTCATCTTTTTTTTTAGATTCCACATATAAATGATGTAATGTGGTATTTTTCTTTCTCTTTCTGGCTTACTTCACTTAGAATGATGATCTCCAGGTTCATCCATGTTGCTACAAATGGCATTATTTTATTCTTTTTTATGGCTGAGTAGTATTCCGTTGTATAAATATACCACAGCTTCTTTATCCAGTTATCTGTCAATGGACATTTAGGTTGTTTCCATGACTTGGATATTGTAAATAGTGCTGCTATGCACTTTGGGGTGCATGTGTCGTTTTGAATTAAGGTTCACTCTGGATATGATGTTCATATGATAAAATGAAGTATGGACAAAGATGCGTGTTACATCCTTCCTAGGACTCTTCTTTTGACAAATTTCCTAGTAACCAAAATGGCAGCATTCTAGTAAATACACCATTCCACACTATTCCCTCACTCATCTGAAAACTTTTATCTTTATTATTTTGCCCTGTTATCAGAGGGAACAGAGAAAAATAATATACTTGTAGATGAGTAGTGAGACTCTTCTTGCTTTATAAGTAAAATGTGAGAGAGTGGCCAAGATGGCAGAGTAGAAGGACACTCTTAGCTCACCCTCTCCCATGAATACACCAAGAGTGACATCCACGGACCCACCCATCCACTCAGAACACCTGTTGAACTTTGACAGAACATTGCCTTCTTCAAAAGACAAAATTCGCCACAAATCTGATAAACAAGTTTATACCATATAGCACAGGGAACTATATTCAATATCTTGTAGTAGCTTATGGTGAAAAAGAATACGAAAACAAATATATGTATATTCATGTATGACTGAAGCATTGTGCTGTACACCAGAAACTGACACAACATTGTAAACTGACTATACTTCACTAAAAAAAAGGTAAAATGTGAGATCCACGGACCAAAATTTGATGTATATTTTTGTTTTATTTAGTATTTAAAAACTATTGTTGATTGAATCCACATTGTGATACAAGGTCTACCATTCTTCAATCTATCAAGCAATGTATAATTATCCACCTTACATCAAGCAAGAATTAAAGTTAACCAAAGGATATAAATAAAATTCCTCAGTGAGTCACAAAATCATTGCTTTAATTGTAATAATCTGGAAGCAGTATATTTCATAGGCTAAACAGTCTTTGTTAAACCATTCTTAAATTGATAAAGGAGTTCAAAATAAAGCTATCTTGTAGTTGAATGCTATAATAGAAAAGTTAACTTAATGAAGAGAAGATACATTCTATTTCCAATAAATTATATACAAAGAAATTGCTCACCATTAATAAACACTCGGCTTTCATTTGTAGTGGTGAGGTAAAGCAGTTTAGGTACTTGAGCGTCATTTCGGACAACTTTCAACTGTGTACACACAAAGTATGTCACTGTAGAAAATGAAAACACTTATGAAATTATTTCTGCATTTCAAAGACGAAATACCAAGACCAGAATCTAACACAGTGCTTTTCAAACTTTAATGAACAGAGGAATCGTCTGGGACAATTGTTAAAATGCAAATTCAGATGCAGTAGTTTTAGTGTGGGCTTGAGATTCTCCGTTTCTAATGAGCTCCTAGGTGATACCAGTGCTGCCATCTTTTGACCACAACTGGAGCAACAAGGATCCAACACTTAACCTTTTCCTTTAGATAAAGGATCTAATGCTTACTTGTCCTTTAGAAAGTAAAACAGCTGCACCTAACTGAAGTCACTGCTTGCTGCACAGTTGAAGACTGCAAGAGTCTTTCTAATTGAGCACACAGCTGGGTGTGAACAGCTATTTCCTACAGAGAAAAAAAGCTGTTTCTCCAAGATGTTTTCACTGATAAACCCATCTAACATGGATCCCTGAATTACTCTGATTCCTCCCACCAGACAGGGCTACAGAGTATTAATTTGAATTTGCTTATGCAAGTGTTTTACTTGTGTTAATCTTAATTAGACTTTAAGCCTCAATGACAGGGCTTATATCACCTATTCTTTTCTGTTTCTCTTGCTAACCAACTGGATAGACTAAAAAGCATCCCTGGAAATGAGATTATAACATCTTCAGATTTCAACTACTTTTTCAAAAGCTATCAAATGTTTTTGACTGTCAGGTTACTTAGGTAAAGTTTGCTTATGCAACAATATTTTAAAATTTCAACTCATTGCACACCAAAACAGCTATGGTCTTAAAAATTAGGAAATGAAGAAATAAATATAAATACTTGTAATCTCACAATAACAGTAAGTTCTCATTTGAGAATAAATATTTCCCTAGAGCATGATAACATCTATAAATTCATTTCCTATCTCTCACATTTACTAGTTCTTTATTTTGTAGCAATGAAAATGAAGAAACTCTTTTCAAATAAGAATAATTCTCTAGATTGACATCGCTTTTCTTTTATTTTAAAAACTGTACAGACATGAGTATTCATGGTTAAAGATGTTGGTATAGGTATATTACAGAAACCTCTAATTCTAATTTCATGGTTGTTAAAAATCAGACATTTGGACCTTCTAGCTGTTTGACATCCAGGAAATTACTTAACCCCTTTGGAAGGCAGCTATGCTCACCACTATACCACCAACGCACACTACTTAACCCCTTTGGACCTGTTTCCACACCTGTAAATTTGTAAAAACATCAACTCTTTAAAAGGTGACTAGGAGTACAAAATGAGATAACATCTATGAGTACCTGATATATAGTAAACACTCAATAGTATTTCCCCTGAGTCCTTCACTTTTCTTAACCAAAAGTAAAAAAGTTGCCTTACTAACAAAGGATTCTGGTATTATCCCAGAAGACCCTTGGTCATGTTCCTCTTCAAAGGCCTAAAGCCCCCTTAATACTCATCATTTATTTGATGATTTTTTTCCTTCACACTTGGTCAAAAGATGAAAATAAATTGTGATTGTTGTCAACTATTGTACTAGAGTAAATCTTACCAAGGTCCATACAAACCTTTCTTAGAAATATATAATTCACATTATCACAAGAAATAGAACATGCATGCTTGGCAACATTTCTATGAAAAATAATTATCCAAAACTTGCGTCAGTTTGTTATTTAAAGTGGCTACAAAGAGAGAGTGACTTGACTATAAAACTCATCTAAATTGTCAGCAGGAGTCATCACTACCAATTATCTATACCCTGAGAGAAGTTACACAAAGAAGTTACATGAAGCCATGCCTTGGCTTTGGTCAAAACTCTCTATCCTCTCCCCCAGTAACAGTTGGGATGATGTTCAATTCCATTCATATATATTTAAAAAGCTTAATCTCACAAGCAGAGGGTGGACCCTAACAAAGTAATATCTGAATAGTGTGTAATACTGTCTTGCAATAGAGAATAAAGGGGTAGCAGAATCGCCCTGTATATGGATGGTCTCTAGGTCTCTTCATGTTCTACAATTTCTACCTTGTTGATGGTTTTAAAAAATTACACGTAGTCAAGATTGGGAACTTTCCCAATGTTGGCAAGCATTTAAAATCAGAATTTCATTCATATAATCATTTGCAAAATAGTAAAATACCATTCATAAAGTAGCTTTATGTTACAAATCAAAAAAAAGGAAAAAAATCACTGAAGTTGTTAAAAAGTATTAAATGTACTTTTTCATATCATAATAGATCTAAAGACTAACTTGTATAAAATATATGACATACCTAAAATGTCTTCAAATAAGTAAAAATAGTGGGAAAAATACCTATATATATAAATGAATGCAAGGGGGAAAGTTAACACTAAAGTAAGTAAAATATTGACCAGCTAGTATAATACCACCAACCTAATATTAATTTAATATTCAAATGGCCTATTTACCACTGTCATTATTTAATTATACAGTCTTCTAATCCTCTACCACTTAATTTTACATTAGTAAAGTCTTCATTGTCTTTAATGGGGTCTACTAAGTCAATTTCCAAATGACTATGAAGGGAATTGACTGCCTATGTTTTAGTTTCACTGAATCTTAAGCTTTTATGTCTGAAATCCTAACAATGGGAATTGATAAGAGCACCTGTTTTCTGAAAAGCTAGTTTCAATTCTAAATTAATTCTGAATAGAAAACCAGAAGGTGGTTAATATCTGTAATACCAATTATAATATTAATATAGAAAAATTTAAACTTGCTGTCAGACTGCTTGAATTTGCTAACACAATATCATGCCATTCTGTAAGTCAGTTTACAGAAGTCTACTAGGTACAGTCAGTCTATCATTTTTTTTAAGTTAATGCCCCCACTTCAAAAACTAAAATGACAAAAATATTGAAACTGAGTACTTGGGTAAATATTTTCAAAGATTTCTGGTTGAGATGTAGAAAACAGTTCCACTATAAATGGTTGTTCTGAAGTCCCATCAGCGATGTGAATCCAGCGATATGACCAAAAATCTTCACGGCTTTCTATATGGATAGAATATTAGAATAAATGAAGGTAACTGATTATGCACATATGAACACAGAATTATTCACTGAAATACTTTTTATGACTTTCAATTTCAAAAGCTTACCCTTCTTTTTTGACCGCTGGACTCTTCCTACAAAAACTAAAATGCCAACAACATCACAGATATGATTTTCTGGCATGTCATCCAGCTCTGATCTAAAAAAGCAAAATTGTTAAATAGATATTGTATTTTTAGGTAGTGAAAAAGCATTCTACAATAATGACTGTGAACATTTGCATTTATATAACTGGTACAGCATAATTTGGGGTAGATTTTGAGCAAATTATAATATATTGTTTCAGTGACTAACACTGAAAATTATTATTTGAGATATTTTACAAGAAGCTATTTTACCTTGTGATAAAGCGGTAATTTAATTTTGGCAATCTCCATTCTGGTTTCACCTGCTTTTCTGGAATGATCATTATATTAGTTGGAGGATCTCGAAGGTTCAGGCAGATTTCTGAAAAACAAATGTATTACTTTAATATGATATTTAATACATACAAAAGAATATACACATGTATAAAGCACACAGCAGAAAACAGACTGAACACTATCCCAAGGTCAAACAGATACTTCCTATAAGTTCTTCTAAAAGTTTTGCCTTTCACATTTAAGTATTTGATATATCTGGAATTGATTTTTATATAGTATGAGATAGGGATATAGTGTCATTTTTTTCCTTATAGATGAAATTGTCTCAATACTATTTACTGAATGGTTCTTCCTTCCTTGATGATCTGCACAGCACATCTGCCACATATCAAAATTTTATGTCTAGGGCTGTTTTTTTTTTTAACTTTGTATTGTGACTTGCTGGTCAGTTTGTCTGTATCTATACCAATGCTACATGGTTATACTTTATAATAATCCTTGATATTTGTAGGACAAGTCCTCACTCCCTCTTCAGCCCCTTATTCTTTTTCTTCAGAAGTGTCTTAACTATTCTTGATAATTATATGCCTCCTTATAAACTTTAGAATCTGTTGGTTCCAGGAAAATAAATCTGATGAACAGCACTGAATCTACAGATCATTTTGGGGGGAGCTGACATACTTATGAAATTGAGACCAATCTCCTACCTGGGAACATGGGATATTTCTCCATTTATTTAGGGATTCTTCAATGTCTTTCAAAAATTATTATAATCCTCTCCAAACAGGTCTTACATATCATCTGTTAAATTTATTTCTAGATACCTTATAATTATTTTTAACAAGGTAATTAAAGTTCTAAAAATTATAATTTCTAACTCTGTTATTGTTTATGAAATCAATTTTTTATATATTGATCTTATAGCTAGCTTTGCCCAGTGTCTTATTATCTTTAATACTGTGTGTTATTCTGGATTTTCTTTATAGAAGATCTAATTTGTGAGTAGTGACAGTTTTGTGTTTTTCTTTAAAATCCTTTGGTGGGTGGATAACATGGCAGAGTAGGAAGATCTTGAACTAACCTCCTCCCACAGACACACTAAAATTACAACTACTTACAGAGCAACTAAGAGAAACACATGAAGACTAGCAGAAAAGATTTTCCACAAATAAAGACATAAAGAAGGAACCACAATGAGACAAGTAGGAGGGGCGGAGATGTGGTATAGTCAGCACCCACAACCCCAGGTAGGTGACCCACAAACAGGAGGGCTATCATAACCACAGAGGTCCTCCCCAAAGAGTGAGGGGTCTGAGTCCCACATTGGGCATCTCAGTCCAGAGGTCTTGTACTGGGAAAATGAGACCCCCCCAGAAAATCTGGTTTTGAAAATCAGCAGGGCTTATGTTCAGAAGAGCCAGAGGGCTTTAGAAAACATAGTCCACTCTTAAAGGGCGCATGCAAAATCTCACATACCCCTAGTTCCAGCACAGAGGCAGTAGTTTTATTTATTTATTTGTTTGTTTGTTTCTTTCTTTCTTTCTTTATAGAGGCAGTAGTTTTAGAGGAAACTGGCTCGGGCCTACTTTCTAATCTTGGAGAACCTCCTAGAGAAGCAGGAGGCAACTGGGACTCCCCATGGGGACATAGGCACTGGCGGCAGCCATTCTGGTGAGCTCCTTCTAACACAAGGACACTGGTGCCAATCTGGAGTCCTCCCGCTAGTCTATTAGCTTCAGGGGCTTACTCACCAGCTGGTTGGCACCAGTCCTGGGAACCTCCCAGACCAAGCAGCCAGCCCTGTGGTGACCTAGCCCCACCCACCAGTAGGCTGGCATCAGCTGTGCTTCCCCTCTCCCAAAGCCCCCCTACCCACCTGCCCCAGGGGCCAGCCCCACCTACCAGTGGCCAGCACCAGTCTAGGACTACCTGGGCCCTTCAGCTAGCTGCCCTGGGCCCCGGTCCCACTCACCAGCAGCCAGCAGCCTCCACACAAGACAGCACTGGCAGCTAACCAGGCCGGGGGCCAGCACTGCCTACCACACACTCACAGTAGTCAGTCACAACAGGAGGGCCCACACTGCTCACACAGGGGGCAGCCTGAGAGCATATAGCCCTGGTGACTCATGCTTACATGGTCAATTAATCCATGACAAAGGAGGCAAGAAAATACAATAGGGAAAAACAGCCTCTTCAGTAAATGGTGTTGGGAAAACGGACAGCTATATGCAAAAGAATCACATTGGACTACTTTCTCACACCATATACAAAAATAAACTCAAAATGGATTGAACACTTAAATGTAAGGCCTGAAACTGAAAAACTTCTAGAAGAAAACATAGGCAATACACTCTTTGACATCAGTCTTAGCAATATATTTTTGGATCTGTCTCCTCAGGCAAGGGAAACAAAAAATAAACAAATGGGACTACAACAAAAAAGTTAAAAGCTTTCACACAGCAAAAGAAACTATTAACAAAATGAAAACACAGCCTACTGAATGGTTGAAGATATTCACAAATGATATATATCTGATAAGGGGTTAATATCCAAAGTATACAAAGAACTCATACAAATATTAAAAAGCAAACAACTAAATTTAAAAATGGGCAGAGGAACTGAATAGATAGTTTCCCAAAGAAGACATACAGATGACCAAGAGGCACATGAAAAGATGCTCAACATCACTAATCATTAGGGAAATGCCAACCAAAACCACAATGAGATACCACCTCACGCCTTTCAGAATGGCTGTCACCAAAAAGACAACAAATAACAAGTGTTGACAAGGATGTGGAGGAAAGGGAACCCTTGTGCAATATTGGTAAGAATGTAAATTTGTGCAACCATTATGCAAAACAGTATGGAGGACTCTCAGAAAATCAAAAATAGAACTGTCATATGATATATCCAGCAATTTGACTTCTACGTATTTACCTGAAGAAAACAAAAACACTAATTTGAAAAGATACATGCACACGAATGTTCATTGCAGCATTATTTACAATAGCCAAGATATGGAAGCAACCTAAGTATCTGTTAATAGATGAATAGATAAGGAGATGTGGTGTATATTTATAATGGAATATAACTCGGACATAAAAAAATGAAATTTTGCTATTTGTAACAACATGGATGGATCTAGAGGGCATTATATTAAGTGAAATAAATCAGACAGAGAAAGACAAATACCATATGATCTCACTTACATGTGGAATATAAAACACAAAACAATCAAACGAAATGAAACAGAGATACAGAGAACAAAAACACTAGTTGCTGGGGGGTTGGGAGCAAAATAGGTGATGGGGGTTAAGAGGTACAAACCTCCAGTTACAAAATAAATAAGCCAAGGGGATGGCTTATATACCATAAGGAATATGGTCAATATTTTAATAACTCTGTATGGGGACAGATGGTTACTAGACTTATCATGGTGATGATTTATGCAAATGTCAAATCACAAATCACTGAAACTAACATAATATCGTATGTCAACTATATTTCAATTACAAAATTCTTACGCTTTTAATGCATTTTGTCTTCTCACACTGGCTAGGACAGCCAGTACAACATTAAATAGAAATAGTGGGAGGCATGCATGTCCCCCATTTTAAAAAGGAATATTTCTAAATTTTCCCTATTAAGAGCTGTGCTTGTTGTTTTGTTTTGATTTTGTAAATATCCTTCATCAGTTATGGAAGTTTCCTTCTCTTGCTATTTTCCTTTTTAAATGTATGAATGGGTGTAAAATTTTAGTAAGCACCTTTTGTGCCTCTATTAGGAGGACAATTATCTTTAACGTCTGTTAATGTGGTAAGTGACACTTAGAGATTTTCATATGTAAGACCAACTTTGCATTGCTGGAGAACAATGCAACTTAGTCACAGTGTGTGATCATTTTTTACGTATAACTGAATTCAGTTTGCTAATACTCTATTTTGAATATCTGTACCTATGTTCAAGGCTGAAGTTAGCCTTTAATTTTCCTCTTTCATACTATTCTTTTTTGGTTTTGATTATCGAGGTTATATTGGTACCAAAGAATGAGTTAGAGAGAGTATGCCCTCTTATTCAGAGAATCTCTGGAATAGTTTTGGAATGATATATTCCTTGAACGTTGGTAGAACTTGCCTGTAAAATGATGTGTACCTGGGATTTTCTTTGTGAGAAGATTTTAAACCTCTGATTCAATTTCTTTACATTATAGAACAATCTGGGCTTTCCATTTCCTTTAATGCCAGTAAGTAATATTTTTCTAAGAATTTGCTATGTAGTAAACAAAGATTAAAACAGGATGAAGGTAATTTGACTTCTCATCCTGCCTATTATCATCCAGGTGACCAGAAAATCCATTTTACCTTTATGAGCTTTATATATGAGTGAGGAAAGTTTGTATCATATTACCTTGCACCTAGAAAATTGTCTGCATTTTACAAAGCACTTTCATTGCCATAGTTATTATATTCAACGTCCCTTCTAGCTCTAAAATGCTAGGATTTTGAACTAATTAAAAACCTCCTTCCCCCCCAAACCAAAAACACTTGATCCTTATCTCAGTATGTATTATTCACTACAGTCTGAAAATCTCAACACTTTAAAAGGTTTATTTTTGGGATATGCCAACTGAATACTATTTTGTAAAAGGACAGAAATGATATAGAAAATGGCTATATACAAAGCCATACATTATCAGCAAATAATGTTCTTTGTTTTACAGTAGAATTGTCATCTTTATAGGCTTCTGTTTATTTGGTCTTTTAAAAAATTACATTTTAGTTTCTATAACTTGGAACTACATGTGTAAATATGAAAAAATAAACCAAGGTAAATTACTTCATTGGTTTGCCTTCCAACATCAATACCTACAAGGCAGTGATAGTATCAAATTATTTTCTTACTGAACAACCCCGGCCCCGTCTACATACTCTTCCTTGTTTACCCTCTCATAACATTTAAACTCCCCTGTTACTACTCCTAACTCTTACTTACACACTTTCTCCCATCCAACCCATTCTCTTAGTCTCCATTCTTTCTTTGCTCAACCACATTTCTGTTCATTTTCTGTCCCCTTCTGTTCATCATTTTTTCTTACTGTTTATTGTCAACAGTCTTTCATTTTACTGTAGTTTGTTCATCCTACATATCTGTTACCCCGTTAGACTGATTTTAAGAGAACTCTAAGGGGATGGGAAGGGATAAATTGGGAGTTCTAGATTTGCAGATACTAACTAATGTACATAAAATAGATAAACAACAAGTTTATACTGTATAGCACAGGGAACTATATTCAATATCTTATAGTTACTTATGGTGAAAAAGAATATGAAAACGAATATATGTATGTTCCTATATGACTGAAGTATTGTGCTGTACACCAGAAATTGACACAACATTGTAAACTGACTATACTTCAATGAAAATATATTTAAAAAGAGTAGAACTCTGTATTACTTATCTTTGTATGTCTTATGCCTAGCAGGATTTACAGAACTGTCTTTTTCCCCTTCAAAAGATCACTACTCAGTTTTGGGATTTTTAAAGATCATTAATCAGTAGTTTTCAACCCTGGCTGTACATTAGAGTCACCTGAGGAGTTTTAAAGACACACAATGTCTTGGTCTCCTCCTCAGAGTAATTAATTCAGAATCTCTGAGGGTGAGGTGCTCATGGGTCTTTAAAGCTCCCCAAGTGATCCTAATGTACAACCAGGATTGAGATCTACTTACACACGCAGGCTCGACAGACCATGGCCTGCAAATGGCTGCCTGTTTTTCGCAAATAAAGTTTTACTGTAATGCAGTCATGCCTATTTGTTTACATTTTATCTCTGGCTGCTTTCACTCTGTAAAGCTGAGTGGCTGTGACGGAGACTCTATTACCTACACATCCTATAATATTTACTATCTGGCTTTTAATAAAAATAGCTTTCTGACCCCTGATAAAGGGGGGAAAAATCCTATTACTTATCGAAAAGGTATGAAATAAAATGGAGACTGATGTTAACATGGATATGTAAAATTGCTCTATAGACTAAAAGGTACATTTTGAATATTTTCTCATCAAGGCTTCCATTTTTAAAATGATTTCTGCATTTGCAATTATTCACTTGAAAGTGTAAATAGCCTCTCATATCTTAAAAAGTTTCCATTATGACAATCTGGCCCTGTAATTCTATGTAGCAGAGGTAACATAGAGCTCAATTCAGTTTCACCATTATGTTTTAATGGCTGTTTATCTACTGACCACATGCTGTCGATTGTCCTACTTTCCATATGTTTTTAAGGTTTAGAAGCAGCTATTAGTACAGACACATTTCTAGATTTGTCCACAGCCATGTAAAAACTGTGATTTATATTAACTCTCGCTATACCAGAAAACAGTGTATTTAGTAAAAAGAACAATAGGTTAGGTATCAGGAAAACTAGGCTTCAATTTTCACTATGCAGGTGACTTTTTTTTCCCTTTCCCACCTCCGCTAGCCCCTGGTAACCATAGGTTTGTTCTCTATGTCTGTGAGCCTGTTTCTGTTTTATACATAAGTTCATTTGTGTCCTTTTATTTAGACTCCACATATAAGCGATATCATATGGTATTTTTCTTTCTTTTCCTCTGCCAGTGATTTATTATGTGACATCAACAAAGTCATTTATCTTATGTGTTATTGACAAAGAATGTCTCAATTTTTACTAAAGCAATTTTGTCACCTGGATATACTTGGTTGTGGGAAAGAATTTATAAATTGGTAGACATAATAATACATGTTTTAAATCAGCTTCATCTTGTTAACTTTTACTACATTTTCTTAATTAAGTTCCAGCACCAATATCAGTTTAATTTCTCACCTTTCTATAATAAAGACTAATGAGATAATGGACTAATCATACCAAACTATGTAAGTAACTACTTGTTCATCCAGCAAGATATAATTGACATTTACCAAATGCTTAAGATTTTAATAAAAAATCATATGAGATTTTCCTAAATAAGCATATACTTAAGGAAATAATGAACAAAGGCTACAGTATCTGAACATTCTTTATGTAATTAAGCTTAATGGATCACCTAGGGACTTTAGAATACCTAGAAATACAGGTCCAGTACAAAACTATGACAAACCAAAACAATACTTAAAATTGTTGAGTGATGTGCCCTACAATTTTGAAAAATGGAAATGCAAAAAAAATCATGTCCACATCTGAAAGCAATCACTTAATATGTTAATTCTAATGCTCCGAAAATATTTAGGGTGATGCCAAGAAGTCAATACTAATTAGGCGCTAATTAGGACAAGCCCTTTCAAGATTACAGCAATTGGCAACATTTGAATATTGACTATAGGTTAGATAACAATATTGTATCAATTTTAAATTTCCTGATTTTGATAACTGTACTGTGATCATGTAATAGAAAGTTCTGGTTCTTAGGAAATATAGAGTGAAATATTATTGAAGTGTTTAGAGGTAAAGGAGTATTGACTATGGCTGCCACTTACAACAGTAAATATCTCAGATGATTTTTCTTAATAAATGCAATAATAAGCAAATATATTTATTAAGTGATTGCTTAAAAAATTTTATGGATAAATAAATTTTATGGATAAAGGAATTTAAAGGTTTGTCAGGTTCTGACAGCTGCAGTAATTTTTAAGGGATTTTGACTGACATAGTACTCTGCAAATTTATACAAACAAAATAGCCAACAAATAGCCAACAAATTCATTGAATACTTAACCCATTGTAGAAATTAGTTTGATCTGTGGATCCACAGGGAGAGGCTGAATCCTGAATGGATAACTCTTTTTAACAGAATAATCTTGAAGCAGAAGAACTAAACCAACACGCAAACTTTTATACCATTCAGGACACAGGGCATTCCACATAATCACTGACACCGTGCCTGAACTGTCAGCAACTTCCAAAAAGGTCTAGAAAAAAAGAGTAAAAGCACATGCATATTTGTTAGTTTTACCTACAGCGTGCTCAAATTTTAAGAATGAGGAAGCAAAACTATAGGGGAATCACTGAATAATTCATGATACAGTATGATATAATCCATAACTATGAAAAGTTATGAAGAATTTTTAGTGCTATGAGAAAATACTGAAGAAAATATTAAATTATACAAAATTTTATATACAATATAATTTGCATCTTTAAGACAATTTACTATGATATGTGACAAAGTTGGTCATATGCAATATATGATATGCATATGCACAGATATGGCATATATGATATACATATGATATAATAGATATGTGCAAATATGTGAAATATATGTGTGTAGATATATGATATACACATACAAAAAAGGGAATAAAACACATTTTAATATTAACAGTGGTTCTCTCTGAGTGGTAAGATTTGGGTTGTTATTATTTATCAGCTTTATATATATTTCCACATTTTCCAACTTCCCTAAAAGTATGTGTAACTTTTATCATAAAAGCTTAATAAAACACCTAAAATAAGTCTTGATAACATGTAGAAATACAATAAAATGTTAAGTTAAAAAAATGGGACAAAAATCAGCATTATATGGCATAGAGAGTCAAGATAAAAGTATCAGATTTGACAATAAGAAGGAGAGAGGGAATAGGGGAGTCCTGAGGTCAAAGATTTTTTCTTTTTTTTAAATGCAAGACTAGACTATGTTCATATGCTGGTGTAGAAAGCACAGTAAAGAAGAAAAGGTTGAAGATACAGAAAAAGGTGTGATGGAGACCAGCTGGATCAAGGGAACTAAAGGGCACTAATACAGAAAGAATTTCTTTTTGTATAAGAAACTACATAGAAAAATACCTTGAAATATATATTTGTGTTTATTTTTAAAATTATTAAATTGAACTTATAAAATGTTATTTAAACATAAACTATTCTAACTAGGAGTCAGGTATATAAGTTATAATTTATGACTGCTGAATTAACATATAATATCTTATTACTTATACCTGGTAAGGCTCAATCATCTTTTTATCGGGTTTTCCATAGTATCGCAGTTTTGATTTATGCAAGATTCTCACAAGCAGTGCAGGAAAAGTCCTTCTGTTAGACCAGATCATTTCAAGATGAGAAAGGGAAATTATTCTGGTATCTAGAATACAAAAAAGAAAAAAAGATCCTACTTAATATGTCATGGTAATTTCAAAAGTCTATTTTATTGGTTAAAAATGCCAGCCAGTTCATACCCAAAGCAACTCCTTCTTGCCAGCTAAGCCAGTCTATATGCTTCTCACATATAAAACTTAGTAATAGATGTTATCTCTAATAATAATAGCCTATATATATATATATGACTTACTTTGTGCCTGGAACATAGGTAAATACCTATATTAACTAACACACTGTTCTATCTAGAATGTCCTGTACCTTGTCAAACTGAGTAATTACTTCCTAGAAGACTCGGATGGAAACTCAGCTCCCTTAAGAAAAAACTCAGTGGCATGGAATATTTTCCTACTATTAAGCATTTATATATTTAATTTATAGAATTGTTCATGATATATTTCTGTATTGCCCTCACCTTAATTCCTATGAGTAAGTTCAATTTTTCTCAAACATTCCAGACATGGTCCTGTATCAGGGCCTTTGCACTTGCTGTTCCCTCAGTCTGGAATGTCTTCCTCTTCGATACCCCAGTGACTTTTCTCCTTCAAGTTTTGCTCAAAGGTCACTTTCTCATTGATGTCAGTCCTAACCATGCTATTGAAAACGGATCCCCTTACTTATCCTCCATTTCATTTTATTTTTCTACAATAGCACTTATTACCTTTTCATATACCATATAATTTATCTTGAAATGTAATCTCCAAGCCTGCTGGCAAGTTCAAAAACTGCTTAAAAAGCTATTCACCATCTTTAAAAGATTAACTTGTATTTCTAATTTTATTCTTCCTTGGGTTAAGAAGGGTTCCATCTGCAATTCTCTCCACATTCTACTCTCTCATAGCCCACAGTCCCAACTTTTAAAACTTGAATTTGTATGTGTTCCAATATTTACTTCGCTGAGGCATCCTCCACTTCCATTTTTATTTATATAATGTATCACTTGCTCAACTTTAGCATGGAAACTATACTTGTTAATTTCTTTTTAATAAGAGTTTAAATCATATTTTATAATTATACCTGTACCATTAACCCCCCCACTATTTTCAATATTAGGATATCTCGTGTAAATTTCCCTCCAGATTATCCCAATACATTATTAGCCCAGGATCACAAGTCTTAATATTTGACCTGACATAATTAAGTAATTTCCTTTTTAATATGGTCAAACAAATTGTAGATCACTTCTGAATTACCTAGAATGTATGTGGAACACTCTTGATTAATGAAGGTACATACATCTCCTTTACTGGCCAGAATAAATTCAAGAGCTACATGGTTTTATAAAACCAGAGTTCTAAGAGCCACTGTTTCCACTATAACTGAGTCCAGAGAGTCAGCCGTGATCAGACATCTGCCCAGTTAACATTTTCCCAGATTGGGTTTTTAACTCACAAACTTGATAGAATACACATACCTCTCAAATGCAAAAAAGAAATTACAGGTTATACATAGACAATGAGGAATCTGTGTAAATTCACAGAAATAAGTGTGTTCATTTTCAAAAGAAAGAATGAAACTAAATCAACTAGATACTCAGTAAAAAACTGAGCAAATAATGGAATAGAAACTCTCAAACTTTCTGGTCTCAGGACCCCTTTACATTTCTTATAAATTATTGAAGACCTAAAAAGCTTTTGTTTATGTGGGTAATATCCATCAATATTTACCATATTATAAAGTAAAACTAAGAAATAAAAATATTCATTAATTCCTTTTAAATAACACTAATAAACTTGTTATATATAATAAAAATGTATATTTTTGGAAAGATGACTGTATTTTCCAAAACCAAAAATGTAGTGAGAAGAGAGGCATTGTTTTACATTTTTGCAAATCTCTTTATTGCCTAGCTTAATAGAAGACAGCTGGATAAATCATATTTTCCTTGGCATTCAATCTGTTTCAATGTCACATGTCATGCAGCCTCTGGAAAACTTCACTGTATACTTTTGAGAGAATAAGAGTGAAAAAGGTAAATAAAGCCTTAGTATCATTATTATGAAAAATAGTTTTCATGTTGTGAATCCCCTGAAAAGATCTTGGAGAAACACACCTAGGGGTCCCAGGACCATACACTGAAAAAGAATAAATCTAAGGAATACAGAAAGGAATAATGATAAAAACTGAAAATAATGAATTAGAAAACAGTATAACTGGTAAATCCAATTCCCTGGAAAAGTTAATAAAGTAAATCTTTGATAAGTGCAATCATGAAGAAAGAAAACAAAAATATAATGTTTGGAATGTGATCAACTATAAACATAGAGAAAAACATTTAAAACATTATTATATATGATTACATATCACTAAATGTGAAAATATCAGTGAAATAGATAAATCATCTAGAAACATATGAATTTCCAGCTTTGCCATAAAAAAAAAAAAAGAAGAAAACTGGAATAGGTCAATAGCCATGCAAGAAAATGAAAAATTCACAAATGAAGACTTCCCAAAATTGCACCAGGTTCACATGGTTTTATAAGAAAATTTTGACAATTTTCAAAGAATAGCTCTTTCTCTTAACTATTAAGTTGTTCTAGAGCTCAGTAAAAATATAGAAATTGTACGTATACATTTTATAAACTTAGATAAATCCTTAAAAGTTATGACAGAAATAGTACAAAAGAGAAAATTATAAATCCGAAACATTTATGATAGCAAAAATCCTAAACCAAATACTTTCAAATCCAATATAGCAGTTTGCCAAATTGCATCATGACCAAGTAGATTCCTAAACGTCTTGTCTTGTTCAGGAGGAGATTATAAATTCTTAAAAACCCTGGAGATTGACATAAAAAGGTAAGTTT
This sequence comes from Camelus bactrianus, assembly GCF_048773025.1. Lineage (NCBI taxonomy): Eukaryota > Metazoa > Chordata > Mammalia > Artiodactyla > Camelidae > Camelus > Camelus bactrianus. The sequence goes on from NC_133575.1 coordinate 85,115,814, forward strand.
AAATTTTGTTAAAACATTAAGGGGGGGGAGTTATAGCTCAGTGGTAGAGTGCATGCCTAGCATGCACGAGGTCCTGAGTTCAATCCCCAGTACCTCCATTAAATAAATAAATAAATAAATAAATAAATAAATAAATAAATAAATAAATAAATAAATAAATAAGCCTGATTAGCTCTCCCCAACAGAAAAAAAAAAAAAAAGCTTTGAAAAAAAAAAGGAGAATTAAAATACAATAACATAACTTCTAAAGCACTAGAAAAAAGTTTAATCCTTCAGAAGTAAAAAAAAGCATGGCATATAGCAAACATAAAATAGGATTGCAAGAAGAGGTACAAACATCATTAATTATATTAAATTTAATTTAATTATATTAATCTCTCAAAAGACAATGAATTGGTTTGGGTCAAAAAGCAAAATCTTAGCTATAGAAACAAATCTAAAACAAAATGGAAATAAAGTGATGAACAAAGATACACGCACCAGGCCAGTGATTCTCAAAGTGTGGCCTTCAAATCAGTAGCATCAATTACCACCAGTGAAATACGTCAGAAATGCACATTCTAGGGCCCTACTACGTATGTACTGAATCAGAAAATGGTGATGGGGACCAGCAATCTGCATTTTGAAACACTTTTGAGGTGATATGGATGCCCACTCACCTTTGAGAATCATTGCCCTAAATCATAAGTAAAAGACAGTGGAAGTGGTAAATAGTACTATCAAAGTACAATTTGAGGCAAAAAGGGACAAAGAGATAAATTCCATATTGATAGAGTAAAATCTATCAGCAAGATATTAAGAAGTTATGAAACTTTACACATTATAGAAGCATCTAAATCAAAAACTTAGAAATATAAGGAGAAATGAACAAAACCACCATAAAGAGAAGCCAATATTCCCGGCAGAGAAATAGGCAAAAAAATAGATTAAAATTTTTAATTAAAATTTAAAAACTTAGTATAATAAGGAACTTCATATCTAATAAGTAAGCTTTTTCTAAACTCTTGGGGGTAAAGAGGAACTCAAATTCAAAATCAGAAAATATGAGTAACAATGAAATCTCTACACTTCAAAACCTAGGAGATATAGCCAAAGCAGTACCCATGGGATATTTCAGAGTTTTTAAAGCTTTTGGAAGAAATTAACAAGGAAACACATGAACCAAACAGTCCACTCAAGAAGGCAGTACCAAAATATATATATATATATATGAACAAAGGAAGTAAAAGGAGGTAAAGATGACAGCAGAAATAAAGTAAAAACTTCTCCCCCATACAGACTTCCTAAAAGTAAATACCAAAAAAAGTAGACAAACCTCTAGCAAGGGTGATCATGAAAAAGGATGATGACACAAACATTAGAAGTGTAAAAGACAGAGATTCAAAAATATAGACTATTATGCACAACTTTGAGATCTAGGTGAAATGAGATTTCCTAGTGAAATATCAACTCTCATAAATGGACTCAAGAACTTTCACCACTTTTTCAAGAAACTGAAAAGGAATCATACTCCCAACTCCCAGTCCTGGCCCAAGGCCTCAGGTTCAAATAGTTTTAGGGGGTAAATTCTTCCAAACCTTCAGTGAACACGTGATTTCTGTAAGTACAGAAAAATATGTAAGCAAGCTTCCTAACTCATCTTACTAGGCTAATATTAATTAACCTGATATCAAAATTGAACTGAAATAGTACCCTCCTAAAAAACAACAAAACTTACAGACCAAATTCACTTGAATATACAGATGTAAAAATAACAAGCATGACCCAGTAGAAACAAAAGTGGTTCAATATTAGGAAATGCATCAATATAATTTATTTCATTCATTACTTTATTCAATAAACACTGATTGAATTCTTTCTATGTGCCAGGCACTGTTCTGAGTATAGGGGAAATGGCCCACAGCAATGAAAAAAAAAAAGTGCTTGCCCTCGTGGATGTGGATCTTATAAACTAATGAGACGAGAAAAAACAATTTCAGAGTGTTACAAATTCTAAGAAAGGAATTTGCACGGTGAGGTAATAAGAAATGGGGAGGGAATACATATTTAAATATTCCTTTTCTAATATTTTTATATATTTGAGCTGAAATCTGAGGATGAGAAGGAACTTTCCATAAAGAAGAAAAAGCAGGAGCAAAGGACCTGGGGCAGGACAGAGCTTGGAGGTTTAACAACTAAACAAGTGGCTGGTATCACTGAAAAGAAAAGGCGAAGGAGAGCGGTTAGAGGAGAGCGGTTAGGGATGCGCGGAAGCGGATCCTGCAGGACAGGGGTCCGCAAACTACGGCCCTTGCGCCAAATGCGGCCTGCTGCCTGTTTTTGTAAATAAAGTTCTATTTTGAACACAACAAAACCCATTCATTTACATGTTTTCTGTGGCTGCTTTCCATATACAAAGGAAAAGTTGAATAGCTGCGGCAGAAGCCCTAGGCTTGGCAAACAAAAAGATTTACTAGCTCTCTGGCTCTTTACGGAAAGAGTTTGCCAACCGCTCCAGGGCCACGTGGACGCCCCTGGAGGTCTGGATTTTCCTCCACGTGCAATGGGGGAGCCACCGGAGGGATTTAAGCACGAGAGTGGCACGATCTAACTTCCATTTTAAAAAGCTGTCTCTGAGATACTATTGGAGTAGAGTATTGAACCAAGAGAGGGAAACTTTTAGGGTGCTTGAAATGCTCTATAACTTGATCTGAAAGGACGGTTACACAGATATATCTATATCTATATCTCTCGGTATTTTGAAGACTTTTCTATTGTACTGTGTGTACATTATACCTGATAGAAAAGTTTTAAAAGCACAAAATAGCACCACAAAGTGAAGCGAAAAGGGACCGAGTGGGAGAAAATAATTTGCAGTATACAACAGACAAAAACTTAAAACCCATCAGCAAAGAAAGCCAACACTTAGAGTAGTAATATATTACCACAAATTAATTAGAAAAAGTCTAAAGATATAATTTAAAAATAATAGCACGAAACGGGCACTCTCGTATATATGCTGGTGTGAATGTAAATTAGTACAAACTTTTCAAGAGCTGCTTTGTCAAGATCCATTTAATTCAAAAATTCAAATAACTCTTTAACCCAGCAATTTCACTTCTATCCATCCATTCAACAGAAATATTTGAACATAGTGAACAAATATGGGTATATCCTAATGATGTTCAGCACTGTATCTAAAAGAGAAAAAAACAGCAACTGCCTAAAATTATAAATTACCCATTCACATGGGCATGATTATATAAATCATGGCACAACTATACCATGGAGTGTATAAATATATGTACTTAAAAATGCTTGAGAGAAGTGCAAGTGGCAAACAATGCAATTTAACAAAATTCATTTTTTCTCCAAAATTACACAACAAAATGCTGACAGTTTGGAGTTTTGAGAGGAAAGCTGAAGTCATATGAGGAGTAAAAGGGGTTTTTTTACTCCACCTCAACATTTTATTATTAAAAATTTCAAACATACAGCAAATCTGAAAGAATACCAATATACCCTCTTCTAGACTTTGTCATCAGCACTTTACTATACTTGGGACTTACACTTTTAATACAATATACTTTAAAATATAGTTTGAATTTTTTAGCACATGGATACTGTCTTTTGTAATAAAAATATGGTTTCCATAATGAATAGATATTACTTTCATAATCAGAAAAATGAAATATACTTTTACAAATTATTATTCCTCTCAATTCTTCTAGAGCACCAATTTTTCATTTGTATATTCAGTTCTAAAAAAATGATCAACACTTAGAGTAGTAATGCACCACTGCCTTATTCCATGCTTGAGATAAAAAAACATTCCATTTTTTGTCCCTGAAATGAGTATCTTGCTTTTAAAGCTTAAGTTATTTAAATCATCCTTGGCGACACATTTCTACATCTTTCCCTTATAATTGGATATTGCTTTAATTGCATGTTTTCGTCCCAGTTATCTTTTCACTTTCAAGTTTGTTGCTGTTACACGTCATAGTAAGATGACCTACGATCTAGCACTATGACTGAAACTTTAAAAAAAAAAAAAAACCTGAAAAGCAGTAAATGTAGAAAATCATCATCTTTCTCGCTCAAGGACTTTTATTTTCTTTTTTGCACTTTATTTATTTCCCATTCCACACACGTACATACCTATAGTACTATCATTCCCTTTACTTTCACCTCTTATAGATAAAATATATTTTAGAGCAGTTGCTGACAAACGAGTTAGCATTTTCGGGTTAACTTCCTACTTCTGACACAGAAGAATCGAACTTCTCATATCAGTATTGTCCGTGGTACGTAATAAGAAACACAAAAATGAGAATTCGAAGCCTTCCCACAAAATTACACATTCGAAAAACGATATTTACATAACATCTACACTCAAATATATACAAAACGGAGTTTCATTAAATGTAAATTACTAAGGAATAAATCACAGAACATCCTTTTTTGAATGAAGGTTAAAACAGGCAAAACCACAAATAGTTACAACTTTTATGCCGAATTCAAATCTATACTCTCTCCAACCAACACAGAAAGTACTACTTCCATGACTGGAATGGGAATAAAACTAAGATTAATTCCACTATAGTCAAGCCTATAACGAACACACGAGGAATACTGACCGCAACATCACTACATTCGCCAGATTAAGTTTAAGATGTATTCAGACACTTCCTGAATGGCCACTTTTACAATCAAACCAAGACACGAGCTGTGTAAATTTCTTTAAGCGACAATCTCGCCGTCATTCATCAAAACTTGTCTACTACCACTCCCGGCTTATAATTAACACTACCAAAGCCCCTTCGTTTCCTTTTCCATTAAAATAAGGTCCTGAAAACTACTTTTTAACCCCTCCGTCGTCCCCTCCAATTACTTACTGTTGAAGTTGTGCTCCTCAGGGTACTTGTTGTTTAACCAGATATCTCCATACGGATCTTCGTTATTCCAGAGGGCCAGGTAATGACTCTTCCCGCCCCTTAAAGGCCTCTCCGGTATCTCCCGGTGCGCACTATTTCTGAAGGGAGTTTCTAAAGAAATAGCGTCTAGGGACTCCCCACAGTGGACGTCATCTATGCACAGGATCCCCTGGCCTAATCTTCTCTCGTTGTAAATACACGAGACTCTGGAAATTCTCATTTCTATGCCAACTTTGAGAATATTTTTATATACGAGAAAATTCAGGCTGGGGTCCAGGTAGCACTTCTCCTGGTACACCCCGTCCGAGATCGTCACATCATAGCAGTAAAGCGGAGGTTTAGGTTCCACGTCGCGTGGCTCATCCTCTAACAGGTACCTCTGGACGGCCAAAACCGCGACAGGCACCACCTCCGAGGGGGTGACCCACTGACGAGGTGAGTCCGTTATTTGCTCAAGAATCTTTTGGATCCAGGACCTGCGCCCTGGGGAACCGACCTTACGGATCACACCTCCCGGGACCCCAGCCCGATTTCTCTCAGGGTTCGGCCAATCGAGCCCAGCATGTGACGGGCCGGCCTGCGGCTGACCTAACTCACCGGCCATTGCGGGATACCTGCGTACTCTCTTCGCTCGCAAAAGCTAGTTTGCCCTGTCTGAGGTGGAGAGTAAGAAACCGCGCGCTTGTGCGCCGATCGCTACTCTGCCCGTGCCGACTGGTAAGGCTCCGCCCAGTCAGGACGCTACAAAGCCGTTACGCGAGGGCGCGTCTGCTCTCTGGCCCCGCCCCCTCGCTTGGCGCGCTTTCCTCGCCCAGGCACTGTTACTAGGCAGTATACGAGTGGTTACATAGTGGGTCCTCTAACTTGGTGCCCGCCGGATTGCCAGGGAAAAGGAAGCGGGAAAAGCGTTGGTCGCCATGGTTCCCAAAGCAAAGCGGTAAGAAGGAGGGGGAGGAGCCCTCGTGGCTCTTCTAGAGAGGAGGGTGCAGAGAGGGAGTGGAAAAGGCAAAGTGACTGGAAGCGAGGTGCAAGTAGTCATAGCTCAGGAGTTCGGGCGTTTTGGCTTTGGACCAGCAACTGAAAGTAAATTAGAATTGTTTAATATACATGAATGTGATAATATGGATCTCCTGTAGTATGAACAAAACTGGATAATACATGCACAGCCTTCAGGACAGTCCCTAGTACAAAAAGTCCTCCGTAAACATTAGTTGCTATTGCTATTAGCGTTCGCATAATTGTAAAGGCTCCATGAGTGCAGGGTGAGTGAATTCGCCATTAAGTGCAAATGAAAACAGAAAATTATAGAACTGGCTTGGTAAAGAGCTGACTTTAGATTAGACTCCTTAAAATGTACTTATGTTTTATACAATACCTGGTTTAACATACAGCTAGGATATGATACAGAATTTCAGAAACTGCATTTCTAACCTGCGAACAATGTATGCGGAATAGATGTAATGTGAAAAAACACTGATAAAAATAGAATTAAAAATAAAATATTTCTATGTACTCAGATGTGCTAGTATACACAGAATGTAGTAATTGTCCTAAGAATACTTTTCAAAGATAGTTATAGGCTTGCTTTGATTATACTAATCTCCCCTGGCTGTCTATTTCATTATTCTTTACTCACTATTTATGACGTCCCTACTTTGAGGCAGGCACTGTTCTAGGCCATTGGGGATAACAGTAGTCAGGCTCCTTTATTCAGTGTGTACTGCTTGGGCTGAAGAATCCTGCCATTATTAATATTTAGCTAATTCAATAATTCTACATATATTTCTTGAGTGTCTGCTCTAGGCCAGGTACAATCTTGCTTTGGAGACCAAAAATATGAGAAGGGGAAAGGGAGGGGAGGGGGCAGGAGTCATTACTTTATATTGATTATGATTAGGGAAGTGTTCTCTATTAAGAGATTGAACAGAGCGGAGACCCGCAGGAAGTGAGGGAGTGAGTGTGTGGATTTCTTGGAAAATGACACTTAAATCAGAGGGAACAGCAAGAATAGATTCGTGAGACAGAAGCATGCTTGATATTTTAAAGGAAATACAAAAAAGCCAGTTGGCTGGAGTTGAGGGAAGAGTGGTGGGAGATAAATCAGAGAGGTAGCAGGACCCTATAGGCTCTCTTTCGAGCAGAAGTGTGACCTAACACTTCAGCTTGAGCCCCATTTCCTTCATGAAACCTCGCGTAATCAGTTTATTTTCCAATGATCTTTCTCTTAACTATATCACCTTGCATCACTCATTTAACATTTATCATCTAATCCTTTGTCATTAAAACCAAATTTTTTTTAATCTTTTGCCGAGTCTGGCGGTCCAGAATCCAGGTCTACCATCTCGATAATCTCTTCCTCATCACCGTGGAAGTTTAGGGTCTCTGTTGTGGGGAGATGGCGGAGGTGCGGGGGTGGGGGTGGGGCGGGTTGGGGGTTTGTCAGCGGTTCAGTCAGCTCCGTCCGCCCGTCGATGAGGAACTCGAGCAAAACAAAACTTCTAATGTAAGTAGTCCGTCTCTCTAACTCAGGGTTTCTCAACCTGGGCACTCTTCACATTTTGTGTCAGAAAATTAATTATTGTGGGAATGTCTTGTGCACTGGATGGTATTTAGAAGAATTCCTGGCCTCTCCCCACTCGATGCCTGTAGTACAACCCTTTCCCTCCTAACTGTACCAAGCAAAAATATCTGCAGACATCGACAGATGTCCCCTGGGGGACAAAGTCACCCATTGTTAGGAGCCACTAATTTAGATAGGCTATAAGCCTTTTGAGAGTAGGAATTGATTTATTCTTTATTGTTTCCTTATAGTTTTTTCACTATTGCTATACAAAAAAGGTACACAAATATTTTAAATAAGTGAAACATGTGGTTCCCACTGCCTCTCCACCAAAGGGAATTTATATATAAATATGCTTCTCTGTAAATGAATATAATAAACAACAATCCAAACTTAAACCACAAACTAAGTAAGCTCCCTGAGTGTAGGTACTTTGTTAAGTTCGCTGCTGCGTCTTCAGTACAAAAATCAATATTCTGGTGCTTAATAGTAATTGTTGAATGAATAAACGTAATTATGGATTTTTATTGGATTTCCTGCAAGAGTCATTAAATAACTATGTCTATTGTTTATGCAAGAAGAACTGGTTTTAAATCTTTCAAATCTGTTCCATCAGCACCCCCTAAACTATAAACTCAGTGGACTTTATACATAATAGTATTGCATCATCATATTCTGGGTCCTTCCATCTAATTCATAAAAGATGAATATTGGCAATGGTTTTCAGTAGTTGAATAATTACTGGAATTGGGAAGAAATAGCACCCATGTTTATTTTTACAATACTACACGCAATAATGGGTGAGTCATAGGGAAGCATTAAAATGGCCACACATCTGAATCTCCCCACCTGATGACTGCTCTGAATCCTTGTCGTGGAAAGAGCTACAAAATATGAATTCTTGTGATAGCATAAGAAATTCTGAAATTTTCTAGAGAAAAAAATGCGTTCATTTAGCTTGAAAATTATCAGCAATTTCTTTCAGTAGTTCTGATTATAATTGTAGATGAGTGAAAATTTATGAAATAAACAGCTCTTTCAAAAAAATACTACACACAATAAAGTTGTACAGTGACTATAAGAATACATTTGAAGTCTTCTGTGTTGTTCTACTGACAATCTGCTGATGGTGCACCTCCCCAAGAATTAAGGTGTTTACCTGAGTAGTTATCACACCAGTGTACGAGTATTCTCTGAAGGCATTGTAAGCACCTGCTTTAGGATTAATTACACTATAATATAATAAGTAAGAGAAATGGTGTTTAAAGCCAATAATAGATAACATTTAGGTTATTGATATTTTTTGCCTCTTCTCAGATCTGGACAACTTGTTATAGTGCCCTCTAGAGCTTAAGATAGTAAAGGAGGCAATATACTACTTACTTTATAAAATGGTAATCTGAGATATTCAAAACACTTTAAATACAACTGAGGCCCAGAAAAAGGGCCTCATATGACCAAGATCACACAGTGATAGATGACACAGCGTCAGAACTAGCCAAGACTCCTGCTTATCAAGCCAGCGTCCTTTCTGCAACATAAAGTTGCACAGATCCTGGATTATCCCCAGCCAATATATCAACTTTTTATTTGAATAATCTTGTTTTAGTTATTTTGGTTATTTTGATTTGAATAACCTTGTTTGATCTTCTCATTCATTCAACTAGTCTTTCATTTATTTGCCTTGGATAGGCAAATCAGCATCATTCTCTGGCTGTGTACATTGGGCATTGGAGGTATACTTGTAAGTTCATCAAATTCATAAGATTATGACGGTATGGGTAGAGATGTGGGAGAGGAGGAAGAAGAAGTGCTGTGACTAGTTGGTGCTAAAAGGATGTGGAGAGTCCGCTGCTATCTCAAAGAGTAATTAGGTAAGCTCTCCAACTATCACCACGGTAACAAAAGAAGGCCTGAGGGTGGCTGCCTGGCAACCAGAGCACTATACCCTCCAGCTCAAAGCTGCCCTTTTCCCAACATCTTTCCCACTTAAATCTGCTTTCGATGAGTTTGTTAACTAAATTGCCTCTATATACAAGGACGGATCTGCATAGCTTGTAATACCCCCTACTTCATTGGAGTCAAGGATGTTCCTTTGTTACCTTTCTGTCAGGTGTCAAATATGTTTTGATTCATTTTTTGAATGTACATAAACAGAAGTCTCTTAACAGAGGCTTACCATAATAGTGGTTCTAGAATCCTTTTGCCCCTCGGTATCTCAAACAAATGTTCATATTTGTCTGCATTCCTTTGCTTATCCTGAGCACACATTAGATGCACAATAAATGGTTGTTGCTGTCCCCTCTTCTTTTCTGTTCATTCAAATCCTGCTATTTTTCATAAATAGTGTGTTAGTTTTCTTTGCAGTCTCAATATTATATATTTGTAAGACACTTGGCTTCTAGAATATGGATTTGCTCATTTTCCATTTATTAGGTCTCTGTTACCCTTACTTTTAAAGAAAGAAGGACTGCCTGTAAACTCCCAGGATTCTACAGATTAATTTATTCCCACTTATCTTCAGTGGTCATCCTAATATCATGTATGTAGCATGCTTCAAAGTTTACATTCCTCCTCTCAAGAATTTCCATTTGTTGAAGTGTGTGGCTAAAATTTGAAGACATTTTAGAAATCCGAACACTAGTGTGTGTACTGGATTGCCTTACATGAAATAGAGCTGGGCCAGACAGTTGGTTCTCAATAGGCTATTTATCTAAAGATGTTTGTGTTAGTTGACTATTAAAATAACAGCTTTATTGAAATATAATTCACAAAACACACAATTTATCCATCTAAAGTGGAGAATTTGATTGCTTTTAGTATACTCAGAGTTGTACAATGGTTGCCACAGTTTAATTTTAGAACATTTTATCATGCCATAAAGGAACTCTATAAATATTAGCAGAAAACCCAGTTCCAGCTCCCTGCCCCAGCCACCAGCAACCAGTAATCTACTTTCTGTCACTATGGATTTACCTATTCTTGACATTTCATATAAATGGAAACATACATTGTGTCCAGCTACTTTCATTTAGCATAATGGTTTCAAGTTTCATCCATGTTATAGCATATTTTATTTATTTTTTGCTTGCTGAATAATATTTCTTTTTATGGATATACCACATTATGTTCCTCATCAGCTGATGGACATTTAGGTTATGTTTAATTTTTGCTACTATGAATAAGGCTGCTATGAATATTAGTGTATGAGATTTTGTGTAGACATATGTTTTCAGATCTCTTGTATAGATATCCAGGACTGAAATTGCTGGCTCATTTGGCAATTCTGTTAACTTTCTGAGGAGCTGTCAAATTATATTCCAAAGTGTTGTGTCATTTTACATTCCCACCAGCAATGTACAAGAGTTTCCATTTTTCCCCAACCTTGCCAACATTTGCTATCGTCTGTTTTTGTTTATCTTAGTTTATCTTAGTGGGTGTGAAGTGGTGTCTCACTGTAGTTTTGATTTGCACTTCTGTAATGACAAATGATTTTTTAGCATCTTTTCATGTACTTATTTGTATAATTTTTATATCTTCTTTGGAGGAATGTCAATTCAGATTCTTTGCCTATTTTTAAACTGAGTTATTTGTCTCTTGATTATTGAGTCACAAGAGGTCTTTATATATTTTGTATATTCTACATACAAGTCCCTTATCAGATATATGATTTAAAACATTTTCTTTGATTAATTTTCTTGATGATGTCCTTTGAACAATCTGCTTTTCCTTCGCCTCCTCCTTATTCATTTTATTCATCTTATCCTTTGCCATCTTCATCTTAGAATACTGAACCTCTTCACTTAAGGCATCATTATCATCTCTGATAGCTTCTCTTAAGTGATGTCCTGCTGATCCTGGGACTCATAGAAAATGGGCTCCACTTCATCTGCAGTAAGGATAGCTTCAGCAGCAGTATCTAGGGATCCTGCCTCAGGAACTTCAGTAGGACAAAAGCAATTAAAGAAGGAATCATTGTATAACTGCTTGACTGGCAAATATTAAAAAGCCTAGGAATGCCAAGTGTTGTAAAGGATGTCAAGCAATAAACCACTGGTGAGAGTGTAAATTTGTTCAACTACTTGTAAAATTGAAAAGGTGTATACCAGATGATCCATGAATTCTCCTTTGTATGTACTCAAGACTAGTGTTTGTCAAAAAAGAAGACGGTATTAATATTTTATGGAAGAATGATTTTTATTTGTACTGGATAGTGCCAGACATAGGATGTTTAACATCCCTGGCCTTAACCCTCTGAATGTCAGTTGTACTCCCCAGTCATTAACTATCCAGGATTAAATTTAACAAATGATGTGCAAGGCCTCCACAGAGAAAACGACAAAAACATTGAGAGAAATTAACGTAGACTTAAATAAAAAGAGATTAGATTAGATTAGATGTGGATTAGAAGACCCTGTAATCCAATATGACCGGTGTACTTATAAGAAGAGAAGAGATAGAGACAGCGAGACAGAGAGGAGAATGTCATAGGAAGACACAGACACAAAGTGGGAGAAGGCCATGGGAAAGCAGAGGCAGAGGTTGGAGTGATGCATTTACAAGCCAAAAAATGCCAAGAGTTGCCAGTAACCACCAGAAGCTAGAAAAGACAAGGAAGAATTCCTCCCCTAAAGCCTTCAGAGAGAGAGCATGGACCTTGATTTTGGACTTCTAGTCTCCATTACTATGAGAGAATAATCTTCTCTTTTTTTAAGCCACCTAGTTAGTGGTGTTTTGTAATGCAGCCCTAGGAAGCTAATACACTATTGGTACATTTTTAATAAACTATTTGAAAATAATTTTTAAAACTCCACAGCATATTTAACATCCTTCCATGCTCATACTGTCTGTATCCTTTTGTTAATCATTTGCAGAAGGAATAATTTCTGCACATTTTCAAATTTTAAATTTCATTTACTTTTTTGACTACAAAGGTAGTATATGTTTTAGATAAGGATATAGCAGGGAAAATCTATAAAATAAGATTTAATTGTCCTTTGACCCCACTTCTAGGCCCTTTTCCAAGATATTATCTATAAATAGCTTTGGTATATGTTATTCTAGATATTTTTCACTTCCAATTCAGTATCAAGAGAAATGTAATTCTCTTATTCTGTCCTCCCCTCTGTCACTGAGATGCATGTGTTTTATTGATGTAGTATATTAGCAAAGAATGATTATTGAAGCATTGCCTATAAGGGTAAAATAATGGAAACTAATCGTATGTCCACAAATGGGTGGAAGCTTGAACAAAATGTATATTCATAATAGAGCATTTTCTTCAGCTACTAGAGAAAGAATAAGTTATACGTGTATTAATGACTTGAAGACATATTCGTGATAAATTAACTTAAAGTACATACACACACATAAATACGCACACTGAGTATGAGTAAAGTGTGGAATAACACACAGAAGGTTATCTGGAGTTCGGAGGTGAGGAAGGAAAAGGGCTGTGTGTGTGTGAAATTTTATATATATATGTATTTTAATAAGATCATTATATTATTTCATTTCATTGTTTTCAGTAAACACATGCTAATTTTATAGTTATGAAAAGACATTTGATCACAGATTGAGAATATATACAAATTTGAAAACTTTTTATTTAATGTGGATAGATCAGCTGAAGAATATTTTCATTATCATTGATTATAAGCTTAAAACTTATAATAAACTTACTATAAAAGTAGAAAAAGTAATATATTGCATATATCCTGAGTATTTAGTGTCACGAACATAAAAAACATGTTTAATTTATGAGTCATTTCACAGAAAAATCTCTATTTGTAATATACACTTCTTTCCTTAGAAGAGCCAAACATCATCCTAATAATGAGTTATGAAATTTTTTTTATTAAAAAACCCTCATTGATGACAGATAGAGGTTGGAAAAGATTACTTAGGAGGTATGGTAATATAGCATTTGCAGAAACCAGATAAAAGGATGTTACAAACAGCTCTTTTGAAAGGCTCTTCAGGGTCATTTATTTCCTCTTGCTATGCGCGTTCTTTTCAAATTTCTATTTCAGCTTGTAATTTTGGAGTAGCTCCTGATTATAACAAATGACCACTGTTCTACAATATTTACGACATTTTAGCAAAATGAAATAGCCTCTGTCATATTGATTTTTTCTCTTGACAGTACATTGCTATCACCGTGGTCTTCACTCTAATCTACTGTGGGGACTACAAAAGTGTTAACATTTTCCCAGTCTGTTAAAGACAGGTAAATGATGGAGAATTGTCATAATGTATGTTACAGGTGGTCCTGCTATGATGTCCCTGAGATTATCTGCAGCAGATTTTACTGGTCATAATCAGAGTTTAGTGGATCACAATGTCTTTATGTACCATGCATCATATAGAACAATTAACCGAATGCTTCCTGTGTGGCAGGAACTGTGCGAAGCATTGTACAAGCATAAAATCATTTAAAATAAATAATTATCCAATTAGATAAGTATTATTATCTATAGTATAAACCAAGGCTCAGGGTTTAAGCCATTTGTCAGGTAGCAAATAGCAAAGTTAGGCCTTGAATTTGGGGTTTGCGACTCCAGGTGTGCTCTTTACCTATAAGCTGTACTGCTTCCAATAGTATCTGAGGTATATTACTCAAGTTCAAAAATATCTGGTCGTCTTCCATTTTATGTGCATCGCAAGGGTATATTTCCCCGTGTTCTTGTAATTAGTAAGGGCCACCTAACTAGTTCTGGCCAAGGGACTGTGAACAGAAATGATGTCTTTTGTTCCCAGGTAAAAACATTTCATTGCTAATGTGCAACTGTCTTGTCACCTCTCTTTCCTAGCTGCAGCAGCTGAGGAGGCCTTGTGTTGAGATGTGAGAGCTCAAATTTGAAGAAGCCTGATTACTCAGTCACCGTATAGATGGAAGATACTCTGGAGAGTTGTCTGAGCCCACAATGTGATTTGTGTGAGTCACAAGCATGCTTTTGTTGTGTTAAGCTACTGAGATTGTAGGACTGTTTGTTACCATAGCCTAGCTTAACATATTATGATTAATATAGAAACTGGTACTGAAAGTGGGGTATTGCCTCAACAAAAACCTGAAATGTGACTTGGTTTTGTGGTAGGATTTTTCAGTGGCAAAAACTTGGTGAAACTATAATGTGCAATAGAGTCAGCGTATATAATTAGGGAACCTGTAAGTAAGGGAAGAGATTGGAAAGCAATGCTAGTGGGGAAATATATGGGAAGAAGCTAAAAAAGGAAAATGTTAGTACTGTTTGTAGTAGTGATGGTAGTGTTTGTCAATAGCTGCTGCCTTTTATTGGTGTGATGGTTAATTTTATGTGTCAACTTGATTGGGCTAAGGGATGCCTGGATAGTTGATAAAATATTATTTCTGGGTGTGTCTGTGAGGGAGTGTCCAGAAGAGATTAGCGTTTGAATCAGTAGACTGAGTAAAGAAGATCACCCTCACCAATGTGGGTGGGCATTGATCAATCTGTTGAAGGCTTGGATAGAACAAAAAGATGGAGAAAGGGCAGTTCTCACTCTGCTTGGGCAAAACACTCATTTTTCCTCTGTCTTTAGTTCTCAGGCTTTCAGACTCAGACTGAGAATTACACCATCAGTCCCTGATCCTTAGGCTCTCAGACTCAGACGGAATTACACCACTGGCTTTCCTGGTTTTGCAGCTTGCCAATGGCAGACAGAGGGGCTTCTTGGCCTCTGCAATAGCATGAACCAATTCCTATATTGGTTCTGTATCTCTGGAGAACCTTGATTAATACAACTGGCAAGAATAGAACAAGAAAGAGATGAGCTCGAGAAAGAATTAAGAAAAAATTAGCTGGTTTACGAACAGAAATAAAGGGGAATAGAGAGTACAAGACTTTCAGACATTTTATGGTTGGAAAATCCAACTGGGTTTCAACCTCAAAAGGTAAAAAATAACACTGAGGGAGGGAGGGTATAGCTCAGTGGTGGAGTGTGTGCCTAGCATGCATAAGGTCCTGGGTTCAATCCCCAGTACCTCCATTAAAAATTGATAATAATAAATAAATAAATAAACCTAATTACCTCCCCTCCTACCCCTCCCAAAAAAAACAAAAAAAGCAAAAAAATAAAAAATAAAAAATTAATGTTGAGAGATCTTTGGAGGGACAAATACCCATTAAAATGTTTCAAAGTATTAAAATGTATCATGGGAAAATTAGACGAATGGTGTGATACCCTATAAACCTTTTCAATTAAGTAAACTACTCAGGTCAAAGATTACCTTAATGTTGTGGGTTTTCCATGGAAGACTGACAACCTCACATTAATCCACATTAAAGAAACAGAGCAATACGGGGGCAAGAAATTAAAAAAAAAAAAAAACAAGCTATAGGAAATCTGAAAACTACGCCTCCATAAGAAATGCAGGTGTGGGTAGAGGGTATAGATCAGTGGTAGAGTGCATACCTAGCATGCATGAGGTCCTGGGTTCAATCTCCAGTACTTCTATTTAAATAAATAAAAAATAAACCTAATTACTTCCCCCAACCCCCGCCAAAAAAAAAAAGAAATGCAGGTGTGGCTATTGGCACATGTTGCTGACTGAAGCCAAGCCCTAGTTTTTGAGACAAACTGTTAAACCATAAGCCTGAACTAAGAAAGCCTGCAAAAAAGACTTAAACCCATCCTTGGGCCACCAAGATTAAAATAATCTAGGTTATCAGACTCACTTTAGGCCATAAGACTTAAAACAACCCTTAGGCCACCAAAATTCTATAAGCAAGAAGCAGGCACATCCCCCAAGGAAGACACACTCCATAAGTCTCACTTAATAGTGCTCACTTTGGATGTAACACACACGCACACACATACACACAAACATGTATGGAGATTCAATTAATTTTATGAAACTAGCATAACCTTAACACAAACCTTGTAAAGATAATTCAGAATAATAGACTAATTGCATTTGAGTCAAAGTATATAAATTTCTAATAAATGTAGTAGATATTGTGGATTGATTAACTCAACCTCTATTCTACCTTCCTAATTGCAGTTAGAGTTCTGATTGTAAATTCTGCTCTGCCAATTAGATTGATTTGTTGGATAGTTGTAATGTGGAAGTGAGATGGAGGGGATATTCCTGCTGCTGTTACCGTGGGCAATGTCGTGGATAAGAGAATGGTGACTCCATTTAGCAAAGATCACCTTTGAGTCCAGGTGTGGTAGACACATTTGGTGCCTAACATTGCATTTGCACAATCTTATCTCTGACTTGTCCAGGGCATGTCAGCCAGTCTCTTTCCTTAGCCACCCCAGTGTTTGCACAATGGGCCTATGAGTGGAGTAGCCATGATGGTAAGGATGGAGGCTACACATAGGCTCAAAAGCATGGAGTAGTTCCCCAAACCAGCTAGCATCTTGGTGGCAAGTTGATTATTTCAGACCCTTCTACCAAGGAGGATGGTGTGATTTGTTTGTAACAGAATTGACATCATCTTCAGATATGAGTTTACCTTGCTTTCTCTGCTGGCTTCATCATTTGAAGTTTACAAAATGCTTCATTCAAGAGACTCATTTTATGATGAAGGAGGTGTGGCAGTGGGCACATGACCACAAGGATCCACTGGTCCAATTATATAACATAGAACTCAGCATTAGCTGGTCTGATAAACTGAATGACCTGTTAAAGGCATAGCTAAGGCATCAGACTGAGGAAAACACCTTGCAGTGCTGGAATATTGTCCTCGAGAATGAAGAATATATACTCACATATCAAGAACTGATATGTAGTATTGCATTCCTAATAGCTAGAATGCATATGTCCAAGAACCAACCCAGTGACCCACTTGTAGAATTTGTGTTTCTGGTTTCTACATACTCAAGCTCTGCTAGATTAGTGGTTCTGCTTCTCAAGGGGGGATGCTTCCACCAGGAAACACTTTAAGGGGTCTACCTAACATGAAGCTACAGTTACCACCTGGTCACTTTAGGCTTCTCATTTTGGTAGAGCAGAAGACAAAGAAAGGAGTTATTCTACTAGTGGGCATAACTGTCTCTTAGTGTCATGAGAATTTAAGGTTTCTGCTACATACTGGAGGCAGGGAAGAATATGTCTGGCACTCAGATGATCCACTGTGATGTCTTTTGATGCTTCCATGCATGGTGATGACAGTGAATGGATAATTACAGTAACAATGACCTAATGATGGCAAAGCAACAAAGGGCTCAGACCTCTCAGATAAAATGTTGGGTTGTCCCAATAGATAAATGACTTAAACTAGCTGTAATGTTGGTCAAGAACAAGGGGAATCTACACTGAATGATAGAAGAGAATGTATTGACTATGGCTTCAAGACCAGTTGAAGCAGGGGGACTGTAGCTTGTTTAATTAACAGTCTTGTATTACTTAATTTTAGAGACTATGGCCTGTACCCCCTTGACAATTTTGATGTCAGAGTATACTTAACATAGGATATGAGTGTATCTGAGTAGTGCAAAGGGTGAACTATGTTAGACACACATGTCGTGCCAAGGGTAAATTGTTGTACATTAGAATCTTTCTTGATTTTTTTAAATTTAAGATTTCACTGTAAATAGCAGAATTTTACTTATTCCTTTTCTTCATTGGACTCTCAAGGGCACCATTAAAATGATTTCATTGTCAGTTGATTAATAGTTTATTTATTTCTATTGTTAGTGTTCCTCAGAAGTTTGTTTTTGGAGGTTACTCTAGGTGGGGCTCATAGACTTAACTGCAGCTGGGTTTAACATTAAGTTTTTAGGTTATCAAAATTTTGTTTTTAAAAATAGTTATACCACTTCAATCCATGATTATGCAACTAGTTTACTCTTCAGAACACTCCATAAGGCATCGATGCCAAGATAAATATATCACTAGACAAATAAGTAAAAATACAGACATAGACAGTTGATTTGAAAATTAACTTCTGGAAACTATAAGCAATGACACTGGGAAGAGTTAATTGTTGCTAATTGGATTCTTAATTTTTTTAATGTGAGATTCAAATTTATCTGTTCATTTTGTTTCATTGTGCTCTTCATCATGTCTTTAGCCAATGCCATACTTTTAAAAAGTATGTACAACTGACCCGTTATATACTTTGGTGCCTGCTATTTCCAATTATCCTTAGCAAGCTTCTTTTAGTGGTAAATCTAGGAGGTTGTCATAATGTAAAGACTTAAGTGACACCTACCTAAATATTGCCCAGTATTCTGGACTGAATGTTGGTCCTTCACTCCAAATTCATATGCTGAAGCCCTAACTCCCAATGTGATGGTACTTGGAGATGAGGTCTTTGAAAAGTAATTACACTTAGAGGAGCTCATGAGGGCAGCCCCCAGTCTGCTGGGATTAGTGTCCTTGTAAGAAGAGAGACTAGAGAGCTTGTTCTCTTCCTCTTTCCTTGTATGTGCACAATGAAGAGATCATGTGAGCTCACAGTGAGACGGCAGCCATTTGCAGGCCAAGAGGAGAGGCCTCAGAATGAGTGACAACACTTTGGTGACAACATTGACATTCTTGGTATTCTGTTTGAAAATCAATTGACTATAAATATATAGGTTTCTTGCTGGATTCTCAATTCTATTCCATTGGTCTGTGTGTAAAATTTATGTCAGTACCACAATTATGTCTTAATTACTGTAGCTTTGTAGTAAGCTTTAAATTGAGACATCTGATTGGAATTGCATTGAATCTGTAGATCAGTTTGGGGAATATTGTCATCTTATCAGTATTAAGTCTTACAGTACCTGCAAATAGTATGTCTTTCCATTTGTTTAGATCCTTAATTTCTTTCAACAATGTTTTTTAAGTTTTCAGGGTACAGTGCTGCACTTCTTTGGTTAAAATGATTCCTAATTATTTTATTCTTTTTGATGCTATTGTACATGAAATTATTTTCTTAGTTTCATTTTCAGACTGCTCATTGCTAATGTACAGAAATTCAACTGAATTTTGTATATTGATCTTGTATCATGCAAGCTTGTTGTCATTTATTAGCCCTAAAAACTTTTGGAGCTTCTTTAGGGTTTTCTATATGAGATCATGTCACCTATGAACAGAGGTGGTTTCACTTCTTCCCTTCCAATTATGACACGTTTTATTTCTTTTCCTTGCCTAATTGCCCTAGCTAGAATTTTTATTACAATGTCAAATGGGGAAGAGGTGATGTCAGCATCATATAAGACATCTCTCCTCCCCCCACCCCATTAATAATTAGAATTCAGCATTGTTCTATGAACAAATGTACTTCTCTGGAAACTGTGGGATCCATCGCCACATGCCAAGAGATCCAGGAAGAGTCTCACCTGTGCACTAGATAATATGCAGAGAAACCTCAGAATGGTCTGTGGAACCATCAGGAACCTGTGAACTAGCCTCAGCCCCTTTTGGCCACTGTTGGACAACACCTGGAGGGTGCTGATGTGGGGAAACCCCAACAGAGAGAGCCTTTGAAAGTTCAAGTTTCTAGAATGGAAGTTTCAGCACTCTGTTGGAGTTTTAAAAAACAGTTTGGATGCATTGGAGAGAGTAAGGGAGTTTTGCCAGCACTGGCCTTCTCCCAAAGTGGCATAAAGTGGCCTAAAGTTCATAAAGTGAACGAGCCAGCGGTGACCTCTCCCACAAGGGTAAAGGAGAAAAGTGATTGAGTTCCAGCTTCCCTGCTGTGTGGACCACTGCTAGAGAAACTTGTTGCTCTTCCACAGTACCCAGAGCACTGAAGTGGGACCTATATTTTTAGGAGATCAAGAAAGAGACAGACAAGGATATCAAAGGAAATTAAAAGGATATGATTCCTGCTGAGTGCTTCTGAACTCCAGCTGGAAGCCTGCCCACAAGCCAATGGGAAAACCTCACTGGAGGATCCCCCTACCTGGCCCGTGAGCAGTCCCAATGCCTTGAGTGCCAAACCTAGATCTATCCCACTCTGAAACCAGCTTCTTGTGCATACTCTGAAGGATAGCAGCAAGAGCAAGCCCTGGTAGACAGCGAGTATGCTCAGAAAATGGACCATGACAAACGAAAAAACACAAACTTGAGCTGTAGCACAACCTATAAGAAAACATAAAAGGCTAACAGCAGCCAGCCTGGTGTGTTGTAAGGTGGAGAGAAGACATACAAGCTTAAGAATTATGCCACAAGAGGGAGCAAGAAGCATGGAGAGAAGGTGTATACCTATAAGGTCTAGGAAAGCTTCAGAATTTATAGCAGGACTGATGAAAGGTTTTCTCCCTGAAGACAGTCTTTTGTCTAATGACTATTAAAGATTGGAGGAGGTGATTCTTACTTCAAATACAAAAACAGCAATGGAAAACTCCAAGGAAAATGAAAAATCAAGGAAGCAATATATCACCAAGATCACAATAATCTTCCAGTAACCAAAACCAAAGACATGGAGATTTATGATGTACCTGATAAAAAATTCAAAATAACTGTTTTGAGGAAATGCAATGAGTTACAATAAACACTGAAAGATAACTCAGTGAAATCAGGAAAACAATACACGAACGAAATGAAATTTAACAAGGAGAAAGAAACATATAAGAAAACATGTAAGAAATTCTGGAGCTGAAGAATTCAATGAATGAAACAAACAAAAAAATGCAATCGAGAACATCAATAGAAGAATAGACCAAACAGAAGATAGAATCACTAATTAGAGGACAAGAACTTTGAACTCACTCAGTCAGAGGAGAACAAAGAAAAAAGAATGAAAGAGTGAAGAAAGCCTATGTGATCTATGGAATGCTACAAAAAGAACAAATATCAGAAGCATCGGAGTTCTAGATGGAGAAGAGAGGAGAAAGGGAAAGAAAATTTATTTAAAGAAATAATAGCTCAGAACTTCACAAACCGAGGTGAGACTTGGATGGCCAAGTTGCAAAGAACCAAGAAGATAGCAACATATCTTCCTAATATCAGTCCTATGCCTTTTCATCTATACTATCTTCTTACTAGATATTTACTAGAGTTGATATCAAAAGGGGAGCAAAACAGAGACCTAGAAAATGAAAATGGGGCATAAAGTGGTAACAGAAGCAAAATGGAATTCCTCGGTGAGCCTGCTTCTAGCAGCTGCACTCATGGTGCAAGGTCATCAAACTTCTAAGCTAGGGTTTTTTAGAGTCTTATGATCAGGAATAAAATGGATCCAAATCCTCATACAAGTCCAGTTCTTCTGACTCCAAAGTACAGAACAGGGGTGTCCACTGGGGGTGGGAGATGTGCCCTTCTCATATATTGGTGACAGACCCTGAATTTATCACCTGCTAGCAAAGCTCAGCTGAATAGATGCAGCAAAAAACAAGCTGTGCCATTTTCTAACTATACCACCAGTGGGCACATATTTGGAAATCTTCTTTCTAGACAGTCTTCTTATTTCTTCTGCAGCAACTGGCTATAACCAAGAGAGCAGACTGTGTGCTGTATACCAGGAATGAGCATGAACCTGCCTTAACGTCAGTAGACCTGAGCTTTCCGCTGCTTTGCTGTAGGACACACCCATGAGTATCCCAAATGTGAGGTATGCCCTGTCCTGTTCAGTTTGGGCAGTGGGTGTCAGCTGGTTAGAAAGATCCCTTGGGTTCAGGACTGATAGTTAGCATTCACCTTTGAAACCCCGGTCACCTGATTTAAAATGTTGTACACTTGAAACACACATACATCTATATAGATATAAATATAAAATGCACTTAAGTGAAAAAAAAAAAGAAAAGAAACCCCAGTCCCGAGTGTGGTCATTTCCACATAGTAGGAGCTCTGTCTGTGTTCCCTTGAGAAGAAACAATGTCACAGAACAATCACCCTCTGTCTAGTTACTGCTTTGTCAAAATGGCCCAGTAGCTTTCACTGGTGAAGTGTGTGCTATTTAACCTGGATTCCAAGTCCCACCATAGACAACAGCCTAGGCATGTCTCACGTTAGCTCCCATTCCCCCAAAACTCACCCCTCTCTTAGCATATACACATACTTAATGTAGTCCTGAAGCAGTGAGGGTCTGGAATGAGATGCTTCACATCACGCCCTGCCTGTGGTAAATGCTTAATAAGGTGGAGTTGCTATTACTGCTGCTCCTCCTCCTACTTCTACTGCTGGATCTAGAAACTGGTAGGGGAAGGATGAACTCAGGTCTCCTAACTGAGTCCAGCGCTCTTTGCTCCCACTGCTTCTTTGCAGCACACAGTTGAGTACATAGTGAATACTGAACTGTCAGATCTTTGATTCCACTCTTCTTGGTTCCTTCTCTTTTGGGGTCCTGTGGCCACAGGGGATTTCGGTGACCAGAGGACAGAACTGGCTTCTCTCTGAGCAGACACAGATGTGTGCAGCATCAGAAGTCTAAAGAGTTGGAGGCTACCTTTGACATCATCTCCTCCAGAGCAATGCATAAGTAATTTCTACAGCACCCATGAAAGAGGTTCACACAGCCTCTGTCTGTATGCACCTGTCCCTCAAAAGGCTGATGATCCCA
The DNA here is from genome assembly GCF_048773025.1 of Camelus bactrianus. Taxonomy (NCBI): domain Eukaryota; kingdom Metazoa; phylum Chordata; class Mammalia; order Artiodactyla; family Camelidae; genus Camelus; species Camelus bactrianus. The sequence goes on from NC_133575.1 coordinate 85,138,748, forward strand.
GCACTGTTTGGCCATGATAGGGAAAACAGTCTTTATCCTGCTGCCCCTTAGCACTTTTGCCCCCTGGACCACATCCTGCCTGCTGAAAAGACATTCTTCCCAGCGTGAGCCTGGACCCTGCCAGCTCTGACAGTCCTCTTCCTTTTTTGTTATAGATGAAGGATGTGGCAGCAAAGCAACCATTCAAAGTTCCATCCTTATCATTTTTCACTGTGTTCTTTTTGGCCTTGGTTGTGTACATCAGCTTAGAAAATATCATTCCTGGGCTAATGCCTGGGGTTAATGAGTAACTAAGAGCACTCTACTTTTGCAATACAGGGCACTTTACAAAAATTTTGAAAGCAAAATTTTCCTTTCTGAGAGATGCAGGTGGCTTCTGTTGATTGGAATAAATACGCAACCTAAAATTTGAGAGTTATGTTTTATTCGGTGGACAATTCTGAGGACTCAGCCTGGGGTGACTGCCTCTTAGATCGCTCTGAAGGACTGCTCCGAAGGGGCTGGGGAGGAGCCAGGATATATAGGAGCTTTACAAGAAAGATCAGGTAGTTGGAACATTAAAAGATTACTTGTTAACTAAGGAAAAACAGGCATCTCAAATTAAAGAATTTAGTGCTTTTCTATGTATGGGAGGAAGCAAACATTTGGGTTCATTGAATTCGTTCCTTTGACAAGCACCTAGCTATCCAGGGCCAGTATCCTGTCCTTTCTTATTCTGAGTCCCCTCAGGGTGCACCACTGTGAGTGGATGCAGAGGCTGGGCTGCAGGCTTGTCTTCCCTGAGGGGCGGCGGCAGCCACTGATGACTTGATGGCTTCAGCATTCTTTGTTTACTGATGTGGTTTGTAGTATTTTTCGTTCACACTTCTTAGGCATATGCTGTAAGTACTTTCTTTTCTCTCCATCTCTTTGGAACTTTGAGCGGATCTATCAGCAAGTCAGAATCCCAAATAACCATGAACTCCAAATTCTTAGATCTAGAGGCTAAGGTCTAAGTGTGGTCATCTGATAAGTTACCTCCTACCAGCCTCTGTGGCTTTTACAGAAAGAGGACTCTGGTGACAATGTGAAGACTGGATAGAAGGGAAGAAGCGGGGGGTTGCAGTGAGGAGACACTGAAAGCAGTGTGACCTGCTAGGAGCTGGTGAAATAGTTCAGGCCATGAACTGAGGCAGCAGCAGTAGAAAAGGAGGGAAAGGAAACGTTTTGAGAGGTATTTAGAAGGTAGTACTCATAGGGCGTCGTGACTCATTAGATATGAGGAAGGAGAATGAAGAAGCACCTAGGACTGTTACTGAGTCCAAACTCTTTCTGCTCTTTCTGGATGACAGGCCAGTAAATCAGAAAATGAGGTATTGGGGCAAGGAATAATGACTTTATTTGGATAGCCAGCAGACCGAGGAGATGGGGAACTAATGTAGAGAACCATCTTCCCTGAGTTAGAATTCAGGCTTCTTTTATACTAAAAGATAAGGGAGTGCAGATAAGGCCCTGGAGGGGATAGAATAATGCTTTATTCTTGCAGCTCTCCACGTAGAACAGGTCACAATGACCTGTAAACTTTCAATAACTTGTTGAAAGTTCTGCAACTTTTAATCTCCATATGAATGGGAAAGTGTTAAACCGTTAAGGGTCAGAGCCTTGAGAATATATATCCCATATATTTCAGGCTATAGGCACCATTCTTTTACAAAAGGTGCAGAATCAGCGTAACTAAGCACAGGAAACAGCACAGGATTAGAGCTAAAGGAATAGATCTAATATGGAGTCAGATTTGTTCTTCCCTGTTATAGGGTGACTCCCAGGTTTCTGGCATGGGAGCTTAAATAGACAGTGATGTGATAGACTGAGACGTGGAATAAAGGAGAAGGAGCAGATTTAAGATTGAGGCACGGGGGGAACATCCTGATGGATATGTCCAATAGGTAGCTGGATAAGTGGCCGGAAACTCAAGAGAGCTGTAGTTCTGTGATGTGGCAGTTAGCTGAGTTCCTGGGAATGGATTATATTCCCTAAGAAGAGGATTGAGGACCAAAAAAGGAGCTCCATCATGACTTCACAGATCACTTCCTTCTGACCACTTATGTCCATAGTCACTGGCTGGGGATTCCACAGCTGACTCCCTTACTCTGTTGCCTTGTACATTTCCAGGCTCAGAGCATCTTATTTCGTATCTTTTTGGCTTCTCTAATAATTAAAAATAATGCACATGGATATAAGGACAATAGTGTTAAGACACTTTGCTTAGAAACTTAGAAATGACTCTTTTGATAATAACACTGGTAATAAAGACCTAACATTCAGTAACATTTTCATCTTCTTGTTTAGAAATACACTGTGGTTTTGTTTATTGCACAAATGCATGAATTTCAGCCTGTGACTTTACACATGGCTCCATAAACCACCACCACCCTTCTATGCCAATTAAACATATTTTGTGAAAGTTGTTCTGTTTTTCTTTTAGCCAAGGTACAGATGTTCTCTTGTCTTATCACTTACAGATTTTATCATAATAAAACACCAAATTAAAGAAAATACAATCTAAAATTCTAATCTACAAAGAAAAATGTATGCAGAAGGAATGCTAGTTTTACCTAAGGAGTCCTCTCTCTCCAACAGGCTGGTTCAAATAAAAATTGACTTGTTTTCCATAAATTTCATTTACTCATAGCACTTTCATAATGTCACTATTACATCCAAACAAGAGTGTATGGCATGGTTTCTGTGACCCTGGCAAGCCATTTCTCCTATTTTCTGCCCCTGTTAGATCATTATCAGTTTTTCAGGGAACAAAGCCCTTCTAGCCCTTGGTGAGCAAACTGTAAAATATTTGCTACTGTTTGATTAATCATGATGGGTGATTACTAGGTGTCTCTGGCTCAGGAAGTGCTCAATCCAGCTAAATTCCTTTAATGGTTCTCTCACCTCAACTCTTATAGATTTTCTTCCTTCCAAAATGTCACTGTTCCTCTCTTGGGTTCTCTTGGTACCTGGGCTTCATGATACAATCGTGAACCACTTAACAGCTCTGAAGTTAAAGTAACCACCTGCCATTTTCCCCAACAAAGTACTACTCTCTATGTAATTCCACAATGTCGACATTACATTCAACTCTACTGGAGGTTCACTGTGGCAATCCCAGATTGGAGGATCTTCTGTTCCCCTGTGAGCATTTCTGGAGCTTTGACTGTGCTATCGCCTAGGGTATGTTCCAGCACCCAAACTCAGATCCTGGAGGGTTTGGAGTTCAACCTCACAGACACTCGAAAAACAGAGATCCAGCAGAGCTTCCAGCAATTGATTTGGTCACTGAATTTCTCAAAGAAGGAGCTGGAATTGCCAATGGTAAATATTCTCTTCATTGGGAAGTGGCTGAAACTAATGGCAAAGTTATTGGATTATGTCAGAATATGTCAAAACCCTTTACGTGACCTAATTCTCCAATGTTTCTGCATCCTAGAAAGAGATCAAAAGTCACATGGAGATGCAAATCAAAAGGAAGATGCTGGACTTTATCCATGACCTTCAAACTGAGCACTATCATAGTCCTGGTGAATTAGCTATGTTTTAATGATGAGACTATAAGATGTCAATTTCAAGTTCAATGTTCAGATAGTTTGCAGGTAGAAGAGGAAGCTCCTGATGTCTTCTCATTGGCACTAGCAGGCGTCCCTCATAGCCCTCATAACACAGTGACCTCCTCTGCTGAACATAGCTGTACGTATCACTGGGTCTTCCATGGGTAAGGGATCCACACAGCTCTTTAGATGAGCCCAGGAAACTTCAATGAAGAGGACACGTTCAGAGAGGTGGGTGACAGTGGCACAAATATCCTGCTCACATCTGGATAAAGCATCACAGTTTCCAAAAGGTTTGGTGAAGTGGGACAAGCCTGCACTCGGCAGGTGGACAAACTTGGCTTTAAACCCCACTGTGACCTCACTTTCTGTGTACTCTTGGGCATATGACATAAATAATTTCATCATGTTTTATTAGACTGCTCTGGCTGCCATAATAAAACACCATTGACTGGGTGGCTTCAGCAACAGAACTTTATTTCTCACAGTTCTGGAGGCTGGGAAGTCCAAGATCAGGGTACAGTTAATTCAGTTTCTAGTGAGGGCTTTCTCCCTGGCTTGCAGATTGTGACCTTCTCTCTATGTCCCCATATGGTCTTTCCTCAAGTACATGCCTGTGAAGAGAGACATCGCTCTCTTCTTCTTCTTATAAGGCTACTGATCCTATTGAATTAGGACTCCACCCTCATGACTTCATTTAAACTAATTACCTCCTGAAAGCTCTATCTCCAAGTACAGTTACATTGAGGGTTAATGCTTCAACATGTGAATTGGGTTGGGGGGATATAATTCAGTCCATAGCACATGTGCTATGTGCCAAGGTTTTAATTTTGATGCAGTCCAATTTATTTTGTTGTTGTTGCTGCTGGTGATTTTGACATCAAGCTGGCTCTCCCATGGAGGGGCAGAGTCACAAGGCTCTTTGGATGAGCCCAGGAAATTCCAAGGCAAAAGGCACTTTAAGAGAGCTGGGTGCACCGTTCCTGAAATCAGTATTGTGGCAGACATTGGTGAAAAAGGAACCAAGGCTGTAGCTGTCCCTGAAGTCAGTTTTTGTGCCTAAGATAACTCTTTCACTTTACCATCCAATCTGATAGATCTTTGTTGCTGTTGATTGTGGAGAAAAGCACCAGGAGCATTTTCTTTCTCAGGAAAGTTGTGGGCCCGATGGAAGTAAAATTGGGAAAGAGGTTGTGGCCTAATTGCCTGTGCTTATTGCAATGGGGAGAAAATAGTATAGCCTGATGCAATCACTGTGGGCTTGGCCGTGTCTTCCTTTGTGCGGGGTGGAGATTGGACCTTAGCCAAACTGCACTGAGTGTGGAAGAGGCCATTCCTGTGGCCAAATATTCAGGTAGTTAATAAGTGTCTCATTAGCCAAAGTACAGGAAGGCCCATGTTATTTCTCTGTGTCAGAAAATCGCCCAATTAGTCAGCTCCAAGGAAATTGAGTGGGTTGGCAAATGTCCCGTCTCTGTCCTCTGGGGAGCAGTTAAAATGAAGATCATATCCTCATATCCCAGTATCATTAACTAGATCAATGAACGCAACATAATAAAAATACAGTGGCTTAAACATGAAATCTCATCTGCCTTCCCATCAGAACATTTCTTGGTGTACTTAACCAGAACTGTCATTGGTGGGATGCAAAAAGTGGTTTTCACTACAAGGCTGAGTCACAGACTTGAGAGCTACTGCTGAGAATGTGGCTTTTGTGACCTAACAAGCATGGGACAAAAGAACAAGAGAGACAAGATGAATTCTCCTGTGCATGCCCCCCTTGCCCCTCCCAAAGTTCCTGTTTTGCTAATTTATAAGCTGGGAATAGAAAAGGAAAGTCATTCATTCACATTATATCTCATATCTCCTTTTCTGCATCCCAATCAGACACCTTTCCAAATGTTGCACCCCTGTCCCACTTGCTCAAGTGTGAATGTCCTGGTTAATCTGTCTTTTCGTCCCTATTCTCACTGACATTTGATACCTCTGTAATGCCAGATCCTTCAACAACTTCCCCTTGCCGGTGCATGCCATCCTGCCCCCACCCACCCAACTAGACTTCATCTCAGACCATATGTATTCAAAGCCCCAGTATTAGAATTCATTACACACAAATAGCACAGTGACTATTAATGAGGTAGTGTCTGAAAATTCTAGCCCTAGAATGAAACCCTTTAGTGAAAAGGAAATAATAGCAAATGCATAAGTGCTTTTGCAGATAATGTGCTTTCCGTTTGAAATAAATATGTACTGTTTAGAAAAATACGCAGTCCACAAACATTTCTAGTTTTTTTCCCCCATCAGAAGGATTTGCATATAGGTTTGCTTACCTGTGGTATATATCACACTTTGGTTTTATGGATAAGAAATTGGAGGCCCAAAGAGGAAGAGTGACTTATGGTACAGAAAATTCATTGATAACATAGAGTTTGGTTTTACTGAAGTTATATTACAATCCTGGCTTTCCTACTTACACTGTTTTATAACCTTGGACAAGGTACTTAAACATCTTATTTTCCTCATCTGTAAAATGGGAACATTAATAGTATCCTTATCCCTCCCAGACTTCAGACAATACTATAGAGCTACAGTAATCAAAACAGCGTGATAATGGCACAAAAATACTTAAACCCTTGTACATCTTATTTTCCTCATCTGTAAAATGGGAGCATTAATAATATCATTATCCCTCCCAGACTTCAGACAATACTATAGAGCTACAGTAATCAAAACAACATGATATTGGTACAAAAAGAGACAAATGGATCAATGGAACAGAATAGAGAGCCCAGAAATAAATCCACAGACCTGCAGTCAATTAATCTTTGACAAAAGAGGCAAGAATACACAGTAGAGAAAAGACAGTCTCTTCAGCAAGTGGTGTTGGGAAAACTGGACAGTTGCATTTAAATCAGTGAAGTTAGAATACTCCTTCACACCGTACACAAAAATAAACTCAAAATGGCTTAAAGACTTAAACATAAGACAAGACACTATAAACCTCCTAGAAGAAAACATAGGCAAAACATTCTCTGACATGAATTTTAGCAATGTTCTTTTAGGGCAGTCTACCCAGGCAATAGAAATAAAAGTAAAAATAAACAAGTGGGACCTGATTAAACTTACAAGCTTTTGCACAGCAAAGGAAACCATAAGCAAAACAAAACAACAACCTACAGAATGGGAGAAAATATTTGCAAAAGATGACACTGACAAGGGCTTAATTTCCAGAATATATAAACAGCTCATACAACTTAATAAGGAAAAAAAACAACAACAACACAATCCAAAAATGGGCATAAGACCTAGACAAGCTATTCTCCAATGAAGACATACGAATGGCCAATAGGCACATGAAAAAATGCTCAAATTGCTAATTATCAGAGAAATGCAAATCAAAACTGCAATGAGGTATCATCTCACACCAGTCAGAATGGCTATCATTCAAAAGTTCACAAACGATAAATGCTGGAGAGGGCATGGAAAAAAGGGAACCCTCCTACACTGTTGCTGGGAATGCAATTTGGTGCAGCCATTGTGGAAAACAGTATGGAGATTCCTCAAAAAGCTAAAAATAGACTTACCATATGATCCAGCAGTCCCATTCCTGGGCATATATCTGGAGGGAACTCTAATTCAAAAAGATGCATGCACCCTAATGTTCATAGCAGCACTATATACAAGCCATGACATGGAAGCAATGTCCATCAACAGATGACTGGATAAAGAAGATGTGGTATATTTATACAATGGAATACTACTCAGCCATAAAAAGAAAAATGGCATTTGCAGCAACATGGATGGACCTGGAGATCGTCATTCTAAGCAAAGTAAGCCAGAAAGAGAAAAAAATACCATATGATATCACTTATTTGAGAAATCTTAGAAAAGAAAAAAGAAGACACTAATGAACACATCTACAAAGCAGAAACAGACTCACAGACATAGTAAACAATCTTATGGTTACCAGAGGAATGGGGGTGAGAAGGGATAAATTTGGAAGTTGGAGATTTGCAAATATTAACTACTATATATATAAATAGATAAAAAACAGATTTCTTCTGTATAGCACAGGGAACTATATTCAGTATCTTGTAATAATCTTTAATGAACAAGAATATGAAAATGAATATATGTATGTATGACTAAGACATTGTGCTACATACCAGAAGTTGACACATTGTAACTGACTATACTTCAATAAAAAATAATAATAATATCCCTATAATCAGGTTTTTGTGAACATCTAATGCCCCAAAGCATGTAATGTGCTTAACACAGATCCTGACACCTGATAAGAGCCCTGTAAATACTAATTGTTTCACTATAGTTGGGCAGCATCAGACAGTGGTCTGGTGTCTGATCTAGGATTTTAGTGTGGGTTTCCTGACTTGCAGGCTTTTGTTTTCTAGCACAGACCCTACACTCAAAGGGCAGAGTTAATGTTATACAAGCCCCTTCCTAAATCTCCCCAAATGAGTTGAGTCAGAAGTTGTTCTGGGAGGAATATCAGTATCTCCAGAGGGGAGTCAGGGATTAGCAAGACACTGTTCCTTAAGTAGTTCATGTATCTTGTTAGAGACTAAACCTCATTCGAATCATTCACTCCTGCGGCCAGATCATGAAGGACTACCATTGTTCACCTTAGAAATCTCAGCTCATTCTAGCAAACTAGGAACAGAAGATAATTTCCTTAACTTCGTAAGGGTTAACGGTAATATATCTATACCAATATCTCACTTAATAGAGAAATTTTACAGCAGAATTTCTACTAAGTTGAGAAAAAGACAAGTATTTTCTCTATCAATGTTTCTATTAAACATTGTACTGGAGGTCTTAATCAATGCAGCTAGATAAGAAAAAGAAATAAACATTATAAAAGATGGTGTGGAAAGGAGAAAATAAATCTGCCTACACAGAAAAAACAAGAAAAATCTATGGATAAACTCTTAGAACAAAAGGGAGATAACTTGTTGGGGACTAGGACACAAAAGAGTATTGGTATGTATAAAATATATAAGCAACAAGGATATACTGTGTAGCACAGGGAATTATAGCCATTATCTTGTAATAACCTATAATGGAGTATAATCTGCAAAAACACTGAATCGTGATGCTTTAGACCTGAAACTAATATAATGTTGTAAACCATTCAGTGAAAAAAAAGCATAGTGGTACGGACGTCATAGAATTCATAAATTCTGTTTTCCTTTCTCTATTGTAGTAGAATTATAGGGACATGGCTTCCCTGATATATTACATTTCCTAGCCTTCCTTACAATTAAGTGTGCCCATGAGACTAAACTCTCATCAATGGAATATGAGTGTAAGCGATATGTGACATTTACCGGCCAGGGCATTACAATAGTTGGGTATCTCTTCCACTCTCTTTCTGCCTCCTTTGAGCTAGATAATAGACCTACATGTGATCTGCCTTTGACTGCCAAGTAGGTGAAGAATTCTTTAGCAGTCTGATGAAAACTATGCATCTCTTTTCAGAATAAACTTTGAAATGCCAAAAAATTATTTAGGATTACAAAGGACACCAATAATGTTGAACTATATGATAAAAATACCACAATGACAAATTAGTGACATGGTTTTGTGTTGGTCTCAGCCTATCAATAGCAGTGTTATCATCTAGGAATGCCTGAGGCACTCGCCCATTGATGCTGCCTGTGAGGAGCCCCCCACGGACATTTCCTCAACTAAAGCCAGTGTTGTAGCTGGACTAGCCCTTGTGGTTCTTATTATGATTGCAACATGCACCTTACCAACAACCATCAGGGAACTTTGAAAAAACAAAGTTAATTACTCAGGTCCTGGAGGGTACACGGCACACCCGAGGGCCGCATAGCAAGACCATGAAGAGAGAGAGAGAGAGAGATAAAGGAACTTGGGGCTCTGCATTTATTAGGGTCCAAGGGCAGGATGGCTACGTTCACTCTTTATTGGTGAATTTGAAACATTAGAGCGGATTTGGGCACAGGAAGGGAAAAGCGGGGTCACTCACTTGGTCTGTTATCTAGATTACCCAATGCTTTCTAAAAGAAGAACTTCATGGGTGGGGGCAGCCTGGGTGCTTACTTAATTGTGTAGCTGGTAGCTGCCGTAAGCTGGCAATGTGTTTATTTGAGATAGATGTCTTTGAACTGGATGCCTTGGCAATCAAAAGCTTAATGTCAGGCACTTACACTATGTAAAGTAACATATGTGCTTCTATAATAACATCTTTCAGCAGGTCCCTGCTAAATATGGTGCTTCCAAAGTAGTAGGAAGTATAAAGGATATTTTGAAATATCTACAAAAACTATAATGTGCCTTGAGATTATGTGTGATTTTGTAATATGTACTGTGATTTTTGTGACACAAATTACAGGTACGGTTGCCACTGCTGTGGTTCTTGGCCCATATTCATAAATTGAGAAAATGCTAAATTTCAGCTGGAGGTTTTTGAAATTAAAAACAAAACATTTTAATTTTCAAATTAATAAATTCTCTGAATTTTATGCCCTTAGATCTTCTTGAAGGGCCTGTGGACTCCATGTTAAAAAACTCTGCCTTGGCAGAGAAACAAGACCAAAGTACCTTCATATCTAAATACCCACGTGGAGTAGAGCTGCCCACTGCCCTAAAATGCTGATTTCAGATGTTTAGGTGAGCAGAAAAACTTATTTCTTCCTTAAGAGTCTTACTTATCGCTGGGTTTATTTAGTAAGCAGGCTTGCCTTACTCTAGTACAGAAATTGGTAGCAGTAGTGGGGATGTTCCAGGATAGTCCTCAGGAAGGTGACTCTGAAACATATTTTATTGCATAGGATGTTTACTATGGAGTGCCCTTGTCATGGATGCTTATAGAAGGGGATGTAAGTGTGCAGAAGTGGGCAGAGGCAGAAGTAAAGTTGAAATGCAGATCCAAAAAGCAGCAACCTTGACTGACTGCATGAGGAAATCTGGGGGGAAATGGTTGGTTAGAGTTGTCCCGCACTGGGTAGAAATGGCTGGGCTATCACATACCTACCTCAGTCACTCACTGGATGGATATGGGTGAGATGTCTCTAGGAAAATAAGGCTGTCCTCGAGGGGGCTAAAAACTGAAGACTGTCTGCTGACAGGACTCCTAGCATCTGGGACAAGTCCTTTCTTGAGGAGGAATCTGTATGGCAGACCTTCATATCCACCACTGTTCACTCGTTTTGCTGGTCAAATATATTTCATCATATAAGTCTGGGAAGCGGCTCCTCCATGATTTTGCTGGATCTTTCTTCTTTGGGAAAACAGAGGAAGATTTGTGGAATGAACTACAGCTTTCGTTTCTGCAGCTGGCCTAAGGGTCACAAATGATACCAATCATCTCCCTTCTCAGTTTATTCTAGGTTCCCATTCCCTTCAGCTGCTCTCTGTAGTGCACCATGACATGACTAAGCACCTCATCCCTGCTGAGTCTTAAGTCACTGATTACCATGTTCTTTTTTGACCAAGGTTATGGCATTTATCCATTTACTATCAAAATTGGGCAAGGGAATACAAAGAGGCACTCATGTAAATCACTCAGATACCAAGCATACTCAGCTTAATCCACTGTGAAAAGACATTCTTTCCTCCTCCCGGTGATCAGGGTCAATTGCCCCCATCTAGATGGTTTAATAAAGAGTCTAAATCTATTTTCTGCTCCCCCCCCCAAAAAAAAACTAAAAGCTTTCTGTTTTTTTTGTTGTTGTTGTTAAATTGAGATATAATTGACATATAATATTATACTAGTTTCAGGTGAATGACATAATGATTCGATATTTGTATATATGGTGCAGTGGTCACCACATTTCACATCTGTCACCTTACATAGTTAAAAGTTTTTTTCTTTGATAAGAACTTTTAAGATCTACTCTCTTAACTTGAATGTATACAATACAGTATTAATAGCTATAGTCACCATTACATCCACATGATTTATTTATTTTATAACTGGAAGTTTGTATCTTTTGACCAACTTCATTCACTCATTATTCCCATGCCCACCTCCTGCCTCTGGCAACAACCAATTTATTCTCCATATCAATGAGCTTTTTTTTTTAAAGATTCCACATTTGAGATCATACTGCATTTGTCTTTATGACTTATTTCACTTAGCATAGTGGCATTAAGTTCCATTCATGTTGTCACAATGGAAAGATTTCCTTCTTTTTGTGGCTGAATTATATATAGATAGATAGGTATATAGATTGATTGATTGATTTATCTGTCCTATCCATCCAGCTATATGTCACATTTTATTTAATCATTCTTCCACCAATGGACTCTTAGGTTGCTTCCATGTCTTGTCTATTGTAAATAATGCTGCAATGAACATGGGAGTACATTTATATTTTTGAGTTAGTGTTTTCATTTTCTTTGGATAGATAACCAGAAGTGGAATTGCTGGATCATATGGTAGTTCTATTTTTAATTTTTTGAGGAACCTCCATATTGTTTTCCATAGTAGCTGTGCCCATTTACATTCCCACCAACAGTGCAGGAAGGTTCCTTTTCTTCACATCCTCATCAACAGTTGTTATTTCTTGTTTTTTGGATAATAGCCATTCGAACAGGTGTGAGATGATATCCCACTGTGATTTTGATTTGCATTTCCCTAATGATTAGTGATGTTGAGTATCTTTTCATGTACCTATTGACCATCTGTATGTCTTCTTTTTTTCCTCACTTTACTTGACTCTCTGTGTTGGTTTCTATGTATTAGATGAAGTAGTCACCCCTTCCAGTTTTGAAGAAGTGTCTTTGTGTTAGAGATGAAACTTATTGTTCAACCTTGCTCTAGATCTTGATTATCTCTCAAATCTTTGTGATTGTCCAAGCAGACTATTTTGTTTTTAAAGCTCCCATTTGTTGAGGATGTGCAAAGACCTGTCAGTGTCTCATAGTGGGGGGTTCTCAGTCAGCACCCAGATTCAGGCTGATTGGAAGCCAGATCCTCAGGCAGCAGCTTTTAAAGTATACAAATATAACAGTCCTGTGAGACTACAAGCATAAGCCCTGCTGGCCACTATACTAGGCAGTCTGGAAGTGTCCCTCAGGTGATAGTGACACACATCTGGGCTCCAGATTAGTGTGTGAGCTCCTTTCTGGGAGGTACTGGCAAGCTATAGCAAGGCAGAAGGAGCACACAAAGATGGCATCTTCTAGCCTATCTTCCTTGCGAGCATCTCCATAGGCCTCTAGATGAGCCAGACCTGAAACCTTCCCCTCAGGCCAAAGCTCTAAGTCAAACAAATAGGCCTCTTTTGCAGAAAGACTAGAGGTGTGCTTCATTCTGTTGTCCATGCAGTGCCCTGCCAAGAATTCTCTCTCTGACTGTTACAGTCCCATGGGACCCAGGATTGCAAGCCTCACCCTCCCAGCCACGAGAGCCAGGTGTTCTAGGGGCATACCCTGGGTGGCACCAGACATAAAAACTGGGGCACCAGACAGGTGTAAGAGCTCCCCTCCAAGAGATACTGGTGTTCTGGAGTGCGGAAGATGGAGATTGCAAAGATTGTACCCACTTTCTGAGGGCTCTGATAAGGTTCACCGTCAGCCCTTAGATATGAGTTTAACTAGAAGCCTGCCCTTCAGGCTGCAGTTATGATGATAAACTTACAGGCCTCTTTCACGGAAAGACTGTGCTCCCGAGCCTGTTGCCTCTTGCTGTGCCCAGAGAGGGATGAATTGCTGTTTAAGAACTCTTTCTCTGTTGGTTTAAGTTCTATGGGAACTGTGAGCAGAAGCCCCATTGGCCCCCCCAGAGCCAGGTGACATGGAAGTGTCCCCTGGCAGTAGCTATAAAAATTGGGGTTCCAAACAAGGGTATAAGCTCCTTGCTGGGAGATACTGGTCAGCTGGAGCAAGGCAGAGGAAGAGTGCAAAGACTGTTTCCACCAGCCTCTGTTTCCCGAGAGCAGCTTTGTAGGCCTCAAGAAGTTTGCCAGGCAGAAGCCTGCCTGTCAGGCCAAAGCTCTCAGTCAAATAGATCTCCTTCTCAGAAAGACTGGGGGCGTGTTTCAGCCTGCCATTGTGCAGTGCCGTGGAGGTGGTAGTCTGCCAAGAATGGTCTCTTCAATTGTAATAGTCCCATGGGACCCAGGAATGCAGGCTCCCCTGGCTTCCGGAGCCAGGTGATCCAGGGCATTCTCTGGGCTGCAGCTGCAAAAGCCAGGCTACGAGATGTAAAAACCAGGGTACAAGAGACATGAGAGCTCTTGAGGGCTCTTAAAGGTTGGAGTGCCTGATGTGAGGTTGGAACCCTTTGCTCCTCAGGGAAAAGCTCCCAGTTTGTGAGCTGCCTCCTGATTGTGGGTCACCAGGCCAGGGGTGGGGTTTGTGGTGACACTATCTCAGCCTCTCTTACCCACCTTGATGTGGCCCTTTTCTCACTTCTCGATGTGAAAGAGTTGCTCAGCTGGTTTTCCTTTCCTAGAAACACTTAAAAATCTGGCAAAAACTGTCAGAATCAACCTTTTCAAAACCCTATAAGGTTAAACAGGAACTAAGCAAACACTTAACCAGGAGAGAGGCCACTGAGACGCAGCACTCCAGGAAATTTCTGTCAAACTACTAGCTTAGCACTAAGGTAAAGTAAGAGAGACTTCAGAAACAATAATAATACAAATAATTCAAGATAAATAACACAGTCTTTACAAACAATAGCTTAGAAAAGACACTAAACAAGCAAACAAATACAACCCACAGCAAGCAACAGCAAATCTTGGGGAGGATAAGAATCTGAATTCCAGACTTAACACATCATAATGCTTAAAATGTCTAGTTTTTCAACAAAAAAATTATGAGGCATTCAAAGAAACAAGAAAGTATGGGCCATTCACAGGGGAAAAAATTAACAAACTTTCTGTGAAGAAGCACAGACATTGAACTTACTAGAAAAAGACTTACTAAAGCTAGGACTTATTAGAAAAATCAGCTGTCTTAAAAATGCTCAAGGAACTAAAGGAAACCATTAACAAAGAGGAATAAACTAACTAGTGTGTTGGATGGTGGCCCCGCTAAAGATGTGTTAATATCCTAATAATTGCACTTGTGAAATACTATCTTATTTGGAAAAAGGTCTTTGCGGATGTAATTAAGTTGAGGATCTTGAGATGAGATCATCCTGGATAACCTGGATGGGTCTTAAATCCAATGACAAGTATCCTTATGAGAGATGTAAGAGAAAAAGGCCCTGTAAAGAAGGAAGCAAAGACTGGAGTTAAGCAGTCACAAGCCAAGGAATGCCTGGAACCACCAGAAACTGGAAGAGAAAAGGAAGGATTCTCCCATAGAGGCTTTGGAGAAAAGAGCCTTTATTTTGGGCTTCTGGCCTGCAGACCTGTGAGAGAATACATTCTATTGTTTTACATTATCAAGTTGGTGGTAATTTGTCATGGAAGCTGCAGGAAACTAACATGTGTGCGTTTTGACATTTTCTATGGTAACACATTCATTCACTCAGTATTAGCATTGTGAAACATATGTGAGGAATTGAGGTGTTCCGTAAGATTTCACCTCTAAGGATACATTTAGGAATCCAATGAAATGAACCATGTGACTAACAACTGTGTCAACTGTGGTTGTAGTGTTTTTTGTCTCGTAGTCGAGATACCGAGCGAAGTTATGCAGTGATAGGAACCATTGTATACCAGGATCTGATATCAGGAATGTCAAGTGACCCAACCTTAGTAGAATTGAGTGTGTGTGTTTGTTGGGGAGTAGATGCAGAGAACCAGAATATTCTAGGCAGAGTCAGACTTGAGAGATTCAGTTAAGGGCATTAGAGATGTCTCATGCGTGCCCTTATTCTCCCCATCTTTGAGTCTTAGGGTCATCTGTGCTACCTGACTGGTGAGGGCTGTGTATAATTTGAGGTATATTCCAGTCTGGCAGTGTTTTATGTCAAGCTCTAAGGTATTCCTAAATAATGACTGGAATCCATATCTATGTGTCACATTGGAAATACCAGCCTGTTAGCCATCCTTTACTGCTTTCATATCCCAGTGCTTAAAATGTCCTCTCTCTCTCCAACATGGATTCATTGGTGAGCTATTGGTATTGTCCCTAAGATCTTATTTTTTCATTCAGTCATTGCATTGGAATGGATTTGTGTGGCTGAAGTATAGATTCATCTGAACTTTCTGTACTTTCTGATTGCCATAGACAGCTGACATCCAACAGATTATGATGACATTCTAGTTTCTATCACGTTTGGGATATCCTGAAAGCAGGAACATTTAACCATTATATTTCAAGGCAATAAGTGTTGAACATCTATATCAATATCAGGCCAATTGGGTATCTACCATGACTTTCAGTTTCTATTTTTTGTGTGTATGTTATGTATTTGTTTCTGTCATAACTAGGACTCTTTAACTCTTTCACCAATGAGTATAATGTTAGTTGTGGGGGGTTTTTTAAATAAATTCCATTTTTCATGTTGAGGTACTTCCCTTCTATTCCTAGTTTGTTGAGTGCTTTTATCAGGAAATGGTGTTGGGTTTTGTCAGATCCTTTTCCTGCATCACTTGAGTTGATCCTCTTTTTGTCCCCTTCCTTTAATTAATGTGGTATATTACATTGATTTATTTATATTCAACCACCATCTTATTACTGGGATAAATCTCACTTGATCATATGTATAATACTCTTAATATGCTCTCAGATTTGGTTTGCTAGTATGTTGTTGAGGATTTTTGCCTCTATATTCATAATGGATATTTGACTGTAGTCTTTTCATGTGATGTCTTTATTTAGCTTTTGTGTCAGTGTGATGTCAGCCTCATAGAATGTGAGGGCATGCTCTTTCCGCTTTCTTTGGAAAAGTTTGAGAAAATTTGGTATTAATTCTTCTTTAAATATTTGGTAGAATTTGCTAGTGAAGCCATCTGGTCCTGGGCTTTCCTTGGATACGGAGGATTTATTTTCTGAATAGACTGTTGTTTATTTTGTTATTCCTCCTTTTGTGGTAGCTTTGATTTTGTCAATATTTTTTGTCATGACATAATTTAATATAATGACAAATCATTAAATATTCATTTTCCTGAAGAATATGGACTTTTAGAGTCACAGGACTGTGGTTCCAGGCTCTGGCTCTAATGATAATTTTAGGTGTCATAGGTTGGAGAGGTTAATCTTACAACTTACATGATAATGTAGTTTCTATCATGACTGAGATGCACTACATAGTCCACAGAGACAAATATCTTCAGTAAGGCATGCGCTGACAGGAACATCTGAAAACCAGCTTCTGGTATTTGGAATCCCAAGTGACCCTTATCTGTGTGTCTGCGAGTGAGGGTGCTGGCTGCAGGTAGGCAGAAGGGTTCTGTCCCGCTCTGCCATGTGATTCACACCTGAGGCACTTACTGCAGGGATATGGAAATCCCTTAGATAATGCGTTTATTCTCCCTCTCCTAGAAAATTGGCATCATTACATCCCGGTGGAAATGAGAGTGGAATTAGGATTGAGTGACTGCTGAGATGTTCTTCAGACCCAGCATACGTTATGGACGTTTCGTGACAGTACGCTGAACTGGGACGGGAACACAGATGTGTGTCTGACAGGAGAGCCAAATTTCTCAACCCTTCTAGCTAAACTGATTTTCTAAACCATTATATAGAAATATTTTTCCTCCAATGTACATCCCTTGGTAAGTTTTTGGTGTTTTTTTTTCTAATGCTTATTTATTCATTTATTGGATTGGGCGGATTCAAGTCTCTGAGGTGGAGGTTAAAATTTTGCCTCTGAGGATGAATTTGCACGATCTAGTTGCCGTAGAAAACTGACGCCAACCATAAAAACATGATGTACTTTTGGTTTCTATGACAACTGGACTGTACCATCTTACCCTGAGAGGGGAAACATTTAACTTGGATGTTTACAGGCAGAAAGTGTGTGATACTTGCATCAAAATAATTTGGGTCTCTACCATCACTATGAGCGTGTGTGTATGGGAGGGTATTGGAGGGGAGTAATTGAATATGTGATTGCAAATGTAAGGGCTGATCAATCCTGTTGTGGGGGGCGACTGGCAGCCACTGTTAACAGCAGGCTGAAGAGGCTGAGTCACTAGTTAATCCATTCCTCCCTTGTTTCTGTGTCCTCATATGACACTCCATAGTGCGAGGGCTTTGTGGATTCTGTAGACCCAAAGTTTGTAAACCTTTTTGACTATGCACCCTTCTCCAAGAAATATTTTTGCAGTATCGCTCAAATTTGTGTATTTATAATATATTATAAATTGAGGAGATTTGGGGAGGAGATTTGGGGAGGATAAATTATGAATGCGCAAATTTTGAACCAAATGAATTATGAGACACAATGAATATAATGGAAATACTAACATTTTTCCTTCAATTCCAGTGGATCATTGGCACACCTCCTAGGTACCTGAACACCACTTTGGAAGTTACTGCTTCAAAGGAAAACTTTGAACTTATTACATTACTAGTTAAAACCTATACAAATGGCTCCACATTTCTGTATGCATAAAGTACAAGCTCCTTGATAAAACTTCTGGTCTCAGTGGTTGAATTCTGATTGTGATTTTTGTTGACGTGACAGCATTTTCCCTATTCATTAATTATGTTTCAAAAGAAAGGCAGGTTAGAGTACTTATTGTTATTTCCTTTGCATGAAACATGCTTTAGTAAGCAGTTGGTATAAAGTATATTTAAAGCTCTCAGCATCACATTCCTGACTATGCTCTGTGACACCGAGTCATGTCACTGCTAACACTGTTTCTGATTTTCTAACCTGTTCACTGTTAGGCTGTCCTCTTAGAGAAGTCCACACGGACACATATATCTGTTCCTGGGACTAACTCTACTTGATCACATCATATTATTCTTGTTAGCTATTGCTGGTTTAATCTGCTAAAGTACGTTTAAATTAATGAGGCATATTGGGCTGTAATTTTCATTTCATGTCACTACTTTCCTTTTTTTGATTTCAGGGTAATGCTGGCCTCATTTAATGAGTTGAGAATTATTCCCATGTCTTCTTTTTCCTCAGGAATAGTTTGTGTAGAGTGACTATTAATTTCCTTCTGTTTCTACATATGATGGAAGAACAGGGACCTATTAGTGTCCTATTGCTGCTGTAACAAATTACCACAAATCTAGTGACTTCAAACAACACACGTTTATCATCTTACAGTTCTGGAGGGCAGGAGTCTGAAATGGTTTTCTCCAGGATGAAACCAAGGTGTCGGCAGGGCCATACTCCTCCAGAGACTCTAGGGACAATCTGTTTTCTTGTCTTTTCTAGCTCCTGGAGCTGCATATTTTACCCTCCTTTGCTTATGGCCTCTTCTTCCATCTTTAACACTAGCGGAGAAACATCTTCAAATCTCTACTTCCATCTTCATATCATCTTCTCTCTTACAAGGACACTTCTGATTACACTGGGCCAACCCTGATATTGCAATATCCTGCAAGATCTACCCACTCATGATCCTTAACTTAATCACATCTGTAAAGTCCTTTTTGCAATATAAGATAATATATTCATGCATTCTGGGAGTTAAGATGTGATCTTTGGGTGTCTATAATTCAGTGTCTACCACATGTTCCTGTGAAACAACCAAAATAATTTTTTAAAATATGAAACAATAATTTTCAACAACTAGACAAAAAGCAACAAAAGACAATGATAAATGAGAAACTGAAAACAAGTCAAAGCTAGCATCATACTTACTGGTAAAAGATCGAAAACTTTCCTCTTAGAAGTCAAGAACAGACAAGAATGCCTGCTCTTGCCACTTCTATTTAATAATGTACTGGAGAGTCTGTTCAGGCCAATTAACCAAGAAAAATAAATAAAAGGCATGCATCTTGGAAAGGAAGAAATAAAACTATTTCTATTAGCAGAAGACATGGTCTTATATGTATGTATATACCTTGAACACATTTTGCTAAGTAAAAAAAGCTAGTCAAAAATGCTATATATTGTATGTTTCAAATGATACAAAATACCCAGAAAAGGCAAATCCATAGAAATGGAAAGTAGATTAGTGTTTTCCTGGGTCTGAGGTAGGAAGCAAGGATGGACTGCAAATGAGCACAGAAAATCTTTTTGAGGTGTTGGAAATTTTCTAAAATTGAGGGCTAGGTCTAAGTGCAGGGTTACGGCTAGGTTGAGGATTAGGTCTAGTTACAGGGTTAGGGCAAGTTGCAGGGTTAGGGCTAGTTTCAGGTTTACAGCTATGTTCAGTGTTAGTTTAAGGTACAGATTTAGGGCTAGGTGCAGGGTTAGGGCTAGGTGCAGGGTTAGAGCTAAGTTGAGTGTTATGTCTTGGTGCAGGGTTACGTCTAGCTTCAGTGTTAGGTCTTAGGTGCAGGCTTAGGGCTTTGTTAGGGTTAGGGCTATGTTTAGGATTAGGGGTAGGTTCAGGTTTAGGGCTAGTTGCACTGTTACGGCTAGGTTGAGGGTTAGGGCTACAAACAGGGTTAAGGCTAAGTGCAGGGTTAGGGCAAGCTTAAGGGTTAGGGCAAGGGTCCATGTTAGAGCTAGGTGCAGGTTTAGGGCTGGGTGCATGTTTATGGCTAGGTGCAGGCTTAGGGTTAAGTGAAGGGTGAGGGCTAGGTTCAGAGTTAGGGCTAGGTACAGAGTTAAGGCTAGGTGCAGATTTAGGGCTAGGTGCAAGTTTAGGACTAGGTTCAGTGTTAGTGCTAGGTCCAGTGTTAGGGCTAGGTGCATGGTTATGGCGAGGTTCAGGGTTAGGTTTAGTTGCAGGGTTAGGGCTTCATGCAGAGTTAGGGCTAGTTGGAGGGTAGGGGCTTGCTGCAAGGTTAGGGCTAGCTGCAAAAAATTGAATAGAAGGTATAGATTGTGCTGATGATTGCATAACTTTGTGACTTTGTTAGATGCAGAAAAGACATTGGACAAAATTCAGTACTCCTTCCTTTAACATTTTTTACAGTGTGGGTTCCCTGGTGATAAATTCTCTTCCTGTTAAAAGGGTTTTTTGTTTTGTTTTGTTTTTTGCTGTGTATAAAATGCTTGGTTGAAAATTTTTATCTTTAAGTACTTTAAAGGTATTATTGCTATGCCATTTTCTCACTTGTATTGTTTCCAATGGAAAATCTGAAGTCATGTATCTTTGATCTTCAATGATCCTCAATATGAAAAGATTTCATATTTTTTAGTTTTTTTTTCTTGGTGTTTCATTTCAATAGTTTTTATTGCTATGTCCTCAAAGTCATTATCTTTTTTTTTTTTTTGGACAAATATAACCTACCATCAGTCCTATCAAGGGTATTTTTTTTTGTTTATATTTATTTTGTTTTGGTTTTTGTGTTCTTTAAATTGAGTTTAGTTTTTAGAGCAATTTTAGGTTCACAGCAAAATTCAGCAGAACCTACAGAGTCCCCTGTCCTCTAATAGGTACAGTTTATTTATCTGTTCACCTACTGAAAGACATCTTGGTTGCTTCCAAGTTTTGGAAATTATGAAGAGAGCTATTATAAACATCCATGTACAGGTTTTCCCATGGACATAAGTTTTCAACTCCTTTAGGTAAATATCAAGGAGAATGATTGCTGGATTGTATGGTAAGGGTATGTTTAGTTTTATAAGCAACTGCTAAACTGTCTTCAAAAGTGCCTGTACCATTTTGCAATCCCATGGTCAAGAAATGGGAGTTCCTGTTGTTTCACATTCTTACCAGTGTTTGATGCTGTCAGTGTTTTGGAATTTTGCTATTCTAATAGGTGTGTAGTGGTATCTCATTATTGTTTTAGTTTGCAATTCTCTGGTGGCATATTGATGTTGAGCATCTTTTCCATATCCTTATTTGCCATCTCTTTATCTTCTTTGGTGAGATGTCTGTTTCAGTCTTTTGTCCATTTTTTAAAAATCAGGTTGTTCATTTTCTTATTGTTAAGCTTTAAAGATATTTTGTATATTTTGGATAGCAGTCCTTTATTAGACCTGTCTTTTGCAAATATTCTCCTTCAGACTGTTACTTGTTTTCTTATTCTCTTGGCAACATCTTTAGCGAGCAATAGTTTTTAATGTTAATGAAGTTCAGCTTATCAGTTATTTCTTTCATGGTTTGTGCTTTTGATGTATCTACAAAGTCACCTAGATTTTCTCCTATGTTATCTTTTAGGATTTTTCAGTTTTGCATTTTACATTTAGGTCTATGATCCATTTTGAGTTAATTTTGTAATAGGTATGAGGTCTATATCTAGATTCATTTTTTTTTGCAAGTAGATGTCCAGTTGTTCAGTACCATTTTTTGAAAAGACTGTCTTTTCTCCATTGTATTGCTTCTTGCCCTGTTGTCAAAATTTAGTTCACTATATTTATGTGGGTCTATTTCTGGACTTTCTATCCTGTTCCATTGATATATTTGTCTATTCTTTCACTAATACCACATTTTCTTGCATATTGTAGTTTGTAGTAAGTCTTGAAGTCAGATAGTATCAGTCCTCTGACTTTGTTCTTCTTCAAGGTCATGTTGGCAATTTGAGGTCTTTTGCCTCTCCCTATAAACTTTAGAATCAGTTTGCTGATATCCACAAAATAACTTGCTGGGATTTTGAGTGGGGACCCACTGTATTTTTCATCTGAAACATGATAGTTTTCATCTCTAGAACTTCAATTTCCATCTTTTAAAAATACCTTCCATATCTCTATATAGCTAATCATATGGAATATAGAAATAATAATTCTTCTAATGTCAGGTCTGAGTTGGTTTTGATTTGTTGATTATTCTCCTCATTATGGATTGTGTTTTCCTGGGCCATTGAATGCCTGTTAATCATTAAGTGGATGTCAGTGAATTTTACCCTGGTGGGTTCTAGATATTTTTGTATTCCCAAACATATCCTTTAGTTTGCTCTGGGATATATTTAAGTTACTTGGAAATAATTGGAGTCTTTTGGGTATTGCTTATGTGATTTTGTGTGGTGGGTTTGGAGCTATATTCCATTTAGGGCTAATTACTTCCTGTTACTGAGGCAAGACCTTCCTGTGTATTCAGCCAAAGAGCCAGTGAACTATAAGTTTTTCCAGGCTGGCTGGTGGGAACAGGCACTATTCCCTTTCCTGCGTGAGCACTGGAAAGTGTTCTCTGATACTTCTAATTTGGGTTTTTTTTGTCTCTTCTACTCATAAAGTCCACTGGTCTATACCTTAGTTCCCTCTCCCTGCATGGGTGACATGTTTCTAAAATTAGAAATTCAGGGGGGAGGTTATAGCTCAGTGGTAGAGCGCTTAGCATGCACAAGATCCTGGGTTCAATCCCAGTATCTCCACTAAAAATACATTAAAAAATCTAATTACTCCCCCCACCAAAAAAAAAAAGAACAAGAAAAAAATTAAAATCAGAAATTCAAAATTTTATACATACATTACTATTAAAATTTTCTTTTCTTGTGTAGTTTTCAAAAAATGTGTTTTCCAAGGAATTTGCCTATTTCATGTAAGTTATCAAATCTATTGGTATAAAATTGTTCATATGTTTTCTTTTTATTATTTGAGTGTTTAAAAAATCTCTAGAAATATTCTCTTTCATCCCTGATATTGATAATTAGTATTTTCTTTAATTAGTCAAGCAAGGCATGGTTAATGTTCTCAAGAAAATAATTTTATCTTCTCAGAAAACTGATACTTTTTTTCTTATTACCTGTATCATTTCTTTCTTTACAGACTCTGGGATTAATTTGTTCTTCTTTGTGTAGCTTCTTAAGGGGCACAATTAGATTATTGGTTTTAAAACTCTCTCATTGCTTTGTTTGAAAAGAAGGTTCATGGCTATTTTCTCCAGATGTTATGTTACGTACTTTTTATCAACTTTATGATGTTAGCATTCATATTATCCTTATTCAACAGATAAGGAAGCCAAATTTTACAGAGACTAAAGATTTCATTAAATGTTATATAGTTTGTAAGTTGCAATTCTGAGACTGAAACCCACGTCTGACTTTTTTTCTGATAGGAAGCTTGAACATACAAACACTTCACTATATTGCTTTCTTGACCAACTACAGAGGCTCAATAATAATCCTTGATACCTGTCTTCTATTTATGCCTCCTAAGAACCTGATGATGACTTTTATTAATTTTGTTTCCAGGTTTAATTTTCATCTAGTATGGCCCTTTTCCTCTGCATTGTTTGGAAAATAGGATTGCTTCTTCTTGTAGTAGAGTCCTTAGGAATGAACACCGAAAGTTCTTCCACTTTGCTTTTTAATGCAAGAAAGCTGTATACTATAGCTCTGTCTTTTTAACCGAAATAATCCAATATTACAGAAACTGTGTTTTACTTCCTCCAGTAATGATGTGTTCCTCAGGCCTTCCTCTGCCTTACGGCATTTTATTTATTGAGTCATTGCTTAGAATCATTCTAATCTCCAAATATCCTTACCCATTAGCAGTATGAAGGCTTTTACTTTGCTTTAGGAACATAGTTAGTTACCCAATTGTAACAGCCTCGGACTCTCTCTGTGTGGTCACTAGGGCACAGGGAATTTTGCCAAAAACGGATTTGTCTTTCCAGGATTCATTTCCATCTTTGCTGCCGTCTTCATGTACCTTGTTCCAAAGACTGTGTTTGGAAACAGTTATTCACTGTTGACTTAGGAAACAGCTGAGTGTGTTGTTTGCCTCTCTCTACACTTTCTAATATTATTCCAGTGTGTCCAAGATTCCCTGGACGCCCTATCTGCAGATATTCTTGGCCTCATTGAAGCCCTAGGGATTATTGTTACTAGGAAGTTTCCATTCACTACTCGATGGATATTTATAAAAACAGAAACTGACTTCCATATATTACTCAGATTCTGCCTTTTCATTAAAATGATATCTATCAAATTATCTCTAATATTTTTCTACCAATTCATTTATATGTTCATACATTTTCTAGCATTGTGAGGAGTAATAGTGCTTTTTAATGCCTGTGACTCTGAGGTGAACTTAACGTGCCTGTGAAAGAAGAGGATAATTTTTTAATCAAAGTGACAAACTTCTACACTGACAGTATGTAGTGTATTATGCCTGGAAATGAGATATTGAGCAGAGGTATGGACTGACACAACGTGATTAATATCAGGATATGATAGTAGTGATTCCAAGAGACTCACCATTCAGTTTGTGGTTTTGTGTTTGGAAGTGGAGGAAGGCAGCCTGAGCATTCTGGCATATGATTGAGGCCTGAGGCATTGACTGACGGAAATCAGAAATTTCTCAGATTTGCATTTTCCCCATCCTTCAGACTTATTTCCCCTGTTTGCCAAATTCTAGAGTCAACAGAATGATAGGTGTATATTTGGGGCTATGTTATCTTTGCGGTTGCTACTTGCTATAGCATCAGCTGTGCTGGTCTCCAAGGAAGTTAAATTACAGGACTGGAATCCCAGTGGTTTGTGTTTTTTAAAGGAAACCAAATCTGTTACCCATCCTATACTGACTGTTTACTTAACCCATTGTATAAAGTTTTCCCCTCCACACTACACCTTGGTGAGCTTCTTATCTTTAATAATGTCTATTCATTCTTTATATTGGAAGGAGGTGTAAGTGACTGAATTATGAATTATGGCACTCACTGTGAAAATAATTTCAAATTTTGATTACCATAGAAAGTTGTCAGCACTTCAAACATCATGGTGACCTTCTGGTTTCTACGACAATTTGGATGGACAGTTTTATCCTTGAGTAGAACCATTTAGCAAAGATGTTTACAGGAAGGAGATGTTTATTACCTACACAGGGTATAAAACTATTGGACTTATAACATCATATTATGTGTTAGTGTGTGTGCAGGGAAAGGGTTACTTGGTTGGGGATTAATGGATCTGATCAATACTGTTGTGCGAGAGTTCCATAAAGCAGAGCTCTCCAAATATTTGTTTTTATTTTATTTTTCAAGTTTTATTGATGCATAATTGATGAATAAAAATCTGTATATTTAAGATGTAAAACTTGGTGTTTTGATATACTCATACATTGTGAAATAATCACCAAAATCAGTCTAATTAACATATCCATTTCCTCACATAAATACCATTAAATATCATTTTCTTTTTTCTTTCTTTTTTTGTGGTAAGAGCACTGAAAATCTACCCCTTAGTACATTTAAAGTATACAATATAGTATTGTATTGTAACCATGCTGGACATTAGGTCTCCAGAACTTATTCATCCTACATAACTGAAACTTTGTACCGTTTGACCAACATCTCCCCTTTTCACCCTCCCCCCAGCCTCTGGCAACCACCATTCTGTTCTTTTCTTCTGTAAGTTTGACTATTTTAGATTCTACATATAAGTGAGATCATACAGTATTTGTCTTTCTGTGTCTGACTTATTTCACTTAGCATAATGTCCTCCAGTTTCAATAGTGTTGCAAATGGCAGAAATTCTTTTTTAAGGCTGAATAATAGTCCATTGTATATATACCACATTATATGCAACATTTTCTTTATCCATTCATTTGTCAATGGGCATTTAGATTGTTTCCATAGCTCTCTAAACATTTCTGATCATGTGACATTGACCCAGGAAAATAAAAATATCCTCAAAATATGCATCATCATTCTATAAATGCATGTGTGTGTTATGTATGTGTGCATATCTCTACAAATGTGCTGTAAGGAAATAATAGTTTTATGTTTTATGTACATTATAAAATCTACAGTAATTAAAGGTAATAAAGGATGATATATAAATGAATGGAATTATTAATATTTTTTCTCTGGACCTAAATAGATCAACTTATGAATTACCTGGCTTATTCAAACATACCTTTAGACCCACTGCTCTAAAGGACAAATGTGATCTCATTTCACCAGTACATAGAACCTGTAAATTTGTCAATGTTCCCCTCAGTACAAAGTGCAATATCTTAATGAAGGCTCAGATTTTAACGGCACTTCTTAGATAGTCATTGTTGTTGACCTTTCTGCTTATACTTTTTAACTAGATTAGCACATAATTTAAATTACTTGCTATTTTCTTTGCTATGAGGTACACTTTAGAATAAATCAGGTGGTAGTTAAGGAATAGCCAGGCTTCAAAACTCTCATATTCTGCTCTGCCATGCTGGGGCTGGGATCTTGACATCCCCATTTTTCTTTTATCACCTGGACTCCAATTTGAGGATGCCCTTGGAGGATTCCACAGGGACTCTCCAGGAGGGAGAAACAGGTTATGCATTCCTCTATGCTTCTTGTTCCTCTCAGTGTCACCTTAACAAATGTTCTTCTCTGCAGCAAAATCTTCCCTATCTGCCCAGCTCTTGGAGTAGTAGATTCCTGATACTTTTCCTGTCTCTGAGTTTCCTCACTATTTTCTTTTATTCTTTCTCAGGAGTCCAATACTTATTTAATTAATTCTCTATATTAAATTTACCAAGGTTTTCTACTCTGACATATAAAGAGCTTGGAAGTCATCATCATCATCCTTGCAGCAAGAAAAGCTGATCGTAATTGCAGATAAGCAATTTTTCATGGACTCATCAGAAAAGTGATATTGTAGGGCAAACTGACACCCCAGATCTGTAGAGATGGATGAATCCAGAAAGTTAACCACACAAAAAAAATTGCTTACCTGGAGAAGAAGCCACTGGAGCAATAAACTGGTATGAACACTCAAATGGTAATTTTAGAGAATTGCTGAAGGCTAACTGTGGGCTAATACGAAAGTGAGAAGTTCCTGAGTGGAGCCCCCACTTTCTTCTAGAGTGTTTACTTTCAGGAACTTCATCCTATTCTATGGTGAAGAGCCAACAAGTCCCAACTTGGCTATGGTAGGTAGAGGGAAAGCATTAGTTCTGTGAAATATGCCTAGAGCCTTCTGCATAACAAAAGCCTACTCTCTAAAGGAAAATATTTCACCAGTGCCTTACCCATTTGGAAAAAAAGCATTTACCCAACTTCAGCCCCCTCTTAACTTCCTGTCTTATCTATGGGGGGTTGGAGGCTATTCAAAGAAGAAACACTTGCCAAGGGAAAGAGTGGGACAGAAGCACAGGCGCACTAAAAGACAGATTTAATTGGAAGCTTATAGAACACTCCCAGTGCTCCAGTATACTAGTAGTGGATTACAGTACACAGAGCAGCAAGACACAGACTCTCCCTAAGGAGGAGTACTTAGGGAATTCTGAAGCCAAAATGGAAGACAAAAACAATAGGCTTAAATCTATCAAATAAATTAAATCAATAATTAATAACCCTCTAAAACAGAAAGCACCAGTCTCAGGTGGTTTAACTATTGAGTTCAACCAAACATTTGAGAAAGCAATCACACCAATTCTCCACAGTATCTTCAAGAAAATAGAAATAGAGGAATACTTCCCAACTAATTCTATGAGACCAAAATTACTCTAATACCAGAACCAGTAAAAGACATTACAAGAAAGGAAAACTATACATAAATATGTATCATGAACATAGATGCAGATGTCAACCACAAAATAGCAAAGGGAATCCAACAATATAAAAAATAATTGCACCCATGACCTAGTGGGATTTATTCCAGGTATGTAGGGCTGAGTCAACATTCAAACATAAATACAATACACCACATCAACAAGCTAAAAATAAAAATTGTGTGATCATATCAATTGATGAAGAAAAACACCCATTCATGATTTTTTAAAAAATCTCATCAAGCTAGGACTAGAGGGTAACTTACTCTGCTTGATGTCAAATACCTAAAAAACACCTAGAGCAATTATTATGCTTAATCGTGGAAAACTGAACATGTTCCCTCTAAGACTGGGAATAAAGTGTGTGTGTGTGTGTGTGTGTGTGTATGAAAACGGATAAATTGATTTGAAATGTGTTAGTAGCATTATACAATACAATTTTTTGTGATAATGGAAATGTTCTATATCTGGGCTGCCAGCTACAGTTGTCACTATGTGGCTATTGAGCACTTGAAATGTGGCACAGTGACTGAGAAACTACATTTTTAATTATTTTAAATTTAAATAGCTACTTGTGGTTAGTCACCGCCGAATTGGACAGTGCAGGGATATGGAAATGCAGAATGGCAAAATACAAAAGTAATCTTGAAAGACACTATGAACTTATCTACAAAACAGAAACAGACTCGCAGACATAGTAAACAATCTCATGGTTACCGGAGAAAGGGGGAGGAAGGGGATAAATTTGGGAGTTTGAGATTTACAAATGTTAGCCACTATATATAAAAATAGATTTTAAAAAGTTTCTTTTGTATAGCACTGGGAACTATGTTCAGTATCTTGTAATAACCTTTAATGGAAAAAATATGAAAACGAATATATGTATGTATATACATGTCCGGGATATTGTACTGTACACCAGAGACAGACACATTGTAATTGACTGTACTTCAATTAAAAAAAAGTAACGTTGAAAAAGGAGGACATAAGTTACCACCCTTCCAATTTATTATGAAATTATAGGAATTAAGGCATGGGGTACTGGTCAAGGAGAGACTAATAAACCAATAGAATATTACAGAGTATATAGAAACAATATATGTATATATACTGATTCATCATACAGGGCATAAAATGTGTGTGTGTGTACCTATATATACACATAAAATCACTAGATGTATGACAAATGCGACGCTGAAGTACAGTGGGGGAAACAATGGTCTTTTTTTGGTCAGTTGGATATCCATTTGAAAAAATGAATCTTGACTCTTTTTTAAACTATGAACAAAAATCAACTAGACATGGTTTGGAGATATAAATGTTAAAGACAAAAAATAATGCAAAGAAAACATAGGAGATGTCTTCATGATTCTGAAGTAGGCAACAATTTCTTTAAAGGGGCACACCAGAAATGAAGTACTAACAATAAAGAAAAAAGACTATATAAAACTTAAGAACATTTGTTTATTAAAAGGCATCATTAAGAAAGCAAAAAGGCAGTCCACAGAATGGGAGTATTTATTTGCAATACATGTACCCAACAAAGGAACTGTATCCAAAACATATTTTAAAAAATTCCTACAAATAGATAAGAAAAGGTGGACAACCCAATAGAAAAATGGGAAAATACAAACAGGTACTTCAGAAAAAAAGTCTGCTACAAATGACTAATAAACAAATGAAAGGGATCTCAACCTCATTATTCGTAAGAATCAGGAAAATTAAAATGAAAGCCATACTGTGATGTTTTTACTCTCACACCTGAAGAGGTAAAATGAAAAATGATTGAAGTACCATGTCTTTTGTGAGGACATGGAGCAACTGATACAAGTTAATTGTCCAGTGAAGACATACAAATGGCCAACAGGCACATGAAAAAATGCTCAATATCACTAATTATCGGAAAAAAGCAAATCAAAGCTACAATGAGGTATCACCTCATACCAGTCAGAATGGCTGTCATTCAAAAGTCCACAAACAATACATGCTAGAGAGGGTGTGGAGAAAAGGGAATCCTCCTACACTGTTGGTATGAATGTAGTTTGGTGCAGCCAGATAAATTGTAATATGTTCACATCAGAGAATAACACAGAGCAATGAAATTGAACACTCTACAACTATTCACACAAAAATGTAGATGATTCTTACAAAAGCAATAGAAGTCAGTCACAAAACAGCATATACCGTAAAAATCCCTTTTATGTGAAGCTGAAAACCAGGAAAATTAATCTATGAGAATAGATGTTAAATTAGTGTTCACTCTCCGGAGGTTTAGTGACTTGAAGCAGGCATGAGAGGGGATTCTAGGATGTGGCAATGTGCTGTTTCTTGTTCTGAGTGCTGGTACACGGCTGTGTACACATTGTGAAAATCCACTGAGATATATACTTATGGTTGGTTTGTTCACATTTTTCTGAGCGTTATACTTCAATAAAAAACACAAAAAATAGAAATGAAAAGAAAATAACAGACTGGGATTAACAGCCCTAGACCCTTGTGGCAATGCTTAAAGAGATCACCTGCAGCAGCAGGGCAGACTGTGCTGAAAATCAGGGCCAGGAGCTAGTTGTAAGAGAGGTCGAGCTGCAAAATGGCACTGGATGAGTAACTTCAAAAGGTCTCCTGTGTCAAAGTCAGGGCACTCATGAAAAGCAGTAAGACCATGGGACCTGGGATGGGGAGATTTGCACACAAGAAACAAAGAATCTTAAACTACCAGGTTCTCCATATCCTTCCAGAAACAGTCCTCCTGAACTCACCCCTCTGACTTGCTGGAGGAGAGCGACCTCCCCACGTCTGGGGACCCTGCAGATGCATTACCAACACAGGAGACTTACCAAATGACATGTACAGTGTCCAGGCTTTCATTGGCTCCAAGCCTATTGAGCGAGGCTATTCCTCATGACAGGCAGAGCAGGGAAGTGAGGCCGCTGCTTGGGGAGGAGAGTTTACAACCAAAGAAAGTGGTAA
Source organism: Camelus bactrianus (assembly GCF_048773025.1). Lineage (NCBI taxonomy): Eukaryota > Metazoa > Chordata > Mammalia > Artiodactyla > Camelidae > Camelus > Camelus bactrianus. Next base: position 85,169,687 of record NC_133575.1, read on the forward strand.
ACTTGGCTCAGATATATGGGCACACATCCCGGGAACATATATGGGAATGGATCTTGAGGCTTTTAATGGGAATTAAGGAGAATAAAGGAGCATTATTGACATGACATTATAGCATGGCTGCCATACAACTACTCACTCCCTGGAAGAAAGTGACTGGCCAGTTAACTGCTTACTGCAGAAAGTCACTAAACCCTTGGTCCTGGTTTCTCAGCTGTGGTGCCCTCCAGTGTTTCTAGCCACCATCTGCTCCCACAGTGTCACATCATGGAACTTGGGGGCAGGGATACTGGTGCTACCAGGCTGATACTCCTGCCAGTTGTTGTGCCATGATTAATAAACTGTTGTTCTGACCTATTGAATCTTGTCTTTTTCTGGTACCCGTGGAGCATGGCTAGCCAATATGCTGGCTTACTTAATCATTTCCTTTGGTGTTTAGTTTACTCCTTGCCATCCTGTACGAAGCTTGGTTCCTGCAAGGACTGGCACAGCGAGCAAGGTGCCAATATAGGCAATGACCTTTCAAAAGAGAAAAGGCAAGTGACCACGGACCAAGTTCAGGGATATGAGGGAACTTCCTGGAAGCTAGGAGGGAATGTTTGCCCAAATATTCGAAAAGGGAAGGTGAATGATCTGTTCCTTGAGTACAAGAAGAGTTGATAGACACTGAGTGCTGAGAGGTCTGGTTGCAGCAAGCTGCCAAAAAGATGCCAGGGTGATTGCTTGCTCTCCTGCAGGACAGGGGAAGATGGGAGTACCCCTGATTTTTGTCAAGGAGAAAGACACAGCTTCGCTGTTCAATAACCACAACTACAGCTGTCACCTACAACATGATGCCGTACAGAATAGTAAGCTGCACATCTGTAAGATGCACCCATGAGGCAAAGGAGGGAAATCTGAGAACACACACCTGCCAAAAGACTGGGGGGGCTGTTAGAGATTCCGCTGGTGCATCTAGGGCCAGAGTGAAAACTGTTTTGCTTTTAGAAGGTAAACAGCAGCAAGTAGGCACTCCCACACAACCCCAACATAGGGTCATGTTCTACCAAATAGCTTGCAACTTTAAATTTCTATTTCAACTACAACATTAGGACCAACCTGAGGAGAATACCAAGGAGGAAGCTGCTCAAAGCACAGTGGCTGTGTCTGCTCCAGACTGACTGTATCATGGACAGAATGACAACTCTTATAATCACCCTCTCACTGAGAGAGTGACTGATAAGTGTTAAAACATTTCCTCCCCAAAGAGGAGAACTCCACTAACTTTGTTGTCAGTAGCTGGAGGCCCTGTGCTGCTGGCTATGGTGATTCTAGGCCAAAAAATGTCCAGGATAAAAAGAGACCCAGCATCAAAGAGGAAAATTTCTGCAATCTGAGATAAAACCAAGGATGAGAATAAGAATAAATCCCCTCTAAAGCGATCTAGCCATAAGTCAATGTGGATTTGACTGTTCAAATAGGAAGTCCCAAAGAAGAGGTTGAAGCAATTTGGTCCAGAGAGGAGCTATACAGGGAGAGGGAAGGGGCATAAACAAGCAGCTGTCTATCAAGTCAAAATTGTAAGTGCCATTCTAGAGCCATGGAGATCAATCTCCCTCTATAAGAAGAAGTAAGAAGCTCATTGGCTACTATAGAATGAATGAATCATAAGCACATCCACTGCCTCCTGTTGTGCCCTTGTATCCTGATCTGAAGAAGGGAGACTAGGAGTAAGGCCCCAGTGGGGCCCAGAGGCCATATACCCCAGCAAGGGTACAATGAGGCAGAAAGTAAAGGCAAGAGATATAATCTTTTGAGACTTGTTTGGAAACTAATGTTCAAGTAACTGTCTTACCAGCTCTCTGGAGGGACAAGGGCTGGATTTGGAAGTGAAGTAAAATGGGCAGGGGAATTAACCATAATCATCTGGGTAGGGCCTTTTAAACCCCTTTTATGCACCACCGCTGTTACTCTTACTGCTTCGTGTATAATTACTATTGATGCTGTATGTGCATGTACTGTGAATGCTCGTAAGACCTAAGGAGAGACTCTCCCAATTGTGAAGAGCCCTTTGTAGAGTGGTGATGGTGGGAGGATTACACCAAAACCACCAATAGACTTACAGTTTTCCTCATATTATACTGCAGAAAAAGTAATCAAAATCTTGTTGAAGGACTTAAAGGCAGCAGAGGTATTGAAATCATCTCTATCTCAAGACTACAGCATTGAGAGTCTAATCAAAAAGGCTAATGAGACCTAGAGGTGTATGGTGGATTTTATTATTGCCAACTGAGTTTAGCTATTGCCCCTGTAGCTCTGGCTATTCCAGACATTGTGCTTAAATGCACAATTACTGGTGGTGTTACCAAAATAAAAGCTAATAGCATCACTGGGCATCAACAGTCATTCAGCTTCAATGAACAACCATAACGGACCCACTGCAGTGAGGGCCTGTCAGGACCACGGGCCAAATTATAAGCTGCCATCCTTGCCCTAGACAATGCTCTTAAGGAGCAGGCATGCTGTATTTCCCCTGGCTCCTGGGCTATGGCTAGCAGCCTACATGTCTGTATGAATTCATGGTGGATGATTTATTATCAGACTGGGCAAGTGGCCCTGCCACCAGAATCAAATGGGCTCAAAAAATAGCAGGTAGCACGAGCATGACCTTGAGCTCTGCCCATTCCTGGTAATGCGACTACTTCCATCCTCTGCTGCCATCTTGTGGCTACTTTCGGTGTCTAACAGCCATTGAAACCTATTCTGGCTATGAAGTTGCCATTCTAGTGTGAGGAGCAGATTCTAAGTTCTGCCATGTTTTTGGCTGCTTATAATCTTTCAATGCAAGCCATTCACGGTGAAGGAGGCTCAACAATGCACTGGTGGGTATGACATTTAATGGGTATTCCATACCCCTTTCTACGCTCAGGCTAAAAAGATTGCTGGACAGGCCGTGTTGCCAGAATCATTGCCTGACTAGATACAACAGTAAGACTGTAATGGTCACTATTTGAGGCTGTTGCCAGCAAGGGAAGATTCCCTTTCTAAATATGTGCTTGGGGAATGTCAGAACAGGGAGACCAGCTTTCTGTGCCAGTGATTCCACACTGACCATCCCAAATCATTCCTCTTTTTTCCCTTCAATCACCTTAGTCACACAACAAGGTGACAGTGACTCCAGCTTATTGCTTCCACTATCACCTGGCTTCAGTCAATGGACATTGTGAGTCACAGATCACAAGGATAATGACCTGTTGATGGAATTTCTGAAACCTATATTACCTTTGTGGTGGCTCACTCAGGCAGCAAGAAGGGACATCATGGACCATGGAAAGTTTTACCTTTGTGCAAAGCTCATGTAACTCCTGGCACATCTGGATAGGTCTGGGTACAGGTGGGAAATGGCTGGGTCAGTGGGAGAGGTACTGATTACTGAATTAGGACAAGTAGACTATGAAGCCGTGGAAGAAAAGCAACAAGCTCAGTGTCTGGAGTGGAGCTCCTTATACCCTGGCAGGTGCAGGGACAGGGAATGGGCTTTACATCCCCTGGGTCCAGCACCACAGTTTGGCAATTATCTCCATGGTCCACTTTAGTCAAGTGGCAGCAGCAGCTGACTGAACCACATGAAGTTTGTCACTCCATCCACAAGCTATGGGAACAGAAAATCTCCTATGGCCATGTCTATCAAATTTGAACCCCTCATATAAACACTGACCAAAACAACCTTGTTTCAGTATTACTGATACAAATCTACATGGTTCTCCTGATGCAACTCTTTGACACCAGTGGTGTCTATGGATATTGAAGTTGCATTGACTCAGTGACACTGCCCATGTGGCTTTACCAAACCAATATAAAGATGATCCAAATCAAGTGTAAGAAGCCCCTTTGGGTTATATACTTTTATGTGTTGGGGAGTGGGCCACAGAACATCTTTTCTTTGGGAATAAGGGTGATGTTTTAATTTAGGTATTGTCCCCTATAATTATTGGAAGTGACACCATCTCTTGGACCATTTGTTGGGACACTGGTCAAAGAGGGCTGTCCTACCCGACAATACATTGATTCCTGGTTCCATACCCCTGGCATCAACGTCCATGCCCTAGAGACAATGATCAGAAACTTATCTTTAGCTATCACAGCCAATGTGATGGTGCAAGCTCTGTAAGTCCAGAAAAATCAGTCTAAACTTCCCTGTAATATTGTAATGGATAACAGACTGGCCTTAGGGTACACTTAGGGAAGAGTCTATATGAACAACATTTCCTTTGTATTTGACTTAATTCGACCAAATGGAGCAGCTCAGCTAATGCATCCATTCGGGTACAACACTCTGCATAGTTGGGGCACATTCCTCCAGGATCTGGTATATGCACTGAATCAAAACCTGCTATTTGAGGCCTTGTCCCCACATCTAGTGTATATGCATCTGGGAACCAAGGGGTGAAAATCATACTGGCTGTTGTAAACATGAGTCTAATTTCACTTTATGCTGAGTGATTGCTGAGGACTTTTAGGCCTCAGCCCTCCCTCTTTCCCTCCACTCCACATCTGGGCAAGCTGACAAGAAATCCCAGATAATCTCTTCTGGAGGCCAGCAGGAGGTACAAACCATGCAAGCCTCTACCTCTGCATCGGAACCCTCACCTTGGCCCCATCTCCTAACCAAAACAAACAAATAAACAAACAAACAAACAAACCTAAAGCCAGTCTCCTTTCCCACTCTTTCAAACCAGCTTCAGACTAGTTTGGGAAGGCTTCCCTGTTCTTCCCTGAAAGCCTTATTATGTAAGCAGTAAACCTTGTCATACCTTCTTAGTATGTATATGTTTGGTGTCAACAGTCTTGACACCTGAAGCAAATTTTAGTTGGGGGCATAGGGTCCACCCTTTCTTTCTGGAGCGGCTACTGCAGCTCTTCTCACCGGCATTCCCTGAGGCACACTTGCAGGACGTGTGCTTCCTATTCCTGAAACTTCAGGGTCTGAGTCCTGAGAGACTGCTTCTGGTAAGGGATATGGGTGGGGTTCTACTGAACTTCAAGCTACAGCTACCATCTGATTACCTCAGGCTCCTCATGGCTGTGAATCAACAGGCAAAGAAAGGAGTTTTATATATTGTTGGGGCAATTTAACCTTGACTACCATGCAGAGATCTGAGCTGTTGCTACATCATGTGGATAGGGAGGATCATGACTGAACCAAGAGGATTCACCGGGAATACTTATGGTGCTTCATGCCCAGTAACAATGTTAAATTGAACCATTTTAAAATAGCTACTGATTTCTTCATAATTTTAAGAATTACTTACACTTGAGATCTTGGCTAAGCGGGGCTGAATGCAACAAAACGTTTTGGACTGTTGACTCAGAATTCATTCTGGGAAGCCTGCCTTTTAATGTGCATCATGCTTAGCTTGGCCCTTTAAAAGAAGTATCTCTCTTTCTTTGTTCATTCTTTGGAAGATTGAACTGATTATGTCACTGACCCAAACTTGGGTCCGCTCACCTAATGCGCAACAAAGCCAGTCCACTGACACCAGGTTATGGTGAAGGAAAGTACAGTGTTAATTGCAGGGTGCCAAGCAAGGAGTAAGGGCAGCAAATGCTCAAGTGACCCAAACTCCCAGGTGGCTTTCAGGGAAGGGTTTTTAAAGGAAAGGTGAGGGATAGGATAGTGGAGTGTGCGATCAGCTCGTGGACATTATTCTGATTGGCTGGTGGTGGGGTAATAGGGTGGTGTTTTAGGAGTTAACACCAACCTTCTGATTTCAACAGGTCTGGGGTCTACTTGCTTATAGTCAGCATGCAGTTAACTTCTTCCACCTGGTGGAGGTTTTAGTCTCTGTAAAACAACTCAAGGATATTGCTCAGAATATTATCTAGAGCCCTTGAGGAGGAACTAAGGGTCTATGACTTTTTTTTTGGCTAAACTAATATTATTTTCTCTTGCTTGACTGTTTTCCTTTGTTTCTGATTTTCTTACTTCTCTGATTAAATTTTCTCTTTGGAACTTAGGATAGGCTTAGGAGGCTAAAGCTTTTCTACAAACAAGAGGTGTGGAGGGGAAGGGGATGGGGGGATGTCTATAACTGGGAAGATCCTGCAGGGTCCTGCTCCTTTCAAATTCAGTAGTGTTCATTAAATACCTTCCAGCTCCTGTTTTTAACACTTTTTCAAATGTCTGTCCTTACTGCATCCATTTCAACTTTGTATTTTTTCTAACTAGCTTTAACAATGTTAAAACGTCTAAATTCTTTTTTTCTTTCTCTTCTGGTGGGCTTTTTACTATTGCTGAGATATGAACTATAGAATTTTTAATGACTCTGCCCCTATTGACACCAGCCATCTCCTGGTGGAATTTGGGGAACAATTCACCCTTTGCAGCATGGGTGCCTCTACATTGGAACACTTTAGTTTTGCTGGTAAGGTAAAATCAAAAGGACAAGACACGCATTGGTTTAAAGGATAACCCGAGAGTCTAAGGTCCTTTAAGGAAAGGGAGGTAGGACCCCAACTCTAGAAGCAGAGGGTCTTGAAAACTCATTGAACCCCAGGCACGCCAATCATCTCCTTTAAGCAAATGAGCTTAGAGCTCGAGAGGGTGGGAAACAGTTCTCTGTTGACCGTTCCAAGCCCCGCCTCCCATCACCTGCCCATCAGATTCTTTCCCGCCTGGTCGAACGCTGTCTCAGGTACAGTTTTGATTGGCTGGTCCTCGGACCGTCCCATCCCCCCCCAACCCCCCCCCTCCATGCCCGCACGTCACGAGGCTCCACAGGCGCCATCACAGACTGTTACCCTGCCTGCGGCCGTTTTCTCTGCCGCGCGCACCATATCCCAGCAGGCATTGCTGCCAACGGCAACGGTCAGCTTGGCTGCCGCCATCTTTGGCAACTCCGTTTCCAGCTAGATCACTTCTCTGGCTGAGGCGCTGACTGGGGCATCTCTCCTGTCATGTCTGCCACAAAGAAGCGAAGCTTAGCCGCAGGTAGTCAGAACAGAGTCGGTAGTGGGATGGGCCGAGGCCCTGACTCAGTCAGGGGAGGACTGGGGACTGCAGAACGGCGTGCCAGGGGCGGCAGGAACGTATCCCCTAGGGATTTCCAAGCGGTAGTTCAAGCCCTTTGGGAGGAGGAGGAAGTGCTGGAGGGCGCCCAGCCGATCGAGAACTACTTCTGGAATGTGCAGCCGATAGAAGAGGAGGATGAGGTAGAAGAGGAGGAAGTTGAGAATGATGAGGAAATGGATGAAGAGGAGGTGGACGACGAAGAGGATGAGATGGACGAGGAAGAGGACGACTATGAGAGAGATGAGGAGAGTGAGGAATATGAGGAGGAGGAGGAAGACAGCGATGAGGAAGAAGATGCGGGATATGTGGACGAAGAGGAAGAGGAGGACGGTAAGGAGGGCGCAGAAGTCGTCCCGGGTATCTGTGAGATTTCCCCCCCCGTGCGGTTTGGGTCCCTGTTCCGCAATCTGGTCCATTCCCTTCTACACCGCATCCGTTGGAGCGACCGTGACCTGGTCCAGGCCTGCAGCCGCTCCTGGCAGCCCTTGGACCTTGCAGAGGGCCCCGCACCCCCTCAGGAGGTGGAGGCCCCGGGAGAGGGACCTGTGCCCCAGAAGCAGGAGGACCTGGGAGAGGGGAGGGGGGAGGGGCGGAGGGGGAGGGGAGGGGCGGGGGGGGCGGGGCGGGGCGGCGAGGCCCTGGCTGATGCCTCCTGAGTCCTGGGAGGCTGGAGCCTGTGGCCCCAGGGCAGGGTCCAGGCTGGAGAGTGGCGGCCGAGTCCTCAGGCCCTCGCAGCCCCTGATGGGGCGTCTGGCCCAAAGGCAGGCGGTGCTCAGCGCTTGCCTCTAGCAGTTACGCAGCGGGTCAAAGCTCTCAAAAACCTCCAGGCACGACATGCACAAGTAGAAGCCCAATTCTATAAAGACCTTTTTGATCTCGGAAAAAGTAGGCTGCCTCCTACCAACCTCTGTTTGATAGGAGAGCTGCCATCATCAATGCAATTCATGAGCCCACAGGAGGTGAATGTCAGTGGGCAGTAGGTGTGGAGGAAGGGGCTTGGGAAGAAATGGGTGGAGAGCCTGAAGGAAAGGGGCAAATATATGGCATACCTCACTTTTGGCTGACAGCTTTTAAAAATGTCAAGATTCTTGGTAAGTTGGTCTGGGAAAATGATGAAGTGGCACAGGGGCACTTTTCAATGGTTGAGGAACCAATGAGCTTTGCCATAGAATTTGTCTTTAAATCAAACAAATATTTTCCAATGAAGTTCTGACAAAAACATACAAAGTTCTATCAGAGTCAGGTGTTTCTGATCCCTTCTAATCCAAAGGGCCAGAAATAATCAGCAGCACAGAATATGAGATCTACTGGAAAGAGAGGGGAAACATTGTGCAAACTATCAAACAGCAGAAATGTGAGGGCCATGGAAGTGTTATATCAGTAGGAATGTGCCCAGCTATTTCTTTTTTCTTCTTTAACATATTTCTCTTCTTCAGCTCCTCCTGAGGGCAGAGGACCAGATACTGCTGCTGATTTTAAATTGGAGTATTTTTTCCGCCAACTTAAGATCCCAAAGTCTGTACCAGGCTTCCCTAAAGAAGCGAATGAATATCAGTACGAAAACTTTGATGAAGAGGAAGAGAGAGGGGATGGAAATGAAAAACCAGAAGAAGGACTCAAAATGGATGTGGGCTCAGCAGAGGGCCGCCCTGGAAAATACAGGTATTATTGTATAGCCTTGAGTATTAAGTAACCATTCCTGACATATACCTGTTATTCACAGCTTCATTTTTTCCTGTAAAATAAGTAAGAAAAATGATTGAAATTTAGTTTTGGAAAAACTGTTTAATGTTAATAATATACTTATATTCTAGATAATATAGAATGCAATGTGTTCTGAAATGTACTTCATTCACAGCTACAGGTCCTTTGTAACTAAGACTACTACAGATGGGAAATCTATCAGACGTGGAAATAGAAACCAGTTTTTTTTAGAGAATGGTCACCAGAAGAAGCAGCTAAAGGGAGTAGGCCATGCACTAGCCAGCCTTCATCACTTGGCCATAGAAATGTAGTTTCTTGTAATAACAATGCCTTTCAGCAGGTGACTCCTTACAAAGTAATAAAAAGTTAAGGATTTCAAAACAAGACCACATTTCATGATTAATTAACAAATACTAGTTCAATTTAGTTTTTTTATTCAAAAGAAAATTAGTTATAGTAAGATTATTAGCTATCACTGAATCAGTAATTAAGTCTTAGTTTGTATTTCCTCTATCCCTTCACCTTTCCTTCCTTTCTCTCTCTCTTTCTTAATTTTCACACCGGTGGATGTTTGATAACAGCCTCATTCTCATTTTACAGATATGGAAGCTGAAGTTCTGGGAGTTTTAAGAGATTTAACAATTTGTGTAAGGAGCACAGGCTTTTAAGGTGGAAAGACTTATTTAAATCACAGAGTGGCCTCTTAAGAAAAAAAACCAAGCATTTATAGTGGTGGGCAAGAGGGAAACAAAGTTGGTGTGATCAAATGACTGAAGCAAGTGCACTCTGATATCCAGGAGTCTGGGTTACAAGAAAACATTTTGCTTTCTCCTTATTGAGGCAACAGGTGTACATAGGATTAACTCATATTTAGAAAGTCACTGGTGCATGTTATTGGTGTACAATTGTTAATTGACTCTTATTTCATCTTGCAGTTGGAAAGCATAGAAAAACATGGACGGGGAAAGAGAAGATGAATTTGTTTCCACAGGTGTTCAAGATCTCATTAACCCAAAATACTAATTTGTTTCAAAGTTTATCACCCCAACATGATACTAACATCTGGTTTTAGTCTTACCTTTTACAAATATATTTGGCGGCATTGCTCATGATGAAAATAAAAGCTTGTTTGAAATCCATAAACTGCAGATTTTTTCTTAATGTAAATAACACTGACTCAAATCTATCTTTGTATCTGTTTTATTTGTTTGGCCCACCTTACTGTCATTGAAAGGAATTTCTTTCAACTATTTGGTGAGGCAGTTTTAAATTCTTTGTTGCAGCCCCAAAATAAATTGAAGTATAAAGTTATAAACCATTTGTGTAACGACAGAGATGGTGGCCTAGCCTCTACTGTATTTTATTGAAAGAAATTGATGGATGACCTAGCTTGCCTGGAGACCAGATGATGCTGTTGGCCTGCCATGGAGCAGCAGCATCAGCATCACCTCAGAATTTGTTTGAAATGCAAATTATCAGACCCTCCTCCAGACCTACTGAATTGGATAGTTTGAAGATAGGCCACTAGTCATCAGGGTTTTACAAGTCCTCCAGGTGCTTCTGGGGCACACTAAAGTTTGAGTACCACTGCTTTAAAGCAATGGGAGAAATGTTTAACTTCACCTACTGTAGGACCAGCCTTAATTCACTGACTTGGTCTAAAGGTAAACTGAACAAGATAGTGAGATCTGGACTGAAGAAGAGACTAGAATTCTCAGGGGCCTGAGGCACAGAGACCTCCCAAAGGGATGTGTGAGTTTCCTAGGGTTACCATAACAAATTACCATAAACCAGGTGGTTTAAAACTGCAAAAATTTATTCTCTCACAGTTCTGGAGGCCAGAGGTCTGAGATTAAGGTATCAGCAGGGTTGGTTCCTTCTGGAGGCTCTGAAGATCCATCTGTTCCATGCTTCTCTCCTGGTTTCTTCTGGTGGTTGCTGCCACTCCTTAGCATCACTTGGCTTGTAAATGCATGATTGCAATTGCTTTCTTCATCTTCACATAGTGTTTTCCCTGATGTAGAGCCTTGGCTGAAAAGAGGGAAATGCCAAAGACCTGGGGATATGGAGGTGAAATTAAGGTTAAGTCAAGAGCTGCCTTACTACATAGAACCCTAGGAAGCTGGAACTGGAAGGGCCCTGAGCATCCATCTAATTCAACCTTTTGATCGAAGTGATAGTGAAACAGGCCCCCAAATGGGAAGGAAACTGGACAAATGTCACACACACAGACATGGCAGTATCAGAACTAGAGCCAGGGCTGCTGATTTAAGTCCAGTACCAAGACTGTCTTCAAATTAGCAACTCACATCTCTCTGTCTCTGTCCCTCTTTGTCTTTCTGTCTTTGTCTCTTTCCGTTCCTCCCTCCCGCCCTCCCTCCTTATTTCCTTATAGCATGTAAGAGGGAAGTCCAGGAATGCTTTAGAATTAGAAGAGAAGGTATTCCCTGGGTAGAGCTTACAAAGGAAGGGAACACATAATTTTGTCTACCATTTCACAGAATGATCAGACTCTAGGTTAAGAACCTATGTCATACAAGAATTCATAGAATCCTAAAAACTCGGCAGGAAAGGACTCTGCCATCGAGTCAGCTCTTACTGAGCATCCTGACAACCCTGCTGTTTGACTATTTCCTTTATTAGAAGACTTCTGGTATTCTAATCACATCGGAATTATATTGCTTTTGGACAAAAGCTATTATAATAGTACTCAGAGTGGAGTAGATATGTCAGCTTTAAAATAAATTAGGAAGATTAAAATAGATCAAATGAGAATATGTTGCTAAGAGTAAGTGAATCATTTTAAGATTGTGTTCATAAAAGGTGTCATCCAATTCATGTATCTCTGGTCATTTTATATTTATTTTTCATTTTTTCTGGTCATTTTATATACAGCATTTGAATCAGTTTTCACTTGGATTTTTGATGTCATCATTACAAAATAAAACACTCTACAAATTATGCTTGCATTCATTCTGTATGGTAATTCACTTTTTTTTTCTGATGTTCTACTTCCCAAAATTTCTATAATAATTCTAGGTTTTGGGGGGACTAAGGAAAAATCATAAATGTGGTGTGACTTGGTCGTATGGTAGGTGCATATTTAGCTTTAAAAGAAACTGCCTAAGTAGTTTACAAAGTGGTTGTACCATATTACATTCCCAATAGCAGTGTTTGGTTATTTCATTTGCTCCACATCCTTGTCAAAACTTAGTATAATTGGTCTTTTGAATTTTAGCCATTCTAGTGAGTGGGTAGTGATGTCTCATTGTGGTTCTAATTTGCATTTCTATAATTACTAACAATGTTGGTCATCTTTTCACATGCTTATTTGTCACTGATGTATTTTCTTTGATGAAGTGTCTGCTCAAATATTTTGACCATTTTACTTATTGGGTTGTTTGTCTTCTTATCACTGAACTGCAAGAGTTATTTATACATTTTGGATATGGACCCATTATCATATATATAAGCTACAAATATTTTTCCAAGTCTTTTTCCATGACTTTTTATTCTCTTGACAGTGTCTTTCAAAAAGAGAAATTTTGAATGTTGATGTTCAATTTATCAAATTTTTCTTTTATGAATTGTATTTTCTATAACTTATCAAACCAATTTTAACCTCCCCAAAAAGCAAACTTAACCCAAAGTCTCAAAGATTTTTCTTCTGTTTATTTTCTTGATGTTTTATAATTTAGGTTTTACAGTTTTGTTTATGATCTATTTTGACTTAATTTTTAAAATTAAAGTCTAATTGATTAAGAGTACCATGCTTAGTGAAATAAGTCAGACAGAGAAAGACAAATACTGTATGTTATCACTTTATATGTTGACTTAATTTTTTATATGGTGCAAGGTATGAATCAAAATTCTGTTTTATTTGTTTTGTGTAGTGTAAACCCAGATTTTTTTTTCCTTTTTGTAATGCAAGTGCCTGACTTCAGCTTTGATTGCCAAGGCATCCACCTCAAAGAGGCGTTCACTTCAAAGATGGTTATTTCAGATAAACACATTACCAGTCACAGGACTAGGTAAAAAAACAGGCTGCCTCCTCCCAGCGAGATTCTTTTGTTTCAGAGATCTTGGTTGGTTTCAATAACTGACCATTTGGGCCACTTGTTTTTTCTCTTCCTGTAAAATTTGCACTCTTATGCTTAAAATTCACTATTAACAAGCAAGCCTGCAAAACCCTAGGCCCCCACTCTCAACCCCAATGAAAGGAAAACCCCAGGTGGGGCTCTCTCTATGTCTCTGTTTCCCCTACCCCCTGCACCTCGTGACATCACTGTGTGGCCTCAAGTTTGCCAGTGTAATTTCCAGGTCCTGTAAGCAATAAACCTCTATTTTTAAAAAGTTTCCTGATGGTTATTGCTATCATAGTATGAACCACAAGGGCCAGTCCAATGGCAACACTTGTTATTGATAGGCTGAGACCAGCACATAACATTTTGCATATGGCTCTCCAATTGTTCCAGTACCATTTGTTTATCTTATGCCAATGCCACGCCATCTTAATTACAGTAGCTTTATAAGGCATCTTGAAATCAGCTAGAGTGAGCCTTCCAACTATGTTCTTTTTTTTAAACTTAATTTGGTTATTCCAGGTCATTTGCATTTTTGCAAGAATTTTAGAATCAGATTGTTGATTTATACAAAAATGCCTGCTGGGATTTTTATTGCAAGTGCATTGAATTGATAGGTCAATTTGGGGAGAACTGATATCTGAACAATATTGAAATCTTTCAGCCTGTGAACATGATGTATCTCTCCATTTGTTTAAGTCTTTAATTTTTCTCAGTAGTGTTTAATAATTTTCATTGCACATGTCATTTGTATCATTTTTTAGCTTTATCTCTTAATATTTAATATTTTTTATGTCATTGTAACTAAGAATTTTTAAAGTTTCAATTTCCAGTTGTTCATTGCTAGTATATAGAAATTCAGTTGGTTTTTTGTTTTTTGTGTTTTTTTAGTATATTGATCTTTTATCCTTCAAACTTACCAAACTCATTACTTCTGGGACTTTTTTTTTTTTTTTTTTTTGAGCAACCATAGGATTTTCTACATAGATCAGCATGTAGCAAAAAAAGCAAAAAATGACACTTTTGATTCTGCCTTTCCAATATGAATGAACTTCCTTCTTCCTTCCTTCCTTCCTTCCTTCTCCTCCCCTTCCTCCTCTTTCTCCTCCTTTTCCTCCTTCTACTTGATTGCTCTGGCTAGAATCTCCAATTTAATGTTGAATATAAATGGTGAGACATCCTTGTCTTGTTCTTGATCCTTAGGAAAAGGATTCAGTCTTTCACCATCAAGTATGTTGTTACCTATGGGTTCTTAATAAATGCCTTTCATCTGGTTGTAATCAACTGCTTTTAATTTTAAAGGCAATACAGTGTAATACTTCTGACAGGATAATAAATTAGGTATTCTGAAGTACTTTCTTGCTGCACAGGCTGAATTGCTGAACAAATTACAGCAAATTTCCTTGTAAATGCATAGCTGACTTTGCAAGAAAGTAAAGGAAATCACCAAGGGCTAAAACTAAAATGGTAAGTGAACACAGAAAGCACATGAGATCTGGGATCATATGCCAATTCTATAAACCTTGCAGCCTTGGGTTTTAACATTCTTTCTAGCAGTTCCACCTCAGTTTCCTTCAGCATCTCTCTTCTTTCTGTTGCTTAAGTATTGGTCTTCATCAGGGCTCTCTCCTAGGCTCTCTTCTTGCTCCGTGGTTGACCTCATCTATCACTATTTCAAGTATCACCTCTATGCTGATGACATGCAAATCCATATATGCCATGTTTCCTTCCTGAGCTCTTATCTCTCAATCCAGATTTCTAATCAACAGCATCTTGACTTTGATATATTAAGACTTCTTCAAACTCGTATGCAAACTGTACTCACCTTTCCCTTCCTTGCATTTATTCCTCCTTCTGCATTTGCTATGTTGGTGATTAGCATCACCATTTGAGAGTGATCAATGACTCTCTTTATCTCCTTCACCCTTCCATATCTAACATATTTGGAAGGTTCCAGATACAGCCTTTTAAGTACCTCTTCAAGAAACCACCTTTTGACTTCATTGATTTTCTCTGTTGATTTCTTGTTTTCCATTTTGTTGATTTCTGCACTATTTTTTTCTGCTTACTTTGGACTTAATTTGCTCTTCTTTTTTTAGTTTTCTAAGGTAGAGACTTATTGATTTTAGATCTTTCTTCTTTTCTAAAATATGCATTCAGTGATATAAATTTCCCTCTAAATGCTGCTTTTGCTACATCCCTCAAAGTTTGATAAGTTTTCATTTTCTTATATTTCAAAATATTTGTTTTGTCTTGAGATTTCTTCTTTTATTTATGTGCTATTTAGAAGTCTGTTGTTTAATCATCACATATTTGGGGATTTTCCAAGTATCTTTCTGTTATTGATTTCCAGTTTAATTCCATTGTAGTCAGAAAACAGACATTGTATGATTTATATTCTTTTAAATTTGTTAAGGTGTGTTTTATAGCCTGGAATGTGGTCTATCTGGGTGAATATTTCATATGAGTTTGAGAAGAATGGTTACTCTGCTGCTGTTGGATAAAGTAGTAAGTATCTCTTGAACTCATTTTTTAATTTCCATATTAATTGCCACTACTTTTTCCCAGATGACCATGTTTCATCTGAATTACTGCAGTAGCCTCCTACTCAGTCCTCTGCAACCAGCCCAGCTCTCTCCTGTCTGTCCTCTACAGTGCCACACATAAAAAATTTAATCTGTCCTCAAGCTGTCATGTGCTCCATTATCTGAGCCCCGACTACCTTTCTAGTGTCATCTTTCCATTCCATGTTCTACTTTCCAGTCATCTTGAATGACATGTCACTTCCTGAAGCCTCTCTCCTACTTTTGTGCATTTATTCATGCTGCACCCACTGCTCACCTCTCTCTTATTTAACCTGACTAAACAAATTCTACTCATTCTTCTGGACTCAAGTCAAATATAATCTACATTTTTCTGACATTTTCTGCCTAAATAAGTGCTGTTACTACATGCTTTCATATCATTAGAACAGGTATTTTACCATATTGTGATAGGTTGCCTATTAGTTAATCAATTAATCAATCAATTAAAGTGTATTAGTTGCCCATTTAAAAGGCAAATATTGTGATGGAGTTGGATTATGATAGCACTCACTCAACAATACTTTGTTAAGCACTTTAGGGGCTGACAAAGTAGAAATAAATAAGATACAGGATTTGCCCTCAAAGTGTTTAAAGTCTAGTAGGAAATGAAATAAACAGGTCTCTGATAAGGACAAGTCCAGACTCAATAAGAGAGGCACAAAGTGGTTACCAAACACTAATAATTCTTAAGTGGAGCAAAGGAGGTCTGAACACTGTTGGATTTCTTTTTTTTTTTTTTTTAATTTTTAAATTTTTTAATTTTGGCGGGGGAGAGGTAATTAGATTTTTTTTTTAATGGCAGTACTGGAGATTGAACCCAGCACATCATGCATGCTAAGCACTCTACCCCTGAACTATACCCTTCCCTGGATTTCTTTTTCAACATTTAATTCACTCTTTTTCTAAAAACGTTTCCTGACTACACATATTTAGAAATAAAAATGTCTCCTGAAAGCAGTCAATACCAGGAAGTCAAAGGCAATTCGAAGTAGAATGTATTAAGGACTCTAAAATTCATTACCAAAAAGTCAAGGGTTGAAGCAGAAGAGGTTGGAGAAAGGGGAAAAAGGGGAAGACAAGAAAGAGATGGTGAAAGAGGCATTCAGTAAAATAATGAAAATCCATTATTTGGCATCATTTAGTTCCAGAAACACAAATTCAGGTCCTTGGTCTGATTCTTGTGTTTTTCAAGTGGTTGTGATGATTAGGGCCAATTTAGACAGAGAGCAACCACAGAGGCTAGATTCTCTTTATTTTCTGGGAAGAGTGTAGTTTGAAGAAGAGTGTTTCTTCACTTGCTTCTCAATGCTTGCTCCAACTAAAACAATGCTTAACCTGTACATTCCCAAAGCTCTTCCAAGGCCCCCAACTCTGAGCCTCCATTTGGTTATATTTATATTCAAAGCATATTTTGCAACAAAATTTATTTCTCATGAACCTACCTCTTATTTCAACCTTAAAGCCTTTGTTGTCTCAAAATTATGCTTAAGGGGAAAGTTTGATTTATTTTTTCTTGGCTCTGTTAACTCAAATTCTTCACCATGTTAACTCAATTTCTGGCAAAGGCAAAAATCACACTTTTGTCATTCTTGTGAAAGATTAATCCACTGAAAACCAAGACCAGTGTTGACATTGATGTGGTGGCTGTGTTCCTACCTGATGTAAAATTAAAAAGTACTTATTTGCTTCTCTTTTAGATGTAAACATGACTAAAATCATAGTAGATATGTGTGAAGCATTAATAAACTGCAAGTAGCTTTGGGAATCCTACCATATCTGGTCATGAGAGAATCTTGGTACATCTTTCCATACTCAAGGATGAGCTTGTCCCCTTCTAACTACTAACTTGATCTTGTTTAATCCTTGCAACATCTAATTTTACAGATGAGAAACTGAGGATCAGAGAAAGTGACTTGTCCAAGGTTACACAGCTGGTGAATGGCAGAGCTAGGATTTGAGCCTTCTAATCAACAAATCTAATGGCCATTCCTGAGTCCTCATCTTCTTAAAGCTCCAATTTCTGGAAGTTTTCTCTTCCCTTAGTATCTGGGATACTTCATAACAGCTGGGCTGGGTCTTAAAAGAAGAGTAGGAATGTGCTGTACAGAGAAGGAAGGTATCATAGATTCAAATTCCTATTAAACATCATCACTTACATGTCTAATGGTCAATGTAAACATAAAATGTTAAAAACCCAATTATTCTTACATTACATCAGATACAAAAATTAACTCAATATGGACCAAAAATCTAAACATAAGAGTTAAAACTATAAAGCTTTTAGAAGAAAGCATAGGAGAAAAGCTTCATGACATTGGATATGGCAATTTCTTGAATATGACATGAAAAAAAACCTGGCAACAAAAGAAAAATAGATGAATTAGACTACATCAAAATTTAAGACTCTTGAGCATCAAAGAACACTATTAAGAGAATGAAACAGCAATACACAGAATGGGAGAAAATATTTGCAAATCATCAGGGTAGGACTCCCAGCTGGTGGTGCAGAATTGCTTGATTGTAGGGACGCCCCTGCCCATCCCAACACACATATCTGGTGTTAGAAATGTTGTAAGTGTGGTAGTAGTGTTCTGTATGAGAGTATAAGAGACACAGGAAGAAAAACTGCAGTAGTTCTAATACAGTTGGTGTCAGCGAAGTAAGATCTGCCAGATCAGACCTGGCTCATAGAAACATGTAGAAGAGAAAAGGTTGGGGGATGAAGAACCTTTGATTCCTAGGTGGCCATGTGGTCAATAATGGTATGGAGCAGCAGCTGTGCTGCAATCAGTCACGAAAGGTGAAAGTCATCTATGAAATTTGGAGATGGAGTCAAATCCCAGGGAGCTGGCTCACTGGATAGGTAAGGAAATAGAAAACTAATAAGAAAAATGAGAAATTTTCAATACCTTGCTTATTGTTATCTGTAGTAGCTAAAATGAAATTAAAAGAGAGTTCTAGGTTGTATCTTCCTGCTAGACCAAGCTCAGATTTCAGTCACTAGCCTCAAAGCACCCCCCCCCACAAGGTAAAAGTTATGTCTGTACAACAAAGAGTACTTCTAAGACCTCTGGTCACCCATAAGGTAGTCAACATGGAGGGAGCACAAAATCAAGAAAATGTTGAAACCAGAGGGCATAGTGTGAAGGAGTTGTTTTATTTTGTAGATCCGTATCATCAGTTTGCTGAGGAACCTTTACTGAAATGGATTGTGAGAGTGACTAATTTAGCAGCTGTGTCTTTGGTTTTGAATGCTTCAGAACGAAAGACCATGTTTGGATTGATACAGGACCCACAGATCATTATAGAACAATCACAGATGGTTTTATGTGATCCAGACACACAGGAGGTTGGTTATTCCTTAAGGAACAACTAGCCTGGTGAAAAGCATAAAAACCACTGGAAGATCAATTTATCCTGAGAAGGGGACTGCCCATCTTCCCTTATGAATGCCAAGTGCAACACTAGATGAAGCAGCTGACATGCTTTGAACTCAAGCCATGTGGGACTGGCTTTATGATGACTAGCATATTCACCGAATGTGTATGCTTGTTACCCAGCTCCTGGTAAATGCCGTGGTTAAAGGGCTCCTTTTACATGGACACCCCATTATAGCCTTACTGCTGCAAAACCGAGAGACAGTTCAAGAAGCCTTATCAAATTTGCTGTCTCAGTTTCCCCTCATAGGTCTGACAGACGCTAATAAAAATACTAGGTTATTAACAAAAGAACGGGGAAAAGGCAGAGGAGAGAGAGATTCAAGAGACTGGTTTTGTCAAATAAAAATTGGCACTTGCCATCTGCCTCTACAAGGACTGAATCAAATTAGCACTTGCCATCTACCTTGGATTAAATCATGAGCCGCTGCAGCCATTGACCCCCAACACTCTCTGAAAGGAGTTCAGGGTGGAGATCAGGAAAGAGACACTCTGTGCTCTGGGAAAACTGGCAGAATAGGCCTTCAGATAGATATTTTCAGGAGATTTTATGAGCCCAAATTCTTACATCTTCTCATATCTAGAAACACACTAAAATCATTAACAGTGACATCTGCTCCTTGTGACTAGCAGCAAACCTCTGCCTTAATGTGTGCTTGACTTCATGAACCCCCTTCACTAAAATCATATATAATACTGTGTTCCCCCAACCCCTTTGGAGCAATTCCTCAGAGCTATCTGAGATACTGTCTCCCGGGATACAGTCCTCATTTTGCCCCAAATAAAATTTAACCCACAACTCACACTGTGTGATTTTATTTAAGTCTACAGTTTTAACAGAGTGAAAATTTTTTAATGGTTATTAAGGAATAATGCAAAAGTTGAATAATGCAAATATTGATATGAGTGAAATAAAGAGGAAACAGAAAGGGGAGAGTCACAGGATTCGTCCCAGCAGGATGAACATCCTTAGATAGTTATTAAGAAATAGAATGAATAAAATGGACATTGAAGGGGTTAAAACCAAGGTGTTAATATAGCAGTACCAACGGTTGAGGAAGCAAAGGCATCCCTCTGCTGGTCCTCCAACATTAAAGTCGGCCAAACAAGTCCTGTCTGTTTATCCTGATTTAGAAAAAATAAAAAATAAAAGCCTAAAGGCAGAGATTACAATGAGAAACCCGACCAACAATTGCTCGTGCTTGTGGCAGTGGCTGAGCAGATTAATCAAGTTAAAGACTGACAAAAGGGCCAGGGGCCTTTGGCTTGACCCTTCACTGGGGACCCAAAGCCTTCTGCACAAAAGTGGGTAAAATGTTCAGGAGTGAGAACATGCCCCATACAGTTATAAAAAAAAAAAAAACCCATCCTTCAAACTGTGCCTCATATGGTTAGCAGAAACCAATGTCTAACAGAAATTCTTGAGCTTGTCTCACAGCTAAAAACCCCTCTGCTTGTAGTCCACCTTCACTGAGCAAGCTCATCTTAATTATTTGTTGGAAATTGCATACTCTCCAAGCTTCACATAGCTTAAACAATAAGATGTTTGCCTGAGTTGTTTTTTCAGGAACTTGGAGCCAGCTGTGTCTAGTTTGAGCTTAAGCTGGCTAAGACCAGTTGGGACTACCAACTCTAAAACTGGGCCTGCACGGGTACCTGATGAATGACCTTTTGATGTCAGAGGGTCAAAAACTGTATCCTCAGATCATGCCAAGCATTTCCATTTTTGAACATACACCCATAAAGAAGACTTCAACTCAGACACACCTGCATAGAACCTCAATGACCTCACCTTTTCCCTACCTCCAAGCAACTTTTCTTATGCCTAAGACCACCCTGCTTCTTTATCCCATAAATATCTCAAGCCCTCATCTTTGGAGAGGTGGATCTGCAGCTTGTTCTCCAGCCTCCTCGCTTGGCTGCCTTGTGAATAAATCCTTTCTGTGTTGCAAACCTTGGCTTCTCAGCGTTTTGACTTGCTGCACATCAGGCAAACAGACCTGGTTTGGTAATGGGGCGAAAAAGAGAAATTTCCAGAACTTCTTGATATAAGCACCTCATGCACTCTTAGTGTGGAAACCCATAGGTGAAGCCCTGACATGGGCTATATTGAGATTGAGAGAGCATAAAAATGTAAGGGTTGACAGGATTATGAAAGTTGGAATATTTAAACAGTCTTTATGTAAGAAGTTATGTCTCCTGTACCTGGATGCTTTATGAGTCTGGCTGGGGAACACTTTCCCTACTTAGTATTGTAAAACCAAAACCTGTTGATGAAGTCTTAATGGAGGCTACAGTTAGCAATGCGAGGGTTAAGGTAATTAAGGTAAAAGTTTGTAGGAGAATTGATATGTTTGAACAGCCTTCATGTGAAGTGTCTGTGTCTCTTTTACCTGATTGTATTATGGCAATGGACACTGTATCTGACTGGGGAGTGTTTCTCCTACCTAGTAGGGTAAAACAGAAGGCATGTAAATCTGCCCTTCAAGCAGTGTTAATTGGATGTGCTAAATGGGAACAGTAAGACTGCCTGAGCCCACAGTGTGGAATAGAAACTGGAGTGCTGGTAAGGGACAAATTCTCTATGACATATGGCTATGCAGGCTGTGTCCTACACACTCCAGGGGCTACCACTCACCATTTATACAAGACTCCTGATTCTCAGTCTCTGGGAACAGGAGCAGGGGCAGGGGGGTACTAGAGGCCAGTCACCAGCAGTCCACTGAAGAGCAGGGTAGCTAGTGGCAGCTGGGACTCAAGTGTAGAAGTAGAGGTCTATCCATTAGTGCACTAAAAAGGGTCTCTGCCCCCTGTGCTTATCCCCTTCCGTTACACAGAGCTTCTGGAGAAGGTTGGGTTTGTAAATGTCAGCCTAGCTTGCTAATATTCAAGGAAATAATTAGATAAATAAAAAGGCACAGTCAACAATTAGATCATGAGAGCTGAGGACCTCTGATGGCTAGAAGTGGTAGTGACAACAGCCCTTCCAAATGGGAAACTGAGAAACTTGATGGGGCTGAGGGAATGAGGGAGGTGAAGCCCCCTGAGCCAGGAAGCTGGGTCAAAACAAGATTCCCTTCTGTCAGGGTTGTTCCATTAACAAATAGGCAGTATCATCACTTCCATATTGCAGATGGGAAAACTGAGATTCAGAGACTGTGACACTAGATCTTAAGATTTGTGGTCCAGTGCCCTTTTTAGTACACTATGCTCCAAGTCCCTGGGATTAAAAACCTTAGAGTTAGTGGGGCATTTTCCCTGCTCTTGTCCTTCCATGTTAAGGGAGGAAGATATTTCCAGAAGAAGTTACAGATGTTAAGAAGTCAGTTTCTGCAGGCTTTGAGGAGGGAGCTGTGATCTACGTGGATTGTGACTGTCTAGCAAAAGTGAAGAGAAATCCCAAAAAAATTAAACTTAAAAAATCCAGCAATCTTTCTCTTTATGACACTTGGTCAAAATTGTCAGTGACATATTGCTTAACACAAATGAAGACAGGTTAATGTCTTTACTGATGGACAGCTTTCTGATTGGCTTGGAGTAAGGCAGCAGAGACTTTTTTTTGGAGAAATAGTTTTCTGTGGGGGTTTGAGGGGTCTTTATGGGTACATAAGAATGTTCCTTAAAAAAAAATCAATGAATAAAATTATATTTTTTAGGCCTAGATCTCCTATTTGATCATTTTTCAAATTGGCTATTCCATTTTTTATGATTTTTGTTCCCTAAAGATATGTTAAAGCTTATTTTTAAATTTTTTTTTATTTTTAATTTTTTTCATTTTTTCAAAACACCTTTATTGTGGTACGGTTCCTGTACAGTAAACTACACATATTTCAGATGTACAATTTGATAAATTTTGATAGGTGTATACACCAATGAAACTACTACCACAATCAAGATAGCTAACATTTCCATCACTCCCTAAGAGGTGCAATTTTTGAATTCCCAGTCTATCCCTTCCCACCCCCTTTACCCCCTGGTAACCATAAGTTTGTTCTCTATGTCTGTGAGGCTGTTTCTGTTTTGTAGATAAATTCATTTGTGCTCCTTTTTTTTTTTTAAGATTCCGCATATAAGTGATGTATGGCATTTTTCTTTCTCTTTCTGGCTTACTTCACTTAGAATGATGATCTCTAGGTCCATCCATGTTGCTGCAAATGGCATTATTTCATTCTTTTTTATGGCTGAGTAGTATTTCTTCTTTATCCAGTCATCTGTCGATGGACATTTAAGTTGTTTGCATGTCTTGGCTATTGTATATAGTGCTGCTATGCACATTGGGGTACATATGTCTTTTTGAATTAAAGTTCTCTCTGGATATATGCCCAGGAGTGGGATTGCTGGATCATATGGTAAATCTAGTTTTAGTTTTTTAAGGAACCTCCATACTGTCCTCCAAAAAAAAAAGCATATCTTTTATTTTTGAACTATAGGAAATGATAGTTACTATAGTTTGTGTCTCCTAATTCTGATATCTGAAATCTTTGTGAATTTCTTCCAATTGTCAATTTTTTTCTTTTGGTTGTCACTTGCAATGTATTTTTTCCTTGTGTGCCTACTTATCTTTGACTATGTGCTGATATATTATTGAAAAATTATTTGTAAGACTGACTTCAAGCATAAGAAGACGGAACCTTCCTGCTGAGAGTATTTTCACTTGACAAATGCCTGGGGACACTACTTTAATCCAAGTTCAGGGCTTGAAGTTCCTTGAATCACTCTGGTGATGGGTATCTAGGCTGCAAGTCCATGCAAGAACTTGTTACTTCTGGTTCACCATCATGCCGAAGGGGTAGCCACTTAGTTTCAGCTTAAAGTAGCTGGGAGATCTTATCAGAGCTACCTGTTCGGGATGTGGGCTTTAAGTTTTGTTCCCTTTGCCCATGAGGCCACCAAAACCACAGTTGAGTTTCACAACTCTTTCTTCTGGAGTTGGCAAATGCCCTCAGGCAAAGGTGGCTTTGTGTGCTGGGCTTTCCTATCTGGGTTCTTGTCTTCTAGATTTTAGCCTCATCATTGCTTAGCCCTTAATGAAATTTTTTCTTTTTAATTTCGGCCCGTATTTTTTAGCTGTACTCATTGTCCAAATTACTCAGCCTGCCATTACCAGAAGCAGAGGTGTGCAACACCCTCCTAACTTCTCTCCTTGTCCCAAGTCTCTCTTCCTTCCATTCTTCCTTCACAAAGTAACTGACAATTTCTTCCTGATGGTGTCATTTTCCTGCACAAATCCTCCAAGAGCTTCCTGTTGAATATAAAATAGAAATCAAATCCCTTAGTTCGGACATTCAGAGCTAAAACTCTTTCTTGCTTCACTTATTCACTGGGTAGGTACTTACTGTGCACTCAGTGTGTGGCCCTCACAAGGCCAGGTGCTACCTATTCTTTTGCCTCTTACCTCTTTTACCTCTTGTCTTACCTTCCAACCCACCTTATACTCTAGCCAAACTGGAATCCTCACTGTCATGAACACAGAGGGGCTAAGTTCTAGGTCAGTGCTCTTTTCTCTACAACATGATCCCATATTCAGGTTTAAGTCTATTCAATCTGATATTTATCTACATGTGCATACATTCACTAGATAAGAGCTCAGCAAGTATAAATTGTCCTGGCTTTTTCATATTTCTTACTGCCTTTTGGGCTATTGTCATGTGGGTCTGGGATGGAAACGCTGGAAATGAATTCATTATTGCCAACAAGTTTTTGGCAATCTTCATAGTCTCAAGGACACCTAGGAAAAAAACTTGAAGCTTGTTTTCCCTGTCAACTGAGGGACTGATTGCAGAATTTGATTCCTGGGGCTAGGAATAACCTGCTTCCAAACAAAATTATTCCCACATGCTGGTGGTTGCCTAAAATACCAGTCAAAGCTGACTTTTAGGGGGAGGGTATAGCTCAGTGGTAAAGTATGTGTTTAGCATGCACAAGGTCCTGGGTTCAATCCCCAGCACTTCCATTAAAATAAACAAACAAACCAACCAACCTAACTACCCCTGCAACAAAAACAAAAACAAAAAAATTTAAATTAAGGAAATAAAGCTGACTTTCACTGGAAAAACACACTTTTCTAGAAGAAGGCCAACCTGGAAATAGGGTTCTAGTTTTGGGCTTGGCCGCTAGGTAACATTGGGCCAATCCACCTTCCTTCTCTAGGTTTCAGTCCGTCATCCCCAGATACAGTTCAGATGTTTGGAGGACAAAATGATCTGAAATGACCTTTTTGCATTTTGACAAGCAAGTATCATCCCCTTTAGGATGCCTGAGTGATCAGAGACAAGAGGTGCAGGATTAAGAGCAATAAGGGTGGGCTCAACAGACTCACTCTTGTATGCGGTGGTTAGTTACATACAGATCTCCCACCCTTTCTTCCCATGTGGGAAGAAAGCATTTGCTGCAATGGAAGGAAGAAGAGGGAGAAAGGAGAGGGGAAATGAAGGTGTGAGGGTGCTCTGTTGGTTAAGAAAAGACAGGGAATAATGAGACACATTTTTAAAGTGTGATTCTAAAACGGTAAAAAAAAAAAAAGAAAAAGAAAAAAGGAGGGGTACAGGGGTTGAGGTAGGGTAAAGAGTTAAATTTTTAGCTGTACAAAACATTCAGCCACCCCAAGGAGTTCCGTGTAACTGAACTTTTGCAGTATGCTGGGAACAAGCAATCCCAACTCATTTCACCAAATACTGAAGGAAAGGGGAAGAGGGAGAATGTTTCTGTTTGAATATTCTAGTTAACCGAGAGTGAACTTGAAATCCATTTTGATTTCAAGACTTTTAAATGGCATGCCTTAGGAGGTGCAGCACTGCTGAATCTGACTGAGTTCTACTTGCTGATTGTCCATCCGGCTTATGTGCCTTGAAGAAGTCTCTTTCTGAACTTGCTTCATCACGGACCTGAGATGGGAAGGACAAGGGGTAATGAATGAGTAGGGGATATTTCGTCTTTCTCTGAGAGATTTCTATTCTACATGGCAATGTACAGGGTAGTGGAAAGAATAGGAACCCTCTAATAAAAACGTGAGGCTTTTTTTCCCCACATCCTGGGGCCAGAATGCTGGAGCATTGGAGTTGCTTGCTCTCCAGGGGCCAATTCCTTTGAAGATCTGATACACGACCTTTGCCTTCTTTTCCTCTTCTATGCTGTCAGCCAAGAACCCTCACTTCAACTTTGTATCCCTTAGCTATGGGGGGAGGGCTCCTAGAGCCCAATTTCTGTCCTGATTTCTCATCAGAGCCCTGCCATAAAACCCACTGGTTGAACCTCCTCCACCCCACCCAGAGGGGAGACACTCGGGTTCTTTGGAGGCTCAAGGGTCTGGAAATGACCAGCAGCTGACTATCTACTGATTCTCCAAAGGTGTCCACTTCTTTCAGAATGCGGATTCAGCCTGGGCAGTCAAATCACCATACTCCTTTCACTACAAAAAGCAAACTCTCGGGCAATTACTGTTCCAAGTGAAAAGCACATTTTGTGTTTTTTGCAGAGGGGAGGCACAGGACGGGGTACCCCACACCGCAGGCCCCCGGCCCAGCTCTCCAGCTGCCAGGAAGCTGGAGCGGGAGCTGAGCCAGGAATGACTGCTGAGGCCTGGGCGGTGCACAAGCTGCGATAGGAGGCAGAATCGCCCATGTTTTTGAATGGCTGCGGGCATCTGCCGGGTTGGCTAGGCTCGCGATGCTATGGGGTGGGCGGTGCCAGTTGCGCGCCGGGCTCTGTACCCGCCCAGTGGCAGCCGGAAGTGCTTCCGACTCCGCGCGCCTCGGCGCGGCTGGATTCGTCCGAGGGGTGCAGCGTGGCGTGGAGCTGCTGGGCTGCTACTCTTCTTGTCGTCCCTCCGGGGCTCAGGGTCTCTGATCGCACCCCCTCCCCTCGCCCCACTCCTCTGGCCCTCGATGCTCTTTCCTTAGCGGCGGCTCTTTACAGAAGAGCAAGCTCCTCCCCCGCCCCTCGTGGTTATCCTGCCCACGCCGCCCCTGCCCCGTCCGCCGTCGTCTCGCGCGTTCTCCGACCACTGGAGCGCCGGCGTCCCGGACGTGCTGCGAGCAGCTGTGCTCCTACTGCTCGTCAGGACCTGGGTCTTGGAGGGCGACAACCCCAATCCCACCTCGAAATTACACTCTGACTTCTAACCTCTTTTCCTCCGATGTTCCTGACGTCGTTCTGGACCTCTTTTATTGGTAAGCGGGGTCGCCAGGCTGCCGTGAGCTGGGAGGGCGGGGCGGGGGGTGGTGTGAGTGGGTGACCTCTTGGAAGGAGACGGCTGGAGGAGACGTGGGTCTGGGGTTCTGAGTCCCTGCCCATGCACCCTGCTTCCTGGCCAGTCCCCAGCGGAGTTAGTAGTGGGGTTGGGGGCGGCCAGTTTAGATGGAGCCCCTGTATTTCAGCCTGTATGTTACTGTGGTATCTAACAGCGTCCGAATCACGGAGGTTGGAGAAGCCATCACCCCACGGTCCACCCATTTATTTCCAGGGACTAAGTTCTTCTCAGTCATGTATACTGGCTCCTGTGTGTGTGTGTGTGTGTGTGTGTGTGTGTGTGTGTGTGTGTGTGTGTGTGCGCGCGTGTTTGTGTGTGCGCGCGCGCGCTCATGGAGCGGGATGGTGGTGGTGGTTGTTGGGTGAGGGCTAAAATTAGTATTTTGTGCTGAGTTTTACATCTGGTAAAATTGGGATGGCCTCCAGTGGCCTAATCCCAAGTTCCTTTCCCTACTCTGCTCCGCCAGATGGGGTCCTCTAGCAACAACCCTCCTTATTAAATGGACCAGATGTAGTCCTGCTTATTACCGTTAAGTAGTGTTTCCTTGTCAGCCAGCAGAATTATTCAAACAACCCAATCACGTCCTTACTCGGGAACCAGGGGGTACCTCACCCTCTTAATACTGCAAAGCCAGCTTCCCACAGACCCTTCTGGTTCACTTGGTTCCAGAATGCAACCCTCATGTGTCCTGCACAGCCTATGGGATGTTTTTTTCTCCTGGGCTGTGAGCATATGTGACTAATGAAATGCTGTTAGTCTTTTCTGGCTGGTGTTAGATGCTGTGTGTTCAGCCATCCCATATCTCTGGTATGGGACTGCCTGCTTCACCAATGAATGAAGAGATGATTAAAACAAGTCAAGGACAGCTGTCAGCTTTGACCTGCTGCATCTTGGCTAACTAACTGGTTCCATGATACAGTGAAGACTGCCTGGGACAGGACCGCCAACTGCTGATGGGCTTGTGCTTTGGCCTGGGTGGCACTGTGTTGTCTCTGTTGGATGTTGCCATCTCTTCCTACCCTAAAACATTCTCATCCTCAAGATAAGAATTGTGGGTAATTGACTGTACCCCAGTGTGATACGCTGTCGAGTTTGATCTGTGTGTGGCAGGTGTTCTCAGAGGTCCCTCCCTGTAAAGGTGATGACAACAGAACACCCTAACCAGTCAGCACTTGAGTCCCTCTTCCTGGGGGTTGAGCCAGTGACTTGTCATGGAGTGAGCACTGTGTCTAACCTAGTGACCATTGCTGGTTGCTTGGGGCAGACATATAGACATTGTGATTGTGCATCCCTGGGGTGGCCCTTTATTAGGTTTACGGAAAGGAAGAAATTAAGGTTAAATGAGGTCATAAGCATGGGGCTCTAATCCAAGAAGACTGGTATCCTTAAGAAGAGGAGGAGACACCGCAGAGCTCTCTCCACACTGAACAAAGGCCACGTGAGGACACAGTGAGAAGACAGCTGTTGGCCAAGGACAAAGGGTATAAATTCTTTTACCAAATTCTGGATTTCCAATTGGATTAAATTGTGGGTCTTTGTTTCAATTTAAATTTTCCTCTCTCTGTATTCAAGTTTGCTGCTTTCTTTCTCTCTCATTCTTTTTTCTGATCTGTTTGCCACTGGATATACTTTGTGTGTGTGGAGGGGGTCCTCTCTGCTCATATTTATAGATTTCTTCCTCCAGAGAGTCTCAAATCGGTATCATTAGGGTTAAGGGCCTCCCATATGGCAATAGTTTCTTAATAAGTTTTAAGGACTTCGGGCTTAAGTTGGGCTTGAATTAACTTCATCACTGTGTCACAGAAGTGCCATGTGTTTTTCCCTATAAATTATGATGATCAGGATTTTTATTGCAACAGAGGTCTAGGCAGCAGAGCAGAAGAACAGAAGATTGCTGGGCCCCCAAGCCAGAGACTTGTGGACTGAAACCGTCTCCTGCTATGGTCCTGCCATTTCTGCTGCAGAGAAATTTTTTTTTTTGACCTTTTCTCTCTGTACAAATTCCCTCAGAATACTTTAGATTTCTAGTGGTGCAATTTTACAGTTTTGGGTTTTATCTCCATCCAGTCACGAGTGGTCCAACATTCTGGGCAGTTATGAGGAAAGGTTCGGAGGCCTGTTCCCAGGGCATGTGTATATGTGAGTGTGTGTATGTTGAGGGGCTAAGGGGACCCTCTTTGATGCCACTGATAGAAATTATTGACTCAGCTTCTTTGGTGCCCAGACAGTGCATTTATGGCTGTATGTTCGTGTGGCCTGACATGGGTGTCCTTTTGTACTTACTCTTGTGAAGTATTTGAAAGTACAGATTTTTTTCCTGTGTTTGATTTTAAGTGTGTTTGAGTCTGAGACTATCTGAAGAGATGTTAAAACAGTCTGCTGCTGTTTGGCCACAGATCCTGAGCAGTGGCCCGGGGGGAACACAGGGTTGAAAACAGGTGGGGATGCATTGCATTAATTTAGGAATAATTCATGCATACACTTTGGAATATTACACAGTGACATTTTAATGATTAAAGATAATGTGGGGTAAGTTTTTAAATAGCAAACTAGAAATGAACATGTATGGGGGTTGGGGAGAAGGTAGTTGGATAAGGTTCTAGGCAGGTGGCCCTGCAGTGTCCACAACCCCATATGCCAGATTGTGTTAGTGAACACACACACACACACATACACGCACAGGCACATTGCAGGGACTGATGTTCCTTGGCCAGTGTGTGAAAGAGCCTGAGGATCGCAGTGATGCCTGGGGCCTGTTTCTATCCACATGCCCTTTGGGCAGAAACAGCCCTGCTGAAGGTCTCAGGTGTCGTGGGTGAGCACAGCTGAGACCTCTGGAAAGGCCTGCTCTCTGCAGGACTCTGGGTGGGTGCTTGCAGATACTCACCCAAGACACCTCCAGGCTGGAAACACATGATTTGTGAGAGAAATGCCAGCTCCCAGAATGAATGTCTTTGAGAAGACAGCCTTGAGGTCCAAAAATCTGAAATGACTTTATTGGGTGAGGGTCAGAAGGTTCTCTCTCTGTGTCAAATGCCATATGCCCAGCCCTAAAAACAGAGGTGTCCAAAAGCAAGGTTGGCATGGATGTGATGACAAAATGCCCAGTCTCAGCCCAGGTGGGGAAATGTGGTTTTCAGCTGGAGACCATAGGCTGGTTAGCTCAGCTCAGGAGGGCACTGAGGGTGGAAGATGACTTTTCCTGGGGCAGTCAGGTTCCCCCTGAAGGACCCCCACCAATGTGGAGATGTCCCTGCTGATTACAAGATGGGGCTCTTTTAGGGGTTGAAGGAATGCATTTTTCTGAGGGCTACCACCTGCCTACTTCCTCTCCTCACTGCTTCCCAGAATGCCTGCCCCTGCTCCCAGCCCCTCCTGCCTGGTAATACCGACTCAGTCTTTGTGCCCCATCCTCTGGATAAAAGCTGGGGAAGGGAGGACAAGTCTGCCTCCCTGTGTGCTTCTGGCTGACTCACCGTGGGGTGGGGAGAGTGTGTACACATATGACCATATATGTCTGTATGTGTGCAGGAGAAGGGAAGGCCCTGGAAGGTTGACACCTGGGGTAGTCTCTGCTGTTCTCTGAGAAACAGCATGGGATTTACTAATGACCAATGACTTCTCTGTTTCAGCAGAAGCTATGCAAATGAAACTGGTTCAGAAGGTTTTGGGGAGGGTGCTGATGGGATAAGACGTCCGTCTGAGTCCACATATGGAGGTAAGCCGCTTCTAGACACTTGAGGTTTTTGTGTTAAATTGAATAGAGCCGAAACACAGCAAGCCAGCCCCGCCGAGTGAACTTAGCAGCGGCACCCCCCAGGCCCTTCTGCGCCTCTCAGATCCCACCTTCCTGACTTGCAGAGACCTGCGATGGGGCGCCCCCAGGCTCTCAATCTCCAGGCCTTTTGCTTTGACCCTGGAATGTCTCCCACTTTGCTGCCTTCGTATGCAAGGCCTTCTACCCTCTCCATGCTCCCTTGAGAAGGGGCCACACCTGAAGCACGCTCCCTGATGTGACTGGAGGAGCACTGTGCACAGAAATGGGTGTGCAGACCAGGGGGCTCTGTGCTTCTCAAGGTGGAATTTTCTGCTCCGTCTGTCATGCTCTATGCAGAGCGCGCTTGAGCACACATTCTTTGCACCCTGGGTGCTCACCCTCTTGAGTGTGTTCAAAACTGAGCACATGCTCTCTGTCCAGTCTGCTTCACTTACCTGGGCCCCAAGTGCTTGCCCCTCGGCCCCCTTGAGCCTTCAACTCCCACTGGGTTTTATTGGCTCTGCCTCCAGAAAACATCCCAACTCTGTTCTTAGCTCTCCATTGATCATGAGCCCCCAGATCAGGCCTTGAGCATCTTCCTATCGAATTACTGCAACAACCTCTCAAACTCTCGTCTCCCTAATACTAGTGTTAGTCTCTTCAGTCCATTCAGCACACTGCAGTAAGCATGATCTTTATAAATAAGCCTGATTATGTCAAAGACTTCTGATGGCTTTATTATCTGTCAAATAAAGTCCAAACTCTTTAGCATGGCTTTCAGATTTCTAGAGCAGAGGTGAGAAATGGCAAGGAAACAGAGGTACACAAAACCAGGAAGCCAATGAGTCAAGTTTCTTTCTATATTTCCTCCTAGCTTTATCCTTGGAAAGGGCAAGTAGCCTGGGCCAGCCAGCTTTAAGTGACGGGAAACTTACCCTGAAGCCCATAGAACAGGAGTAGTATCCTCTGGCCCAGGGGTCACCCAGGAACCCTAAACCAATGACAGACAAAATAGAGGGTACATTAAATAGAGATTCTGTAGGAGCTTGAACTAGATACCAACTCTAAAGGGTTAATGAATGCCAATGGCTCACATTTGTGGAAATGAATAGAGGTCTTCTGAATGTCCAGAGCGTCAATCCTAAAGAGCACACAGCTGTGAGGATTTGGCACTTGGGCGTAGACTGGCGAGGGCACCATGTTTGCACTGGGAGCCACCTTAAAAACCAAGGCCATTGTGCTGGGCCCTTAGCTGTGGCAGTGGGTCCCCTGACGGTTGCTTTCCCTTCGCTCCGTTTCCTCCTATGTGGTATGAGGGGAGAAGGTGTGCACATGTTCCCAGGTGAGTGTGTACCTTGGCGGGAAGCTGAGGTGGAAAGGGCAGAAAGCGAGCTCCTTCAGTCACCTTACCTTGCAAGGACAGCAGTGCTGCTTCTAGGTGGGCCCTGTAGGGAGGAGAGCAGAAGATAGAGGGCCGAGTGTGTGGGAATTCAGGTGTTAGATCACAGCCAGCTCCCCCTTGGACAATACAGACGTTTGGATCAAGTGAGCCAAACACTGGTGTGAGTCAAGCGAGTAGCTACCTCATTTCCTCCTTTCTGAGTCCTCGAGCATCTCAGCAAAGGCTAACAACAACCATTTAAATACACTGAGCGCGTTCTCCGGTTGTGTTAAGCAAGATGGCCCTCTCAGCAGGCATCCAGGGCCAGAGGGAGGGAGCAGGGGCACGGGCCAAGCTCTGGGGATTGTCAGGTGTGGATAATCTGCATTATCTTGGAGGCACCTCACCGCCGTCTTTCACACAGACTCTAATCTGTTGACTCGCGTTGCTTAAGGTGGGTGGCGGTGGGTTATAATAACCTTTGTTGGCATGCAGACCTAGGAGCTATGAGAAAAAGGGAGTCCCTGGATTGATTTGACCAAACATTTGATGAAGAGGGAGTACAAGAACAACTTTGGGCTTTCTTTAGACAGAAGGGGGCCCTGCGGGTGCTAAGTCTGGCACTGTGGCGTGTGTATGTGGGGAGCAGGGAGGCCAGTAGATGGGGCAGCTGCATCCTGAGCAGAGTGGGTGGCAGAGATAAGGGGAGCAGATAATGAAGCCGAACCCTGGTGCACAGTGGGTGTCCCAGGAGGCAGCTCCTCATTCTGGTCTGCCCCTGCAGTGTGCTCTGGAGATGAAGCTCAGCCCAGGGGAGCAGAAGAGGAAGACTGCCAGTGTCCTGCCAGTGTCCGGTATGTACCATGGAGGTGAGGTTAAAGTGGCCAGGCGTGTCTCGCTGGGAGAAAAGAGAACCTGGGTAGAGATTTACAGCTTGATTCTGGAAGAGAGTGAGACTCTAGGAATCCAAGGAGTGACCCTACCAGATTACATTTTCGGTAAGTCTCTTTTTAGTTTTTTTAAAGATCTTCCTCTTCTTATAAGGGCACTAATCCCATCATGGGGAGCACACCCTCATGACCTCATTTAACCCTAATTATCTCCCAAATACTGTCACATTATTAGGCTTTCAACATACATATTTGGGAGCACACAAACTTGCAGTCTGTAACACTTTTCTTCCAATTATCCTTTTAGAGATGTGGGGATAGTTTAGCTAAGTTCTCACACTGATCCCTGCTAGCACAAAAAGGGGTCCCTGTGGGCAGATAAAACAGGAGAGTTTCCCTTCTTCTGGGCTGGATGTCTGTGCCAGGGAACACGGCTTGATGAGGGAAATGTGGACTGCGTTTGACCCCGCATGTGCTCTTTCAGCTGGGAACCCTTGTACAGGGCTCTGTGCTGGCCCTTTAAGGTCCTTGGGATTCCACCAAAGGGATGGACTTGCCTGAGTGGCACTGAATGGTCTAGAATTAGAAGTATGACCCTAGGATTGGTGGGGTCCCTGGCTTCCTGGCCCTGCTGGGGTTTGTTAACTGCCTTACACAGCTTCTGTCCTCTAAAGGCATGTGGGGGGTCTGAAAGGTTGTAATGAAGGACTGTGTTTGCAGCGACCCCTGTCATTACATGGCATTTTGCTGGGGCTTGTTCACAGTAGCTCTAAATGGTGGAATCTGGGCTATTTCCTGAGACAGAGGCCCATTTACTTCTCAGTTGTCATTCAGACAGTTATTCCCAATAGCACTTTGCTCTCTGAAGCATTAGGCTTGGAGTAACACATTTTTCTCTTTGTAGCTCAGCTCCTGGCAGCCATCCTGCAGGGAAGCCAGCAGGTTGAACACAGGAGTCACACAGCTTTCTATAGCAGCAGTGTGATGTAATACACAGAGGATAATGTGGCTTTGCTGTCAAGCTGGTTATAGACAGCTTTGGGCCAATAGAGAATAAAAACTTATTTGTGCACAGTACCATACAGTTCACTCTATGGACACAGGGTCCCCCCGCCCGAAAAAAAACCCAGGGGGAAGAAACACACTCAGATGCATGCTCACACATTCAGTTGCACTTACACATTAAATCTATGACACACATAAGCATCCTCACACAGTCACTTATACACACTTACATGCTGACATTCACTCCTGACCATCTTTGCACACACTCTGACATTTTTACATCAACATGCTCACACACATCAATGTGCTCATATTTTCTACACATGAACATGCTGGTACATTCATACACAGAGACTTGTCCACTGACACTCACATGTGAGCACGCTCATACGCACGGCCAAACTTGCACAGTCAGTGAAACACACATGCTTACACACATATATACTCACTGATGACTCACACGTGAACCAGTTCACACATTCACACAAGTGAACATGCTCACATGTGCATGCATGTGAGCTCAGTCACATGCAAGAACAAGCTCACACACTCACAGACACAATGACATACTCCCACACTCACAGTCACTTGCACACAGATGCTCACGTCCACTCGCTCACACATCCACTCACACACATGAACACACTGATACCTTTTCACATGCAAACACTCACATTGTCATACATTCATTCACACTTGTACGTGAATATACACCTTTGGACTCACAGTCACTCCTGCCTGAACACATTCGTGCATTCAATCACACATAGAAGCACATTCTCACATTTACTCACACAAGGGGGCATATGAACATGCTTGTATGCACAGACATGCTCACACATTCACGTACCTAGATACATTCACGTCCAGTCACAGGACACTCACATCCATGCAAACTAAGATGTTAACATTTTCACCCATGTGAACATGCTCACACACAAAGAACTGCTCCTCAACTCTCACACATGAACATGTTCATGTTAATTCCCACGTGAATGCAGTCACATGGTCATACACATGAATATACATACAGTAACACGGTTCAATACAATCACGCATTTACTTTCATGTTCATTCACACAAATACTCACATTCACACATTCACTGAATCAACATAGTCACATTTGAACATGCTCCTACACACAGAAACCTCACAGATTTAGTTACACAAAGGAAAATGTTCACATAAATGCACATACTCATATTCATTCACAGCCACTGATGAACACACAAAGACATTCATGTGCTTAAACGCACACGTTGATAAGATTCACCACGTGAGCTTGCTTAGATTAATTCACACATACAGACACACATATACTCAAAACTTCACTTAAAATTATACATCATGTTCACATACATGTACTTGCCTTCACATCTAACTGTGCACATGAAAAATAATTATACATTAAAACCTTCACACACACACCAGCTTGCTCATGTATTAATTTACACACACTCAGATATGAATGAGCACGCTCACAAATTCATTTCTATACACATTCACACTTGCATATTAACATGCTTAAAGCACAAACGTGTTCACCCTTTCCTTTACACATGTTCATGCTCTCACATGTGCATGAGCATACTTAAACATTGGCGTTCCCAGGCACACCAACATGCTTACACACTATCTCACTACCAAATGTGCACTCCAGCTTTCACTCACATTCACACGTTCACTCATACACATTCACACGTGGACATGATTTCACTTCTATTTAAAAAAACAGGAACAGGCTCATACACACAAATCACTCATGTGAACAAGTTCACACACATGAACAAGTTCACATATTCACACAGCTTCATAAACACCCATGCATGCACATTAGTACAATCACACACAGCCCAGAATATGCACGCAGAGACATGGACATGATCACACATTCACATGTGAACCAGATCATATTCACTCACACAACCTCTCACACACGCACACACACACACACACGCACACACACACACACACACACACACTCTCTCTCTCTCTCATATACTCACACTCACTCACAGTTGCACATAGACGTGCTAACACGATCACTTCCAAACAAGTGAACACACATTTAGTCACAGTCAAACATAATCACGTTCACTCACACAAAAGAGCATGCACATTAACATGCCCCTACACACAAGCATGTTTACATATTCATTAACTCACACACATGCTCCTATATTCACTTACACTTGGATTTTAATGACATACATACATATATAAATGCTCATGCATTTACTGTTAAACATTTTTGCACATTCACTCAAACACAGATACACAAAAACACTGCTGTCCTTTGGCACTCTCCGACCTGCAGACTCCATCATGCTACCGAGTGGTATCACCTAGATGCCTGCGTCCCCTCTCTGATCCTGCTGTTCCCTGGGATTTCCTTTGCTCTGTCCTTAGTGGTGACTCCCACACAGTAGCCTCTGGAAGATCTCCTGTCGTTAAGAGACTTCCCTTGCATGCAAACCTGTGACAGCTTCCTCCAAATAAAGGTCATTTTGTGCCACTGCCACTTTACGGTGATAGATTTTTTCTTGATCTGCTCCAAGATCCCTCACACTCATTACTAATGTTGATGGGGAAAGTGGAGGATTTGGGTGATGGTCAGGAAATCAGTGTAGGGTCCACCTAGTCAGGAGGACAGTTGGCAAAATGACTCTGGACAGCCTTAAGTGGTCGGGAGTCAAAATTTCGAAATCCCCCATGTCAGTTTGGCATGACATTGCTCTGGGCTATATTACACACTCTCCATTTTTTATGGTCTCACCTTGTGTGTCATTACATTAGCCTGATCAAGCAGCAGCACCAGCATTTAAGCCAACCCATGCCACCGGGACTGAATTCTGGGATCAGAGGCACTAAGCTCCGCAAGAAAGATCAGTCCACCCACCTGGGTCCCTCAGTGACAGGTACTAGACAGTGTAAGACCTGTGGGCCTGAACAGGAGAAGGGGAGGAGTGCATGCCTCTGGACCAAGAATGGGCTACTTCTGACCCCATAACTGGCTCCCTATAGTGGGGCTGGTGATTTGGGGTGCTCTGAGATGAGAGGACATCTTCATCACTGGGGACCACTCTGGGAGGTAAATGAGTCAGTAAGTCAGAGATGTCAGGCTGGGGCTGGTCTCTTAAGACATCTTTGTAAACAGCTAAACTGTCTCTGCTGCTGCCTCCCTCTGATCTGCTGTGTCAGATGGCATCATTCTAGTCCCTCCCCCAAAGGATATGGGGCTAAAGCATGACTTAAAATGACTTAATGCAAGGAAATTAGTATTCCCGCCCCTCCCAGGACTCGAAGGAGGTGGCCGTCTTAACGCACAAGTGTTCCAAGCCACAAGATGTGTTGGGCTCTGTTCACTGTTGGTTTTCATCAGGTCACCACCTGGAGAGGAGGTTGTAGCTTTCTGTAACTCCTTGGGAAGTCGAGACAAATTGGAGGACCCTGGAAAAGAGGACTGGTGCCCTCTAGAAGAAAAGGCAGTGCAATACTGTCTTGATAGTGATCTGGATTATTTACCTTCTGTTTTGCTTGTAAACCACCCACAATAAAGGCAGAGAAGACAAGAAGAGCTAAAGAGGTGAGGTCTGTTGTCAGTTGGAGGAAGAAATATATCCTTTTTATCACTCTGATTCCTGAGACCCAATCTCTCCTAGAGGACCTAGCCCAAGAGCCAAATGAAAAAAGGGTTCTCTGGTTGTATAGAATCTGGTGGGAAGTGAGCTCCACTTAGCAGGGAATATAGTTAAACAATTTACTGTCATAATATGGGACAGAAAATTAGTGTCCCTACTGAAGTATCCCACACAATTAGTGCAGAAGGTGGGAATGGTACCAGAGGAGGCTTTGGAGATAGCTAGATGGTTGGATGGATGTACAGATGGATAGATAGATGCATACATATGTATGTACATACTTTGTTGATGTGGATTTTTTTCTTGGAATGCTGCACACCTGATGTTAGGCCTCATAACAATCCTTTGCAGACTTTCAAAGGAAAACATTAGCCTCCATGAGCTGAGGATGTTGGAATGGGCTCATCAGGCAA
This sequence comes from Camelus bactrianus, assembly GCF_048773025.1. NCBI lineage: Eukaryota > Metazoa > Chordata > Mammalia > Artiodactyla > Camelidae > Camelus > Camelus bactrianus. The sequence goes on from NC_133575.1 coordinate 85,207,879, forward strand.
CAGGGAACATGTAGCATGGTGTTTTGCCAAGTCTTGAGGAGGTTGAGTTTAGTCCTGAGTCCACCAAGTTGCTTCTCAGGGGGGCTCCTGAAAAGTGTAAGTCCTCTTTACTGGCAATGATGGCAGATGGTAAGACCATTCAAGAGGACATAGCTGCCCTGGATTTGACAGAAACTCATAAAAGACAAACTCATAGTCAAGTGCCGTCTGTTCATTCTACAAACAATATCCCCCTGGCCTAAATCAAAATTACTAGCAGGAGAGCGATTGCCCCCTTCCTAGGCCAAATAAACCACTTAAAACCAGGCCTCTTCTTAAGTGTGAACCCTGGAAAGAACAAGAGAGGTTGATTGTATTGGAACCTAAGGGACAAGGGGCTCAGAGATATTAGATAATCTCTGATAAATTTCTGGAGCAATGAAATGTTTACTAAAGTTATATTACAGCCTGGGCAGGCTTTTCCTTCAGAGACAGGCTTACCTCCCATGTCTGCCCCTGACCTCTGCCAGTGGCAGGGACCCACCTGCCCCCACCTGCCCCCACCTCGGGCCCCAGTGGTCTCAAAGCAAGTCTCTTCTGGCAGACAATCGCCCTTTTACCACATTAACTGTAGTTTGCACTCCAAAATATTAACAACACTGACTGCTTCTGATGGACACAGGTGTCCAAGTCTCCCTAATCCCTGGAAGCACTCATACTTTAAAGGGATACCCCTCAGAAGATGATTGGCTTTGGAGGGGACTTAACTGAAGGCCTAATTATCTGCTTAACTATTACAGTGGCCATAGTTTTGCTGAAAGATGCTTCTGTCCTGGTTGTTGTCTCAGACTGTTCTCCCATTATTAGAAGGGACTTCCTCTGTCAGCAGGTAACCTCATGAAACAAGCCTAAGGCTTTTATGCCACTGGTGGGCGCTGGCCGGTGGGAACCAGTTAATCTTCCTCTACCTGGTTAAGAGGTACTGACTAAAAGTAAAGCACTGAAGGATCCTGGCCCATTATAGCTGACTTAGTTAAATAAAGGATATGGATTCCCACCTTTCAGTTCTTTAGTGTGGCCTGTACTTGAAGCCACTACTGAGTAGAGGCTGTCTATAGACCAGAGAGAGGTAAACAAGGCTGTTCCCCGTGTCGGAGCCTCGCTACTAGATGTTGTTACCATAATGAATGAATGAATGACTTTCAAAATAACATTGGTAAATGGTTCAGAGTCATAGATGGGTCTAACATGTTCTTTTTGTTAACCATGTCATAGGAGAGTTGACCACAGTTTGCCTTCCCTTCGGAGGATCAACAGTACACCTTTTCCCAGCTGCCTGTGTGGTATGTGGGTACTCCTGTGATTGCACATGGAATCTGCAGTCAGAACCTAGAAACCTGCTCTGCACCAGCCACCTCCTGCAGAAATTTGGCTCTGGCATTGTATGGATGAAGCCCTCATCACTGGACCTGCCAAGACTCTGTGTCACAGACCATCATAATGGAGTGAACACCTCACTGAGATGGGATGGGCAGTTGCCTCCCATAAGATACAAGGCCCCTCCTAGTTTGTGAAATTTCTGGGTCACAATTGAAACTCAAAAAGGGTAAGCAATCCCCAGTTTGGTAAAAAAAAGAAAAAAATCTCCTAGAGCTTCAACGTCCCATATTGGTGAAGGAGATCCATCATTTGGTAGGAATGCTTGGATTCTGGTGCCAACTTCAAATATTTGCTGGCCCCCATTCACTGAATCACCCATAGGACTTCCACTTTTCATTGGGGCTTGAGTAACAATAGGCACCAGATAAACTAAAGAAGGCTGTCACGTCAGCTCTCCTGCCAGTGCTCTGAGGGAAGGACTTAGAAGTTTCCACCACCCTAAAATTCATTTCTGGGAGTCCCTGGACCAAATGGACAGTAAATGCCTTACTTGTGGGCTTTTGGCGTAAGCAACTCTCAGACTCAGCCCAAAGGTCTGGGCCAATAGAGAGGCACCTTCCGGAGGTGTACTTACTGAAACTGAAGGCTTTACTGGAGCAGAGCCAGTTACCCTATGGATTGAGATTCCCATTATGCCCTGGGTGATAGAAAAAGCTCCACATACAGCAACAAAGGCCTCTTTATTCAAATGGAAATAGTGTCTACCGGGTTGAGCTGAACCTGGCCCTACTAGGGTGTCGCAGCTCCAAGAAAAAATAGCCACATACCCTGCCACTGAAGTTAATTTGTCCAAACCTCCCAGCCTTCTATACAGGCCCTCCAATAGTTTATCCATACAAAGCACCGGCCTCTCCTAATGTTATTGAAGGGTTAACAAAATAGCTTTTACAGTCCTTGGAACTGCCACACAAGATATACAGTCAGAGCAAAGCCCCCATGTCACTGTGAAGCAGAACAACAGTGGGCATTACAAAAAAAGCATTGCTTGGGCCTTTCACCTATCCAGATCATCCTACAGCAGCAGAAATCATGCAAAGACATAGTGGACTTTTAAACCAGGGGCTACTGAGAGAACTTGGAGGGCAGTGGTCCTTCAAGTGGTCAAAAATACTGCCTGTGGTCCTGATTATATTCAATTGATGCCCCTGTGGCATAACTACACCATATTGAAATTCACAACAAATGACGAGACTGCCAACAGAGACGTTTCTATCTCTGCTGGTTTACACATCCACACCAGACACAACCCAGTTATCACTTTTCACAGACATGGGAGCCCAGGCATTGCCGTGCACAGAAAAGGAACCTCTATGTGATACTTTCATCTTTCCGTTCTTCCTCATAGAAAACCCAGAGCTTAGCCACCTCCTTCTTGATCCTGATGAGAGCCTGATGTGGACCACTGATTCTGAAACCATCCTGCACCTGTGTTCCTTCATCATCCAGTGTAACCCAAGCAAACTACTCACCACTTTCTGGAGAAAGAGGTGCCCTCCGCTACCCATGTTCCTTGCTCCACTGAAGGCACAATGGAACCCAGGAAGTGGAACTAAACCTCTCCCAGACCAGGTAACACCATGTGAGCGATACCCAGGGACAGTCAGGTCCCTTCCTGCTGGCTACAGGTGACCTCCACCTTTAAGCCCTACCGTGTTACTATGTTCCTTCTTACCTAAGAAGTTCCTCCCCTTGCCAGTGTTGACTGTATGTCTGTTGGTGGTTCACCCTGCCTTGGCAGTCTACACACTACTGGTGACCAGGTCAATATGCCTTGGAAACAATATGGCACATATACATAACAAGGAGTCGTAAAACATAGGTCAGATTGGGGACAATGGAAACCATGCTGTTGGCTGTTCAGGTTGGTCAGTCCTACTAACATGACCGCAGACACACTGAGGCTAGCCCCCCTCTCCTGTCTTTTTTGCTACTAGCAGCACCCATTGTGGGCAAGCCGAACTGTTTAGATGCTGCTTGTGACTCATAGGTGCCTTCTAAATCCTGAGGGCCAACTTTTACTTCAAATCAGACGAGACCCACTGTTATTAATTAGTGCCAGCAACCAAATAGAACCACTATCTCTCTCTGTTGAGTCTCATTTAAGGAATGAATGCCCAGAGATAATATGCACCCAATATTACAATCAGGATGCTTGTGATCGGCATCATATTAAAAATTGTGTAATCCGGAGCCCATACGAACAAACTGTATGGGATTACGATTAGATAAAATTATAGCTCTTACTAATCCCTGGTGTAGTGACAAATGTTAACCCTACCAAAAATGTATACCTTTACAACTTTTGGTCTCTTTTCTTATTAATCATAATGATCTCTCTCTCTCTCTCTCATACAAGTCCCATTTATTGAAGCGTCCACTAAAAAAATTGCACTAAGTGACCCAGGGCAACTTCCCATGAATTTCTTTCCTGGTTTTTAATATATATATAATACACACACACTATATCTATATCTATATCTATATCTATATCTATATCTATATCTATATCTATATCTATCTATATCTATCTATCTATATATATATATCTATATCTATCTATATATATATACACACACACACAAGAAAAGGAATGTATACAACATAATATTATCCGGGACAAGGCATGTCTAAAAAGTCAGAGGCTTCAGCCAGTTTGGGAATTCTTTCCTAACCTGACCTTCTCACAATACCAACTTCAAGATTTACCTCATACTCAGTTGGAAATGGGCTTTTCAACAGTTGCAACGCTGACTGCCCACAGTAAACAGCCAAAGCCTTTGGGTGTGACAGCAAAGACAAATCTCATGAAACATATTTGATCCCGTGGAGAACTCTAATCACTGTCTCTGTGGGAGTTTTTCCTTCCAAACTGACAACTACTTGTTTACAGCTATTGTAAAATTTGTCAGGCTTACCAAGACCATCATTAACAAGGACTTGGGAAATGTTTGAGGGAAACTGTAACCCAATGTTACTCTTCTGGGGAATCTTGAAACAGACCCACCACATCTTACAGGAGAATAATAATGAAGCCCAGTGGCAAAACTAACCTGGGAGGAAACCTGTTGGTATAGTCACATGACCACCTCCCAACAGGCCACCTCTGAGGCAATGAAAGCTATACAAATGGCTGCCCAAAAGAAATTTCCCCTCAAATGGAAGCAACAAGACAGGTAGTCCCCCACTGAAACACAGCAACATTGCGATAAATAGGGACAGAAATGGGCCAAATGTACAATTCAGTTGATGTCTATTTTTTGAAATAACTTGGCCCACCGGACCGTTTGTTACTGGTAGTTGGCAGGAAACTCAAGCAACAGTCACCAATCTGAACCAGAAGGGACGTACAATTGCCCACCAAAACGAACCTGCACCTAGCCTCAGTCACAGCAGTACATATGGTGGCAAATTTAACCACATTCTGGGCTTACTTCTGCCAACATGATTTTAGTACATGTAGGATATACCTCTCCCTCACAGGGGGGGCCAAGCTCCCCCGTGAATCTCATTTATTAAAATGAGCCTATTCCCCTAACCATCAGTAGCCAGAAGCTACTCTAATGTAAGTCTGTGAACACGGGTGGGCGGAGTCCATGACCAGTTTATCTGACCCAGGTACCAAATGTGAGGTGGATAGCACACCATCTTGTTTGACTGTAGCATCATTTGCTTCTGTTCATATCACCTAGAACTGCAATAACCCACATGGTTGCCTTCATAGATGTGAAAGGCCACAGGGAGAGTGTGGTTGGCCTGGAAGGGAATCAAATGGCTTCCCCCCTCACCAGCTTCTCCTTGTCTGACCCTGGAAAATATTTCTTGTACTTGTGTTTGGCCCCAAATTTCAGATTTTTACTGAGCAGCTGAACTCTCTACCCCCAGAAACCATGCCAGCCCCAGCTCTCCGATGCCACAGCCGTGTTCGCAGAAACACATTCACTCTCACATTCACTTACTCACAAAACATGCTCACATATTCATTCACAATTATTTTCACAGATGCCCCTTCACGCACGGACATGTTCACTCACACATGAACAAACTCATCTTCTCGTACACATATCCATATCTGCTCACATACACACACACGTTCACTTACATACACACATTAACACACACAGCATGGGAACATGCTGACGTGCAGTCAGGTACACTGACATAAATCCTCTCATACACTCCTGCCACAAATAGAATCACATATTGCACACTCACACAAAAGACCCTATGATACATTCACTTACACAAATGGACGTGCTAAAAACCCATGCACAGGATCATAAATGATATGCAAAACATAAACACACAAGCATGTATTTAGTCACACAAATATACTCATAGTAACAAAAGCACATATGAATTGGCCTGCATATTTATTCAGCAAGGAGATGCTCAGTCCCTGTCTCACAGTCCCTGTCTCACATCAGCATACTCACACATGCTCACAAACTAATGGACACATAAATATACTCAAACTTTGTATATTGACATATATGACAGTTCTCAGTCACTCACTTGCTAAGTATGACCATATGCACAGAGTCATTCACACATTCTCACATACATTGACACACACGTTCACTTGCGTGCAGATTAACTCACGTCGTCAAATATACTCACGTGCACTCTCACAGACAAATAATGTTCATAAATTCACTCACAGACGTGAACATACTCACATATATTCTTAGTAACTCTCATAAAATATGTTCACATGTTTATTCACTCAGCCTGGCTCACACATTCACTTATGTGAACATGGTTACAATATCACTCATACATAAGACACATTCACATATGTTACATGTTCACGCACATTTCCTCCCGTGTGCATACAAACACCCACAAACAGGGACATGCTTACACCTTAGCTTGCAAATGAACATGCTTCCAAACACACACATTCACTCGTAGAAACATTCTTCCATTAAGGAGCTCACATAAATGAATACATTTGCAACATTCACTCACAAAAATGCTCAGACATCCATTCACTCACAAACATGATCACAAATTTATTCCAACATAAAGACATGCTAATACATGCTCACTTGCACACATGCACAGATTCTGCACATACTACACTCTCCAGGCCTTCAGGCATGCAAATTAACACAGGCAGGAGCACACCCATTCAATTGCAAATCAACATTTTCACACTTAATGAAGCTCACACATTCAGACTCACACAGATACACATAGACGTTCATAAGTATATGCTTACACGGTCACTCATAAATTTACTTACACATTAGCAACCCTAGGCAAGTAGTGTGCTTACATATTAACTCATACACGTGAATGTGCTAACATCATGTACAAAATCACAGATTTACTCGTACACATGAATAGGTACAGATAAAAAAAAATTGATGGGGGAGTTAGGTAATGTAGGCTTTTAAAAATTTATTTTTAATGGAGGTACTGAGGATTGAACCCAGGACCTCAGCATGCTAAGCACACACTCTACCCCTGAGCTATATCCTTCCCCCTTGAGTAAGTACAAATATGTATTTAATATTAAACACACAAATATACTCACACCAACACACTTACACATGAGTTGGCTCACACATCAGTCTCACACATGGACTTGCTCGTGTACATGCACACACATTTACTCACTGACATGATCGTGCTCAGAGGTTTACTCACACTGGTGGATACACTTATTCACACACGCATGTTCACCCATTCAAACAAGGAAATACACTCAAATCAGTGTGGCTACACATGTGAAATGCACACACGTTCACTCATCCCCCCCAAATATGCTCATATAACTGCATACTCATTCACTCACCTGTATCAACACTGATACATTTACTCATCTGTGTGTTCTTTAATTTATGCGCACACACATTCACCTATTCACTTACAAACACAAACATGCTTTTAGAATTCACTTTGCACACAGACACATACAATCACTTGCACATATTAACACACCCAGTCACAGATGCATATCAACATATTAAATATGAAACTTGGTTACCATTGACTCAAATACCTATGTGTGTGCTCAAACACACAAATAAACTTATGAAATTACTCAAACACAAAAGTTGATAATATACATGAACACACACGTTCAATTACTTACTATAACATGCTCACATTTCACTCACTCCAAAGGACATAGTGACAGATTAACTCACAGTCACCCACACGTATGGACAGTCTCACCCATTCTCTCACACAAACATGCTCAGACGTTCACTCACATGAGCATGATAACATGTTCATTTGCTCACATGAACATGCTCACAAAACACACATTAGACACTCATTTGTACTTATAGGTATGTACATACACTTTAACTTAAGCAAAATAACATGATCATGAGAGAAGCACACTCATGTGTTCACTTGTACATTTATATGCTCATATTTACAAACTGACACAGTCACACACTAACATGCTTACAGGTGAACCCCCATTCACTCATGACATGCTTACAAATTTACCAACACACATAGACACATTTACATCCACATGCTCACACATTCAGTCCCACAAAGTTGCTCACACATTTATTTACTCACATGAACGTGGCCACAGAGTCATTTGCACACAGGACACATGCATGCACACATTTGCTCACTCACACTTTCTCATAAATGTGTGTAAACACACTTACAAACACAGACGTATCCATACGTTCAGTCACAGACATGGGCATCCCCATCTTAACAAGCTCACACACGCAGATGCTAACACATTCAGTCACACACACATTTACAGCATCATTTGCTTATGTGCTCTTACATAGAATCATTTATACAAGTCACATGTCCAGTCATGCTCCCATTTTTATATATTCACAGACATAGATGTCCTTTTGTTCACTCACACGCATGTACCTGCGTTCACCCATGAACGTTTTCACAGATTCACTAAAACACAAATTCATGCTTATATGCAGACACATTCACACATTCACTAACAAACATCCTCAATTCTCACACACAAACACGCTCACATATGCTACCACCAACGCACATACTCATTCATGCGAACATGTTCACAAATTGATTGATACACAAGACACACTCATATCTCTCACATGAGCACATTCCCTCACACACGTTAGCACACTCAAAAATGGGGACGTGCTCACACATTCACTGACTTGACATGCATTCTCACAAACTCATATTTGCAGAGACACAGTCATGTAGATTATGTGCTCACATGCATTCACTTACACATGCATGGTAACACAAGGAGAAATATGCTTACCTGTTCAGTCTCGCACAAACATGCTTCCACTCACCATCAGCTCAGATATTCACTCACACAGAGAGATTGACTCACACACTCAAATTTAACATACAATACACTCATATTAACAAGCTCATGAAAACAAGTATAATACACACTCACTCACTCACACAAACATGCTTACACGTGTACACATGCTCACAAATCCATACACTTGAACACACTCAAACATTTACTTTAAAACTCAAATGCTGTGACGTGGCATACTCTGAAACATGAAAAAGTTCACACATTCACTCTCACAAATGTGCATGCTCACATATGCACATGCTCGTCCATTTATGCCCTTATATGAACATGGGTTCTAGTTACTCAAATGAACATACTCATAGATTCTTCACACATACTGACACATTCACATACATTCACACCCACATGCTCCCACATTCACTCATTAATACAGATACGCTCAGACCTCCACTCCTATGAACATGCTCACAAATATACTCAGATGCATAGACATAACAGACACACTCACACACACTAATAAATTCACTCCATATAAACATGCTCAAACATGCACTCAGTCACTTGAGCATACCTGCAAATTCACTCACACAATATATCACCTTAGATGCCCCTAGTTACATATTCACTTACACACGCACATGTCATCAAGAGGATGCTCACATAGACACTCATACAAACGGGCTCACATCCTCCACAAAACCCAAACATTAACTCAGAGAAGAAAATACACCCACATGCAGTTACATTCAGATGCTCACATTTCACTCATATGAATAGACTCACCAATTAACTGGTTTACAGCAGTGAGCTGGATACACATGCAGTGAGTCACAGAAGAGTGCTAACATCCTTACACATGGCCACAAATTCAGGCATACCCTTGAACATACACAAACGTACATCAGCACTCAAATATCTTTACACTAACCTACTCTTGCATGTTCTAGTTCGTATACTCACTCACTCAAATAGCCCTGCTCACGTATATGCACAGTGACGTATTCACTCACATAAACATGTGTAGGTCACTCATTCATAGGAGTATTATCACATTCATTCACACATGTACTTGATCAAAAATTGACTCACACACCAAACACACATGAGATTTATACCCACACAGTCTCACGTTCATTTACACATACAAGCTATCATCGAAACACAGAGGAGCACACTCATATATTCAGTTGCACACGAACAGTCACACTCACCACAAAGCTCACAGATTCACTCAGTTACATAAATACACTTATAGTCATGGACACGCATATAGTCATACATGCCTTTATACAAATATAATCATGTTAATAAGATCACACCCCAAAATACACACCTTACTACACACAAACATGTTAATCTGTTCATGCTTACAAATTTCCTCATACAAATGAACACACCTAAGTATTCACTGAAACAAAAATTTACTCACAATGGAACACTCTCACCTATGAACAGGCTCACACGTGCACTGTCACATTTATGCTCACATAAAAATGTTCAAACATTCACTTACCAAAAAAGCTCACTCATCAGCTCACACCACTCATAAAAATTTCACTCCCATACCTGCACACATTCAGATTGTTGGGTGCAGCCTCGAGAGTTCCCTGAGTGAAATTTGAAATTGATCTCCATATATGTTAGGGCAAGGAAAGACCAAAAACAGAGGCAGGCAGTCCAGATCGTTAGATAGCAATTTTAATAAGCAAGACAACTTACATTGCAAGGCTTGTCTTGAGTGGCCACAAGACAAGAAGATCTCCAAATCTGCCCACTGGAATCTTAAGTTTATATGGAGGATTTAATGGGGTTCAGTCACATAGCCTGTGCTGATGATCTCAACAACACATTACTCTCTCAAGGCTGTGTCCTTGAAACAGCTTCTACTTTGGGAACTGTGGGTGGAACATACATTCCAAGGACAGGGGAGGGGGTGAGGAGCCTCTGACTGCCTGGGTCCAGCTCTAGGATCAACCAGCAGTCATACCTTCTTGACCTCCTCCAACATTCCATCCCTCGTGATTGGTTCTTACAGTCTTACACATACCCCTCTTCTTCAATGTGCCCTGAATAGTCAGCAAGGGGCTTTATTAGCATAGAGGTGGCTCATTTGGTGGCTATTTGGCTGCATTGGAGGCAGATACCATAGCAATAATATAATCATATGCAAGAGAAAAGATAGATTAAATAATGATTCCCAGTAAGTAATGTTCTTTTCCCACCAAGAGCTCCATGATCTGAACTGCTGATTTGTTGAGTCCCCTAGGCAAGGGTTGGGTCACTCAGGGTGTTCACTTGTGTCCTCATGTGACTAAATAAGGATGATACATTAGACTTATCAGGTATGAACATACAACATTCTGTTACCCAACAGTTGGATTCAGTCCTTTGGCAGGTACGTGAGTGGGAAGGCCCATTGTAGAGAGGTATTTCCATCAGGGCCCATTGTGTGGCCGGACACTAGAGCAGCAGCAGTCTAAGGTTAAAAAGATGGATATTTAGTAGGAGCTTGGATGGAAAGTCTTCCTCTTCTATAAGAATTCCACTTGTGGCCTGACCCTTAGTTGTTAGTGGTTAATGTGGCTGTAGCATTAGGAACTTGACGTGGTTGGGGTTACCACATATGTTGACTGGTGAAGACAGCACTGTCAGGCATGAGGAGATGAACTGAAGATGGAATATGCTAGACCAGGACTCCCACTTTCTCCCCTGTTTCAGTGATGTGTGTTCCATTCTAAGTATAGTGCATGGCCGTGGGTCTGGCTTGCAGCAGGACAATGGGGTCCCAGTGGAGATTGAGCAGCTGCACCTCAGCCAGGGATACAAAGTTACTTACCTATCCTGGTGGGATGTCACCTTGCAAATTCTGGTAGATAACGCCTTTCCCGGGTGTGATGGGGCTTGGTGTTCCCATGAGCATAGCATGTTGATCACAGTATCACAGTGAGAGTCAGGGCAATGTCTGTCCCACGACTTCCATACCTTTAGAATATTGAGTATCTTGGTAGGGTTCTGGCATATGGGGCACTTGGCCCTACTGGTTGATCATTCAAATGTATTAAAGCCTGAGATAGTACTTTAGTTCACCTGGCCAAAGTGGTTTTACCCGTTAGTAATTTCATCTGCTGCCTTAATATTCTATTTTTCCTTTCTATCAACCCCACTGTTTATGGGTTGTAGGGGAGAAGGAACCTCCATTTAATGTCATGTTCTTTTGCCAGGCTCATCAATCATGATGTTTGCAGTGCTACCCCTGATCACTGTCTATTCAACTAGGGTATCCATACATGGTACTCAGCTTTTCTCATCCCCAGATGGTGACATTCTGGTTTTCATGGTGACTGAGGAAAGTCTGGTTTAGTCTAGATACAGTGTCCACACAAACCAAGTCATTTAGACTCCTTTGGCAGTTGCCTTGGGCCTTGTTTAGAATACACTAAACAACTGCCTTTACCAAGTCATTGTGTTTTGAGGGAATTCTGGCCTCCTTGGCAATACACCATCCTCTTTGAGCACTATGGTGGCCACTTTTTTATGCACACATTCCGCTGTGTCTATGACAGAGCAGATTGCTAAGGCTTGTACCCGGGCTAGGACATTGGATCCTGTTTGCCAAGGGGTATCAGTACCTTATGAGCTGGTACATGGAAAACAATGAGGACTAACTCAGGCCCTTGCAAGCAAACCCGAATGCCTTTCTATATATAATAACCCCCAAAGGGCTTATTTATGATTATGCACCCTTCTGCTTCTTATTGTCCAAGCCATAGGGTTAATCCCTTTAGAACAGTCCAACTGTCATTGTAAAGTGTTAACAGCCAGGATTTACAATATTTTTCTTTCTCTTTTGGCTTACTTCACTTAGAATGATATCTCCAAGTCCATCCATGTTGCTGCAAATGGCATTATTTTATTCTTTTTTATGGCTGAGTAGTATTCCATTGTATAAATATACCACAACTTCTTTATCCAGTCATCTTTCAGTGGATATTTAGGTTGTTTCCATGTTTTAGCTATTATAAATAGTGCTGCTATGAACATTGGGGTGCATGTATCTTTTCAAATTAGAGTTCCCTCTGGGTATATACCCAGGAGTGGGATTGCTGGATCGTAGGGTAAGTCTGTTTTACAGCCAGGACTTACTGAGCAAAACCAGCAAAACCTTCTCTGAGTTCATCCCACTGACTGATGCAGTTCATTCCATTTCCATCCAGACAGTGTCAGTGTTGAGCTGAACAGTGACTGCTGTCCCTCAGGACTGGAGGCCTCCACTACACTAATCTGTTTACCAAGCACGAGAGTTTTCCTCATTCCCTCTTTACAGGCCTGGGAACCACTGTAGGAATATGAGTAGGGTCATTCGGAGGATTTACCTATTCTATAGGGCCTAGTTGTGCCTACATTTTTAGAGACAGTGGGTTGGCACACAGTAATGCCCCTCTCCTGGAGATAGGCTGCTGCTTAGTCAAAGCGAGCGTTTGAGCTATGGCAGATGTGGGTCAGTGGAACATCTCAGTCTACCCCTTGATAGAAAGGGAAGTCCTTACCACGATGTTCTATTCCTTAAACCTGTCTGGTCAGATCTGATTCTGTGTACATTCTCAAATATTCTAGTCAAAGCCTTGGTAATATAACCAGTGTTTCCAATTGTGTCCTATTACAAGAACAGATTCTTACTGAATTTATGCAAATAAATATATTGCCATGAGAATCAGAATACTCACACAGAGTTTCCAAATTCTGTAGGGATCAGATAGGGAGGCAAATGTAAATGTTGCATCTTCGTTCACAAAGGTATATGTTAGCAAATTGCTGATAGCTTAAGAGAAAAGAGAAAAACGTTCCTTAAATCTGGGAAAACAACAGAAAAGAACCAACAATGTTTCAAACAAAAAGTCATAAAAATTATCTTCATCATCAGTTCATTCAGTCCTATGTAACTTTTGTTGATCTATTAGCGGTTTTATGAATTCATGAGTTTTCCATTAGAGTTTTAAAAATGCTTATTCATTCAGTTCAGTGGTATGATCTTAGCTACTAGAAATCTGTGCTTGTCAGATTTTTCAAAGTCTTTTTCATGAATCTCCTTGAAGATGAAACACTTTTGCAGGAACATTTTTGCAAAAGCATCAGAGTAAAACAAGAACTGTCTGTAAATGAAAAAAGACTTAAAAGTGACCATGGTTAAAGATTTGATGAGAGTTTGTTATAAAGTAATTGATAAGAAAATTTGGTTATTTCTGTGACATACATTTTAAAATAATAACTAGAATTATGACTGATAACATTATACCAGAAGAGAGAAAGTTTTCAGGAATTTCATGTAATTTCTGAAACATTTATATTAGCATATTTCTGTACAAATAACCCAAAGGAAGTTTAGTATTAGTTTTTATTTGACAATACTACGTCCCATGTAAATTAAAATAGCACATAAGTCTAATTAGTTTAGTATCTGTCTTTTATAAGGAAAGAGGACAGATTTTTTTGAGATGTTCCAGAGGCCCTCTGGAAAACCTTGAAGTTAGTTTAAGGTCAAAAATACTTCATTTATAATTTGATTTTTGGGGAGTTTGTCAAAAATATCAAAAAGTTTTAAAACACTTGATTAAATAGGTTCATAGGTGACATAGTTAATCTGTTTTATCAAAGTAACAAAGATTCAAAGGCAAATACAGAAAGTTACATGATTGCTATAAAAAATACTTAGCTCTCTTAATGGAGAAGATTCCGTTTTCTTAAGTAATCAGAGACCTGATAAAGACAGCTTGCAGCATAGGAAGTTATTTTGATAAAACACAATCTTTGTTTTCTAGGCAGATTACTTAAAAGGTAAAGAAAAGCCTTTCACAGTCTTACTAAGAACAGACCAATAGTCAAAAAAAAAATAAAACTTTGTCTTGTTAGCAGATGAAAGAAAATTAAGTTTTACACAAGAACACTGTTGATATTAAAGCTTATTTTTCTTTAAGCCAATTAAATAGAACTCTTCTACAGATTAATTTTGGCAGTACCACCAGGAGATAGAAAAATAATCACATATATATAACATATATCCGTAGACATGCATAAACATACAGACAGACACAGAGACACTGTAGTTTTCATTCCAAAATTTTAGCCCTGAATCAGGTACATCAGTACAAACTCACTAGTGCAGAAATAATAGTTGAATCCAAATTGTCTCTGGCAGATGGAACAGGTTAAGGTTATTAGTACAAATGGATAAAGCTTTTACTAATATTTGTGGAGACTTTCTAAGATTTCTATTTCCCCTTGATAAGTGATTTTATGGAGGCTGTGGACTAGCTTATGGGGAAGGAAGCTTCTATAGCAATCTGTATTTTAAAAAGCCCCTTTCCACTTGCTTTTTTACTCAGTCTCAGGTGACCATGGGCATTATTTTAATTATCTCTCTCCTGGGGTGGTTACATTTCAAAGACATGATAAGATCTACATCTTCAAAAGACACAAAAAGAACGCATATTTTTCTCCTAGGAGTTTGGAGTCTGTTTTCCTATGAGAAGCCTAGGGAATCACTACTGAAAATTTTCCTTTGTATTAGGAATTGGATGGCCTGGGTGTGCTTTGTTTCATTGTCAATCTTAACTTCGTCCCCTTCATTCTCCTCACTTTCCCAGGGATTCCACTTCTTAGCGTCTCAAGCAGGCTTTGTCACAAGTGTTTTGGCCCTTAATCCACATCAGCTTATGCCCTCCTAACTTTGCAAAATGGCACGCTAAGGTCTCCAACTTAATATCCGAGTCCTCCCCCATCCTGTCTGTTAGCCCCAAAGCAGAGGAGCAGACACCCAAACAAACATCCTCTAATCTCCTTCCAGCTGTCGAACTCTAGCGTCAGCGTCTAGTTGGGCGTCAGCGTCCAGTTGGGCGTCAGCGTCCAGCCGAACTGCCCACAGTGGAGGCCAACCCACTGCAGTAGCTGTTTGTTTCCCTTCTTTGCTGAAGTGTGCTACGTATAGTTCCTCAAACGCGTGCCTCAGTCCAGCCAGTGTTTTCTGGGCTGCCACATACTCACACAGTTTTCCACAAGCTTCTAACATCCAGGTCACCCCTACCCATATAGAAATCCATGGTCAACCCATAATTTCCTCCATGGATGCCTCCTTCCCCAAACCCATTTCTTCAGTCTCCTGGTTGGCTTGCCAATTGATGGTTCACAACCTTGGGAGTTCTTCCAGTGAAATTCAGAACTGGCCCCCCTACATGGAGGACAAGGACGTACAAAAGATAGGGGGCAGACCACTGCAGGTTGGTAGGTGGCAGGTTTAATAAGCAAGGGACATTACATGTGAGGTTTGCCTTGGGAAGCTACAAGATGAGTAGATCTCTGCACCCACCTGCCAGAATCTTAAAAGTTTATATGGAGGCCTAAATGGGGTTCAGTCATGTATCCAGGCAAGATGGTGTCAGTGACACATTACTCTCTCAAGACTGCATCCTTGAAATAGCTCCTAGTGCGGGAACTGTGGGCAGAACATACACTTCAAGGACAGGGGAGGGGGTGAGGAGCCTCTGTTTGTCTGGGTCCAGCTCACTGGTCAGCGAATGGTCATGTCTTCTCAATAACCTCCTCCAACACATATACACTCACTCGGCCCCTGACACATTCAGTCCTTCACATAAACATGCTCAAACATTCACTCGGTCACACGAAGATGCTCACAAATTCATTCACAAAGGGACTCAAATATATATACTCAGATGCTCCCACACACCCCTTCATTTACACTTGCGCAGTAACCTCAAAATAAGGAATCTGCTCACATAGACACTCACAGAGACATACATCCACTATGAAGCTCATTCACTCACATGTAAATCAACTTGCTCTCCCACTCATGTTACACTCACACAAGAATTCTCACAAGTTAAACTCACCTAAACTTGTGTGAATCTAGTTCACATCACTGCCTCATGTGAACATACGTTATTGCATGAGTTCACAAATTTCAGCTGTACACTTGGAACACGGACATTTACTTCAGCACTCTCACCTGCTTACAAATTCATTCATACAGGTGAACACACTTAAATATTCATCTCAAGCACACACATTTACACCTAAAAAAACACTTTCCCCATGAACATACTGACATATACAGGGTCACCAGGGATATACTTACGTGCTTACACACCCCCAAATAATGCTCAAATGTGCCCACAAACTGATATTCAAAAGCACATACATTCACATGCTTGCACTTGAACATTCACTGCTTCACATAAACACGCTGATATGCTCACCCACTTTCAGGATCATACTGTTGCCGAGTCCATACTCGTTCTGCTCGCCGCACAACAGGCCAGTAAATTGGGAGACGAGGTGTTGGGGCAAGGAATAGCAACTTTATTTGGAAAGCCGGCAGACCGAGAGGATGGCAGGCTAATGTCTTGGAGAACCATCCTGATCTAGTCAGAATACAGGCTCCTTTTATACAGAAAATAAGGGAGGGGGAGGGAAAATAAGGGAGGGGGAGGGAAAATAAGGGAGGGGGTGTGGTTGATTGTTGCAGTCTTCCTGCTGCAGGCATTCTTTGTTCTTGCAGCCATCCCCGTGGGCTAGGTCATGGTGTCCCTGTAACCCTCCAACAAAGCAAAGGTTATTCTCTACTACAGTTCCCCACTGTCAATGTCCATTCCACAGTCTTGTGGGGAAAGGGGCGACGACCACTCTGGCTACTTCCTGCTGAAAAGGGGCGATGAGGGGAGGATTATGGAGTGGAATTGATCAGCCTTGGTCAGGGAACATTCCTGGTCATTTTCAGTCAGTAGTATATCTTTCTTTTTTTTCTCTTTCTCTTTATTTACAACTATTTGATCCTGATAAAATTCCTTGGTACTTTGTTGAACTTGGAGTTTTGGTTCCAGTTCCCCATACATACCTATTAATGTTAATTTTTTCCACTGTACCATAACTACACTAGATTCTTGTGCTATTTAGTTCATCAGAAGACTTAGAATGGCGTCATGGTGCCTCCAGGCGACCAGTTCTATAGAGGCTAGTGGTTGTCACTCTTTTCATCTCTTTATTTTATAAGCACCCAAGGTGTGGTCTTCTTGGTAATTCAGGCTATTTTGTAAGGTTAAAGTCCTGTGACCTTCTCCCTGGAGATCGATTCAGAGACCAAACATGATTATAGCTTTTGATTACTGGAATAAAGTAGAAATAGTAAGATCAATAGCTTTAGTTTTAACAATGGGCCATGGAGCTTTGAGTAGCAACTGGTCAGTCAGGTCAGTTGACTGTTTTAAGGGCAAGCATAAGAATAAGCAATCTGTTAGCCTAAGTGCAGCCATTTTATTAATCCTCTTTCAAAATCCCCACTGTCAGTTTCTCTCATTCCACTTCTGTGGAAATAGGGAGATGGGCATCGTGTTCCTGCTGAAAGGGGGCGTTGTTTGGGGCCCTTGACATGGAATGAGTGAACCTGATCTTGCCACATGGCTGGGGGTTCAGAAAGAGCCTTAGCTGCTCGTTTCCTGCACATTAGACAATGGAAAACAGTCTAAATATTACATATATAGCAACTCCTGTTAACAGAAGTGATAACAAAAACTGTAGAATTCCCATAAGAATGGATTTGGGACCTTGGGGTACCCATGAAAAGAGACCAGAAAACCAGGAGTTAACTTGGGTTATAACTTTTTGCACATATGCATCTGAATCCCCTACATTATGTATTTGTTGTTTTATGTCCTCCAGGGCAGTTATGATATTCCTGGACTTATCTGGTATGAAAGTACAACAGGCAGTATGAATCCAGAAACTCAATAACTATAAGAGAACTTAAACCATAAGATTGTAGCTACAAGTTGCTAGCAGACCCTGCTTTGAGAATGGCTGGTGGCATTCTAATTTTGACACTGCTCAGAAAACTGAAGTTCTCAGCAGTACAGAAGCTTGTCTGCAATCACATCGACACTGGTTACCTAATTTTACCTTGGATGTCTGAACTACAAGTTATTCTGTCTTGATTTTCAAATGCGTTTTTCTCCTTAATGGCCAATGCAGATGTTACCATTAATGATTTTAGTGCTTTTCTAGATATGAGGAGATGCAAGAATTTGGGCTCATAAAATCTTTTCCTAAAAAATATCTAATTATCTGAAGGTCTGTTCAGCCAATTTTCCCAGAGCACAGAGCACCTTATTCCTGACCTCCATCCTGAACTCCTTTCAGGGTGTGTGAGGTCAGTGGCTGCAGCAGCTCGTGATTGAATCCAAGCAGAGGTAGATGGCAAGTGCCAACATGATCCAATCCTTGTAGAGGCAGGTGGCGAGTGCCCTCATTATCATAAATTTGACCATGGTTTGGCATGACTATTTCGTCCCATGGCGCTAGGAATGCTTATTCCTAGGTCAGGCGAGAATTTTTATTGATAGGTCACTCAATGTGCTATTATGGGACTAGGCCTTATTAACAGTAGTAAAAAGTCTCTGGACCACCTGTCTTACTAGTCTGTTATGGTCCATGAGAACATTCCATCTTGTTGCTTTTTCCCGTATCTAGAGTCACACTATTACAATCATTGGTCTCATACAAAAGTGTATATCTGATCTACTGTTTTAAGTTACCTAGTCATTATTTTATCAGAGGCTCAGTCACACAATTGGTAATGCAAGAAACAACAATGTTGTAAAACAGGCAAAATACAAATAATGTAGTCAGCAGTATTAGAATTTAAGCCAAGGACTTTCATTAGGTGCTTACAAAGGTATAGTTTACCAAACTGCTGTAAGTCATAATTAGCTTGAGAAGAAGGACTTCTTTATATCTGGAGAACTCAGATTAAAAGCCAGCAATATTTCAGGCAGAACCAAACATAACCATATTCATCAGTTTACTCAGTCCCATGTAACTAATCCTTTTTTTGTTGTTGTTAACCGTTTTATGAAATCAGAGTTTCCATCAGACTTTTAAAATTTCTTACGCAGTTTAGTTCAGTGCTATAGTTTGAAATTAGAAACCAGTAAATCTCCTTGAAGAGAAAGCATTTTGCAAAAGCATCAGAATAAAACAATAACTGTCTATAAATGACGAAAGACTTAAAAGCATGATTAAGCACCTAGTGACACTGTAATCGATAGAGACCGGTCACAATAACCAGAATTATGACTGGTAATATTTCAGATATACCAGATTTTTAGGGATTCCATATAATTTCTAGAATATCTATATTAATAATATTTTCTCATACAGTATAACCAAGGAAGATTTATTATTCATTTGACAATATTTCCCATGTAATTTAACATACCAAATGAAACTTACTAGTTTAAAATCTCTCTTTGGGATGTTTTAGGGGCCCTCTGAAGCATCCCAGATTTAGCAGTAGGTCAAAAGAATTCTGATTAAAATTTGATATTTGGGAAGCTTGTTAAAAAGTTTCAAAACACTTGATCAGATAAAAGTATAGGTCACTGTGAAACAGTACTTATTAACAATAAAAATATTTCAAGGGTAAATACAGAACAGATCACTTAAGGGGTAAAAGAAACTTTACAATCTGTTACTAAAAGCAGATTAACATTTTAAAATAACTTCGTTCTCTCAACAGAGTGAAAGAGAACCAAATCTAGTCATCTTGTACCAGCTTACTTTTAAGATTTATTTAATCAACTAAATTTATTTTAAACTTAGCCAATCCAGACCATGTACAAAACTCTTCTCTCAGGGTTTTTCTTTCACAGACCTTCCACAATTTTCTCTATATTATTTTGTCCCTTATTTTCCATTCAGAAGCAACTAGCTTTATAGGACAAAGTCACTCTTTTTTCATTAACAAAATATAATTCCATTCCTTATACCTTCTTTCACTGAAAACATTCATCTTAGTTTCCTAGCATACTGAGATGTTTCCCTTAGTAGTAGAGAGTATTTCAGGGTGGCACCAAACATTTATTAATATTTATTTCTAAATATCTTTAGTTTCTCTGTAAGTGGGAGTCAATATTCAGCAATTAGTTTTCATATCTTATTTTATCTGAAAATGACCTAACTATTTAATAAACTTCCATCATTTAACTTAATTTAGCACAACTCTAAAATTTTAAGTTACCAGATACCTGGGAAGATCATTTGAATGGACATTCCTGAAATAATCATTCCTAAAAAGTTTACCCAAAAGCTCTTTCTCATTTGCATTTAAGTTACTTATAAGAATATTATTCCAAGTTGTTTTTCTTGCTGGCAGATTTGTAACAGATATGACAATGTCTTATTGGACTTCTATTAAACCTAAGTACAACAGAAGTTTTATGCTTAACATTAATGAATCTTGAGACATGTCTATATTAATTAAACCAATAGGCTTAAGCTAGCTTCAAATACCAGGTATCGATTCAGTATTGAATGATTTATCGATCACATGAACCCTATTTTCATTCTGGCCAGTTTCTTTTATATTTCTGAGTATTTATATAAGCATTTAATTTTCTTTAAGCCAATTAAATAGAGCTCTTTTACAAATTAATATTGGCAATGCCACATATCTACAACACACACATAGGTACGTACAAACACACAAATGCAGAGACCTCATAGTTCCCATTTTAAACTTTTAGCTATGAATCAGATACAACAATGTAAGACTCATCACTTAAGAGGTTGGATTTAAACTGGGTTTTTGGCAGATAGAACAAATCAAAGTTGCCTGAGATAGCTTAACATTTTTAGTAACTTCTATGGCAGACATTTAAGATTTCTATTTGTTTCTACATTACTCCCTTTTTCAAAATTTGCTTTCCAGAAGTCATAGCAGCTGTTGAGTCATTGGTACTGGGATAGAAGTTTAGAAGTTAGAAGTTTAGAAGTTGCAAAGTCCACTAGTTGAGACCCTACTGTCACTTGTACCTAAGGCTCTTGGGTGGCAGTTGTTATAGGGGTCTTTAAAATGGCTAAGAGCCCCGGGCCCTGTCAGTCATTACCTTCCTCATTATGGGATTTCATAAAGGCTTGTATATGTGGTATTTCTTCCTGTTTACCTTTTCTCTGGCAAATCAGTTCTAACTGGAAAATGGTTTAGTAATTTTCAGGCCAGTGTTCCCCAGAGCCTAAAATGTACACTACCCAAGCAGTGTTACAGTAAAATACCATCCTTTTCTTAGTCACAGGCTCACAGCTATATTTTCCCATTTATTTAAGACACACCCCAAAGGGCTTTCCTTAGGGACAGATGGAGTACTTCCCATATCTATAAGTTTAAGAACAGTAAGACACAAAAGGTGCAAACAAACCCCAATACCAAAAACACAAACAAAGTATGACATGACTAAACACAAAACTGAAGTCATCTTTCCCTTACGCATGGGTTCATAGCTGCGTGTAATCAGACCACTTATTCAAAATGTGCCTCAGAGAACCTTCTTTAGGGATAGTTGAAATGTTCCCTATCTTTTTTTTTAAGACTAGAATACAAGACAAACAAAACACAAATGATACACACAAATACTATCGTTGAAAGAAACAAGTGAACCGGTTCCAAATCAGGTAAAATTCCAACAACTATTTCCTCTCGCCAACAGGGTACCCCACTAAAACAAATTGGCTTATTCCAGAGAAAAAGCCCAATGGAGAGGAAAAAAGTTCCTGGCTGTACACACTAGAGCAACTTACCCTACTATATGGAGCCCATTGGCCCCCAAATGTCGATTCCTTGCTCCAACTGCCAAGCGCTGGGGCAGCCGGTGCCACTTCAGGGAATTTTGAAGGGAAGGTCCTCAGGATAAGTGGTCCTGGCAGCTGCTAGGGCCTCACCCGAAAATTCCCCAAACGGGGCCGGCTGGCCACAAGCAGCAAGGCTCCCGGCTGGCTTCACCAAAATTGTTGACGAGTCCAAACTCATTCTGCTTGCCACATGACAGGCTAATAAATCGGGAGACGAGGTGTTGGGGCAAGGAATAGTGACTTTCTTCAGAAAGCCAGCAGACTGAGAGGATGGCAGACTAATGTCTTGGAGAACCATCCTGATCTAGTCAGAATACAGGCTCCTTTTATACAGAAAATAAGGGAGGGGGAGGGAAAATAAGGGAGGGAGTGTGGTTGATTGTTGCAATCTTCCTGCCGCAGGTGTTCTTTGTTCTTGCAGCCATCCCCGTGGGCTAGGTCATGGTGTCTCTGTAACCCTCCAACAAAGCAAAGGTTATTCTCTACTACAACACTCACAAGTTTGCTCATACAGGGACTCAAATATATACACTCACATGCTCCAGATGCTCCCACTCACACTTTCACTTCCACATGCACATTCTTAAAGTCAGGAACATGCTTACGTGGACACTTATACACAAACATGCTCATGCCTACCATAAAGCTCAGACACTCGCTCACAGAAGAAATTCGCTCATACATACTCATGTACTCACATTCTCACGTTATCTCACATAAATATGCACACAAGTTAACTGGCTCACAGCAGTGAACCTGGTTTACAGTCTCTCACTCACATGAATATGGTAACATCAATATTGTCAATAAAAAATTATGCCAAATGGAGTTTAGGGCAAGGAAGGCTTTATTTAAGACTTGTAATAGGAGACAGAGATGATTGCAATAGGGAAAATAAATTAAACTCATCCCCATATACAAGACAGTCAGATGAGGATTTACGGCCAGCAGGGAGTCTGAGGGAGTTAGTGAATGGAAAATTACTAAGAGGAACTTGGGTATTGTGTTGGTTAATTTTAGGTGTCAACTTGATTGGACTAAAGGATGGCCAGATAGCTGGTAAAACATTTCTTGGTGTGTCTGTGAGCACAATTCCAAAAGAGATTAGCATTTGAATTGGTAGTTTAAGTAAAGAAAATTGCCCTCATCAATGCAAGTGGGCATCATCTAATCCATTGAAGGCCTAAATAGAACAAAAAGGCAGAGGAAGGATGAATCTGCTCTGTGCTGGAGCTGGAACATCTGTATTATTCTGTTCTCAGACATCAGCAGTCCTAGTCGTGGGCCTTTGGCCTTGGACCAGGATTTGCACCATCAGCCCCTGATTCTTGGACCTTAGATCCTGACCTAAGACTTACTCCCCTGTTTGTCAGGCCTTCAAACTTGGACTGAATTATACCACTGGCTCTCATGGTTTTCCAGCTTGCAGACAGCAGATCGTGGGACTTACCCTTCATTATTGCATGAGCCAAAACCTATAATAAATCTCCTTATCTATATCTATATCTGTGTCTATATATAACAAATAAAAGTAACAAGCATAAATATATATATATAATGTATAGATATTAAATATCTGACATAAATATCCAGATACAGATATCTATAATATAGCTACAGATATTGATATATAAGATATCTGTAGATTTATATATTTCTTACTGGTTCTGTTTCTGTGGAGAACTTTGACTAACACAAGTATCAAGGGAGGCTGGGGAGTGGAACTTGATTAGATATCAAAAGGAGGGATGAAGAACTTAACTAGATATGAAGGATGGCAGGGAGTCTCAATAAACTGGCTTAGAAGGATTTTTGCTGAGACAGGGCTTAGCAGGCCAAAGATAGGATCAAGCTTGAGGTCTAGTGAAGACGAGGACTCAGAACAGCCTAAAGTTTAGTCAGTGAGGGAGTTCTTGTCAGTTCCCCCTCTTGTTCAAGGGAAGAAGAGACATTCTTTTTTTTCTCTGAACGATAAAAGTCCATTTCTTATTCAGTCGCCTTTTATTCATTAAGGACCAGCTGACACTATTTACAATAGCCAAAACATGGAAACAGCCTAAATGTCCATCAACAGATGACTGGATAAAGAAGAAGTGGTATATTTATACAATGGAATACTACTCAGCCATAAAAACTGACAACATAAGGCCATTTGCAACAACATGGATGCTCCTGGAGAATGTCATTCTAAGTGAAGTAATCCAGAAAGAGAAAGAAAAATACCATATGAGATCTCTCATATGTGGAATCTAAAAAACAAAAACAAACAAACAAACAAAAACAAAGTGTAAATACAGGACAGAAATAGTCTCATAGACATAGAATACAGACTTGTGGTTGCCAGGTGGGTGGAGGGTGGGAAGGGATAGACTGGGATTTCAAAACTGTAGAGTAGATAAACAAGATCACACTGTATAGCACCAGGAAATATACACAAAATCTTACGGTAGCTCACAGAGAAAAAAATGTGACAATGAGTGTGTATATGTCCAGGTATGACTGAAAAATTGTGCTGAACACTGGAATTTGACACAACATTGTAAAATGATTATAAATCAATCAAAAAAGTTACTAAAAAAAAAGGACCAGCTGAACCATCTGCTGATTTGGTAGTAGAGGACATTTTTTGGATGTTGCAAGCAGGGGGATTTCTAAGAAAAGAAAAAAATTAATGTTTGTAATGGGCTATTTAAAACCCAGTTTCTGAGTCTAAAAGGACAGCCAGTTGAAAAATTTTCTAAATACTGGGTTTGAAGTGTGTTTAGATGGTAGAGTGAAGATGGCAGTGACAATCTGATGGATTTCCTAGTTTGCAGTGAATGTTTTTGGTGATAGCATAGACAATAGATAGGTTTTGGTAAGATCATCCATACTCGATTATTTCCTGGAGCAGAGTATGGGAGATATGGGAGTTCGGTGATTCTAATGAGTGGCGCACACACAGCAGTCCCAGGCATGAAGGTTGTCGATACATGATCTGCTGTAGTGGTGAGTCCTTTGAAGTTTATATCAAATTGTCTAGCTTCTTTAGCTCCTGTGGAGACAAAGCTAGTTACAAGAAATCCTAGAGTTCCCATAAGAATCTACGCAGTCAGCTTTGTTCTCAGTGATGTCAAATCAAGAGGACTGGAGAAAAGTTGGAAACATTACCTTGAAGAGTTGCCAGCACATACTAAAGGAAATTGGAAGTATTAAGAATTCGGTAAAGACTGACAAAACGTGTGAGATAGCAGGATCTAATTTACATGTAGGTCACACAGCTACACATAGTTTACCAAGAAGTGCAAAATAGCTCAAAGAGAATGAACAGGACCCGAATCTCATACCTCACAAAGATGCGTTTTCTATTTAAATATAAAATTTCTCTAAACAGGCACTTCCTTTTTGATCAAAGATAATCAAAGTAAGATTATTCTTGCTTATAAGTATCTGATCTCATTAGATTTGGCCTAATTATTTACACAATTGCAGCAAGAATGGTAATTAACCACATAGGTCAAATCAGTTTACTTTGCTGGAATTTTTATAAGGAACCTCAGATTGGACTTTTAAAAGCCTCTCAAGGCTAGGAAGCCAAGCCATGAATGCACCACCTAAATTCATTCTTTTCCTATAGATTTGGATGAATTGCTCTCTTCTTGAAGTCCCCAAAGTATCCCAAGGTTCCTAGGCCTGCCAGGAGGTGACCTCTCCTACTCACCTGTAAGTCTGAAAAAGCTGTAAGCCAGGTACCAGGCCCATTTTCTCAAGAGGACTTTGTAAGCATTGGCTCCATAAAATCACCTTTAGTTTCTTAAAACTATCTGGTCATATCTGATTATATGCATTGTTCTCAAATATGGTATTTCACTCAAAGCTTTGGTTATATACTCACAATTTTCCATTATATTCTGTTATAAGGAGGACAGATTCTTACTGAACCTGTACCGTTAATTATATTACTATGAAAACAGGAATACTTAAGAATATTCAAATTCTGAAGTGATCAGGTAGGGGAAAAAAAGGATAACTGTTTCATTTCTGTTTACAGAAGTATGATCTACTAAACTTATGAATTTTAGATAGCCGAAGTTAGAAGAGAAAGCAGTTCTGTATATCCAGAAAATGGAACACTGAAGCATCAGCAATAGTCCAGACAAAATCCATAATCATCCAGAATCAGTTCATTCAACCCTACGTAATTCTTGTTCTGCTTGATCTTGGGTTAGCTGTCCCATAAACTTAGTAGCTTCTCCATTAGAGTCCTGGGACTCCTGACTCAGTCCAGTGTCATGGTTTCAAAGTTATTTAAGCAATGCCATTGAGAATTCTGTGCCTCAAGAATACTTGGCATGATCCTTTCTGTGGTACTCCAAGGGAGTCCTATTTTGTTGAAGATAATTACTCTGACCTGTAGCTGATTGCGGGAGCTTTCAGGGAAACATCAAAGTAGGACAACTATGGATGACAAAAGACTTAAAGTGGCCATGGTAAAAGATGTGTTGCAAGTTCATTATAAAAATGGTGCAGTTGACAGGGACATTTGGTTGTTTTTTGTGGCATACACCGTTTAAAAATAATAACTGGAATTACACTTGATGACATTATGCTGATGCTGTCTAATTATCAGGCAAAGAAACACCAGGATATTCATGGATAGCAAAGGAATTGACTTTTCTAGGAACTTAATACAATTTCTGAAACATTTTACCCATAAAAATATAAAATAGAGAAGGTTAAGCATCTCTTACTTGACAATGCTTCCTGTGCAACTCATCATATCAAAGAAACCTAATTATTGTAACATCTCATTTATGAGGTGAAAGAACAAACTGTGATTTTCTAGGGGCCCTCTGGGAAATATCAAAGTCAGTTTGAAATCAAGAAGATTTCATTTTGGAAAGACAAAATATCACAA
The DNA here is from genome assembly GCF_048773025.1 of Camelus bactrianus. Lineage (NCBI taxonomy): Eukaryota > Metazoa > Chordata > Mammalia > Artiodactyla > Camelidae > Camelus > Camelus bactrianus. The sequence goes on from NC_133575.1 coordinate 85,235,136, forward strand.
GTTGTTAAAAATGTCAAAAGATTTGTACACTTGGCTAAATAGAACCGTGGGTCACTAAGAAACTATTTGGCTCCCTATTTAAGCAAACAACTAATAAAAAATTTCACTAATAAAAGATTTCAGAAGTAAATATTAGAGGTAATGTGATTGAAATGAACCTTATCTCTTAGAATTGAGAAGACTCAGTTCTTTTACAAATAAAGGATGATAAATGATAAGTCAGTAAGCACAGGAAACTATTTTGATAAGACACAATCTGTACCTTCTAGGGAGATTATTTAGAAAGTAAGGGAAAACCTTTTACAATCCTTACTAAGAGTTAACCTAAGAAAATTTTGTCTTAGCAACTTTCAAATATACAATACAGTATTATTAACTATAGTCACCATGCTGTACATTACATCCCCATGACTTATTTATTTTATAACTGGAAGTCTGTTCTGTTTGACCACCTTCACCCGTATCACCCACCTCCCACCCCTGCCTCAGGCAACCACCAATCTGTTCTCCATATCTATGAGTTTGGGGGGGTGGTATTTGTTTTATTTTTTTAGATTCCATATAAAAATGAGATAATACAGCAAAAGAAAGAAGATTTCCTTCTTTTTTATAGCTCAATAATATTCCATTGTGTGTGGATGCCGTTCTTTATTTATTCATATATCAAAATTCAAAGTTAATATAATGTTAATGTTCTTATAATCAGGAACATGTCCACATAGATACTTGCACATAGAGTGCACATAGGTTGCACATATCAACCAGAAGTCTCAAACATTCACAAAAGAAAATATATTTGCACACCCTTACACTCACATTTCACTCACACATATATAGTCACATGTCAACTAGCTCACAGCAATGAACCTGATATACATTCACTCGTTTATATGAACATGCTAACATCTATGCATATGTCTGCACATTCAGGTATAAACTTGAACATGTATCATTCACTTATTCACAAAACATGCTCAACATTGACTCACCCAAGCATTCCTACAGATTCACTCACATTCAAAGATACAGATACGCACCTGCACCCTCTGGTACATTCACGCCTTCACAAAAGCACGGTAAAACATTCACTCAGTCAAATGACCATATCCAAATGCACTCAGACAGGGGCACAAATACACACTCAAGATAATCCTACTGACATTAACTTCCATATGCCCGTTAACCTATTAAAAATCAGGAACGTGATCCCATAAACACATCTCAACTGGCTTACATCCACCATGAAGTTCAAACATTCACTAACACAAGGAAATCCTATCACAGTATTCACACACTCACATCTCACTCTCAAATAAACTCACATTAACTAGCTTACAGCAGTGAAGCCCCCCTACGCTGTCACTCATTCCCATGAACATGCTGATATCCATGCATGTGATCACAAAGTCAGGCATACACTTGAATGCATACATTTATGTTATCACTCTCATATCCTCATACTAACACACCTTCAGATGTAGAGGTTCAAACATTCATTCTAAAGAATGTACATGTTCACATATATGTACATGCTCACACAATCATGCCCTCACATTATCATTCTTAGAAATCCCTGAAGTGCATATACTGACAAATTGACTCACACACACAGACATACTCACATTCATACTCATGCTCATATATTCACTCACTCACATATCACTGACTCACATGAGCATTGTCACACATTCACTCACACGTGAAATGATCATAAACACACGCTGGACATACTCCATTTTGTATGCACACAGTCACACATTCACTTATGCAATTTACTCTTGTCACAAAAATATGCTTACACATTTACTTGCATTCCAACATACTCACACCCTCTTAGACTCTGAAAAATTCACTCTAACACATAAACACATTTACATTTGCTCACACATTGACTTAGAAACATACACCCAGCCATTAGCAAGTTCACACCATAGACATGCATATTCGGTACATGAACATTCTAATATATATGGACACGCTAACAAATTGACTCATAAAGATGAACACACCCAAATACCCACAAATTTGCACACAGTAAAACACTCATCCTTGAATAGGCTGACACAGATTCTCTCCTTCACATACTCACATAACTACACATGGTATCATATTCACTCAAAATATGCTCTCACCCGTTGAATAATTCACCGAGAAATACTCACATACATAGATATACTCAGATACACTCACACACTGACACAGTCTCCTTCACATGAACATGCCCAAGTATTCACTGAATCATGTAAGCATGTACAAATTCTCATGGTGACACAGATAAATACACTCAGATGCTCCTGTCACTCATTCAGTTCCACATGCACACTTACACACAATCAGGACATGTTCAAGTGCATACTTGCACACATATGCTCACACTCATGAAGCTGAAAATTTCGATCTAAAGTAGATGTGCTCACATGTACTTAAATTCAGATGCTCACATATTGCTCACACAAATAGTCACACATTAACAAGCTTATAAAAACAAATCCAGTAAACCTTCACTCACGCAAACATGCTAACTTCCATGCACATGTTCACAAATTCACTTGGACACATGAATACACAGAAAACATTGACTTCAACACTGAAGTATTGGTGCACAAACACAAAGACATGTACAAGTTCACATATTCACCTCCCACAGATGTACACACTGCCATACGTACACATGCTCACACATTCACTGATTCACCTTAACCCACTTAAAATTCAATTCACTCATTCAAATTAACAGTGACAAATTACACATAGACATACTCACATGAATTCATATCTGCACACTCATAGTCATTCACACAAATATGCTCACACCTTCACTTGTTCACGTAAACGTGATCATACACTCACATGAACGTGCTCACATTCATCAACAGAAATACACACCACACTGATCCATTCACTCTTTCATAAAAATATGCTCAAATGTATACTTAATCACATGAGCACACTCACAAATTCACTTCCACAAGCAAACAAATACATATACTTAGATATTTTCATTCATACGTTCACGTTATAATGCTCACAAACATGGACATGTTCTCGGAAGTACTTCTACACAAAGATGCTCATAATCACCAAAAAGTTCAAAAATTCACTTGTACAGGATACACTCAAATACTCCTACACTCTGAGCACTCAGTACACTCACACATGAATATGCTTACATCTGTGTGCTCCTATATTCATGCATACAGATGAACACATAAAACATGTACTTTGACATTCTAATATTGTCACACTGACGCTCTCAAATATATAAGTTCCTATATTCATTTTCACAAATGAAACGTGCTTACCACATGCTCCCACATCACTCATTCACATGAATACACAACATTCACTCACTCAAACATTCTGTCGAGTTTAATCACACAGATGTACTCATACTCATTCACAGTTACATGCTCACATGTTCACTCTTGGAAACCAGTAGGCTCACGCCTTAATGTACTCACATGAGCTGATGCCACATTCATTCCCTGGCGTGAACATGCTCACACACTTATGCCAAAACAGACACATCAGATATGCCTACAAATTTACTACATGACACGAACATGCTCACTTACCCAGTCACATGAGCACACTCACTGTTTCATGCAGAGACACACTCAGATGTTTCCACTCTCACTGTCACTGTGTTAACTTCAATGAGTAAACTGAATTTTAAGTGCTCACTTAGAAACACACATTTTATTCACAGACAGGAACACACTCACCTATTCATTTACGCACAAACACACTCATATTTACCAAGAGGCTTAAACATTAACTCACACAAGATACACTCACGTGCCCACATTTCCCTCACACAAATATAAGCACACGTGTGACATCTCACACAAATATACATTCACTCAAATGAACATGCTAACATCCATGCACATGGCTACACATCTAGGCATACTCTTTAACACTCACAAATATTTATTTCAATACTCAAATATTGTCACTATAACACACTCAGACATGTACAAGTTCACATAATCACCCTTACAGATGTACATGCTTGTATATATACACACACAATTGTCGACTGAAATAAATGCACAGCCTAAAAGTTGAGAGTTATGTTTTATTTGCAGACATTTCTGAGGACTCGAGCCCCTTCGCCCGAAATGACAGTCTCCCAGATCGCTTTGAGGGGATGCTCCGAAGAGGTAGGGGAGGAGCCAGGATATATAGGAGTTTTACAACAAAGACCAGGTAGTCAGAACATTAAAAGGTTACTTGTTAACTGAAGAAAATCAGACATCTCAAGTTAAAGAATTTAGTGCTTTTCTGTGTATGGGAGGGAGCAAACGTTTGGGCTCATTGAATTCATTTCTTTGACAAGCACCTAGCTATCTAGGGCCAGTATCCTGTCCTTTCTTATTCTGAGTGCCCTCAGGGTGCCCCACTGTGAGTGGCTGCAGAGGCTGGGCTGCAGGCTTGTCTTCCCTGGGGGGTGGCGGCAGCCGCTGATGACTTGATGGCTTCAGCATTCTTTGTTTACTGATATGGTTTGCACTATTTTTCTTTGGCACAATCATGCATTCACTCACAAAAACGCCCAGATACCTTCACTCACAGGAGCTTTATTGCACAGTCACTTAACATAATTGCAAGTTTGTTCACAGGACTGACAAACTCATTGCACTTATATGCACACATGTACTTTCACTTACACGTGTAAATTATACTCACAAACAGGATCGTGCTGAATTATTCATGCATGCACAAACATCCTCACACCCACAAAGAAGTTCACCGTTTATTCACACATAAAAACACCCACATTTACTCATACACATGCTCACACTTTCTCTCACACAAGTATATTCACGCTTTCACAAGATCACACAAAATGAGCACACATACTCATACTCCTACATGCTAATATGTATCCACATGCTCAGAAATTCACTCATACAGATGAGCACACACAAAAATTCACTTAAATGCACAAATATGTTTGTAATAAAATATTGTCACCCAAGCATAGGACAACACATTCATTCTCACACACAGACATGCACACATACACGCACGTATTTACTCATTAACCCCTTCTCATGTACATGGTCATTGATTTACCAACGGTCACAGGCATCCACATGTACTCACACATTTTACAGTCACACATATATATGCTAACATTCTCACACACATGAAAATACCATTCACTCAAACATGCTCACCTACAGTTGTTCATACATTCACTCATGTGTATTGACACTGACACATTCATTCATAGCTAAGAAGGCTTTAACTTCCTGCAGACATATCAGTAACCTCACATATAATTACTTGGGCACACTGACATATCAAGTCAGTCACATAATTAACATGCTGTTAGCTAAAATATGCTCACTGATTACTGCACATACTGCTGAAAAGCAAATATATTCATCAGGTTTCACAAAAAAGAAGAAAAATACATAAATGCTCACATTCACTGAGTCACACAGCACACATTTGTTCACACACATAAATGCATTCACAAATTTTCTCACAGACACTCACATGCTACCACATTCGTTCACACAAATATGCCTACATATTCACAGTCTTAGAAAAAGTGTAATGCACATTCACTAACACACGTGAACCTACTGATACCATGTGTGCTCACAAATATGTGCACACATATGAACACACAATGTTTACATAAGCAGTCCAACACAAGAACACCCTTCAGACACACGTAAGTGCACATACTTGCCCTCATGAAACTATGTGCTCACATGCATCCACATTCACTCACATTATCACACTTAAAATTTGCACAAACATACTTACAAATTTACTCATGTATAGACACACCCACATGGTCCCACATTCATTCACTCACAGAAACATGGTCACTCCTTCACTCGCAATACTATGATCACACATCCCCTCACTCTTGTGAACAGTCTCACAAAGTTAATCACATTAGTGGAAACATACTTTCATGTGTACACACTCACACACTCCACACAAACATGCTCAAACACTGACTCCATCTCATGAGTATGTTCACAAATTCTCTCACACAGGGACACAAATACATACATTCAGATGCTCCCTCTTACCTTTTTACTTTTTTACTTTTTTACTACACACACATTAATAAGCTTACAACAGGAATATGCTCATATACATACTCACACAAACATGCTCACACTCACTGAGAAGCTTACGTGTTCACTCACACATGTAAGTATGCTCACAGTCACACAAATGTACTTTTCTCCTAGGCAAATATACTTACACATTGAGATCACACGATGGTATACACACACATTCTCCTGTCTACATGCTCATGTACATACACATGCTCACACATTCCCTCACACAGTTATGCTTGCAGGGTTAGTCACATACATAGATATATATGCATTCAACGTGTACACATTGACCCTTTACTACGTTGTACATACATGCTCAAGCATTTCCTCAGGCACGAGTGTGCTCACACATTGACACACACAGACAGAATCATCCACACTCAGACGCTCACAGTCACACATTCATTGATGCATAATACATCAACATGCTCCTAACAGGAACTTGCTCACTTGTCCATTCACACACAGACCTACTTACAAATTCACTCACACACAGAGACACCATCACACATAATCATGTACACATATCTGTTCATACTCACATTAGTATGCAGACGTATGCAAACCTGCTCACTAAATACTGACATACATGCTAACACACATTCTCAAGAATTCACTCAAAACCGTAACATACATGTAAACACACATTCCATGACTCCCATTAAATTGTTCACATTATCACACATCTACATGAATATGATCTGAAGTTTACTCACACACATACACCTATACTCACACCCACATGCTCATACATTCAGTCACTCACTACGATGCTCATACGTCAGTCACTCATACAAACTTGCTCACATACTCACACGAACATACAAATTCAACTCACACATATTATCACATTTACTTACACTCACACTCTTACCATCATTCACATGGACATGCATACAAATCCACATACACAGACACAGATTCTCATATGCATACACTCACACATTCCCTCACATACATATTAACTCACAGAGACATTAGCACACATTCAGTGACGAATGAACATGCTCACATTCACCATAAAAGTCCCACATTCACTCACATAAATCCATTCACATGCTCACATATTCACTCTTACAAATATGCTTATACATTAACAGATGCAATAAGTGAACATGCTTATACATTCACCCACACAGAAACATACTGACATCTGCACGTGCTCACAACTTCAGTCATACACATGAAAATGCACCTTTACTGCAGCGCAAACTCACACGGATACATTTTCACATGTGAAAGGGCGCACATTTTCAGTCTCACACAGACATCCTGATAAGCATTCTCACACCTTCACTCACTCACATGAATGTGCTCACAGATGTACTCACACTCACATTAACATACACATACACACATTCACATGAATACACTCAAACTAATCTGCTCACATACATGAAAGTGCTCAAATATTCACTCGGACTCATTATGCTCACATAAACGGTCATTCACGCATTCACACACAGCAGTACTGAGACGTTTATTCACCTGCGTGAGCATATGCAGCATTAACTTGCTCACACACACATTCATTCACACACAGACATGCTTATAAATTCACTCACACACCAAGATTGCCCCACATGCCATCATTTACCCACACTCATCCAGTCAGTCACCCTTGCACATTAACATGCTCACATATGTGACATGCTCATTATTTACTAATACACATATACATGCTCGCACTTGAACATGCTCACAGATTCAGCAGTCATTTTAAAAGATTATTTATGTCCACAGAAAAACCCCTCTGGGATATGTATAGGAATTACATTAACCTATTTATCTAAAACACATACACTGCCAGATATTTCTTCAGCAAAGATGGGTTGATTCAGGATCAGCAGAGAATTGCAATTTGGTATTTGCCATCAAGGGGAGTCACATGTAAATCTCTGCACAGCAAGGGGAGGAGAATGCTTTTATAGAGAGGAAAAGGAAGTTGGGAGGGCTATAGTAAATAAAAAATCCATGGCTTTTCATTGGCTGATTCCTTCATGAACCTGATTGTATATCTCTTCATTTTTTTAAAGTCTTCTTTAATTTCTTCCATAAGAATATTGTAATTTTCAGGGGGGAGGTTATAGCTCAAGTGGTAGAGTGCATGCTTGGCATGCATGAGCTCCTGGGTTCAATACCCAGTGTTGCCTCTAAAAATAAATAAATAAACCTAATTACCTCCCCCCACTAAAAGAATATTCTAATTTTCAAGCATGCAGATTGCTACATGTTTTCTTAAATTTTTACATAGGTGTTGTATAACGAAGTATTTACCAGGTGTTTGTGCCAGATTCTTGGCCTAAAGCTTGTGAAATCCTTGGAATTTCCCAATTGATAAAAGTGTCTTTGTTATTCATGAGTCCCTTATATCACAAGTTGATTAAGGATGGTAACTGGTTGATAGAAAGACCAACTCTGTGATTAGACGGTTGGAGCTTTGAATCATTCTGACCTCTAGGTAAGGGAGGGGCCTGGTAATTTGAATTTAATCACATGGCCAATGATTCAACCAGTCATGTTTACATAACGAAACCCCAGTAAAACTTTTGGACACTGAAGCTCAGAAGAGCTTCCTGATTGATGAACACCTTGATTCGCTGGGATGGTGACACACTCTGTTTCCATAAGGAGAGAGGAGAGCTCTGCATAACCTCCCTGACTTTGCTGTGTGCATCTCCTCATTTGGCTGGTCCTCCTGATTCGTATCCTTTATAATAAAATTGCAGTAATAAGTATGGTACATTCCTGAGTTTTGTGAGCCATTCTGGTAAATTATCAAACCTGAGGTGGTCCTAGGAACCCCTGAATTTGTAGCCAGTCAGAAGTGTGAGTGGCCTGGGGGCCCAAAAGTGTGGCTGGCATCTGAAGTGGGGGCAGTGTTGTGGAGGACTGAGCCCTTAATTCGTGTGGTCTATGCTAACTCCGGGTGGTTGGTCACAGAATTGAATTTCAGTACACCATTTTGTGTAACAAACACATGAGATTTGCTAAAATGGCCCAGACTCACTGAAACGTGTTTTAGGAAGAAAAGGGATGAAAGGGTATTTGAATCCTGACTGGCCACGTGTTGGGCTACATCCCGCAGGCCTACAAGGCCTGTACTCGCCCAGCTTCAAGACCGATGAAGGAACCCAGAGTCAGTAACAGAGACATCTGTGGTTAAATGGATAGGGAGATCTTACATGTCTGACGCAAGGTCCTGGAGTGACTCCCCACCGTGTGTGGCAGACCATGGGCAGGACATGATGGCAGGCTTGGCTCCCAGGGGCAGGGGGATGTTAGCAGTTATAAAGGGAATTGACTCATTGGTTACCAGGTTGGCTCACTGGTTACCAGGGAAACCAGCAGAGGGGCACATCCCTCACCACCCCTTTAATAAGAACAATCACTAACTGGGGTTGGGGACAATAATGTAAGAAGGTCAGTCGTGTGTAGGGTGTGAGTGGAGCAGACACTGGTCAAGCAGGGGATGTACAGAGAGCAAGAGAACAGCCATCTTGGATGGCCTGACCGTACACCACATGGTCACCCATTGTATGAAGTTACAGCTGCACTGCAATCAGTTACTATAGTTAAAAATTACCAATAGAACTTAGAAATGATGGATCCAACTCCTGGGGAGTTGGCTCAATAGATGTGTAAGAAAATGCTAGCTGTTGATATGAACAAATTCTCTATTCAGTGCCCTGTGTAGAGCATGGATTGAAGGTTATGGCAATAGCCTGTGAGTGCTTCCCAGTGATGAGTACTGGGATTTTGGACCAGATAATTTCCATTTAAGAGGGAATTAAATAAACTATACTTAAATTTAAAAAGAGGGACATTGATTGAAATTGCTCCATGACAGACAGACATAAAATAATCTTGAAACCTGAAATACACATAATATCTTGGGTAGTGTCAGAGAAATTTCTAATGCAGAAGACAATGTCCAGAAGAATTCATTAATAAAATGCAAATGGTTTGTGCAGGGATATGTTACTTGGAGAATGCTAAAGGTTACTTAGCATATTCATGAGCAGGTAGACTCTTTGCCCCTAGGACTGACTTTGGAACTACCAGAAGCTCTGCCAGATTCTGTTGCCACTTGGACAGTTCCCTAAGCGCCTGATAGGGTGGGTGAAGCCTTCATCCCATCTGGAAGAATTGGGGTTAAAAATGAATGCAGCTGTACCACCAGTGGTAGAAATAGCCACTAGTTCTGTATCTAGGTAACCATACCCTGTGTGAACAGGAGTGGACTGACGGGCAGGCACTTGCTAGAGTAGAATTGCCACCTGCAACCTATACCAGTACAGTGATGTCCCTCCCAAAGATGGAAAAGGTTGGGTGTAAATGGAGAGAAGGAGGAACAGCAGCTGAGGGTAAAGGAATGAATACATAAGCTATGCAATAAGGAAATCCAGTATTGTATCAGCTCTTTGAAAGAAGCTCAGAGCAAGAGATAATACTGTCTTTTAGTTCAGTTATGCTAGATACCTGAAAACCATATATTGCTGAGACCACTCCTGTTTTTGGAACCTGGTGAGATCAAATGGAAGTCTGAAAAACTAGTGGCCTCACTATGGGAGACATTTGGTCATGTGGATTAGGCTAATTATTAATGACTGAGTGAGAGCCTGGTAATGTGCCAACATCTTTTAACTCTTTTCTCAGGTTACATCTAACATATTTCAATATGATCTAACACGGCATGTTGGTAAGATTATAATACTGATATTGATAGTTAAATATACTGGAAAATTGAGTTAAAAGCCTCCTGTCCCTACCCCACATTGGGTTCTCCAAATGTTAGGCACTTTCATGTTGGTACTATTCTTTTATCTGTTGTATAAATGCTACATCAAATGTAAATATTCAGACAGATATGGTCATCTTGTTGTAAGGAACTTACAGCCATTGATCAGGGCGTGGCCTGTTAGATGATGAATTTGTCTGGTTTTTTGTTCCAGATTCCTGGCATGGAGCTTCTAAAATGCTTGGAATTTCCCAAGTGATAAGAGGTCCATTGTTACTCATGAGCCTCCTTGGATAAAACCTGAATTTTTGCTAACAAGATGATTCAAGATGGGGGCTGGGCACCAGAAAGAGCAGGCATCTGATTAGAGGGTTGGACTTTAAGCTACTCTGACCTCTAGGGAGTAGAGTGTGGCTGCAGATTGAGTTCAGTCACGTGTCTGATGATTCCGTCAATCATACTTATATGATGAAACACCAACAAAAGCTCTGGATGCTGAAGCTCAGTGGAGCTTTCTGGTTGGTGAGCGCATGGATGTACTGGGAGGATAACATGCCTGATTCCACAGTTAAGGGCACCGAAGCTCTGCATTCAGGACACTCCCAAATCTCGCCCTGTATGTCTCTTGGCTGGGCCTCCTGATTTGCATCATTTATAATAAAACTACAGTCATAATTATATCAACTTTCCTGAGTTCTATGAGTCATTGTAATCAATTATTATATGTGAAATTGTCATTGGCACCCCCAAATTTATAGTGAGTTAGTCAGAAGTGCAGGTGACCTGGAGACCTCAAAGTGTAATTAGTTTCTTAAGGACTGAGTCATTAATTTGTGAAATCTTGTCCTTAACTCTAGGTGGTTAGTGCCAGAATGGAATTGCTGTACACCAGTTGATGTTAGGATAATAGCTATTTCATTTTCTTTAGAGATACTGTAAATGTTACTGTATATTTAGTTTGGTTTCTACATGTTCATGGTTAGTATACAGAAATTTTATTTGTGTTTTTATTTGATCTTGTATTCTGTAACCTTTCTGAAAGCAAATATTTTTTCCAGGCTCTTTTTATCTAGATCACATGAAGTTTTCTACATAAACAATAATTTCATCCACACATAGGGACACACATATTTCCCCTTTTCCATGTATATTTCTGTTATTTCTTTTTTCCCCTTGTACTGTGTTGAGTAAGAGTGTGAGAGCAGATATCCTAACCTTATTCCATTTCTTAGGGTGAAAGCGTTCACTATTTCACCCTTAACCTTATGTAATCTGTAGATTTCTTGTGTTCTTTATAATGATGAGGAAATTCTCCACTGTTCATAACTTGCTGAGAGTTTTTATCATTAATGTGTGTTAGATATTGTCAGATGTTTTTTCTGTGTCAAATGATATGATCATATGGTTTTCTCCTTTATCCTGTTGATATGGTAGATTACATTGGTTGGTTGTCAAATGTTGAACTGTCCTTATATACCTGAAAGAAATCCCGCTTGGTGATAGTTTTTACACATTTTGGAATTTGATTTGCTGTTATTTCATTGAGGATTGTTGCATCTAGGATGATGGGCAATATTGTTTTGTATTTTTCTTTTTTTGTATTATTCTTTATCTGGTTTTGATGTCAGCATAACAGAGACCTTAAAAATGAGTTTGAATGTGTTTTCTCTTCTGTTTTCGAAAGTAGATTGTGTAAAATCAGTGTTAGTTTTTCTTTAAATCCTTGGTAGAATTATGCAGTGAGACCATCTGGATATGGAATTTCTTTCTTGGGAGCTCTTAATTATACATTCAGTTTATTTATTGTAACACAGTTATTCAGATTCTCTTTTTTATCTTGGTTGAGTTTTGGTAGTTTTTGGTTTTTGAAGAATTGGTCTATTTCTTTTAAGATGCAGAATTTATGATCATGAATTATTTGCAGTATCCCACTATTGTCCTTTAATGGCTGTAGGATCTGTAGCAATATATCCTACTTAACTCCTGATATTGGTGTTTTGTGTCTGCTCTCTTTTTAATCTTTGTCATTTTTAGAGATTTATTAATTTTACTGATTTTTTAAAAGAACCAGCTTTCTGTTTCTTTGTTTTCTCTATTGTCTTCCTGTTTTGATTTCTCCTTTTATAAATAGTATTTCCTTCTTTCTGCTTGCTTTGGGTGTATTTTGAGCTTCATTTTCTAGTTGATTGATGTAGGAACTTAGATAATTGATTTAAGAATCTTGTATTTTAATACAAGCATTTAGTGATATAACTTTCCTTCTCAGCAGTCCTTTAGCTTTATCCCACATATTTTGATATATTGTATTTCATTTTCATTCAGTTCCATTTTTTTATATTTCTTTTAGGCTTCTTTTTTGATCCACGGATTATTTAGAAATCTGTTGATTAATATCCCAGGATTTGGAGATTTCCTCCTTGTTATTGATTGCTAGTTACATTAAATTGTATTTACAGAATGTACTCTGTATTCATTTTTTTTTTTTGATGTTTGTTTTATAGCCTATAATATAATATATCTTGGGGGATATTTCATGGCTGCCTGAAAAAAAATCCATATTCTGCTATTTGGGGTTGAATTGTTCTATAGATTTCAGTTGGGTCATGCCAGTTGATGATATTCAGTTTTTCTATATTTTTACTGATTTTTTAATAGTTCTACCAGGTGCTGAGAGTGATGTTTTAAGTTCTACAGCTATAATTTTGGATTTGTCTATTTCTCATTTCAGCTGCATCAGTTTTTGCCTCTTATATTTTGAGGATCTGTTGTTTGGCATGTACACAATTAAAATCATTATGTCTTCTTTGTGAACTGATCCTTATATCATTATGTAAAGTCCCCCTTTAGTAATTTCTTTGATCTGATGTCTACTTTAACTGATATTAATGTAGCTACTCTTTTAAAATTAATGATTACAAAATATGTCTTTTCATATTTTTGAAATTTGAATCTATCTGTGTTATTGTATTTAAAGTGAGTTTCTTCTAGAGAGAATATTGTTGGGTCATGACTTTTTAAACTCAGTTCTGCCAATCTGTCTTATAATTTGTGCATTTAGATCATTTACCTTTAGGGATATGTTGATAGGTTTTCCATCTGCCTTTTATTATTTGCTTTATGTTTTGTTTCTTCTGTTTCTCTTTTCTGGCCTTTCTTTGGGTTAGGTGAACATGTTTTAGGATTCCATCTTCATTTACTCATTTTTAGTATATTTCATTTTATTTCTTTTTTGTTGATTGTTCAATGTATTACAATATACATACACAACTTATCACTTCACACTGATATCAGTGTTCTACTGCTTCAGGTGAAGTTTTGAAACCATGCTTTCATTTAGTCTCTTTACCTTCCCTACATTTAAAATATAATTTACTTAATTCTGTCCTCTATGTGCTTTGAGCATCCCATCAAGATAGTGTTATACTGAGCTACAACCATCAAATATGATTTTTAAAACTCATGATAAAAATAATCCATTCTGTTTGCCCATAATTTTACCCATTCTGATGTCCTCCTTTCAGTTCTGAATTTTGAACCTTGTTCTGTCATTATTTCCTTTCCATTTAGAGGACTTTCTTTAGCCATATTTTAGGGGAAACTTTCTAGAAACAAATTATCTTAATTTACTGTATATTTAAATGCCCCCCCCCATTCCTAAGACTATTTTTTAATCAGATATAGAATTCACAGTTGGGAGTTATTTCCTTTCAGGATTTAAAATATGTTTCACTTTATTCTGGTCTCCACAGTTCTAGAAATCTGATGTTATTCAAATTGGTATTAGCGTATAAGGAATGCATCTTTATTTTCTGATTTGCTTACACTTTTACCCCTATGTTTGGGAAGTTTTCAGCCATTTTATCTTTGAATACTTTTTCAGTATCTGCTCTTTTCCTGGGACTCCAAATAAGACAAATGTTAGATTGTTTTTATTGTCCCTCGGGACTCTGAGGTTTTGTTAATTTTTTTCAATTATTGTATATCTGTTGTTTAGCTTCACTAAATTATATTGTTCAGTCTTAAGGTCACTAATTCTGTCATCTGTCATGTAGTTAAGTAGATCAACGGGGCAGAAAAGAGAGCCCAGAATTAGTCCCACATGAATATAGTCAACTGACCTTTGACAAAGAGACAAAGACAATTCAGTGGGGAAAGGAGAGTCGTTTTAACAAATGGTACTGTAACAACTGGACATCCACACACAAACAATGAATCTTGACACAGTCTTTACACTTTTCACAAAAACTAACTCAAAATGGATCATAGATCTATGTAAGATGCAAAACTGTGAAACCCCTAGAAGATCACTTTTTAAAAAGCATCTAGGTGACACTGGGTTTGACAATGAGATTTTACATATGACAGCAAAAGAAGAATCCATGAAAGAAAGAAAATTGATAGGATTTCTTAAAATTGAAGACTTCTGTTCTGCAAAGGACACTGTTAAGAGAATGAAAGACAATATTTTCACAAGAAAATATTTGCAAAACATATATCTGATAAAGGACTGGTAGACAATACATGCAAGCAACTCTTAAAGTTCAACAATAAGAAAATAAACATCCCAGAAAAGACTTGTGACTTGGGAAAGAACAGGGGATGAGTTCTGGCCCAGCCAGCCTGGCTTATCCGGGTCCCTCTCCCTCTTCCTCTCCAGGCCAGTTTTCTAGTTCCCAATTCTCTCCTCCTCTTTCTCCTTTTTCCCTTTTGGTGCTCCGACCTGGAGTCTTGAGAACCAGCCTCTGGTCCTCTAGATATATTGCCACCACACTGCAGGGCCTTTGGTAAGTGCCACACTAAGCATTTACTGCAATCAGTGACAGGGGAGTTCTATAAAGAAACAAAGCTCTTACACTCCAGACTTTGGAAGGTATTATTGGAATGCTTAACTGTAACCACAGAATTCATACATCTTTAAGGGCTGAGCTCACAAAAGTCACAGTTTTCATAGAATAGTTTATGTAAATGGAGTCCACTGTGTTCAGGCAGCTGGCTTAGTTTCTCTGACAGGTGTGATGCCTAAAAGAATTACTGGCTTGATGATGATCTTTCTGTATCCGGTAAGATAGACCTCCACAGTATCAATACTGGAATATCTCCAGCCTGTGGGAGCCTTTTTTCCTGTGCTTAATGCACACTTGACCTTCTTTGAGGATGGGTTTACAGATTTTGGACCAGAAATGTCTAGCACAACACAACCCTGTAGCACAGTCTGATGATCAGAGACAGACAGAACCTTCTTGTCCTAAGAAGGAGGAGACAATAGGAAAAGTACATGGTCACTGCTAAGCCTGCGTTATTTCATTAAGGTAATCCGAAAGACAATTCTGATGTTTTAACAAAAAGGAATGAGTCTTTTTTAAATTATTGAAGTATAGTCAGTTTACAATGCTGTGTCAATTTCTGGTGTAGAGCATAATGTTTCAGTCATACATATATATATATACATATATTCCTTTTCATATTCTTTTTTTTAAACATTTTTTATTGATTTATAATCATTTTACAATGTCTCAAATTCCAGTGTTCAGCACAATTTTTCAGTTATACATGAACATATATATATTCATTGTCACATTTTTTTCTCTGTGAGCTACCATAAGATCTTGTGTATATTTCCCTGTGCTATACAGTATAGTCTTGTTTATCTATTTCCTTTTCATATTCTTTTCATTATAGGTCAATACAGGATATTGAATATAGTTCCCTGTGCTATACAGTATAAACTTGTTTGCCTATTTTATATATAGTAGTTAGTATCTGCAAATCTTGAACTCCCAATTTATCCCTTCCCACCCCCTAACCCCCATGATAACCATAAGTTTGTTTTCTGTGCCTGTGAGTCTGTTTCTATTTTGTAGGTAAGTTCATTTGTGTTTTTTTTTTTATAGATTCCACATATAAGTGATATCATATGGTATTTTTCTTTTCTCTTTTTGGCTTACCTCACTTAGTATGACAATCTCCAGGACAATCCATGTTGCTGCAAATGGCATTATTTTATCTTTTTTATGGCTGAGTAGTATTCTATTGTATAAATATACCACAACTTCTTTATCCAGCCATCTGTTGATGGACATTTAGGTTGCTTCCATGTCTTGGCTATTGTAAATAGTGCTGCTATGAACATTGAGATGCATGTGTCTTTTCAAATAGAGTTTCCTTCAAATACATGCCCAGGAGTGGGATTGTTGGATCATATGATAAGTCTATTTTTAGTCTTTTGAGGAATCTCCTTACTGTTTTCTATAATGGCTGCACCAAACTACATTCACACCAACATTACAGGAGGGTTCCCTTTTCTCCACAGCCTCTCCGGCATTTATTGTTTGTGGACTTTTTAATGATGGCCCTTCTGACTGCTTTGAGGTGATACCTCATTGTAGTTTTGATTCACATTTCTTTGATAATTAGTGATACTGAGCATTTTTTCATGTGCCTATTGGCCATTTGTATGTCTTCATTGGAGAATTGCTTGTTTAGGTCTTCTGTCCACTTTTGGATTGGGTTGTTTGATTTTTCATTATTAAGTTGCATCAGCTATCTGTATATTCAGGAAATTAAGCCCTTGTCACTTGCATCATTGGCAAATATTTTCTCCCATTCTGTAGGTTGTCTTTTTGTTTTGTTTATGGTTTCCTTTGCTGTGCAAAAGCTTAAGTTTAATTAGGTCCCATTTGTTTTTTGCTTTATTTCTTTTGCCTGGGTAGACTGCCTTAGGAGAACATTGCTAAGATTTATGTCATAAAATAAGGTCCTTAAACCTACCTTTGGTATGATAACAGTTTTGAAGACAGTGTAGTTCTTCTAGGGTACCCATCCAAGGTGCTGTGATCATTACGAAAGCTTTCAATAATGGTTTCTTTGATTTTCCCCTCGATGGAAATGATTGTGATCAGAGGACGTACATATTCCTAACGAAGGAGAAGACAGTGATTAACTCCTGAGCTGTAATGTATTACTGCTAATAGCTAAGACAGTAGCAATCTGTTATGCCTGCACGAACTTGAGCTACCTCATTATAGTAACATTATTTTAAACATGAGTCAAACTTTCTTTCTACTGTTAAAGCAAAATTCCCCAAGTATACAGAACTATAAGTGTGCATTCATGCAACATCCCCAATCTAACCATTTAAAGTACTTTCCCACCAACTGTGGTGGTGGCAATGAGATTTCTGCCCATTTAATATCACCTTTGGGGTGAGAAAAATAAAATCAGTCACTTAAGAAAATAAACATCCCAATTGAAAAAAGGACCAATGATCTAAACAGGAACCTCACTGATGGAGATAAACAGTTGGCAACTATGCACATGAAAAGATGCTCAACATCATATGTCTTTAGGGAACCCTGAAAATTAAAACAAAAATTAGACACCACTATACACCTTTTAGAATGGCTAAAATCTAAACTCTGACAACCCTGAATGCTGATGAGGATGTGGAGCAACAGGAACTCTCACACATTACTACTAGTAGGAATGCAAAATGGTACAGCCACTTTGGAAGGCACTATAGTGCTTTCTTAAAAAATAAATATGCTCCTACCATAATCTGTATAGTAATGTAAAGGTAGATACATGACATTATGCATTTAGCAAAATCTATACAACTACTTAGTGTACAACACAAAAAGTGAACCCTAAAATTGACAGAATTGAATGGATGAAAATGTAATTCTAAATAATCCTTGGAGACTTCAGTTCTCCATTTTCAATGAAAGATAGACACAAAGAAGACCAATAATAAATTTAAAACTTGAACAACTAAAAAAAATAACATAGGTAGTACACACAAGCAAACAAATTCACATGTGTTAGGGAAGCAGCACAACGGAGACAGTCAAGTTGCTACCCTTGCTTGAAACAGGCACTCTTTTTTTTCTATTGAAGTATAGTTGACTTGCAATGTTGTGTTAGTTTCAGGTATACAGCAAACTGATTCACTTATATAGATAGATACATATAGATATTATTTTCCAGATTCCTTTCCGTTATAAGTTATTATAAAATATTGAATATAGTTCCCTGTGCTACACAGTAAATCCTTGTTGTTTATTGTTATATAGTACTGTGTATCTATTAATCCCATATTCCTAATTAGTCCATCAGCCCTTTCCCACTGATAACCATAAGTACGTTTTCTGTCTGTGAGTCTGTTCCTGTTTTGTAAATAAGTTCATTTGTATTATTTCTTTAATTACACATATAAATGGTAACATAAAATTGACTTTGACTTACTTTAATTAGTATGATAATTTCTAGGTCCATTCACATTCCTGCAAATGGCAATATTTCATTTTTTTATGATTGAGCAGTCTTCCAATTAATTAATTAATTACTTAGTTAATTTGTCACATCTTCTTTATCGAGTCATCTGTCAATGGGCATTTAGGGTGTTTCCATGTCTTGACTATTGTAAACAGTGCTGCTATGAACATTGAGGGGGGAGCTGTGCATTTTTTAGTGAGAGTTTTGGACTTCTCTGGATGTATGCCCAAAAGTAGGATTGCTGGATCATAGAATAACTCTTATTTTTAGTTTTTTAACGACCCTCTGTACTGTTTTCCATACTGGCTGCACCAACTTACATTCCCTCCAACACTGTGTGAGGGTTCCCTTTTCTCCCCACCCTCTCCAGCATTTATTATTTGCAGACTTTTTGATAGTGAACACTCTGACAGGTGTGAGGTGAAACCTCATTGTAGTGTTGATTTGCATTTCTCTAATAATTAGTGATGTTGAGCATCTTTTCATGTGCCTGTTGGCCATCTGTATGTTTTCTTTGGAAAAATGTCTATTTAGGTCTTCTGCCCATTTTTTGATTGGGTTGTTTGTTTTCGTTTTTGTTTTTGTTTTGATATTGAGCTGTTTGTATATTTTTTAAATCAAGCCCTTGTCGGTCACATCATTTGCAATTATTTTCTCCCAGTCTGTAGGTTGCCTTTAATTTTGTTTATGGTTTCCTTTGCTGTGCAAAAGGTTTTAAGTTTAATTAGGTCCCGTTTGTTTATTTTTGCTTTCATTTCCATTACTTTAAGAGACAGATCCCAAAAAATATTACTGTGATTTATGTCAAGGAGTGTTCTGCCTATGTTCTCTTCTAAGAGTTATACCCAGTAGCCATCACTTCCCTATTGTGGGTGGAATCTGATCCTAAATTGCTGGAGCAGAAGCCTTGAGGGTCAAGCCGAACTAATTTTGTTCTCTTTAAGTACGTGTTTTTCCTCTCTCTGCACCAGAAACCTTGCCCCAGAGTCGGGGAGTGCTCAAGCAAGTGCAGCCTTTGCAGACAGAAGTCTAGTGCCTTGCCTGTGCAGGTGCCCATGACTCTGGTCTGACACAGCCTTGGGTTCAAGTCAACTGATCACTGCTCCCAGCCTCTGTCCCCTCCTCACCCCACGTTGTGAAACCACTGGTCAGGGCAGGCAGTGCCTGTGTGGACTCTCAGCATGTAACAACGGGCGAGCTGTGGCAGAGTGACTGCTGTCAGTGATCTGGGCTGCTTCTGAGGCACTGCTTGGGTAAGCTCTAACAGTGGCCTCTACTGTCCCACTTAGGCTCCACCCTGGGACTGGGTCACCTCTGCATCCCATGGTTGAGTCTTATCCCCAGTCATGGCCACCCCAGACCCAGTGCCATACTGTTGTAACCAAGAAGGACCCTATTGTCATCGTCGGTGACCATCTGACATCTGCAATGGTGTTTGTAACTGCTTGATTTTATAGTGGCTTAAAGGATTTTTCTCATTCTCTTGCTGACCAGGATTAGGCTAGAGAGGAGGGAGGCTTGGGTGGTCTGCCCAACCCCCTTGTGGTGCTGCTTGAAGGCATGATGCTCAGTGCCCTGCTCCTGCCTCCCACCCCACCCTCCCCCGCCCTGCTTTTGACCCCAGTGCCCTCCTCTTGACCCCAACATCTCAAAAACAGCAGTTGGGTGTTTTGTGTACCTTGTTGTTCATAACTCACTCCAAATGCACATGTCTGCAGTTGTTTTTGATCCCTTTGTGGTTTCCATGTATCTTGTTTTTTGAGCTGCAGGCTTCAGCCTGGAACAGGATGTCCCAGGCCTCAGCCTGCTTAAAAGGATAAAAGCATTTATCAACCTGACTTTAAACTGCACAAGTTTTTTTCTAGCGCTCTTTTCCATGGACCCCCTTCCTATGCATCCTTTGTTCTAGGTACAAGAATATTAAGGGGAGAGGGGTACAGCTCAAGTGGTAGAGCACATGCTTAGCATACACAAGGTCCTGGGCTCAATCCCAGTACCTCCTCCAAAACTAAATAAACAAGTAAACTTAACTATCTCCCCCTCAAAATTAAAAAATAATAATATTAAGAGAGTCCCAAAGCCAGAGGTGAACTTCATAGGGAAGGGGATTGCTGCATCTATAAAAACAAGAACAACTTTGCAACAGTTTGCTACCCTGTATGCGATCTCTATGGAAATTATCTCCACCCCTCAAACTCTTGAACTTTTTACTATAAAACCCCCTGCCTTCTCTCAATAGCAGGCTCACAGTCCTAGAGGCATTAGTCCACTGTGACCTCCTTTGCCTGGCAAAGAAATAAAGCTGCCTTTTCTACTTCATCCAAAACTCTGTCCTCAAGTCTCAATTCAGTAAGTGGGGTACGGAGGCCGTGCTTCAGCAGCACTGTGATGTGGAGTGAGCAGAGTGTTTGCTTGGCTTGGGTGGAGCTTGTGGTAAAGAGATCACAGGACAATGGGCAGGAGCTAGGGCAGACCTCTCCACCCGGTCTGGGGGCAAGCCAATGCACATGTGCTCTTCACCAGCAGAGTCCAGGCTTCCTACAGCCTTTCTATCTTTCCCAGCAATCTTCCAACCAGTCAAGGAGGGTTGTCTTCTTTGTGTAGGACCCCAGGACTGGGGTATCCAATCTTGGCTCAAGTCACTATCTTCCCACGGCAGGTGTCTGCCCATGTAATCTCCCTTTACCTGATCACTTCTCTTCCCTTCCTACCCAGTTATGCCTGTATCTTCTTACAATCCTGTTCGTACAGGAATCCTTCTGCCATTTTCCAGTTAGTTTTCTAGAATATTTTTATGATATAGATATGCAACTAAATACTGCCTTTTAAAAGCCTCTAAAGAGAAAGAAAATATAAAAAGTACATGTGAGTAACAAAAAAGCAAATATAGAAAAATCTATACAAGAAATAGTAGAATTCATGATAAATAGCTTTCAAAGGAACTTAGAAGGATATTTTTCTCTAACGAAACCTAAAGAATAATAACATTAATAACAAGGACACAAATGAAATAATTATTATTTTGATTTCTTGAATATGTGTAAGCACATTCGACTGTCTTTTATGACTGGATTACCGCATTCTTTTGCTTTTTATTTTGTAGTTGGCTTTATTCCTTTGATAACTATGTAAGTTTAAAAAGCTAAAGATCTAATCTGTTCTTAGAAACAATAATTAGTACATATATGAAAACTAAAAAAATGTGCAGTATACTGTTTGTATGTATTTACATGCAATAATATAATGTGTATGTGCAGTCAAACTGTAATAATTCTACATAATAAAACAGGAAAAAAATTAAAAATAAAGAAATTAACTCGTCATCATAAACACTTAAGCACATGAAAACACACTTTGGGAATTTATAAACAAAAGTAGGGTAGAACTACCTGGGAATAAGCAAATCCAAATGGAAATTCTACAAGTAAAAGAAGCACTTGGTGAAATTAAGAAGTGAGTTAGAGAATTAGTTCTGGAATGGTGGAGTAAAGACCTCTGAAAATCTGTTCCTTCATAAACGCAATGAGAACACTGAAAAAAATTTGTCAAAATCAACTTCCCAGAACTCTGGAAATTAATGAAAGACTTTCAATCATCCAAAGAGTATTTATTCCAAAACTGACTGCATTCTTCTATGAACAATAAGTTTTGTAGCATTTTAATTTGGCCCAATTTGAATTGCTTTACCCTAGATCTATGGTGGTATTGAACACCAACAGTTTTGCAATTATGTTGCCTGCAAAACCTGCAGCCTGGCAGCCAGAGGAGAGGCAGAAAAGATTTGCAGCTCCCCAACAACCTCATCCTCAGAGAACTGTGAATATTTGACCTGTCTGGAAGCTCTCTGAAAACCTCCATTCTCAGACATGACTTCATTTGTTCTCACTTAGAATCTGATTTTTCTTTACTTTCCTTTGTTTGTTTGTTTCTTTCTTTCTTTCTTTTTCTTTCTTTCTTTCTTCTTTTCTTTTTCTTTTCGTGTGTGTGTGTGTGTGTGTGTGTGTGTGTGTGTGTGTCTGTGTGTGTGTGTGTGTGAGTGTGTGTGAGAGAGAGAGAGAGAGAGAGAGGACTGGTTTATCCTAAGGGCATTTGAAAAAAAACATTCAGCAGTAATTGTTTAATACTTTAGGTTCCAGATGTGGTGCTACTATTTAGAGCTAACAAGAAGCTACTCAAAAACTTAAGTGAAAACCTGGGAAAGGAAATGTCCATAGAATACTCTGAAATGTTCCAATGTATAACTGAGATCCAGAAGGCCACGGGCATGTGTAAAACTGTGTGCATGCTCAGAAAATACCTGAGAAGACCTAGTTCTCACCTCTAGCTGACAACGAAGCTCTGCACAAGCAGAAACTGAAAGGTTAGGCAGAGTTGCAAACTGCCTACCTGAGCATTGAAAGCATCCCAAAACATACACAACAAAGCACCTTCATTAAGGCTGGAAGATTTATAGGTTCAAAGTATTTGACAAAATATCTTTCCAAACATTAACTGATTATAAAGCTGTTAGAGAAAAGAATTCAGTGGCCACAGATGACAAAATATCCAGGCTTTAATAAATTATTTTGGCAAAGTGACTCTATAATCAAACAAAAACAAGAATAGGAACAAACAACAACAATCTGGGGAAGAAGGCATAATCTGCTTTCTGAAGTTGCCACAATGTATAATTTTAAAAGTCTAACTTAAGGAAAAAACAATCAAAA
This sequence comes from Camelus bactrianus, assembly GCF_048773025.1. Taxonomy (NCBI): domain Eukaryota; kingdom Metazoa; phylum Chordata; class Mammalia; order Artiodactyla; family Camelidae; genus Camelus; species Camelus bactrianus. The sequence goes on from NC_133575.1 coordinate 85,258,952, forward strand.
CAACAAAACTATAAAGCATGCAAAGAACCAAGAAATTATGGCTCATGAAAGTAGGGAAAAACAATCAATATAAACCAATAGCATCCAAGTAAGATGCGCTCATAGAAAGACAGAGCTAGGCATCATATAATCAAACTATCAAAGCCCAAGACAAAGGGAAAATCTTGAAAGCAACAAGAGAAAAGCAACTCATCACATGTAAGAGAGACTTACTTCTCATCAACAACCAGGAACACCCAGAGGCAGTGTGACGATGTATTCCATGTATTGAAAGAAAAAGACTGTCAGTGAAGAATTCTATATATAGAAAAACTATCCTTCAAAATTAAAGAAGAATTAAGACTTTCATGGATAAACAAAAACTTAGAAATTCTGTCACTAACAGATCTGTCCCACAAACAATATTAAAGGGAAGCTTTCCGGCTGAAATGAAAACATGTTAAAGAGTAACCCTAATTTACATAAAGAGATAAAAGGCACCAACAAATGTAACTAGACAGGTAAATATAAAGACAGGGCATATGAAGATTTTTGTTTGTTTCTCTTTTCTTTTCTCATATGATTCAAGGGACACATAGAAAAAATAATAATGAAATTATGAAACTGCATTGATGAACTTATAATGTGTAAAGATATAATTTGTATAATAATGGCCTTAAGAAAGAAGGAGAAAATGCTATAGTTACAGAGCTTTTGTTTACTCTTGAAATTAAGTTGGTATTACTCCATCTTAGAATGTTTTAAGCTAAAATGTTATGATCCCTAAGGCAACCACTAAGAAAGTAAATAAAAAATATAGTAAAATTGACTATAAATCAATTAAATTATATAATAAAAATACTTGTTTACCAAAAAAGGAATAATAAATGGACAAAAGACATAAAACATAAGGAAAAGAAATAGCCAAATGGTAAAAATAAGTCCTACCTTATCATTAGTTACATTTAATATAAATGGACTAAATCTTCCAATGAAAAGTTAAATATTTATAGAGTATATTTAAAAAGCCATAATTAAATGATGTGCTGTACACAAAGGATGCCCTTTAGATTCAAAATAGGTTAAAAGTAAAAGGACTGAAAAATTTATAATCATTAGTAATGATTAAAAGGCCAATTCATAGAAAAGATATAACGATTATAAATACAAGTGCACCTAACAAGAGAGTACCCTAAATACATGAAATAAAAACTGACACAGTTTAAGGGAGAAATACACAATTCAACAATGATAGTTGGAGATTTCAACAACCCACTTTCACAAATGAATAGAACAGCTAGGCAGAAGATCATCTGGAAACTAGAAGACCTGAACAACCCTATAATCCAGTGAGATCTAACAGATACCTATAGGACACTCTACTCAACAGCAGAATATACATTCTTCTCCAATGGACATGGAATATTCTCCAGTATAGACCTTATATTAGGCCATAAAATAAGCCTTCATAAACTTGAAAGTTTTTCATTCATACAAACTATGGGTTCTAAACAGTAGAATGCTAATGCACATGTTAAGAAAATAAGGTTGAAGAGAGTGTAAGTATTCATTTACATCCCTTTGTAGAGAAAGGGTGTGAAATGATATCAAGTTGTATGATAAAGGCAAATTATAGAATGGCCTATATTGAACAATCTCATTCTTGGGGGGGGGGGGAACACAGCAAAACTGATTTTAAAAATCATGACAACATTTGTATATGTCCTCTCTATTTGTCTCTATTAAGTTTGGTGGCACTTTCTGGGTACTCAGAAAGACTGCACACATACACTGTGGCTGAATTTGACTGATGATGATTTCAGTGCCACACTGAAATGCATACTCACGTTTTGGTTTTGACACATCTCTAACGTGTCTGTGTGTGTGTTACGTGTGTTGTGCATGTATATCTATATATACACATCTGTGTGTATATACATATATATGTGTGTTTAACTTCATCTCTTTATATATATGTGTGTGTGTGTATGTGTGTGTTTACATGTATTTATATCCACATGTTTGTATTTATTTATATGCATGACTCTGTGTGTGTGGAGAGAAAGATTGAGAGATCAGAGAATGGTATTTTATTTTTATTTTAGTTTGTAACCAACAGCCATTACTTCAGGTGGTATGTTTCTAATAACTGTTTTACTGTATTTTTCTGCTGATTCCAATTCTTGCATCATCTTGGCATTTGCCTCTGTTGTTTGAGTTTTCCCTTGGGACTTTTTGACATTTTCCTGGTTCTTCATATTTTATCAATTAATTTTAAGTATATCCTGGACATTTTAATATTACATTGTTAGACATTGTATCTGGCTTAAATACTATGGAGAACTTATTTTGTTTTTTGTTTAGTTTAGTTTTGTTTTGTTTTAGGTTCAGGCCACAAATTCTTATCCTAGTTTTGTTGGCTGTAGTTGCAGTCTCAGTTCACATTTCAAAGCCTCTGCAGTGCTATTTGTATCTGGCCCATATATGTGCCACTCAGTGAAGAATATGGGATCTGGACAGTGGTTTACTTGTTCGATCAGTTCCTAAATCATTGAATATTGTTTTTAGCTTTGGATCCAAGCATGTGCAATTTGTTCATGAGCCCAGAACTTTATACACAATTTTATATGGTTAGGTTGGGCTCTGGTTAAATAGTTTATCCTGAGGGCAAACATTGTTAAGAAGAACAGAGTGCTCTGGCATATTTCAAAATGATTCCTTTTCCCCTCTCCTGCTGGAAGGATGAAAAGTTTTTACTATGACGTATCTACCGTGAGAATCTGGTTAGGCTTCTGGAGGTAAAAATCACAAAAAAGTGGGGAATCCCTATGACTGGGTCCCCCTGGAGTTTTTAACTCTCAGACTTGTTCACACTGAGCCTCCAGCAATTCATCAATTAGAGTTCAGATTTTCCTGGTTCCTGTGGAGGTTTCCTTTTTTTTAACCACTTTTAAAACTTGAAGTATAGTTAATTTACAATGTTGAATAGTTTCAGGTGTACGGCAAAGTGATTCAGTTATACCTGTGTGTGTGTGTATTCTTTTTCAGATTCTTTTCCATTATAGGTTATTATAAGATATTGAATATAGTTCCCTGTGCTATATAGTAGGTCCTGGCTGTCTATCTGTTTTATATATAGTAGTGTGTATATGTTAATCTCAAACTCCTAATTTATCCCTCCCCTTCCTGCTTTCCCCTTTGGTAACCGTAAGATTGTTTTGTGTGTCTATAAGACTGTTTCTGTTTTGCACATAAGTTCAGTTGTATCATTTTTTTAGATTCCACATATAAGTGATATTGTATAACATTTGTCTTTCTCTGACTTACTTCACTTAGTATGATCATCTCTACATCCATCCATGTTGCTGCAAATGGCATTGTTTTTTCTTTTTCATGGCTGAGTAGTATTTTATTATATAAATATACCACGACTTCTTTATCTAGTCATCTATTGGTGGACATTTAGGTTGCTTCCATGTCTTGGTCATTGTAAATAGTGCTGCTATGGACATTGCAGTGCATGTATCTTTTCGAATTCGTTTTCTCCATATATATACTCAGGAGTGGGATTGCTGGGTCATATGGTAACTATTTTTAGCTTTTTAATGAACCACCATACTGTTTTCCATAGTGGCTGCACCAAACTTCATTCCCACCAGCAGTGTAGGAGGGTTCCCTTTTCTCCACACCCTCTCCAGCATTTATCATTTGGGGACATTTGAATGATGGTCATTCTGACTGGTGTGAGGTGATACCTCATTGTAGTTTTGATTTGCATTTCTCTAATAATTAGCAATTCTGAGCATCTTTTCACGTGCCTGTTGGCCATCTGTGGAGGTTTCCAATCTTGCATTTTTGCTTTGGTAAGTTGTGATTCTCTATATTCACCTCTGTCTCCCCAATTTTCAGGCAGTGGTTTGGCCTGTGACCTCGCTTCTCTATGAATCTAAGAAGAGTTGTTGATTTTTCAGCTTGTTCAGCTTTTTCCTGGTTGTTAGGATGGAGTGGCACTTCTAATCTCCTTATATGTGGAACTGGAACTGGAAAGTCACCACTGATTGACTTTTAAAAACATTAACGAATCTTGCATTCTTGGGATAATCTTTACTTTGTCATAATGTACTGTCTTTTTATGTATCACTGATCTGATTTTTGTGACTATATTCAAGAACATTCAACTGCAATTTTCAGGTTTTAAACAAATGCCTTTTTCAAATTTTGATAAACTTCATAAAACAACTTAGTTAGTAATCCCTCCTCCTTAATTTTCTGAAAATATCTGAAGAAAGGAGGTTCTTTTTGAGCACGTGAAATAATTCACCTGTGCAATGTGTGGAACTGGAGTTTTTTTTTGAGGTCTGTGAAGAGTTTTTCAAAATGTTTAACAAATATGAAGCTATTTAGGCTTTTTATTTCAGCTCTTCTCAGCTGCCCGTAACATGGGCTTTCGGGTTATTTCCATTTTTTTTAAATTTTTGTATGATGCTATTAGGAACATTCATATGCAAATCTTTTGTGGCCAAATGTTTTTATTTTTCTTGGACATATATCTAGGATTGGATTTGCTGTGTCTTACGTTAGATCTGTGTGCACCATTTTGAGGAACTACAAAAGTGTTCTGCAAAGCACCACACCAGTGTACATTCTAAATGCCAGGTATGAACGTTTCAATTATTCCATGTCTTCACCAGTACTTCTTATCATCCATCTTTTTTTTTCAGTCACCAGTGTGTCTGAAGTGATATCTCATTGTAGTTGTGATTTATATTACCTAAATGATTAACAATTTTGAGCATCTTTTCATGTGCTCATAGACTACTTTTATGTTTTCTTTGGAAAAATGTCTATTCAAATTATTTGCCCATTTTAATTTGGATTGTCTTTTTATTGTTTATTTGTAAGAGTTATTTATATATTCGTGATAATGGTACCTTATCAGATATATGATTTGCAAATATTTTCTCCAATTCTGTGGGTTGCCTTTTGAAGAATTAAATATTACACCTTAAGTATGATGTTAACTGTGGGTTTTTCAAAGCTGCCCTTCATTAGGTTAAAGGAGATACCTTGTAATCTTTATTTGTTGAGAGTTTTTATCATGGAAGGGTGTTGAATTATGTTAAAGGTTTTGTAAACATCTCTTAAGGTGATCATGAGGTTTTGTCTGTTATGCTATTAATATGAGGCATTGTGCTGTGTTTTACATGTTAAAGCAACGTTATAGTTCTGAGATAAAACTCCTTTGGTCATGGTGTACAATCTTTGTGTACGTTGCTGTGGTCAGGCATTATCTTGGTCTCCTTCAGGGAGAGTCCAAAACAGGTTCTGATAGTCAATAAACTCATACAGTATGGAAGACTCTCTTCTATTGTTATACAAAATCATGCATGAAGTGAATACTTTTTGAGAATGAGAAGAAAATTCATAATGAAAAAAGACAACTACCACAAACAAAAATTACAAAATACACATATTACATGAGTCCATTTATATGAAATATCCAGATTAGGCAAATCTGTACTGGCAGAAAGGAGATGAGCAGCTGCTAGGGTTTGGGGATAGGAGGGAATGGGGCATGACTGCTTATTGGGTATAGGGTTTCTTTCTGAGGTGATGAAAATGTTCTGACGCTAGAGGTGAGGATTGCACAACATCGTGAATATACTAAAAGCATTGATTTGTACATTTTAAAGTGATTAAAGCCATAAATTTTATGTTATTTTATTTTCACTTTAGTTTAAAAAAGGAGAAAAGAAAAAGAAACATGTAACTCAGTCTTAAGGGAGAAGAGACTTCTTTGGAAAAATATCTAAGTCGGGTCATAAAGAATGATTAGGGCTTAGAAGGGCAGTGGGAGCCAGAGTGGTGGATAAGATCTAGTTAGGGGAATGAAAATGGACAAAAGTCCGTTGGAAAAAAGAGAACATGGCATATTTGAAGGATTAAAAGATGAGCCATGCAGCTGCAGCAGTAAGCATGGAATGTGTTCATTTTGTGATTCATCGCAGACATCAATTTGCACTTAAACTCTGTGCCAAGCCCTATACCAAGTAGGACCTTGTAAATATTAGCTCGTTAAATTTGTACAGCAATCTGATGAGGTTGATACTATTCTTCACCTCATTTACTGATGGGGAATTTGAGAATTATTATATGAGATAGGATTTGAGATATTAAGTCCTGAGCCCAAGATGTCACACCTTGTAAGTGAACTGGGACTTTTACCCAGGCTGTCTGGTTTGAGAGTTTACACTCAACTGCTACGCCTGCCCCAAAGCACCAGGTCCTGCCTCTGCAGGGTAGCTCATACCTTGAGTTTAAAGACATGGGGGACTGGAAATTGCTTTTGTGTCGAGTTTATGTTAACAGTTTGCCTAAAGTTAAACTGAAATAATCTTTACATATACACTCACACACACCCACACATCCCTCCAAATACATCTCTGAGTGATAGAAGTTTTTTGCCTCTACATAGTTTTTACAAATATTTTACACATCTCCCAATTCTTACAAAACTTTAAGGCTATTTTTGAGATTCTTCAGTAGAAAAACTGCCTCACCTGAGAGAGATGTTCCATCTGGGACTCAGGCAAAGGTTTTGAGTGTGCCTGAGGCTGGGATATTATCCAAATACATGGGGAAGGAAGCTTTTTACTTAACTCTGAGTTTCCCAGGTATGTGAGAAAGAAGTCATTATGTGTAGGAGTTTTTCTACCCCAAAATTAATTAAATCTGTAAATTTAATTAAAACCCACAGATTCCCTATTTATTGTATAAACACAAGTACAACTCCTAACAAAGGTCTGGATTTTTGTTCTTGCATTTTTGGAAGTGGGTGTTGCTGATGTTGTAGTCATTTCTGTGTTTATTTTGTCTCAAAAGTCATACTGTTTGAACTCTTTGTCAGGATATATGTGCTATAGGAAGAAGTAGATTCTAGGTAAAAGTTGTCTAAATATCTGAGCTCAAAATACTATACTCTGCTCTATGTTGCTAAGATTCTACCAACTCCATTTCATCTTTCCAACTGGCTCCCTCGTAAAGTCTGTCTGTAGAGATTTCCTGAGACAAGAAGCCTGGAGGAAGGAGAATCCACTATGTCTTGTCTCTGTTCCTGTTCCTCTCACTTTCACCCCAATAAAGGCAATAATAATCTTTTTAATGAATTTTAAGAAGAATTTTTTTATATGTCATATATATATTCTTTATCCTTTCATTTGTCCATGAACACTTAGGTCGTCACTATTCCTTGGCTATTGCAAATAATGCAGCAATGAGCATAAGAGAGCAGAGCAGAAATCATTTCCTCTGGATATATTCCCAGGACTGGAATTGCTGGATCATATGGTAGCTCTATTTTTAATATCTTAAGGGACTTCCATATTGTTTTCAATAATGATGGTACCAATTAGCATTCCCACCAACAGTGCAAAAGGGTTCCCCCATTTTACCACACTCTCACCAACACTTGCTACCTCTTGTCTTTTTGATAATAGCCATACTAACAGGTCTGACGTCTTAATCATGATTTTGATTGGCATTTCCCAGATGATAAGTGATGCTGAACAACTTTTCAAAGACCTGTTGGCCAGTTGTATGTTTTCTTTGGAAAAAAATGTACATTTAGATTACGTACTCTCTTATTAACTGAGTTAATTTTTTTGCTCTAGATTTGATTGAGTTCCTTAAATATTTTGGATATTAACCCCTTAACAGGTATATAATAATTTGCAAATATATTCTTCCACTCTGTACATACGTGGCCTTTTCATTTGTTGATGGTTTCTTCTGCTGTGCAGAAGCCTTTTAGTTTGATGTAGTCCACTTGTTTATTTTTGCTTTTGTGATCTTTGTTTTGGTGTCAATTCAAAAAAAAATCATTGCCAAGACCTATCTCAAAGAGCTTACCTCTATATTTTCTTCTACAAGTTTTACAGCTTCAGGCCTTATGTTTAAATCTTGACTCCATTTTGAGTTAATTTTGAGGAATAGTGTAAGATAAGGGTCCAATATCATACTTTTGCATGTGGATATCTAGTTCTCCAGCACCATTTACTGAAGAGACTATCCTTTCCCCATTGTGTGGGGCTCCCCATTGTGTGGGACTCCCCATTTGGAGCTCTTGTCAAATAGTTGAGCATATATGTGTGAGTTTATTTCTGGGCTCTCCATTTTGTTCCATCAATCTGTATGTCTGTTTTTATGCCAGTACCACACTGTTTTGATTACTATTGCTTTGGATTATAATGTAATATAAACTGCCAGAGATAAAGCACAGGATTTGGGTTGCTTGAAAAATAAACTACATCAACTGCCTTCAATAAGCTCAATGATAAAAGAATTAGGGAACATTAGAAAGGTGTGTCACAAAATAGAGACTATCACAAAGAGATATAAATTATAAATAGGGACAAAATAACAGCATATCAACATACATAAAATGAGAGTTGCAGAGGAGAGGAAGGAGAGAAAACAGAATAAAATATTTGAACAAATGATAACTCAAAACTTCCCAAATTAGAGAAAATACATGAATCTATACATCTAATAAGTTCAACAAACTCCAAGCAAGATAAACTCAGAGGGCACATCATGATCAAATTATCAAAATTGAAAGACAAAGAGTGAATCTTGAAAGCAGCAGTAGAAATGACTCCTCACATACAAGTAATCCTCAATAAGAATTTGTTCCAATTGCACTACAGAAACCACAGAGGGCAGGTGGCATTAGAATGACATAGTAAAAGTGCAGGACAAATGAACAAAAATACTCTGTCTACCAAGAAATCTATATATGGGAAAATGAAGGGGAGAGAAAGACATTTCAAGATAAGCAAAAATTGAGAGAGTACCTAACAAAGCACTGAAAGGAGTCGACACTGAAATGAAAGAACACGGAACATCTATTGAAGCCCCTGAAGAAATAAACCACAAAGGCGAAGTTAACTACACAGAGAAATGCAAAAGCCAATATTACTGCATTTTTGGTTTGTAGCTCCTCTTTTTGTTCTCATATATGATTCAAAATACAAATTATAAAGCATTAACAAGAAATCTCTGTTAATGGACATCAAATACACAAATACATCATTTGTCACAATAACCACAAAAAGGGAGGTGGCAAAGCTGGGAAGAAGAAGAAGAAGAAGAGTTTTTGAATACTACTGAAACTACCTTGGTATCAATACAAACTTGATTATTATAAACTTAAGATATTAATTATAATCCCTGGGTTATCACCAAAAAACAAAAACAGCAACAAAAACAGAAAGCCCCCAAACAAACAAACAAACAAAAAAACCCTTAAAAATGTAAAGGAAAAAGGAATGATAAAGGAATCACTGATGAACACTAGAAAAATTCATTTAATCACAGAAAAAGGCAGCAATTGAGGAGTTAAGAACAAAAAAAGGGTGACATAGGAAAAACAAATGGCAAAATGGCAGAAAATCTCTCTTTCTCAGCAATTACTATAATACCAATGAATAAGACTGTCCAAGGAAAAGGCAGAGATTGGCAAAGGGGATTAACAAAAACATCCCCCAATTATGTTATCTGCAAGAGATTCACCTTAGATCCAAAGACACATAGGGTGAAAAAAAGAGGATGGAAAATAATATTCTATGCAAATGATACCAAAGCGAGAGCTGGGGTGGCTACACTGATATCAGATGAAATAGACTTTAAGATAACAATGGTTACATAGTCAAACAAGAGCCTTGTATATTAATAAAGGGAGTCAGTATATTAAAAAGATGCAATAATAATGTATCTATATGTCCGAAAATATATGAAACAAAAACTGACAGAATCGAATGGATAAGTACACAGTTTCTAAATAATCCTTAGAGACTTCACTACTCCATTTCCAACGAAAGATAGATACATAAACAGAAGAACAATAATGAAATTTAAAAGTCAAAGGACAACAAATAACGTAGTACACACAAGCAAACAAACTTACATGTGTTAGGAAAGCAGCACGATGGAGACAGGCAAGGTTGTTAAACTTGCTTGAAACAGGTACTTTTTTTGAAGTTGATTTACAATATTCTGTTCCTATCAGATCCCTTCCATCTATTTTATATATAGCAGAGTGTATCTATTAATCCCATATTCCTAACTAATCCATCAACCTGACATTTCCCTAAGCAACCATAAGTTAGATTTCTACGTCTGTGAGTCTGTTCCTGTTTTATAAATAAGTTCATTTCTATTATTTTTTACATCCCACATAAAAGTGACATGATATAATATTTGTCTTTTTCTGTCTGACTTCACTTACAATAATTGCTAGGTATATCCACATTGCTGCAATAGCAATATTTCATTCTTTTTTATGACTGAGTAGTATTCCTATTTATTTATTTATTTATTTATGACATCTTCTTTATCCACTAATATGTCGATGGACATGTAGGGTGTTTCCATGTCTTGGCTATTGTGAACAGTGCTGCTATGAACATTGAGGGGGGAGCTGTGCATTTTTTAGTGAGAGTTTTGGACTTCTCTGGATGTATGCCCAAAAGTAGGATTGCTGGATCATAGAATAACTCTTATTTTTAGTTTTTTAACGACCCTCTGTACTGTTTTCCATACTGGCTGCACCAACTTACATTCCCTCCAACACTGTGTGAGGGTTCCCTTTTCTCCCCACCCTCTCCAGCATTTATTATTTGCAGACTTTTTGATAGTGAACACTCTGACAGGTGTGAGGTGAAACCTCATTGTAGTGTTGATTTGCATTTCTCTAATAATTAGTGATGTTGAGCATCTTTTCATGTGCCTGTTGGCCCTCTATATGTTTTCTTTGGAAAAATGTCTATTTAGGTCTTCTGCCCATTTCTTAATTGAGTTGTCTGGTTTTTTTTTTTTTTGATATTGAGCTCGAGAATGTCATTCTAAGTGCCAGAAAGAGAAAGAAAAATACTATATGTGATCGCTCATGTGGAATCTAAAAAAAAAAAAAAACAATTGAACATAAATACAAAAGAAACAGACTCACAGACATAGAATACAAACTTGCGGTTGCCAAGGGGGCGGGGGGTGGAAGGGACAGACTGGGAATTCAAAATTTGTAGATACTCACAGGCATATGCAGAATAGATAAACAAGATTATATGGTATAGCACAGGGAAATATATACAAGATCGTATGGTAGCTCACAGCAAAAAAAAAAAAAATGTGACAATGATTATATGTATGTTCATGTATAACTGAAAAACTGTGATCTACACTGGAATTTGACACAACATTGTAAAATGACTATAACAACAAAAATGTTAAAAACGAGGTGTATGAACTGATTGTATATTTTGGAAATTAATCTCGTGTCGGTTGCATTATGTGCAAATGTCTTCTGCCAGTCCGTAGGTTGTCTTTTCATTTTGTTGGTTTCCTTTGCTGTGCAAAAGCTTACGAATTTGATCAGGTCTCACTTGGAACAGGCACTCTTGAGAGACAATCGGGGAGCTATTATTCATGATCCTTCCTCTGTGGTGGGGCCTCAAGCTACGCCTTTCCACAACCCTTTAGAAGGTCAACCTGGGCCTGTCCCGGGGGCTCCTTTCTGCAAGACTGCCCCACGACCTACCCCCTACCTCCCCCTTCTGACCCACCTGCAGTTCTCTTTATCTCCCATCCACCCCACTGGTGAAGGAGGGATCCCCTACCCTAATGGTGTGAGATGGCCAAGCACACGACACTGGCACCGGACAGATGTGATTGACAGCTCTTTTAGTCACACATTCACACCCGGGGTGAGGACAGGGCATGCCATGCAGCGCGGCAGGGGAGTTGTGTTCAGGAGTAGAGTGAACTGACTGGGGTGATGGGAAAGAGACTGCAGAGTAGCAAGAGAGTGGGGCGCTCCCTGGTTCCCACAAGAGGGCATGATCACCTTATTTGAAAAATTCCACTGGCTGGCAGGCAAGGAAAACCCGTTGGGCAGAGGAGCAGGTGGGGTGCAGCTAGTCTGGCTGATCGGAGAGAACCCAGCTGGGTGGGGTACTTGTCCCAAAAGAAGGAGACGTTCAGGTGAGAGCAGGGGAAATCACAGTTAGGCCAGTGGGGTATTCTGAGGCTCAAAGGCATCACAGCAGCATTGGAAATTTGAGCTCTTAATGTACACATAGGAATCCTATGTAAAGAGATCTACAGATGAAAAACAATCCCTTTCAATGCACCAGTGACCTTGTTTGCAGAATGAAAAGGCTGGCCCTAGAATTCATACGGAATTACAGGAGACCGGGAATAGCGAAGACCATCTTGAAAAAGAAAGAGAAAGCTGGAGGATTCCACTTCCCCGTGTCAAAACTTACCACAGCAACAGTAATCGAGACAGTGTGCTACTGAAATAACACGAGACATACAGATCAGTGGAATAAACTGGGAGTCCAGAAATAAACCCATATATCTATGTTCGGTTGATTTTCAGCAAGGATGTCAGATCATTAAGTGGGGAGAAAGCGGAGCCACTTCCAAAAAAAAAAAAAAAGATACTAGGACAGCAGGCTATCAAAATGAGTAAAGTTGGACACCTACAATCACTCCATATACAAAAATGAACTCTAAATGAGCAAAGATCGAGCTGTAAGAGCTACACCCATAATACTCTTAGAAAAAATGTATTCGTTTGCTGGGGCCGCCATCACAAAATACCACAGACTGGGTGGCTTAAACAACCCAAATTTAGTTTCTCACGGTTCTGGAGACGAGAAGTCCAAGAACAAGATGTCAGCAAGTTTGGTTTCTTCTCAGGGCTCTCTTCTTGGCTTGCAGCTGGCCGCCTTCTCCCTGCATCCTTACATGATCTTTCCTCTAGTGTATGTGCAGCTCTGCTGTGTTTTCCTGTGTCCAAACGTACTTCCCTTTTTAGGACACCAGTCAGATTGGCTAGGGTCCAACCATATGACCTCCGTTGACCTTAATTACCTCTTTAAAGGTCCTGTCAACAAACACAGTCACATCCTGAGATGATGCAGATTAGGTATTCAACATATGAATACGGGAGTACAGGATTCAGTCCTTCAGAAGGGGTAAATATTCATGACCTTTGCTTTGGCAATGGATTCTTAGATATGATGATAAAAGCATAAGTAAACATAGAAAAGGATAAATTGGATTTCATCAGAAATAAAAACGTTTTTGCATCGAAGGACATTAACATGACAGCAAAAACACAACGTACAGAATGGAATGAAACTCTTGTGGCCGGCATATATCTAATTAGGGTCTAGGATCCAGAACACATAAAGAACACTTACAACTCAACAAGTAGCCAAGGAATCTGGTTTAAAAAATGGGTATGAATAGGATATGAATACAGATTTCTCCAACAAGATACACAGGTGTGCAATAAGGGTATGAAAATCAGCTTGACATCCTTAGTCAGTAGGGAAATGCGACCAAAGCCACCATGTGATGCCAAAGCACGCTCATAAGGATGGGTAAAACAGAAATATTTTTTAGGTGAAAAATAAAACATATTTACCAGGATGTGGAGACATTGGAACACTTATACATTACTGGTGGGACTCTAAAATGATGGAGTCACTGTGGGAAAATACCTGGCAGTTCCTCGAAAAGTTAAGTGTAGAATTACTACTCACTGCGTCTGAGTACAGCAAAACGTCTTGGACTGTTGACTGAGAAATCATTCTAGGAAGCGTGTCCTTTTAATGTCTGTCATGCTGTATTAGTCTGCTCGGGCTGCCACAACAAAATGCCATAGACTGGGCAGCGTAGACAAAACATTTATTTCCTGCAGTTCTGGAGGCTGGGCAATGCAAGGTCCGGGAGCCAGCACGGTCGAGTTCTTGGTGAGGGCCCTCATCTTGGCTTGAAGAGAGCCGACTTCTCCCTGTGCCTTCACATGGGGGTGGTGCAGGGCAGATCAAGATCTGTGGTCTCTTCCTATAAGGGCACTAATCCCAGTGTGTGGACCCCAGCCTCATGACCTCACTAAGTCTTCATTACCTGCCAAACACCCTGTCTCCAAATACCATCACATTTGGGGCGGGGGGGAGTAGGGAGTGGGGTGGGGGTAAGGGTTTAACGTTTGAATTTCTAGGGGGAGGGGGAACGGTACACAACTCGGTCCATAGCAGGTGCTTAGCTTAGCCCAGTTCTTTAAAAGAAGCCTCTCTCTCTCTGTCTCTCTCTCCCCCTCCCTCTCCATCTCCCTCTCTCTCTCTTCGTTTTATAGAGTCATGAAGTGAATGGGGGAGCACTGATGAAACACCTTTCAGCTCCTGTTTGTAATGTGTCTTCAGCTCTTCATTCTCACTACATCCGTTTCAACTTTGTATGTTCTTTTCTCAGTAGCTTTAACAACATTAAGACCTCCACGTTCTCTTTCTGTCTCCTGTGCGAGGTTTTTACCATTGCTGATACTTGATCTATCCACGTCTTTTTCCCCCTGTAAATAATTGTGTCTCCACTGGCGTGAGCCATCCCAAGGTGGAAACTGGGGAACAAATCCAGGTTTGTATACCCCAGTGCGCCACCCCATAGGGACACTGCAGTTTTGCTTGCAATGGTGGAATGAAACGGAAGGGACTTGGGTGGGCTTCAAGAGCCACCCAGGACTCGAAGGCCCCCAGGGAAGCTGAAGGCCTTGATCACTCATTGGGCCACGGGCATGTCAGTCTTCGCCTGTTGGCCAATGAGCTTAGAGCTGGTGCTGGAGGAAGTGGCTCTTTGTTGACGCTTCCAAGCTCCGCCTCCCACTGCCAGTCAGCCAGACGCTTTCCCGCCTTGGGGACTGCCGCCACCACCGGCGCGGGCGCAGTCTCCCCGGGCCGCTTCTCGGGCTGCCCTGGGGGCTTTCCTGTCCCGGGGCCCCCACAGGCGCCTTCGCAGACTCTTGTTCCCTGCGCAGCCGGCTTCTCTGCCGCCCCCGCCACCTCCAGGCGGGCCCGCTGCCAACAGCCTCCCCGCAACGGCGGTCAGCCCGGCGGCCGCCATCTTCGCCGTAGTCGTCGCTGCAGCCGGGTCGGTGTCGGCCGCGTCCCTCCTGCCATGTCTGCCACAGAGGAGCGCGGCCGGATCCCAGGTGGCCGGGACACAGCTGGTGGCTGGGCGGGCGGCGACAACAGACTCCTTGGGGTCGGTGTGTCACCTTTGGAAGGGATGGATGGAGTCCAGGGCGTCTTCAGAGCCCTTCCGGAGGATGAGGGTTGGCAGGAGGAGGTCGCCGAGGCCGCAGTGGAAGAGAACTGGGCTGTAGAGCTGGGAGAGGAGGAGGAAGACTTGGAGGAGACCGAGGAGGAGGAGGAGGAGGGGGAAGGGGAAGAGTTTGAATTCGAGTTCGAGGGCCAGGAGGAGGAGGAGTACCAGTCAGAAGAGGGGGACGAAGACGAGGAAGAGGACGAGGAGGAGGAAGAGGGGGAGACAGAAGAGGAGGAGGAGAACGGGCAGGAGGGCACAGAAGTCGTCTCGGGTGCCCGTGAGGCCCCCACCGTGCGGTTTGGGTCCCTGTTCCGCAATCTGGTCCATTCCGTTCTACCCCGCGTCCCTTCCAGCGACCGTGACCTGGTCCGGCCCCACGCAGGCCGCGTGGTGGCCCGGCGCCGCTCCTGGCAGCCCTTGGACCTTGCAGAGGGCCCCGCGCCTCCTCAGGAGGTGGAAGCCCGGGGAGAGGGACCTGTGCCCCAGGAGCGGGAGGACCTGGGAGAGGAAGCTGAGGTGTGGGGGGGCGAGGCCCTGGCTGATGCCTCCCAGTCCTGGGAGGCTGGAGCCTGTGGCCCCGAGGGCAGGGCCCAGGCTGGCGAGTGGCGGCCGAGTCCTCAGGCCCTCGCAGCCCCTGTTGGGGCGTCTGGCCCAAAGGCAGGCGGTGCTCAGCGCTTGCCTCTAGCAGTTACGCAGCGGGTCAAAGCTCTCAAAAACCTCCAGGCACGACATGCGCAAGTAGAAGCCCAATTCTATAAAGACCTTTTTGATCTCGAGAAAAAGTACGCTGCCTTCTACGAACCTCTGTTTGATAGGAGAGCTGCCATCATCAATGCAATTCATGAGCCCTCAGAAGGGGAATGTCAGTGGGCAGTAGGTGTGGCGGAAGGGGCTTGGGAAGAAATGGATGCGGAGCCTGAAGGAAAGGGGCAAATAAATGGCATACCTCACTTTTGGCTGACAGCTTTTAAAAATGTCAAGATGCTTGGTAGGATGATCCGGGGAAACGACGAACTTGCACTGGAGCACTTGACAGATGTGAAAATAAAGTTTTCTGGGGTCGAGGAACCAATGAGCTTCACCGTAGAATTTATCTTTGAGTCAAACGAATACTTTTTCAACAAAGTTCTGACGAAAACGTACCGAATGCGCTCAGACCCAGATGATTCTGATCCCTTCTTCTCCAGAGGGCCAGAGATAATCAGCAGCACAGGCTGTGAGATCTACTGGAAAGAGGGGAAAGACCTCACCATGAAAACTCTCGAGCTGCAGAAATGTGAGGGCCGTGGAAGTGTGGTACCAGCCACGGGCAAGGTGCCCAGTCGTTCCTTCTTCACCTACTTCTACCCTCCTGATTCTCCTGAGGGTAGGGTATTGGATATCGCCACTGATTATAAATTGGGCTATTTTTTCCGTGAAGTTCTGGTCCCAAAGTCCGTATTATTCTTCACGAAAGAAGCGACTGAATATCAGTGTGAAGACTCTGATGAAGAGGTCCAAGAAGCTGAAGGGCCAAGAACCGAAGAACCAGGGCGAGGACCTGAAAAGGATGTGGACCCAGCAGAGGGCAGCCCGGGAGAAGCCAGGTATCTGTGTGCAGCTCTGAGTATCACCCAGCCATTCCTGACATAGGCCTATTGTGTTATGTTTTTAACTTTTCTCCACAAAGCAAATAGTAGTAAAGGAAATTTGGCTAAAGCCCAGTTTCAGGACAGCTTAACGTTCGTAAGGCGTGTATGCTAGATAATGTAGAATGGAGTGTGTTCTGAAATGTGCTTCGCTCCCAGCTGCAGGCCCTCCGAGCGGTAGCTGTAAGACTTCTGCAGGTGGGAAACTTATCAGACCTGGTAGCCGAGAGCACTGTTTGTCTGGAACACAGTTGCCAGAGCAGGCGGCTAAAGTGACTGGAACGTGCACTAGCTGGGCCTTCATCAGTGGGCTACAGCAGTACGGCCTCTTGTGCTAACTGGGAGAAAATGCCTGTGAGAATGTGACTACTGACAAAGATGTAGCAAGTGAACACTTTCAAGTGGGAGCCCACTGACTGATTGATACCTAACTGTTCAGTTGTAAAGGTTTATATTTCATGGGACAGTCAGTCAAAAGAGAAGAACGTTAGCCTCGGTAAGACTGTTGTTCACCACTGAATTGGTGATTAAGTCAGCTTGTATCTTACCTGTCCTCTCCTTCTCTTTCTTCCTTTGCTTTTCCCTGTCCTTCTCCTCTTCCTTTTTGCAGGCATGGAAACAGAGGGTCTGGGAGTGACTGATGGATAGAGCACAGGCTAGTAAGGTGGAAAGACTGACTTATTATTTAATAAGTCTCTCAAGAAAACAACAGCAACAAAGCAGGCATTTCTGGTGGGAGAGGAGGTTGGTGTGAGGAGTGCACGATGGAAGACATGTCCAAACGTCTGCGTCGCAAGGGGGAAATGTGTTGATCTCTCTTGATGGTACAACAGGCGTGTGTAGGATTGACTGTTTTCTTAGATTTAGAAAGTCAGTGTTGCATGTTATTGGCTTGCAATTGCTAATTGTCTCTTATTTCATCCCACAGTTCTCAGGCATAGAAAGACACGATGGAGGAAGAAACAACGGAATTGTTCTTTACGGATTTGAGATTTTCTGCTTCTCAGTAGCCAGTGGGAATTCTATCAACACTGGTTTTGTTCCAGATTTCCTCATGCAAAAAGTGTTACCCACCTTCATCTGACTTTTCTCTTAAATTTTTCAGATATGTTTGACAGCATTTGCCCATGTTAAAAATAAAAGTTTGCCAGAAATGGATAAGCTGCAGAGTTCTTAGATATATAACACTGATGCAGGTCTATCCTTGTATCTTTTCTTTTTGCTTTGTGCCACCTTACTGTCACTGAAACCATGTCTTAAGTTCTTTTATTGCCGCCGCAAGTTAATTAAAATGCCAGTGTATGAACAGTTAACGTAAAGGGAGAGGTGGAGGTCTAGCCCCTACTTCCTTCTATTGAAAGAAACCGACGGATGACCAAGCTTATCCGGAGACCAGATGGTGCCGCTGGGCTGCTGTGGACCAGCGGCATCAGCGTCACCTGGGAGCTTGTGAGGAATGCAGATTCTCAGGCCCCACTCCAGAGTTACTGAATCAGACATTCTGAAGGTGGGCCGGCAATCAGAGTTTTACATGTCCTTCAGGTGACTCGAGAAGCACGCTAAAGTTTGAGCATCACTGGTTTAGAGCAGTGATGGGTGTGGGGGCCGGGGAGGACTGTGAGGGACTGAGCTTCTCCTGTGGTAAGGCCAGCACTGACCCAGCCATTTGACACTATTTTCGGTAAACTGGACGGGACAGCAAAGGCTGGAGTGGGGATGAGACTAGAGTTCTCTCAAGGGTCTGAGACACAGAAAGACCTCCAAGAGGGGCAAGGATTGGATGGTGGCAGTGGCAAAAATGGGTGAGGGAACAGACTAGTTTCAGAAGGCTAGAACCGCTACGATACCACGAATACGAAGTTTAAGAGCATGTAAAACAATCACATATTGATTATGGATACGTATATGTAGTAAAAGGCATGCGTGGGAGGGATGCACGCACGTAGTGTGTAGAGGGGCACGTATGAGAACGACAGACCCCTTGCTAAGGGTAGTGGTGACGTCTTGTGGAGAGGGGGAGAGAATTCAACTGGGAAGGGTTGCTCATAGGGCTGCCATAACCAGTTACCACAAGGTAGGTGGGTGGCTTAAAACAACATAAAAGTTTAATCTCCCACAGTTCTAGCAGCCAGCAGTCTGAAAGCAAGGTGCTCCAGGGGAAAATCCTCCTCGTCTTCTCCAGTTTCTGCTGCCTCCTGGCATTCCTTGGCTCGTGGCAGGAGAACTCCAGTCTCTGCCTCTGTCTTCACAAACTGGACGAACTGTAACATATGTAAGCTGTAAAGTTTTCAGGGCAACGTTCAATTGAGGGCCTGCATGCCACGTGGAAAATTATTTGAAAGTTTCAAATCAACTAATAAACTATTAAACAAGGTATCTCATCTACCAAATAAAGACACCATCTTGATTGCCAGGAAACCAACTTCAGATTTAGAATACTTTGCATATTTCAGGGTTTTTTCCTTGTTTAGTTCGTTACGCTAATTTAAAATCACAAAGCTATCGGTAACAAGTTTGTGTTAGCAATAGTTGCGTGATATTGAAGGGGGCACATTAGGAGACCGGGAGTCTCCAGGTCTGTCCTCTCCTGGGCCAGGCGTTATTAGTTCTCCATTGCTAAACAAAACCAAATTACCGCATAAATGATAGAAGGATCAAACTACAGGAACATGCCTAGTGTAATCAAGAGTGTAACATTCCATTGACATTTTCATACTCTGATGGTTAGAAGAAAATCACAGGTCCAGGCCAACTTAAGGGGATGGAAAATTCAAGAGCAGGAATAAGAAAAAGTTTGAGGGTCACTTAGGGTCTGTGTACAATACCTGTTGTGTGCGTACAATACCTGGGCTCCTCAGAGTTCTGTTCCAGTGATGTGGGGAAAGGGGGACCCCCACCCCAGGCCACTGGTCCACATCACAGGCCCCAGGTCCAGCCTCTTCCTCTTCTCTACTCACTCTGAGCTCCATTCCTCACCTCAAGAGATCTCACATACACATACGTGGATATTGAAGTCCACTTGTCCCCTGTTCCCTGAATATAGTCACCAACAGTTGGTTTCCTCCCAGTCCTGGAAGTAAGTATAACAGTGGCAGTGCCACTTAACCCTCAGAAGCACAGATCCAGGGAAGAGGAGCATGCAGGCTTCTTGGAACTTGGGGTTTAGGGCCACTGTGCAGCAAATTCAGGACCCCTGATACATGGAACAAGGTTGGGAGCAGGCTGTGTGCACATCTCCTTGATCTCACACACTGCACCCTTGGCTGTTTGCAGAGAGATGAAGCTGGAAGAGGGTGGTGGTGGATCCCCTAAAGTGTGGGATCCGTGACAAGCCCCTCTAGCCTGGGTCTCAGAGCAGTAGTATGATCAGCAGCTGGTTCATCACAGACACTGTGACAGGCAGCCTCTAAGAGCACCCCAATGATCCTTGTCTCCTGGTGTTCATGCCCCAGAGTAGAGCACTATCTCATTTAATAGAGATGACCTATGTGACCAACCATTTGTCATGCAGCAATAGAAAACAAAACAGATGTTGGCACAGAGTAGGATTTTGTGGTAAACAACAACAAACAAGCAAACACCTAAAATGTGGGAATGGCTTTGGAAATGGCCAGAGGGCAGGATCTGGAAGGACTTTGAAGAGAGTGTTAGAGATAGTCAAAGATGCTTTGAAGAGACCATTATCAGAAGCCTGATGGCCATTGTGGAGCCTGCCTGTGAGTGTAAAGGGAAGTACAAAAAACGTTATTGGAAACTGGAGGAAAGGATCCCTTTTTAAGTAGTGTAGTGGTGTGGGAATTAAAAAAAAATGAAGTGTTGAAGGTGCTGCCTGTCTTCTTACTGTTCATGGCAAGATGTGAGACAATAAAGTTAAAGTAAAGGATGGACTTTAGCTTAGATAAAAAGGGAGACAGAACCTGCTGCTTTGAAAATCCCCAGCCTCTCCTAGATGGCAAAAGATACTAAAGTTAACAAAAGGCTTCCAGGCAAAGGTGACATCTAGAAGCCTTCCAGAAAAATATGATGTAAAGATGAAGCCAAGGATGTGACAGTAAGTCCTCTGTTTGGCCTCAGGACAATCTGGGCCAGTACCTCAGAGATCCTTAAAGTGACAAAACAGGACTTCTAAGAAGTTGAAGGATATTATTCCTAAGCAGTCTCAGTAGAAGCCCAAGGCCCAGAGGACTTATCTCAGAGAGTTGTGGATGTGCCTGTGAATGAAAAATACTGCAAAGAATACTAGTAAACAAAGAATGCAGAAGCCATCAAGTCATCAGCGGCTTGCCACCACCCCCCAGGGAAGACAAGCCTGCAGCCCGGCCTCTGCAGCCACTCACAGTGGTGCACCCTGAGGGGACTCAGAATAAGAAAGGACAGGATACTGGCCCTAGATAGCTAGGTGCTTGTCAAAGAAATGAATTCAATGAGCCCAAACATTTGGTCCCTCGCATAGGAGAAAAGAGCTAAATTCTTTAACTTGTGATGTCTGGTTTTCTTTAGTTAACAAGTAATCTTTAATGTTCTGACTACCTGGTCTTTGTTGTAAAACTCCTATAGATCCTGGCTCCTCCCGTACCTCTTTGGAGCAGTCCCTCGGAGCAATGAGAGGCTGTTATCCCGGGCTCAGAAGTGTCCACCAAATAAAACATAACTCTCAACTTTAAGGCTGTGCATTTATTTCAGTCGACAGTTTTGGCGACCATTACAAAGGGACCCAGAGCAGACTCCTCTCCTTCGCCTGAACTCTACAAGGATCTGGAGCCTTGGTACCAGCAGAGGCCTCTTGGGCCCACCCGCCTCCTCGGAGAGTCCATACAAATTTGGGTGAGTCTCTCCTGGTTCTAGGGTCTCTCGTTATTAGTTGATGATCCTAAGTTTTATTCAGTGGTGTTAAACTCCTCTCTGGAGGATAGGTTATCCTTGAAACAGGTTCAAGTAGTACCTGGGTTATCCTCAGTGGAAGGCACTGGGAGGATTTTACTCAGTTTAGACACTGAGTGGTTTTATCCTCAGTTAAAAGACTGGGAAGACTTTGTTCAGTTAAGAGAACAATGAGTGTAGGGTTGGACTGGGTAATTAGGGAAAAAACTGGCCTGTCATTTTTGCTTGAATTGGCAACCTTAATAGAGTTTGTTAAAATAAAACTGAAATTTTATGAGAGCTGTTCGGCTCCAAAGATGGGACCCTCCTCTTGGCCGGCAACGGCTTTCTTAGGTGACTGAGAAACTTGCAGGAGTGGTGGAGGCCAAGACCTCATACTGTGCAGCTGTCCCTGTAGGGAAACCCACTAGCAATTTTACACTGACAAACTTACCTGAAAACAGGCAATATAACTTTCAAAACAAAAGAAAAAGGAACGACAGATTGCCAGTCTCCAAGTAATACACCAGCCAGGTTTATGTACATACAAAGCTTACAACTTTAATTGGGAATTAATGAAAATCTCACCCTAAAAATAACTAAGCCAGGGCCCTTTTATTGCATATACAGTTAAGTTTTTAAAAAAAGCCAGCCTGATAAAAGCTTTTTTCAGAATTCTGACCTTACAAAAACCCTTTTAGGACGAACTTGAATTTCTCTTCCTGTGTCCTTGAAATGTAAATGTTTTATCTTTCTCTGGGCATTTTGTGTGTATGTATGTATTTTTTTTTTTAAAGAAAACTTGGACTTTGCCATCCAAAAGGTACAAATATGATACATATGGCAACCAAGCAAATAAATTGGGATTCTGAACAATACTTTGATTGTACCAATTCTCAGGCATTTTGCCATCTTAACCTTCGTTGCATCAGCCTGGACCACAAAGGCCTTTACCTTTTGGGGAGTAAACTTGAATTTTATTTAGGCGGCACCCCCCCCACTCTCTTGTGGGAAAGCCTCTTCATCTTATTGGTTTGAAATCATTACTAATTATATATATATATGATGTGTGTATATATATATGATGTATAATATATATAAAATATATATAATACATAATACATATATATTATATATGTATTATATATACATATACATAATATATATAATACATCATATATATATAATACATCATATATATATATATAAAAAATTGACGGCCAGATGATGGATCCTTTAAATTGGAAAAACTTCTAACTTGTTAAAACTTTAGAGAGCTCTCATTATGAATAGCAGTTTTATTTGTACCTATAAAAATCAATCAGATTTAAAGGTAAAAACGTATATGTCTAATGGTTAACCTAAGAACTCCCTCAGTTTAAAACAAAACTTGGTTCGGAAAGCTATATTTGTGTTTTCCCTTTCCCCTCAATTGGTTTTAGAGATGCTATAATAAAAACATTAAAATAATTAATGTTAATTAGGTTGAGTAACTTGAAAAAGGAATATAGAAAATGTCTAAAAGACTTTTTTTTTTGACAAGGAAAAAAATAAGGGACTTATCCCAAATGGATAAATACTTTTCAGATGGTTATTTAAAATAGGATAAGTAAAATGGACATTTATGGATTAAGATACAAGGTTTTGATACTACACTATGTAAGGTTAAAAAGGCCAAAGGGACCTCCTACTGGTCCCCAACATTAAAGTTCAAACAAGTCCGCTTTATTTACCCCAGTTTAAAATGTATATATTTATAGGGCTGGAAAAAATATATACACTGAGATACTTGTTCAACAATTGGGGCATCTGTTAGACCAATTGATCAAATTTAAAAATTGACAAGGGCCTAAGTCCTTTGGCTCAAACTCCTCTGGGGATCCCAGAGACTTTTATATAAAATTAGATAAAATGGACAAGAAGTAAAAGAAAAAGGTTTCTAGCACTTCTTCTAAAAACAAGACTTATTGATTGTGTTAGGTAGTTTAGATGGAAATGAGCACTGGGCAGGGGGAGAGGAAGGGGAAAGGAATAATCCAGAACACAAGGAACCTGAGCGGTCAGTCAACCAGAATGCAGGGAATGTGAGTTATCAATGAATCAATCAATACGAAACCAGGATATAAAAAAGAAAAATGAGGGAACGGCGCCATTTTTCCTGTCTTGGATCGGCCCGCTCCCAATTCCTAGGAGTGTACTATCTTTCACTATTTTTTTTTTATTTCTCTAATAAAAATCTTGCTTTTATCACACTTTTTGTCTCTTGTCAGAAATCTTTTTTTCAGGTGACTAAGAACCAAGGTAATTCTTATTTTCCTTTTTCCCAGTAACATTAATTTTGGTGCCATGACTCAGATTGCATGCTTAAACCTAATCTTTCCTCCTTCATTTTCCTCTCCCTCCCCAAGACCAGCCAGCTGAGCACAAGCTCCTGGGGCCAGCTGTGGCAGCTAGACCGAGAATACAAGGTGTGGTAGCCACTGGCTAAACTAAAGGAGATCACTCCAATTAGACCATGGAGACACCCAGCACACGATGGGATACCAAGAGTCTACCCTTGCTGGGACTCCTTTGAGCTGAATATTGCCAGCTGGGACCATTTTAATCTACAAACCCTCAAAAGAAAAACACTTATCTCTAACCCTAACTCACTCCTCTATTTTTGCTCCCCCTTTCTCTGGCTGTCCCAGTTGAGCAGCTCTCCTGCTCCTGGATCACTGACCACCCACAGGGTTAAAACTCACTATTTCCTTGGACTGTGGTGACTCCCAGCTCATGGTAAGATTATGGCCGCTTTCCCCATCCAGAGAGGAGGCTGGGATGCCGGGTCCTCCTTCTGTGGACCAATGACCCTGGGACACCAGGCTCTCTTCAGTCCATGGCTTCAGGGTACTCTTGGCTACAAGCAGAAGACTGAGACATCAGACTATAGCCTGTGGGCTTCACCTTGGGACGCTGAGCTCTGAAGACCCCTCTTCCCACAGTATCCTGCCCTTCAGATGGAAAGCCAACAGCTGATCCCTGCTGACACTCCCCTGGGCTACATCTTAGCCCAAACCACGGCCCATAAATAGGAGCATAAATTCAACCACCTTGCTCCAGCTTAATCTCTTCTACAATACACAAGACAAATGGTCTAAAATATCATATATCCAGATCTTTTATTTGCTGAGGGACAGCAATGATCTCCTAAAGAAATGCAAAATAACCACCTTGGCCATGGTTACTATCAGCAACCTGCTATCCCCAACACCTCCTTGAGAGGGGACTCCCTTAAATGTACGTCCTCCCCTGCTCTCCCTACCATATACCCCTCCTTTAAAGGATCAATTTCTCACCCAGTCTGCCCCTGATATTAGATGAAAATTCTAAAAGGTGATCCAGGAACCTGGACTAACTCTTGATGAAATGCTAACCATCACTGCCAGTTTTTTATAATCAAGATCAGGTGCAAAAGGCCAAGGCTCAGGAGAAGGAAAGAGGGAAGGAGGCCAGGCATGCCCAGATGATTATGTCCCTTCAGGGCAGCCACCATCCTTACATACCCAGACCCCAACAGATGAGTCCAACAACAAGTGCAACATCTGCCACCAACTTGGTCACTGGGCCAAAGAATGTCCCTACAGGGAGAGATTTTCAAGATCTGCCTGTTTCTGGTGTAACAAGCAAGGTCATTGGGTGGCCTGTCCCTCAAGCTGTGGGAGCCCATGATTGGGTTAACAAATTGTAACAGACCCCAGCCGCTTATCTCCTTAAAGAAGAGCAAATGTGCTTAGTAACCACCTTGCTTGCATAGTTGAGGTTTTAGCAAGGACCCAGGCCCTCTGCTATAAATGATGGGCGTGCCTGCTGTTAGATAGTCTTCTAACCCCAAAACAGCCTTGGGCTGGAATGGTAAACAAATTATAAAAAACTGCAGACTCAGAGGTGAGAAGGTGGTTAGCCAATGACGGGTAAGATCCCCGGGGGGGGGGGGGGCAACCTAAGATAGGCACAATCGCCTGAGTCCAAGAAAAATGTTGTTAAGCAGCTGATTCTCATACATTCTGCCCTGATAAGCTGAAAGGCTCAACACGAATATGATTTACCAAAAAGTGTCTTCTGACCTTGAGCCAAACACCAACAATAAACAAAGCCTTTGTACTCATTGTGATCCCACCCTGTCCTTCCCTAAATTCCTGCATTCCTCCTTTGACTGTACACAATAAATATGGGAGCATTTGAGAGGCTCATGGAGTTGGCTCCCAATTACCTCTCACTCTCTTGACTTTTTCCACAAAGTCTTGAGTAATTCATTGTGTCTCGGTGGGACTTCTGCTGGCCAGAACCCACAACTGGTGACGAACCCACATCGAGCCAAAACAGCCCACTGGGGAGAACCAACCTATGATCTGCAGATGGTCCTCTGGGACTAAAGAAGCCCCCCCTCAATCAGCCCCAGTGCAAGAGATCTTCATCACTGGGCTGGAGCCACAGGTACAAATGGATGTAGCAGGTAAGACAATGACTTTTCTTTTGGATACCTGGGCCACCTACTCTGTCCTAACTTCCTTCTCCAGACCATTCTCTTCTAGATCCTACAACACACCTACCCATCTGGTCATTAAGAAGGATGGGGCCTATAGAGTAGTCCAAAATTTAAAAATTATAAACGAGGCTGTAGTGCCTCTTCATCTAGTGGTTCCAAACCTCTATGTATTACTAATAACATATCTCCAGGAACCCAGTGGTACCCTACCTTATACCTAAAAGATGCTTTCTTCTGTATACCCCTTAGTCCCCAGTCTCAATAATTATTTGCCTTTCAGTGGGATTCATCCAATGGGTATCAAAGCCAGCTAACCTAGACAGTACTACCACAGGGGTTTAGAGACAGTCCTCACCTCTTTGGGCAAGCTTTGGCCCAAGATTTCCAGGACTTACAGCTTGAAAAAGGAACTATTCTCCGATATGTAGATGTCTTACTTATTTGCTCCCTTACTCGAGAACAGGCCATCCAACATGCAATCCAAACTCAACTTCTTGGCTGAGCAGGGATATAAAGTTTCCAGGTCCAAGGCCAGAATGGTCAAACAAGAAGTAACTTATCTAGGAGTTGTTTCAACTTCTGGAAATCATAGCTTTTTCCCTGAATGAATTCAGGGACTCTTACAACTCCCTAATCCCACTGCTTGAAAAGAGCTCAGAGCATTTCTCGGATTAACAGGTTACTGTAGACTTTGGATCTCTAACTATGGGTCTAAAGCCCAACCTCTATATGACAGTTTAAAGGGTAAGGATGATTCTACCTCTCCAGTGGGGTCCTTCCCAATAGGAGACAATGGGAAAATTAAAAAATCTAGTAAGATCCCCAGCATTGGGGCTGCCAGATCCCACAAAGCCCTTCCAGTTCTATGTTCATGAGAGAGGAGGAATAGCCTTGGGGGTCCTCACCCAATGGCTGGGTCCTACCCAATAGCCCATGGAATACCTCTCTGAGTGGCTAGATCCCACTACTTGAGGCTGGCCTTTCTGCCTAAGAGTGTTGGGAGCCCTCTTCACTCCATTTAAGTAGGTATGACCCTTGTTTGCCCCCTTTGTCCCTTGGCTAGGATTGGCTCTATATATTTGACCTCTAACTTTTCAACCTTCTTATAAAATGTGTTTCTTCTCATCTAGAGTCAAACTTCAAATGGCTATACAACAAGGTAATCCACCAATCAGCCAAGACAGTTTTTATACAAGCCTTCAATGGACACCGACCCTTCCCTCACCACTGGCCCAGTGATAGCCAGCTAGTCTGGGACCCCAACGAGTTCCATTGTCACCCCAGATCAGCAGGAAGTAGCTAGAGCAGTCATTGCCCTCTACATCCCAAGGATTTGAGGTCCTATGACTAGAGGGGGGAATGTTAGGTAGTTTAGATGGAAATGAGCACTGGGCAGGGGCAGAGGAAGGGGAAAGGAATGATCCAGAACACAAGGAACCTAAGCACAAGGAACCAGAGCTGTCAGTCAACCAGAGCACAGGGAACTCGAGTTATCAATCAATCAATCAATACAAAACCAGGATATACAAACAGGAAAATCTAGGGAACAGTGCCATTTTTTCTGTCTTGGATTGGCCCGCTCCCAATTCTCTGGAGTATACTATCTTTCACTATTTTTTTTTTTAAACCTCACTGATAAAAGTCTTGCTTATATCACGTTCTTTGTCTCTTGTCAAAAATCTTTTTTTCGGGTGACTAAGAACTGACCTTGTTATATCTATTGCAGATTTGTCAAAAAAATAATAGTAATTTGCTGTAATAAAATTCTTATAAGTAAATCAAACACAAATGAGATAAGAGCTTTTGGATAAATGCTTTAAAAATAAGTATATTTTAGAAATGTATACTTAAAATAATCTTTACAAATATTTGGAATCTTAAAATTCTAGAGTTGTGCTAAAATAAGTTAAATGATGGGAGTTTATTAAATAACTAGGTCATCCCCAAATACAGTAAGATATTAAAACATTCATTACTAAACATTGGTTTCCCTTTACAGAGAAGCTAAAGGTATTTTGGGGACTATTGATAAATATGTTTGCTGCCACCCTAAGAGATTGTCTATAAAAAAGCACATGATTTTAGAAATTATTATTGGTATTTATATTTGTCAATCTACAGAATACTAATGTAGAAGACAGTTTATAATTGCTTATTTCCTAGTTTTCACTGGAAATTAAGGATTTTAAAAGTGTTCTAATTTAAATATGTAATTAAAGCTACTACAAATAACATTTTTGGTATACAGTAAAAAATAGAGTGTATGTTTTCAGCAAAAAGGTATAAAAGATGAAATTACATTTTGCTACTTAGAGTTGGTAGTTTCTAGATGCAGGAATTAAGGGATAAAATAATATGGATACAGAAGGTGATAGAAGGTTATGGAGAATCCTGAGAAAAGAGTTTTGTGTATGGCTGGGATTGACTAAATAGATTTTGTTAAGAGTAAACTGATACATGATTGGGTTTTAATTCTCTGTGTTAAGAAAACAAAGCTTCTTAGAGTGCTACTTTTGATAACAGATTGTGTGAGTGTGCTTTAAGTAATTTGTATCTGTTTTTAAAACCACTGTCACTTTGGTTGAGTAAATGAGTATTGTTTAACAGTGACCTATGATTTTATCTGATCAAGTGTTTTGAAACTTTTTAACAAGCTTCCCAAAATATCAAATTTTGATTAAATTCTTTTGACCTTCAGCTAAGCTAACTTTGGGATGCTTCAAATGGCCCCTGAAATATCCCAAAGAGAGATATTAAACTAAGTAGACTACATACATCTCAAAAATGTTCTCCTAGGACAGTCTACCCAAGCAATAGAAATAAAAGCAAGAATAAACAAATGTGACCTAATTAAACTTACAAGCTTCTGCACAGCAAAGGAAACCATAAGCAAAACAAAATGACAACCTACAGAATGGGAGAAAGTTTTTGCAAATGAAACCGACAAAGTCTTGATCTCCAGAATATATAAGCGGCTCATACAACTTAATAAGAAAAAAACAAACAACCCAATCAAAAATGGGCAAAAGACCTAAACAAGCAATTCTCCAAGGAAGAAATACAAATGATCAATAGGCACATGAAAAAAATGCTCAGTATCACTAATTATCAGAGAAATGCAAATCAAAACTACAATGAGGTATTACCTCACACCAGCCAGAATGGCCATCATTCAAAAGTCCACAAATGACACATGCTGGAGAGGGTGTGGAGAAAAGGGACACCCCCCCTACACTGCTGGTGGGAGTGCAGTTTGGTGCAGCCACTGGCAAACAGAATGGAGATTCCTCAAAAGACTAGGAACAGACTTACCATATGACCCAGGAATCCTGCTCCTGGGCATGTATCCAGAAGGAACCCTACTTCAGGATGACACCTGCACCCCAATATTCATAGCAGCACTATTTACAACAGCCAAGACATGGAGACAGCCTAAATGTTCATCAATAGATGACTGGATAAAGAAGATCTGGTATATTTATACAATGGAATACTATTCAGCCATAAAAAGTGACAACATAACGCCACTTGCAGCAACATGGATGTTCCTGGAGAATGTTGTTCTAAGTGAAGTAAGCCAGAAGGAGAAAGAAAAATACCATATAAGATTGCTCATATGTGGAATCTAAAAAAAAAAAACACCATAAATTCAAAACAGAAACAGACTCAGACATAGAATATAAACTTGTGGTTGCCAACAGGGCAGGGGGTGGGAAGGGACAGACTGGGATTTCAAAATGTAGAATAGATAAACAAGATTATACTGTATAGAACAGGGAAATATATACAAGATCTTATAGTAGCTCACAGTGAAAAAAATGTGACAATGAATATATACATGCTCATGTATAATTGAAAAATTGTGCTCTACACTGGAATTTGACACAACATTGTAAAATGACTATAACTCAAAAAATGTTAAAAAATAATTAACTAGACTTATTTAGTATGTTAAATTACTTTAAAAAAAGTCAAGTAATTGGGGATAAAACTTAGGTTATATTGTAGAAATAAAAGTCACTAGTATAGTTATTCTAAAATTCTTAAAAATCTATGTCCTGATATCAGTCATATTCTAATTATTATCTTAAAATGTTGTATGTCAAAAATATCCAAGTTGCTTGTTAATTGCATTATAATCAAATCTTTAACCATGTCATTCTAAGTCTTGTCATATAAACTGTCATTGTTTTACTCTAATGCTTTTATAAAATGAAGATCTTCAGGAAGATTCATAAAAAGGGTCTTTTAGACAAAAATGTTCCTGATAATTTTTAGATCATACCACTGAACTGGTAAATTTTAAAACTCTAATGGAAACCTGATGACTTTATGCAGATAAAAATTAATTACATGGAACTAAATGAACTGATAAATATGATTGATAACCTTATGATTTTTGAGAAACATACTGGCCTTTACTCTTTATTTTTCAAAAAAAACCCTTTCCTCTTATTTATGACCTACAACAAGTTGATAAAGTATGCCTTTGTAAACAAGCATAAAACATTTATCTTTTTTTCTCATCTTGATCCTTCCAAAATTTCACTTCTCCAGCTGGCTCCCCTGTGGATATGAGGGTTATTGCAAATCTGTAAACAGATTACAACTAGTTACACTAATCATTGTTGTAATTTGTTGTTTCTAAATTGTTATTCTCTGTATGACTTTATTAATGTTACTAACAGTATTGCTTATTCTATTTTATAAGATTGTTGTCTCTTGTATTTCCCAGTGTGTAACTAGGCCTCTGATAA
Source organism: Camelus bactrianus (assembly GCF_048773025.1). Lineage (NCBI taxonomy): Eukaryota > Metazoa > Chordata > Mammalia > Artiodactyla > Camelidae > Camelus > Camelus bactrianus. The sequence continues at coordinate 85,289,875 of NC_133575.1, forward strand.
GATGGCTAAACATCTTGGAAAAAATAGATCACATTATAACCCTGTATAGAATAATTATAATAGTGTGATTATACATATGAGAATGAGCAAGGAGGGAAAACATTTCCTGGATCATAATACACTAGTAAGACAGGCAATCCAGAGAATTTTGAGCATCACCAGAGCCTAGTCCAAAAATTAGCCCTTTGAGTGGCATGTCAACAGAATCTTCCGCCTGATCCTAGGAATGAGACTTCCTAGTACCCTCAGACAAAATTGGTCATGAAATGTCTCCGAAAATATTGGTCGAATTTAGGACCAAGGGGAAGCACTGTGAAAAGAAAATACTACAAACAATATCAGCAAACAAAGACTGCTGAAGCCCTCAAGTCATCAGCGGCTGCCACCACCCCCCAGGGAAGACAAGCCAGCAGCCCAGCCTCTGCAGCCACTCACAGTGGTGCGCCCTGAGGGGACTCGGAATAAGAAAGGACAGGATACTGGCCCTAGATAGCTAGGTGCTTGTCAAAGGGATGAACTCAATGAGCCCAAATGTTTGCTCCCTCCCATACATAGAAAAGAGCTAAATTCTTTAACTTGAGATGTCTGGTCTTCTTCAGTTAACAAGTAACCTTTTAATGTTCTGACTATCTGGTCTTTGTTGTAAAACTCTTATATATCCTGGCTCCTCCCCTAGCTCTTCGGAGCAGTCCCTCAGAGCAATCTGGGAGGCCATCATCCCAGGGTCGAAGGGGTTCGAGTCCTCAGAAATGTCCACCAAATAAAACATAACTCTCAACTTTTAGGCCGTGCATTTATTTCAGTTGACATGCCTTTTGTCTAATGGAGTGAACCCCAGTAAGACTCCTTAGAAGGGCACGTACAGCCTTTAAAAATAAAAATTTAGCATAAAGACAGGTAGTGCAGCACAAATTGATCAAAAACAATTTGAGGCCTTTCAAATGACATAATGTGGATAACTTCCTACTTGGACTACCCTTGCATTTTAAATAATGGTGACAAAAGCCCCTGGGTCATTCCATAAGGAATACTATATGCTACTACATTTTAAAATGTTAACACTGATGACCAAAAAAGGATGGTGGATTCATTACATTAACTTCGTTTTAACAGACTTTTATGCAGCACATACTAAGAAGAAAACACAGTACTAGGTGCTTGAGAAGACAGAACGAAATAAACTTTCAGATTCCAATCATTCAGAAGCTCATATCAAAGGGAGTAGGGGTGCAGAAGTGTAAAAATATATATATGGATATGATATGTGCTACCATCAAATATGAAAGGAGATGTTAATGAAACCTAGACAGCATCTATACAGCCTTGCCAACATGCAGAAAGGAGATCTACCCTCCACCCTCTGGCCTTTCTCCTCTCATCCTATATTCTGGTCAACTAAAACTTCATATTTCCCCTTAAGTAGTTTCTATTTATTAGGCCCATTTTCTCCTTTTGTTACATATGTAAAACTTTATTTTATGCAGGAAATATTCCAGACCTACACAATGGTATAAAAATACTACATCCACGTACCCACCACATAATTGAGAAATATAACATTACAGGCAGTTGAAGCCCAATGTGTACCCGCAGTGGGTTGAATTGTGTCCTTCAGGAAGATATGCCCAAGTGCAGATCTCTGGTACCTGTAAATATAACCTAAATTGGAAATAGTCTTTGCAGCTGTAATCAAATTAGGTATCTTGAGATGGAGTGATCCTGGAGATGGACTGGGATGTAAATGGACTGAGGGATCTCCTTATAAAAGAGAAGACAGGGAGATTTAAGACAGGAAGATTTAAGACAAATAAACAGAGAAGAAGTTCATGTGCAGATAGAGGCAGAGACTGGAGTTCTCCTGCCACAAGCCAAGGAATGCTCTTAGAGGCTGCCTGTCACAGTGTCTGTGATGAACCAGCTGCTGATCATACTACTGCTCTGAGACCCAGGCTAGAGGGGCTTGTCACGGATCCCACACTTTAGGGGATCCACCACCACCCTCTTCCAGCTTCATCTCTCTGCAAACAGCCAAGGGTGCAGTGTGTGAGATCAAGGAGATGTGCACACAGCCTGCTCCCAACCTTGTTCCATGTATCAGGGGTCCTGAATTTGCTGCACAGTGGCCCTAAACCCCAAGTTCCAAGAAGCCTGCATGCTCCTCTTCCCTGGATCTGTGCTTCTGAGGGTTAAGTGGCACTGCCACTGTTATACTTACTTCCAGGACTGGGAGGAAACCAACTGTTGGTGACTATATTCAGGGAACAGGGGACAAGTGGACTTCAATATCCACGTATGTGTATGTGAGATCTCTTGAGGTGAGGAATGGAGCTCAGAGTGAGTAGAGAAGAGGAAGAGGCTGGACCTGGGGCCTGTGATGTGGACCAGTGGCCTGGGGTGGGGGTCCCCCTTTCCCCACATCACTGGAACAGAACTCTGAGGAGCCCAGGTATTGTACGCACACAACAGGTATTGTACACAGACCCTAAGTGACCCTCAAACTTTTTCTTATTCCTGCTCTTGAATTTTCCATCCCCTTAAGTTGGCCTGGACCTGTGATTTTCTTCTAACCATCAGAGTATGAAAATGTCAATGGAATGTTACACTCTTGATTACACTAGGCATGTTCCTGTAGTTTGATCCTTCTATCATTTATGCGGTAATTTGGTTTTGTTTAGCAATGGAGAACTAATAACGCCTGGCCCAGGAGAGGACAGACCTGGAGACTCCCGGTCTCCTAATGTGCCCCCTTCAATATCACGCAACTATTGCTAACACAAACTTGTTACCGATAGCTTTGTGATTTTAAATTAGCGTAACGAACTAAACAAGGAAAAAACCCTGAAATATGCAAAGTATTCTAAATCTGAAGTTGGTTTCCTGGCAATCAAGATGGTGTCTTTATTTGGTAGATGAGATACCTTGTTTAATAGTTTATTAGTTGATTTGAAACTTTCAAATAATTTTCCACGTGGCATGCAGGCCCTCAATTGAACGTTGCCCTGAAAACTTTACAGCTTACATATGTTACAGTTCGTCCAGTTTGTGAAGACAGAGGCAGAGACTGGAGTTCTCCTGCCACGAGCCAAGGAATGCCAGGAGGCAGCAGAAACTGGAGAAGACGAGGAGGATTTTCCCCTGGAGCACCTTGCTTTCAGACTGCTGGCTGCTAGAACTGTGGGAGATTAAACTTTTATGTTGTTTTAAGCCACCCACCTACCTTGTGGTAACTGGTTATGGCAGCCCTATGAGCAACCCTTCCCAGTTGAATTCTCTCCCCCTCTCCACAAGACGTCACCACTACCCTTAGCAAGGGGTCTGTCGTTCTCATACGTGCCCCTCTACACACTACGTGCGTGCATCCCTCCCACGCATGCCTTTTACTACATATACGTATCCATAATCAATATGTGATTGTTTTACATGCTCTTAAACTTCGTATTCGTGGTATCGTAGCGGTTCTAGCCTTCTGAAACTAGTCTGTTCCCTCACCCATTTTTGCCACTGCCACCATCCAATCCTTGCCCCTCTTGGAGGTCTTTCTGTGTCTCAGACCCTTGAGAGAACTCTAGTCTCATCCCCACTCCAGCCTTTGCTGTCCCGTCCAGTTTACCGAAAATAGTGTCAAATGGCTGGGTCAGTGCTGGCCTTACCACAGGAGAAGCTCAGTCCCTCACAGTCCTCCCCGGCCCCCACACCCATCACTGCTCTAAACCAGTGATGCTCAAACTTTAGCGTGCTTCTCGAGTCACCTGAAGGACATGTAAAACTCTGATTGCCGGCCCACCTTCAGAATGTCTGATTCAGTAACTCTGGAGTGGGGCCTGAGAATCTGCATTCCTCACAAGCTCCCAGGTGACGCTGATGCCGCTGGTCCACAGCAGCCCAGCGGCACCATCTGGTCTCCGGATAAGCTTGGTCATCCGTCGGTTTCTTTCAATAGAAGGAAGTAGGGGCTAGACCTCCACCTCTCCCTTTACGTTAACTGTTCATACACTGGCATTTTAATTAACTTGCGGCGGCAATAAAAGAACTTAAGACATGGTTTCAGTGACAGTAAGGTGGCACAAAGCAAAAAGAAAAGATACAAGGATAGACCTGCATCAGTGTTATATATCTAAGAACTCTGCAGCTTATCCATTTCTGGCAAACTTTTATTTTTAACATGGGCAAATGCTGTCAAACATATCTGAAAAATTTAAGAGAAAAGTCAGATGAAGGTGGGTAACACTTTTTGCATGAGGAAATCTGGAACAAAACCAGTGTTGATAGAATTCCCACTGGCTACTGAGAAGCAGAAAATCTCAAATCCGTAAAGAACAATTCCGTTGTTTCTTCCTCCATCGTGTCTTTCTATGCCTGAGAACTGTGGGATGAAATAAGAGACAATTAGCAATTGCAAGCCAATAACATGCAACACTGACTTTCTAAATCTAAGAAAACAGTCAATCCTACACACGCCTGTTGTACCATCAAGAGAGATCAACACATTTCCCCCTTGCGACGCAGACGTTTGGACATGTCTTCCATCGTGCACTCCTCACACCAACCTCCTCTCCCACCAGAAATGCCTGCTTTGTTGCTGTTGTTTTCTTGAGAGACTTATTAAATAATAAGTCAGTCTTTCCACCTTACTAGCCTGTGCTCTATCCATCAGTCACTCCCAGACCCTCTGTTTCCATGCCTGCAAAAAGGAAGAGGAGAAGGACAGGGAAAAGCAAAGGAAGAAAGAGAAGGAGAGGACAGGTAAGATACAAGCTGACTTAATCACCAATTCAGTGGTGAACAACAGTCTTACCGAGGCTAACGTTCTTCTCTTTTGACTGACTGTCCCATGAAATATAAACCTTTACAACTGAACAGTTAGGTATCAATCAGTCAGTGGGCTCCCACTTGAAAGTGTTCACTTGCTACATCTTTGTCAGTAGTCACATTCTCACAGGCATTTTCTCCCAGTTAGCACAAGAGGCCGTACTGCTGTAGCCCACTGATGAAGGCCCAGCTAGTGCACGTTCCAGTCACTTTAGCCGCCTGCTCTGGCAACTGTGTTCCAGACAAACAGTGCTCTCGGCTACCAGGTCTGATAAGTTTCCCACCTGCAGAAGTCTTACAGCTACCGCTCGGAGGGCCTGCAGCTGGGAGCGAAGCACATTTCAGAACACACTCCATTCTACATTATCTAGCATACACGCCTTACGAACGTTAAGCTGTCCTGAAACTGGGCTTTAGCCAAATTTCCTTTACTACTATTTGCTTTGTGGAGAAAAGTTAAAAACATAACACAATAGGCCTATGTCAGGAATGGCTGGGTGATACTCAGAGCTGCACACAGATACCTGGCTTCTCCCGGGCTGCCCTCTGCTGGGTCCACATCCTTTTCAGGTCCTCGCCCTGGTTCTTCGGTTCTTGGCCCTTCAGCTTCTTGGACCTCTTCATCAGAGTCTTCACACTGATATTCAGTCGCTTCTTTCGTGAAGAATAATACGGACTTTGGGACCAGAACTTCACGGAAAAAATAGCCCAATTTATAATCAGTGGCGATATCCAATACCCTACCCTCAGGAGAATCAGGAGGGTAGAAGTAGGTGAAGAAGGAACGACTGGGCACCTTGCCCGTGGCTGGTACCACACTTCCACGGCCCTCACATTTCTGCAGCTCGAGAGTTTTCATGGTGAGGTCTTTCCCCTCTTTCCAGTAGATCTCACAGCCTGTGCTGCTGATTATCTCTGGCCCTCTGGAGAAGAAGGGATCAGAATCATCTGGGTCTGAGCGCATTCGGTACGTTTTCGTCAGAACTTTGTTGAAAAAGTATTCGTTTGACTCAAAGATAAATTCTACGGTGAAGCTCATTGGTTCCTCGACCCCAGAAAACTTTATTTTCACATCTGTCAAGTGCTCCAGTGCAAGTTCGTCGTTTCCCCGGATCATCCTACCAAGCATCTTGACATTTTTAAAAGCTGTCAGCCAAAAGTGAGGTATGCCATTTATTTGCCCCTTTCCTTCAGGCTCCGCATCCATTTCTTCCCAAGCCCCTTCCGCCACACCTACTGCCCACTGACATTCCCCTTCTGAGGGCTCATGAATTGCATTGATGATGGCAGCTCTCCTATCAAACAGAGGTTCGTAGAAGGCAGCGTACTTTTTCTCGAGATCAAAAAGGTCTTTATAGAATTGGGCTTCTACTTGCGCATGTCGTGCCTGGAGGTTTTTGAGAGCTTTGACCCGCTGCGTAACTGCTAGAGGCAAGCGCTGAGCACCGCCTGCCTTTGGGCCAGACGCCCCAACAGGGGCTGCGAGGGCCTGAGGACTCGGCCGCCACTCGCCAGCCTGGGCCCTGCCCTCGGGGCCACAGGCTCCAGCCTCCCAGGACTGGGAGGCATCAGCCAGGGCCTCGCCCCCCCACACCTCAGCTTCCTCTCCCAGGTCCTCCCGCTCCTGGGGCACAGGTCCCTCTCCCCGGGCTTCCACCTCCTGAGGAGGCGCGGGGCCCTCTGCAAGGTCCAAGGGCTGCCAGGAGCGGCGCCGGGCCACCACGCGGCCTGCGTGGGGCCGGACCAGGTCACGGTCGCTGGAAGGGACGCGGGGTAGAACGGAATGGACCAGATTGCGGAACAGGGACCCAAACCGCACGGTGGGGGCCTCACGGGCACCCGAGACGACTTCTGTGCCCTCCTGCCCGTTCTCCTCCTCCTCTTCTGTCTCCCCCTCTTCCTCCTCCTCGTCCTCTTCCTCGTCTTCGTCCCCCTCTTCTGACTGGTACTCCTCCTCCTCCTGGCCCTCGAACTCGAATTCAAACTCTTCCCCTTCCCCCTCCTCCTCCTCCTCCTCGGTCTCCTCCAAGTCTTCCTCCTCCTCTCCCAGCTCTACAGCCCAGTTCTCTTCCACTGCGGCCTCGGCGACCTCCTCCTGCCAACCCTCATCCTCCGGAAGGGCTCTGAAGACGCCCTGGACTCCATCCATCCCTTCCAAAGGTGACACACCGACCCCAAGGAGTCTGTTGTCGCCGCCCGCCCAGCCACCAGCTGTGTCCCGGCCACCTGGGATCCGGCCGCGCTCCTCTGTGGCAGACATGGCAGGAGGGACGCGGCCGACACCGACCCGGCTGCAGCGACGACTACGGCGAAGATGGCGGCCGCCGGGCTGACCGCCGTTGCGGGGAGGCTGTTGGCAGCGGGCCCGCCTGGAGGTGGCGGGGGCGGCAGAGAAGCCGGCTGCGCAGGGAACAAGAGTCTGCGAAGGCGCCTGTGGGGGCCCCGGGACAGGAAAGCCCCCAGGGCAGCCCGAGAAGCGGCCCGGGGAGACTGCGCCCGCGCCGGTGGTGGCGGCAGTCCCCAAGGCGGGAAAGCGTCTGGCTGACTGGCAGTGGGAGGCGGAGCTTGGAAGCGTCAACAAAGAGCCACTTCCTCCAGCACCAGCTCTAAGCTCATTGGCCAACAGGCGAAGACTGACATGCCCGTGGCCCAATGAGTGATCAAGGCCTTCAGCTTCCCTGGGGGCCTTCGAGTCCTGGGTGGCTCTTGAAGCCCACCCAAGTCCCTTCCGTTTCATTCCACCATTGCAAGCAAAACTGCAGTGTCCCTATGGGGTGGCGCACTGGGGTATACAAACCTGGATTTGTTCCCCAGTTTCCACCTTGGGATGGCTCACGCCAGTGGAGACACAATTATTTACAGGGGGAAAAAGACGTGGATAGATCAAGTATCAGCAATGGTAAAAACCTCGCACAGGAGACAGAAAGAGAACGTGGAGGTCTTAATGTTGTTAAAGCTACTGAGAAAAGAACATACAAAGTTGAAACGGATGTAGTGAGAATGAAGAGCTGAAGACACATTACAAACAGGAGCTGAAAGGTGTTTCATCAGTGCTCCCCCATTCACTTCATGACTCTATAAAACGAAGAGAGAGAGAGGGAGATGGAGAGGGAGGGGGAGAGAGAGACAGAGAGAGAGAGGCTTCTTTTAAAGAACTGGGCTAAGCTAAGCACCTGCTATGGACCGAGTTGTGTACCGTTCCCCCTCCCCCTAGAAATTCAAACGTTAAACCCTTACCCCCACCCCACTCCCTACTCCCCCCCGCCCCAAATGTGATGGTATTTGGAGACAGGGTGTTTGGCAGGTAATGAAGACTTAGTGAGGTCATGAGGCTGGGGTCCACACACTGGGATTAGTGCCCTTATAGGAAGAGACCACAGATCTTGATCTGCCCTGCACCACCCCCATGTGAAGGCACAGGGAGAAGTCGGCTCTCTTCAAGCCAAGATGAGGGCCCTCACCAAGAACTCGACCGTGCTGGCTCCCGGACCTTGCATTGCCCAGCCTCCAGAACTGCAGGAAATAAATGTTTTGTCTACGCTGCCCAGTCTATGGCATTTTGTTGTGGCAGCCCGAGCAGACTAATACAGCATGACAGACATTAAAAGGACACGCTTCCTAGAATGATTTCTCAGTCAACAGTCCAAGACGTTTTGCTGTACTCAGACGCAGTGAGTAGTAATTCTACACTTAACTTTTCGAGGAACTGCCAGGTATTTTCCCACAGTGACTCCATCATTTTAGAGTCCCACCAGTAATGTATAAGTGTTCCAATGTCTCCACATCCTGGTAAATATGTTTTATTTTTCACCTAAAAAATATTTCTGTTTTACCCATCCTTATGAGCGTGCTTTGGCATCACATGGTGGCTTTGGTCGCATTTCCCTACTGACTAAGGATGTCAAGCTGATTTTCATACCCTTATTGCACACCTGTGTATCTTGTTGGAGAAATCTGTATTCATATCCTATTCATACCCATTTTTTAAACCAGATTCCTTGGCTACTTGTTGAGTTGTAAGTGTTCTTTATGTGTTCTGGATCCTAGACCCTAATTAGATATATGCCGGCCACAAGAGTTTCATTCCATTCTGTACGTTGTGTTTTTGCTGTCATGTTAATGTCCTTCGATGCAAAAACGTTTTTATTTCTGATGAAATCCAATTTATCCTTTTCTATGTTTACTTATGCTTTTATCATCATATCTAAGAATCCATTGCCAAAGCAAAGGTCATGAATATTTACCCCTTCTGAAGGACTGAATCCTGTACTCCCGTATTCATATGTTGAATACCTAATCTGCATCATCTCAGGATGTGACTGTGTTTGTTGACAGGACCTTTAAAGAGGTAATTAAGGTCAACGGAGGTCATATGGTTGGACCCTAGCCAATCTGACTGGTGTCCTAAAAAGGGAAGTACGTTTGGACACAGGAAAACACAGCAGAGCTGCACATACACTAGAGGAAAGATCATGTAAGGATGCAGGGAGAAGGCGGCCAGCTGCAAGCCAAGAAGAGAGCCCTGAGAAGAAACCAAACTTGCTGACATCTTGTTCTTGGACTTCTCGTCTCCAGAACCGTGAGAAACTAAATTTGGGTTGTTTAAGCCACCCAGTCTGTGGTATTTTGTGATGGCGGCCCCAGCAAACGAATACATTTTTTCTAAGAGTATTATGGGTGTAGCTCTTACAGCTCGATCTTTGCTCATTTAGAGTTCATTTTTGTATATGGAGTGATTGTAGGTGTCCAACTTTACTCATTTTGATAGCCTGCTGTCCTAGTATCTTTTTTTTTTTTTTTGGAAGTGGCTCCGCTTTCTCCCCACTTAATGATCTGACATCCTTGCTGAAAATCAACCGAACATAGATATATGGGTTTATTTCTGGACTCCCAGTTTATTCCACTGATCTGTATGTCTCGTGTTATTTCAGTAGCACACTGTCTCGATTACTGTTGCTGTGGTAAGTTTTGACACGGGGAAGTGGAATCCTCCAGCTTTCTCTTTCTTTTTCAAGATGGTCTTCGCTATTCCCGGTCTCCTGTAATTCCGTATGAATTCTAGGGCCAGCCTTTTCATTCTGCAAACAAGGTCACTGGTGCATTGAAAGGGATTGTTTTTCATCTGTAGATCTCTTTACATAGGATTCCTATGTGTACATTAAGAGCTCAAATTTCCAATGCTGCTGTGATGCCTTTGAGCCTCAGAATACCCCACTGGCCTAACTGTGATTTCCCCTGCTCTCACCTGAACGTCTCCTTCTTTTGGGACAAGTACCCCACCCAGCTGGGTTCTCTCCGATCAGCCAGACTAGCTGCACCCCACCTGCTCCTCTGCCCAACGGGTTTTCCTTGCCTGCCAGCCAGTGGAATTTTTCAAATAAGGTGATCATGCCCTCTTGTGGGAACCAGGGAGCGCCCCACTCTCTTGCTACTCTGCAGTCTCTTTCCCATCACCCCAGTCAGTTCACTCTACTCCTGAACACAACTCCCCTGCCGCGCTGCATGGCATGCCCTGTCCTCACCCCGGGTGTGAATGTGTGACTAAAAGAGCTGTCAATCACATCTGTCCGGTGCCAGTGTCGTGTGCTTGGCCATCTCACACCATTAGGGTAGGGGATCCCTCCTTCACCAGTGGGGTGGATGGGAGATAAAGAGAACTGCAGGTGGGTCAGAAGGGGGAGGTAGGGGGTAGGTCGTGGGGCAGTCTTGCAGAAAGGAGCCCCCGGGACAGGCCCAGGTTGACCTTCTAAAGGGTTGTGGAAAGGCGTAGCTTGAGGCCCCACCACAGAGGAAGGATCATGAATAATAGCTCCCCGATTGTCTCTCAAGAGTGCCTGTTCCAAGTGAGACCTGATCAAATTCGTAAGCTTTTGCACAGCAAAGGAAACCAACAAAATGAAAAGACAACCTACGGACTGGCAGAAGACATTTGCACATAATGCAACCGACACGAGATTAATTTCCAAAATATACAATCAGTTCATACACCTCGTTTTTAACATTTTTGTTGTTATAGTCATTTTACAATGTTGTGTCAAATTCCAGTGTAGATCACAGTTTTTCAGTTATACATGAACATACATATAATCATTGTCACATTTTTTTTTTTTTTGCTGTGAGCTACCATACGATCTTGTATATATTTCCCTGTGCTATACCATATAATCTTGTTTATCTATTCTGCATATGCCTGTGAGTATCTACAAATTTTGAATTCCCAGTCTGTCCCTTCCACCCCCCGCCCCCTTGGCAACCGCAAGTTTGTATTCTATGTCTGTGAGTCTGTTTCTTTTGTATTTATGTTCAATTGTTTTTTTTTTTTTTTAGATTCCACATGAGCGATCACATATAGTATTTTTCTTTCTCTTTCTGGCACTTAGAATGACATTCTCGAGCTCAATATCAAAAAAAAAAAAAACCAGACAACTCAATTAAGAAATGGGCAGAAGACCTAAATAGACATTTTTCCAAAGAAAACATATAGAGGGCCAACAGGCACATGAAAAGATGCTCAACATCACTAATTATTAGAGAAATGCAAATCAACACTACAATGAGGTTTCACCTCACACCTGTCAGAGTGTTCACTATCAAAAAGTCTGCAAATAATAAATGCTGGAGAGGGTGGGGAGAAAAGGGAACCCTCACACAGTGTTGGAGGGAATGTAAGTTGGTGCAGCCAGTATGGAAAACAGTACAGAGGGTCGTTAAAAAACTAAAAATAAGAGTTATTCTATGATCCAGCAATCCTACTTTTGGGCATACATCCAGAGAAGTCCAAAACTCTCACTAAAAAATGCACAGCTCCCCCCTCAATGTTCATAGCAGCACTGTTCACAATAGCCAAGACATGGAAACACCCTACATGTCCATCGACATATTAGTGGATAAAGAAGATGTCATAAATAAATAAATAAATAAATAGGAATACTACTCAGTCATAAAAAAGAATGAAATATTGCTATTGCAGCAATGTGGATATACCTAGCAATTATTGTAAGTGAAGTCAGACAGAAAAAGACAAATATTATATCATGTCACTTTTATGTGGGATGTAAAAAATAATAGAAATGAACTTATTTATAAAACAGGAACAGACTCACAGACGTAGAAATCTAACTTATGGTTGCTTAGGGAAATGTCAGGTTGATGGATTAGTTAGGAATATGGGATTAATAGATACACTCTGCTATATATAAAATAGATGGAAGGGATCTGATAGGAACAGAATATTGTAAATCAACTTCAAAAAAAGTACCTGTTTCAAGCAAGTTTAACAACCTTGCCTGTCTCCATCGTGCTGCTTTCCTAACACATGTAAGTTTGTTTGCTTGTGTGTACTACGTTATTTGTTGTCCTTTGACTTTTAAATTTCATTATTGTTCTTCTGTTTATGTATCTATCTTTCGTTGGAAATGGAGTAGTGAAGTCTCTAAGGATTATTTAGAAACTGTGTACTTATCCATTCGATTCTGTCAGTTTTTGTTTCATATATTTTCGGACATATAGATACATTATTATTGCATCTTTTTAATATACTGACTCCCTTTATTAATATACAAGGCTCTTGTTTGACTATGTAACCATTGTTATCTTAAAGTCTATTTCATCTGATATCAGTGTAGCCACCCCAGCTCTCGCTTTGGTATCATTTGCATAGAATATTATTTTCCATCCTCTTTTTTTCACCCTATGTGTCTTTGGATCTAAGGTGAATCTCTTGCAGATAACATAATTGGGGGATGTTTTTGTTAATCCCCTTTGCCAATCTCTGCCTTTTCCTTGGACAGTCTTATTCATTGGTATTATAGTAATTGCTGAGAAAGAGAGATTTTCTGCCATTTTGCCATTTGTTTTTCCTATGTCACCCTTTTTTTGTTCTTAACTCCTCAATTGCTGCCTTTTTCTGTGATTAAATGAATTTTTCTAGTGTTCATCAGTGATTCCTTTATCATTCCTTTTTCCTTTACATTTTTAAGGGTTTTTTTGTTTGTTTGTTTGTTTGGGGGCTTTCTGTTTTTGTTGCTGTTTTTGTTTTTTGGTGATAACCCAGGGATTATAATTAATATCTTAAGTTTATAATAATCAAGTTTGTATTGATACCAAGGTAGTTTCAGTAGTATTCAAAAACTCTTCTTCTTCTTCTTCCCAGCTTTGCCACCTCCCTTTTTGTGGTTATTGTGACAAATGATGTATTTGTGTATTTGATGTCCATTAACAGAGATTTCTTGTTAATGCTTTATAATTTGTATTTTGAATCATATATGAGAACAAAAAGAGGAGCTACAAACCAAAAATGCAGTAATATTGGCTTTTGCATTTCTCTGTGTAGTTAACTTCGCCTTTGTGGTTTATTTCTTCAGGGGCTTCAATAGATGTTCCGTGTTCTTTCATTTCAGTGTCGACTCCTTTCAGTGCTTTGTTAGGTACTCTCTCAATTTTTGCTTATCTTGAAATGTCTTTCTCTCCCCTTCATTTTCCCATATATAGATTTCTTGGTAGACAGAGTATTTTTGTTCATTTGTCCTGCACTTTTACTATGTCATTCTAATGCCACCTGCCCTCTGTGGTTTCTGTAGTGCAATTGGAACAAATTCTTATTGAGGATTACTTGTATGTGAGGAGTCATTTCTACTGCTGCTTTCAAGATTCACTCTTTGTCTTTCAATTTTGATAATTTGATCATGATGTGCCCTCTGAGTTTATCTTGCTTGGAGTTTGTTGAACTTATTAGATGTATAGATTCATGTATTTTCTCTAATTTGGGAAGTTTTGAGTTATCATTTGTTCAAATATTTTATTCTGTTTTCTCTCCTTCCTCTCCTCTGCAACTCTCATTTTATGTATGTTGATATGCTGTTATTTTGTCCCTATTTATAATTTATATCTCTTTGTGATAGTCTCTATTTTGTGACACACCTTTCTAATGTTCCCTAATTCTTTTATCATTGAGCTTATTGAAGGCAGTTGATGTAGTTTATTTTTCAAGCAACCCAAATCCTGTGCTTTATCTCTGGCAGTTTATATTACATTATAATCCAAAGCAATAGTAATCAAAACAGTGTGGTACTGGCATAAAAACAGACATACAGATTGATGGAACAAAATGGAGAGCCCAGAAATAAACTCACACATATATGCTCAACTATTTGACAAGAGCTCCAAATGGGGAGTCCCACACAATGGGGAGCCCCACACAATGGGGAAAGGATAGTCTCTTCAGTAAATGGTGCTGGAGAACTAGATATCCACATGCAAAAGTATGATATTGGACCCTTATCTTACACTATTCCTCAAAATTAACTCAAAATGGAGTCAAGATTTAAACATAAGGCCTGAAGCTGTAAAACTTGTAGAAGAAAATATAGAGGTAAGCTCTTTGAGATAGGTCTTGGCAATGATTTTTTTTTGAATTGACACCAAAACAAAGATCACAAAAGCAAAAATAAACAAGTGGACTACATCAAACTAAAAGGCTTCTGCACAGCAGAAGAAACCATCAACAAATGAAAAGGCCACGTATGTACAGAGTGGAAGAATATATTTGCAAATTATTATATACCTGTTAAGGGGTTAATATCCAAAATATTTAAGGAACTCAATCAAATCTAGAGCAAAAAAATTAACTCAGTTAATAAGAGAGTACGTAATCTAAATGTACATTTTTTTCCAAAGAAAACATACAACTGGCCAACAGGTCTTTGAAAAGTTGTTCAGCATCACTTATCATCTGGGAAATGCCAATCAAAATCATGATTAAGACGTCAGACCTGTTAGTATGGCTATTATCAAAAAGACAAGAGGTAGCAAGTGTTGGTGAGAGTGTGGTAAAATGGGGGAACCCTTTTGCACTGTTGGTGGGAATGCTAATTGGTACCATCATTATTGAAAACAATATGGAAGTCCCTTAAGATATTAAAAATAGAGCTACCATATGATCCAGCAATTCCAGTCCTGGGAATATATCCAGAGGAAATGATTTCTGCTCTGCTCTCTTATGCTCATTGCTGCATTATTTGCAATAGCCAAGGAATAGTGACGACCTAAGTGTTCATGGACAAATGAAAGGATAAAGAATATATATATGACATATAAAAAAATTCTTCTTAAAATTCATTAAAAAGATTATTATTGCCTTTATTGGGGTGAAAGTGAGAGGAACAGGAACAGAGACAAGACATAGTGGATTCTCCTTCCTCCAGGCTTCTTGTCTCAGGAAATCTCTACAGACAGACTTTACGAGGGAGCCAGTTGGAAAGATGAAATGGAGTTGGTAGAATCTTAGCAACATAGAGCAGAGTATAGTATTTTGAGCTCAGATATTTAGACAACTTTTACCTAGAATCTACTTCTTCCTATAGCACATATATCCTGACAAAGAGTTCAAACAGTATGACTTTTGAGACAAAATAAACACAGAAATGACTACAACATCAGCAACACCCACTTCCAAAAATGCAAGAACAAAAATCCAGACCTTTGTTAGGAGTTGTACTTGTGTTTATACAATAAATAGGGAATCTGTGGGTTTTAATTAAATTTACATATTTAATTAATTTTGGGGTAGAAAAACTCCTACACATAATGACTTCTTTCTCACATACCTGGGAAACTCAGAGTTAAGTAAAAAGCTTCCTTCCCCATGTATTTGGATAATATCCCAGCCTCAGGCACACTCAAAACCTTTGCCTGAGTCCCAGATGGAACATCTCTCTCAGGTGAGGCAGTTTTTCTACTGAAGAATCTCAAAAATAGCCTTAAAGTTTTGTAAGAATTGGGAGATGTGTAAAATATTTGTAAAAACTATGTAGAGGCAAAAAACTTCTATCACTCAGAGATGTATTTGGAGGGATGTGTGGGTGTGTGTGAGTGTATATGTAAAGATTATTTCAGTTTAACTTTAGGCAAACTGTTAACATAAACTCGACACAAAAGCAATTTCCAGTCCCCCATGTCTTTAAACTCAAGGTATGAGCTACCCTGCAGAGGCAGGACCTGGTGCTTTGGGGCAGGCGTAGCAGTTGAGTGTAAACTCTCAAACCAGACAGCCTGGGTAAAAGTCCCAGTTCACTTACAAGGTGTGACATCTTGGGCTCAGGACTTAATATCTCAAATCCTATCTCATATAATAATTCTCAAATTCCCCATCAGTAAATGAGGTGAAGAATAGTATCAACCTCATCAGATTGCTGTACAAATTTAACGAGCTAATATTTACAAGGTCCTACTTGGTATAGGGCTTGGCACAGAGTTTAAGTGCAAATTGATGTCTGCGATGAATCACAAAATGAACACATTCCATGCTTACTGCTGCAGCTGCATGGCTCATCTTTTAATCCTTCAAATATGCCATGTTCTCTTTTTTCCAACGGACTTTTGTCCATTTTCATTCCCCTAACTAGATCTTATCCACCACTCTGGCTCCCACTGCCCTTCTAAGCCCTAATCATTCTTTATGACCCGACTTAGATATTTTTCCAAAGAAGTCTCTTCTCCCTTAAGACTGAGTTACATGTTTCTTTTTCTTTTCTCCTTTTTTAAACTAAAGTGAAAATAAAATAACATAAAATTTATGGCTTTAATCACTTTAAAATGTACAAATCAATGCTTTTAGTATATTCACGATGTTGTGCAATCCTCACCTCTAGCGTCAGAACATTTTCATCACCTCAGAAAGAAACCCTATACCCAATAAGCAGTCATGCCCCATTCCCTCCTATCCCCAAACCCTAGCAGCTGCTCATCTCCTTTCTGCCAGTACAGATTTGCCTAATCTGGATATTTCATATAAATGGACTCATGTAATATGTGTATTTTGTAATTTTTGTTTGTGGTAGTTGTCTTTTTTCATTATGAATTTTCTTCTCATTCTCAAAAAGTATTCACTTCATGCATGATTTTGTATAACAATAGAAGAGAGTCTTCCATACTGTATGAGTTTATTGACTATCAGAACCTGTTTTGGACTCTCCCTGAAGGAGACCAAGATAATGCCTGACCACAGCAACGTACACAAAGATTGTACACCATGACCAAAGGAGTTTTATCTCAGAACTATAACGTTGCTTTAACATGTAAAACACAGCACAATGCCTCATATTAATAGCATAACAGACAAAACCTCATGATCACCTTAAGAGATGTTTACAAAACCTTTAACATAATTCAACACCCTTCCATGATAAAAACTCTCAACAAATAAAGATTACAAGGTATCTCCTTTAACCTAATGAAGGGCAGCTTTGAAAAACCCACAGTTAACATCATACTTAAGGTGTAATATTTAATTCTTCAAAAGGCAACCCACAGAATTGGAGAAAATATTTGCAAATCATATATCTGATAAGGTACCATTATCACGAATATATAAATAACTCTTACAAATAAACAATAAAAAGACAATCCAAATTAAAATGGGCAAATAATTTGAATAGACATTTTTCCAAAGAAAACATAAAAGTAGTCTATGAGCACATGAAAAGATGCTCAAAATTGTTAATCATTTAGGTAATATAAATCACAACTACAATGAGATATCACTTCAGACACACTGGTGACTGAAAAAAAAAGATGGATGATAAGAAGTACTGGTGAAGACATGGAATAATTGAAACGTTCATACCTGGCATTTAGAATGTACACTGGTGTGGTGCTTTGCAGAACACTTTTGTAGTTCCTCAAAATGGTGCACACAGATCTAACGTAAGACACAGCAAATCCAATCCTAGATATATGTCCAAGAAAAATAAAAACATTTGGCCACAAAAGATTTGCATATGAATGTTCCTAATAGCATCATACAAAAATTTTAAAAAAATGGAAATAACCCGAATGCCCATGTTATGGGCAGCTGAGAAGAGCTGAAATAAAAAGCCTAAATAGCTTCATATTTGTTAAACATTTTGAAAAACTCTTCACAGACCTCAAAAAAAAACTCCAGTTCCACACATTGCACAGGTGAATTATTTCACGTGCTCAAAAAGAACCTCCTTTCTTCAGATATTTTCAGAAAATTAAGGAGGAGGGATTACTAACTAAGTTGTTTTATGAAGTTTATCAAAATTTGAAAAAGGCATTTGTTTAAAACCTGAAAATTGCAGTTGAATGTTCTTGAATATAGTCACAAAAATCAGATCAGTGATACATAAAAAGACAGTACATTATGACAAAGTAAAGATTATCCCAAGAATGCAAGATTCGTTAATGTTTTTAAAAGTCAATCAGTGGTGACTTTCCAGTTCCAGTTCCACATATAAGGAGATTAGAAGTGCCACTCCATCCTAACAACCAGGAAAAAGCTGAACAAGCTGAAAAATCAACAACTCTTCTTAGATTCATAGAGAAGCGAGGTCACAGGCCAAACCACTGCCTGAAAATTGGGGAGACAGAGGTGAATATAGAGAATCACAACTTACCAAAGCAAAAATGCAAGATTGGAAACCTCCACAGATGGCCAACAGGCACGTGAAAAGATGCTCAGAATTGCTAATTATTAGAGAAATGCAAATCAAAACTACAATGAGGTATCACCTCACACCAGTCAGAATGACCATCATTCAAATGTCCCCAAATGATAAATGCTGGAGAGGGTGTGGAGAAAAGGGAACCCTCCTACACTGCTGGTGGGAATGAAGTTTGGTGCAGCCACTATGGAAAACAGTATGGTGGTTCATTAAAAAGCTAAAAATAGTTACCATATGACCCAGCAATCCCACTCCTGAGTATATATATGGAGAAAACGAATTCGAAAAGATACATGCACTGCAATGTCCATAGCAGCACTATTTACAATGACCAAGACATGGAAGCAACCTAAATGTCCACCAATAGATGACTAGATAAAGAAGTCGTGGTATATTTATATAATAAAATACTACTCAGCCATGAAAAAGAAAAAACAATGCCATTTGCAGCAACATGGATGGATGTAGAGATGATCATACTAAGTGAAGTAAGTCAGAGAAAGACAAATGTTATACAATATCACTTATATGTGGAATCTAAAAAAATGATACAACTGAACTTATGTGCAAAACAGAAACAGTCTTATAGACACACAAAACAATCTTACGGTTACCAAAGGGGAAAGCAGGAAGGGGAGGGATAAATTAGGAGTTTGAGATTAACATATACACACTACTATATATAAAACAGATAGACAGCCAGGACCTACTATATAGCACAGGGAACTATATTCAATATCTTATAATAACCTATAATGGAAAAGAATCTGAAAAAGAATACACACACACACACACACACACACAGGTATAACTGAATCACTTTGCCGTACACCTGAAACTATTCAACATTGTAAATTAACTATACTTCAAGTTTTAAAAGTGGTTAAAAAAAAGGAAACCTCCACAGGAACCAGGAAAATCTGAACTCTAATTGATGAATTGCTGGAGGCTCAGTGTGAACAAGTCTGAGAGTTAAAAACTCCAGGGGGACCCAGTCATAGGGATTCCCCACTTTTTTGTGATTTTTACCTCCAGAAGCCTAACCAGATTCTCACGGTAGATACGTCATAGTAAAAACTTTTCATCCTTCCAGCAGGAGAGGGGAAAAGGAATCATTTTGAAATATGCCAGAGCACTCTGTTCTTCTTAACAATGTTTGCCCTCAGGATAAACTATTTAACCAGAGCCCAACCTAACCATATAAAATTGTGTATAAAGTTCTGGGCTCATGAACAAATTGCACATGCTTGGATCCAAAGCTAAAAACAATATTCAATGATTTAGGAACTGATCGAACAAGTAAACCACTGTCCAGATCCCATATTCTTCACTGAGTGGCACATATATGGGCCAGATACAAATAGCACTGCAGAGGCTTTGAAATGTGAACTGAGACTGCAACTACAGCCAACAAAACTAGGATAAGAATTTGTGGCCTGAACCTAAAACAAAACAAAACTAAACTAAACAAAAAACAAAATAAGTTCTCCATAGTATTTAAGCCAGATACAATGTCTAACAATGTAATATTAAAATGTCCAGGATATACTTAAAATTAATTGATAAAATATGAAGAACCAGGAAAATGTCAAAAAGTCCCAAGGGAAAACTCAAACAACAGAGGCAAATGCCAAGATGATGCAAGAATTGGAATCAGCAGAAAAATACAGTAAAACAGTTATTAGAAACATACCACCTGAAGTAATGGCTGTTGGTTACAAACTAAAATAAAAATAAAATACCATTCTCTGATCTCTCAATCTTTCTCTCCACACACACAGAGTCATGCATATAAATAAATACAAACATGTGGATATAAATACATGTAAACACACACATACACACACACACATATATATAAAGAGATGAAGTTAAACACACATATATATGTATATACACACAGATGTGTATATATAGATATACATGCACAACACACGTAACACACACACAGACACGTTAGAGATGTGTCAAAACCAAAACGTGAGTATGCATTTCAGTGTGGCACTGAAATCATCATCAGTCAAATTCAGCCACAGTGTATGTGTGCAGTCTTTCTGAGTACCCAGAAAGTGCCACCAAACTTAATAGAGACAAATAGAGAGGACATATACAAATGTTGTCATGATTTTTAAAATCAGTTTTGCTGTGTTCCCCCCCCCCCCAAGAATGAGATTGTTCAATATAGGCCATTCTATAATTTGCCTTTATCATACAACTTGATATCATTTCACACCCTTTCTCTACAAAGGGATGTAAATGAATACTTACACTCTCTTCAACCTTATTTTCTTAACATGTGCATTAGCATTCTACTGTTTAGAACCCATAGTTTGTATGAATGAAAAACTTTCAAGTTTATGAAGGCTTATTTTATGGCCTAATATAAGGTCTATACTGGAGAATATTCCATGTCCATTGGAGAAGAATGTATATTCTGCTGTTGAGTAGAGTGTCCTATAGGTATCTGTTAGATCTCACTGGATTATAGGGTTGTTCAGGTCTTCTAGTTTCCAGATGATCTTCTGCCTAGCTGTTCTATTCATTTGTGAAAGTGGGTTGTTGAAATCTCCAACTATCATTGTTGAATTGTGTATTTCTCCCTTAAACTGTGTCAGTTTTTATTTCATGTATTTAGGGTACTCTCTTGTTAGGTGCACTTGTATTTATAATCGTTATATCTTTTCTATGAATTGGCCTTTTAATCATTACTAATGATTATAAATTTTTCAGTCCTTTTACTTTTAACCTATTTTGAATCTAAAGGGCATCCTTTGTGTACAGCACATCATTTAATTATGGCTTTTTAAATATACTCTATAAATATTTAACTTTTCATTGGAAGATTTAGTCCATTTATATTAAATGTAACTAATGATAAGGTAGGACTTATTTTTACCATTTGGCTATTTCTTTTCCTTATGTTTTATGTCTTTTGTCCATTTATTATTCCTTTTTTGGTAAACAAGTATTTTTATTATATAATTTAATTGATTTATAGTCAATTTTACTATATTTTTTATTTACTTTCTTAGTGGTTGCCTTAGGGATCATAACATTTTAGCTTAAAACATTCTAAGATGGAGTAATACCAACTTAATTTCAAGAGTAAACAAAAGCTCTGTAACTATAGCATTTTCTCCTTCTTTCTTAAGGCCATTATTATACAAATTATATCTTTACACATTATAAGTTCATCAATGCAGTTTCATAATTTCATTATTATTTTTTCTATGTGTCCCTTGAATCATATGAGAAAAGAAAAGAGAAACAAACAAAAATCTTCATATGCCCTGTCTTTATATTTACCTGTCTAGTTACATTTGTTGGTGCCTTTTATCTCTTTATGTAAATTAGGGTTACTCTTTAACATGTTTTCATTTCAGCCGGAAAGCTTCCCTTTAATATTGTTTGTGGGACAGATCTGTTAGTGACAGAATTTCTAAGTTTTTGTTTATCCATGAAAGTCTTAATTCTTCTTTAATTTTGAAGGATAGTTTTTCTATATATAGAATTCTTCACTGACAGTCTTTTTCTTTCAATACATGGAATACATCGTCACACTGCCTCTGGGTGTTCCTGGTTGTTGATGAGAAGTAAGTCTCTCTTACATGTGATGAGTTGCTTTTCTCTTGTTGCTTTCAAGATTTTCCCTTTGTCTTGGGCTTTGATAGTTTGATTATATGATGCCTAGCTCTGTCTTTCTATGAGCGCATCTTACTTGGATGCTATTGGTTTATATTGATTGTTTTTCCCTACTTTCATGAGCCATAATTTCTTGGTTCTTTGCATGCTTTATAGTTTTGTTGTTTTGATTGTTTTTTCCTTAAGTTAGACTTTTAAAATTATACATTGTGGCAACTTCAGAAAGCAGATTATGCCTTCTTCCCCAGATTGTTGTTGTTTGTTCCTATTCTTGTTTTTGTTTGATTATAGAGTCACTTTGCCAAAATAATTTATTAAAGCCTGGATATTTTGTCATCTGTGGCCACTGAATTCTTTTCTCTAACAGCTTTATAATCAGTTAATGTTTGGAAAGATATTTTGTCAAATACTTTGAACCTATAAATCTTCCAGCCTTAATGAAGGTGCTTTGTTGTGTATGTTTTGGGATGCTTTCAATGCTCAGGTAGGCAGTTTGCAACTCTGCCTAACCTTTCAGTTTCTGCTTGTGCAGAGCTTCGTTGTCAGCTAGAGGTGAGAACTAGGTCTTCTCAGGTATTTTCTGAGCATGCACACAGTTTTACACATGCCCGTGGCCTTCTGGATCTCAGTTATACATTGGAACATTTCAGAGTATTCTATGGACATTTCCTTTCCCAGGTTTTCACTTAAGTTTTTGAGTAGCTTCTTGTTAGCTCTAAATAGTAGCACCACATCTGGAACCTAAAGTATTAAACAATTACTGCTGAATGTTTTTTTTCAAATGCCCTTAGGATAAACCAGTCCTCTCTCTCTCTCTCTCTCTCTCACACACACTCACACACACACACACACAGACACACACACACACACACACACACACACACACACACGAAAAGAAAAAGAAAAGAAGAAAGAAAGAAAGAAAAAGAAAGAAAGAAACAAACAAACAAACAAAGGAAAGTAAAGAAAAATCAGATTCTAAGTGAGAACAAATGAAGTCATGTCTGAGAATGGAGGTTTTCAGAGAGCTTCCAGACAGGTCAAATATTCACAGTTCTCTGAGGATGAGGTTGTTGGGGAGCTGCAAATCTTTTCTGCCTCTCCTCTGGCTGCCAGGCTGCAGGTTTTGCAGGCAACATAATTGCAAAACTGTTGGTGTTCAATACCACCATAGATCTAGGGTAAAGCAATTCAAATTGGGCCAAATTAAAATGCTACAAAACTTATTGTTCATAGAAGAATGCAGTCAGTTTTGGAATAAATACTCTTTGGATGATTGAAAGTCTTTCATTAATTTCCAGAGTTCTGGGAAGTTGATTTTGACAAATTTTTTTCAGTGTTCTCATTGCGTTTATGAAGGAACAGATTTTCAGAGGTCTTTACTCCACCATTCCAGAACTAATTCTCTAACTCACTTCTTAATTTCACCAAGTGCTTCTTTTACTTGTAGAATTTCCATTTGGATTTGCTTATTCCCAGGTAGTTCTACCCTACTTTTGTTTATAAATTCCCAAAGTGTGTTTTCATGTGCTTAAGTGTTTATGATGACGAGTTAATTTCTTTATTTTTAATTTTTTTCCTGTTTTATTATGTAGAATTATTACAGTTTGACTGCACATACACATTATATTATTGCATGTAAATACATACAAACAGTATACTGCACATTTTTTTAGTTTTCATATATGTACTAATTATTGTTTCTAAGAACAGATTAGATCTTTAGCTTTTTAAACTTACATAGTTATCAAAGGAATAAAGCCAACTACAAAATAAAAAGCAAAAGAATGCGGTAATCCAGTCATAAAAGACAGTCGAATGTGCTTACACATATTCAAGAAATCAAAATAATAATTATTTCATTTGTGTCCTTGTTATTAATGTTATTATTCTTTAGGTTTCGTTAGAGAAAAATATCCTTCTAAGTTCCTTTGAAAGCTATTTATCATGAATTCTACTATTTCTTGTATAGATTTTTCTATATTTGCTTTTTTGTTACTCACATGTACTTTTTATATTTTCTTTCTCTTTAGAGGCTTTTAAAAGGCAGTATTTAGTTGCATATCTATATCATAAAAATATTCTAGAAAACTAACTGGAAAATGGCAGAAGGATTCCTGTACGAACAGGATTGTAAGAAGATACAGGCATAACTGGGTAGGAAGGGAAGAGAAGTGATCAGGTAAAGGGAGATTACATGGGCAGACACCTGCCGTGGGAAGATAGTGACTTGAGCCAAGATTGGATACCCCAGTCCTGGGGTCCTACACAAAGAAGACAACCCTCCTTGACTGGTTGGAAGATTGCTGGGAAAGATAGAAAGGCTGTAGGAAGCCTGGACTCTGCTGGTGAAGAGCACATGTGCATTGGCTTGCCCCCAGACCGGGTGGAGAGGTCTGCCCTAGCTCCTGCCCATTGTCCTGTGATCTCTTTACCACAAGCTCCACCCAAGCCAAGCAAACACTCTGCTCACTCCACATCACAGTGCTGCTGAAGCACGGCCTCCGTACCCCACTTACTGAATTGAGACTTGAGGACAGAGTTTTGGATGAAGTAGAAAAGGCAGCTTTATTTCTTTGCCAGGCAAAGGAGGTCACAGTGGACTAATGCCTCTAGGACTGTGAGCCTGCTATTGAGAGAAGGCAGGGGGTTTTATAGTAAAAAGTTCAAGAGTTTGAGGGGTGGAGATAATTTCCATAGAGATCGCATACAGGGTAGCAAACTGTTGCAAAGTTGTTCTTGTTTTTATAGATGCAGCAATCCCCTTCCCTATGAAGTTCACCTCTGGCTTTGGGACTCTCTTAATATTATTATTTTTTAATTTTGAGGGGGAGATAGTTAAGTTTACTTGTTTATTTAGTTTTGGAGGAGGTACTGGGATTGAGCCCAGGACCTTGTGTATGCTAAGCATGTGCTCTACCACTTGAGCTGTACCCCTCTCCCCTTAATATTCTTGTACCTAGAACAAAGGATGCATAGGAAGGGGGTCCATGGAAAAGAGCGCTAGAAAAAAACTTGTGCAGTTTAAAGTCAGGTTGATAAATGCTTTTATCCTTTTAAGCAGGCTGAGGCCTGGGACATCCTGTTCCAGGCTGAAGCCTGCAGCTCAAAAAACAAGATACATGGAAACCACAAAGGGATCAAAAACAACTGCAGACATGTGCATTTGGAGTGAGTTATGAACAACAAGGTACACAAAACACCCAACTGCTGTTTTTGAGATGTTGGGGTCAAGAGGAGGGCACTGGGGTCAAAAGCAGGGCGGGGGAGGGTGGGGTGGGAGGCAGGAGCAGGGCACTGAGCATCATGCCTTCAAGCAGCACCACAAGGGGGTTGGGCAGACCACCCAAGCCTCCCTCCTCTCTAGCCTAATCCTGGTCAGCAAGAGAATGAGAAAAATCCTTTAAGCCACTATAAAATCAAGCAGTTACAAACACCATTGCAGATGTCAGATGGTCACCGACGATGACAATAGGGTCCTTCTTGGTTACAACAGTATGGCACTGGGTCTGGGGTGGCCATGACTGGGGATAAGACTCAACCATGGGATGCAGAGGTGACCCAGTCCCAGGGTGGAGCCTAAGTGGGACAGTAGAGGCCACTGTTAGAGCTTACCCAAGCAGTGCCTCAGAAGCAGCCCAGATCACTGACAGCAGTCACTCTGCCACAGCTCGCCCGTTGTTACATGCTGAGAGTCCACACAGGCACTGCCTGCCCTGACCAGTGGTTTCACAACGTGGGGTGAGGAGGGGACAGAGGCTGGGAGCAGTGATCAGTTGACTTGAACCCAAGGCTGTGTCAGACCAGAGTCATGGGCACCTGCACAGGCAAGGCACTAGACTTCTGTCTGCAAAGGCTGCACTTGCTTGAGCACTCCCCGACTCTGGGGCAAGGTTTCTGGTGCAGAGAGAGGAAAAACACGTACTTAAAGAGAACAAAATTAGTTCGGCTTGACCCTCAAGGCTTCTGCTCCAGCAATTTAGGATCAGATTCCACCCACAATAGGGAAGTGATGGCTACTGGGTATAACTCTTAGAAGAGAACATAGGCAGAACACTCCTTGACATAAATCACAGTAATATTTTTTGGGATCTGTCTCTTAAAGTAATGGAAATGAAAGCAAAAATAAACAAACGGGACCTAATTAAACTTAAAACCTTTTGCACAGCAAAGGAAACCATAAACAAAATTAAAGGCAACCTACAGACTGGGAGAAAATAATTGCAAATGATGTGACCGACAAGGGCTTGATTTAAAAAATATACAAACAGCTCAATATCAAAACAAAAACAAAAACGAAAACAAACAACCCAATCAAAAAATGGGCAGAAGACTTAAATAGACACTTTTCCAAAGAAGACATACAGATGGCCAACAGGCTTGTGAAAAGAGGCTCAATATTGCTAATTATTAGAGAAATGCAAATCAAAACTGCAGTGAGGTATCACTTCACACATGTCAGAATAGCCATCATCAAAATATCTACAAATAAATGCTGGAGAGGGTGAGGAGAAAAGGGAGCCCTTGTACATTGTTGGTGGGAATGTAAATTGGTGCAGCCACTGTGGAAAACAGTACGGAAGTTCCTTTAAAAACTAAAAATAGAAGTACCATATGTTCTAAGAATTCCACTCCTGCGTATATATCTGGAAAAAATGAAAACACGAATTCAAAAAGACACATGCACCCCAATGTTCATAGCAGCACTTTTTACAACAGGGAAGACATGGAAACAACGTAAATGTCCATCAACAGATGACTGGATAAAGAAGTTGTGGTATCTTTATACAATAGAATACTACTCAGCCATAAAAAAGAATAAAATAATGCCATTTTTTTTTGCAGCAACATGGGTGGATCTGGAGATCATCATTCTAAGTGAAGTAAACCAGAAAGAAAAAGAAAAATGCCATATGATATCACTTAAGTCTAGAATTTAAAAAAAAAGACACAAATGAGCTTATTTACAAAACAGAAACAGACTCACAGGCATAGAAAACAAACTTATGGTTACCAAGGGGGAGTGGGAGTGGGAAGGGATATATTGAGAGTTTGAGATTTGCAGATACTAACTACTATACACAAAATAGATAAACAAGTTTCTACTGTATAGCACAGGGAACTATATCCATTATCTTGTAGTAACCTATAATGAAAAAGAATATGAAAAGGAATATATTTATGTATATGTATGACTGAAACATTATGCTGTACACCAGAACCTGACACAATATTGTAAACCGGCTATACTTCAATTAAAAAAAATACAAAAAAAGAAGATATGGTATACACTTTAGGGGGCATCCCGTGCCCCAAGCCCACTGTGACCAAGGCAAATGGACCAGGGGAAAATGCTGACCCTTGCTGGGCCAACCACATTCTCCTTCCCTTGGAAATACAAACAAGGGACCCTAGTCCAACTCTAGTGAAACTAGACATGTAAACTCAGAGCTATGGAACAGCCATTCTTCTCCACTTGTATCAAGAGAAAAGAGTAGCAGGGACTTCAGAAAGAAGCAACATGAGGGACCACTTGTCACCAGAAAGTAAGCTGACTTCACGATGAACGCATGGGGCTGAGCTGTACTCCTGGCACCTGGATTCCAGAAGATAATCTGTTGCCTCCTAATAAAGTCTCCATTTTTACTAAACAAAGATGTGATATCACACACACACGTGCACACACACAATGGAATATTACTCAGCCATAAATAAGAATGAAATACTGCCTTTTGCAGCAATGTTGATGGACCTAGATAATATGCTTAGTGAAATGTCAAAGACAAATATTGTGTATCACTTATATGTGGAATTAAAAAAAATAATACAAGTGAATGTATATGCAAAACAGAAACAGACTCACAAATATCAAAAACAAACTTGTGGCTACCAAAGGGGAGAGGAAAGAGGGGAGTGACAAACTAGGGGTATGGTATTAACAGAGACAAACTAGTATATATAAAATAGATAAGCAACAAGGATATACTGTATAGGACAGGGAATTATACCTATTATCTTGTAATAACCTATAATGGAGTATAATCCAAAAAATACTGAATCACTGTTATGCTGTACACCTGAAACTAACACAATATTGTAAATCAACTATACTGCAATAAAAAATAAAGAAAAAATAGAGTGAATCAATTATTAAATATTTTTGCCTCTAAAAAATAAAAAATACTACAAATACTTACCTAGATCAACCAGGGGAAGAACTGAGAAGAGTTAAATTAAAAATATGAGGAATGTAAGAGGTGACATCACAATTGTTAAAAATAAGACAATAGGCCCCACATAGAGTCACTTATGCTAAGTCTCAGGTCACCAGACTGAGATTTAACTTAATTACAGTTTCAGCTCTCCCAGAAATGTAATCTTAAATCAGTCAGTCAGGAATCACTTAATCAGAACTACTTAAGTAATCTTGCTAGACCTGTGCCATCCCCTAAAAAAAGTGACCTTGCCACAACCCTTGCACTTTTTGCTAGTATAACCTCCCTATTCCGGCTCCCTTCTGCCTATAAAAATCTTTCACTCTGTACAGCTCCTCAGAGCTCCTTTCTATCTGCTAGACTGGATGATGCCACATTCATAAAATCACTGAATAAAGCCAATAAGATCTTTAAAATTTACTCAGTTGAATATTGTTTTTTAACACTACCAATGCTACCAAATTAAAAAGGATTATAAGGGAGTACTATGGAAAAGTCTACGCCAACAAATTAGATAATCTATATGAAATGTGATTACTGAAAAGACACAAAACAACAGAATTGACTAAAAAAATCAATAGAAAACCTGAATAGACTTGTAACAAGGGATTGATTTACTAATCAAAAAAAACCAAACAAACACTCACAAGGAAAAGCCCAGGATCAGATGAATTCACTGGTCTACTCTATATTTCAGGAAGACAATATCAATCTTTTAAAAACTCTTCCAAAAACTAGATAAGGAAGAAACACTTCCTAACCCTTACTGTGAGGCCAGGATTATCCTGACACTAAAGACAAAGCTTATAACAAGAATCAAAATTCCCTACAAATACAGACACAAAAATTACCAACAAAATATTAGCAATATGAATCCAGCAACATATACAAATGATTATTTACTGTGACTATGGGGAATTTATCCCAGGAGTGAAACGCAAATTTAAACTTGAAAATGAGGCAATGTACTTGCTGGGAAAGGCAATTGGACACAGTCTGTTGAGGCCTGATCTGCTGCATAAGAATGGGTCTTGGGCATGGAACATTTCCTCGCTGGGAGATAAGGGGCCCTCACCGCCTGTGCTAGGCTCATCACCTCGTGAGGAAATATTTTCACCTGTTCTGGGCTTGATATACACCCCTTTGTTCTGCTTATGCACTGTCAATGGCCCTCAGGGCCCAGCTTTCTGTATTTCAGCCCTTACAATGGAACGTTTCCTTCCACTATGCATGCAGTCATAGTGCCCATGCTGGCTGCAGAATGGCCCCACTGGCCATGAGGACCGACATACTGCAAGGAACCAGATCTTGTGCACAATCTCTCTCTCCTCTTGCTGTAAGTGCTATACGGCTTGAGCCTGTTCTGAGTGACCATGAATCATGCACGGGTTGCTTTCCTAGGTGACACTTATCTACCTTTTAACCTTGGCCACACTCATGTAATATTCTATTCTGCAACAATAGTCTGACACCCAGTGACAAATAAAATGGTAACACACCACATTCATAGAGTAAAGGATAAAAATTGCTTGATGATCTCAACAGAGACAGAAAAGATTTTTTTGACAGAACATTTTTTTGTAACAAACACACTCAACAAACTAGGAATAAAAGCGAACTTCTTTATCTGTTAAAGGCTTCTATAAAACCCCCACAGCTATTGTCATACTCAAAGGTGAAAGACGGAAAGCTTTCCCCCTAAGTTCAGGAACAGACAATGATGTCTGCTCTTAGCACTGCAACTCAGCATTGTACTGGGGAGTCTAGCTAGGACAATAAGGCAAGTAACAGAAAAGAAAAGGCATTGTAAACCAGAAAAGGAGGAGTAAAATTATTTCTGCTTGCTGAAGGCACAATCTTATATATAGCATTTTCCAAAGAATCCACACAAAAAAGTTATGAGCTAATAAATCAGTTCAGTAAGGTTTCAGGATACAAGATCAACATGTAAAAATCAATTGTGTTTCTTTACATTAGCAATGAACAATACAATAATGAAATTAAGACATAAATTCTAAGTACAGTAACATAATATACTTAGGAATAAATGTAACAATGCAATGTCTATCAGTTGATGGATGGATAAATAAAATATCCATATTTGTGTAGTGGAGTATTATCCAGCCATGGAAAGAAGGTAGTACTGGTAAACGAAATGCTGCAATATGTATGAACTTAGGAAACATGCTAAGTGAAAGGCACTAATCACAAAATACCATGTATTGTGAATTTCAGTTTACATGAAATATCCTTAAAAAGCAAATCCATGGAGACAGAAGACATATTAGTGGTTGCCTGCGTCTGGGTCTGGGGTTGGGTGAAGGAATTGCCTCGAATGGGAACAGAAGATTTTTTTGAGGTATCAGAAATGTTCTAAAACTGAATAGAATGTATAAATTATGGTGGTGGTTGCATAACTGTGTAATTTTAAGACAAAAATCATTGAATTGTACATTTAAAACAAGTTAATAGTATGTTATATTAATTATACTTCAATGAATATGTTAAAATGATTTCTTTACTAATGGCATTTTTATGCTGTTTTGGGTGAAGGAGTCTGTAAGAGTCAATTGGAGATCTTAGTGGAAGGAAAATTTCACTTTTCCATATTACCCAGACTCTCTTTCCCTATTAGAGTCATGTCAGTGTTCACATCCTAACATATTCTGTTCTATGTCATTCAGTCATTCAGTTTTAGAATTGTGAGCCAAGTGTGAGCCACTTAGCTGTGGTGCAAGACTATGATTTTGATGGTAAATTTGAGGTACCATGAAAAGAATGTGTTAATCTTGTGCACCACGTCATCTGAAGCTATTGAGCATTTGCACTGGATCTGGGGACATATGGAATTTGAGACTCATTTCAGCACAAGCACCTGTTATTTCATGTTCTAAGGTGATCCTGAACAGAGGTTGAAACAGGTCTTGTTTGTTTAATGGGAAAGCTAGAATGATTAATTATCTTTTTTGTCTACTTTAACCCACTCTACCAAAATATTTTGTTCACTCTAATGGTTATTGTTTGAGAATTGCTTTCCAGCCTCTATTATTTACTCATTTATTTTACTGATGCTGGGAATGGATTTGTATGTTTCAGTTTCCACAGAAAGTTAATGTCAAGCTGATTGTTATACTAATGGTCTTCTTTAATGACAACTGGGAAAGGTTATTTAATAACTGGATGTAGAAACAGTTTTGGGGGATAATTACAGGCAGAAAATGTGGCATACCTACATCCATAATAGCCTTATTAGAGGTGTCTATCATCACTGTGACTGTGTATATGTATGTTTGTGTATTTGTATGTGTTTGGGAAGGTGATATATTTTATTGAAGAAGCTATGTCTGAGACTTCTGTTACTTGGGATAAATTGTTAGCTCCTCATGAGTAGATCTGGATGTAGCTGAGTCACCAGTTATTCATTCATCCGCCTTGATTCTGTGTCCTAAAATAGCCTGACAACTGTGAAGGGTTTGATACTTTCAATTGGATTCCATTGGACATAGAATAAAATTCAAAAGACCAGAAAGAAGGCTAACGTTTTCCATTCTTTTAAGAAACCTGATGTTAATTTTATGCATTTATAAATTTAATAATATTTAAAATTTTAACATTATATATTAAAAATTCCCCTACAAGATGGATACTACTTACTAGAAAAAAAAAACCTAAAACTTTAATGAAGTCCTAAAAGCTCTCTAAATTGTGTTATATATTGAATATACAATTATCAAAAAATTTTATAGCGATACAAGGAAATTCTAATAATCATATAGTGTTGGTAAGGTGCCAGAGTAGCCACAATACTTTTATTACACAGGAACCTTATGGACTTTACTTTTATTATAATAAAGAAGTTTCCTTTCTCTTTATCTTTCAGAAATTTGAATGCCTTTAAATTTTCACAGGCTACATCAGACAAGAAGCTCCCAGGTAACAGCTTGAAATTTCAGTGGGGGCTTTGGGATAAAAGTGAGAAAAAATTTTCCATGGGTCTTGGTGTTCATGAGGGTAATGTTAAGAAAAATATTCTTATTTAGAGAGAACTCTATGCCTAGGATTGCTTTTTCTTTCGGTATATGTTAATGAATCACCTAGGTAGGGATAATTAGAATATAGCTTCCAAATTAGTACTTTTATAAGTCACATCCATTTATTGCATAATGGAAGACTATATTTTGTTTAATGATTTTGTGTTTGGTCTAAGAGAAATGGTGGAAAATAAATCATTATTTTTGTTAAAACCATGGGAATTAAAAACTTCTCATTTGGACATTTTATTTCATGATGATCCTTAGAAAACTTTTAATTTATTGAGCATGAATTTGGAAAGATTAGTATTTGTTATTTATGTTAATTTTATTGTGGACAGGAGAGAGTTACCTCAGCAAGCCCGAGTTTCCTAAACCTTGGACATTCCAAAGAACAGCCTGTCTTCTGGACTGGCTCATGGCTTGCTTCCAGGGATAACTTCTGAGCCCTTGGGATATCCGACCTGATAAATTTGCTTTTATATGTCTGAGTCCTTGGGCCACTCTGTACATATTTGACCAGTTCAGTTTACTCTAACGATGAAATTTTTTGTGAATGCCTGTTTGTGCTCTGGAAGATGGACCAGAAGCTGAGTAGTTGTAGTCAAATAGGCACTGAACGCCTGTGTCACTGACCTCCAGTAAAAGCTTTCAAGGCTCAAGTGAGCTTCCCTGCTTGGCACACATCGTTTCTGGTAGAATTAGGTGTGTCCACATGTGACTCTTCTGGGAAGGGACTCTTGGAAGCTTGCACCTAGTTACTTCAATTTTTCCCATGTGCCTTTCCCTTTGCTGATTTTCATGTTTTCTTTCATTGTATTAAACCATAACCATGGGTACAAGGGCTTTTCTGAATTACTTGAATCCTTCAAGCAAATCATGAAGCTTAGGGGTGGTCTTGGTGATGCCCAGCAGAGTTGGCATCAGAAATGGAATTCACTACAATGACCCCGACTCACTGAAATGTGGTAATCACATTGTTTGGGAAAAGGAAGGATGAGATGGTGATGGATGACAAATCTTAGATACTTGAAGGGCGACTGAGTCACCCATTGTATGAGACAGTAGCTGTGCTTCAGTCAGCCCCTGAATACATGAGGAAATGCAAAATAATGAGGAAAAAATCTAAATATACAACCCTTTAGTTATTTTTATCTCTAATAGATAAAAAGAAAGTAATGGAGAGTGTTTGGGTGGATCCTTAGAGCTGCTACCAAAGGGAAAAATTGTGTTGAAACAACAGATTGTTGTCTGACCTCTGGTCACAAAGAAGATATGGCAGGTAGCAGGGAGACACAAACACAAGAAACTACTGAAACTGGGGTTATAGTGTTAAAGAGTTTTCTCCATTTTGTGGATCAATATCACCAGTTTCCAGAAAATGGATTGTGATAGTTACTAACCTAAGAACAGTCTACTTGGTGTTGAATGCTGGTAAATGGAGGAGTATGTTTGGATTGATGTAGGACCCATTCTTTACAATCGAACAGATGGCACTACATGATCCAAACACAGTAGTTTCTTCCTGAGAGGAAAACTAGCCTTGTGGACTGGATGAAAATTTGTTTGCCCCAAGAAGATGAATGCTTTTTGCTCTCCTTTAAAAACCAAGTGGAACTCTCAAGATGAAACAGCTGATATGCCGCATATGCAATCCGTGCTGGATTGACTGTACAATGGTCAGAACGTTCATCCACTTAATATCCTCTTGCCCAGGTCATGGTAAATGCTTTAATTTAGGGAGATGAGACTCTTTTGTATTGTTACCTCATGTAACCTTGTTGCAAAATCAAGCAATGATCCAAGAAGCTGTATCAGATTTGTTACTTCAACTTTCCCCTATGGGTCTCACAGATGCTAAGGAAACAAGAGTGTTTCACAAGAGAATAGAGATAGAAAAAGGGATAGACAAGGGACTCACACCGGCAAAGTGGAAATCTTTAAATAGCTGTTAAGGAATGAAATGAATAGAGTAGCACTGATGAAGTTGACACTGTTAATGGGAGGATATGAGGATACACTGGTTGATGGGATTAAGGTCAATATTTGAATCTTCTTTTTCTGCATGTATTATTGAGAAAGATATCTGCCTACTGGAGAATACTTTATATGTCTAGTATGGGAAAACAGAAGGAACAGAAGTTCACCCTTTGGCCAGTATTAATTGGACATGCTAAATGAGAATCTACAGAATTTCCTAAGCCCACGCAGATTGTTAATTTGAAACAGTGTAGAATATTTGGTGGAGAAAAATAGACTACCATTTTAATTAACTACATGTTAGAATCTGGAAAGCTATGAGCAACACTTTCTCTGTAAATAGCCCTGTGCAGCCATTGAACAGGCAGATGGCACATGGACAGTAATATTAGAGTATCAAAGCTTGAATTTCATTTAGAATTAGCAGTCCGAAAAAGTGAAAAAAAAAAGCAAGTTAAAAAGGTGACTACTCAATGATTGATTTTGAAAATATTTTTTTCAATCTTGATACTAATCACGGAAACAAGTCAATTTGCAATTTTTCTTCATGTAAAAAGGATCTCAATTTATAATTTACTGTATTGCCACAGGATTATTTGAATTCACCAGCTTACTGTCATAATTTGATTAGGAGGGATTTGGTCTTGATGCAGGTATTGAGTGTGATAACATATTGCATTGAGGATGTCATGGTAATATCAGAAATTGAAGAGCAAGATACAACTTACTTAAATGCAGTAGTGACACACATGATTGACAAAGGTGAGTTGATAAATCCAGCAAAGATCCAAGAGCCTTTCCAAATGATGAAATTCATAGGAATAACATCGTAGGAGCCACTGAGACATCCCATAGGTAACTAACAATGAAATGCTCTCATTGCTTTCCTCTGGAAATAAGCAAGAAACACAGCACCTTGTGGGGTTTTTTGAATTTTGGAAGATGCATATTCCACCTTTGGAAATACTGCTAGCTCCAGTCCATAAAGCCATCTGTAAGAAGGTCACATTTGAATGGGGAGCTGATAAACACCAGACTATGTCTGAAATGCAAAAAGCTCAAACCATGACTTTGCATCCTTATGATACACACTCAGACATGAATTTGGAAATGTCTGCAACTTGCACTTAAGCAGACTTAAGCTCATGGCAAAGCCCATTAGTGCTGCCCGGCAGTGACCACTGGAATTTTAGACCAGAAAGTTTTCAGACCTGGCAGTACACTGCACACTGTTTGCGAGATAGTTATTGATTTGCTATTGAGCACTTACTGAAATTGCCATTATGACTGGAGGACATAAAATAATGTTGAAACCACTACTCATAACGTCTAATAAGGAAGGTTACTGGGAGAATACAAGGATACAGTCATTGTACTCATGACCAGGGAGCTTCTTTTCCCTTCGGCCAACTTTGGAATCACCTGAGGAACTGCCACATCTTATTACCACATGGGTAGTTCTCTATGCATAGCTCTCAATTGATCAACAAATGGCTGCCTCGGTTTATGGATGTCAATGACAGGGTAGATGGGAAGCATCTTTTTTGGAAGCCTGCTGCTGTGTAATGTACTGATAGAAAAACTCTGATTGAAGAAGAGAAGAATAAAGTAGCTCAGTATGCTGAACTCCATGCTCTTTTCTTTTCAGTGATAGAAGAATTGAACAGCAATACAATTTTAAAAATCTAAGTTTATTCTGACACAACATGGGACAGATGGAATAGAGACATGGCTAATGGCCTGACCATAGGGTCAGGCAGATGAGGGATGAAAAATTGGACCCTAAAGCACTCCTGCATGTGTCAAAGCCCCATAGTAATCATTATGGGAATTTAAGAGGCACATTGAAGAAATTCCTTCCAAACTCAGAAGGTGATTGGAATCAGCAAGTGGACATCCTGGTGCACATGTTTGAAGGGACTACCTGGGTCCATAAAAATGAATGGACATGAGGTTAGCTGCAGCAATGCAGAGATGGCTGATCATTAATATAGCCCACTTGCACATTCTGAGGCACAAAATGCCAGTGAGAACTATCCTGTCTTCTAGGGAGACAGACAAAAACTACAAATGAATATGGGGTAGACTCCCTGGGGGGAAAGGCCCCGCGTATTGCTGGCATCTAAACTACATCACACTACTACCAGTAGCCTTAGAACACTGTAAATAGGTCCTGCCAGAGATAGATATTTACTGCAGACTAGGCTTTGCATATCCCGTGGTAGATGCAAATGCTCAAAACTCTACAAAAAATTGGAATAGGACATATTGTACCAATTTAGACTGTCAAGTTATACTTCCTCAACCAAGGATCATATCTTATAATCCATAGGGTTCAACAGTGGTCAAAGATATCATATCAAGTGGACATACCATACTGCATATGATTCTTAGAGTAGCGCTTTGATAGAAAATTGGAACAGTCAAAATGAATGGAGATAAAGAAGTGAAAGTTTAGTTTACACACCTTCATGAATATGAGCTCACATTTAATGTTAGAAGGGACAAGAGATGATCCCCATTTGGTAAATTCTTGTTTTTCTGGGGGAACTAGGGGAAAAGATGATAAAGGAGGATGTTGGAACAACTATACAGTGTTTCCCTAACTGCAACTTTTGCTTTTCCTACCTGATTCAGTGATCCTGGGACCGGGGCTGCAGGTGTCAGATGCAGAGATGATCCTTAAGCAAGAAACCGTAACTATACCTTTAAACCTTTATGCCAATATTCCTAAGTGTCTGATGGGATGGACTGTACCTTCCACCTGGCAAAATTGGGGTTGACAGTGAATGCAGCTGTATAGCCTAATGGTCAAGAAAGTCCACTAGCTCTGTACTTATGTAATCCTGCCCTATATGGATGAGAATGTACTGAGTTTCTACTTACACAGAAACTGTTGAAAACTGTCAAGAGTAGGCACTGGCTAGACTGGTATTTGTGCTGATGATCCAGATCAACACAATGGCTAAACCTGACAATCCTTCCAAAGATGGAAAAGTTTGGGTAAAAATCAAAAAATGGAGAGAAGGAGCTATAGTCGTTGAGGTTATGGAATGGGCTATGGAATAATGGAAATCAATGATATTGTCTCTTAACACAAGTATACCTTAATGCTCAAAAGGGTGAAGCCACGTATTTTCTAAGACCATCCTTGCTTTTTTTTTTTCAGACTTGGTATTCCTCAGTCGGATTTGATTCTATTGTATTTTTTTAAACATTTTTTTGTTTAATTAGGTTTATTTATTCATTTATTTTTAATGGTGGTACTGGGGATTGAACCCAGGACCTTGTGCATTCTAAGTACACACTCTACCACTGAGCTATATGCCCTTATCCTTGCTTTTTGAATTTGACAAGGTCAAACGGAAAACTGGAAACCTGAGTGGCATTGGTCCTGGAGACATTTTGGTCATACAGTATGATAAAGATAGTCCTATAGTTAATGAGTGAGTGGAACCCTAGTAATGTGCCAGTATCTTTTGACTCTTATTTTTCAGCTTTTATCTACTACAAAGGGTATCATTTTGGAAGGAATCTCCAGGAACTACTCCCTACTGGGGTATTGGTTCATAGAGTATACAGCCCCTGGCAGACTAATTGCTGTGTAACCATAAACTTTGATGATAACTAATTAGAAAGGTCCCTGGTTATAATGGATGAAAGGCCACAGTAGCATTCCCGGCATGCCACAGTCTATTATGCAGCGAAATAAATTACTCTTGTTTTTGTGATTGGAAAGCCATTAAACAGAATAGAAAACAATTTCTAATGGGAATTAAGCAGTGGACAAATCACATGATAAATTCTAATTCTCCTAGGGAATGACCTCAACTTGAGCAATTGCCTTAGGTAAAAAAGTCATATGACAGTACTGATACAAATGATCTGATGTACTGAGTGAAAGCTTTCTCAGGATATGACACTGATAGAAAGCGACTGGCCTAGGAAAAGCTGAATTTAGCTAACCATCAGCTATATTACTATGTTAAATAGTTCTTCACAAATTTATCACAAGGCACAAATAATAGTAGATTAAGAGGGGACATATGTAATCAAACTTGTATAAAAATATGAAAATGTTAACTTTATAGAATGGAGTAATCATTTCATTAAATATATCCTTTCCCTACACTGGCTTCTCCAACTGTTAGGCATATTTATGCTGATATTATTGTTGTATCTGTCATATAAATACTATACTGAATGTAGATGCACACAAAATATGATAATTTTTCTGTAAGAGGGCTTACAGAAGGATCCGGGCTGCTGATTGGGCAGGAAAGGATGAACTAAACTGGCCTGGATTCCTCAAACACTGCATATTCTAAAGAAAAGACTGTCTTCAGAGCCAGCCTTTGACTAACTCCTGGGAAATAATCTATGTACACTGGAATATTCTACCTAATAAGTTTGTTTTTGCATGCAGGTAAGTTTATCATTTATGCTGAAGGCCCGTTTTAGCTCAGGAATGGTAGGAGGGGCCTATATGACTGACTGCCTCCATATCTCTGGCCACAAAGGCTCAGATGAAATTCCTTGGTTGGCAACACTTCACGTGAGTTGTCACACATTGTTTCGGGGGGAATTTAAGCATATCCTTGTGCAAATCCACTGGGAGGGGACATCTGGAAGCTTGAGACTGGTTTCTCCTGGACTTCACCCAATGTACATTTTCCCTTGCATATTTTGATCTATTTGACCTGAAATTTCATTGTTATAAACTGTAAATGTGAAAAAAAAACCCTGTAAATGTGGGCATAACAGCCTTTTAAAAATTTCTGTTTGAGTCCTTAGAGAAAATGATTAAGCATGAGGGTGAAACAGCTTGTGTATTGAAACATGGACCATGTGGTAGAAAATTTAAGTGAAGACAAATAAACCAAGTTTAGTATGTTCCTTAATGTGATTTTGTTCATTAACCAATGAACCAGTTGGAGTGGTATAGGTTGGAGTGGCATAGGTTAGAGTGGCTGACCTCCCAATTATGAATCTGACCCTGAGAGTGATTGTATATATCCTCGTTTCCATACAATGCCACACTAATGCAAGAAATATGTAACATTTTGGTTTTGTGGCAACTGACCATGCTATCAGTTTCCGATAGATTGATCATATAGAATTATGGGCAGAAAAGGGGGAAAATCGGCATCATTTACAGGCCTATACAAAGTCTATCATCATAGGGTGTTTATATGTGTCTGTGTCTGTGGGTTGAGGTATATGCTGGGGGTTGATGGTGCTAGATCCCTCCTATTTTGTGGGAGACACTTGCAGCTCATATGAAAAGGATCCTGAGGGGGCTGAGTCCCCAGCCAGTTTTCCCTTCCTTGATTCTGTCAACGAAGATGGTAGCACTGTGTGCTAGGTGGGCCAATTTGACATCTAATTTAATAAAACAAAGGCCTCTGTATTTTTCTAAGCAAGCATCCTTGTTTAAGAACGCTTTTTTTTCTAGTACTTTAAAAATGTGTCATATGTCATTATATATCTACATAGAATAACAATCATTTTTGCATTTTAAGAAATACACACGAATAAGGTTATAAAACAGGAGTTGGCAAATTTTTTCAGCAAAACACCAGATATTAGATACCCTATACTTTGATGGTGATACAAATCTCTGCCTTAATTACTCAACTCTGCCATTGTAATAGGTAAACAGCTGTAGACATCAAGATAAAAAATGAGGGCAACTATGTTCCAATAAAATTGATTTTTAAAAAAGGCAGCAGGCCAGATAGTTTGGGACCGCTGGTATAAAGGATTAGATTTTAAATGTTTGGAAAAATCTAGTGTTGTCTCTCTGGGCTCCAATTCATCATCATCTTGCTTACAGCCACTCACATAGTTGAGTATCATTTTGGAAACCAGTTCTCTAAAGCAATATTTATCTGTTGTTTTTTTCACCAGCAATTTCAATCTCAATGTGACTGCCCTTTACCTGTAGCATAAAGCACAAGTCCCTGAACAAAGACAGCTTCATGTCAGCTTAAGTGCCTGTGAGGAGATATTGTTGATGATGCAGTTAGTAATTCATTCTATTAATTATGTTTTCAGAGAGAAGCATAGTCTTTTCGGTACTTATTGCTGACTTCCTTGTATGAAATGCACTTTAAGAGGAAGCAGATGGCAGGTAAGGGAAATCTGAATCTCTCAGTCAACACGCATTAGAGTGTGTACAGGTGCTGTGGCCAGGACTCTGATAGCTCTGTTTTTCCTTTACCACCTGTCTCCCATTTGGATCGGATATTTGAGAACGCTACAGGGAGACAGGAAATTGAGGAGAGAGAGAAACAGGTTGCATTTCCTTTCTGCACCCTTTTCCTACCAGTGTTATCCCAACAAAGGCCCTTCAGCCAGCAGGGCCATGTGGTTTCAGTAGGGCCAGGAAGGACAGGTTTGCATATTTCTTCTAGTTGCAGGGATTTTGAACCTCACACCCTCTCAGAAAATTCAGCAGCATCAGCTGCTCTTTCCCCTTTGCATCTAAGTTCTTTCCCCTTTACTCAAGAAGCCTCCTCTGTGATCGTAAGGCTCAGCACCAGCCAAGCAACTCTCCCTCCTCAGAGATGAGTTCGCAGGCTTGTAGGGTGACCTCTCAGAGCCCCTTTCAGAACCACCATTAACTGAGCATCCCCCTTTCCTCACAAGATGGAGTCCCAACAAATAGGGACCCATCTTCCTCCTTTTTGGATTCTCAGACACCTCATATTCTCTTAGTTTGCCCTGCTCCAGGACTGGGAATTCCTTCCTATTCCATCTATCTCTGTATAACATTAGTCCTCCTGTTTGTCTGTTTAGACATCACCAGCCTGTATAAGCAAGTCCCTCTATTAAATTCACATTCTTAGCAGCGTGTGGTTTCTAAACAGAAACCCGACCTCAACCTGCTTGATATACGTGTTTCTGAATGGATCCTGCTTTTGCTTTTTATGACTACTTCTTGGATCTGCTGATTGAGTGTCTCCCATAATTTGGGAGAAAATTCTCTGTTATTTTTCTCTTCAAATATTGCTTCTTTCCTAATCTGCCTCCCTGTCCTTCAAGGAATCCAGTAACATATCTCTTTGAAATCACATTTTATCTCCTAAATCTTTTACATAGTTTTTTGCATTTTCTCTCTTTTTCATTCGTACTTTTAAATCTTAACTAGCATACATTTCATTATTTCTTCCTTTGTTATGTATAATCTGTTATACAGTAGATTCTTGATTTCAGCAATTTTCAGGAGGGGGACTGAGCTTCCAGATTTTTCCGTTTGATTTGTTAAAATATTTCTGCAGTTCTTTCAGATAAATTTTCATGTGGAATATACATTTGGATTCTAGTGAAATATCTCTACAAATGCTTTTCCAAAGCTTTCCCTTGATTTTTAATTTATCTGCTATTATTATACTCCACTTGTATTGGTTTGCATTCATTTAGGCTTAATATTTCTTTTTATATCTCCTTATGTTTTTAGAAAGTTATGTTTAGATGCAAAACGGCACACACTTCTTATGAAATAGTGTAATGTACTGGAATAGTAAATTTGAAAGTCATCAGTCTCTATGAGCTATGATCCTCTTTCCTCTTGCTTTCACATCAAATCCCCTTCATCAGTTTTAGAAATAATGTTTTATTCTTGTTTGTATGTTTTCACTAAGGGTTCGCGTGGCTTTTTGTTCCAAGAGGAAACTATGTAGAATGATTTTCCAAATATATAAGAGTTTTATATAAATTATACAATATTGGCTATATTTTTATACCTAATATTTTCTGTTAATATTTTAAAAATTGCCCTTATTTAAATGGCTGCACAACTTTCTAATTTCTCCTTATACAATAAGTGACTTTGTCAATTCTATACAATAACACCTTGCTCTTTTTATCAGTTTTTTATGACAAAAGAAAATGCAATAAATAATCCTTTGAACATGGGCACTATTTACCCGCTAGTGCAGCCCAGGGCTGAAGAACTGC
Source organism: Camelus bactrianus (assembly GCF_048773025.1). Taxonomy (NCBI): domain Eukaryota; kingdom Metazoa; phylum Chordata; class Mammalia; order Artiodactyla; family Camelidae; genus Camelus; species Camelus bactrianus. The sequence goes on from NC_133575.1 coordinate 85,331,977, forward strand.
TGAAGTACGCAAGGAGTAATCTTTCCTGAGAGTTAGCAAGTTTGGAATTCTTATCTCCAAAAAAGAAGAAGTTACTATCAGCTTTGTAACCCAAACCCAATAAATAATTTAATTACAAGAGTAATGAAATTCTCACCTTGATATCACAATGCATGAAGGGCAAAATGGCAACTTTAAAATGATATTGGCTTGCAAAACCAAAAGCAGAATATGAATTTTTCTGAGGGAATGGATAAGCAAAGAAGGCAAAATTCAAGGTGGAATTTAAAAAAAAAAAAAAAAAATGGAAGGACATGCTGTCAATGAAAAAGGCGGAGTAGAGAGCTCCAAAATCTCATACCTCCAAAAAAGCAGCAAGTCAATTGGAAAAAAAGTAAAAATTTACTTTACTGAGAATTCTGGAAACAGATAAAAAGTTTTCAGAAACCAGGTAAATGTTTAATAAAGAAAAAACAATAGAATCTCAGTAAGAGAGCTCTGTGGCACTTTAACTTGCCATGATCCCATTCCAAACTTCCCGAGGAAGCCCAGACATTTGACTTAATAGACAAAATCTTAAATAACAAAGACACTAGCCAATGCTCAGCATTCCACTCAATGAGCCTCCAGTAACCTCATGCTCATTACCAAATCTTTGACATGCTTTCTAAGCATGCTTATATTAAGAAACATGACATTATTTAGGTCCCCTTACCCCACATAAATCACCAAAACAAACACGTAAGAAAGGGGTTATCAGACTCTAACTTCCAAATTAATATATTGATAAGGCATGAATGTTTCTTATATGACTGGAGGCTTCATTTCTTGTATAGAAATTTAATCATCAACGAAAGAGCAAAGGTGGCAAAATTCAGTGTCATAAAATATATTAGAAAATGTAAAGTACTTATTTGGGAATATTATTGCTTGATCATCCTCAACATACTGTGAAGTTAATGTGTGGAGAATTCCTTGTAGTAATATTTGCCCTTTATGTTGATTAAATTGTGAATTCTCACCTTGCATCCTTATTTTATTTAAGGATAAATTGAAGTACTGGATACTTGTGTATGCCCAAGGTCCTCTGAGAAATTGGGGGTAGATAAAAACTAGTTGGGTGATGTTCTGTATCCTAAAATGATCACATTGTTCTAAAGGTGTGTACGAATCTAGCAATAGAGGGTATATTGGGACAGAGACAAAGAATAAGATGACAGGGCAGTTTAATGGTTTTACTGAAGAGATTTCCATATCAATTGTTTAAGAATATATTCTCTTTTGGTAGAAAAACATAACTCAAATTATTATTTCTGAGGTTTGTGGAATGTGCACCATCAAAGTGATTCACATCAAGATGCAGATGTGAAAATATGCTATGGAATTCTTTTAAAAGGCTATTCATAGAGTTTATTTTAAAAAAATGTATGGATGAAGAATTTGTCTTTCTCTGTCTGACTTCACTAAACATAACACCCTCCAGATTTTTCCATGTTGTTGCAATGGCAAAATTAAAATTCTTTTATATGGCTGAGTGATATTCCATTGAAGACATATACCACAGCTTCTTTATCAAATACTCTATGTTTTCACTTACATGTGGAATCTAAAAAATAAAGCAAATAAATGAATATAACAAAACAGAAACAGACTCACAGATAAAGAGAACAAACGAGTGATTACATTTGGGGAGAGGGGTGGGGGAGGGCAAGATAAGGGAAGGGGACTAAGAAGTACAAACTACGAGGTGTAAAATAAATAAGCTACCAGGATGTAATGAATAGCAAAGGGAATATAATCAATATTTTATAATAACTTTCAGTGGAGTACAACCTATAAAAATATCGAATTGCTATGTTGTACACCTGAAACTAATATTGTAAATCAACTGTACTTCAATAAAAAATAATAAAAATATATGTATGGGTAGAATAAAAAAGCCTGGGGGGATAGACACTCATGTTTACACTGAAACTCTCAACCAATTCTTAGAATTTTCAGTGAGCGTTCCTACGATGAGGGGGAACAAAGAGATGTAAACAATATATACCCTTGTGTTAAACAAAACACTGTTTTGAGAGGGAGACACTTAGACATACAGGCTAGCCTTGTTGTTAGGTGATGGTGGAATATTCCACGGGCTGGAGAGTCTTGCCTGTGAAACTTGTCTCTAGTTGCCCTAGTGTCCTTGGGTGTGTTTCCCTTTTAGTCTCGCTGTGCAGATTACCAGCTCTGATCAGCAGGTGGCACTTACCTATATTCCTGTGACTCCTCAGAACACAGAGGTATTACATTTATTTTTTTGAAAAAGATGCTTATAACACAACATGGGGCAAAATACGAACATGCATGCATAAAACCATGCATGCAATGGAATAACAATGCTGCTTATACAAAGTGAGGTAGAATGCTACGTAGTGATGTGGAATGATAAGTTACATGAAAAATGAAAAATGCCACTGAAATAGGGGATACTGACTCTCACGTTTCCTCTCATTAACTGAGGAGAACGGATCCTCTGAACATTCATGTAGGCTGCGCACCAACATGAGGGATATAGTAGACCTGATCTCACCACTTTGCAATGCAGTTGGCATTTTGCATTCTGATCCATTACTGTGTTGTGTTTTTTGGAAACAAACGGTGAGAGAGAGTTGATGTTTTGAAAGTCATCTTACGAGACTATATGAAGCAGATTGATGGCCACCTTCCTGAATTCTATAAGAACAATTGTTCTCAAACTTTTTGTTCTGAAGACCCCCAAAAGCTTTGTTTAGGTGGCTTATGCCTGCCAGTATTTGAAAATTAGAAAATAATGCTAAACATTTAAAATGTATTTATTTATTCATTAAAAATAACAATGTTAAACATTTCATGCTTAGATTAAAAGCATATGCTTTTTGAAAAATAACTATATTTTTGAAAACTAAAAGGTTTTATTTTTTATCAGCCTTTTAAAGATAAGAGACATTATTACCTTATTTCACCAAAATGGAGACAAAGGAACAACATGGTTAAGCAGCAAGTGGAAAGTCACATGGTTGATGAGTGGCAGAGTTGAGACACAAACCCTCATCTGTCTTTCTGAAGGCTCTGATTTAAAATGAGTGACCATGAAAACATCCCACTATTCACCCTCCTGGAGAAACTAGCTAGGCTAGATCATGGGTCTTGACAACTACCTCCATTTCCAGTGCCCTAAGAACCTGTTGAAATCCTTTACGTAGTTTGTGCACTGGTGTATCTCTAATTCAGCATGGCCCTTCTTTTGTGGATTCCCAAGTAGACAGGGGTGATTTTGTTTTGCTCTAGAGGGCACAGATCCAGTGATGTGCTGGAGCTGGCTCAGACCAGTGCATGAGAGCTGAGTCGCTGCGTCACTTGCTGATGCAGCTTTCAGTGACATCATCTTGGTGGCTAAAAATAGTTGGGCACAGTGGGGGGATTTTAAACTAAGGAACGTGGAAATCCTGGAAACCAGAACGGCACACCTCCTCCCCTGGGTACCCGTTTCATGCGCATTACTGCCCAGCCTCGGCCACGCAGGCATTGTCTCTAGGCTTATTATAGGAGAAAGTGCTGCGTCATATGGCAGAACTTGTGTGTGCTTGTGTACCCTGATAACTTTGTGCAGTCCTTATCAACCTTGCTAAAATTAAAAAAAAATCTTAACGTGGTTTTAAGAAACCTACCCCTAAGCGTATTATTCACTGCCAGTGTGGTTTTAGCATTACCTGGGCATAGCAGATTCCCAAACGTGAGATAATTAGCTTTATCTCCCTGCCGTCCTAGGGCACGGGATACTTTGTGGGAGCTGTTGTTCTTCTTGGAAACCGTTTTCTCCTTGCAGCCCTAATAACATACATTTGTCCAACTGTAGGCATAGCTTCCTTTGGCCCTGGCAAAACCTGATTTTCTAGTTTGCCTTCCTCTGACATCCAGACACTTGATGCTCGGCAGGTCATTTTAAAGTGACCAACAATCCACTGGCTTCCACCTGCACAAATGCACCTGGACTCTTGGGTTACAGATGAAAGGTGGTTTGTAACAGAAACTGGAACATGAATCTGTGTCTCTAACAGGGGAACCATACTTCTTAACCCCTCTTTACTTCCTTGATAATCCCTTCTGTAAAAAGCTTCCTTTCTCTAAATGCCTGTTCCCTGGAGAACTTCAAGTATTATCTCTAATATTCATTCATTCGTTAGATTGGGAATGGTATAAGCGACTAAGATCAAGTGCAACACGCAGCTTCTGAGGATGTACGTGCATTTCCTGGTTTCCTCAGAAAGCTAACATCAACAAGAACATTTTGATGACATTCTGGTTTCTATGACAACTTGCATATGCCATTTTATCCTAGAGGCAGAAACATTTAACAATGATGTTTACAGGCTGGATGGATTAGCAGCAAAAATATGCAGCCTAGTAGGTGACTACTATCACTGTGAGATAGTTTGTGTGTGCATGTTTGTGTATGTGTGTTTTGGAAAGGTGAGGTGTTTAGTTGGAGATTAGGTGCTATAAAGCCTCCTGTTTTATTGAAGAAGCTGGAAATTCCTGTTAAAGAGATCCTGAGGTAATGAGTCAACTTTCTGTGTTCTTCTGTGTCCTAAGATGACACTTGTTGTGTGAGGGCATTGTGATCTGAGATCTTTAAAGCAGAGGTCTCCAATTATTTCTGATCTTACATTTCTGTTTTAAAAAGAAATTTGCTTATACCGTAAGGATGTACTTTGCTCATTTTATATCTACTTCTACTAAAAAAAGATGATGTCTATGTTACGGGAGAGAAAATTTGAAGTCAAAATATGATGAGCTAAAACGAGTAGGATTGGAAGCTCTAATGTGACTTTGTGGAACTGCAGGGTTAATATGGTGCTCACCTTGAGCAGCTGACACATGGATTAAGAAAGATCTTCTTTTTAAAAGATAAATTTGCTGTCATCACACCACTAATTAAAATCTGTAAATGGCTCCCCGTTTAAGCATAAGTTACAAGCTCCTTAACAAAGTTTCTGATTTTTGTGCGTGTGTGGTTTAGGAAGTAGCTGTTGCTGGTGTTATAGTTATTTCTGTATTTATTATGTTTCAAAAGGAAGTCATAGCATCTAAAGGAATTACTGTTGCATTTGTTGTCAGGATATGTGCTTTAGAAAGAAGTGAGTACTATGCCTCTCTCTCTCGGCACCAAATCTTACACACTGCTCTTTGATGCTGAGACTCTCATGCTATTGTTAAATGAACTCTTGTCCAAGTTATTATTTATCTCAATAATTAATAAGGGAACCTATAAACTATTAAACAGTTTTCAAATAAGAATTTGAGATACCGATCTTGTTTTTCTATAGGACAAATTGTATGTGCTTTGCTAAGAATAGGAATCATTTACATTGCTATGAACAAGAAATAACAGCAATACTGTCTGTTTTCTACATGAATGTTTATGTCTCTTATAGATTGGTAAAGTTGTCTAATCAATCAAATACAATGAAAAGGCCATCTGTCTACAGAATGAGCTAGCCAATCCCTGGAGGGCCCATTAGCCAATGCCTGACGTTCCACTGTAGGGCCCCGGTAATCTCTTGTGCCTATTTCCAAGTCTTTGACATGTTTTCCAGGCAGAGTGGTATTAAGAGCTCAAATTTTAAGAGAATTCCTCGCTAGTAGAATTTTTTTTTTCTCTTCATTCCCTGCATAAGTGCTCAAAGTTACCACTCTGGCCAGTAGGTGGCACTTGTGATATTGTGCTCATTGTGTGCAGCTGACACACAAATGAATAAATATTGTCAATAAACATTCTCTTTATTTATTCTCAGTCAAGGAAATAAACAAGTTTCCTGCCATCACACCACTAACTGAAATCTGTAAATGGCTCTCTGTCTATTATATAAACATAAGATAAGAGTTCATTAACAAATGCTCTGGATTTTTGGTTTTGCATTTTAGAAAATGGATGTTGCTAATGTTAGAATTACCTCTGTATTTATTGTGTTTCAGAAGAAATGCATAATATCTGAAAGACTTGCTGTTGCATTCTTTGTCAGCTATATGCTTTAGGTCCTGGTTAAAGGATAGCAAAGTCTTTTGGCTCCATATCCTGTACACTGTTCATGATACTGAGACCAGGAGTCTGCCAAGTCCATTACCAACCTGCTCCCTGTTGGACTCTGCCAGTCAGGTTTACCAAAGGGTGACAGGAAAGAGAAGCAGAATGGACCTTCCTCTCTGGTCCTGGGTCTCTCAGTGTCACTTGAATAAAGGCCCTAAGCAAAAATAAGGTGATATGATTTCAGTAGGGGCAGAATATCTAAAATACATTTTTTTTTCATCCAAATTTCAAGGACTTGATTTATCAGGTCCCCTCAGAAAGATCAGTGCTAGCACACTGGTGAACTAACTCTCTCTCTCTTTCTCTCTCTCTCTCTCTCTCTCTCTCCAGAGTTCTGGGTCTCAACTTTGAGGGTGGCCTCCTCTGAGATCCCGATGCTCTGGCATGAGCAGAGGAAGGACCCCTCATCTAAACTCATGAGTTCTCAGAACTGCTATATTTTCACTTGTTTTCTCCAGACCTAAGAGTTCTAGCCCATTCTTACCTCTGCTATCTCCAAATTACTTCATTGTTTCCCTTATGCCTTTTTCAGCCTCAAAACAATTCTAAGTTAACTCTGATTGAAAAAAAAGAAAGAAAAGAAAGAAGAAAAAAGAGGGCTCTTGCTTGTTAATCATGACTGTTTTTGGTTGTGTTTCTTCTCTTTTCTGTTTTTCTCCTTGGCTTTGTTTTCTGTTTACTATAACTGGCCTAGGGGTGTGTGTGTGTGTGTGTGTGTGTGTGTGTGTGTGTGTGTGTGTGTGTGTGTGTGAAGGTTATGTTTGTTTTTCAAACACATCTTAAATATTCTACTTGATTTTGTTCATTATTTTGGAAAATTCTCAGCTATTGTCCCTTCCAATATTCTTACTTTCCCAGAATCTCTCCTGGGACTCCTTACATACCTCTTAGGTGTTTCAGTATATACATTTGAACAAGAAATATTTCCTTTGATCAATATAAAATATCAGCCTAAGAACTTTTCAAAGATCTTTTCCTTATGTTCTCTTTGTATGGGACCATTTTGCTACCATTGGTTACTTTCTTTTTGTTCACTTATATCTGATAGCTCATTTCATACCTCCTTAAATTCTCTATAAAGTTATACTAAAGTGCATATGTACATATAAAAACACCCTCTGTGTAATATTTTACAATATGATGGGGAAAAATCAAGTTTCCCTTTACTATTCGTTTCCATTTTTGTTACTCTCTTGTTTCATGCGTAACTATGTTATCAGATTTCCATTTACCATTCAAGACTCGTTTGTACCCCATTTTATCCTGAGATAAACATACATAGCATTGCTCTCTACGTGTAGTGTAGTGTTTTACATGACCTGTATCATTTGCACTTCGTTGATCTCTAAGCTTATTATATTAACTGGAATTTTTCTTCTGTGTCAATGCATTTAGGTCTGCATCAGTCTTTGTAATGGATAAATAACACATCCTTCTTGGCTTAGACTATCAATTTTTAAGCCTGTCCCATGGATAACACATTGCTATATCCAATTATGTCATTGTGGTTATAATGAACTATAATGCAATGACTTATCTTGTGTACATGAGCAATTTCTTATCCTTGTGCACAACACAGGGGAATTGATAGGGTCTGAAAAACATCTTGTTCCCTCACTTGAATGTTAATAATTACAAAGGTCTCACCTTTAGGAAAAGAAACTACTCTTCACTTTTTAACTCAAAACACTATGCTTGATATTATTACACTTACAGGGCACACTAGATACCTTTCGTATGGCAGGGTAATAGGGACTGAAGTTAAAGAGCACCTTGGAAAGAAAGTTGTCCTGCTGGACTGGAGAAACAATCTGAGTTTTGTAAAGGAATGGGCTTTGAAAGGGAGGGTATTCACTCTAGTCTTAAAATAATGTCTTAAAGATAAACCATGAGTGTTGCAAAGTTCTTTTTCTGAAGTGCTCATGTTTTTCCTTTGCTAAGTAGGAGACGGTCTGGTCTTCTAAGGCATCTACCTGAAGAATAGGTTTTGTGACTGGTTATTTGTTTAGAGAACAATCAGGAGTCAGAGATTCAGTACTGAAAGTTTGGTAACGTGAATATGTGTATGCATATTTACGGTCATACGATATAATTCAGAAAATGAGGAATAAGTCTAACCTAATTTATTCCTAATTAGCAAACTGAGGGCAATTTTGTGCATCCTCAGATTGCAATAGTTGCCATTTAAATGCTATGGACAAAAAACAACCTTCCTAAAATGAGGCACGACCCCTCTGAAGAAATATATGAATTGGTGAACAACGTAAAAGGACAATTTTAAAGACAGAAATTCTTATGTAATTGTTCTGAAAATTCACTGCTAACCCAATGATATCTTATAAACTTTTTAAAAAAGTACATGGGAAAATATATGCTAAAATTAATCCGGAGAGGAAAAGGTGCAATAATAGGCAATAATGTGTTTTCCTTATAAATACAATTTTATAGACTGTGCCTTTATTATGGTAAGGGGAAATTCTTACTCATATTTTATGAAACTACTTTTCTGGGAAGCCTTTAAAATTATAAATCCTAAAGATTACAAGAGCTTTGCTAAATAGTAATTGTAGTCAGGAGTCCATGGGGTAAAGATGAAAAGAAATGAATTACTTCCTCCTGGTAATGGTGTGGTGGCTTTTTTTTTTTTTTAACTAAGAAAATTACCGTGATTTTGAGAGAATTCCTTGCCGAAGATTATCTTTTTCCCCCAGAAGTTATTAAAGCCCTCACTTAAGAAAGGAGTTAACAAAATAGAGCTTCCAAAATAATTCCTCCAAAAACCATGGCTGTTGATTGGAGAAATAAAGTTAATTTGCAGCTAATTCTTCCATCCTTTAACTAAAGAGTGAATGTCATACATAGAACAGAAATTAAACAGGGAGTTTGAAAAATTAAAATACTCAATTGAAGAATTTATTTCTTAATGATCTAAAATTGACCATGATATTGTACATTTCAGAACTTTCAATTATAGTATTTCCTTATTGTTATAATCTCATTGTGTACTCAGTCTTTTTAGACAGTGTTTGGCTGAACTCTAAAGTGCAATATCAGATATACTTTTATACCCATGGACCTTTGAGAAATTGAATTTATTTGAAAAAATTAGTATGGTATTTTTCAACATTCTGTGGCATTGATAGTGGTGTGCAAAAGGGGATCAATATTTATATATCTTCATTTTTCTCTCTGTCTCTTGTGAATGTGGAGTGTGTGTGTGTGTGTGTGTGTGTGTGTGTGCTGGAGTGTGGGGAGGTTTTTGTTTGGAGGCTAATCACTCTGATTTTATGGAAAAAGTTTATAAGTCCTGCTGAGGGGAAACTGGAGTGATTGAATCACTATTTTTCCCTCTCTTTTTTTTTCCTGTGTCCTCAGATGACACCTGTAGTTTGAGAGCTGATTTGTCTCTGAGTTCTCTAAAACAGAGGCCTCCAAAGCTGTACGATCATGTACGCCATCCAAGAAAAATGCTTGTGCAGATTATCACCAAAATATGTATATTTAAATATCAAAACATGTTTCATATCATACACACAAGTATGTGAAAAGAAACATACACATATATGCATTTATCATGGGAATAATTTTTACATTATGAAACATAAACTTTGAAGTCAATAATGCATGAGCTAAAATATACAAGTGAATTATAATACATATTTCTACAATGAATACAGAAAACTGGAAAAATATATGGCAATCCATTAACACAGTATATCTGAGTGGGAAGGTGGCAAGTCACACTGAGAAAACAATTTCATCTTTCACATTATTCACTTCTGTATTGCTCAAAATTTTTAAAAATACATTTTGGAAACACTGAAGACATTTAAAAAAGAAAGATATCCGGTAAAATGATGTTGAAAATATTTATTTATGTGAGAAGGTGGTCAAATGTGCTGTTGAATGAAGAAATATAGTTTTATATAATATGTGCATGTATGTGTGTACAGATGCATAGGAAATGTGTTGGAAGCACATGCACCATAATATTAACAGTGAATGTCTTCTCTGTATTTCTTTCTACATAGTTTTTAGTTCCTCTAAGCTCCTTAAAGTTATTTTAGAACAAAAATATATCAACATCAGGGACCCTAGTTTGGTTGCATACACACGAGCACATTCTCTCTCTCTCTCTGTCATACACATACACACACACACACGATACTATTAAATCTTTGTGTCCAAAAAGGATGCTATCATGAAAGCAGTAGTTCTGAAATAGGAATGGATTAGCATAACCTAAGTAACATAATATGGAAATATTTTGATATGCAGCAGAAGGAGGAAATAAATATACCATCTACAATATAGCTGATATTAAATTATCACACCTCTTTCAGAATAACATATATTCTAGAGTCGGGGTGGGGAATATTGTTAATTAAGTTTGTTCAATTGGTTTGATTTCCTTCCTGCTTTGTACTTTATGGATTGACATTAGAAATGCACAGTACCCGGATTACCACATTTGATGCCATTTGAGCCCTGGAAAAGCAGTGTACCTCAGAAGCACTGAACAGGGCAAAGGCTCTGGTGGACAGGAGTTGGAGTGAGAATCAAGAGATCCAGCCAGCAGAACCAGATCTACCATGGTCCGTGTAATATTGGATAAGACTGTTCCCATTTTCCTAAACATGTTTTTGAAATCGTTTTATGTTGAAATTTTATGGCACAATTGATTTTCTCCTTGCTCTACAGCTACTTCATTCTGTAATAACAGTTGGAGAGTTGGTGTTGGGAAACAACAAAATATTTACAACCACAATATAGGAATGGAGATATGCAGGTTGCCGCTGAAGGCCTGTACCTCAAGTAATCTTATATTTTTAATTGCTATAAATATATATATGTATTATGCAATTTTCCATCTAACCATTCTAAGTGTACAGATTCATATTGTTATGCAATCATCGCCACCATCCATTTCCAGAATTTTTTTCATCTTTCAAAATTGAAACTCTGTACCTATCAAATAACTCCCCATTCCATTCTCCACTCAGTGCATGAGAAACACCATTCTACTTTCTATCTCTATGAATTCGACTACTCTGAGTTTGAGGTACTTTTTAATACTCACATAAGTGGAATCATATGTTATTGGTCCTTTTGTGATTTGTTTTTTTCACTTAGCATAATGTCTACAAGATTCAGTATTGTTGTAGCATGTGTCAGATTCTCCTTCTTTTTGAAGGCTGGATAATTTTCCATTGTATGACTATAACACATTCTGTTTATTCATCTCAAAATCAACATGGCTTACTTCCACATTTTGGCTATTATGAATAATGCTGCTGTGAACATGGTGTACAAATATCTGTTTGAGTCTCCAACTTCAATTCTTTTGGGTGTATAGCTAGGGGTAGAATTGGTAGATCATAATTCTATTTTTCATTTATAAAATTACATTTAACTTTATAAAAGTAAAATATTTAAATTTTAATTTTATACATAATTCTATTTAAAAAATTTGTGATGGTCCACCATAATGATTTCCATAATGGCTGCCCCAGACTACCTTCCCACCAGCAATGTACAAGGCTTCTAATTTCTCCACATTCTTGCCGAGGTTTGATACTTTCTGTTTTGTTTTGTTGTTTTGTTTGTTTGTTGTTGTTGTTGTTGTTTGGATAATAGCCATCCTAATAGGTGTGAAGTAGTGTGGCACTGAGGCTTTAAATTGAATTCCTCTAATGATTAATGACATTGAGCATATTTTCTGAGGGGGTGCAACATCCAATGTCCCTGAAATTAGAAGAAAATTTACAAACTGGTCCTTCTTGCCCCTACAGGAACTACATAGCCCTGCTGGCTGAAGGCCTTTGTTGGGATGACACTGACAGAGAGCAAGAAGAATCAGAAAGGAAATGTAACCTGCTTCTCTTTCCTCTTGATTTCCTGTCTCCCTGTGGCATTCTGAATGATCAGACCCAAATGGTTGGTAAAGGAAAAACAGTTATCAGAGTCCTGGCCACAGCACCTGTACACACTCTAATGCGTGTTGACTGAGAGATTCAGATTTCCCTTACCTGCCATCTGCTTCCTCTTAAAGTGCATTTCATACAAGGAAGTCAGCAATAAGTACCGAAAAGACTATGCTTCTCTCTGAAAACATAATTAATAGAATGAATTACTAACTGCATCATCAACAATATCTCCTCACAGGCACTTAAGCTGACATGAAGCTGTCTTTGTTCAGGGACTTGTGCTTTATGCTACAGGTAAAGGGCAGTCACATTGAGATTGAAATTGCTGGTGAAAAAAACAACAGATAAATATTGCTTTAGAGAACTGGTTTCCAAAATGATACTCAACTATGTGAGTGGCTGTAAGCAAGATGATGATGAATTGGAGCCCAGAGAGACAACACTAGATTTTTCCAAACATTTAAAATCTAATCCTTTATACCAGCGGTCCCAAACTATCTGGCCTGCTGCCTTTTTTAAAAATCAATTTTATTGGAACACAGTTGCCCTCATTTTTTATCTTGATGTCTATGGCTGATTTGCTGTTACAATGGCAGAGTTGAGTAATTGGGATAGAGACTTGTATGGCCCCCAAAGTATAGGGTATCTAATATCCGTTATTTCACTGAAAAATTTGCCAACTCCTGTTTTATAACTTCACGTTTTACGTGTGCTTCTTAAATTGTGAAAAGATTATTACTCTATGTAGCTATTATCATGACATATGACACATCTTTAAAGTACTAGAAAAAAAAGCGTTCTTAAACAAGGATGCTTGCTTAGAAAAATACAGAGGCCTTTGTTTTATTAAATTAGATGTCAAATTGGCCCACCTAGCACACAGTGCTACCATCTTCGTTGACAGAATCAAGGAAGGGAAAACTGGCTGGGGACTCAGCCCCTTCAGGATCCTCTTAACATGAGCTGCCAGTGTCTCCCAGAAAACAGGAGGGATCTAGCACCATCAACCCCCAGCATATACCTCAACCCACAGACACAGACACATACAAACACCCTATGATGATAGACTTTGTATAGGCCTGTAAATGATGCCGATTTTCCCCCTTTTCTGCCCGTAATTCTATATGATCAATCTATCGGAAACTGATAGCATGGTCAGTTGCCACAAAACCAAAATGTTACATATTTCTTGCATTAGTGTGGCATTGTATGGAAACGAGGATATATACATTCACTCACAGGGTCAGATTCATAGTTGTGAGGTCAGCCACTCTAACCTATGCCACTCCGACTAACCAATGAACAAAAACATATTAAGGAATATACTAGCAGCCTTTAAATAGTAGGTATTTCATGAGCCAAACTTTCCAAACAATGGTAACAAAGAAATTTTTGGCTTGTTTATAGGCTCAGATTTCTCATAGACTCACTGTCAGGATTAACTTGGAACCAACAATACCACATGCTTGGTCCTGAAGGGATGCCAAAATCTGCAGACCTTTAAAGTTGTCTCCAATACTCAATTGCCATAGTTGAGCCCTGACCTCAGGAACAGGGAAGAGGCATTGGAAACATCTCAGATGCCCTTAACTTAGTGCCTCAGGACAGACTTCCACGTCAAGGAGGCTCTGACTGCCACCATTGACCAACAGAAACACACACTCAATTCTACTAAAGTTGTGTCACAGGAATTCCTGATAGCAGACTGTGGTGCACAGAATATTCAGTCAGTTCCTCACACTGATCTATTACCTCAACCTTCAGGCATAAGTCACTGCAACCCCAGTTGCCAAGAAATTCCCTTGGCACTTGAATCACAAGATGGATATATACTTTCTGTGACTCATTAAATTTATCATTAGAGCATCAGCATCATACCAGATGACAAAGTCTAAACATGTGACTCACATTGCTATGACTGAGTAAATGAAGTAGAAGAGAAGATGTCAGAACCTGACATTGTGATGACTCTGTGCAGAACACTGGGCTAAAGCAATATACAGGAAAGTTTTTTTTTTGTTTGTTTGTTTGTTTTTTTGAATACAGAAGTTATCATCTGAGATTCTTTTGTTATAACGGGCTGTCACGAGGGTAAGTTGGTTGGTGTGGGTGGAATGCCCACAAGCTCTCAGGATACTTTGTATAAATATCATGATAGGAGAAAGTAGAGATATCAAAGCCTTCAGGTACAGAGGCAGGCAAGCCTCACATGGATTTACTGTCTAGGCCAAAACAGGCAGTCAATATATGGAAAATATATATGAAGATAATGGCAAGAAGGAGAAGAGTTCTGACAAGAGGTTGAACTCCCACAGACTGCTCTCTGTTTGACAAACACTGAGAAATGAATTTCAACCAGTGACATTTAGGAATTTACTTCCCTTAGGAAATGCTGGAATTTACACACTGCCAATGGATAAGGATGTTCAGTTGTATGACTCTTACAGATATGATAGATTAAGAATTTTGAAAAGAAACTGAATGAGGGTTGACAAGGAACTCACTGATTTATCAAGGTTCACAAATATATATATAGTTTCTGTCACACATAGCTATTCAGCTTAAGAGAGACACAACTGTTACAGTGAATCTCAGAATTAAAAACAGAGAAAATCCCCTTTGTCATTAGTCCTGGGCTCTCTTATTCAAGAAGCCACCACATTCTTCCTGGGATACACAGAAATCAGGCCAGGTGGGACAGTCATTGCATGTGTGTAAGTGAAGGAAAGTTTTCAATAGTTTCTCTATGAGGAAAAAACCAAGACAGATATCATGACCCACATTACAGCTCTTATATTTTTTTCATGGATGTAAAATAGTAGGGTGGGTCCATGGCTAGCTTTCCCACCAGAGAATCATTCAGTAAGTTACTTGAGGTTTGAGTGTGGTTCTGCTACTCAAGCCATGCATGGCTATAAGCATTTTTCTTAGCTGCTCTGTTTCCAAGTCTCCCTTTCTAACAAAGAGACAAAATATCAACATCTCTTCAATGCAAGGATTGATTAGAGGTCACAAACATGCACTGTATTTTATGTGGAATATCAAGGATGAATAAAAGTGTTAAAAAAAAAGTCCAAGGTTATTTCTGGTAGTATGGAGGGGACCACAGTTCATGGGAATATAAGACTTCAGTCTAGAAATGCTGGGCTCCAATTGTTGGCATTTAAATTGCCAGCTGATAAATATTTAGATATTTTTCTAAACTTTCTCAGCATGCTGCATGGGGAAGGAAAATGAGATTTATTACACACCCTCAAGTTCACAGTAAGGAAACATTAAAAAAAAAAAGACAATAGACATAGGAAACAAAGTATGGTTACCGAAAGGGAAAGAGTGGGGAAGCGTTAAATAAGGAGTTCGAGATTAACATATAAATACATTACTATATATAAAATAGATAAACAAGAAGGACCTACTGTATAGCACAGGGAACTATATTCAATTTCTTGTAATAACATATAATGGAAGAGAATCTGAAAAAAATGTGTCTATATATATATATAACCAAATCGCTTTGCTGTACATCTGAAACTAACACAGTAAATCAACTACACTTATATAAAAAAATGAAATTTAAAAAGACAATAGCCAGTGAATAGTAAAAGTTACCTTCTTCAAAAACAAAGAATTTCAAATGCAAAAGCATCCCAATATTTTCACCTCATCGGACTGGTAAAACAAACAAAAAATAATGGCAAAATCAGATTATCCAAAGTTTGAAGAAACAGGTACCAGGGGGCTTGGAGGAGGGTTTGTTTCCCAAGGTCACACAGGAGGGATGTGGAACATGCAAATCAGAACTCAGATTAACCAACCACCAAAGTAGGCAGGTATCTCTCCCTAGTATTCATCACCACAGAAATCCTTATTAAAAATCTTTTTTAAAAGTGGTAAAAATATTATTGTCAATATTTGAGTCTCTCTTTTTCTTTTTGTCTTTATATTTCTAAAACTAAAAAGTCTATTTTTCTGGTTCTACACCAGATTTCAACATACTTTATAGTTCATATTAGTATATCACTTAGAAAGTGTGAATTATGTTCATAGTGTATTTCCTACATACCCTCAAAATATAAATATCATTTTTTTCCTGATAAAAATGATGCATGCTTATATATAAACAAATAATAAGAAAATCTCTTTCATAAAAAAGGTCTAAATGAACTGGCACAGCACTCAGAGGTCCCTTCTTATTATATCCTTTACTACCAAGTTTATATATAAACTTCCAGTAATTTCATTTCATTTTCTTTACCCATAGAGATCTCATTCTCTTATTTCTCTCTCTCTCTCTTCCTTTTCTTCCTTTCTTTCCTTCTTTCCTTCTTTCTTTCTTTCTCTCTCTCTCTCTCTTTCCTTCCTTCCTTCCTTCTTTCTTCCTTTCTCCCTTTGGTCATTAGTACATACATTGAACAATACCTAGCCCATTAATGTATCCCTCAAAATCTCAGAAATTTTCGGCTTTTACAAATATTCGAATATTTGTACTGACCCAGATCTTCTAGAACCTGGTTTAATATTTAAATACAAAATCAAATTAATATAAATAACAGATATTTATCTCACCCAATCTATGACCGACTAATTCATAGTTTTTTAATGATCATCAAGAAATAAAATATCTAAGAGTTACATCAGCAAGGTGGTAGTATAGGAAGTCTTGGACCCTCTTCCTCCTCAAAAACATATCAATTCAGCAACAATTAATGGGCAAATTTCCTTTGTGATAAATCCAGAAATTAAATGAAATGTTCCTGCACCCTGGGCGAATATGAAACTAGACTCAATGAAGCCAGCAGGAAGACTCAGGACACCTTCTCATCTCATTCTCTGCCTCAGGCACAGGGCCATTTGATCAGGAAGAAACCTCCTAGCTCTGAGCTTCTCCAAGGGGAGAGAAGAGTTTGGTCAGGTACCCTAACTTTTCCTCAGAGGTTCCCCAGAAGACTGGCTTTTGTCTTTCCAGTCTTGGAGCTCTGATATGTCTAGAACAGTCCAGCCACCTGGGGGACTTGTAGAGACCATAAATCCTCCTCTGCTCAACATCAAGTGAGCAGACACAAATACAGCAGCTTGCCTCTCCTTGAGGAGGGAAAGAGTTGCTGGAGAGCCTCCAAATCTCTAGCCTAGGTGATGAGTAGGGGTCTTCTCCTGTGTGAGGCCAGGTCATGAAGACTGACTGGGCGAGATGTCTACTTTGTCTAAGGTACAGACATCAACACAGGGAGTCAAGGAAAATGAAGAATCAGGCAAAGATGTTCCAAACTAAAGGAACACGATGAATCTCCAGAATCTAAATTTAATGAAATCAAGATACATGACTTAACAGAAATTGACAGAGAATTCAAATTACATGTCATAACATTGCTCACCAAGATCAAGAGAACAATGCACGAACAAAGTGAGAATTTCAATAAAAGATGGACAATGTTAAAAGTTAGCAAAAAGAATTCATGGAGCTGAAGAACACAATAATTGAACTGGAAAATTCACTAAAGGAGTCAACAGGAGACTAGAGCAAGCAGAAGAAAGGATTGGCAAATACAAAAATAATCAATTGAAAATAATTTAGTCAGAGGAACAAAAAATAAAAAATGAAAAGAATGGGAAACTTTATGGGATTCTATCACACAAATTATGCATAGTGGGAATTCCAGATGGAGAAGAGACAGATAGGACCAGAAAGATTATTCACAAATAATAGCTGAAAAATTCCTGAATTTGGAGAAAGAAGTGGACATACATAACCAAGAAGCCCAATGGATCCCAAATAAGATGTAACCAAAGAGATCCACAATGAGAAACATTACAGTCAATTATCAAAAGTCAAAGAGAGAATTCTGAAAGCAGCAAGAGAAGGGAAGCCTCACAAGACTGAGTGAATATTTGAAGGGAAAACTTGCAAGCCATAAGGGAGTGGAATGATATATTCAGAGTGTTGAAAGAAAAAAATGCCAACCAAAAATTTTTCACCTAGCAACACTGTTCTTTAAAGATTAAGGGGTGTTAGAGACTCCCTATCCAAAAAAAAAAAAAAGCAAAAAACAAAAAACAAAAATCTGAGAGAGTCCATTACTACTTTCCCGCTTCACAAGAAATGTTAAAGAGAATTTCTCAAGTTGAAGTAAAAGGACCCTAAACAGGAACACAATAGCAAAAGAAAGTATGAAACTCATCAGGAAAGTTAAATATATAGACAAATAGAGAATACTGAATTACTGTAATGGTGTTGGGGAAAAAAGCACTTTTAATTATAGTATTAAAGGTAGAGGACAAAAGTATTGAAGTAACTATAATTTTAAAACATGTTAAAAATATGCAATATAAATAGATGTAAACTGTAATGACACTAACATAAAGCATGTGTATGTGTGTGTGTGTGGTTAAAATGTAGAGTTTTTGTATGTGATTGAAGTTAAGTTGTTATCAGCTTAAAATAAACTGTGAAAAAAAAATGGCAGCCACAACGATCAGGCAAGAAAAATAAATAAAAGGGATCCAAATTGGAAGAGAAGAGGTAAAACTGTCACTATATGCAGGTGACATGATACTATATATAGAAAACCTTGAAAGCTTCACACAAAAACTACTAGAGCTGATAAAAGAATTTGGCAAGGTAGCAAGATACAAGATTAACATACAAAAATCAGTTGCATCATTTGTAAATATTTTCTCCCATTCCGTAGATTGTCTTGTTTTGCTTACGGTTTCCTTTGCTATGCAAAAGCTTATAAGTTTAATTAGGTCCCATTTGTTTATTTTTGCTCTTACTTCTATTGTCCCTTATCTTTTTCTTCAATAATGCTTTGGCAGTTCTGCGTCTCTTGTGATTCCATATAAATTTTAGGATTGTTCGTTCTAGTTCTGTAAAAAATGTCCTGGGTAATTTGATAGGGATTGCATTAAATCTGTAGATTGCCTTGGGCAGTATGGCCATTTTAATGATATTGATTCTTCCAATCCAAGAACATTGGATATCTTTCCATTTCTTTAAGTCACCTTTAATTTCCTTAATCAATATTTTGTAGTTCTCTATGTATAAGTCTTTTACCTCCTTGGTCAGATTTATTCCTAAGTATTCTATTGTTTTGGATGTGATTTTTAAAAGGGATTGTTTCTTTACTTTCTTTTCCTGCTAATTCATTGTTAGTGTAAAGAAATGCAACTGATTATATTCTTTTTCATAGTTTTTTGTTATAGGCTTATTAGAAGATATTGAATATATTTCCCTGTGCTATATAGTAGGATCTTGCTGTTTATCTATTTTATATATAGTAGTTTGTATCTGCTAATCCCAAACTCCAATTTATCCCTCCCCTCCTTATCCTTTTGGTTTGTTTTCTATGTCTGTGATAATGTAATATATTCAATATCTTGTAATAAACATATAAAAAATATGAAAAAGAATATATACCTGTATATATAACTGAGTCACTATGCTGAATATAGTTCCCTGTGCTATTGATGGTTATCTATTTTATATATAGTAGTTAGTACCTACAAATCCTAAACTCCTAATTTATCCCTTCCCATCCCCTTCGCCCCCTGGTAACCATAAATTTGTTCTCTATGTCCATGAGTCTGTTTCTGTTTTGTAGATAAGTTCATTTGTGTCAATTTTTTTTTTTAGATTCCACATATAAGGAAACTTTTACACTAAAAGAGTAGTTTGTAATGGTCCCATGTAACAAAAATATTTTATTCTGGCACTTTACTGACACTAGATAAATTTTATAATTGCCTTGTGTAATTAAAAGGAACTTTTGATAATTATTTTGGTATTGAATATACAGGACAATTTAATGAAAATTTAGATAATTACTAAAATTTTTTTCCTGATAAGTTTTACCCATGTTTTCAGGGGAAATTTTAATACATAATGTTAAAATTTTAAAATATTATATACACTGTGAAGTCATAAAATTAATTTAACCCTGTTTAGGATCATCAACATTTTATTTTACATTCAAAAACAGAATCCATTTTAAAGAATCAAAGAGGGACTAAGTAGGCTCTCTCCACGCAGGTGTCAGGCTATTTTAGAGCATAGAGACAAGGAAATTGAATAAACAACTGGTGACTCAGTTATTTACCACTCTCTTCATGAGGACCTGACAGTCTCTCCCAAATTACAGGGGGGATCAGACCCATGTTCTCCAATAAAATAACTCACTTCCTCAAACACGCACACATAAAAAGACACATAATCACAGTCATAGTGATGGTAGACTCCACAATCGGCCTGTTATACATGCATGTATGCCATTCTTCTTCCCCGTGAATATCCTTGCTAACCGTTTCTACCTCTGACCATTAGATAGCATATTCCAGTTGTCATGGAAACCAGAATATCAGCTCAACAATCAGTTTTACATTAGCTTTCCAAGGAAATTGGAATATAAATTCATCCTCAGAATCAATGCAGTACATGAATAAGTGAATAAAATGTTAGGAGAAATTATTTCAGCAATTCTCCCAAAATTTACCATTAGTGTAAAATAAAAGGATTTTAAAACAATGAGTTAAACTGGAAGAAAAGGATAGTTGATCATTCTGGGTTTCCTGTCAGACACACGAATACTGAGTTCAATGTCTGTTTAGGATCACCTTAGAATATGAAATACCAGATGCTCGTGCTGAAAGGGATTTCAAAATCCATATAGCCCCACACCCAGTGCAAACATTCAATAGCTCCAGATGTCCTGATTCCCAAGATTATCACATCCTTTCTATTGTACCTTAAATTTATCATCTAAATCATACATAGCCTTGTACCACAGGTCAGTGGTCCACTTATTACTCATGACACTAACTAAAACTAAATGAATGAATGAGTGAATGAGGTAGAAAAGAAAATGTTAGAATCTGGACTTTGAGATGACCCTAATGAGAAAGCAGAACCTGAGTAACATGTGAAAATGAGATTTTTCCCTCTACCAAGATCTTTGTTGATAATGGAGATACTTGATTCCAACAGTCACTGGGAATGTATTGAGGCCATGTCCAAGGATTTTTGATACTTTTGTAACAAACTGGGAAGGAGAAAATTTAGTGACTACTAACCTTCCAGATATAGTATTAGGGAAACCAGCCACTGAGGAGTTGCCTGGACTAAGGACACTGGTAAATTTTTTGAGAAATGCTTATGGACATGGTAGTCTGAAGAAAACGATTCCAGAAAAGGGAAACTTGCTGACTGCCTGTTGAAATGGAATATTTACATAACATCAAGAATCTCCCAAAAGAATAGTCAAAATATCCAGAATTTGTTAAAAAATTACTCATCGTACCAAGGACCATGAAAAACAACTTGAATGAGAATAGATAAACTGCTCCATATTGCTCAGGAACACAGGGCAAAGGATGAATACGAGGTTGCTACTTTCGAGATTATGCTGGTCCCTAGGCCAAGAGGAAACCTATAGAATATTGTGGGTAATATGCTCATATGTAAGTGTTTTACATATATGCTATGTTAAGATTAATTTTAAAAATGAAATGTAGGTACATCTGATGATGCCCACACAAACTGATCAACAGAATAGGTAAGCACGTACACAGTTTCTTTAATACACGCTTATTCAGGTTAGAGAGACTGAGCTGACTGCAGCTTTGCTTCCTATTAGCAAGCATAGCATAGAAGGGACCCCTCTGTGTTCAGTCAAGGGACTCAAAAGCAAGAAGAACCATCTCAAACCTTCTAGGACTCATAGGGTATGTCCCAGACAAGTCCAGAAATATACCTGTGTATAAACTGAATGAAGATTTTCAGGACATTTTTGTGTGTGTGAGGAGAAAATGGAAAAAGAAACCAAGACACACAGCCTTTGTAGTTAAACATAGAAGATAAATATTGGTAGGATAGTCAGATTTAGCAAATAAAAGTACAGAAAGCCCAATTAAATCTGAATTTCAGGTACACAAAAATATTTCATGGCTCATGCTTACACTAAAAAATATTCTTTATATGAAATTGAAATGGAGTGTTCTGTATTTGATTTGGCAACTCTCATACTGGGGCCATTCACAGCCGTGCTTCCTAATCAGCAAGCTACCCAGAAAGACATCTGCAGACTTGAGTTCCGGCTCTGCCTCTCACTAGCTCTGTTACTTTCAGTATAACCTTTCTGTTTCCTAGTCTCCTCTTCTTAGTTTTATTTGCAGGGAGTATTTTTTAACACCACAGAGAATCCTCTCAATTTAACAGTTTTCTACATAAAACTCACAATTAGTCCATGTTTCAATAGGCCAATTTTCTTTAAGCATTATATTTAATTCCTTCCTTTCCCTGTAACCTCGAAGACTCGAGATTTCCTAAAGCCCCTGTAACTGTAAATGACTCAGACATTGGTTATGGGGTTTAAAAGGCAACGTTACTTCCTTTTTCTGGAAGTGAGAGGTATGTGACTTGGATGTGTGATTCTTTCAGCATCTATTTAATGTCTCTCTGTTGTGCTCCAGGAGAGAACTGACTGTTGTTATGATTATTCATTGCACTGTTTTCATAGTAAAATAAACAACTGGAAGCAAAGTGCCATTATTGGGGGTAGAATAAGTTATACAAAGTCAAGGCCAAAATGAAATATTATGCATCAAAGAAAAGAATGAGATGAATCTTAACTATATTAATACAGAAAGAAATATAATCAAATGTAAAAATCATATTACACACCAAAGAGACAAAATATCATTAATGTAAAAATCCCAGATGGAAAACAATACTCTCTATTATTTTCTTAGGACATACAGACATATCCATATCTATGGAAAAAGATTTTGAATGGTACATACAGAACTGATAAAATAGATTTGATCTGAAAGAAGTGGAGGAAGAAGAGGATGCTCAGCTGATGAGAGCTGACTCTAATATTAGAGTCACATTGTAAGGTTTAACCAGGAGAATGTATTTCTATTTTATTTATACACCAAAATATTACTTCCTGAAAAATGATGAAAAAATATTTAAAAAAATTTTAGGAATATATTTAAAGAATTGAAAAAACTGGGGGGAGGGTAGAGCTCAGTGGTAGAGTGCATGCTTAGCATGCACAAAGTCCTGGGTTCAAGCCTCAGTACCTCCATTAAAAAAATAAATGAATAAATGAAATCTAATTACCCCTCCTTAAAAAAAGAATTGAAAAATGGGATAGTATTTTTTTAAAACATTTTTTATTGAGTTATAGTCATTTTATAATGTTGTGTCAAATTCCAGTGCAGAGCACAACTTTTCAGTTATACATGAACATATATATATTCATTATCACTTTTTTTTTCACTGTGAGCTACCATAAGATCTTGTATATATTTCCCTGTGCTATACAGTATAATCTTGTTTATCTATTCTACATTTTGAAATCCCAGTCTATCCCTTCCCACCCCCCAGCCCCTTTGCAACCACAAGTTTGTATTCTATGTCTATGAGTCTGTTTCTGTTTTGTATTTATGTTTTGTTTGTTTGTTTTTTCTTAGGTTCCACATATGAGGGATCTCATATGGTATTTTTCTTTCTCTTTCTGGCTTACTTCAGTTAGAATGACATTCTCCAGGGACATCCATGTTGCTGCAAGTGGCGTTATATTGTCGTTATGTTGTTGTTTTTTATGGCTTAATAGTATTCCATTGTATAAATATACCAAATCTTCTTTATCCAGTCATCTGTTGATGGACATTTTAGGCTGTTTCCATGTCTTGGCTATTGTAAATAGTGCTGCTATGAACACTGGTGTGCAGGTGTCATCCTGAAGTAGGGTTCCTTCTGGTTATATGCCCAGGAGCGGGATTCCTGGGTCATATGGTAAGTCTATTCCTAGTCTTTTGAGGAATCTCCATACTGTTTTCCACAGTGGCTGCACCAAACTGCCTTCCCACCAGTAGTGTAAGAGGGTTCAAAAATGGGACAATATTAATACAACATAAAAGAGAATTGAAGGGGAATAGCTTTGAAAAACAGATTATCTGGCAACTATTCATTATCAAAGAAACTATTCAATTAAGAAATTGTATAGAGCTAAGAACATAGGTTAAACAAAAACATTAGAAAAACGGATAGAACTAGAGATAGTGACAAATTCAATAATAAATAAAATTTACTGAAATGTATAAATCAATAATTTTAAAACAGATTAGTCAGACTGAACAGAGAAAAAAGTAGCTGGATGAAATGTAAAAAATTCTACTGATAAAGTGGAGAGGCAACAGAATGAAAATGTAGAAAATAATATAAGAAATTTATAAGACACGGTGCAAAGGAGAGTGACAGTGACTGAGGAAGAAGACAAGATGGATCAGCATTTCTCCAAAAAATGTTGAGGTAAATCAAGTTGCAGATTCACAGGGTGATCCTGAAAAGCACAGGCTAAGAGGAAACCTGAAAAGCCACTACAGGAAAAAAAGACACAATATTAGTCAGAGTCCTATCACAGACAGATGTGTATCAGTCAGTGCAGTCAGGGAAACAGAAACCAAATGGGTTAGTAAGAGTGGGGATTTAATAGAGAGAATTGGCTCAACAGGCTTGGGACATCTAAATAGACATAAATTGAAGATTAAAGATACAGCAGGCAAACCAAGGGAAGATCTGAAAGCCTATAGGAGGGGAGGATGGTTCCCTCAGTGCTAGGACACAGACTTCTGAGGAAAAGAGACTGCTTAACTTGTGTTGGATGCTAAAAGGGCTCAGCAAAGGGAAATCCACAAACCAGGAAACCTGTCTCTGCATAAGGGAGCTGCCTGGATGGTGCCGAGCCATACAATCTCAGAGAAGGACTCCAGTCCACACAGACCTCTAAGGAAAGGGAGATCCCAGAAGACTGCTGCTGTAGGGCTTTCTGTTGGTGCAATCATGGGTGCCTTGGAGTTGGCAGATAAACAGAAAAATGGACATTTCTGAAGGTCCTTTGTTGGGATGACACTATGAGGAATGGGAAACAGAGAGGGAAGTCTCTCTCTCTCTCTCTGTCATTCTCTCCCTCTCTCTCTCCTTTCTGTTTTAACTATTTTATCTTGAGTGAATTACAGTGAGGCCAGATGCAGATCAAGAGAGAGAAGTCAGAAAGAATGCTACCGTGTTTAATACTCACAGTTCCCTGGTGAGAACACAGCATGCCACGAAGTGTCACTCAGGAGAAGCATCGGGTCAGTCTCAAGGCAGAGGGAGAAGGGGAGACTGTGGGCAAGAGCCTTCATCACAGATTCTGGGGGAAGAAACAGGAGAGGCAAGGTAAGCAGGTTTAGGATTGACCAGTTTGAATAATTTCATCAGGCTCTAGGGCATGAGGGCTGTCCCTGTTGTCTGGTACCTGGTCCTGGGATGATAGTGCAGGAATATAATAGTCTAGAGTGTGAGAGTCCAATAAGGGAGGTGGTTGGGGGTGTGGCCTGAATAGGCTGCTTGAGAAAGGGAACTGATAGGACTCTAGTGAGGCCCTCAAAACTGAGTCAAGACAGAATTTTTAAAAAGATTTGTTTGCTTATTTATTTATTTAGTGGTAAAAGGCACATAACATAAATTTTCCATCTTAAATTTTTAAAAATTTACAGTTCATTGTTATTAAATACACTCATATTGTTGTGCAACCATCACCACCATCCATCCCCATAAGTCTTTTCATCTTATAAAACTGAAACTCTATACCCATTAAAAAATAACTCCCCATTCTCCCCTCCCCCTCAGGTGCTGGAAACCACCATTCGACCTTCTGTCTCTATGATTTTGACTACTCTAAGAACTTCATATAAGTGGAATCACATAGTATTTTTCTTTTTCTGACTGGCTTCTTGTCACTTAGCATTATGTCTTCAAGGTTCATCCATGTTGTAGCATATGTCAGAATTTCCTTTTTTTGGTAAGGTTTTTAAAGGCTGAATATGGTATGGATATACCACATTTTGCTTATCCATTCATTCATTGACAGACACTTGGGCTGCTTCCACATTTTAGCTGTTGTGAATAATGCTGCTATGAACATGGGTTTACAAAAGTCTCCTTGAGATGCTGCCTTCAATTCTTTTGGATCTCCATCCAGAAAAATTGCTCAATTCTATGGTAATTCAATTTTTATTTTTTTGAGGAGCCATCATACTGTTTTCCACAGCAGCAGCTGTACCATTTTACATTCCCACCAACAGTGTACGAGGGTTCCAACTTCTCCACATCCTTGCCAGCACTTGTTGAGCATCTTTATTATAGTTCTTTTGAATTCTCTTTCAGTTAATCATATATCTACATTTCATTTAGGGTTAGTTTCTGGAACTTTTTTTGTTTGGAACATATTTCCCTGCTTCTTCATTTTCCTTGATTCTTTGTGTTGGTATCTGTGCATTAGACAAAAAAGCCATCTCTTCTAGTCTTCACAGACTGGCCTCATAAAGGAGAAGACCAGCACCGGTTACCTTGGCCAAAGATTCTGGAGGCCTCTCAAAGCTTTGTGCTAGTCCAAACAACCGTCTTTGTTCTTAGCCATCCAGAGGTATCTGATCACTCCCCAGGGAGAAGCTGGAAGCTGTTATTTATCACCTGCTTGCACTGTGCTGAGTTGATGGGTGGAGCTAGAGTGAGTTTTAGCTTGCTAGTTCAAACTGCAGACTTTTTCCTTAGTGTCTACAGTATTCTGGGTCCTATCAACACTCAGACAGGCAAGGCAGAAACCAGTACCTCAGGAATCCCCCAGCAAAGTAGAACATTGGACATATGGCCCAGTTCTTGCTTTCCCTCCCCAAGTACAAGCTTGGAGCTGAGAGTGCCTTATGATCATATGGCCTTGTGACAGATGTAGTGCTTGAAAGAGGGTGTCTCGAATTTTCCTACTGGCTTACATGTGGCTGGTTTCACTCTCACTCTGGATCCTGGAGCCTCTCAGCTAGTTTCTGGATTTCTTTCAAAGAGAGTTGATCAGTGTATTGTTCAATTAGTGTGTCATTGCTTTATTGATATACTGCTTTCAAGTTCATGGATTTCTACTCTTATTTTTATTATTTCATTCTTCCTGCTTGTTGTGGGTATAATATGCTCTTCTTTTTCTAATTTCTTAATGTGGTAATTCAGATCATTGATTAGGGATCTTTCCTTCTTTCCTATTCATGATATAGATTTCTAAGTATTGTTTTAGAAGCATCACAAAAATTTGCATAAGTTGTGTTTCATTTTTATTCCATTCAAAATAGTGTCTAATTTTCCTTATGGTTTCCCCTTTGACATATTGAGTTACTTACGAATGATGTTTAATTTTAAAACAATGGGGATTAAAA
Source organism: Camelus bactrianus (assembly GCF_048773025.1). Lineage (NCBI taxonomy): Eukaryota > Metazoa > Chordata > Mammalia > Artiodactyla > Camelidae > Camelus > Camelus bactrianus. The sequence continues at coordinate 85,359,241 of NC_133575.1, forward strand.
AATTTTTTTTATAATTTATTTCTAGTTTAATTCCATTATGGTCAGAGAAGATATTTTGTATAATTTTAGTATTTTCATCTTACTGAGGATTTTTCATGGTCTAAAATATATGTATATAGATAGGTACACAGACGTGGATGTAGGTGTAGATGTAGTATAGATATAGGTATATATATCCACGCATTCTATTCAAATTTTATTGTTGTATTCAGTGGCAGAGATGGGTGGCATGTGCTTATTTTGTATTACCTGGAACCAGAACCAACGTTCCCATTTCCATATGTTTCTCCCACTATTTTCATCTCACAAACACACACAAAGCCTACAAACCAACTCCCTTTTCTTCAGAAGACTAAATATAAATCTTTATACCCAGAAGCCAATAGTCAAGGCTTACTTTAAATGCCAGAGCACTAGAAAGTAAAGATGTATAAAATATACTCCACTGTTTGATGAATACGCCCTGCATATATAAATATCCCAGTAATGCAGTGGAAAAATTATGTTTGTCACAAATGTGAGCACAAAACTCTCCTTTGCTTTAAAAAAAACCTGGGGGGAGGTTATAGCTCGGTGGTAGAGCACATGCTTAGCATGCATGAAGTCCTGGGTTCAATCCCCAGTACCGTCATTAAAATAAATAAATAAATAAATAAACCTAATTACCTCCCCCTTCATCCTCCCCGCCCAAAAAAACGATAAATACATTGAAAAACCCTACATTTTACTATGCTGAGTAGTTCAATCACATATCAGCTGGACTCTGAATCTGGATAAACAAAATGTATTCTCATTGTGTTTCACCTGGGCCAATAACTTACCCCAAACTTCCCAATTTTAAGGGAAAATCTTTTTCAACTTCTCATTTAGTTTAATACTCTCTTTTATCCTAAAACTCCAAATATAATTGAATGTTTCTTTTAATACAAAGGCGAGTTTATATAAAAATGACATATAAATACATTTGAAGATAATTGCTTTTGAAATACACTGAGAGATTAGAATTCTTTCAGAGTGTAGCCTGTGCTCTGTATTGTTGGCCAAAGAACAGAAATGACAAAAGCCTTTCAAGAGAAATCTCACAGAAAAAGCAGTTTATTCTCAATGTCTAGTACAGTGATTTTTAAATTTGAAACTTTGGATTATCTCCCAAAGTTCCTGAAATGGAAGAATCCACAAAAATATTTCCCACATTTCTCTTCCTGCTAATTATTTATATTTATATTAAGTCATCCTGGAAAACTAATGATTTGAACAGCTTTATTTTTCTTTTTGAGATTAATACAGCAGATGTGTTAAGAACTCTTTTATGGTCCCTAGATTAGAATCAATTGAAAAATAAGATGGGTGACAGAGAGGTGGACATAAAATGTTTACTTTATTCCTGATATTTAACCAAAATGTTTGCAAATAATTCCCCTTTGAGCTAGACAAATTTACTTATTCAATCTCTGATACTGCTAGAAAATCACTGCCTTCACCATCTCCTAGCACCACAGAACAGGTCCATTTTAACTTATGGCATAAAGAAAGCCAGAATGAACTCTTATTGTAGACAGATTCAGAGACAAAAGAAGGGACTGATCCAGGCATACTCAGTGTCTTCTCCCAAGCTCACCATTCATCCTCCCCAAGGGAGAGAACGTTAGGGAGAGAGAGCAGGAGTGTTACTGTGAAGTCCTGCAACAAGGAAATAAGTACCGAGGGAAATAGAGGAGCTTTGAGCCACTGTCATTCCAAAGTTTTGTAAGATCTTTGTTCTTTTAACTCACATGTTTTAATCATTAGTTAAACTTACAATAAGCCAAGTGGGTAGCTGGGTATCCTGTCACCAAATTTTACTAGAAGTGTCTTTTCTTTTTCTCCAGCATATTGAAACTTTCTTACTTGCTTACTGAGCCCTGTGCTACTGGCACTGCAGTCAGTATTACCATCAATTCATTGTGGCCTTTGTCCAGCCACCTTGCCACCCATGCTCTCACTAGCAAGATTTCCCACACCCATAACAGCAAATTTTTCATTTACAAACATAACCCTGCTGTCTCTGTAGCCCTGGTCTCCTACTCTAAGTTCACTCCCTCTCCTACTTCCCATCCTCGCTTACATTCATCTATGTTGTTCAATGTATTTCATCAGAAGTTCTAATATAAGATCACGTTTAGATAGACCAACAATAAAATGACCAGAATGTAGAGATGCTCCAAATGTGAAAACAAAAGAAAAAGCTCTCATTTCCCTTTATGAATTTCCCATAAATAAACTCCAAAGACTTTAATAAAAATTGTTTTGCTCCTATGTCAAATTAAATTAAAGCCTAGAGGTTTTAAACTCCTCCATCATGTTTTTTTTTTTCTATTTAATTTTGGCCAAAGGTGTTCCTGACACCTGGGTAAGGCTGAACTTATGTCAACAGCTCCGTCCTCCAATGTATTACATTGGAATGAGCATAGCGTTTTTTTAAAAAAATCACTTGGTTGAGGTATGATTGACATAAAAAGCTGTACATTTTAAATGTATACAGTTTTGAGTTTGCAGGTAAATATACAACCATGAAAACGTTATCACAGTCTATGTCATAAAAATATCCATCACCTCCAAAAGTTTTCTTTATTACTATTATTTTTTGTGATAAAAGCACTTCATAAGATCTACCCTCTCAACAAATTTTTAAGTATTCAGTGCATTATTAACTATAGGCATGATGCTGTATAGTAGATCTCTAGGACTTATTTATTTTGCATAACTGTTTGTACCCTTTGATTAATGCCTCTCTGTTGGTAAAGTGTTTTTAAGCCTCAGAAATCACAGGAATTGAATGACAGGTTTCTCATGAGCTTCATTTAAAAATACAGAGAAAGAACAGGTCTCAAAAGATTTGATTTCCATAATACTCCTTCATTTAATTCATTTAAAAATATTTTTGGGATACCTCAAGTTCTAGGCACTGCTCAAGGCACTGGATATGAAGCAGAAATAAGAGAGGCAAAAATCCCTGTGGTCCTGAAGCTGGCATCCTAGAAAGCTCATAAATGTAAGTAGAACAGAAGCAACTTCCAGAATTTTAAAGCAATTATGCCATGGAAAATTACGTTCCCAGAACACAGTACATGGTGTTACCAAAGACCGTAGCAACAACTGTATGGTATTTGATGAAAAGAGGGTGCATGGACACAATCTTAGCTTCACAGTAATGTCAATAATTTATGCAACATGTTTAAATGATAAAACCTAATCATAAATTCAATGGGAGAAATCTCCTTTTAAGAGGGCAATTATGGAACTATATTATTTAAACATCTATGGATGAGTGGGAAAGACCCACTCATGAATACTGACTCCTCTATCAGAGGGTGTCATTTGAGATACTGCTATCTTCTAAGTTTAGAAATTTGCAATGATTGGCAACCCCAGTCACTAGTTCCTACCTGAAGTGCCTACCTTTACTATTTAGTATATTTAAGTCCTCTTAATTTCCATTTCTAGTCAATGATTCTGCTATGATGATACTTAATACATACGGGTTTTGTTTAGTGACACAGCTTCCAGACTACGTCATGAGTGTACATTTTTATCCTATGCCATAATAACTGCTACCACATATTCATACAAAGGAATTGTATAGACCTGTGAAATCTGCTTAGGACAAATGTTAGTTCAGTAAGGTTACAGGATAAATCATCAACACACAAAAATCAATTGTATTTCGATATGTTGACAATTGACATGCAGAAATGAAAATTAAAAAAACAAATACTTTTTTTTTTACTTTTTTAACTGACATATAGTCAGTTTACAATGTTGTGTTAATTTCTGGTGTACAGCACAATGCTTTACTCATACGTGAATATACATATATTCGTTTTCATATTCTTTTTCACCATAAGATGTTACAAGATATCAAATATAGTTCCCTGTGCTATATAGTATAAACTTGTTTATCTATTTTGTATATACCAGTCAGTATCTGCAAATCTCGAACTCCCAATTTATCCCTTCCAACTGACGTCCCCCTTGGTAACCGTAAATTTGTTTTCTAAGTTTGTGAGTCTGTTTCTATTTTATAAATAAGTTCATTTCTCTTTTTTTTTATATTCCACATATGAGTGATATCATATGCTATGTTTCTTTCTCTGTCTGGCTTACTGCACTTAGAATGACATTCTCCAGGGCCATCCATGTTGCTGCAAAGGGCATTATTTTCTTATTTTTTATGGCTGAGTAGTATTCCACTATATAAATATACCACTTCTTCTATATCCAGTCATCTGTCGATGGACCTCTAGGTTGCTTCCATGTCTTGGCTATTGTAAATAGTGCTGCTGTGAACATTGGGGTGCAGGTACTTTTTGAATTAAGGTTCCCGCTGGATTTATGCCCAGGAGTGGGATTGCTAGATCATGTGGTAAGTCTATTTTTAGTCTTTTGAGGAATCTCCATACTGTTTTCCACAATGGCTGCACCAAACTTCATTCCCACCAGTGTAGGAGGGTTCCCATTTCTCTACACCCTCTCCAGCATTTATCATTTTTGGACTTTGAAATGATGGCCATTTTGACTGGTGTTAGGTGGTACTTCATTGTAGTTTTGATTTGCATTTCTCTGATAATTAGCGATATTGAGCATTTTTTCATGTTCCTATTGGCCATTTGTATGTATTCATTGGAGAATTACTTGTTTAGTTCTTCTGTCCATTTTTGGATTTGGTTGTTTGCTTTTTTCTTATTAACTTGTATGAGCTGTTTATATATTCTGGAGATTAAGCCCTTGTCAGTCTCATCTTTTGCAAAAATTTTCTCCCATTCCATATGTTGTCATTTTGTTTTGCTTATGGTTTCCTTTGCTGTGCAAAAGCTTGTAAGTTTAATTTGTTTATTTTTTATTTTATTTCTATTGTTTGGGTAGACTGCCCTAGGAGAACATTGCTGAGATGTATGTCAGATAATGTTTTGCCTATGTTTTCTTCTAAGAGGTTTATAATGTCTTGTCTTATGTTTAAGTCTTTAAGCCATTTTGAGTTTATTTTTTGTATGGTGTGAGGGAGTGTTCTAACTTCATTGATTTACATGCAGCTGTCCAGTTTTCCCAACACCATTTGCTGAAGAGACTGTCTTTATTCCATTGTGTGTTCTTGCTTCCATTATCAAAGATTAATTGACCAAAAGTTTGTGGGTTCATTTCTGGGCTCTCTGTTCTGTTCCATTGGTACATATGTCTGTTTTTATGCCAATACCATGCTGCTTTAATTACTGTAGCTCTGTAGTATTGTCTGAAGTCCAGGAGATTTATTCCTCCAGCTTAATTCTTTTTCTTCAGTAATGCTTTGGCAACTCTGGGTCTTTTGTGATTCCATAAATATTTTAGGATGATTTGTTCTAGTTCTGTGAAAAATGTTCTGGGTAATTTGATAGAGATTGCATTAAATCTGTAGATTGTCTTGGGCAGTATGGCCATTTTAACAATATTGATTCTTCCAATCCAAAAGCATGGGATACCTTTCCATTACTTTAAGTTTTCTTTAATTTCCTTAATCAATGAAAAAACATGTACTTTATAACTCCAAATAAATGAAAATACTTAGGCATACACTTGTTAAAACATGTACAGGATCTTTGTGCTGGTAATTACAAATAATGAAAGAAATAAAAGAAGATCTACATGAATGGAGAGGCATACTGTGTTCTTGGATTCGATGACTCAACTTAGTAAAGTCTTTAGTAAAAGTAGGAAAGATGTAAATTTCCCTGTAGATTTATTGCAGTTCCTATGAAAATCTCAGTAAGTCTTTTGTAGGTATAGATAGCCTTATTCAAAATTGTATATATAAAGGCACAGGATTTATCATAATCAAAACAATTTTGTAAAGGAAGAATGATACCATTTTACACAATGTTGTATGTATCTATATTTATAACTATTTCATAATGAAGATATTTTCATATTGGTGGAGAGATAGATACATAGTTCAAGGGAACAGAATAGACAACCCAGAAATAGACTCATACAACTATGCTCAACTGATTTTTGACAGAGGTGTAGAAACAATCCAGTAGAAGAAGGATCGGCTTTTCAACAAATGGTGTGGAGTAATTGGCCATTGATAAGCAAAAAATAAACTTTGACTCAAACATAACACTTAGTTTAGGAACTTAACTCAAAATGGAGCACAGCCTTAAATGTAAAACAAAACTATAAATTTCTGGGAAAAAAAGTATAAGAGAAAATCTTTGGGCGATAAGATTAAGCAGAGTTCTTACACCAAAAGGATAATGGAAAAAAAAAGGGAAAAATGATCAATTAGACCTCATCAAAATTGAGAGCTTTTGCCCTTGAAAGTCTATGTGAAGAAGATGAAAAGAAAAGCTACAAAGTGGACAAACATTTGCACAGTACATATCCAACAAAGGACTAACATTTAGATATATTAGAGAACTCTCAAAACTCAACTGTAAATAGAAACTAGAAAGTGGGTGAAAGACATGAACAGACATTTCACCAAACAGAATATAGAGATGGAAAACAAGCACATGAAAAGGTATTCAATATATTTAGCCACTGGAGAAATGCAAATTAAAACCACAATGTGATATCACTACATACTTATTAGAGGAGCTAAAATAAAAGATAGTAGCAGTGCCAACTATTGGTGAAGCTGCAGAGAAATAGGATCACTCATATATTGCTAGCGGCAAGGTGAAATGGTACACACATTCTGGAAAATTGTTTGGCATATTCTTATAAAGCTGAACATGCAATTATTACAGGACCCAGCATTTGCACTTTTGGACATTTTTCTCAGAGAAATGAAGATTTATTTTCACAAAAAAATAGTCACACAAATGTTCACAGCAGCTTTATTTGTAATAGTCTAGAATGAAAACAACTCAGTTATCCTTCACAGGGTAAAGGGTTAAAGAAACTATAGTACAGCCATTCCAGTCATAGTGTGGAATACTACTCAGTAATAAACTAAACATGTTATATACACAGCAACTTGAATAAATCTCCAGGAAATTATGATGACTGAAAAAAGACAAACACAAAAGGATATAAATCTTATTATTTCATTTATAACATTTTTGAAATAATATTTGGGAAATGGAGGAGAGATTAGTGTTTGCCACTGATTAGGGATGGGCAAAGGAGGAGAGGGAGGTGAGTATGTTTATAAAAGAGCAATAAAAGAGATCTTTGTGGTGTTGAAACTGTTCAGTGTCTTGACTGCTGTGGTGAATACACAAAACCACTCAGGGAAAAAGATGTATATGATTAAATACACACACACAAACTCAAATAAAACTGAGGAAATCTGAGTCAGACTAGTGGACTGTGTCAATATAAATATCTTTGTTGTGATATTATGCTATACTTTTGCAAAGTGTTACCAGTGAGGCAAATTGGACAACAAAATGTACAAAGAATCTCATTAATGATTTATTATAACTGCTTGTGAATGTAGTTATTTCACAAAAATTTAATTAAAAAAAAGTTTTAAAAAACATAATGTAGCAAGAAAAATGGTAGAGTAGGTAATGACAAAAAACTTGTCCTCCCCAAAAGTAATTAATAAATGGGGAAAAACCTGTCAGAATCAACTTTTTTTTTTGCTTTTTTTAAAAATTGAAGTATAGTCAGTTTACAATGTTGTGTCAATTTTTGGTGTACAGCATAATTTTTCAGTCAATTATAAACATACATATAATTCTTTTTATATTCATTTCTATTATAGGTTACTATAAGATATTAAATATAGTTCCCTGTGCTATACAAATATAAATTTGTTGCTTGCCTATTTTATACATAGTGTTAGTGTCTACAAATATCAAACTCCCAATTTATCCTTTCCCACCCCCTGTCCCCTCTGGTAACCATAAGTTTGTTTTCTATGTCTGTGACTCTGTGTTTTGTAAATAAGTTCATTTATTTCATTTTTTAGATTCTACATATAAGTAATATCATATGATATTTTTCTTTCTCTTTCTGGCTTACTTCACTTAGAATGACGATCTCCAAGTCCATCCATGTTGCTGCCAATGGCGTTATTTTATTCTTTTTTATGGCTGAGTAGTATTAAATTGTATAAATATACCATAACTTTTTTATCCAGTCATCTGTTGGTAGACATTTAGGTTGCTTCCATGTTTGGCTATTGTATATAGTGCTGCTATGAATATCGGGGTGCACGTATCTTTTTAAATTAGAGTGTCTTCCAGATATGTGCTCAGGAGTGGGATTGCTGGATCATATGATAACTCTAGTTTTTTAAGGAATCTCCATACTGCTTTCCATAAAAGTTGTACCAAACTGACTTCTGACCAACAGTGTAGGAGGGTTCCCTTTTCTGCATACCTTCTCCAGCATTTATTGTTTGTGGACTTTTTAAAAAAATTGTTTTTAATGAAGTGTAGTTGATTTACAATGTTAGTTTCAGGTGTACAGTAAAGTGATTCAGTTATACCTACACATACATATGTATTTTTTTCTTTTCAGATTCTTTTCCATTATATGTTATTATAAGAAATTGAGTATAGTTCCCTGGTGCTATACAGTAGGTCCTTGTTGGTTATCTATTTTTTATATAGTAGCTTGTATCTGCTAATCCCAAGCTCCTAATTTATCCCTCCCTGCCCTTTCCCTTTGGTAACCAGAGTTTGTTTTCTATGCCTGTGAGTCTTTTTTGGGGTTATAAATAGAATCTGTATTTTTTTAGATCACATATAAGTGATATCATATATTTGTCTTTCTCTGTCTGACTTACTTCACTTAATATGATAATCTTTAGGTCCACCATGTTTCTGCAAATGGCATTATTTCATTCTTTTTATGGCTGAGTAATATTCTATTGTAGGTATGTGTGTATATATATGTATACACACACATGTACCACATCTTCTTATATTTAGGTTGTTTTCATGTCTTGACTACTGTAAATAGTGCTGCTATGAACATTGGGGTTTGTGGACTTTTGAATGATGGCCAATTTGACTGGTGTGAGTTTGTACCTCATTGTAGTTTTGATTTCTCTGATAATCAGCAATATTGAGCATTTTTTCATGTGCCTATTGACCATTTGTATATTTTCACTGGAGAATTGTTTGTTTAAGTCTTCTGCCCATTTTTGGATTGAGTTATTTGTTGTTTTGTTATTAAGTTGTATGCGCTGTTTGTGTATTCTGGATATTAAGCTCTTGTCAGTTACATCATTTGCAAATATTTTCTCCCATCAGTTCTTTTGTAAGAACTATGGGCACTAAATGAAAGCTTGCAGTGACCAGGACAAGAATCAAGGAAAAACAGCTGAATCTTGGTAAGATAGTTTTGTGACATTTTAACTTACCTTGGCTGCAACTTCCATTCCTCAATTTGGTGGTGGCATTGAAGACAACAAGCTGTATTCTTGTGTAGGTAGCTGTGCTAGAAGGATAATAGAAACCTTATTCTAAAAGAAAGGTGGTTGATTGTTTTGATCTCTTTGGTGGATCCCTGGAGTACTGGGTTAAAGGCTTGCTCTTATCACACCTAACTTACCCAGCCTTGAGGCAGTTACAGGGTACATTTTTTGAAAACATTTAAATGCAAATATATTAGTTGCTGTTGCCCAGGGTAATGGATTACAGTTGGGACAATTAATAGACTAACTAAAATGCCTAGGAGTAAAGGCTGGGGATGATATATTTGGGAAATAAGGGCTAGCAAAACGATGACTTATTCCTGGGAATACAGAAAGCCTCCTACAAGCCCAGGGTACAGTGCATACTTAGAAAAGATCTGAGAAGGCTATAAATTGTCATCTCTGACTTCTATGCTCTGTGCAAGCGAAAAAAGGAGGAAAGGCAGAGTTACAAACTTACAGGCTCAGTGCTGAAGGCATGCTCCAACATATACAAAGGCCCCATCTGCAAACACTGGGATTTAAAAAATTTCAGACGTTTAAGGAAATCTCTGTCAGATCACTAGCTGACTACTAAGCAAGCGGAAGAAAAAGGAGACTTAAATGTTTACAACATGACAAGGAATTCAGACTTTACAAAATTAGTCCAGAAGTCACTAAACAAACAACAACTACTACTACTACTAAGGAAAAAAAAAACTACAACAATAAAGCTGGAAGAGGGAGAAGAAACTTATTTACTGAGTGGCCCAGTTGTCAAATTCAAAATGTCCAGTTTACAACAAAAAATTAAGAGATAAACAAAAAGACAAGAAAGCATCATCCATACACAGGAAAAAGACAGCAGAAACTGCTCCTGAAGAAGCCCAGCATTTCCTTCACACCAAAACCAGACAAAGATATTACAAAAAAGGAAAACTATAGAACAATACCTTTCATGAACATGGGTACAAAAATCTGCAACAAAATCCTAGCAAGTTGAATCCAACAATGTATATAAAAAAAATACATCATGACCAAGAGAGAGTTATTACAGGTATATAAAAGGGCTGGTTTATCATTCAAAAATTAGTTAATGTAATTCATCACATCAACAGGCTAAATAAGAAAAACTGCAGGATTATATCAACAGACACAGAAAAAGCTTTTGATAAAAGCTGACACAGATTCATGATGAAAACTCAGAACAAGCTAGGAATAGAGGGGAACTTCCTAAGCTTGATAAACAATATCTACAGAAAACCAACGACTAACATAACACTTAATGATGAGAAAGTAGATGCTTTCCTCCTTAAGTTGATGAACAAAGCAAGACGGCCACTTTCACTATGCCTTTTCAACATTGTACTGAGAGTCCTGGTTAATGCAATTAGATAACAAAAGGGAATAAAGGAATACAGATTGGAAAGGAAGAAATAAAACTCTCTTTGTTCGTAGAAGACATCATTATCAATGAAGAAAATCCCAAAAGAATCAACAAAGATGTCCGGGAATTGGTAGACATTTATGCAAAGTTGCAGGATAGAACGGTAATATACAGAAGTCAATTGCTTTCCTATACGTCAGCAATGAACAACTGGAAATTAAAATTAAAAACACATCACCATTTATATTAGTACAAAAAATGAAATACTTAAGCATGCATTTTATAAAATATGTATAAGATCTTTATGAGGAAAATTATAAAATTTTCACAAAAGAAATAAAAAATGTAAATAGGTATTTCATGTGCATGAGTAGAAGACTCGTATTGTTAAGATATCAGGTCTTCCCTACTTGATCTATAGACTCAACACAATCCCAATCAAAATTCCACCAAATTATATTATGGATAAAGAAAACACTGATTCTAAAATTAATAGGGACAGGCAAAAGGCCCAGAATAGCCAACAGAATGTCCTATTATTTTCCTTTTTCTTGACTAATTGCTCTGGTTAGAACTTCCAGAATAAAATTTCAAAGAAATGGTGAAAGCAGTCATTCTTGTCTGGTTTCTGATCTCAGAGGGAAAGATTTCAGTCTTTCATCAGTATATGTGATATTAGGTGTGGATTTTTCTTAGAAGCCCTTTATCAGTTTGAGGGAGTTCCTTACTATTCTGAGATTGTTGAGTGTTTTTTTCTGTATCAGCAGAAATGATCATGTGGGGTTTTCCTTTATTCTATTAACATGGTGTGTTACATTGTTTGATTTTTGTATGATAAGTAACCCTTGAATTCCTGGGACAAATTCCACTTGGTTATAGTATCTAATCTATTAAATTTACTGTTGTATTCAGCTTGCTGGTATTTTGTTGAGGATTTTTGCATCTATATTCATGGGGGATATTAGTCTGTAGTTTTCATGTGTGGTTTTTGTCTGCCATTAAGAACAGGGTAATGCTCGCCTCAAAATGAGTAAGGAAGAATTCCCTCCTCCTCTATTTTTTTCAAAGTTTCTTAGAAGGATAAATGTCCATTATTCTTTAAAAGTTTGGTAGAATTCACCAGTGAAGACTTACTTGAGAGACTTTTCTTTCTTGAGTAGTTTTTGATTACTGATTTAACCTCTTTATTTATTATAGAACTATTCACATTTTCCATTTTTCCTGAATCAGTTTTGATAGTTTGTATATTTCTAGGAATTTGTCCATTTCATAAACCATAATCTGTTGACATCCAATCATCATAGTATTCTTATTACCCTTCTGATTTCTGTAAGTTCAGTAGTAATATACTCACTTTTATTTCTGGTTTCAGTGATTATTATCCTCTCTCTATTTTTCTTACTCAGTCTACATAAAAATTTTTCAATTTTGTTGATCTTTTCAAAGAACCAATTTTCATTTTGTTCATTCTTTCTATTGTTCTTCTATTCTCTATTTTATGCTTCTTCTGTAAGCTTTATTTTGTTTCTTTTGCTAGCCTTGCATTTAGTTTGCTCTTCTATTTATGTTCTTTAAGGCATTAAGTTAGATTATTGATTTCATACCTTTCTTTTTATTATAGGCAATTGTGACCATAATTTTCTCTCTGAGCCCTGCATGAGTTGCATTCCATAATTTTGATATATTGTGTTTTTATTTTCAGTCATCTCAAGTTATTTTTTAAATTTCTCTTGTGTTTTCTTCTTTGATCCACTGGTTGTTTAAGTATGTGTTGTATAATTTCACATATTTGTGTATTTTCAAATTTTCCTTCTGTTATTGATTTCTAGTTATATTCTTTTGTGGTCAGAAAATACTTTGTGTGATTTAAATCTTTTTACATTTACCGAGTATTGTTTTGTTGTCTAACAAATGGTTTACCTTGGATCCATGTGCACTTGAGATGAATGTGTGCTCTGCTGTTGTATAGTGGAGTGTTCTGTATGTATCTGTTATGTTTGGTTGGTTTATAGTGTTGTTCAACTCTTCTATTTCTTCTTTGATAATTTCTGTAGTTCTATCAATTATTTTAAGTGGGATATACAAGATTACATCTATTGTTGTAGAATCGATTTCTCCCTTAAATTCTGTCAATTTTTGCTTCATATATTTTGGGGGTTTGTTGTTACCCATGTATATGTTTTAATTGTTATATATTCTGGATTACCTGACCCTTTTATCAATATATAATGTCCTTCTTTGTATCTTGTAATTAAAACAAAATCCAGTATTAGTATGGCTAACCAGCTCTCTTTTGGTTATCCTTCTCAGGCTTTTTTTCCTGCTGTTGTATATTGTAGTTGTTTGCTTGGTGAATTTTCTAATTTTTCTATTTTTGTAAAGAGTGTATTCTTTGTTGCGTGTGGTCACTGAAGTCTCTGTTCCATTAGCCTAGTGGCCAGCTAGTGATTTGACAGAGATTTCCCTAAAAGCTTGGAGTCAATTTAAAAAAGAGGAAAGCAGAAGAAGAAGAAAAAGAAAGGAAAAAAGGGAAGGAACAAAACAGAAACAAACAAACAAATCTCCCCTGGTCTTTGTACATTCGCTCTGTTGTGGGGTGCTTTCAATGCTTAGATAGGCCATTAAAAACTCAGCCTTAGGTTTTACTTCCTGCTTATATTGAGTCTTAAGATCAATCAGAGGTCAAAGCTTGGGCCTTCTCAGGTCTTTTGTGAGTATGCATTTAGTCTTGGGTATGCATGTGTCCTTCCAGAGTCCCCAATATAAACAAAAGCATTTCAAACCCTTTATTCTTCCATGTATCTCCTTCCCTAGCTTCTTCCTTGCAAGACTTCAGATTGTCTGCTTCCTGCCTTGTCTGTTATTCTTTGCCCCAGATGGTGGCTTGTGTGTGCCTTTACATGCTTTTGACAAATGCTATCAGGGAGCTACTCCAACCTTGAGAAAGTTCTGAGGGATGCAAAACAAAGGCAAACCCCTGAACAATCCCTCAGGGAGCTGCTGGACCGGCCACAATACATAACAACATTTCTCTGAAAACAAGATTCATGTTACTCATCTAACATTAGCAAGCCATACCAGGTATGTGGGCTGTCATCCCCATGGACACCTTTGAGATGGTGAGTGGCAGATGATAGACAGGTAAATTAAAATGCCTCAACACTCTCTTACCAAAAATTATCAACTACTTTCTTCATTAAGGACTCCCTAGATTGTTGTATTTTTAAAATTGTGGTTTAAGAAAACCCCACATAATATAAAAGTTATCATCATGAATTTTATGTTACAGTTCAGCAGTGTTAAGTATATTCACATCGTTGTGAAACAGATCTCCAAAACTTTATATCTTGCCAAACTGAAACTCTCTGTCTATTAAACAATAATTTCCCTTTTCCTCCCTTCCTAGCTACTGGTAACTCCCATTCTACTTCTGTTTCTATGAACTTGACTATTTTAAATACCTAATGGAAGTGGAATCATACAGTATTTATCTTTTGTGACCAGCTTATTTCACTTAGCATAATATCTTCAAGGTTTGTTGTGGTAACCTGTGATAGGATTTCCTTCAGTTTTAAGGCTGAATAATAGTCCATTGTATGTATATACCATACTTTGTTTATCCATTCATCTGGCAGTGGACATTTGGGTTGCTGTTGCTCCTTTTTTGATTAGATTCCAGAGTTTCAAAAAAGTTGATTCTGACAGTTTTTGAAAGCTTATTTGTTGGTTCAGTAGATTGAAATTTTCCTGGACTTCTCTACAATTTCAGCAAAGCCACTGAATAAATATTTTTTAAAAATTCTGTATCACACATTGAAATCAACATTGAAAATGCATATCACATATTACAATTTTTGTTTGCAATGATTTTGTCTGAACATCTGTCCTCCTCTTAAAACTAACTAATGAAGTAAAAGTTCACCCACATTGAATAGGAAACGCGATGTACTTTTTTATTATATTTTTATTAAATTTTTATTAAAGGAGCGTCTGTAAAATCAGGGAGAAATTAATAAAGTGGTTTCATTCTTCCCATAAATTCAGCTACAGTAGTCATTACTGTGAAGAAATATATAAATGATATTACATGTGAGTTGTAGTGACCTACCTTAAGAGTTTACAAATGCAGTCAAGTCTAGGTTGAGCTTTTAGTGTTTACTTTCACATCAAGTTTTTAAAATAGTTTTTCTAACATTTACTTAAAAAAAAGTCATTTCAAGTCAAGATAAACAGTTAATTGGCTTCAGATTTTAACTTTTAATTTGTGTATGCAAGCATACTTCATTTTATTGTACTTCACTTTATTGTGTTTCATAGATATTGTGGTTTTTTTCAATTGAAGTATAATTGATTTACAATATTGTTAGTCTCAGGGGAACAGCATAGTGATTCAGTTTTTTGCAGATTATATTCCATTGTAGATTATTACAAGATATTGGTATAATTCCCTATGCTATACAGTAATTCTTGTTGCTTATCTATTTTATGTATAGTAGTTTGTATCTGTTAATCTCATACTCCTAATTTATCTCTTCCTTCTTTTATAACCATGAGTTTGTTTTCTATGTCGGAGTCTGTTTTTGCTTTGTATATACATTCATTTGTGTTATTTATTAGATTCCACAAATAAGTGATATCATAATATTTGTCTTTCTCTGTCTGGCTTATTTCACTAAGCATAATATTCCATTTGCAGCAATATGGATGGACCTAGGGAATATTATGCTTAGTGAAATAAGTCAGAGAGAGAAAAACAAATACTATATGATAGTGCTTTTTTTTTTTTTTACAAATTGAAGGTTGTGGCAACCCTGTGTCCAGCAGGTCTATTGGCACCACTTTTCCAGCAGCATTTGCTCACTCTGTGTCTCTCTGTCACATTTTGGTAATTCTCGCAGTATTTCAAAATTTTTCATTTTTATTATATTATTATGGTGATCTGTGATCACTGATCATTGATGTTATTATTGTAGCTGTTTTAGGACTTCACGAACCGTGCTCATGTAAGATGGCAATCTTAATACATCTGTGTATTCTCACTGTTCCACCAATTGGCTGTTGCCCCATCTCACTCTGTCTCCTGGTGCCTCCCCATTCCCTGAGATACAATATTGAAACTAGGCTAATGAATAATTCTACAATGGCCTCTAAGTGCTCAAGTGAAAGGAAGAGTAGCAAGCCTCTCATTTTAAATCAAAAGCTAGAAATGATTAAACTTAGTGAGGATGTATTTGTTGAAAGAAGAGATAGGCTGAAAGCTAGGCCTCTTGTGCCAAACATTAGCCAAGTTGTGAAATCAAAGGAAACATTCTTGAAGGAAATGACAATATAGATGATATCCAGGAAGAATCAGGTGCCCTTCCTTTACCCCAAACTATACACCCAGGAACTCACAAATATGAGGAAGGCTGGAGAGCTCTGGTTTTCAAATACAGGCAGTTAGTCTATGAGGTTAAGAAATATTTCTCATTATTGTGATGAAGAAGTGCACCCTAGTCATTTTAGAAATTAGATTGTCATCTGGCTCACCTAAATCCTCAGAGCAGAGCTTTAAACCACACATTGCTTGGTCTCTTGATTCACAATTGTATGAATAAATGAATGAATGAATGAATGAGGTAGTAAAGAAAGTATTAGAACCAAGAGATAGAGATGGCTCCACTGAGAAAACTGAAGGTGAGTAATATACTAGAATAAAAGGGACACAATATTATAGACTAAATACAGCGTGTCTTCCCAGGGTATAAAGTCCACATATAGTGTGCTGATGGTGTGTTGTCAAATGGTCCTCAGGCTCATGAGGATCGTGAGGAAACTATGTGGAAGGGTAAAGGCTGTATGCTCAAAGAGTCTTGGTCTTAGGCAGGAGGCAGGGTCTGGAGAAAGTTCTGTGGAATCTGAAGCTTAGACATTTTGGAAGGCTTTCTTTTAAAATGACACGAAATCAATCATGAAAGTGAACGTTTATTTAGAATGATAAGATAATGTATAACAAGCATTAAAATGATGACAACTACAATAAGCCAAAATTCCAAAGAAACCATACATATGTATGTGTATTATCTATATTAACACAGAAACACCACTTATGTAGCTGCACAATCTGAAGTCTGATGAAGTGAACATCCAAGGTGAGAGATAGAGCAGTTTTATTGAAAATCAAAACATAGAACTTTTGTAAATTTTACATAAAACATGTGGCCACGTGAACACATAACAAAAGCCCAAGAGTGACAGCTGTCTCACTCTAGGAGTAAAAATGCAGACAGGTTCACGTTAAGCCTTTAATGTTTATTTTTACATCAAGTTTTTAGAATAAAATAGCTCTCTTTATATTTATTCTCACCAAAGTCTTATTTCAAGTTAGTATAAGCAGTTAACTGGCTTCAAACTTTAACTTGCAGTTGTGTATTTTTAAACGTATCAGGATAATTATCATATTTGGCCAAATAGAGACTTTTTCTGTGACCCATTTCCAAATTCACAGATTCTGGTCCATCTACTCTTTCTAGTAGTCTGGAATGATTTACCAGTTGGAATATATATTATTGGAAGCAATTGGAACTACCATACGAATAAGCCACATGATAAAAATTGCCTGGTTTGAAACAACTGACCATGTAATTGGAGATACAAGACTCAGAACAAAGTGCTTGCATTTTCTACAGTTTATATCAAACTGGATGGGCTCTTAAGTGGTCAGCCTGGACTTACACATCGGGAGTAGCCAGACCACGAATACAACGATTCTAGCTGCCTTCCACATGTGGTCAGAAGGCTATATTAAGATACAGCCACTGTTAGTTATGAAGACAGCCAAAAGCCTGTCTGTTTTAAGGAACCATTTAGCTATTGAATAACAGACACTCCCACAAATGGAATTTCAGGGAAGTGTAGAACGAACAATCCTGTTCAAGGCTGCCAAAATTATTTTCTGCATGCTGAGATGTTACTCACACACACATAGACTGCATGCAGGTTGTTCAGTTACTTTATTTTTGAATTCCGGATTGTTTTCTTGCAAAAAGTAATTGCAGCTAGTTATAATATATAGCAAAGCGTCTCTATCTTTGGTTCTATAACTCAGAGATATCTTTTCCAAAAATAAATAAGCATGGCAGGAAAAATAATTCGGCTATCTTAAGAGAAAGCCCAATATTTTATAAAAATTAAGCAAAAATATATAATTGACACTTTTTAACTTTTTCTAATTATCTTGCTTAGTATCTAAAACCAGCGCAACTTTAATATTAAAATGATTGTGCACACTGTATTTAACTATACAGCATAGACACAAAAATGTCAAAAAACAAAATAGTACTTTCCCTTATGAATCATTTAGGAATTATGCATTCTAAAAATGTATGGGAAAGTAGAACTGCTGAAATATGTTAATAAATTGAAGAAATGTAAGAAAAGGAAATGAAGATGTAGCAATACTCAAAGATCCTAGAGATTGCAAAAAAAAAAGTGAACACATCGCTCGAAGTCTCCCATTTCTGGAAAATATTTTTATGTTAGAATCATTCGGAGATTTTCTTTTTAAACTAGTATCTGTGGAAGCTTCCTGTTACGGCTGGACTCTGAGAAGGTTTAATGAGCTTCATTTGTTAATGGTTTCCGTCTCTTTTCAAATAGGATTTTTGCATCAAATAATTCTCGTTCCCTGTATCCTAGAGACGGCCCTTTTAGATACTTCGCTTCCGCTGTCTTGTAATCTAATCCATCAACAGCAGAAATTGAACAAATGATTGCTTCTGGCAGAAGGACTTCCAGGATAAATTTAATTTTATCATCTCTTATCAGAGTTAGCATTTTTTCATCTATTTGTTTGTAGATTTCTTGTAAATATTTCACCACCTCATCCAATTGATCTTCATCCTCAAAGTATGTTTCAATACAGGGTGCAAACCTATTTGCATTCAAAAATGATTTCAGCCACCTGGACC
Source organism: Camelus bactrianus (assembly GCF_048773025.1). Lineage (NCBI taxonomy): Eukaryota > Metazoa > Chordata > Mammalia > Artiodactyla > Camelidae > Camelus > Camelus bactrianus. Next base: position 85,377,944 of record NC_133575.1, read on the forward strand.
CTTTCGTGCCTTTTAAAATGGCTAAAAGATGGCTCTCTGTTCCCTTTGCATTCACAATGAAGTCCACTAGGTTCTTGTTGGCTCGGTCCCGAGCAGACTTCATTCGGTCTGGAAGAATTTTCTGGAAGGACATTTTCTTGGTCTGGGAAGTCACAACCATTGGTTCCATGGGATTTTCATTATGCAGCTTTGGAAATAAGTTCCTGAAGGTATCCTGTTTGATTACTTTCCGAAGTGGATAACTAATGTCAGCAGCATAATACTCAAGGAAAGAGCCCGTGAAAGAACCACAACCTATTCTAACTCTGTAGTCACAAATCAGTGACATGCACCAGTCAATACTTTCGCTGTAATCCTCCCTGGCTTTTTCCACTAGTGCTTGTTTCTCTTTACAATCAAATTTCTTTAATCTTCTAAAGGACACTCTAATGCCTCTCTTTTCAGGATTCATATTTGCCTCAACAAAAAGCACACTTGCTTTTCTCTCTTTTCGCCTGATGCTTTTTACCACCGCTGGCCAAAATGGGTATTTTTGATATTTAAACCAGACAATCATTCCTGTTTCAAATGAACGTGGCTCATAATGAAAAAGGAAGCGTGGAAGTTCTTCATCTTCCTCATTGTCATCTAATATGGAAGCATCAATAGAATTTAGATTCACTGACTTGTCAGAAGCTTGAAATTCTTCCCCAAGTTCCTCAAAATCCAGGCTCTGAAGATTTCTTTCATTATTCACAAGAAGGAATGAATAATCTGTGACACGGTTAGAGGCACCAAGTGAAACCTGACATTCCCATGAAGAAGGCCTAGGGGATGCCACAGCATCTGTCTCTGATTCCACAGTAGGTTGATTCTGGCTGGTATCTGAGCATGGATTTGAGGGACCCTCTCCAGGATCTTCAATATTCTCTGAGAAGGTAGAGCATTCAGAGGAAATAGCTGGGGCCTCGGGGCAGATGTCCTGGGCCTCCTCTTTCAAAGCTTTGGGCACAGTAAAGATATCCGACGGCAAAGTTGGAGAGAACTTTTCCTCCTTAACACATACATCCTCCTCTTTGATTGTGGAAGGCAAAGTCATAATTGTGGAGATGTCGATCTTTTTCTTGCTCTCCTTTTCATCCTCATCTTCTGAAAGTGAAGGGAAATTCTGGCACCAGCTGAAGTCTTGTGATGACTTTGTTTCCATTTCACTAGGCATAGCGTCAATGATTGCATGTACCTGTGATTTGTCATCATACGGGGAATCATCACTCTCTGAAGACACTAACAAGGATGCTGGCTTTTCATTTTTCTCAAAACACTTTGGAAAATCTTCTTCGTGCTTCTGATACTTCTTACGAGGGGGTGAATCAGAAAGCTTTTGTGGCACATTCTGAGACAGCGTAGTGGTCTCTTCTTCATCTGAACTGCTTGCTTGAGTCAAATTTGTTCTCTCACTCAGAATATCCAGTGCCACTTTTAGTGACTTTGCATAGGCTGTTTCCTCGCTAGGTGGGCCACTGACGTCTGACTGTGCTGCTAGTGAGGAGGCAATAGCTTCAACTTCAGACTTACTTAGGATCTTTGTCTCTGTGCTTTCCACATTAATTTTTTCATCTAGTGAGAGTATTTGAACTTCCAGAAAAAATGTCTTCTTCCTCTTACCATTTGACGAAGTCTCAGATCTGGACAAAACTTTTGCTGGCCACAACTGGTCTTGCCAATTGCATAAGACATACTCAGCATCCATTATGATTTAGATTTGTGTGCCAAGAGGTTATTATTAGAGATTAAGGTGTCTGGCTATTCCTGTCACTACTAAGGCAGTTCCTACCAAAAACAGTACTTATACCAATGCCTCTTTTAGAACTACAAAGAACCACAAAGGTTTTATGACTTGTGTGGCCTGTTCTCCTCCAGGTGAATATCCCAAGGATGCTTGAACACGTTGTTTGAATGGGACAATATGGAAGATACTGAAATAGGGAAAAGGAAAAGGAGAAAAGTATAAGCAAATAAAATTATTTTGCCAAAGGAGATGAGCCAACTGCAAATAGAGAACAGACAGAAGGAAGGACTATGCTCAGTGGGGCATCAGATGGAGAAGAAAAATGAAGCACAATATAAGGTGGGAGTTAAGAATTGGAGAAGTGTTTTTCTAATACCTCAAGCTCAAGAACTTGCCATAATTATTGCAAGGAGTGACTATATGTGCATGATGGCAAAGGTGGGAGAGACTGTGGTAGTGTGTCAGGAACTCTATTTAATGTTATTAGATACTTTGGGACTTTTGTGCCCCTAATGTTATCCCTAGGGCAGTGGGACTCTAAACTTAGCATACATCAGAATCATCTGGAGGAACTGTTAAAACTACATTTCTAGGCCCTATCCTGAGAATTTTATTCAGAAGGTCTGGATAGGATCCAACACTTTGTATTTTATAATAAGTGATCAAGTGATGGTAAGGCTACCTGTCCAAGAACTCTTTGGAAGCACTGTTCTAGCTGAACACACAGCTTTATAATTCTTCAGCTGTAAATGCTTCCCGGTCCACCCAAAGCAGGTGGACAAAGATAATAGGGTCTGTATCTCCTGACCCCAGACCACAACACAATGACCTTGTTAATAGTATGAGCTTAGAAGGCAGAGATTCAGAATGGCTGCTAGGTTCACATATTGGACTGGATAATTATCACAGATTTCTTAAGAGTCAGGTAGCTGGCTAGGACCTCAGGTAGAAATGTGAATAGTCTCTCCCATGATTTCTTCATAGTGGTTTAACACATGAAATTCTTTTCCCAAAGCAGAAGTTATTACTTCTAATTATAAAACATTATGGCTACAGAACAGGGAGCGAAATGAATTGTATCTCAAATTCTCAACCTAAAATGATTTTAAAATGAAATGTGGTTTTTTAATTTAAAAATGCAGAGAAGGAAGCAAAATAAATTATATCCCAAGTTCTCAATATGTTTTTAATTTGAAATATTTTGTGAAATGGGAAGAGCCTTACCTGATGTAGAGTCTGGCCCTGTGATCGGGTTGTCTTGATTCTCACTCCAGAAGGAGACAGGCTGCCTAAAAGGAGACAGGGAATCAAATGAATTACATGGACAAGGCATAAAGAAATTTTTCTACTAAAACTTTAGAAGGAATGTCATTCTGAAACACAGGAATGAAATGAAAACTCATCTGTGATGTAGATAAGATGTTTATTGTCCTCCTTATTCTTATTATTTTAAATGATCTCTGTGTAATACAGTTACGCTATTTGGTCCATGCTTAAATCATCTTTCTCAGGAAAAGTGTGCAATAAGGTCAAGAGAGCAGGGAAGTAACAACTGCCTTGTGTCTACTATGAGCCAGACTATAGATTCTGTTTGAATCTTCAAATCAATCGCCATGTGAATTTTCCCTCCTTTACACATCTACTTTTTCAACAGAAATTTAATCACACTCTACCTGCTGTCTCACAGTCCGCTAATACAAAATACGTTTCACTGCTTTCTTGGTCTACTTCATAAAAATGGTTGCCTGGAGAATGTTTAGGAAAGCGCCATCTTGTGACTATAACCAGAACTGCAGCCTCCTCAGAAGCTATTTGCAAAGCCTCAATCACTAATGTATTTTTCTTATGAGAGAAGGGTGGGGACTACATTTAGCCAGTCAGGAGCCTTCCCAGGCTTCTAGAACTTTCTAAGTTCAAGGGTTTTGTGTAGAATGGTAAGAGGATCTTAATGTGTTCAACTACAATGTTTCTGGTTATAAAATATCCAGAGCTTATTAAAAATTGAAAAGATGCAGAAAGATACATGGTAAACTAAGTACAACTATATACGAATAATCACTATGAATATTTTCTATCTTTCCAAAATGTTTTTACATGTATAGACAAATGAGTATCATTTCAAAACAACATCAGATCTCAATTAAGAGCATAGTTTGAACATCATCCTACATAAGTATTTTCCACATGATTTATGAATTACTTTAAATGAGGTTTTCCTCACATTTGAAACAAAATATTGCAATATTTTCCCTGATGATGTAAGGTAAGTAAATTAATAAGTATATATTCATATTTCAAAAAATAGACAGCAGTAAAGCTAGTCCTGTTTCTCCAACTACACAAATAATCTTGTTAAAAGTGTGGCAGATATATTTTCCCAGATTTGGCTGCATTAATTATAGTAGCATATATATGTCCTGCTAACACATATATTTATTTTTAAGTGAGATTATATGACCAATGCTATGCTGCAATTTACTTTTTTTCACTTTACTTCGCAGACATTTCAAATCACTACATGTAGGGGTTCATGTGTTTATTTTCCAGATACGTAGTATTGCACTGTATGGATGCACTATGCTATACAATATTGCTAAAGCTGCTAATAGAAATAAACCAGATCCTCTCTCTGTCTCATTCTTAAACTTAAAAGATAGAGAAAAATGGTTATTGCTGCCCACAGCCATACCTGTGGTCTTACAGGACAAGTTGGAAGGAGGACAAACATAGGGCCGTAGCCATAGCACAGCAACGAGGCTACGCTGTTGATCAGGTCCAGGAAAATTTCCACTATCGGCAAAAGACTGGGAGCAGGGGTATGTCTGCATGTGTGTGTGTGTCTATGAATGCTTATGTGTTTGAAACAAATTGGGTATATTGTTTTAGCTTTGTTTTCTTTTATGATTATAAAATTAATCATGGGGAAGTCTCCTCTAAAGATACTGACACAGGCTAAGAAATAATATTAAAATAGTTACTTGACCATCCAGAAATGCTGACTAACATGGGAGTTTATTTTCTCCCATATTTATTCTAATTAAACACATATACATGCATATATATGTGCAAGTGTCTTCACTCAAATACATATATGTTCCCATTTCCATGCTCATGTACAGGTGACACATACACAGTCTTTCTATATGTAAATCAATTTATAGAAGTATTTCCCCCTATGCTGTCATATATTTTTATCCATCATTTTCTGTGCAAATTAATAAGTGCTTAAAAATTCAAACAGTAATAGAATATCTAGCAATATAAACATGGAATGCCAAGTCAATAAATTAGTATGAACAGCCATGCTTCACTGAAGTCTTAATATAGAGGCTGTAATCTGATCACCCCTTCTCCCACTGTGGACTTTTAAAGCATTGGGAGTTACAAAAATTCCAAAGGATTAATTCTTTCAAAATGCCAGCAATTCTCTCAAAACTACACACTCTTCGCAGCCCTCTAAGACCACTGTCCCTACTTTTCACATCTTTACTCTAGGGTCCTGAGGAATCCCTATAAAATAACTAGATTTAAGACAGCCATTACCTTGAAGCTTCTTGTCAGCTGCAGCCTGGTGAAATGCAGCTCCTCCCCCAAGACTGGCCTGGCACAGCTCACTCCCAAGCTTCTCAGAGGATGCTCCGCCCCCGCCCTGTGATGGAGAAGACAAACGGCCCTTCCTTGAATTAGAGGAGGAAGAACTGCTAAGTTTAGCTGCTGAAGTGTTAAAGGGTAAAAATGTTCCTTTTAAAAGAACTTTAAAGTGAACTGGCAACAAGTGTCTGTTTAGTTTCCCTTAGGGTGACGCATTATTGAAAAGAGGTAGCAAATCACTTTATTTTTTAAAAATCTAAACTATTTTATATTTTTTCCTTGCCTTCTTTGCACCTTAACTCGGCAGGTAAATTTAAAACCCAGCTGGTCATGCTTCATGAAAATAGTTCACTAAGGATCTTGATTGGGACTGCACTACAACTGTACATTATTTTAGGGAGAATGACTTCTCTATAATTTTTTTCCTGTTTCCAGGACACGGTATGTCTCTGGTATGTCTTGCCTTTTATTCAGTTCCTGTGTTAAATGCTTCAGAATGTTCCAGAGACTTCTTTATCAACATGGATATTTCTGACCAGAGGCTGAAAATAAGTGGTTCAGCAGGAAGTACCCATTTCATACACCCTCATCAATAACTGGCAATTCCTTCTTATATTTTATTGGTATTTTTCACTCACACAATTCAATGTGGGGAAAATCAATTAAAAAATTCATGTGTTTATTTGTATGTCTGAAATATATTTTGCCCATTTTTTTCATTAAAATTCTTTTGTATTAAATTAAAGTTTAGATTTCTGATTTAACTTAGAAAGCCAATTTTAAACATCACTAGTGATAGTTTTGGGAATGAAGATATTTGGGAATGAAATGTTTTATTTGGCCCCTATATTATATAATATGTAATATATATAAAGTATATTTATATATAAATATTTAAACATAAATTCTATTTTATATATAAATTTATTTATAAAATAAAAAATGTTATTTTTTATTATAGCAGAAAAAGGAAACTGATACATTGGCCAAAGAGAATGACTATCTGCTCCTGATTAATTCAGAACCTGATTCAACATCTAGAAATACACATACTTAACAAATGTTCGTTGAACTCACAGCATCCAATGTGTAATTCAGTTTGAAATCCAAAACGTGAGATGTAAAGACACATGAAGATACTATGGGTTGTGAAGACCTCAGTGCTAGGGTCCTCGCAAACCTAGGATGGTGTTGGGCATCCCTCCACCAAAGCAGTCAAAGCCTTAGTTTTCAGTGGCTGGTGAGTATCTCCAGTAACTTTTACTTTATTCTTTCTTGGGGGGGGGGAGGTTAGAAAACACCTTTATTATTCTTGATTAGGTACTATGGAAACAATTTTATATTAGCACTCAAAATACGTAATTATTCTTTTTTTTGTTACAGGTGTACAATATGATTCACAACTTTTAAAGGTTATACTCCATTTATAGTTATTATAAAATATTGGCTCTATTTCCCGTGTTCTACAGTATATCCTAGTAGCTTATTTTGTGACTTGTAGTTTGTACCTCTTAATCCCCTATCCCTTTTTGCTCCTCCCCCTTCCTTCTCCCCACTGGTAACCACCAATTTGTTCTCTATATCCAAGTGTCTCCTTTTTGTTACATTCACTAGTTTGTTGTATTTTTTAGATTCCACACATAACTGATATTATACAGTATTTGTCTTTCTCTGACTTTTTTCACTAGGCATAATGCCCTCCAAGTTCACCCATGTTGCTGCAAATGGCAACATTTCATTAATTTCATTCTTTTTTATAACTGACTACTATTCCATTGCATACACACACACACACACACACACACTTTTTTAAGTGAAAAATAGTCAGTTTACAATTTTGTGTCAATTTCTGATGTATAGGATAATAGTTCAGTCATACATATACATACATATATTTGTTTTCATATTTTTTCATTATGTTACTACAAGATATTGAATATAGTTTCCTGTGCTATACAGTATAAACTTACTGTTTATCTATTTTATATACTTAGTATCTGCAAATCTTAAACTCCCAATTTGTCCTTCCCCACCCCTTTCCCCCTGCCCCCTGGTAACTGTAGTTTGTTTTTTGTATCTGTGAGTCTCCTTCTGTTTTGTAAATAAGTTCATTTGTCTTTTTTTAGATTCCACATGTAAGTGGTATCATATGGTATTTTTCTTTCTCTTTCTGGGTTACTTTACTTAGAATGACAATCTCCAGGTCCATCCATGTTGCTGCAAATGGCATTATTTCATTCTTTTTTGTGGCTGCGTAGTATTCCATTGTAAAAATATACCACAATTTCTTTATCCAGTCATCTGTTGATGGACACTTAGGTTGTTTCCATGTCTTAGTGACTATAAATAGTGCAGCTATGAACACTGGGGTGCATATATCTTTTTGAATTAAAATTCCCTCTGGATATATGCCCAGGAGTGGGATTGCTTGATCATATGCTAAGTCCAGTTTTAGTTTTTTAAGGAACCTCCATACTGTCCCCCATAGTGGTTGCACCAATTTACATTCCCACCAACAGTGTACAAGGGTTCCCTTTTCTCCACATCTTCACCAACATTTGTTATTTGTGCTCTTTTTGATGATAGCCATTCTGACAGGTGTGAGGTGATATCTCATTGTGATAATTTTGGGAATGAAGATATTTGGAACTGAAGTGTTTTATTTGGCCTTTGTATTATATAATTGGCAATACATAAAATATATAGATTTATATATATTTTATTTTTAAATATTTTAATTTGTACATAAATTTATTTATATATAAAATAAACCATATATACACATTTTAAACTCCACCTTTATGTAAGCACTAATATTGGAAGAATACATACCACTAAATTTATGAATACAATCTCTAAGCTAGTATATTATTGAGGGCTCTAACAATTAGAGTATGTAATGTTTTCTGCTAAAAACAACCCCTAAATCTCAGGGGTTCAGCCCCAAAAGTGTTTATAATGCTGATGTCAAAATTCAATGGAGGTCATCAAGTGGCCAGAAAGAGAGAGGATTCTAAGCAGTCATTAAGAGACTCAAACGTCTTCCACCCTACAGCTCTACCATCTTCTTTGGCCTGAAAGTCCTCCAAAGTCTTTGCAACTGACTAGCAATCTAATGAAAAAGGTCACTGGAGAATCCTGTGGAAAGTTTTAGGAGCCAGGTCTGGCAAGCTTCACTGCTGGTCACAGTTAACTCACTAAACTGAGGCTGGGGAGCTGGGGAAGGTAGTCTTCCCATGACCCAGGAGGAAAATGAAACAGAATCTGGGGAACACAGCATTCTTTCTGCCACAGAAGTTTTCCCTTTTGATCTTTTATAGACATCTGTTATTTATCTAATGCTTTTTTTTTTTTACAGCCATGTATCATATTTATAATGACTGGGGCAGAAATTTCTATTTGCTCACCCTAGTTGTATTCAGGGTGGCAGTGTAAACTCTTAAAATATTTCATTCCCCAGACTCCCCGGCTATGAGCCATGGCCATGTGACGGAGGTTTTGCCAAAGAATGCAATCAGAAATAGTTGTGAAGATTCCAGAAAAGGTACCTCCAGAGCGGATAAGCAGCCGTCTTGGGCTTTTTTTCCTCATTTTCCCTCTTGCTCTCCCTAATCCAACCCCCAAGAATGTGACCATGACAGAATTCGTACAGCCATTCTGGACCAAGAAGTGACTTAGAAAAAGGATGCAACTCACTAGGGATAAAAGATCCTGAATCCCTGAATAAGGGAAAACCTCATTCCAATTACTTCAACTTAGTGGAATAACAAACTTCTAGCTTACCTAAGTCACTGTGTTTCCCACTTTTTCTAGCAGTAGAAAAAAACAGGTGATCTTAAAATCACCAACAAAAATAATATCATTCTTATTACACAATTAATCTTGTCAAAGCTTTCAAAGTATTACTATATAATTTAAAGAAGATTATCAAGCCAGTGTAAAAATGGCTTTATTAAAATGAAGAGATAGATTCAATTATATATTTTATAATATAATATTTCTCATTCTGTCTTCTCATTTCACGTTTGGAAAAAACAAATGCACATAAAGCATAGTCATTATATTAAAACTATGCTTTCCTGTGTTTATTTTGTCTATTTTCTTTTTTTTAAATTGAAGTATACTTGATTTACAATGCTCTGTTAGTTCCAAGGTTGTCAATTTTCTACATCGCACATTACTCAGGAGGTGCTACACCACCTCATCATTTTCTAAACAAAATGCAAAGGAAAAGATAAATTCCTTGGACAATATTTTATATTTCATTGTTTTGTAGAAGGAGAGGGACAAGAATGATAACCTATAATAATTAATGCTACTACTACTATCATCATAATGAAGATAGATAATAATTATAGATATAATAATATCTAATACCTATAAAAGTCTTCTATATGCCAGGCACTGTTCCCAGCACTTGACATATTATCTCATTTAATAATCAGATGGCTATTTAGTGTAGGACAGTCCCATAACCAACTCATTTTGCATAACAAGAGTAATATTATTAATAACAATGACAAAGATGATAGAAACCAAAAATGTTTCCTTACCACGTGACAGGCAGTCTGCCAAGTGCTCTGTATGCACCATTTCCCTTGATTCTCACAAAATCCTGTTAGGTGGGTATTCTGTGTATTCTCGTTTTGTAGATGAGGTATTAGAGAGGTTAATTAACTTTTACAAAGATACCTAGAGAATACTGGCCATATGGGATTTGAGTCCAGGTACTCTGACTCCAGAGTCCGTGCTTCTAAGCAATAAGATACACTGAACCTACCTCATCGCAAATCAAAAATGCTCTACAAATGTGGGCTGGATGAATGGATGAAATAATTAATGACTCTGAAATAGTTATGTCCTGGGAGCCACTGGAACTTAAAGGAGAATTCTTTATCTGGTTCTGCATCTAACTTAACATAAATTAGTCTTATACAGCGTAATGTAGTTATGGCAGTGAGTGACATCCCATCACTTTTGCCAAATTCTATTGACTGGAAGCAAGTCACAGGTTCTGTCCACACTTCAGGGGAGGGAATTACACAAGTGGGTGGATCACCTAGGGTGTGTCCACCACAATACAGCACACTTCCATTTATATGACATTTTCAAAAAGAGAAAAGTATACTGAATGATCAGCAGCTGCCAGGGGTTCCAGATGGGGGTGTGTGACCATACAGGGGTAGCACAGGAAGTTGAGGGGGTGATGGAACTCTGCTGGATTCTGACTTTAGTAGTGATTGTACATAATACATATTATATATATAATAGAATATTATATATATATTATATGAATCTATCCATGTGTAAAATCCAAAGATGTGTATACCAAAAAGTCATGTATTACATATGAAACTTTAAAGTATGATCTGACTGTATAATAATTAAAAAATAAAATTTAAATGGAAAAACTTAATAGCCATTATATAAAAATCAACACTTATAATATGCTTTAGAAACCTGCTTCTTCTTAAAGCAGACTTAATAACAAAGAAAACAAAAATAACACTCATACATATATTATTAGAAAGCATCAGTTTCGTTTTGACTTAGGATATAAAAAGCCATAGGAGAATGTCACCCATAACTTAACAGTGATAAAAATCTAGCTAATCAACAAAACCATAACATTCCTTGAGCTCATCACAGAACTGAGGTAAACTGAATTCCGAAGGGCAACGAGCCCCTCTGGCAAAGCATGGAGACAGAAGTCTGCTGTCATGCAGGCAGGTAAAGAGAAATCAGCTGAACTTGTAATGAATTCTTAAATTCCTACACTCTTAATGGGCTAGTGTGTCAGCAGTTTGGAATATGTGGCACCCAAGACACTTACACACTCACTGCCAAATTATTTTTCACAATCCTTTACCAGAAGCACACAAACATGACTGGGGACAACGCAGAAAACTAAAATGAGCCTACGCCAGTGGTTCAGGTATGCAGGAGGCAATCAGCTGTTGCTGGCGGACAGACATGTAGCCCCACACGCTTATCCAAACCCTTCTATCATGGCAAGCAAAAGCCTTAAGCCACTAGGGGAGAAGCACAAACCATCTCCTCCGGGACCCAGGTGAAAATCCCTTACTTCTGGTTGAGGGGCAGAAGCAATAGCTATCTTCCTGGGGAGGGGAGATAGGAAACCCTTCCATCCCCGAGACAAAGACACGAAACCCTTAAGGCAAGGATCCTACATGAATAAAAAGCAGTAGTGAGCTACTCCTAAGCAAGGGGCAAGAATGTATTTCCCACGAAAGAGCAACACCAGATACAAATCAGAGTTTAGCTGCCATTTGGAGGGGAAAGGATGCTGAGAAAGCACAGCCCTCAAGGCCTAGGTACACAGGGCCTCTGTAAGGCTGAGGCTGTACAGAACAACAGGAAACACTCCCTGCCTCACCATAAGCCTAGCACCTAATAATAACAGGAGCCCACTGCTGCAAAACAGGCAAGAGTGTGAAGAGACCTTCAACCAGTGGCACAGGTGTGAAGGGACTGCTGAAAATTTAGGCTGGAGAAAGATCATTGAGAAAAATCCTCTGGTGCTCAGGCTGCACTCTAAGCAAAATACATATGTTATACAAGCCAGATGGTAATGAAGAGAGAAAAGGATGACACAATCTCCAACTTATTTGATGATACCAGCATTAACCTCACACTGGGAAGAAACAGAACAAATAAACTAAACATCAATGTGTCTCATAAACAAAGACATGGATCTAATGATATAGATACAGAAATTACATAGAATTACATAGAAAATTATACAGAAGAATTTTAATGGTATAGAAAAGGATAATATATTACGATCAAATGGTGTTTATCCTGGAAATAGAAGGATGGTTATACATTTGCAAATCAATCAACATAATTCACCATATCAACAGACTGAATAAAGAGGAAAAATATCATCTCAATTGATGCAAAAAAAGCATGTGACTTAATTCCACAGACATTCATGATAAAAATGTTGAGCAAACTAGCAATTAAAGGGATCTCCCTCAAACTGATCAAGAGCATTTACAAAAAAAAACCTAGTGTAAACATCATAATTAATGATGAAACACAGAATGTTTTTCCTCTAAAATCAGGAACAGGGCAAGGATGTCTGCTTTCACTACTTCTGTTCAACATTATGTTAGAGACCCTAGCCAATAAATAATATCTGAAAAATAAAGGGGATACAGATTGGAATGGAAGAAATAAAACTGTTTAACTGCATGCAACATGATGATCTATGCAGAAAATCCTACTGAATTTACCAAAAGAAAAAAAAAAAGCTACTAGATCTAATACGTACGTTTATTATTATCACCAGATGTAAGGTTAATATAATTTGTTTTGATACAATAAAAATTGGAAGTTAAAGTTTAAGAAAGCACCATTTATAATATCATCAACCCCCAGAAAATACTAAATTAGAATAAACCTAGCAAATATGTGCACGATTTGTATGCTGAAAACTTCAACACATTGATGAGAGAAATTAAAGAAGACCTGAATAAATGGAGAAATATATTATGTTCATTGAGTGAAAGATGAACTAGTTTTAGGATGTAACTTCTCTCCAAACATATCTATAGATTTGATGGAATTTCTATCAAAATTCCAGTAGGATTTCTGTAGAAATTGAGAAGGTATTTCTAAAATGTATATGGAAAAGCAAAGGAACTAGAATAGCCAGAACAATTTTCAGAAGGAAATACAAAGTTGGAAGAGTCACACTACCTCATTTCAAGACTACAGTAATCAAAACACTGTATTATTGACATAGGATAGAGACATATAGATAAATAAAACATGAACAAATCAGCATATACGATCTATAGATTTCTGACAATGGTAATTAAATGGAGAAATGATGGTCTCTTCAACAAATAGTGCTGGAAAAATTGGACATCATATGCAAAATATTTACCTTAAACCCATAGATAAGATCATATATAAAAATTAACTCAAAATGAATTACTGACCTAAGTGTAAAAGCAAAAATTACAAAACATGTAGAAGAAAACAAAGTAGAAAATCTTTGAGACCTTCATTTAGATAAAGATTTATTAGAATGCAAAAAGCATGGACCATAAAACATTTGATAAAATCGACCTGAAAACTTCTGCTCTTCAAAAAACAAAGTGGAAATCCAGAGTGGGAGAATATATTTAGAAAACACTTATCTGATAAAAACAAACAAACAACTTGTATCCAGAATATATAAAGAACTCTACAATTCAATAATAAGATTAACAACTCAATTTTGAAAATGGACAACCAATTTCAATAGATCCTCATCAAAAAAGATATATGAATGGCAAACAAACATATTAAAAGCTAATCCATATCATTAGTAATTAAGGATATGTGAGTTAAACTACCACTAATACCTTTATAAGAACAGCTAATATTAAAAAGAGAAAAAAAAGCCGACAGTATCAACGAGTGGCAATGATGCACAGCTACAGGACCTTATACGTTGCTGGTGGAAATATAAATTCCACAGCTACTTTAGAAAACACTTTGGCAGTTCCTAATATAGTTAGACATAAACTTATCAAAAATTCAGAAATCTCATTCTTTGGGTATTTACCCAAGAGAAATAAAACTTATGTACAATGATCTGTTCTGGACTGTTCATAACAATTTTAATCACAATCAGCAAATATGACAAATCTACTGGTGAAAGGAGACATAAATTGTAGAATAATAGAATACCTGTAAGCTGTAACAAGGAATGAACTACTGATACATGCAACAACACGGGTAAATATCAGAAATGTTATGATAAGTGAAAGAAGCCAGATGCAAAAGGTCACATACTGTATGATTCCATTTATATGATATTCTGGAAAATGAAAAACTATAGGGACAGAAACAATAGGCATGTTCCTATGCCAGGAACTGGTGTAGAGAGAGAGTGCTAACTTCAGTGAGGGAGAAAGGAACATTTTGGAGTTGTGGAAATATTCTATAGCCTGACTGTATTGGTTATTACATGACTGTATATGTTTGTCAAAACTCATCAAACTATATACCTAAAAGAGTGAATTTAGCTCTATGTAAATTATACCTTAATAAACCTGCATCTTAAAATCCAATCAGAATACAACACATATAAGAAGTTTAGATTTTACAGTGAGAGTAATGGGGCTACATACAGGAATTCTGTTTGTCCCTTGGGTCACTGATTGCCAAAGGAGGTTGTGAGTACCACAAGGTATGTGTAAAAATATCCTCTGGAATGTAGAATGAATATATTAGATATTCAATTTGTTTAGTCTAACTAGTTTTTAATAACTTTTATTACTGAATTTGCTTTAAAAATGTAGGGGGGCACCTAAAACCTGACTTTTGATGTGGTTATGTAACTCTTTGTATAAATTCATATTTCCACTAAATATCTCTTTTGTTGAAAAGTCAGTTAATGTAGGACAAATGTCAAGAATCCAGAGGACATCAGCATCACCTAGCTTGTGAAATGCATCCTCACTGGGAGAGCCTTTAACTGTACCAAAGCTCTCACGTGCCAGTCAGCCATATGAGGGGAAGGAAAGGAAGGAGCAGAAGCCAATGGCCTATAATCTGGAGACAGTTCTGGTTAAGAATACGATCCCAGTGAGAAAGTAGAAGCCAATTAACATATGAGAGACAGAGTGGTTATAGAATAAATAAATATCAACATTTTTAGTGTATAAGGTCCATATAAAAGAAATGATCCATTTAAAATACTCCCAAAGACCACGAGGGAGCCATGAGCATAGGTAAAACAAGAAATCTTAGATTCTAAATGGATATTCAAAATTTCAATGACTCCTAAGGCACAGGCACAAACAGCTGAAACTGTAAATAAAGTCAAAATCTTATTATTAATGTTCACTGATTGATAGAATGTCAGCCCACCTGAAGAGGAAGAATATCAGAAGAAAACTTACTAAGGATGAGCATTCCAGGTAAGAAAAGGGCAAGCCACATAGTGAATCACTGACAGGGCCAAAGGGACACAATACTCTCTGGTCTAATGTATATGAACACACATAATGTAGGGGAAAAAAAAATACCAACCAGTGACCTAGAAGTCATAAGATGAACCTGTCCTGTTTGGAGATTCTGTATTTCCTAGGTAATGCTAAAACATACACAGAGCCCATGGGAATTCAAGAGTCAGGATGATGCAATGGGAAACATATAAAAAAAAGAAAGTGAAAGACAGAGTGATGAGGACCTCACAATGTCATCATCCCAGCACATATCAAATAAAGCTTTATTACGCTCTGAGTGTTGAAGTAGAGAGACTAAGCTGTAGTGTTCATCACAGGATTAACAAGCAAAGTGAAAGACCTTCATTGGATCTGCCTTGGGGGATTTAAAGATAAAGGAATCTCCTTCTCATTGTGTTCCTCACCCCGACTCCATCTCCATCCCCGCCATCCTCTAGACACCCATAGGAAAAGAAAGATCCAAGCTGGACCAAAATTATTCCTCTCATCACTCTGAATAAAGGTACTTACCAGTTCTTTAGTGAGGAGATATGTTAAAAATATACTGTCTAAACTTCAGAGTTTCTCAGACAAGCATTATGGCAAGGTTGTTATGTGTTAGAAGTTCTCAAATAGACATATTCAGACATGGGTTTGGGACCGAGTTCTAACTTCTACTAGCTCACTAAAGGGGACCACTGTTACCACTGGATATCAAAATGTATTACAAGGATAAAATAATTTTTAAAAGCTCAGTAACAATCTAAGTGTGTAGCAAGCAGATATGAACGTAACAATGCAGGAGAAAAGAAGAAAAGATGTCCAAATGAACCACTGAAGATCTGAATGTGATGTGGTTGATTGGTACATCTGAAATAGACTAGAAATCAATCAGTGAACTCTGAATCATGTAGAAAAATCCTTAGGTCATCGATCTGTGTAGGACTGTCTGGTTAACCACAAAAACAGTGATTTTAGAGGCCTCTACTGCCTTAGGGCCACTAAGTAGTTTCCTCCTTCTGTTCTTAGATGTACCATCCTAAAAACTTGCAAGGGAGCTTGAATAAATAATTTTGAATGGGCAATGCTCACTTAAAGAAAAGGCAAAGAGAAGAGAGAATAAACAAAGAGACTTCTTCTGTCAAAGGAGAAGGAAGGTAGCCAATAAAAATGGAAAAGACAGACAAAAAGATAAATAAATACTGGGCACCAAAGAAACATATTGTGGTTGGGGAAAATATTTAAAAATTCAAGAAAAGAGAAGTAGTTTTATAATGCTTCAGTATGTAGGCCTTATTATAGCTATGAAACATAAGGAATGAATGAGTGTGTGTGCGGTGGGAGACTGGGGAAGGGGAGTGCTGAGGAATGCATCAGGGACATCATTTCTGTTACTGGCTATTTTGGTACTTTGGGGCCTTCTGAGGTTTACTCTAGGGTAATCTTTTAACTTTTTAAAGCTTCCAGTGCTGCCTTATCTACACAAGGCAGCCAGACACAGATACTGGGGTTTGTGTCTCTTGGACTTAGACAAAAACACAATGACCTCATTAAGAGGATGAGCTTAGGAGTCAGGTATCTTGAATGGCTGTCATGGCGACTTATTGAATAGGGTAGTTTTCAAGTATTTATTGAGAGTTAGGCAGTTGGCTGGAACCTGCAAGTCTTCCATAAGTAGACATCACCATACTCATTTGTATAATTTCTTCATAGGAGTTTAACACATTTAATTCTTTCCTAACTAGAATCTGAGGTTTTTCATTTAAAAAGTTATGGTCACTGAGCCAGAATCAAAGTAAATGGCACTCCATATTCTCAGCTTAACCATATTTTAACATGAAATGGAAAGAGCCTTACCCAGTGTCACGTGGATTGTGGAGTCTGGCCCTGTGATGTGGTTGGTTTTATTCTCACTCCAACTGCTTGTCCAGCAGAGCCTTCTCCCTGCTCGGCACTTTTGTGGTCACGCTGCCTTTCTGGGGCTCGACTGGCATCACATGCAGATCCCCCAGGTCGTGTGTATCTCTGATATTGACCTAAGCTGTCCAAGAGGAGACAGGGAATCAAACCAATTAAATGGAAAAGGCGTAAAGAAACTTCGCTGCCAAAACTTCAGCCGGCATGTCATTCTGACACACAGGAATGAGAAGAAATCTCCCCTGTGATGTAGATGCCATGTTTATTTTCCTTCTTGTCCTTATTATCTGAAATGCTCTCTGTGATACAGTTATGCTAGTTGGTTCATGCTAAAATCATCCCTCTCATGAAAAAGTATGATTTGGAAACAAGAAAGAATGGAAGTAACAATTGCCTTGTGTCTCTTTACAGGCCAAATCTGAGTGGCTAGATTTTTTAAGTGCTTTCTGTTGTGAATTCTCACATCAGTCCTCGTGTGGGGCTTTTTCTTCTAGACACATACAATTTTTTCACCAGAACTGCAATCACACTCTACATGCTGTCTCATAGTCTGCTAAAACAAACTACGGTTCATGGCATTGTTTGCTCACTTCATAAAAATAGTTGCCTGGAGAAAATCTGGAAAATCTGGCAAGCGCCATCTTCTGACCGGTACCAGAGCTGCATCCTGTTACTACCAGATCCTTTTTATGGGAGAAGGGTGGGAACTAACATCCCGGCAAGCCAGCAGTTTTCTCAGGCTTCTAGAATATACCATACTCAAATTTAAAGTTTTGTTATGCATCACACAAAAAATGGAATGCTAATGTCTTTATTTCTAAGGGTCTGATAAAAAAAATTGCATGCTTGCTGAGAATTGAATAGATAAGAAAGACTTAAAAAGAAAGTATAATTCTGGGAAAACAGTATTATTGTTTCATGAATATCTTTCGATATTTTTTGTTTACATATATACATGAATACATATAATTTCAAAACAGCTTTTTACTGTGCTCAAGCAGTTTGAAACTTTTTCCATTATCAGTATTTTCAACGTGCTTTTGTTTGAATCACTTCAACTGTAATTTCCCCCCCTCATTTACATTTTACTTCAAACTTATTTGTGATATTGTTAAAAATGATTAACTATGTATTAAGAATAACTTTTAAATAGAGATAGTAAAGAGTATCTTGTCTCTCAAACTATACAAATGATACCAGGGAGCCTTGTATTTTTTCTGATGTTGTTATACATATCGTATTAACACAGTCCTTTATCTTTAAATGACATAACATGGTACTTGTCATTCTGCAATTTGCCTTTTTCACCTACTACTACTTCTCAGACATCTTTTCAAATCACTACATGCTCATACTTCCATTTGTCAGCTATATAACATTCAATTGTAAATGTAAGGATGCACCACATCACACAATATTTCTGAAACTGCTAATAGAAATAAACCAGATCCTCTGTCTGTCTCACTCTTGAACTTAAAAGATAGAATAAAATGGTTATTGCTGCCCACAGCCGTACCTGTGGTCTGACATAATGAGTTACAAGGAGGACAAACATAGGGCTGTAGCCACAGTACAGCAACCAGGCTACGCTGTTGATCAGGTCCAGGAAAATTTCCACTATCGGCAAAAGACTGGGAGTAGGGGTATGTCTGCGTGTCCGTGTGTGTCTATGGATGCTTATGCATCTGAAACCAAATGAGTACAAATTTGTTTCAGCTTCATTTTGCTCTACTAATTAAAAAAATGATCATGGAATAAAGCAATTCTAAAAATGCTGAAACTGGTTAAAAATATACTTTGAAATCCTCAGTAATCTGAACACTACAGAGATACTATTAACATGGGAGTCTAGTTCCCTCTGGAAGGAAAATGTACATTTTTTTTTTTACAAATGTTATCATTCAACAGTATATCTGAATCCCTTCCATGTTCATCGTACATTTATATTTGTGTTTGTATGTGTCAAGCACTTTTTATGGTTACATTTTTCTACTAGTTATTTTTTTTCTGTAGAATAATAAATGTTTAAATCAAAAGATAATAGATTCTGTAATGAAGATAGAAATATGGGATGCCATGTAAGAAATTAACACGAACAGCATGCCTTACTGAAGTCTTAATTTAGATGCTGTAATCTGATCACCCATTCCCACACTGTGGACTTCAAAAAATATCGGGAGAAACTAAATTTTCAGGGGATTGATTGTGTCACAGTAATAACAATTTCCCCCAAACTATATTTCATTCCCACCTCTCCCAGGCAACAATCAATTTTTTTTCACCGTTATACCAAAGCCCGAAGAAATTCCCAGAAAAAAACTAGCTTTAAGACAGCCATTACCTTGAAGCTTCTTGTCAGCTGCAGCCTCGTGAAATGCAGCTCCTCCCCCAAGACTGGCCTGGCACAGCTCACTCCCAAGCTTCTCAGAGGATGCTCCGCCCCCTCCCTGTGATGGGGAAAGCAGGGGGCCTTTCCCTCAATTAGAGGGAGGAGAATAGCCAAGTTAACTGAAATTCACTTAAAGGGGAAAAACGTTCATTTTTAAAAGGACTCGAAAGAGAAATGGCAACATGTGTCTCTTTAATTTCCACTCAAAACACAGGGGTAGGTGATATTCTGAAAAGAAATAGCATATTCCTTTATCATATAATAAAGGCTCAGTTAAAAATACCTCTTACAGATTTTTCTTGCCTTCTCTGGTAACACTTCTACAAAAGACTTTGAGACCCGGTAGATCAAGGTCCACTAAAAAGACCCACTTTGTCTTTGTTTGTGACTGCAGCAAATTAATGCATTATTTTGTGGAGAATTAAATCTCTACAGTTTTAATTCCTCTCACTATGGGACATGATAGGTTTCTCTTTTACTCAGTTTGCCTCATCCTTCAGAAAGTTTCACTTTTTTTCAAGTAAAGTCATTTTTAAACCTAAAACATCGGCCAAAATCCTTAATGAAGAGAGATATAAGAGATATATATCTGAATATATTAAAATTGAAAAAAAAAACTATTCCTGGTAAAAACACTATAAAGCAAAGCTGAAAACAGAAGAATAAACTTGACAAACTGTTTTCAATTCAAAAAGTATCTCTACTCTAAAGTAGCTCTTACAAATTGACAAGAAAAAAATAGTGAAGGTGAAAAAAAAAGAGAGTAAGGGACATAGACAATTCACAGTGTTCTGAGGGAGTAATTGTTAACCACTCCAAATATTTACTTCCCAAGCTCACGCAGTGCAACTACAGGTATCTCTGTCCTTATACAGTTGCAAACCTCCAGGCTGTTTGGTAAGATCGTTTAAATTGGATGTTTTAAAGCCAGCTTGACTCTGACAATAATCAGTGCCCTGAAACTTACCTTCACCTTGTACGAAAGCTGACATTTAGGCTTCTATCTGCAACTTCATTTATTTTACATCAATTTGTTCAATTTGTTCAGTGAGGAAAGAGAGGTGCTATTCATGGGGGCTCCTCAAAACCCAAACATTAGAAATAAAAATTAAAACTAAACAATCCACAAAAGAGACTCACCTTCCCTAATTAAGAGATGCAAATATGAACAGCAATGAATTTCACTTTTCTACCTAATTTGATGTGTAATGAAGCGCCCCCCCCCCCAAAAAAATGATACAACAGACAGTTGGCAAGAGAGTGAGGAAATGGGCACTCTTGCTCACGTGCAAGGTCATAAAGCTGGGAAGGGGGCAAAACAAAATCAAAGCCAAAGTCTTCTCTGACTCCCAGACAGAAAGACGTGTTCTCTCTCCACCAGTACTCAGTGCCTTCTGGGCTTCGAATCCTGTTTCTTGGGCATAACCAAGGATGATGTCATCCACCTTCTTATTGTGGGGGAATTAGTGAATGTAACCTCCGAGTGAGTGTTGTTTAATCTTACGTCCCTGCTGGTGGACCCACTGGTGAACTACAACAGCCTTCAATTATTACCATACTTAGCTATGATGTCTCCATCTTTTACATAAATCTACATTCTTACACCAATTAAAACATATGTTTCTGTACTATGCTTTTGCACTGACCGTATACTTTCACTTGGCCATTGAGTAGTTAAGACACGTCTGTTTTGTGTTGCAGGGTCCTGGTAGTAACTTTCCTTTCAGATATGGTTATTCCTGGACAGGGACTGAAAACCACCTGTTACGCAGAGAAATGCCTATTCCACTTTATCCTCATTTACTGTTGGCAGCTCCCTGTTCTTGTGTTTTGTTATTTGAAACTTCAAATTCAATATCCTCTTTCATTGAGCTTTTTTTGTTCACAAAATATTCAAGAAATTAAGATTTAAATTTAGATTTAAATTGCCTTTAATCTAGGGGGATTGTTTCCCAGGAAGGGGTAAAACCTACATACTGCTAATGGATCACTTTAAGGGTTAGTTCTCTTAAGATAATGTTACATGTTTTAAAAAGAAAAACGTCACAAAATGCAGGTAAAGTTGGTGAGGCCCTCACAGTTCCATCCATCATCACAGTGAACAAGTAAACACGACTCCTGTCTCCTGCCACCTCTGACTAATTCAGGTTAGGGAAACAGAGCTGCAGTATGACACAGCTCTTCCTGTGATTAACAAACAAAGGGAAAGAAAACTGCATCAGGGGCTCTAAAGAAAGAAGGGTCAAGCTGGATCAAAATTATTCCACTAACCAATCTGAGTAAAGGATATCAAGGGTTCTCTGGTGAGGAAATATGGATTTCTGTTGGCAGAATCCAATGTCTAGCCTTCAGGAGTGTGCCACAGAGGCATTATGATAGACTTACATTTTTTGAAGTGTTCAAACAGGCAGGCAGGCAGACAGTTGTGGGTTTGAGACCTTTATTAGCTCAGTGGAGAGAACATTTTCAAATCCCCGACAACTATGCTAACTTGTCAATGTCCCCTACTTGATAGCACAGGTAAGAAACATACATGACTCACATGCACCTCTGATATTAACCTAGGTTGTCTAAATATTAAATATTAAACCATATTTGAAGGTACAATAATTTAAAAAAAAGATTTTGGTACCTGCCTAAGTGTGTAGTGAGAAACAGAGGAGACAAGAAGGATGGGAAAAGAGGGGAAAGAAGTCCTAATTTAATCACAGAGAAACTGAATTTGCACATGTTCAGTTAGTGCACCTGGATATAGACAAGAAATCAATAAACAGATACGCAATGTGCTGGAAAACTCCCTGGGACACTGTGTGGTTCTAGCTGCCTGGTTTTCTAGAAAAGCAGTGTATTTGAAGGGCCCTTAACTCTGTTGTGTTAGGGCTAGTAAATGGCTCTTACCTGCTATAGCCTCTCCTTATCCTTCTGAGACTATACAAAGTAGCTTGAATAACGTGTTTTCAATAGGTGACAGCTGGATTAGATTAAAACACGGCAAAAAAGAAGAGGGAACAGATAAGTTTACTCTGCTAAGCAGAAACAACACGGACAATGAAACTGGAGACAAGATACAAATTCAGAAGAATAAGTAGTGCATTTCAGACAGAGGAGGTCAGAGAACTGGACATCTTTCGGGAGAAAGGAACAAAAACTGAGAAGAATTATGACAACACAAACCCAATATCCCACCTTTACTATTTCTATTTTGTACTATAAATAGGGAATGTGTGTGGGAGGGCCTTTGAAAATGGCAGAGACGTTATTTGTGTTCCTGGATAATTTGGGCCTTTTAAATCTCACTGGGTTGTCATGACGGAAGGCTGGCTTTAGTGTTTCCTATGCTGTTAGTGCTGTTAGTGTCTCTCCAAAGCAACCAAAGAAATCATGGATGCAGACAGCGAGGTTCAGCATCAACAACCTCATTCAAGAGAGGACACAGATGTCTATTTAAGGAAGGCTGTGAGACCTTAAGCAGGTCTTAAGAAATCCTTAGAACTATGCTATCTAGTATGTGGTGATGACAACCTAGCATAGTTGTCAAGGATTGGAGAGTCAGGCCATGGGCTGGAACCTCTGGTAAATACCTGAATAGTCTCTTACACTATTTCTTCACAGTGATTTTAACACATGAGATATTATTTCCTCAAAACCAGAAGCTATGACTTTTAATTACAAACCATTACGCCTGCAGAACACGGAGCAAAATGAATTGTATCTCAAATTCTGAACCTAACATGACTTTGATATGAAAGGTGGCTTTTAATTTAGCATGCTATATTGCTGCAGAGCAGGAAGCAAAACAAATTATACCCCAAGTTTTCAACGTGTGTTTAATGTGAAATATTTCATGAAATGGGAAGAGCCTTACCCAGTGTCACGTGGATCGTGGAGAGTCTGGCCCTGTGATGTGGTTGGTTTTATTCTCACTCCAACTGCTTGTCCAGCAGAGCCTTCTCCCTGCTCGGCACTTTTGTGGTCACGCTGCCTTTCTGGGGCTCGACTGGCATCACATGCAGATCCCCCAGGTCGTGTGTATCTCTGATATTGACCTAAGCTGTCCAAGAGGAGACAGGGAATCAAACCAATTAAATGGAAAAGGCATAAAGAAACTTCGCTGCCAAAACTTCAGCCGGCATGTCATTCTGACACACAGGAATGAGAAGAAATCTCCCCTGTGATGTAGATGCCATGTTTATTTTCCTTCTTGTCCTTATTATCTGAAATGCTCTCTGTGATAGTTATGCTAGTTGGTTCATGCTAAAATCATCCCTCTCATGAAAAAGTATGATTTGGAAACAAGAAAGAATGGAAGTAACAATTGCCTTGTATCTCTCTACAGGCCAAATCTGAGTGGATACATTTTTTTAAGTGCTTTCTGTTGTGAATTCTCACATCAGTACTTGTGTTTTTTTTTCTTTTATATACGTGTAATATTTCACCGGAACTGCAATCACACTCTACATATTGTCTCATAATCTGTTAACAGAAAATACATTTCATTGCTTTGTCCACTTCATAAAAATGGTTGCCTGGAAGAAAATTTTGGTTACCTGGCAAGCGCCATCTTGTGACTAGAACCAGAACTGCAGACACCCAGGTCCTTGGTGAGAAAGGGTGGGAACTACAGCCCTCCAGACAGTAGCCTTCTCAGGCTTGTACATTTTTTCATTTTCAACTGAAGAGTTGTGTGTGTGTTGCAGAAAAATGGGATCATATTTCCCCATTTTAATGTTTGTTCTTATAATATCTCTCATGCATACTGTATATCTTTCTTCATTTTTTGATTATTTCAAGAAAGAAAGCAAATCCCCAGAATAATGGTCAAAATGTAATGGATTGTTTTATACATTTACAGATTTCTTAATACATATTTATAAATGTGCATTTTTTTTTGAAAGCAGACCTTTATCCCCACCAAGGATAAATTTTAACATCTTTCCACATCAATAAATATTTTCTGCATCATCTTTTTATGAATTACTTTTACAAGATTATTCTTTATTTCTAAAGCTTTATCTTATCTTCTCATAATGAAAATTATTGAAGCTTACTGTTTTCAAAATAAGATTTTTTAAATGGAGAAATGTAATATATAAAAGGTTGAACTGTTCTGTCTCCAATTACACTCATATGCCCAAATAATAAAGTAGCATGTATATTTCCAAAATTTTCTTGGGTACATTGTACTAATATTACAGGCCATTCTGCAATTTGCTTATTTTGAGAGTATACTTCCCACATCCTTTCTTATTTTTGCATTTAGTTCACTGCATTAGCTTATTCTTTTTACAGCTGCATAGTATTCAAAATTATGCATGTAAGAGCCTCCATGACTATTTCACAATATTTTAAACATTTCTTGAATTCTTTCTCGAGATTATATAAAAATACAAATAAATATCTTCTACTTGAACCAAAGTCTGGATAATAGTCTAAACATTTGAACTGCAAGAAGAGCATAAGCAACCAGATAACCAGCCTTCTCAGATCCACAGAAAAATCCACTTTTAGCTAAAAACAATGGAGTGTGTGTGGGTATCTATGTCTGTAACAAAATGGATTTTTCTCTTTCAGCTCCACTATGTGTTTCAAAAAAACCATAAAGGTACACAAAACCTAAAGAAGAAAATACACAAACTTCATATCCCAACCCCTGAATTGTTCACTGCTTTTTTTTGAGTCTAATCCCCTTGATTTTTCCCTAATCATATATGAAATTTCATCATATATATTTTATTTAAAATAGTGTATTCATATATATATGCATATATATGTCCTTCCCTCACTCTGATGTGTATATATTAGAATACACAATTTGAAATTACGTTTATTCATCAACATACTTGAATATCTTTCCATGTTTCTATATGTTTACACATTTTTTGTGCAGACAGTTTTTTTCCCCCATGTTTTAAAATTCTTATCTCAGTTATTTTTTATGGTGACACAGGATCTATATGCTAAGTGAAATGTGGGAAAAGAAGTGGAAAATTTCCTCTCTTTTTTCCTTAGACATCATTTATTACTACATATATTGTTGTGTTCTGTTATATCAATATGTTTATTATTCTTCAGTTTACGGTCTTTCAGATATTTTTCATATTACAGTACAAATAGGAATACATCATTCTCTTAACAGCCAGATAACCAAACTTCTAATTGTGAGAAGTACTTAAACTTGCACAGTGATATATATTACTTCAGATTATTGCTATACAAACTCCACCCAGACAGTAAGATTTGTTAGAAACCCAATCAACAACCAAAGAAATATAAAAAGTCAACACTCCCAACTAATAACTTCATTTTTCATTTGGGATTATCACAATCTCTTTTTTTTTTTTCAAAATAAGGACCATTAATTTCTCAAGTTTTGTTTCATCATTTTTCTGTTACCACTGCTTTCTGACTGAAACATAAAATGCCCTATTCAACAGTTAGCTTTTGCAACCTCATGAGGTATTTTTTCCGCAGGTGTAATCTGATCACCTCCCCCACTTTTAAAGAGTGGACTTTTAAAATAGCTGGGAGGAATACAAAATCCAGATATTAATTCCCTCACAGAAACAACGACTCTCACAAAACGACACTCCTCTCCCACTACTCCAAAGCAACAGTCCCTTCTTTTCTCACCTTTACTGCCAAGTCTCCAGAAATCTCGAAAAATAACTAGCTTTTACGACAGCCATTACCTCCAAGCTTCTTCTCCTCTCCCTTCAGCGGAGGCCTCCGAAGTCTGTCTGTAATGCGGCTCCTCCCCCAAGACTGGCCAGGGACGGCTCACTTCCAAGCTTCTAGAGGATGCTCCGCCCCCTCCCTGTGATGGGGAAAGCAGGAGGTCCTTCCCTCGTTTAGAGGGAGGAGGATCACCAAGTTAAACCGAAATACAGTTAAAGGAAAGAAATGCTCATTTTTAAAGAACTTTAACGTGTAATGGAAACATATGTCTGTTCAATTTTCTTTCAAACCCCTAGGGTGGGTGATTTCCTGAAAAAAGAAAAGAAAAGGAGATAGCAAGTCTCATTTTCGTGTAATAAAGCTGCAGTTAAAATATTCCTTACATATTTTTTCAGGCCTTCTCTTATTCTTTATCTCTGGTAATTAAGACCTGTTAGTCAGGCTTTACTAAAAAAGCATGTGAAGTGTCTTGATTGGGATTGTAGTGAATCAATATTTTATTTTATGTAGAATTCGTTCTTTACAATTTTGAATCTGAACCTGGAACACAATGTGTATCTTCTTTCATTCAGGTCTCCTAATCCTTCCTTCCTTAGGTCATTTATAAGGAAAAATTCTCAAACAAGATCTGACTATATTGAAATTGAAAAAAAAACATGTATCAATAATAAAATCACAATAAGCCAAAGTCAAAAATCAACCACAAACTTAGAAATGTTTTTCAATGCATATGATTGGATAAACAAAAATATCCCTAAACTAGTTATATTTCAATCAGAAAGAAAGGAATAACGTACCAGAGAATTAGGCAAACGGCACTAGCAGACAATTCGCAATATCCTTTTCTACTCCTGATATTTACTTACCTTTAAAGAAAGTTCAAGTAGTGCAAGTTGAAGGCTCTCTGTGCTTCTTCTAGACTAGACAGGCCGCTAAGCAGATGGACAGTTTGCTTAAATCTGGGTTTCTGTTACTCCCATTTCATTCTCATAATGAGCAATATCCTGCAATTCATTTTCCCCTCTTAATAAAGGTGACACATGTTTTTATCTGCTATTCCATTTATTTTATTGCAATTTGTTCATTATCTTCAAGATATGACAATTGTAACCTTTTATGTACCCACTAAGAAACCTCAAAATGCATAATACTGCAAAAATGTATAAAAATACATTACTGAGAAGGCAAGAAAATTTTGTAGCGCTCTAACAGAGTGGGAGAAAATTCCGACCAGCTCTTCCTGAGGCCCTTTTAGCATAGAAAGCATTTTGATCTCTCCCAGATTAAACACTACGTGCTTGGTCTTGTAGTATCTGATATGATTTCTGATAGCACATTCTCTCAAGGTCGCTGATAAAATTTCAAAAACCAAGGCTTCTCAATACTGCAACTCTATAAAAACAGCCTTCTGTTCTTCTGTTCATGAGAATTTCTGCAAAATTGTGGAATCAGTCCTGTTCTTTATCAAGAAACATAATATTAGAAACATTGTTCATTGAAACATAGCAACATTAAGAACAGAGAACTGATAAACTTTGTTCTTTAAAATTGGAAGACCCTGAGAAACTTTGTATTGAGAAAGAAAAGATTCTATTCTGAGGGTTGCTCCTTTATTGTCATTGATATTTTAGTTTTCTTTGGTATTAAAAATATACTTTAAAACGAAACCAGTACAACAAAGAAAAAATACATACCAAACTATAAAATAGCCAATATGTCAGTTGTTGGTGAGAAAGAGAAGCAACTTGAATGTTCATACACTGCTGGAATGTAAATTGGAGCTAATATTTTGGGAAATGCTTGATATTATCCCCTGAAACTGAACACTATAGAGGCTAAGATAGAACATTTAGGGCTTTCAGTAGCAGAGTTACATGTCTAAATTGGTAGAGAAACTGTCCCCACAGAAAGCTATGCATATTCAAGAGCACGTATGAGACTATCTAATGGGAATATACGAGGTATATAATCAGAATTCATTTTTTATTTTAATTTATTTCAAAAGCTTTATTTATAAATAAAATAATAGTACCATACAAACATATTTGTATGGTATTATTGTATTTTTATATACTTTATAAAATATTGAATTATGGGAGGTAGCAACAAATTTGTTACAGTGGTGGTAAAAAAGCTATGTAGAGATCTCTGCTTTATAGGACTCACAGTGCACATAGTCTTCCCATTTGTCTTCTCTCTGATTTGTGTGGTTTGGGATTATAATCTCATAAAAAGACTAATCTGAACTTCCTAGATGGCCTATATATTGATCTCACTGCTCAGAGAAACTACTGTTACCTTCTATTAAATACTTAAAATAGTAATGAGAAATCAAAATGTAGTAAGCCAAGTTTTTACTAGAGGATTGGTTCTTGCCAACTTCAGACAATGCTACAAAATATGTTGGCCTACTGTTATTCTATTTGGACTATATAAAGGTTTTTACTATACTATTATAAAGCCAAAAATTTAATGCCAACAATGATTGGTTTTTTTCTTTAATGTCAACCTAAATTTAATTTCTAACTTCCCTATTTAACTTTGAGACCTTGAAAATAATGAGTGAATTTTTTTGATACCTGGAAAATTCCTAAGAAAATCAGAATCCATGAACACGGACCATCAAACATACCAAGTTGCAATGCAGTAATTTTTGAGAGTCTTACATATGAAAGTATTTATTTTCATAAAGTTAAAATTAATATAATAAAATCAATATGGAATATGCATCAGCTTATAAGATGTTGAGAAGTTAATTATATTTTAAAGCTCAAGTTTAAACTTTTTATAATATGTATTTATTTGGGTGTATAAGTATATACATATAATGATACATTAATTTGAATAAGATCAGCTTAGGGATAATAGAAAGGAGAAGATTAAATAATTAAGATAAAAAGCAATCTTAGAATATATAGTCTGCCCTTACAGTGGTATCATATAGACTTATTTTTTTAATATATTCTATCTAGATCCCAGAAAGGTGCTTCACCTATATGTATATTTTCAATTCAAAAAAGTTAACCTATATCCTTTTATACTGCCTTGTACCATGTTCATAGGTGCCTTATTTCAGGAAGAGCTAAATTTTTTACTTATCATTATGCTTCTTTCTGCTGTATTTATTTTAAATGTTGTATTGTCATTCTGGTTAATGAAGTAGCCAAGGGTAAAACTGTTCTTTGTTCTTAGGTACCTATTTTAATTGATCAGCCAGTTTTCCCTAGTAGCCCTTTTGTTATTTTCCCCCCAAACCAACCTTAAATTTAGAGTAATAAAACTGTCAAGGTAACTCTTACACCCAAATCATCTTTGGCAGTTTCCAGATGGCTAAAATGCAACACAAAAGGCTCATTTCTTCACCTTATAAAAGGAAGGATGAAAAATAGACTTAAGTGTATTTGTTATGCTCTTTATTTCATAATTGGATTCACAGTCTTAGAAGAACTACTGTTTTTTTCAGATGTACATTGTAGAAAAATTGTCAAATCAAAAAAAAAAGAAAATCAATTTCTAGATTAATTTCGTATAGTGAAAGTATTATTGATGTAAATATGTTTCAGTAACTATCTTTTCAGGATAGATAGAAGCATGCTCTTAATCACATGCATGGGCTGACAAAATAAATTTTACAAATTGATGTATAAGATTTCATTCCTAGGTTATTATTCCTTGCTTATTAGTGATGATAATGGCTCACACTTTATGGGAAGATTTTTAGAAACCTAGGGATTAGTCAGTCATAATCCATAAGATGTTCTTACACTTAATTTTGACAAATATTTCCTAAATCTCTAAGAAAAGGTCATAGTAGGTCCATATATTTGTTTTTTTTAAGGTCCACATATTTGTGTATTCACCAATAGGTGAATCCATGCCCCTATCTTGATATACTCAATTATGTTAATAAATTAACCCAATCCTGTCAGTCTTCCCTTCCACACACATGTGAACTTAAGGGCCTTGGTTACAAGCTATAAGTCAATGTTTGGGTATAATGGAAGAAAATTCCAAGAAAGTTAGCCTTAGACCCACAATGAAATGGATTGTACAATGGACAGGAGATTCAAAATTTCCAAGACCATATTAGTCCAGAAACAGAGGACTTCAAGAGATACACTGCTGAGCCAAGATTAAAGGAAAAAGAACTAGTTACACGTGACTAAGGGAGGACTGAATGAAATGAAGGAGAAGAGTTTGTGATTGTTTACATTGGGGTGTTTTGGGTATTGGACTTGATATTCTCTGTTTAGACAGTCTTAAACTATCCAGTTTTTCTCTTCTCTTTTTTCTTCTCTTCCTCCTCCTCCTTTTTTATTCTAACTCTCAAACTCAGGGGGTAACAGTAATATTGCATTCTTTAAGTGGCAGGAAATTCAATTGGCCTCCCAAAATATCCACAGAGAAAATATTATGGTATAGTTTATCTCATCAAATTTTACGATGTAACAGATTATTACAGTATAGAGTATAGCCCATTAGAATTTGTAAACACACAAAATTTCCTACTTGTTTATATTATGACATTTTAATGTAAAAATAGACTGTAAATATGTATTTTCAGGGGAATAAAAAAACTTAAAGACAATGACTGTAGATATATAGAAGGCTGTTCAAAATCCCACTGTTTAGCCTTTATATGTTGCCAGGGAGGCATATGGCAAGATGGTTACATGTTTGATATTTTCAATATGACAAGCAGTCTGACAGACATAAATTTATTTCTCAGCTCTGCCACTCATTAGTCATATAATGTTAAATAAATTCCTTAACTTCTGTATGCTTCAATTTCTTTACCTATCAAATGTGTATTATCTTTCTATCTTTAGAGTTGACAAAAGTAATTGAAACAATACAGTAGTTCACCAGAAATCAAATCAAATTTGTAACATAACCAAACCAGAAACATTACATTGGAAGGTAAAATCACTTAATCAGAGTTGACAAGCTTACCATCGAGAAACAAGGATTATACTTGATAACCATGCCTAAAAAGACCTCCCAGGAAACTGTCCAGTACTTGGGCTATTGTTCAAAGGGTCCCTGCCTCACAGGTAGTCAAGGATATTTCTTCTCTGGCAGGTCACGAACTTTGGAAATTTGGGTGGATCTCTGGAAATGTGAGATTGCTGCACAGTAATAGGTATTGCAAACAAATAGAGGTGAATTTATTGGTCCTTGTTCTCTAGCTTTGGATAAATTCATCAGAATGGGAAAGGGTATTTCTGAAGTAATAGGAACCATTTAAAACAGAGCTTTGAATTCCTTCCATAATGTACCAATGAAAATTATTAGGTCTTGGTAGTTTCTCACAATAGAAGTTGTTAGCTATGTAATAAGGAGGCCTGTATATGTTAAGTAATGTTACCTAACCTGCTCGCCCAGGCACAGTAAAGCCAATCTACTGACACTGGGTTGTGGTGAAGCAAAATACAGTGTGTATTGCAGGACGCCAAGCAAAGAGACAGGGTGGCTCATGCTCAGAAGACCCAACTCCCCAGTGGCTTTCAGGGAAGTTTTTAAAGGCAATGTGAGGGAGGAGGCTGCAGGGTGCTTGATCGGCTTATGTACAATTCTCATATTGGCTGGCATCAAGGTGACGTTTTGAGCTTCATTAACCTTCTGGTTTCAACCTGTCTGTGGTTTATGTGCTTGTAGTCAGCAGTTTTCATCTGGTGGGGGATCTGTTTCCTATAAAACAATTTAGAAATGTGTGGTCATGCCTTTATCTTTCTATTTCAGGGAACTTGGGAGGTCAGTGATTCTGCTATGTGGTGGATTTATAGTCTAAATTGTTGCCAGTTTCCCAGCCTGACAAATATTCTTTGTTTCTATATCCTCACATTTCCTAATCATTAACTCTTCAGCCAGCCTTTTGAGACTTGGGGGAGGCCTGGGAGACTAAAGCAAAAGCCTTTTGCTTCAAAAGACAGGGACACTGAGGCTTGTATATGGTTTCAGCCCCCCGCCCCTTTCTTTGATACTGCTCAATCTGGAGGGGAACAGGTTCAGGACAGGAAAGGGAATAAAATTTTGGATAGAGAGGTTAATCATAAACTCGCAGAGGAATTCGGCTTTATGGGGACTTGGTTTCAGTAACATTCTCGATGCACTTATGTAAGTGTATCAGGGTATATAGAAAAAGAACTCACTCTAAAAGCCCAGATTCATAGACAAAATTAATTTGTTACCATTAAGATTGATTTAGTTTGGAACTTTATTTGGAAATTCTTCCTAGATGTTGGAAGTTGAATTAAAGGAATAATATCACTATAAGTACAAGTATTATTTACTTACTGATAACCATGATTGTACAGTGTATAAAATAAACCTATATACAACTTTTGCTAAATTCAAAAATTATAAAAAAGGTTAATCAAACAGTAAGTTAGAATGAGAAATAATTATTGTTTTTTGGAGAAGGAAACCAAAAGGAGTGATGATGAAAGAAAAAAAATTATCCTCAAACTAAGAAATGGGCAAACTTTATATTCTGCATCTTTGTTTCAGCTTGAAAAAAATCCCTGACACTAACTTGTTATTTGGTGTTCTGTTTCCAATCTCTGTTGACTTTGTGTTCATGCTTTCCTGATAGATGTCCCTATAACTTACTATTGCTGGAGGATGAAAACTTAATCTCAATCTCAGGCAGATATATTCAGAACATTTGCTGCATAAATGCATGTTTTTTATCTTCTGACTGACAGTCAGCACGTACTGTATTGCTACAAGCTTCTTTTGTAACAACTGGCAAGGACATTATGTGATTAAGACTGTGGCAGGAAACTTGAATTACTATGAACAAAACTACTTTTATTTATGTAAGCATTTATAGTCTCCAACTTTGTAGCTATTCCATTTCAACATCCTTTTGGAACTGGCACATTCTCTTCTAAATATTTTTGTTATCTTGCTGGTTCCTTTACTAGTGAGTTAATAAAATTTGACACATGTTGGAGATAAATTTATCTGAAGCAGATTTTTTTTTATTAGATGATATACAAAGCATGTAACAATCCCTAAGTCACTGGCCTTGACCAATATTCAAGACTTGCTATGAACAAACAGCAGGACCATAAGAAGGCATATTGGCTAACTGTCAGCTCATCTTAAGTGCAAAAGCAGGAGAAAAGAAATTATTGGAGCTGAGCGCTCACACACAGAGAAAAGCAAACTAGTCAGTGAGTCACCACCAAGGCCAAAGAGGGCTGAGAACTCTCTGGTCAAATGTGTGGGAACATAGCAGTGAGGGAAAAAGTGCTTCCAATGCAGAGAAATGAACTTCCACAGAGAACATTCTGACCCCTGGCCTCCAGGAATACAAGTCTGAGTTTGCCTCATTTGGAGATTTTGTGTTTCTGAGTCAAAACTAAAATTTATACACTGCCAATGGCCAATGATACTATGATTTTAGACCACTTAGAGTGATATTATAGTACATTTAAAAAAATTTAAGTAAGGCTGTTGAAGAACTGACAACTACATTATCACAGTGCAAAAATAACAATCAGCTCTTGCCACACTCTGTGATCACAGGTTAGAGTTGCAGTGTAACACAACTCTTCTTGGGATTAACAGGCAAAAAGCAGATCCCTTTCTGGTCTTTCTTGAGGACTCTAAAGCAAGAAGGAATCATCTTACTGTCTAGGGGTCCCATAAAAGAAGGACCAGGCTGGATGAGTATTATTCCTATATGTACTTTGAATAAAGGTCACCCTCATTTCCTAGTGAGAGATAGCTAGCTAGCTAGCTGTTTAAGAGGACCACTATTTAGTCTGTATAAATTGTAGGAAAGTATGCCAAGATTGTTATGTATTTGATATTCTCAATATGAGGGGCAGTCTGATAGATATAAATTTATTTCCCAGCTTGAAAGTTACTAGTCATGTGATATTGAGTTATTTATATTCTATGTACCTCAGTTTTTTGAGTACATAATTATAAAACGTGAGAAATCTTAATACCTACCTCTAGAGTTGATAGAAGTAATCAAAACAATACTGTAGTTCACTTGAAATGAAAATATGTGAGAATTTCCAGGAAAGTTGTGAAAAAGAATTGTAAGAATGGAAGACTAACATCACCATATATAAAGCCACATAAACAAAGTTAGAATGATTAAAAATGTTTCGTACTAACCTACATAGGTGTGTATCAAGAAGTCAAAGAACACATAGAAAGAATAAGAAAAAGGAGAAAAGAAGCCCCAAATGAACCACAGAGTATCTGCATATACACATAGTTCATTAATTTGCTGGCATGTGAATATGGATGAGAAATCTAGCATGAATTCTGTATGTTCTGGGAAAAATTGGGGGGCATTGGCCCATGTTTAATTCCTGGTTCTCTACTGAAGCAGTGCTTTTAATCAGACTCTTGTTTTAGGATTACTAATTGCTCTCACATTTGGGGCCCTTGTTTTTCCCTCCTAAAACTCCATGGGGGCTTGAAAACTTGTTTTAAATGGGCATTATTTGAACGTACTGGATTAAGGACAGAACAGAGAAGAAGAATTATAAAGAAATATCTTATGTCAAAGAAGGAACCTTGTCAATGAGAATGCAGTAGTGATATGAGAATGAAGAGAAAAGAGTGGGGATCATCCAGAGGAGGCCTCAGGCATACAATATACCTGAAATAAAAGAACTGTAAGAGTACTATCATAATACCCCAAGACCAACATATTCTCATTATTAATTTATATTAAGGTGTATGTGAGTCTGTATTCATATGTGTGAAAGAGAGCAACACTGATGTTACACAAGCCCACGTGCTTAAAGTCACCTGCCATTTTGTCATCAGCGCCAAATCCCACGAGTGCCCCGATGCTATGGGGATCAGAGCATGTAAGTGCTGTGTTATCAAGGCTTCTGGACCCCCCACTTCTCCAGTTAGAGCCAGAGCCTGGAGCACACTGCTGCCTAGGACGCCAGAGCATCTGACTTAATGCCACAACAGGGACCCTTCTGTCTGAGTAAGAACCAAGGAGACTCCACTTCCACTGAGGAGCACATGCCCCTGCTGAGAAGCTCACTTCTCCACTGCTGCTGCTGCATTTGTGAGAAGCATGGCCAAAAAAGACAAAAAAAAAAAAAAAAAAAAGGGGGGGGGGAAGGGAAGGAAAGGAAAGAGCAAGAGAAAGAAAAGAAAAGAAAAAACAGAAAAGGAAAAGGACAATGAATGCTTTCTTTCTCCCACATTCTAATCTCCTGATAGTGCCTCACACTGACATAACCTAATAGATACTAAAGCTGGAAATGGGGTCCCGGAAAAGTAGCCTCTGGGTTTCCATCAGCTATAGCACAGGAGAATGGGAAAAGTACAGTGGGATTCTAGTGTCTATATTGCCAATGTTTTTCTATAAAATAACTGCATGTACTTATAGAAAATACAAAAAGGCAAGACGATATATACACTGTCTTACATAACACAGCAGAGATACTCACTGTTAATGTCTGTAGTTTTATCTTTCATACATTTTCACACATATATATGAATGCTATTCGAAACTAGGATTATTGTATTCAACAATACATTTGAACACTTTCATATCAAAGATATTTTTTCATCACTTAAAGGACACTTTTAACAAGATATTCCCTATGTTTCTAAATGTTATCTCCTTTTTTTGTATTTTGGGGGGGGTGGTAATTAGGTTTATTTTTAATGGAGGTGCTGGAGATTGAACCCGGGACCTCGTGCGTGCTAGGAACACACTCTACCACTGAGCTATACTTTCCCTCCATCTCTTTTTTTTCTGATAGCAGATATAATGCATGTTTTTAAAGAAAATTTGAACAGTACAGAGTTGTATAATATAGAAGTTGATATGGTCTTGTATCTCTACCACTCCCACCTCCTGCTTGTCTATGCGGATATGCTCTGTTAATTATTGTCATATATTGTCCAAATTTTTTACATATTGTCCACACACATGCATTCTGCTTACAAATGGAGACATGGGATACATGCCATTCTGCATTTTGCTTTTTTTTTAACATAACATTACATGTGTCCATATTATTATATAAACCAACTCACTCTTATCAGCAATTACAAATTGTAATATCTAGTGTATAGATCACCTTACTTAGTGTTTCATAACCTGCTTTTCTTTATACTGCTTTATTGAGGTATAACTAACATATAATAAGCTGCACATATTTAAAGTTTTACAATTAATATTTTGGTGTATATGTGCACTGATGAAATTACCACTACAATTAATGCAGGGAACATATCTATCTCCCCCTGCCCAAATTTCCCTGTACTGGTTTGTTATGCCCTTCCCCAATCAGTCCCCAGTCAGCCATAGAGCTGCTTTCTGCCATGTAGATTTGTTTGTTTTTTCCTAGAATATTACATACATGCACTTACACAGTAAGCAGTTTTTTTATCAGCATCTTTTACTCAATAATTATTTTGAGATTTATCCTTGTATGTATCAACAGTTTATTACTTTTTTTTAACTTTTTAAATTGTAGTATAGTCAGTTTACAATGTTGGATCAATTTCTGGTGTATAGCACAATGCTTCAGTCATACATGAATATATATATTCATTTTTATATTCTTTTTCACCATAAGCTACTACAGGATATTGAATATATTTCCCTGTGCTATACAGTATAAACTTGTTTATCTATTTTACATATATCAGCCAGTATCTGTAAATCTCGAACTCCCAATTTATCCTTTCCCACCCTCTTTCTCCTTGGTAACCATAAGTTTGCTTTCTAAGTTTGTGAGTCAGTTTCTGTTTTATAAATAAGTTCATTTCTCTCTTTTTTTTTAGATTCCACATATGAGTGATGTTATACGGTATTTTTCTTTCTCTTTTTGGCTTACTTCACTTAGAGTGACATTCTCCAGGGTCATCCATAATGCTACAAAATTCTTTTTTTATGGCTGAGTAGTATTCTATTGTATAAATATACCACAACTTCTTTATCCAGTCATCTGTTGATGGACATCTAGATTGTTTCCATGTCTTGGCTATTATAAATTGTGCTGCTATGAACACTGGGGTGCATGTGTTATTTTGAATTAAAGTTCCCTCTGGATATATGCCCAGGAGTGGGATTGCTGGATCATATGCTAAGTCTTTTTTTCATCTTTTGAGGAATCTCCATACTGTTTTCCACAATGGCTGTACCACACTACATTCCCACCAGCAGTTTGGGAGGGCACCCTTTTCTCTACATCCTCTCCAGCATTTATTGTTTGTGGACTTTAGAATGATGGCCATTCTGAATGGTGTGAGGTGATACCTCATTGTAGTTTTGATTTGCATTTCTCTGATAATTAGCGATATTGAGCATTTTTTCATGTGCCTATTGGCCATTTGTGTCTTCACTGGAGAGTTGCCTGTTTAGTTCTTCTGCCCATTTTTGCATTGGATTGTTTGTTTGTTTTTTCTTATTAACTTGTATGAACTGTTTATATATTCTAGAAATTAAGGCCTTGTCAGTCTCATCTTTTGCAAATATTTTCTCCCATTCTGTATGTTGTCATTTTGTTTTGCCTATGGTTTCCTTTGCTGTGCAAAAGCTTGTAAATTTAATTAGGCCCCATTTGTTGTTTTTTGCTTTATTTCCATTGCCTGGGTAGACTGCCCTAGGAGAACATTGCTGAGATGCATGTCAGATAATGTTTTGCCTATGTTTTCTTCTAAGAGGTTTATAATGTCTTGTCTTCTGTTTAAGTCTTTAAGCCATTTTGAGTTTATTTTTGTGTATGGTGTGAAAGAGTATTCTAACTTCATTGATTTACATGCAGCTGTCCAGTTTTCCCAACACCATTTGCTGAAGAGACTGTTTTTATTCCATTGTGTGTTCTTGCTTCCCTTGTCAAAGATTAATTGACCAAAAGTTTGTAGGTTCATTTCTAGGCTCTCTATTCTGTTCCATTGATCCATATGTCTGTTTTTGTACAAAAACCATGCTGTTTTGATTACTGTAGCTCTGTAATTTTGTCTGAATTTTGGGAGGGTTATTCCTCCAGCTTAATTCTTTTTCTTCAGTAATGCTTTGGCAATTCTGGGTCTTTTGTGATTACATAAATATTTTAGGATGATTTGTTCTAGTTCTGTGAAAAATGTCCTGGGTAATTTGATAGAGATTGCATTAATCTGTAGATTATTTTGGGTAGTATGGCCATTTTAACAATATTAATTCTTCCAATCCAAGAACATGGGCTATCTTTCCATTTCTGTACCTCTTTAATTTCCTTAGTCAGTGTTTTGTAGTTCTTCACATGTAAGTCTTTCACTTCCTTGGTCAGATTTATTCCTAAGTATTTTATTTTTTTGGATGCAATTTTAAAAAGTAATTCTTTACTTTCCTTTTCTGATATTTCATTGTTAGTGTAAAGAAATGCCACTAATTTCTGTATGTTGATCTTGTATCCTGCTACCTTGCCAAATTCTTTTATCAGCTCTAGTAGTTTCTGTGTGGAGCCTTTAGAGTTTTCTATATATACTATCATGTCATCCACATATAATGACAATTTTACCTCTTCTCTTCCAATTTGGATCCCTTTTATTTCTTTTTCTTGTCTAATTGCTATGGCTTTGACTTCCAATACAATATTAAATAGAAGTGGTGAGAGTGGGCATCCTTGTCTTGTTCCAGATTTTAATGGAGTATTGAATAATACTCCCCATTGAGTATTATGCTGGCTGTAGGTTTGTCATAAGTAGCTTTTATTATATTGAGATATGTTCCCTCTACACCCACTTTGGTAATAGTTTTTATCATAACTTGGTGCCGAATTTTATCAAATGCTTTTTCTGCATCTATTGAGATGATTGTGTGATTTTTGTCCTTTCTCTTGTTGATGTGGTGTATCACATTGATCAATTTGTATATGTTGAACCATCCTTGTGTCCCTGGGATGAACCCAACTTGATCATGGTGTATGATTTTTCTTATGTTTTGTTGGCTTCTGTTTGTTAATATTTTGTTGAGGATTTTTGTATCTATGTTCACCAACAATATTGGCCTATAGCTTTCTTTTTTGGTAGTGTCTTTGTTTGGCTTTGATATCAGGGTGATGGTGGCTTCATAGAATGAATTTGGGAGTATTCTCTCCTCTTTAATCTTTTGGAAGAGTTTGAGAGGGATTGGTATGAGCTCTTCTTTATATGTTTGATAGAATTCGCCAGTGAAGCCATCTGGTCCTGGACTTTTATTTGCAGGGAGGTTTTTTATTGCTGATTTTATTTCACTTCTAGTGATTGGTCTGTTCAAATTATCTATCTCTTCTTGATTCAGTTTTGGTGGATTGTATGTTTCTAAAAACTTGGACATTTCTTCTAAGTTGTCCAATTTATTGCCATATAGCTGTTCATAGGATTCTATTATGATTTTTTTTGTATTTCTGTGGTGTTGGTTGTAATCTCTCCATTTTCATCTCTTATCTTGCTTATTTGTGTTCTCTCTCTTTTCTTTGTCGTGAGCCTGGCCAGAGGTTTGTCAATTTTGTTTACTCTTAAAAAAAACAGCTATTGGTTTGATTGATTGTTTCTATTTTTTTAATCCCTATTTTATTTATTTCCTCCCTGATCTTTTGCCCATTTTTAATTGAATTGTTTGTTTTCTTATTATTTAATTTTCAGAGTTCTTTATAAACTCTGGACAGAAATCCTTTGTGAGATATCTTCTTTTCAAATATTTTCTCACAGTCTGTGACTTCTCTTTTTGTTCTCTTTGAAGGAGCACAATTTAAAATTTTTGATGAAGTCTGATTTATCAGTTTTTTCTCATGTGGATTGTGCTTTGGTGTCATATCTAAGTAATCTTTGTCTAACTGAACATCACAAAAGTTTTCTTTTAAATTTTTTATAGTTTTAGGTCTCAAATTTAGTTCTATGATCTACTGTAAGTCAATTTTTGTGCATAGTGTGAGATTTAGATCCCAGTTCAATTTTTTAAAATGTGGATACTTTATTGTTCGAGTATAATATGTTGAAAAGACTAACTTCCTCAACTGAATTGTCTTTGTACCTTTATAAAATGCCAATTGTCCAGGTATGTGTAATCTGTTGCTGGACTCTCTCTTTTATTCCATTGTTCTATTTGTTTATCTTTACAGTAACACTCCAGTATCATGATTAACATACCTTTACAGTAAGTTTAGAAGTATGACTTCCCAAGGGCTTAATTTCCAGGATATACAAACAGCTCATAGAATGTAATAACAAAAAAACAAGCAACCCAATCCAAAAATGGGCAGGAGACCTAAACAAGCATTTCTCCAATGAAGACATACATGTGGCCAATAGGCACATGAAAAATGCTCAATATAGCTAATTATCAGAGAAATGCAAATCAAATCTACAATGAGGTATCACGTCACACCAGTCGGAATGGCCATCATTCAGAAGTCCACAAATGATAAATGCTGGAGAGGGTGTGGAGAAAAGGGAACCCTCCTACACTGCTGGTGGGAATGTAGTTTGGTGCAGCCATTATGGAAAACAGTATGGAGATTCCTTAAAAAACTAAAAATAGACTTAGCATATGATCCAACAATCCCACTCCTAGGCATATACCTGGAAGAAACTAGTTCGAAAAGATATATGCACCTCAGTGTTCATAGCAGCATTATTTACAATAGCCAAGACATGGAAATAACCTAAATGTCCATCAACAGATGACTGCATACATTGTCAGTCATAAATGGAATATTATTGAGCTATAAAAGAAAGAATAAAATAATGCCATTTGCAGCAACATAGATGGACCTGTAGATTGTCATACAAAGTGAAGTAAGCCAGAAAGAGAAAGCTTGTTTACAAATGAACTTATTTATAACTTATGGTTACCAGAGGGAAAAGGGGATGGGAAGTGATAAATTGGGAGTTTGAGATTTGAAGATATTTGTTTGTTTGTTCTAGTACTCTGCCTTCAATGTCTCATCTTTCTTCTGTAGTATCTAATCTGGTATTAATATTATCCAGTGTATTTTCCGTCTCAGATGCTGTAGTTTTCATCTATGGAAGTTTGATTTGGGTCTTTTTAAAGTATCATTCATAGCTCTGCTTAACACATCGAACTATTTCTACAGTTTTTGGCATAAATAGAGTGCAGTTATAAAAATTCTTTTATTGTACTTTTTTACCAGTCCTATTATCACTAATATTTTCGTGTCAATTTTATTTCTCTCTTCATTTTAGTCGTATTTCCCTACTTCTTTACATGATTGGAATTTTTCACTGGATGCTAAATACTGATGTTTATCTTTTTAAGTGCTCAATATTTTTATATTCCTACAACTATTCTTGTGCTTTATTCTAGAGTGTGTTTATGGTTCTTGAAAATATTTGATCCTTTTAGGTCCTTTTTTAAAACCTTTTCTAGCTGGAATCAAAGTAGCCTGTAATCGAAAGCTAGTATTTCCCAACTACAGAGGAAAAACTTTTGAGTATTTTTACCTATGCTTGTGAATAATGAGATTTTTCATTCTAACTAGCGGGAACAGAAAATATTCCTTGCCCTGTCTGATCTGTTGGTATTTTTCCCTCTAATCAGTTCATGTGATTTTTTCCCCTGCTGGGGAGTGATTTCCTACATATATATGCTGATTATTACTCAGCTAAAGACTAAAGTAAGAATATGTATGGATATCTAGAGTTGTCTCTTTGCAGTTACCTCTTCCTCAGAACTCTGCTCTCTCAACCCTAGTTTTGGCTTTGACACAGGATACTGTCTCCTTAAGTCATGAAAACTGTTGGGCTCTACCTGGGTACCCCTTTCCTTTGTAGAGACCTATAAACTCTTCACACAGCAAGGTCAGGTAATCTTAGGGCTCAAATAATTTATTTCCTGTATCTCAGGGATCAGTGTTTTTTTGATATCTGATATTCAGTGCCATTGGTACAAACTATTATGTATAAAATAAATAAGCTACAAGGATATATTGTGCAACACAGGGAATATAGCTAATATTTTATAAGTATAAATAGAGTA
Organism: Camelus bactrianus; assembly: GCF_048773025.1. NCBI lineage: Eukaryota > Metazoa > Chordata > Mammalia > Artiodactyla > Camelidae > Camelus > Camelus bactrianus. The sequence continues at coordinate 85,420,222 of NC_133575.1, forward strand.
TAACCTTTAAAAATTGTGAACCACTATGTTGTATACCTATAACTTTATATAGTATTGTATATCAACTATACATCAATAAAAATTTATTCATATATTTTGTCTGGCTTTATAAGTGTTTCAGGAGAAAGGATAATTCAAGTCAATATTACTAAATTTTAATCCACAATGATAGTTGCCATATAACTATTTTTTCTAATTACTCTTAATTTTGATATAATTGTAGATTCACATGCAGTTATAAGTGACCTTGTGTATCCATTACCCAGCTTTTCCTATGACAGCATCTCACAAAAATATAGTACAATATTACAATCAGGATGTCCACATGGATATAGTCAAAAATAGGGCAGTTTTATCACCACAAGGATTCCCCCATGCTGCTCTTTTACAGCTACACCCAACTCAGTCCCCAACCCCATCCCTGACCACTGGCAATCACTAAATTTTTCTCCATTTAAAAATTTTTATCATTTCAAGAATGTTACATAAATGGAATCATACAGTTTGTGACATTTTGGTGTTGACTTTTTATTCTACGTCATTCCCTAAAGGTTTATCTAAGTTTTTATTCATATCAATAATCTTTCCCCCTTTTTTGATGAGTAATATTCCATGGTAAGGATGTACCACATCTGTTTGATAATTTGACATTGAAGGATGGATATGTGGGTTATTTCCAATTTTTGGTACTATGAATAAAGCTGCAATGAACACTTATGTACAGAATTTTTTGTTAACGTGATTTTTCATTTATCTGGGATAAATGCCCAATTCAATTAATGGGTTATAGAGTAGTTAAATATTTAGTATTATAAAAAGTGCCAAACTATTTTCCAGAGTGGCAAGATCATTTTATATTCCTGGAAGCAACATATGGAGTTTCTGTGAATACTTATCAGCATTTAATATTATCACGTTTTTTAAATAGTCATTCTGATATTTATGTGGTGTCAATTCACATTTCTTAGTGGCTTATCTTTCATTTACTTATTTGCCATCCTCTTAATAGTGTCTATCCGAACAAAAACTTTAAATTTTGGTAAGTGACAATTTTTCATTTTTTGCTTTTATGTATTTTTGCAATTGGTTTCAAGTCTAACAATTTTGCCTAGCCCTAGATTCGGAAGGTCTTTTCCTAAATTTTTTCTAAAAGTTTTCACATGTTTAAAGATTTTACATTTTATGTTTAAGTACATTATCCATTTTGAGTTAATTTTTTTATGAAGTGTAAGGTTTAGGGTGATTTTCACTTCTTTGCCTATAGATGTTCAATTGCTCCAGGACTGTTTGTTCACCCATCAAATTGCCTTTGCTTGTCAACACTCAGTTGAGTATATTTGTGTGAGTCTATTTCTGAGTTCTTCATTCTATTCCATTGATTTATGTTTTTATCCCATTGCCAATACCACACCGTCTTGATTACTGTAACTATATATTAGATACTAATGTCAGTAGAGTGACTTAAGTATTTTAATTTCTTTGCCTTTCTTATTTTAATTTTAGAATAACCTTTCTATGTCTGCAAAAACATGATAGGATTTTGATAGGAAATCAATGAAATTTATAAATAAATCTGGGGAGAACTGACATCTCTACTGCGTTGAGACTTCTAGTCCATGAATACAGAATGACTGTCCAAATATTTAGGTCTTCTTTAATTTCTTTCATCAGCATTTTTAATTTTCACCATACAGAATCTGTTTTGTTAAATGTATCACTGTTGTATCCTTGCATATTTCATTTGCTTTGGAGGGAATGTAAATGATACATACATATATATTAATTTTAGTCTCTACATGTTTATTGTTAGTATGTAGAAATCTGATTGATTTTTGCATATTAATCTTTTATCCTGAAACATTGTTGAACTCATTGATTAGTTCTAGAAGTTTTTGGTAGATTCATTGGGAATTTCTGCATAGTCATGTCATCTACAAATAGGGCCAGTTTTCTTTCTTCCTTTCCAATTTGTAAGCCTTTTATATATTTTCCTTGCTTCATGTTGAATAAGAGTGGTGATAGCAAAAAACCTTGCCTTGTTTCCAATCTTAGAAGGTGTCTTAGTAAGTTCAAGCTGCTGTAACAGAATATCATAGATTTGATGATTTATAAACAAGGGAAACTTATTTCTCATAGTTCTAGATGCTGCAAATTCCAAGATCAAGTTGCCAGCAGATTCAGAATCTGGTGAAGGCCTGCTTCCTGATTCATAGATGACCATCTTCTCACTGTGCCCTTACATGACAAAAAGGTAAGGGAGTTTCTGGAGTGTCTTTATAAGGGCACTAATCCCATTCATGATGGCTTCATCCTCATGACCTAATCACTCCCAAAAGGCTCCACCTCCAAATGCCATCACATTAGGGATTGGATTTCAACATATAAATTTTGTGAGGACATAAATATTTAGTCTATAGCAGAGGGAGAGTATTGTCTTTATCAATTAAAATTGATGTTAACTAAGTTTTTTGTAGATGTTCTTTATCATATTGAAATAATTCCTTCTGATTCTTAGTTTTCTGAAGTTTTTCTCATGCCTTACTATTGGGTTTTATCAAATGTGCTTTCTGCATCAATTGATATGATTATGTGTTTTTTCTTTTTTAGCTTGTTGGTATGGTATAATACATCAATTAATTTTCAAATATTGAACCAGCTTTGTATAATTTAAATAAATTCCACTTAGTCTTGTTGCATAAACCTTTTTACACATGATTGGATTTAGTTTGCTAGTGTAGTGTTGAGGGTTTTTTCATCTAAGTTCATGAGAGATACTGCTCTGTGTTTTTTGTTTTTACTGTCTTTGTCTTGTTTTAATAGCAGGTAGCACTAGTCTTATAAATGAATTAGGAAGTAGTTTCTCCTTTTCTATATTCTGGAAAAGATTGCATAATATTGGTTTTAATTCTTCTATAAATGTTTGATAGAATTCTCCAGCAAAACCATCTGAAAATTTCTTTCTTTGTGCTTTTAAGTTTTAAATAAAATTTATTTAACAAGTATGGAAGTATTCTGAGTATATATTTCATTTTGATTGAGTTCTGTTATTTTTGTGGTTTTTGAGGATTTAGTCCATTTTTTTTAAGAAGTTGAATTTATGAGCATAAAATTGTTCCTAGTATTCCCTTATTATCCTTTAAGTGACTGAAGGATCTATAGTGGGATCTATAGTGATATCCAATATTTTGTTTCTGATATTGGTGACTTATTTCTTCTTTCTTTTTATCTTTGTCATTTTGTTAGGTTTATTAATTTTATTGATTTTTAAAAATAATTTGCTTTTGTTTCATTGATTTTCTCTACCATTTTTCTATTTTCATGGATTCCTGCTCTTATTATTATTCATTTCCTTCCTTCTACTTGTTTTAGGTTTACTTTGCTCTTTTTCTAGTTTATTTAGGTAAGAAATGTGGTTATTAATTTGCGACACTTTTTCTTTTCTAATGAAAGCGTTTTAGTACTATAAATTTATATTTCAGCTCTGCTTTAGCTGTGACTCATATTTTATATTTTATGTGTTGTGTTTTAATTTTTATTCAGTTGTACACTCTTATTTCCTTTGGGATTTCGTTCCTGATCCATAGAGTATTTAGATGTATCTTTACTTAATTTTCAAAAGTCCAGCAATTTTCCCATTTTCTTTCTGTTATTCATTTCTAGTTTCATTCCATTATGGTCAGGGACCATATTGTGTATAATTAAAATTCTTTTAAACTTGTTGAGACTTGTTTTATAGCCAAGAATATGGTCTGTCATGGTGAATGTTCCATGGACACTTGAAAAAAATTGTATCCTCTTGTTAGGTGGAGTGTTCTATAAATGTCAATTATATCTTATCAGTGTTTTGTCTTTTGTTCTTGTATATCCTTGCTGGCTTTCTGTGTAATATTTCTATGAGTTTCTGAGAGTAGGGTATTGAAATCCCCAAGTATAGTTGTGTATTTGTCTATTTGTATTCTCAGTTGTATCAGTTTTTGCTTCATGTATTGTAAGTCTTGTTTGGTGTATACTTATTAAGGGTTGTTATATCTTCCAGTTGGATTCATCCTTTTGTCATTATGTAATACCCTTCGTTGTCTCTATTAATTTTCTTTGCTCTAAAGTCTACTATATCTAATATTAATATGGTCACCTTTGCTTTTTTGAATTAATGATTGCATGGTAATTATTTCCATCTCTTTACTTTCATCATTACTATGGATGCAATTGTAGTAGAAGTAAGTTTCTTGTTGACAGCATATTGTTGGATCATGAGGTTTTGTTTGTTTTTGCTTGTTTGTTTAAATACTATAACCCCCTTTATTTTGATACTTTCATTTACAAAGCAAGGAGATAATGCATATATTAGGAGTCTTTCTATTTCAAGTTATAAAAAAATGCAACTCATTCAAACTTTTTTCTGGTTTTATTGAGATATAATTGACTTACAACACTGTATAAGTTTAAGGTATATACAGCATAATGATTTACATACATACATCATGAAAGGATTACCACAATAAGTTTAGTTAATATCCATCATCTCAAATAGACACAAAAAATGTGTTTTTCCTTGTGATGAGAATTCTACTGTTAACAACCTTTTTATATAACATATAGCAGTCTAAACTATAGTCATCATGTTGTACATTATATCCCCAGTTCTTATTTATTTTATAACTGCAAGTTTGTGTCTTGTGACCATCTTCTTTCAAATCTCCTATACCCACCCACCCCCACTTACAGTAACCACAAATCTGGTCTCTTTTTTCTATGAGTTTGTTTTTTATTCTAAATATAAGTGAAATCATAGAGTATTTGTCTTTTTCTGTCTGACTTAATTCACTTAGCATAATGTTCTCAAGGTCCATCCATGTTATTGCAAATGGCTATTTTTTGATATGGCTAATATTCCATTGTATGTATATATACCACAACTTCTTTGTCCATTCATTCATTGGTGGGTGCTTAGGTTGTTTCCATGATTGGTTACTGTAAATATTGCTGCTATAAACATAGGGGTGCAGATATGTCTTTGACACAGTGTCTTTGTTTCCTTCAAATATATTCCCAGAAGTGGGATTGCTGGATCACATTGTAGTTCTAGTTTTAACTTTTTAAGGAAACTCCATACTATTTTCCATAGTGGTTCTACCAATTACAATCCCAGTAACAGTGCATGAGGATTCCTTTTTCTCTACATCAGTTGTCTGCTAACCCCTCCACTACCTGGCTGAGGAATCACGGTGATGCCTGATTCTGCTTGGTGGGGCATGGATTAGCTTCCTGGCCAGCCCCACAGACATTACCAGGTGGGGAAATTAGAGTGCAGCTGATTCTATGGGATGGGTGTATAGGATAGATAACCCACTTTCTGCTCACCCACTGAAACTGTGGACGAGGAGTGTGGTTTTATTATTGGTGTTTTATTGGGGTAGGGTGGGTATTATCAAAAAGGTTTTCTGTTGTTAAGCCACTCTTATCCAGAATCTGGCCAAAGGAATAGACTTTCCTTGGAATGTTTATTAATTTTTTTTCTATACCTGTTGGTATTTCTAAGTTCAAGGATTCTGCAGTGCACTGTCTGGGACATATGGGGTGCAATAAGGAAACCAAAGTACCTCACTTGTTGTATTCTTTAGATCCCAAGTTCCTAGCCAGTCTCTGTCTTCTTTCCAACTTTCAGAGTTTTCTTTGCTTGTTTGCTATGTTATTTCCTAGGTTTTTTAGTTGTAGGTATAAAGGGGGATGATCATCCTCATTAAATCTCTAAATGTGCATGTGCAAAATGATATAAAACCAGTTTGCTTATCACTTTTGCTAACATTAAAAATATAAACTTAATACCCTGACTTAAAATATGTAGAAAAAATGTACTCTCTTGCTGGTATTATACATTGTTACAATGATTTTGGAGTAAATATCATTAAAAGTTTAAAAGCACCTTTCATAGCTATCATTATTATAATGATTTTAATTTCATTACAATAGATGTATTTATATATTACCTTTGGCTCTACTCTGTATTAAACTTTGTTAAAGAGAAAAATTAAGATATTTGTATCTGATGGTTGACTTATTTGCATACATGAAATGTATTGATTTTAAAATCAGCAGTTTTATTTTTCCAACATTTTTCCCCATTGTTTTTCACTTTTTTCAGTTGAGGTATGCTTTACAAATTAAAATTCATAAATATTAATTGTACAACTCATTGTCACTTTACATACATAAACACTCCTATAATTACTACACAGTTCAAGATATAGAACACTTTCCCCATTTTTTGGCTTTTTCAACGTTTTACTCTTGTATTTGTAGAGCTATATTTTACAATGCAGTAATACTGTTTAGACACAGCAAAACTCTGTCTCTAGAGTAGTTATAACACAAATATGACACAGAAAGTGATGGGATAAACATTCCCAAAGAGAGTTTATTTAGTGACAACTCCAAGTCCCTGTGTCTGCCTACACTTCAAAAGGGGATGACATATTCATCCCTCGTTGGCAACCTCCATGGCAAAAGGCACCATAGGACACGTTTCTAATGAGTAACCTTTTCTAATCAGTAATCAGGTCTCTTGGCCCAACAGTTTTTCTGACCTGTATCAACATGGATTAGTTTTCTTTGATCTTGAATGTCACATAAATGGAATCATATAGCTTGTATCCTTTTGTGTATGCTCTTTTACAATAAACATTATATGTTAGATTCATCCATACTGAATTTATTGGTAATTCCTTCTTTTTTTTACTGCTGCATAGCATTCCATCATATAAATCTAACATATACTTCAAGACAATTGAGAGAGTGACTTCATCAAGATGGCAACATAAGTCATTCCTGACTCAGTCCTCTTCACAAGAAGATCAACTAGCAATTACCCATAGGTAAGACACCTTTTTGAAAATCGCAGAACCTGAGAGTGAGACTGGATCACACCGCTGGACCACAGAGACTAAGAGAAACCACATTAGAAGTGTCAGGAGAGAAGCTTCACTTTTATTTTATTTTTATTTTTAATTTTTTTTGAGAAGTTTCACTTTGAAGCACGACCCCTCCCTGAGGTCACCACAATGCCACGCTGACAGGGTCCCTTTGGATGTATAGTTTCTCCAGTGGGAAAAAGAGAAACCAAAATGAGCATTCAGCTTCCCCAGCATTGTGGGACACTTCTTGGAGGCCCACTCAGGTCTCATGTCATGAGGACCACTAGGGGAATCTGTGGAGTTTGACCACTGGGGATCAGATAGAGGTGGAGAAGGGCAGTAGGGCTTACAGCAACCAGCACTCAGATCTTGGTGGGCCATGTGCCTGCCTGCAGTGGTGCCTTAGCAGAGATCCCAGCCAGAAGTTCTGCCCTTCAGCAGAGTCAAGCCTGTAGCTCTCTCTAGCCAGGCAGCTCTGTTGGCAGTTCTGCCTGGTTTGTATCCTCAGCCAACAGGTTATACTAGTTGTGGAGCCCATTCTAAGGCTCTGCTCAGGCAGGGGAGCAAATTTGCAGTCTCGTCTAACTATTAAGCACAACTTCCAGTCCTGCTACTCTGGGAAGCATGGCTACAGATGGCCAGCAGCTGTGGGATACATCCTATGGCCTGCTTGGCAAGAGAGCAAATTTGCAGTTTCACCAAGTTGCTTAGCATAGCCTCCAAATCCCACCCCTCTGGGAAATGTGGTCGCAGACACTTGAAAAGTGCAGAACACATCTGATGGCCCACCTGGGCAGGAGCCAAGCCAGAAGCCCTGCCCAGGTTGCCTAAACAGTGACCCTGAGCAGACTCAGAGCATAGCCTGTCGTATCACCAAGCCAAGAAGCTCAGCCTATACCCCACCCAAAATTGGAGCAAAGCCTATAGCCCTGCCTGATTATTGATATGGTCTCACTAAGTAGAAATTCCATATTTAATATGTCAGTTTGAGCGGAAAGAGTGACCTTAACAATTTGCTTAGTTGGTTGACTGAAACCAGAACCCAAAGATATCATATAGTAAATGAAATCAAGATGCTAGTGTTTCCTTAGAACATTGAGGGTGACAGTATCTAAAGATTTAGAGAGTTTGAAAGGATAGAGTAGATTTATCAGTTAAGACCTCCTTTTAATGCCCCACTATGGCATCCACAGAAGTCCAGAAGACTCTCTCTTTACCAAAGCTGTTAGAAACACAGTCATGAGGGGAGCCTCAAGCATCACTGAAGGCTCTGTGATGTATAATCTTTGTAGAGCATAAATGAGAATGAGAACCACTGCCATCAAATTGAGCTTCCTGCATTGAAAGTGGATATTTTGATCCTGGTTTGGAAGGAGCCAAGTGGTGACATGTACTTACTGAAGACAAGATGAATATGGTTGCCATAATAGGCAGCAGAGCTTAAGCAGTAATAATAATTTTCTGATTCACAGTGAGCTTTGGTGTTTACAAGTTGGTTGTGGTGTCCCTAGAACTAAAATAAATGGGCAGCCTACTAAATTCTACTTCATCTGTATAAATGCAACAGCTCTCTATAAGAAATGGAAATCTGACTTGAATCACTATAACAGAGAGTCACACGCCCTCTTGCACTCAATTCCCATACTTGAACCACTTCACAGACTCAATGCCCTGTGAACAAAGGGGAGGCCAGATTTTCTTGAAAAAGGACTCTGCCATCCAGCTAAAATAAATATCGTAAATCTTCATCTGGTCTTCCCTAAAGGGACTTGCACCCATTTATCAGGGTAACTGCATTGAGGAAGGAGGGAAATATAACTTTTCAGGATTACTAGACATTGACTCTGAAGTAACCCTAATCCCTGGAGACCCAAAATGTCACTGTGGAGTTTTGACTCAAGTGAGTGACACATCTTCTGCTATCCTGTTGTTATCTCCATTACAGATTGCATAAGTGAAATAGACATACTCAGAAACGGAAAGAATCTGCACATTGGTTTCCTGATCCATAGAATATGAGCTATTACCACAGGAAAGGCCAAGTGAAAAACACTAAAACTGCCTCTATCTGCCAATATAGGAAACCAAAAGCAATACTGTGATCCTGGAGGAAACTTCAAAGATTAGCATCACTGTCAAGGACTTCAAATATTCAGGGAGTGGAGATTCTCATCACATTCCCATTCAGCATTCCTATTTGGCCTGTGCAGGAGAGAGATGGATTTTCAAGAATAACAGTGGATTATTATAAAAGCAGTCAAATGTTGAATCTAATTGTAGATGCTATTTAAGATGCAGTTTCTTTGCTTGAGAAAAGCAACATATCTCCTGGCACCTGGTGTGAAGATTTTTTTTTCCCCTCTGTATTTGGAAATGAAGACCATATGATGCAGTTTGATTTTAGCTGTTAGGCCCAGAAAGTTACCTTCACCATCCTGCCTCAGGGCTTTATTAACCCTCCAGCCTTCTGTCAAAAACTAATTCTTGGGGAGCTTGATCACCTCTCCATACCACAGGAAATTACACTGTCCCATTACATCAATGATATCATGCTGATTGAACCTAATGAACAAGATGTTACAACAACCCAAAATACCTTGGTAAGATGAATGAATGCATGTCAGAAAATGGGAAATAAACCCAACACAAAATTCAGGGTCTGGCCTCCTTGGTGAATTTTCTAGGGATTCAGAGGTCTAGAGAACATTGAAATATCTTTCCAACGGGAAGGACAAGTTGCTGCACCTGGCCCATACTAGTGTGCTTTCTTTTTTTTTTTTTTTTAAATTGAAGTTAATTTACAGTGTTGTGTTAGTCTCAGGTGTATAGCAAAGTGATTTGGTTATATGTGTGTTTATTTATTTTTGCTTTTATTTCTTCTGCCTTAGAAATGTTGCTACAATTTATATCAGAGTGTTCTGTCTATGTTTTCTTCTAGGAGTTTTATGATTTCTGTTCTTACATTTAGTTCTTTAATACATTTTGAGTTTATTTTTGTATATGGTAAGAAAAAATGTTCTGATATTATTCTTTTATTTTACCTGTAGCTGTCCAGTTTTCCCAGCACCACTTATTGAAGAGATTGTCTTTTCTCTTGTATATTCTTGCCTCCTTTGTCGTAGACTAATTGACCATAAGTGCGTGAGTTTGTTTCTGGACTTTCTATCCTATTCCACTGATCTATGTGTCTGTTTTTGTATTAGTACCATACTATTTTGGTTACTGAAGCTTTGTAGTACAGTCTGAAGTCAGGGAGCATGATTCCTTCAGCTCCCTTCTTTCTCAAGATTGTTTTGGCTATTCAGCATCTTTTGTGTTTCCATACAAATTTTAAAATTATTTGTTGTAGTTCTGTGAAAAATGTCATTAATAATTTGTTGGGAATTACATTGAATCTGTAGATTGCCTTGGGTTAAGTGTGGTCATTTTAATAACATTGATTCTTCCGATCCAAGAACACGGTATATCTTTCCATTGGTTTGTGTCATCTTCAATTTTTTTCATCAGTGTCTTATAGTTTTTGCAGTACAGGTCTTTTGCTTCCTTAGGTAGGTTTATCCCTAGGTATTTTATTATGGGCTTCTTTTGATTTTTGAAGTCATCACATATATTACTTGGGAGTGCTAATCTTACTCGTTTACTGAATACCCTAAAAAACTGCCAGTTTTGAGTGGGGTCCAGACTGAGGAAAAGATCCGCAGTACGCCCAGGCAGCCATGTAAGCTCCTCGTCCACTTGGTTAGTATAGCCCAGCAGATCTAGTGACATTTGCAGTGACTGTGGCAAATCAGGATGCTCTGTGGAGCACTTTTCATGCTTCTATAAGTGATAGTTGGCCCATATTTTCTTCAAAGGCCCATAGCAAATAGTTTATTTGGGTTGATACTATTCCTCAGATAATTGTGGCATGCCAGCTGCTACACATCCCCCCTCTTTGTTTTTTCTCAGAGGGGACCAATATAAAGTTATTCTAACTCTGACAATTTCTTCATTAATATTTTATTTTTCAAAATTAGCAATATAACTTTTTTAAATGAAGAGGTTAAGAATTTCAAAATTCACAGAGGCACATTTGGACAAGTTTCCAGCTTCTTTGTAGCTTCCTTAGTATTTTTCTCTGTGGTAACTACACTTACAAAAATAGAAACTGTTCTGTAGCCCATCTCAATCTTTGAGTAACAGAGAAATCAAGTTAGGATATTGACATGCCAGATTGGAAGGTTGTCAGAGAAGTAAAATGTTCTTAAGAATGATTGTTCTGTATGATCTTAAATGGGCTCCATATAGGTGTGTATGAACTAGCTGATGGCTGGTAGCCCCCAGGTGACTATCTGCATGGGAAAGAAGTAGTCCTGAGCAAGAGGATTTGTGCACACAATATGTGCAGAGAAAGTGAGATATGAGTGGGAGAGAGGGTGTATATGGTCAGGCCTGGGCAGGGGGGCAAGATAGTTGGTGGGTATACTTTAGCTTTGCCCAGGGACTAGATCCATGAGACCAACCTTGTAGAATGATTGGCTATGGGATTCAACTGCAGAGACAATTTCCAAAGTAAGGAGCAGCACTGTTTCTGTGCTTAGGTAAGAAAGTGTGATAGGGAGTGAGGAAGGGGAAGGGGCTAATAGATCAAATATTTAAATGGGGCCACCTGTAACATTTGAAATATTTAAAGGTTAGGGCCAAGAGTTCAACTGGGGGCCTATATGCTATATATAAAAACATGTGAAAGGTTTGAATCAACTAGTAGACTGTTAAATAAAATACCTTCCCATTAACCTGAATAGCCAGGTTCAAATTTGAATAGCTGGTCTATTTTGATGTTTTTCTTATATAGTTTCTTGAAGAAATTTAAAAACAAAGCTCTCAGTAACAGGTATATGTCAAGAATGGTTAGGTTGTACTCAAGATCACACATCCAGATACCTGTTTCCAGGGCTGTCCTGTGCTAATTGTATTAATTTTCTATTGTTACACAACAAATTACCACTCAAAGAATATATATATGTGTGTATATATAGATATAAAATCACCTTTTCCATATTCTATTGATTATAAGGAAGTCATTTGTCCTGCTAAATTCCAGGGCAAGGAATTATACAAGAATGTGAATACTAGAGAGTGGGGCCAGCTTTTGGCCTGTCCACCATGCTTGGACTCCTTAAAGTTCTGTTCCAGGTGTGTAGGGAGAATTAAGCCCCTAACCATTCTCATTCCAGACCCCAGTCTCTCCTCTGCCACTTCTCTACACAAACTGAGTTCCATTTGTCACCTCAAGAGGTTTCACATGCATATATGTAGATAATGTAGCTCACTTGCTGTCTGTTCTCAAAATACAGCCATCACCTCTTGGTCATCTCTCAGTCCTGGGGATATATATATTGGCAGTGAACTCAACTCCCAGAAGCACAGACTCACTGAAGAGGACCATACAGGACTCTTGGGGCTTAGGACTTATGGCTATATGAGGTATAAATTCAGGGCCCCAAATATATGGAACATGATTTGAGGTGGAAGGCAAAGTTTCTGTGTGCACATCCCCTTAATCTCACACACTGGACTCTTTGCTGTTTGCAGAATTGAAGCCCACCCTCCCCAATTAAATTTTCTTCACTCTCTCCACAAGAAGTAGCCACTATCCTAAATAAGTCATTTATGATTCTCATACATGACTTTGTGTGCTACCTATGCATGCATAATTCTTACGCATTTCTTTTACTACATGTGTGTTTACCCATAATCAATTTATGGCAATTGTTTTGAATGTTTTTAAACTTCACATACAAGGCATCAGAAAGTTTGTATACATCTGGAACTGGCTTTTTCCCTTATCTATTTTTTCCACTGCTACTTCCCAATCTTTGCATCTGGTCTTTCTCTGTGTCTCCATCCCTGAGAATTCTAGTCTCTTTCCCGGGTTAGCTTTTATTGATCTGTTCAACTTACTTGAAACAGACCCAAATAAGTGAAGGAAGACTGGTCATAATATATGTGAAACCTAAACCAGTGGTTCTCAAGCTTCACTGTGCTTCAGAATCACCTAAAGGACTTATAAAACTCTGATTCCTAGACCACCTTAAAATTTCCAATCCAGCATGCCTGGTATGGGACCTGAGAATTTGCATTTCTAAGAAGTTCCCCATGATGCTGATGCTACTGCTCCAAGTCAGCCCAGTACCAGCCTAGCACCATCTGGTCTTGAGGTAAGCTAAGTCATCATTCATCAGGTTCTTTCAATAAAATGCAGTAAGGGCTAGATTTCCATCCCTCTTCACATACATAGTTTATAACTTGATATTTTAACTAATTGGAGGATGCAATAAAAGAACTTAAAACATGGTTGAAAGTGAATAGCTGGTCTATTTCAATGGAAGGTGGGCCAAAACAAAAAGAAAGATACAAAGATAGGTTTGAATCGGAGTTACTTATCTAAAAAAATCTGCAGCTTATTCATTTTAAACAAACATTTATTTTTAACTTGAACAAACGCTGTCAGATATATATGAAGAAAGACAAAAACCAAGTATCAGTGGATGTTACTTTTTGGGTGATGAACTCCTGGACAAGCTAGTGTTGATGAAATTTCCCATGCACTACTGAATTTCAAAACATCTCAGATCCGTGAAGAACACTGTTTCTCTTTCATCCATGTCTTTCTATGCTTTAAACTGTAGGAAGAAATAAAAGAACATTTGAACATAAGTAGCATACTCCAGTGACTTTCTAAATCTAAGAAAAGTCAAATATATACATATATATAGTCTCAACAAGAGAAAACACTATTTTCCTCTTGTAACACAGGCCCTTGGGTACCAGGGTGTTTGTACATTGTTTGATGTCTTCAATCATCTGATCACACCAATCTCATCTCCTACTTGCCAAACACCAAAAATGCTTGCTATTTTTTTTTTTTTTTGGCAGGTAGGAGGACACCATTCAGGGATGTAAATAAGTCTTTCCACCTTAAAGGCCTGTGCTCTTTCCATAAACCATAATCTCTTAACCTCCTAGACCCTCAGTGCCCATATCTGTAAAAGGAGAAAGAAAAAAAGAGGGAAAGGATTGCATTGATGATGGCAGCTCTCCTATCAAACAGAAGTTGGTAGAAGGCAGCGTACTTTTTCTTGAGATCAAAAAGGTCTTTACAGAATTGGGCTTCTACTTGTGCATATTGTACCTGAGGGCTTTTTAGAGCTTTGACCTGCTACTTAACCGCTAGAGGAAAGCGCTGAGCACTGCCTGCCTGTGGGTTGGTCGCCCCAACAAGGGATGCAAGGGCCTGAGGACTGGGCCACCACTTACCAGCTTCAGTCCACCTGGTTTCACAGCCCCCAGCTCCCAGAATACATATGCATCAGCAAGGGATTTGCTCTCTTGGACCTTGGGCTCCTCTGGTTCCTCTACCTTCTGACATACAGCCCCCTCTGTAAGTTTCTCTGGCACTTGCCAGGAGGCTCCCTCTGTCAGGTACTCACCCTCCCAAGGTACAGGTCCCTCTCCCAGATCCTTGGGCTCTTGGGAACCACACTTGACCACAATGTGGCCTGCATGGGGTCCAACCAGGACATGGTCATTATAATGGATACGGCATAAAAGGGAACGGACCAGATACTGGAACAGGGATCAAAATCCTGCAACGGGTAACTCATGGGCCCCTATGAGGACTTCTGCACCCTCCTCCCGTACCTCCTTGTTGCAGTCTTCCCCTTCATCCTCATCTTCCTCCTCCTCAATGACGTAGTCCTGTTCCTCTTTCTCCTCCTCCTGCCCCTCCTCCATGCCTTCCTCTTGCTCTGCTGACCAGGTATCTCTGTCCTCCTCAACTGCGGTCTGGGCGGCCTCCTGACTACCCTCCTTCGCCTCCTGAAGGGCTTTGGCGACTGTCTGGGAAACCAGAAAGGCCGCAGCCAACACGATTTCATCTGACTCTTCTGCGGGGGTAACCACTGGGACCCCAGTGAGTCCAGGGTCATGGTCTGCCTCACTATCAGCTCTGTCCTGACCAGCTTGAGTCAGGTCTTGCTTCTCCATGACAGACATGGCAGGAGGGACTCACCAGTCTGTACCTGGACCTAAACTGCAATCCTGTGCAGTAAAGATGGCGGCCACCAAGCTGACTGCCACTGAGCAAATGCCGTTGGCAGCGGGGCCTGCTGGGAGGTGGTGCGGGCGATAGAGTAGATGGCCACAGACAGGATAACAACTTGCGAAAGTGTCTGTGGAGGCCCCGCGACAGGAAGGGCAGGGGGTGGCCGGAGGAGTGGCCCAGCCCACTGAGACTGCACCTGAGGTAACAGTGGACAAGGTGGAAAATGGCGGGCAGATGACGCGAGGCGAGCTTGAAGGGTCAACAAAGGACTGCTTCCGTCATCACTGAGCTCTAAGCTCATTTGCTGAGAAGCAAGGATTGACATGCCTGGCGTCCAATGAGTGATCAAGGCCCATTGGTTTTAAATTGTTCAGAATCTCCCTTATCTTTGAGACCTTAAGAGTTCTTACTTACACTTTAAGCCCAAGCCAATCAATAAGTCCTGTTCATTTAATTTCATCATTGTCAGC
The DNA here is from genome assembly GCF_048773025.1 of Camelus bactrianus. Lineage (NCBI taxonomy): Eukaryota > Metazoa > Chordata > Mammalia > Artiodactyla > Camelidae > Camelus > Camelus bactrianus. The sequence goes on from NC_133575.1 coordinate 85,435,689, forward strand.
AAAACTATAGTGTTCCAATATGACTTCACCCTGTAGCATAGGAACTGTAATCCTCTCACCCCATTTTCATCTAAGGACACCTCATGTCAGTATAGACAGAGTCTTAAAAAATTGTTTATCTCAAATCTCAGCAGTGGCAAAAGTCTCCAAAAAGAAAGAGAAAATATTTTAGACTTACTAGTGTTATTAAAACTGCTTAATAAAGAACTTATAAAGTTAAAATGAAATCAGTCAGAACAGAGAGTTTAAGAAGTGTTAAAAAACAAAAAAGGAGCTGTAAAGTGTTTAATAAATGCTGCCAAAAACACATCAAGCCTCTAAAGAATAAACAGAAAGGGGAACACTTATTTAGAAGCAACCATGAAAAGCTAAAGGGTAGCTTTTCAATGATGATCTGAGTAAACTAAGAGTTTCTGTTGTGTTCTGACCTACTAAATCAAGAAATCAAGTGTAAAAAAAAATTCTTAAAATGATGGATAGGTCACTTTTTATAATAAAGTATTTTGTAACTGAAAAATATCTTAGAAAAAGAGACATAGGAAATGAATTATGAAATATATATCACAAAGTAACATTGATAAACCACTTTTATCACTTTACTCCAGTTTCAATACATTTTAAATTTAAAAATTGTAATTTATTTTTATTGAGGTAGCATTAGTTTGTAACGTTATATATGTTTCATGTATACAATATTGTATTTCTACTTCTGAATACACAACAGCATGCTTACCATCAAAAATTTAGTTTCCATCCAACACCATACAGTTAACCCCTGTTACTTGTTTCACCCTCCCACTCACTAGTTCACCTCTGGTAACCACTACTCTGTTCTCTGTATCTAAGTGTTTGCTTTTGGTTGGTTTTGTTTGTTCATTTATTAGACTTATTTGTTTGTTTTTTATATTCCAGTGATAAGTTAAATCATATATATCTTTCTCTGTCTGACTTATTTCACTTAGCATGATACCCACAAGGTTCATCCATGTTGTCGCAAGTGGCAAGATTTCATTTCTTATGCCTGATTACTATTCCATTTTATATACATACATATGTGTGTGTGTGTGTGTGTGTGTATCCATTCATCTGTTGATATGCACTTAAGTTGTTTCCATATCTTAGCTATTGTAAATAATGCTGCCATGAACATAGGGATGAATATATGTTTCCAAATTAGTGTTTTCATATTCATGGGATAAATGCCCAGAATAGGGATAGTTGGATCATATGGTAGTTAATTTTGTCTCTGGTCCAACCTCAACAAGAGAGCATGGCATTGTCAAAAAACACTGATTCAAATTTTGAAGGGAATGTAGTAATGTAACTAACCAAACACTGACAAAATCAATGCCCAGAACACCTAATTGGCTTGCCAAAGGTCACACCAATTAATGGCAGAGTCAAGACTCCAACCAAGATTTCCTGATGTCTAATCTGCATTTAAACAAGACTGCTTCTTTTCTATCGAGCAAATGTGGAAACATGACAACTGAAGGTTAATTAGCCAGCCACAGAGAAATTCAATGGCTTCTCAGATTAAGGGAATCTAAAAGGACCAAACTAAGCTATCTTCACCACTCTCTTTCCACCTTTGACCAAAAACATTGTCAGGAACTGAGAAGGAGTTGCCAGTCCTGAAAACTGAGAAGCTCCAAGTCTGGCTGGGAGAATAGGCTGAATGTGAAGTGGAACTATAACTAAAGCATCACTCCATGTAATATATTTACTGCTGACTATGGAGCTGAAAGAATCAGGAGGGGTCACAGTGGGTTGGCTTTTCTCAGGACAGGAGGAGGAAGCACTTAAGGTGGACACCAAAAGACAGGCAGCACACACCTGACTTCCTAGGACAGTTTTCACTTTGCCCCTTCCAAGTGCCCTTGACTCTTTCTCTCTGGAGGAAGGGCAATATAATAGAGAGTTGACTTTACGCTGCTGTGGGAACTGGTCAAACAGTTTTGGTTCAGCTGTTTCTTTGGCATCAGGTGCTGATCCTCAATTCACAGGACATGTGGTCCGGAAGGAAGAATGAACAGGGACTGGGGAAAGGTTGGGGAAAGTTGAAACATGCAAGCAAGATGGAACTTGTAACTTTCCTTTCCTTCACTGGATCCCACATCAGAATTTGTCTATCTCCAAACCTAAAGAATTGCTGGTATGCATGACCTGCAAGAGAAATGTAACTCTTGCCCCAAAGTCCCTCTTGAACTTGGCCCAGAAGTTAGAGAAGCTAGAGGAGTATGACCCTGAAGGCTGGAGCTGTGAGCCTGGCTACTGCCATTATCAACAAGGGGGATCAGCAGATGCACAGAAAAGTGTGTGATCCATAACAAGGTGCCTGAGCTACATCATCCTTCCAAGCGTAAAACATGGCTACTTTTTCATTTCTGCTTTCCAGATCTTAGGCCAGCTTTTATGTCAATACTATAAAAGAAGGGGATATGATTGAAGGAAGGGGGCAGACAGCCTGATCAAACATAAAGCATAAGAGATTTTTTTGGAAATTGTTGTGTTGATACCCTCGACTATTCACCTGAGATATGCAGTCCAAGCTGGGATTATTTTGTTCCATCTTGTCAGCTGCTTAAGCCAGTCCTTTAATTATCCTTTAAATTATCCAATCATCTCTGTGGCTTGGGGTGATATGAAGCATGGAGGTTGTCTCACATGCTCCACGATTGAGTCTGATGACACTACACTGATATATAGTTTGGGTCACAAATCTGAAGCCATTATTAGATGCAGTGTGTTCAGGAAGCCTGAACAGGAAACAAATGTGGTTTTGAAGGTCTAGGATAATGTGGCCAACTCAGTGAAATACATAGAATTGGCTAGGCCAAACCCTAGAGAAGGTGTCAGCATCAGTCAGGATCCAGTGAACCCCTCTAGATGGGACCAGAGGGGTTTATGTGATTAAACTGTTAGGAATGTCCTAGCCTGTGGCTTGGAGAATCTGTCCCTGGGCAGTGTTTTTAGCCTTGGCCAGGATTTGGCAGGTGTGCCAGATTTTCCGTGCTATTTCAGCATTTTTTGATGGCAGTGGCAGTCCATGCGTGTAGACCAAATTTAGGATTCTATCTGAATTTCTATGGGCCACCTCTGATGGATCCAGGAGGCAATCTGTCACAAATCTACCTGCTTTATGGAAGAAGACACTTTAGTCTCAGCATTTAGCTGACAAGCACAGTCTGCTCATTGATTATGTTTTCCCTCATCATTGTTAGAGGACTTTCTAATGAGCATCTGTATGTGTAACAAAAAGTTTATTAGGAATAGAACTGATTTTTATTTAAATGTCTCTGCCCCACAAAGGCCCTTGTTTTATTGCCAGTATGAGGCTTGCTAGTGGCCTGATCAAATTTCCAAGCCATTAGCTATAACCTATGAGTCACATAGATTTATGGTTTTCCATATGTCCCACAAAATGGTCCTAACTGTAGAAATTACCACTCGGGCTTAAGGGTAAAGGCTAGCAGGGATGTGCATAGACAATATATCAAAACCAATAATACGTTGTTTATGGTGGTCATAGAGATTTATAGGCGCTCTAAGGGACCCACCCATAGTGAAGCTTAGGCAAGTGTCTTCATGTTGATGGCTTAGGCTCCAAATCAGAGGGTATTATCTACTTTTCCCTCATCTTGGCGCCAGTGGTTGTGTGGAGCACAGTCACCTATGAAATGATACTTAGAAAGCCAAGGAGTTTAATTTTTTGAATTCTCTATTAAATTTTAACCTTTGCATAGGAACTCTGGTCTCCCTAGGGAAATAGGGACATTGGCTTAACTCCAGTCTTATTTGTTTTAGAAAGATGAGAGGTCAGATTCTGGTTCAAGATAGCTGTGTAGGATGAACTCACTCTCTCCATGGACACATTGAGTCTATAGCTACATATGTAACAATTTCTTTTGACAAAAACCTAAAGGCTGGCTGAGCAGACTATACATTGGGCAAGCAAGAAGAAAATCACATAGAAATAGGTAGGAGAGACTGGGACACAACCTTGCCATAACCCCACCCCCAGCATGGTGACCCACAGTCAAGAAGAACTCAAAACCCAGAGCTTCTCTCTGGGGAGCAAAGGTTTTGAACTCCACATTGAGCACCCCAGATTTTAAAACCTGTACCTGAGAGGTGAATCCTCCAAACATCTAGCTTTGAAAACCAACTGGGCTGATGTCCATGAGACCTACAAGACTGTAGCAATATTGAGAAATGGCTCTAAAAAGGCTTTTGTGCTTGGGCTCACCCAACCTAGGGTCCAGCTCCAGAGGCAACCAATTGTGCTCAGAGGCTAGGTGAAAGAGGCTGTGTGTATTAAAGTATTGGCCTGAGCGGCAAGCATCTAATTCAACACACATATTTAAGAAGAGCCTGTTGGAATACTCTCTGGGAAGAAACTGTTGGGCATCAGCTTTGCACTCTTCCTCCACCTTACTCTAGTCAGCAAGTACCACTCTTTTTTCCCCCCTATTTCCTGTGGACACCATCTTTATGCTCCCCCTCTGCCTCATTACAGCTGGTGGGCACCGTTTTCACACTCTCCCTCTGCCATGCTCCACAGTACCAGTATCTGAGGGAAGGGAGCTTTCACACACATCCGGAGCCCCAATTTCTGCAACCACCACCCAGAGTACGCCCCTTGATCACCTGGTTATGGAGGCCAAAAGGAATTGTGTTCCTGGGTACCATGGGACTGTATCAATCAGAGAGACAGTTCCTGGCAGCCTACCACCAACAGGGCATTGCACAGACAGTGTACTGAAACAAACACATCTTGGTATTTATGTGAAAGGGGCCTATTTGCTTGTCCAGGAACTTTGGCCTCAAGGGCAGGTTTCTGGTTTGACACACATCTAGAGCCCTAAGAAGTGATTTCAGGGAACAGAGGCCATTGAATGCAATCTTTGCACTCTCCCTCTGCCTTAATCCAGCTCATTGGTATCTCCCATAAAAATACCCTTGCCTGGTGATCAGATTCTTGCAACCTCCACCAGGGGAAACCTCTGCATGGCCTGGTTCTGGTGGCCAGCAAGGCTTATGCTTGTGGGTCACATAGGACTTTAACCAATGTAAGAATAGTAATCATCCCAAGGGCATAGAAAGAGGCAGCAGACCCAGGAGCTCAGTCTCTGTGAGAGAAGCCTATTAGCTAATCATCATAGGTGCAGACTAAGTGTCAGGCATCTAATTAAGCACATATCTCAGTGCAGACTGTAATCATTTCCATCGACCTCAGAGGGTGTTTGGTATCTTCACACTGTGCCTCTGCTATGCTCAAGAGCAATAGTACTTCCCAGAGGGATGCTCTTGCACATGTCTGGTGGCCCAGTTTTTGTGGCTGCTGCCTAGGGGACACCCCTTAAATGCCTGGTTTTGGTGGCCAGGGAAGCTTGTGTTCCTGGGACCCATGGGACAGTAACAATCAGAGAGACATTTCTTCACAAGCTAGTTTTCCCAGGGCACTGGACAAACAATGGATTGAAACACACCCCAGTCTTGCTATGAAAGAGGCCTATTTGCTTGGCCCAGAACTTCAGCCTGAGGGACAGGTTTCAGATTTGGCTCACACCTAAGGGGCCAATGGAGCTGCTCTCAGGGAATGTAGGACAGAGGATACCATCTTTGTGCTCTCCCTCTGCCTTGCTACAGCTTGCTGGTATCTCCCAGAAAAGAGCTTATATACCTATCTAGTGCCCCAATTTCTGAAACTGCTCCCTAGGGGACACCTCCAGATTGCCTGGCTCTGGTGGCCAGAAGGGTATACACTTGTAGTCCCACCAGACTTTATATATTTGCATACTTTAAAAGCTGTTGCCTGAGGGTCTGGATTCCAATCAGCCTGAATCTAAGTGCTGAATGAGATCATCCCCTTTGAGATGACAGGTCTTGGCATACCCTCAACTACTTGGAGCTGCTAAAAATATAATAGGCTGCTTGGACAATCACAAAGCTTTTAGAGACAACTGAAAACTAAGGAAGGGTTGAATGACAAGTTTTATCTCTTACATGAGGCCACTACTTCAAGATGGGAGAAGTGGCTGGTTCATCTAATGCCTAGAAACCAACACAGAAGATCAAGCAAAATGAAGAAACAGAGGAATATATTTCTTATGAAAGAACAAGATAAAACTTTAGGGAAAAAATCTTAATGAAATGAAGATAAGCAATTTAAGCCTGATAAAGAGTTCAAGGTAATAGACATAAAGATGTTCACCAAACTGAGGAGAAGAATGGATGAACAGAGTGAGAACTTCAACAAAAGATGGAAAATGTAAGAAGTACAAAATAAAATAAGAAATTAGAGAAAAGTTTTAAAAATAGCTTGACACAAAAATGGAAATATATTAAGAAATGGAAATATAATGAATTGAAATTTAAGGGATGCAGCAAAAGGAGTTCTAAGAGGGAAGTTCATAGTGATAAATGCCTACCTCAAGTAACAAAAAAAATGTCAAATAAACAACCTAACTTTAAACTTCATGGAACTAGAAAAAGAACAAATAAGTTAATAGAACAAAGAGAATAACTAAAATCAAGCAGAAATAAATGAAACAGAGACTAAAAAGACAATAAAGTAGAGCATTTAAATTAAAGGCTAGTTCTTTCAAAAAATAAATAAAATCGACAAACCTTTAGCTAGACTCACCAGAGAAAAAAGAAAGAACTCAGATAAAATCAGAAAGAAAGAGGAGATATTACAACTGATATTACAAAAATACAAAGGATCATAAGACCTTACTATGGACAGTTATACATCAACAAAGCTGGTAACCTAGAAGAAATGTATAAATTCCTAGAAACATACAACCTACCAAAGACTGAATCACGAAGAAATAGAAAATCTGGACATATTATTAGTAAGGATATAGAATCAGTAATCAAATCCTTTCCAACAAACACAACTCCAGGATTAGGTAGCCTTACTGTTAAATTCTATCTAACATTTAAAAGAAAAATTAAGAGCGATTCTTCTCAAACTCCTAAAACATAGAAGAGGAGGAAACTCTTCTAAATTCCTTTTACAAGCTCAGCATTACTCTGAAATAACTAGGTAATGACATCACAAGCAAAGAAAATTATAGGCCAATATCTCTGATAAACATAGATACAAAAATCCTCAACAAAATATTAGCAAACCAAATTCAACAATAAATACGTTAAAAGGATAATACACCATAACCAAGTGGGCTTTATTCCAGGGATACAAGGATGGTTCAACATCTGTAAGTCAATCAATACAATACATCACATTAACAAAATGAAGGATAAAAATCATCGCAATAGATGATCATCTCAATATGGGATCATCTCAATAGATGCAGAAAAAACATTTGACAAAATTAAACTCCCATTTATGATAAAACTCTCAACAAATTGGGTACAGAGGGAGTATACTTCAACATAATAAAGGTCATATATGACAAGCCCGCAGCTAACATCATACTCAGTGGTAAAAAGCTTAAAATTTTCCCTCTAAGAACAGGAACAAGACAGGGATGCCTTTCTCCCACTTTTATTCAACATAATATTGGAAGTCCTAGCTAGAGCAATCAGGCAAGGAAAAGAAATAAAAGGAATCAAAATTGGAAAGAAAGAATTAAAACTGTCACTATTTGCACATGACATGACACTATATATAGAAAAACCAAAAGACTCCATTAAAAAACTCTTAGAACTAATAAACAAATTCAGTAAAGTTGCAAGATACAAAAATCAATACACAAGTTGTGTTTCTATTCATTAATAACAAACTATCAGAAAGAGAATTTTTTAAAAAATCCCATTTACAATTCCTCCAAAAATAATAAAATACCTAAGAATAAATTTAACCAAAGAGGTGAAAGACTTGTATAATGAAAACTATAAGATGTTAATCAAAGAAATTGTAGAAGACACAAATAAATAAAAAACTATACCACACTCATGGATTTAAAAAAATTATTATAGTCCATGCTATTTAAAGCAATCTACAGATTCAGTGCAATTCCTGTCAAAATTCCAACAACACTTTCATAGAAATAGAACAAACAATCCTAAAATTTGTATGGAACCATAAAAGACCCTTGAATAGCCAAAGCAATCTTGAAAAAGGACAGTGCTGGAGACATCATGCTTCCAGATTTCAAAGTATATTACAAGGCTTTAGTAATCAAAATTGTATGGTTTGGCACAAAAGCAGACACAGAGATCAATGCAACAGAATAGAGCACCCAGAAAGAAACCCACACATAAATGGTCAATTAATCTACAACAAGGGAGCCAAGAATGTAAAATGGAGAGATGACAGTTTCTTCAAAACATAGCATTCAGAAAACTGTATTGTCACATTCAAAAGAATGAAACTGGACCGTTATCTTACACCACACACAAAAATTAACTTAAACCAGATTAAAGACTGAAATTTAAGACTTGCAACCATAAACTAGAGGAACACATAGATGGTAAGCTACTTCACATAGGTCGTGGTGATAATTTTTTGAATCTGACATCAAAAGCAAAAGCAAAAGCAAAAAAAGCAAACAAACAAAATCAAGTGGGATTATGTAAAATTAAAAAGCTTCTGCACAGCAAAAGAAACCATTAACAAAATGAAAAGGCAACCTCCCGAATGGAAGAAAGTATTTGCCAATCATATATTGGACAGGGGATTAATATCCAAGAAATATAAAGAACTCCTACAACTCAAGAGCAAAAAAAAAATGCAATTAAAAATGCAGAAGATCTGAATCGATATTTTTCCAAAGAAGACATACAGATGGCCAACAGGGACATGAAAAGATACTCAACATCTGTAATCGTCAGGGAAATGCAATCAAAATCACAATGAGATGTCACCTCACACTTGTTAGAACGTCTATTATCAAAACAAAATAAAACCAGATAACAAGAGGTGTTGAGGATGTGGAGGAAAAGGTTCAATACTTGTGACTTGTTGCTAGGAATGCTAACTGGTATAACCACTATGTAAAACAGTATGGAGTTTCCTCATAAAATTAAAAAAAAGCTACCATATGATTCAGCAACTCCACTTCTGAGTATTTATCCAAAAAAATGAAAACACTAACTCAAAAAGATGTATGTACCCATGTTCATAACAGTATTATTTACAATATACACTAGGCAAGGTATGAAAATGAACTAAGTGTCCATTGATAGATGAATGGATAAAAAATGTGATACATATATATTATTCAGCCATAGACAAGAATTAAATCTTGCCAACTGTGACAACATGGATGAAACTTGAGGGCACTAAGCTAAGTGAAAAAAATCAGACAGAAAAAGACAAATGCTGTACGATATCACATATATGTAAAACATCAAAACAAAAACAAAACCCCAAAT